>NC_139167.1:51383987-52787477 GCF_965202585.1 Thalia democratica | reverse complement strand
AGCACAACATTCAGAAATAGATATAGCAATCAAAAGGCAAGCTTTAACAACAAGTTAAAAAACAATGTTACTGAGTTATCAAACTAAATATGGGAGTTAAAAGATGCAAACAAAGACTATAATGTAAATGAAAAATACTCTGCAGAAAAACAACAAAACATGCCATTTATGTAGCATAAAAAAGTATGAACTAGAAAAATTAAAAAGAGTTATCACTAAATAAAAGAAAGACAGCAACCCTGTCTTCACAGCCAAAATATGTATTTTAAAGGAACAAAAAACACTATCAATAACAAAAATAGCAATAAAATAAAACTAAATATAAGAACAAACAAAGCAAAACAAAACATAAGTTAACTTGTAATTGTTATTTTTAAGTTTAGCTAACTAAAATTATTCAACTTTTTGAATTGCTTTGTGTTTTTTTCAATTCATTAAAAAAATTGATGTTTGCTTCATATTGTTCTGATGAATTGTGTAAAACGTTGAAACTTTAGTAAACAATAGTTGTTTTTTTGTATTAAAAATAGTTAGTCATACTTTTATTTTTAACTTTTTAAACCATATTTTTAGGCTAAAATTATTTTTTTTCAGCCTAAAATGTTTAGTATAAAAAGACATTTGTTTTAAATAAGCTACATAATTACACAAAAACAACAAAACTATTTATCATAAACTAATGAATCTTAAAAATTTAAATACTTTTTTTACAGTATAAAGCAATTTTATAAAGAAAGAAAGAAAGAAAGAAAGAAAGAAAGAAAGAAAGAAAGAAAGAATGAAAGAAAGAAAGAAAGAAAGAAAGAAAGAAAAATGTGAGCACTCACAACTATTGTCAATGGATTGGTGTGGAGAAAACCCTTTTGGTCATCGAGCCTCACACCATATATTTTGTAATAAGTTTGATAAGCTTTAATTAGAATTTTAATAAAACTTAACTCTAAGATCAATATAAATGATTTTTGTTTTTTTTTACTTAAATTAAATAAAAAATTAATTTTAACAAAAAAAATGGTATACACTCTTTTTTAAATCCATTACTGCCAATATTAACTATGAAAACCATAGTCCACCATAGGGCACCACACCATCTCCTCCCAAAGATTTTAATTTTTATGATCATGTACGCTCACATTTTTCTTTTTGCCCTCTTTACAAGAGCAACCCTGAAAAATGCAGTAAAAATGTCAATAAAAAAACAAAAAGGGAGAAGTGGTAAAATTGCTTAACTAACATTTTTTCCTTTTTAATATGTAAAAACAAACATGGGTATAAGCATCGACTATAGAGCATAACCTATTCTAATAAGATATACAGGTCTATGTGCTTATAAGTACAAAAGGCAAAAATGTTCAGTATTTTCTTATATTTTTTTAATATGTAAATATTCAGTTACACTAACTAGTTCTCATACTAATAAATACTAGACACATGTAAGAAAACAAAAATAAATAAATTACTTTTATAAGTGTACAACTTAATGTTTCCAAACAAAAAAAACAAATACTTCAGTAAATAATAAGTAAGTTAGTTAATAAATCTAACTTAAATGTAAAAACCAAACAAAATAAATTTCAACTGTAAACGTGTTCAAAAACTTCTGTTACTTAGAAATAAACTTAATATTAAAAAAAAACTACAACCATACTTAATTACAAAACTCACATGAAAAAGTATAAATAAATAAAATAATTAGTAAATGAAAACTGCATGTTCAAAAACCATAACCAAGACCAAACCAACTCTGTTCACACCCAGCCAACACAACTGCCATTGATTAGTTTTAAAAAGAAAAATAATGAGTAAAAACATAATTAACCAAGAAATCATTTTATGTGATATTATATAAAACACAAAATTAAATTTTAGTTTTGTCTGATTGATTTTTGAGTAATACATTTTTGAGTCCAGGTTGAAATGCTATGATATATTTTTGTTCTTTTAAGCTTTTTGGAATTTCATCCCATACTTTATATCCAGTATAGGATGTGTATTTAAAACTATAAAGACTATTTACTCTAGGAAAATAGTAATTTGTCACTGAAAATCTTGTTGAACGATTGTGAATTTTGTTTATACTTGTAAAGTTAAATAAGGCTTAAAATTAATTAGCATTTTACATTTTTTGAATTTGTACATACATTTGAACATGTTTTCAACATCTAAAAGTTATTAGACATTTTTAAACTGCTAAAATTTTCATTCCAACTTTATAATGCATGCACCTTATTGCTCTATTTATAAGTTTGTTGATCTCAGTAATTTAAGTTTTACTTGCCCTTCCCTAGCAAAATAATCCATATTTAACATGAATCCTCAGAATTTAATTAAAATTCAATATAAAGAATTTTTATTTAAATCACTTTAATAACAAGCTAACTACATAAAACTTTAAGTAATATACTCACTTATACAAGTTTATGATAAATAAATTTAATTATATATATGTATTTATATAGTTTGTTTTAAACAAAGTATCTTAATAGACATATCAAGCTAAAAATAGACTTTTGCCTAAAATTGTGGTTAAAAAAGACATTGAATAAAACTATAATGCTAATTCAGCCTGATATTAGGGAACATCATGCTAGATAATTACCAAACTTTGTTTATTGAACACTAAAAAATAAGCATTAAAAAAGTTTGGCCCAAGGACCTGGTGTAAGAAAAAATCTCTTGAGTCAAACACCACTGATATGGTTTAATGTATTGTCCAGGATCAAGTAAAACATAAATTGCAGACAAAATATATACTTGTCTAATAAATGAGAAACAACTAAAAGTCAGATTTATGATTTTCTCAGTTACTCAATTAAAAAATACTTTATCTGTTGATGTTTATTTTTTTTTTTATTAAGTATAACAAAATAAAATCTAAGAGTACCTATACCTAATAAGAAAATATAAATTCATAAATAAATGAAATTAGTTTTGGTGTTTTCTCAGATGTTTTCTCTTATCACATGTTTGGCAGTTGGCATGATATGTATCATAATAAACAAATTAAAATGCTCACTATTTTATAATTCAACAACTTTGACTTAGATTGTAATTAAGCACAGTTGCCGAATTTAAAATATGTATGGCGTTAGTCTAGCGGTTTAGAACACTTTAATTTCTTAAAATTCTGATTGTTAAACGTCTTATATTGGTGTATTTTGAAATAATACACTTTTTAAAACAGCTAGATTTATTGGAACTTTATCAAGATTTTATTACTACTGTCTATTTTTCTACTACAGTCGTACTCGTATTATTTACTGTTACTGGTTTGTTCTGATATTACTATGCATAGGCATTTTTTGTTTATAAACTAACTTTTTTAGGTGAACTGGTTAGAAATTATAGAGCTTTAACTGTTCTCATAAATAAATTTTAATTTTTTTTTTTAATATTGTTGACAACCATACTTTAACATTGTGTTTAGTATTACAATACTGAATCTTAATAAATTTTAACATTTTCAAACTTTTAAATGTAAAAAACAAAGTTGGGTAATAAAATCACATCTTTTACAACAATGTTTTTCATTCTTTTCATTTGTAGCTCAATACAATTTTGATTAAGTTAAGTATGCAACTCGATGACCGAGAGATCTTTTTGTTTAGCCAGGTTCTTGAACCAAAAAATTTTTTAGCAATTTTTCGTTTTTGTTCAATAAACCACTATTTACCTTGTTATTTTGTTGTTTAAATGTTAAATTTTAATTTTTTGAATGTTGAGTATTACATGACGACCCAATAAGATTGTAAAATTTGTAAAATCTAATAATATCTTATCTTATATGGTATTGTAATGTAATATTCAGCTAAATACTTCTAATTCAGTCACAGTTTTATACTTTTTTTTTATTTTGACTGTCTGAAGTTACCTCTTTAATGTTTGAAAAGTTGATATAATTAAATACTGTATTTCATTAGTTTGAATATAGAAAGTTTTTTTTAAACAACACTTATTTGTTTGATGTGTTTCAAGTTAGATTAAAGTATTTGATTTTTCTGTTTCTGTCCTATACATTTCTTAAATAGCAATTACTTAAGCTAAATTACTTTGTTAAAATTCTTATTCATTTTAAAGTAAATTCTTAAGTAGTTCTTGTAGTTAAAGGATAATTTTCATTCCTTTATTTCATTGTGATTTTATTTAAAAAAATCCTACACTCAGTTATTGTTGTAGTACATAAAAAAGAACCATGAAATGGTTTTTAATAAATACCTAATTAAATATGAAGAGCAGTTTAAATCACTCAAGTAGTCTAACATTCTTTGGTTGCAAAGATATATCAATTAAAAACGAGCGTTAACTTAGCTCGATCAACATTTTTTTTGCAATTTTTAAAAAATGTTTAAACTTTAAATCCAATTATTTTCCTAATCTTTAAAGCTAAATAAGATTTTGTTTTCTACAGAACGCTCCTTTACCTTTATTCTTTTAAATCTATTGGATTGGTGTTTGAAATTTTGAGTGGGGCCCCTTGCAATAAAATGTTTATTTTGGATATTTTTACTTTAACCGATGTTTTAGCCAGAAAACTTTTTCTTTGCTATGTTTTCAAGGGTTGGTGTTTTTATTTTTTTTACTGCTAGTTTTTTAGTACTATATACAAACATGCCCGATTGTAAATTTCTAAGACCGTCAATTTTCCAACGGTCACTGTAGCAAAAAATAATTCTTTTAAACTTTGTTTAATACACTTAATTTTGGCTATCTGTAATAGTTTACGCTTTTTTTATCTAAATGTTAGATTAAAAACAAAGCGAAACCCATTTATAATAGTCATAATTAAGTTTAATTCTAAACTGTTTTTATGTAAGACATGAGTCATGCACGTTTTACTAACATTATCATTATCTAAACATAAAATCCCTCATGTTTAAATAAATAAAAAACTACTGTTCTGAGGATTTTATAAACAAATATCGAAAATACTTCGAAAAGTAAAAATATAATTGGTCAGTAATACAAAAAACTATTTTTTTAAATATGTGTAAGTATCTTAAACAAAATTAATTTATTTACAAATTCATAGGCTGTAAATAAGATGTTGTATCATTAAAGGAACTAACTATTGTTTTTTATATTAATAAAAGAATTTATTTTTAAATTTTGATCAATTCAATTTTTTCCAAAAGCAGTAAAGTAGATTGATATCGATTTTTTTTGATTTATTAAACTTGATAAGTTTTAAAGCAAGTGTTTAACTTTTAGGTTGAATACTTTAAACTTGAGATTTAAAAACGTAATGAATTTTAACTTTTGCTTTGTTAACCTAAAGTAACTGTAGTTTTAAATTTTGTTTAATAAACCCTTAAACCTTTACCCACACTATATAAACTTTAAATTCATACTCTCACATTAAGTAATAATTTAGGTAAAGTAGATCAGGAATATAGGTATAAAAATATTTCAAATATCGAATATTTTATATAATTTAGAGTAAAAAAATGCACGTTTGCTTTATTTGATGCTGTAGTAAATCTACTAAAAATAACAGTCTTTTTTTATTAACTGATTTGATAGCTAAGTTAGAAAACTTTTCTGCTTGTTTTAAATGTTTTTATTTATCATAGCCGATTGTTTTTAAATTTCCAGACTAGTATACATTAAAAAGTTTTGTTTAAAGTTCTAAGTGGATTTAGTAATACATTAGTTTAGTTGAAACATGTTATTTATTTTGCTAACTTTAGTTTAACTATTTTTGAAGTTTTATAACGTTTAAAAGAATAAATCTACATTGACGACATTTTAATGATATTAAACGAACTAAAAGTATTATAATAACAACGGTTTATTTTAGTTTTCATTTATTGACTGTTTTTTTTTTTAATAAAATAATTTTTTTCTAAATACTATAGCTGCTTTCTTGTTGACAAACCTCTCACAACTCACCACTCATCATCACTATCAACCACACTCTCACGCTTTTTAGTTGTCCACATTGCATTCATCTCAGCAAAAGTTGCTTTATTGCTTTCTGAAAGCATACACACTTTATGCTCGTCGGTGTAACGGTACGAGACAAATTTATCGCTACCGCTCACACTGTCACAATCACTCTCACAATTACTCTCACTGCCACTCTCACCTTCACAATCACTCTCACAATCACTCTCACTATTACTCTCACAATCACTCTCATTATCACTACCACTCTTTTTATTACTGTCTGTTTCATCAACTCTTATCTTAAATAAGTCACACTGGCTCTCGCAAGAAGCTTGTATCTTGTATGAACTCTCGCATGCATCTACACAGGTGTTCTCAGTGTTTTTCAAATCTTCTGTTTGAAAAAGAAATTTTATATTGAAACTTTCAATCTCGTTTATAGCCTCTCCGTTACAATTAGCTAGCTTAATGGAAGTTCCTCCATAACAGCTCATACTCTCGCTGGTTTTTTCTCTATCATCACTACAATTATTGAGACTTTTGAACTCATCACCTTCATTTTCTCCTCCACCATTGCAACTATCTTCATCGCTACTCTCTTCCTCTGGAGCCATCATATAACTGTCGCTCAAGCAAAGGTCTGTGTAAATTAAATAACAATAAAGTTACCAACCTATTATAACTTTCGATTAACAAAACAGCGAAATTAATATGTTGAATAGTTTATAAAGTAAAAGTTTTAAAAAGATTAAACTTAATTTATTATTTACCATGGAGTGTAAAGTGAGGGATTTTATCTACGTAAATTGTCGTAGATTCTGTTGACTCAGCTTCTGTAAAAAACAAATAATTTACGAAACTTGATTTTGTAAAAACTTCAGTTTTTCCTGTTAAAGACGTATCTTGAATATGCTGCAATGCTACATCATTTTCTTAATAAAGTTTTCTTTTTTTAATTTTGCATTATTAAACTTAAAGAAGCATATGTAAACAGAAACTAAATGCAAAACCTTTTTCAACAAAAACCATGCTTAAAAAATATTGTATCTTAATGCAGCAATTTAAATTATTTAATTTTTTTATGGTGAATATTGTATCCTCTCAACTTATTCGTAAAAAATACTTTAAATGCAATCGCTTAATGCTAAAAGGCATATTTTTAAAAATCAAAATATTCTTTTCTTAAAAAAGTAATTCTATCTTAAATGGTTAAACTTTCTTAATAACAAAAACACAAGTTTTGAAAATTTTTATCTAACCTTCGTTATTAATTTCAGTTACTGTCTGCTCTTCACTTTCTTCAGTAAAAAATCTCTCCAGTAAAAAAGCAGCAATTTTCCTTCTAACATTTCTAATAGCTATGATCAAAGTATCAGCCTGGTATTAATTAAAAAGTAGTAAGCATTTGATTACAAAACCATACACTTAGAATAGCAATAATTCAAAGTTAACGTTTAAAAACATATTATAAGTTTAAATATATATAATACATCAGAAGTTTTAATGCCATTTTAATATTTATCTACATTTTCAAATGGTTTATATAAAAAAACTACAAAACTTACAATACTAACTAAATAACTAAAAAACGGTGATATATATAAAAATATATGTCTTTCTGTCTAACGTTTAAAAAAATAATCAATGTATCAATGTCTGAATGTAAGTTATAAAACGTAAATACATAATGTAATAAACACTTACCAAAAAAAATCTAATTCGGTTTATAAACCAAAGTGAGATCGTTTTAATTTTAACAACAGTAGAAGACTTCAAAATTCTGAGTACAATAAAGTAACGTAAATAAGCAAGTAGAGTTGTGATACTTTTTTTGGATTTGGTTCTTAGTAGAAAAGCTTTCTTCAAATTAAATGCATAGTACTGGAAAAAAGTTTTTAGAGCGATAATCAAAGCAGCAAACCTGTTGAAAAATAGCTTCAATTTTAAATTTGAATAGCTCAGTGACTGTTAGTTATTTGTTCAAACTGGGGATTATAAATTTCTTAAACTCATCATAGTAAAAGTAAGTGTTTTTTACTAAAGATGTAAAATTAGTTATAAGACTGAAGTAAAATTTAAAACTAATTTTTTAATACTACTCAGTTCTATGTGTGCTAAACTAAGAAAAAAAAAATTATAACAAGTATTATTTAGTAAAATAACTAGGATAATCCATTACTTGAATTTTATATAAATTAACTTCATATACAAAAGTTTTTCGAGATTTTATTCATGTTTATTAGTCTAAAATCTATTATGTATTTATTGTGTTATTTATGTTATTTTTTGAAATAACGCGTATAGTTTTTAAACGATCTTCTTTTTTTTTAATTTGACAAAAATAAGTCTATACTTAGTAAGTCAAAGCTTTCTTGGTTAAATGTTTTATAACTTTTACGTGTAAAAAGATATTAACTAACATGTGTTTTGCTGCTACCTTTGCCAAAGAGAATTCAACTATCGTAAGGAATTCCGAACCTAGATAAAACTTTTCTGCAACTTTTGCTCTTTTCTGTCTGTATATTGTATTTATCTGACCAATGATCGTCTTTTTTTCTTTCTTTGGTTCAGATGTGATCCAGCTTTTTATTTTATCTATAAAAGCATCGTTTTTTTCTTCTTTTTCAATAAAATCTTCGAGGAAGTTTATTACTTTGCCCTCAAGTGTTACATCTTCCTCTTTGATAACCTCAACTTTTATCATAGTACTATTCTTTACTATGCTTAGGATCAATTTTGTACTAATTATGCACAATAGGCTCAAAAGTAGTACTTTTAGTATTTTTATTTTCATCACCGTAACTGTGATTAGTAAAAATTATATGTAATTGTAAAATTAAAACTTATTCAATCAAAATATAAAACAAACGTCATAACTAGTAACTAGAATTAGTAACTAAAATGATCTTTTTTGTATAATTTTTCTGTAAAGCACTTTTAAATGAAAAAAATATAATTTTCAACATACATTTCTAAATAACTTAAATTAAAAACTGGAAAGTAAAAGTTATTACAAAGGTTCTTAATATTTTAAACAGTTAAACAGTTAATATTTGCTACTCCTCGTATAGTAATTAGACTTTAGTACAGGGGTCTTGTGGGCCACATAAAACATTTTTAAACATTTTATTACAAATTTGGTTTTTTAAAAACTTGCTTTTATATTCTTATTCTATTTAAAAATTATAAATTCACAAATTACCATTAATTATACCTACAATGATTTAACTTTGACTATTTTAATTTAACTATAACTAATACTGAAATTTTTTCTAAATTTATTATTTATTTTTAGCTATGATACTAAAAAAAGTTTTATAAATGTATGGTAGTAGTTGTATTTATTTTCAGAAATTGGTTTTACCTTCATAGCACTATTTTTAGTGACCAAAAACTGTATTAAATGACCTTTAAATGTCCTCAATCATCAGGAGTTTTTTAAAATCATTAAAAACATATAAAATGAATAAACAAAAAGTTAAACAAACCTTTTAAAACAGCCTAAATCAAGCTTTTGAACAACACTGGATTTAAACCATTTTAATATTGAAAGTGAAACAACTAAATTTCTATCAAAATTTTTAAAATACATAGCTTGGTACTTTGAAAAAAAATAACTAACCTTAGTTTTTAATAAATTAAACAAGCTAGCCTGAATAAGTATAAAATTTTACACCAGCCTAACTTATCCTAACTATTTTCAAAAACTTTATTCTGTTCTGAGTTTTCCTGAGTATACTAAGTACCATGACTTATGAGTGTGCTGCAACCCTAATGTTACTACATACTATATATTTTTAATTTTATAAGCTTTTTATTGGTGCATTTAAAACTAGTTGAACTAGTTGAATAATAATTTTATATAAAATTTATCAAAAAGTTTAAGAAGAATAACTAGTTAAGAAAACTAACTAACATTTCAGATACCATTTAGGTTTTATGATTCCCCTCTTGTTTGATATGTTTTGTAGCTGATTGTACCAATGCAATGGACCATTTTTAAGAGATTTCACTTTTATTTCATTTCCATTCAGCTGCTTTGCTTATTGTAGAGAACAATCTTTATACTAAATTGATTTCAGCCTTGATGAGTCTTATTGAAGTTCTAGGTTTTTTTTCAATATTTGCTGAGTCAGCATAAAAAACCTATTAAAATCTTATTTTTTTTAATAATTTGGGTAAGGTGGGGCAGGGTTAAGGGTATAAATAAAATAAAGTTATAAATAAAAGTGTTTAAAAATGCTGACTCAGCAAATATTAGGGGAAACACCTTTAATTTAAAATCGGACCCAGCCTTTATTATACTATAATGGTCAATACGTAAATAAATATATCTTTCTTGGTTGAGTTTATTCACAAACTAATTACAAGAATGATAAAGTCTGTAATACAAAACATAATTGAAACTAGGTAAATACTTATACATCTCCCCCCAGATTTTATCTACAAAGGAGATAAAACGATAAACTTACCTAGCGAAACAAAATTATTTTAAAACAATTTGTTACAACTTAAACACATTTTTCAGGTCTAAAATTCAACGAAATTAAACTCAAAAAGACAAAAAAAATTAAAAATTACGATTAGCTTTTATATGATTTGTTAAAACAAACTACGATTTAAACAAACAAACTGTAACAATATATTTGAGACTTAATTTTTTCTTTTCTTCACTCAGTTGCTGAATACAAGTATTCAATAACTTAATTGCTTCACCGACTTGAACTTTTCAGCTTTGAAGAACGAAACCACACGCAAATCATCTAACCACCTTGAAACTTCACTTAATTCACTGATAAACATCTTTATTTTATTTTCAACTTTAAACAAAGTAGAAGGTGCATTACTGATAGCATAAACACTGAGGAAATATTGCTACACACATTTTCCAAATACTCGATACCAACCAACAGTTCGACTTTTTGAAAGTCAATCTCTGCGTCTTCATCCAAGATCACTTTGAACAGACGGCTGTTAGACAAGTCTGTTGCAAAGTCAACTACAAACTGAATTACTACTATTTATGTATAACGTCACCAGTGGACTGAAACTCATTCATTAGACCATTAAACATTATTTTACAGTTAACATCAACCTTGACAACACATTGATGGCAGTCCTTCACTTCCACCACCACTCAACTTTTCCCCCACTTGCTAGGAAATTTACATGTTTAATTTAGTATCATGACATGATCACCACAATTCAGTGGTGGCAACGATTTTGTGTTCTCACTTATATTTTCCAGAGACTTTACAAAACGAATACTAAGAGATTCTTCCTTTTTATTCCAAACGTCACGCCACATTTTTGAGATCTGCGGGTTATTGTAAGTCATAACACTCTTTCTGACGTAAGGTAATGACTTCTTTAAATTTCGTCCCAAAAGGATCTGTGCAAGGGATAGTTTGCATCTTGGATCAGGCGTATTTCTCTGCGTAAGTATAGCTTGTACCATTCGGTCGTTATTTAGTTCTCCATTTAGACCAAAGTTATCCATTAACAAACGCTTAGTGGCCTTTACTGCTAATTCTGCCCTACCGTTTAACATTGGATGATACGCAGATGACATACGATGGTGTATATCCCATTGTTTAACAAAATCCTTGGTAACTTTTGTTGAAAACTCTGGAACACCATCTGTAGATATTTCAACAGAAATACCAAAAGTTACAAAAATACGACGAAAAGCTTTACATAGTCCTTTTGAACCAGAATCATTTGTACCTAATTTGATTCTTTGTTGTTCTGTCTAACCTGAAACTCTGTCGGCAGCTACAAAATAATACCACCCTTTGAACTGAAAATAATCACAAACAATTGATTCAAAAGGAAATTTTGTAATCAAAGGTTCATTTAGAGGTAGATGAGGATTGCTTTGGGATTTGTGCGGTTTTCGTCGCCATTCAGCGTGTAGAAATACATTTTTCTTTCCCTGTACCTACTTTTTCTTCTTTACGTTTTTACGCTCGAACATATTTTTCCTACGACCTCGGATGCAAAAGCTATCAGAATTTTGAGTAGACAATCCACCAACCAGAAGTGCATTTGACTCATTAGCATTATTTTGGTGACTTTGATAATCTTTTTTACGGGACTTTATCCAGCATTGTTTACAGGCAAAACACTCAATTTACTTCTTATTTTTACTGCTCCAAACAAATTTATAAGTTGATTTATTACATATGCTACAAGCTATTTTATCACTTGGTTTTTGAGTAGTTTTCTTTAAGGATTTGTATGAGAAAACTGAGGCTGTATTAGCGGGTTTTGACATCGCATCACGTGCCATCTTTTTCCTTCAATAAAACCGATTGTCTCATTGACATTTTTCTCATCTAGATTTTCCCATCCTAGCACCTCTTTACGGATATCCTCATCGGCTTAACCTGTTACCATGACATCTTTTAGGATTATGTCTGTAAAATCTATTATTTGATTACAGCCATCATTTGGGCATTTACATGTGTACGAGCGTGTACTGGCTTTTCCCTTTTTACGGGCAGCAAATCCTGTAATGGTAATGTAAATGCGTCTTCAGTAAAATCCTGTCTTGCACTAAGAAAGTCTGATCGTCGTACAACAACTGAAACAGGAATAACTGCAAGATGCTTGATCATCCTTAAAAGCTCTTGCTCACTTAAATTTACTACATCTTTATGTCCCTTCAGAATAGCATCGCCTAGATCTTCTTCACAGCACTGGTACAGTTGACGACGTTTTTCTACCTCTGTCATCTCCATGCTATCTTTAAAAATAGTCCACTTTTGTACATATATATTCCAATCCTCTTCATTGCAGCCTGTCCCTATTCGAGGACGGTCCATCTTTAGAGGCTTAGGTTTTGAAGAATTTGCATTAATGTGAACATTGTTGTAATACAAAACATAATTGAAACTAGGTAAATACTTATACAATAAGTATAAGAATTAATAAATGAAACTCAAACTAAAGCATCAGGGCTTAATTTTACTTCAATGTTGAACTTATCACTAGAATTTAGAAATTAAAACAAGTTTTAACTCTTTAACACGCCATAGAAACTTCTTGCACCCTTAAATTAGTTTCGTGCACCCTAAAAATTTTGTGTCCCCAAAAAAATTGTTATGTACCCTGGTGTGCACCAGGGGCGTCGCGTGGTGCACACCAGGACGCTAAAAAATTAAAAATAAAGCGTACAAAAAGTTTAAGTTTTAGAATTTAAGCTTTTAAATCAGACCCTTCCTCAGCTGTACAACCCCAAACCACAAAAAATAACTCTTTGGTCAAGCTTAGAAATTGAGCATTAAAATGACGGAAAAATGTTTATGATAGCCTAAAACACAAGAAAGTTATGGTATTATGAAGTTGAACAAAAAAGACAGCCAAATGTTTACATGACCATCGTTAATTTCCCTGCTAAATAGTTTTTATTTTATTTTTTATTTGATGTTCACAATGTTCGTAAAGTTAGAGCTGCAAGCTCAATTTGTGTCAGCTGCATCTTAAATGTTTACAAGTTTTCAATACAAAAAATTTTGACAAGCTGAATTCTGGAGCTGCACAACTTTCAGCACCATGTGAATTAAATCATGATCGTTGTTAAAAATTAACTACAACGTAAGAACAATAAGACAAGTTGAACTTGAGCAGAAGAAACTCGAGCAGGTGAAATCAAACAAAGGCAACTCGAGCAGGAATAACTCGGGAAGAGGAAACTCGAGCAGGGGCAACTCGAACAGAACCAATTCGAGCAGTAGCAATCCGAGCAGGGCAACTCTAGCAAGACAAATCGAGCAGGTGAAATCGAACAGAGGCAACTCGAGCAGGGCAACTCGAATTAGAAAAGGGTAATGATATATATTTTTATAAGTATTACAATTTTTTATTTTTGATATAAGATGTGTTTAAGCTAATATCTAAAAGATCATTTAGCTTAAAAACTTGACGATTTTTTTTATTTACAACTATGTTTTTAATTTAGATACTTCAAACTCGGAACAAAATGCTTCAAACTTGACAATGAAATCTGCAGCATCCACTAACAAAAAGACCACGCGACGCCACTGGTAAGCACCAGTGTACACCTTGACGACCATTGATCTAAACGATCATATAACTTCTTCAGTTTTATTACAAATAGTTTTTAAAGTATTTTCGTTAATATATAAGAATTAAAAACAAATTATACAGTAATCTTCCTTTATTCTACCAATAAGATTACTGTATAATTTGTTTTTATTTATATTCCAGTGAAGTTACTTTACTAGGATCTTTTATTAGCAAACAATTAAAACTATATTTTGAACAGTTATATAAGAATTATAAATATTACATTATTTTGTTAAATAATTATTTTGTTAAATTAAGTATGAATTTAGATTTTTTTGATGTCAATCTCTTCAACAAGCTTTTTGAAAGCACTGATAAAAACATTTTCATTTCAGCAGTGAGCATTTCGCTTGCACTGTCAATGCTAATATTAGTTTCTAAAAGAACAACTAACCAGCAGCTTAAAGAGGCATTAGGAATCGATATATTCAAAAAAGTTCTTGCTAAAATTAAAAAGCTTAATGTTGTACTCAATTCGGACTCGGAAGTTTTGAAAATAAAACTGGCTAACTATAAAATTCGATCAAGAATATTTAATATGGCTGCAAAGTATAAAAGTGTCATGCAAACCACTTTTGGTTTCAAAGTACAAAACTTGGATTATAAAAATGATGCTTGTAATTGTATAAAAACAATAAATGGTTGGGTTACAAGTTGTACTAATGACAGTATAAAAGATTTGTTTTTTTGTATCATAGACTCTGGTACTGCATGTGTTCTAGTTAGTCGATTTGCTTCAAAGGTGATTGGCTTGACGAGTTTCATTATGATGTTGATCGTGATGGGACGTTTTATTCTGCGAAAGAGAAAACATCAACAATCGAAATGATGTGTGAGGAAAAATCATACCTACATGAATCTGAGTTTGATGAGTGTGGGTTTCAGTGTTTGAAATTACCTTATAAGAATCGAAATTTCACCAAGCTGGTTATTTTACTTTATAAAATGTTTGGCATCGATGATATAATCAAAAGTTTAGACGGCAAAACTTACGCAAAAATTAATGAAGACAAGTATTTTTAAAGAAAGCCAGTCTCGTTGAGATTGCCCAAGTTTGAATTTGAGTACGAAGCAAACTTAAACGATGTTTTGAGTTCGTTGGGAATCATAGATGCCTTTTGATGAAAATAATGCAGATTTTACTGCAATTTTCAAAGGTGGTCTGCAACAAAAACGTAGGCTTTATGTGAATGTAGTAGTTCACAAAACATTCGTTGGGATAAATGAAACAGGAACTGAAGCTGCTGCATCAGTTATGACTGTATCAGCCGAAATGTGCAACATAATGCAAATTGGGAATGCTGATTTTACTGTTGATCATCCGTTTCTGTTCATAATTTTGTACAAAAATCAAACTTTGTTCATGGGAAAAGTAAATTCAATTTAGTCAACTTAAACTTGTTTTGTCAAACTTCAAAAGCTACCTTCGTTACTTACCCATTTTTTTTCTGTCATTTCGTTCAATTAAGATAAGTTCTTAAAGTTATATACACCTAGACAAAAAGGTAATTTTTAGCATTATCACAAAAATAGTTGAAAGAGAATTGAAAATTGACTGACCTAAATAGATAAACGAATAACTCAAATTATTGCGACTAATTTTTTTACCTTAAGAAAGGTTTGCTTGTTGTGAAAAATTAAAAAAAAATATTCAACAGATATTTTAGTAGTATTCAACATATTACTGACAAAAAGTATAATTTCCTTCAATAATATTTTCATGGTTTATTTAAATAATTATTTTTTACATTTTCTGTTATAACCGAATAATTATAAAAAATTAGTTACAGTGCTTTTATTATAAAAATAACTTTAAAAAGTTGTTTGCATGTATTTTAAATAACCTTAATCTAATAAATACATAACGCAACCTTTATAGAATAAAATGTAAATGAAGTTAGCGCATACTTTTGCTCAGAAATTGTTTTTTTAAAAAGTCAAAAAATACATTTTCACTTAGTATATAATTTCACGTTTAAGCAAACATTCAAGAATATTCATCAGTAAATTTTTATGAAATTGTATTTTTGATTGTGAATTGGTCACAATAGTTTGACTGATGATTAATTTTACTGTTTTTCATAGGTTGTACTTTCTGGTATTTAAAGCAGCAGTTAAAAAGTGAAATTTCATCACTTAATTTTATTTAACCTTTGATGTACTTTATATAAATTATATTTTTATGCAAAGAAGATTACTACCAAGTTACTTATACTTACAAACTATAAGTTTAATGCAGAAATTTTTAACAAATGTTTCGTGTATGATCTTTGCACCGCAAGCTTATGTTTGCTTTTCTAAGTTATATTTCTGATCGTTTATATATTTGAAACTAAATCTGGCTGAATGAACCTGCTATAAATTAAAGTATTTTAAAAACTATCATATCTGTATATAAAACAGTACAACTTTTCACTTCGGTTTTATTGTTTTGTTATGTTTAACACAATACTATAAAAGATGCAGTCGATACAGCTTTAGTGAATTTTTGCTTCTTTTAATGTCCTTTAAGTGTGCGTGCAATGGTCATTCAACTGATTGCAGGTTTATTCGTTGTTCAGTTTTTCGTACACATTTTTCATTTTCATTGCAGATTTAAACCATTATGATACACATGTTTAATGTGCTAAACAGCTACGTGCTTGCTCAAAATTAGACTGGTGAAACAAAACTATGTAATCTAATTATTAAAATAAGTTAGAGTGGTAAAGTTTAAGAAGGTAAAGTTGTTCGAAGTTTGAAACGTTAAAAAAATTTAAAGAGACAACAAAGAAAAATAAAACTAAATAAAAATAAGTCATTTTTTTAAACAACGACAAAAATTAGAATAATTAGTTTAATTAATACTTGTTAACTAATAGTTGTTTTTTATAACGATTTCTCAAACACAATCTAATAACTATTAAATAAACTGAGGCATACTTTTAATCTTTTTTTTTGTCAAAACAGTACCGACGGACTATTATTATTAGCTTAAATAAAACTTAAAAATTTTCAAAGAGACATGCCTTGATATAACAAAATCAATATTTGAGTTTTTTAAATTTGCGTCTAAACCAGTGGTGGGCACTACTTTTCTAGTTAAAAGAAATGGTTTACCAAAATATTGTTTTATGAGCCACCTAGTTTTGAACAAATTGTCTATATAACATTTTTTTTAACTGCAGTAAAATTAACAACTGTTTATATGCCTTACTGTCTACTTAAGTTCAAAAAAAGCGCACAATTAGTAGTACTTCTTATTTAAAAGCTCAACTTTATTTGTTTTGTAATAAAATCATCATGCTAAAAGCACGTCGCGGTCTGCACGTTGTCCAGCCTTAGTCTATACATTTTGGTTACATAAGCCAAACATATGAATAGATAATATTATTACCACTGTTATAAAAAGCTGTCAAATTTTGTCCGTTTAATAGAGAGGTTTCCTGTCTTAGACTACTAAAAAATATGGTTTATATTAACTTTTTTAACAAATTCTATGAAATATCATAATAAATATAAAATATTTTTTTTATTTTAGAAGTTTGAAGTATGCTAAACTAATGATTATTATTACTAAAAAACTGTCCTACAACTAGTCAACATTTACAAATGCTCAAAATAAATTTTCGTTTTTTATTTTGTAATTTATTAAGCTTTAAATTAGTTTTAGGTATGTTTATTGGCTTAAAATTGTAAGAAATTTTATTATTCATTTGTATATAACTTAATTAGTTAATCTTAGGTTTGACTAAACCTATTTTCAAAGTTAGTATAAGGTAGTGTTTAAAATACGCACAATCTTATATAAAACTTGCGGATTTCAAATACTCCTTAAACTTTGTTTTTAAATTGTAATAAATCATGCGTATTTGTTATCGAAACAAATTGATGAAATTTCGTTACAACATTTAAGATATGTGGTTATAAATAATTTCTAATAAAAATCAAAACTAAACAAATTCATTAGATTACAGCAGCTTTTGAATTATTTAATTTATTATCATTTACGACGTTTCTCTATACATAATTTGTAACTACTTTAAAGGTGTTTGAATAGGTAAAAAAAACTAAAGGAGTATATTTAAATAGTTTTGTACAAATGTTTATTTTTAAATATTTATTTGGAATATGAGACAAATATTAACACGTTAAGTTGCTTAATTCATATTAGTTTGGGATTTTATACAAAAACCACCGTTGTTATTGTTTATAGGTATTTACTTTAAAACGTTTAGCGGACATTTTTTTCTCATTTTTTGAACCATTTAGAAATATAATCAATCTACCCCTTACGTACCTCAAAGTTAATTAAAAAATGTTGTTGATATTTATATAATTTATGAGTATATAGCTTATTTTCATCTTTAACAAAACTACCAAAGTTCTGTCGATAAGCTTTAGTTTAGTTGATATTTGATCAAATAAATCATCTTTTTACAAATGCCCTACAAAGTGCTTAATGAAATTTTTAAGTAAAAAAAATATTCTAAAAGAATGATTTAAAACTAGTCATCACCCAAGTCCAAAAGTTTTGGATCCGGCCGGATCCGGATCCAAAACTTATTTTGAAATTAGGCTTCGAATCCGGGTCTGAGTCCGAATATTTTAATAATTGAAATCCTAAAGATTTAAATTGCTTCTGTTATAAATATAGTACAAGTTTACAAATATAAATTATCTATTACGTTATAACTTATTAACTAAAAAAATAAAAGTTTTAACAACATCTTTAATAAATAATAAAATAATCTATTTTTATTGTAAAAACAAATTTAAAAACACACAAAAACTACGAACGCCTTGCTAAAAAGAACAAAAAAAAAGTAAGTTACATACACAAGAACTTAGTTTAAGTATTTTGATACGCATGCAAGCAACATTAACAACTAACTTGTTCTTTTGTTATTGTTTTATGTAAAATAAGTTAATTATCGAATTTAGTAAATGCTTAAAGTAGAAAACAAATCACAAACAAAATTATATACTTCATGTTTAACTTAAGATTAATTTTTTACTGTTACCAGAAATGAATAAGAACATTAACTTTTACAACCATTGATCACTATAAAGCAAAGTGCAATTGTCTATTATATGGAGCCGTGGTAAGTTTAAAACTGAGATTAACTATAGTAAAGACCTAAAACAATTAGAAATTACAATTTGAAAAAATTCGAGTTAGAGTTACGCTTTTACCATTACGAAAAGTAAATATAAACTAAATTAAGCAACTGTTTAAAAACGTAAAAGGAACTAGATTGCAAAAGATGGTTTTACACTCTTATACAACAAAAAAACTATTCCAGCTTTTTCAAGTTGTGGTGGAGAAATAAAAACTTTTTGCCGGACTTTGGAAGTAATCGATTAGGCTTTTCCCCATACAAATTACCAGCTTCGGAAAATAATCTATCAGAATACACAGAAGATGATGGTGCAGAAAGATATTTCCTTGCAAAGCTGGCAAGATGTGGGTGTTTTAATTATTTCAAGTTCCACCAATTTAAGACTTTAGCGTCTTAAATCTCTGCATTCAAATTTTCTGAACCAAAAAGGTCCTTAATTTCTGTTTTAATTTCTTCATTAATAGGATCTTGTTGCTCGTTCTGCTTTAAACAAAAAATAGTAAGTTGAAAACTTTTTCGAACTAAAATTTGCCGAGGGTTGTGGTTTAAGTTTCTCTGATTGCAATGTAAAGAATCACCAAATTTATTAACCTCACAACAGATATGCTTTTTAACATTTAATTTAAGGAGCTTTTTAACATTAGTTTTGAGATAATAAAAAAAGCGGAAAGTCGATATCGTGGATCAACAGCTTTTGTAAATAACAATAACTTTTTGTCATTCATGTCTAAGTTTTTGTTATAGAACCTGTTTGTTTGTTTTTGTTTACTTACACATAAAATATAATAATATATATGGAAGCTTCTTTACTTCAAAAATTGAAGACTAACATTTTTTAACTTTACTGAAGCTTACAAAATTATTAATGAAATCAATGTCTAGTAAAGTGAGTAGTTGTTGTAGCTAAATAGTTTAACAAAAACTTTCAAGACCGCTCGTAGAAAATATGAAACAGAAAAAAATATGTTTAATAAGTATGTGTTTTTAAAGGAAACTTTTAATTATCTTATGTTGCAAAAAAACATAAAAAAATGGTAGAACAACTTGCGATCGCAAACACGTATTGTCAAGAAGTTTTTCTTACACTTCAGAGCAGTAATTAAATGCATTATTGATTAATAAATTACTTCAATATGGTATAAAAGCTATTTTTGAAATTATATATTCAAATAATAGTTATGCATATAAGACACTTTAAACTTTTCTATATTTGCAATTAAAAAAACTTTATTATCTGAAAAGCAAATCTTTTATTTTTTATTTTTAAGTGTTACACAAGACAATCATGATTTTTTTAGCATATTTTATTAAAAAGCTCAGATAATTTTCATCACAATATTAAAGTTTAAGCATATATTATTTGTAATTTAATTTTTCTGTTAAACTTCAAAGAGTTGTACATTCTTTGTTTTTATTTTTTGTTTTATGTTTAGGATTCAGTACAGCTCTTATTGCCTCTGTAAACACATCTTTTAAGCCTTCTTGAGTCCTAGCAGAGCATTCAATGTACTTTTGTGCTCCAATAGTTGCTTTCATCATATAACCATCTTTAAATGGAACTAAATTGTTTTCGCTCTGAATGGTTATAAAATAACTTTACTTATAAATCTTTGTTATACTTTGTTAAAATAAGTTTTTTTTTTAATTTTTTTTGCATAGTTAAAAAAAAAATAAATTAAATTCATCATATTTCTTGATCAAAAAAGTCTTCGTTGATCACGAAGTTGTTTTCGCTCTGAATGGTTATAAAATAACTTAACTTATAAATCTTTGTTATACTTTGTTAAAATAAGTTTGTTTTGTAACTTTTATTTGCATAGTTAAAAAAACAATTTAAAATTTAATACATCATATTTCTCCATCAAATAAAAGTCATATATCGGATTACATACTTCGTGTCCTCGCAAGTCCATTTTTGTGCCGACCAGTATTATTGGTGCGTCCGGGCTGTGATATTTAATTTCTTCGCACCATTTCGTTTGCACCTTTAGGAAGGAAGCTGGAGACGCGACGGAGAAGCAAACGATGAACACGTCAGTCTCCGGGTAGGAAAGCGGACGCAGCCTGATTTTTTTTCACAAAAAAAAAATCATAATAAACGATTTAAAACACGCAAGCTTTTTCACAAAATTTTTGCATAAAAAAATTCTTTCTTTGTGTTATATAACTTTTAAAAATGTGAACATGTTTCAAAACTTTGCACGTACCTAAAACCTGGTACGTTCGAGAAAACTAAATTACTAAAATACATCTGTCATAATTTTCATGTCCCTCTGTGTTCCAAAACCCGATTTTGTACTCTTTTCCGTCCACAAAAACGTTTCTCTTGTCGTTGTCGAGAACTTTTGGTATGTAGCCTTCCGGAAACGTGGTAGTCACGTAAGTGATAATCATGCTGGTTTTGCCAACACCTTCATCTCCTACCAACACACATTTGATGTCCTATTGAAACGCTTAACTAATTAAATTATATGTTATTTTCTTCATCAAGTTTCAAAAAAAAGGGTTAACGACCTAAAGTTGTTGGTTATCAATTTTTTAGATTGCTTAAAGTTAATATTACGACGTGCAAAACTCTGTAAACTACTACACTCAAAGTGCTGTGTTAAGAAAACAACATTAACCTGCATTGCTGTGTTTTTTTGTGTATGACGTCAGAATGAAAGTTTTTTAAATTCAAGTGTACTATTAGTTTAAAAATAATAGAAAATCTAAGAAAAAAAAAAACAAAAACATTACAAACCTATAAAATTTTTCAAAACAGACTCTAAAACATCTTTTTGAAATGCTGACAGTTTTTAAATACTTTTAATAATCAATCACCCATATTTTAGTGAAGTTTTTTCTTTTCAGTTAAAAATTATAAGCAAAAACTAAAAAACACTTGTTCAGTACTAGTACAAAGTCAGTTTCCTACTAAGTTAACTTTAGGGTACTTTTATTTTTTATTGAAGAAAATTTTACTTAAGAACTATATAGAACTTAGTAGATAATATTTCAATGCAAAATGTTACCACTACTAAATCAACTAAATGTAAAGACTGTATTCTATATTAAAACCTAGCTAGACGTAAATATAACAAAGCCGTAAACGCATTAGATACTAACTATAAAAGCATTCCAATTAACATACAATATGTTTTTTAATTGTTTAAGCTGATCTTAAAAATATACTTTTTTTCATATCATTGCAATAATAACAGCAAGTATAATGTTTTCTTAAAAAAAAAGTTAGATTACGTACACTTATTCTATGAAACATTTATGATTAAGCTAAACGCAGTAAAATGCATATCCGGTTTTTTTTTTTCTATTGTTATTATAACAAAACATACAATTAAAAAAAAACATAAGTAGTAGTTTTTATTCTTGAGCTGTTTACAAGAACTTTAAAAATTTAAGTTAAAGTTAAAACAAAATGCGATACAAGAACTAGTTGCTTTTAAGGCACAAAAATCTTATTTCAGTTGGAAATAACTCTTTAGTTCTAGATTAATACTAGAAATGAAACAATAAGTTACAGTTTTTTATTATGTATTATACGTATAAATTTACGTTTATACCTTGTAAATACATTATAACATACTAAGTTGCTGACTAAACTAGTCGTTAACCTGCTAAAACAGTAATGATCAACTCTTTAATTATATGAAAGTTTTTAATAAATTTAATAAAATAATTACCGGCGTTTAAATATTTGTGTTTTTAGTTTGCCATGTAACATATTACTTTTGTAGTAAACCCTATTTTACTCAAAGAAATGAAAATAGATACAATTTTACTTTTACTGTAGGCATTGTGCTTTGTTTATTGTAAGCTTTAAGTACGCATAAAAAAGTTTTAAGTTCTGTTAAAGTTAAAAATTGGAGCGTTTTGAAGAATTCGATAAATAAATTACTACTTGCCATAAACAATTGAAAACTAAAATTTTTAAACAATCAGACTTATTTTTAATTAACTGACATAATTTAACGAGAATAATTTAGTATACTGTGTTTAAATATAAAATATTTATTTTAACATTATTATGCAACTTTTATTTTCGAGTCGTACTTAATCTGATTTTTCTTATATAGTTTGTAGAAACGATAGTTTTTAGATCCGTATGTAAAAATAAAACAATAAGCAAAAAAAATTATAAATAAATGCTTAATAACTTTTCAAATGTTCTCCTATATAAATGTTTTATAATATAGTTTACTACTATATTATTAGTTGATTACTTTATACAATTCACTGATACAGTGAACTTTTGTATATCTTTGAATTAGAGAGCAAAGAAAGGTTTAATAAAGACAAGGTAAAACTCGCAAGCTTCTCAAAAATATTTTGCTTTATTTAATCCATCTGCGCACAACTGAGTTATTCTAACCTTACCACTGTGCAAAGTTTAGAGTAAACTGGTTTGTTTCTTGGTTTTATTAGTATTTTTCTAACGAACTTTATACTTAACAAAACCTATGTTTACTAATTTTGTATTTCTATATTCTATAAAACTATGTAATTTAATAAATTGATAAACTTGGACAAACTTATTTATTACATTGATGTGTTTTAATTAAGTGTTTGCCTACAGTTAATGTTTTATTACTTTTTCTTTATATCTTACAAACATTTAAAAAAAAATTTATAAAATTTCAAAAGTACATTGATTAACGTTAAAATGAAGACTAAAAAAATTTAAATTATAAACAATTTTATTCGAGAGCTTCTGCGATTCGTTATTTAATTTTCTGTATTCGAAAAACACTATTTTTTTTAAATTAGCTAGAGTACTGTATAAATGAATTTGTTGACTTCAATACAATAAACAGTTATTCTGTGTTCTACGTTTTAAACCTGTTTAATTTTTTTAATGTTTTTTATCTACAGCAAGTAAGATTACTCACGAAAATATTTATATTCTGTATTTTACCTTATGGGTGCACGACTATTTAAATTCAGACAATTAAAACTATTTAAAAAATGTTTAAGAGAACATGTATCAAAAACTAGTATACTTTAAAATATATACCCTTGTAAGCTTATTAGTTATATACCCCTGTCGTGGACAAGACATTAAACTGTATCCAGAAATCGATAAACTAAAGGTTCCTTTGTACACCAGGTCCTAGGATATTATTATTTTGAGTGCTTTTGTTGTCGGTCAATAAATAGTACTTTAGCTACCAAACATTTTTTTGCAAAACTTTCAACATTTTACGAGATATTGCTAAACTATGTTTTAGAATATAGTAATTTTTAAATTTTCTAAAAGTAAATATTTTATACATAAAACAAGTCTTTTTCAACAACACAAATATATTTCAACAATTTTCTTCAGTGTGATTACAATTGTAACAAGGTAAAACAAATTTTAAACTTATATAGCCTTTTTAATTATATGAGAAATTATCAATCAATTAGTAAAAAAAACCCTAAACTATAACAAAAAATTAAAAACAACAAGGAAAACATAATTAACTGTAACATTTAAAACAAAACAAAATTAGTCTAATTTAAACAAGGATAATGAGTAATCAAACTCTCTTTGTTTGCATAATTCTGGCTTGTCTAAGTGAATATAAATAGCTTCTATTTTAATTAAATCAAAAATGTTATGTTAATTAATTTTTGTAATATTAAATATTATAATTATATTCACTTAGACAAGCCAGAATTATGCAAACAAAGAGAGTTTGATTACTCATTATCCTTGTTTAAATTAGACTAATTTTGTTTTGTTTTAAATGTTACAGTTAATTATGTTTTCCTTGTTGTTTTTAATTTTTTGTTATAGTTTAGGGTTTTTTTTACTAATTGATTGATAATTTCTCATATAATTAAAAAGGCTATATAAGTTTAAAATTTGTTTTACCTTGTTACAATTGTAATCACACTGAAGAAAATTGTTGAAATATATTTGTGTTGTTGAAAAAGACTTGTTTTATGTATAAAAATTAAAATTAGCAGACATATGTTTAAAATTTTAAAAAGTAAATATTTTATTTGTTTATTTTTAATATTATAAAATTGTTAATTAGGTTTACAACCGCTATTTTAGATTTAGGTTTTTCAAGTATATATTAATTTTTGAGATATTGCCTACTAAATATTTTTAAAGATTTTGAATTGTTGAAATTTTAATTGTCATTTAGTTGTATCTTATATGCCGTTTCATTAAAGAGAAAATATAAATAGTTTCAACTAACCCAGGGGTCGGAAAACTGCTGTCCATGAAGGGTAAAAATGCGGACCGGAAGAGTTTTTTTAAAGATGCGGTCTATGAAAGGTCCGCAAGTATGTAAATTTGGTACTAGAAAAAACTCATATTAGATATTCTGACGTGAGAAATTCGAAATTTACACTTTGAGTAGCAACCACCAAGTGCCTGCCGATCTCTGGTCTACTATGTAATCAAGCCCTTTAAACGCTATAAAAGCCGAAAAAAGATAAATGGTTTACACAAACTTAAAACTTAACTTGTACTTTATAAAATTAACACCAAAGAGATTACATATAAAATATTATTTGTGAAAAAGGGGTCTATTTACAAGTTTTCTTTGTTTAGAGGACTTTAAATACTAATAAAGTAAAGTTATTAGATATTTCTAAACTTCTATATATACAAATACAACAAAGCTGCATTACACTTAATCAAACCATTGATTTCTAAATCGATTTTAAAACTGTAGACAATAACCAATAAAATGTACTGTTTGTAATAAATTAGTGTCATAATTCAAAACAGTTGTTTTTGTTCGCAAGTACTCTACTGACATATTAACGAAGTTTAGCTACTAATACATATGAGTTGGTCAAAATTTTGCTTAATATGATAAAACTTATAATTTTTTTTTATCAGTCTTACAATTGAAGTTATACTCTTTTAAATAAAAATAGTAAACTTAAGTGTTAAAGTTATTTTGTAATAGGTTCAGCTCCTATTTAAAACAAGACAGTTTTAAAGTTAAATTGATTTATAATGGTCGTTCTTAAGTATTCAAACTTAAAAACTTGTTGTAAAATAGGATTAAGCTTTAACATATTTAAACATTGTAAGATAACGTTTAATTAGTTTTTAAATAAATGAATACCATTTAACATAAATTTTTGTAAGTTTTTTGTGTTCTAATACTTTGATTTTGCTATCTTTTAAAAGAGAAAAACTGTGAAACAAAAGTTAATTCAAGCGTATAAAAATAATAATATAGTCTAATAATTTAGTAAGTTATTATATTTATAACTTCTTATCAAATTATTTTTTACAAACATCGACTACACAATAATCTAAACGTATCTAATTATATTTTAGCTTTAAATACTAAATCACTAATTTTTCTTTTAATACGTGACCTTTTTGCAATTAAAACTAGTGTTTTAACTAAACAATAATTCATATCGTGATTTGTTTATGAAAAAACATATTTCTAATGAGTAATAAATTATTCTATTCGAAAAAGAAAACTTCTTATGTTATTTTTTTAGGATTATTTTAAAAAAAATATATAAAAATATCTTCAATTTTTTATTAATTGACTGAAAAGTCTTAGGTTTAAAATAACCATGAAACAAAAAAAGTCAAAGTTTATAATTTTTTGTTTGTTAAATACAAAACTAAAAACGAGAAAGAGTTTTTTAGTTTTATTTTTTAATTATATAAGCGTTTTAAGACTTATTATTGAACATATTATAAGCTAAGAAAAATATTTTTTAGCTTAACAATATTTTTTTTCAGCTTTAAATTTATGTAAGTTTTGCTGAAGATATTTTCGATATCTTGAACAACTTTGGTTATACAAAGAGTTATTAGCTTAAAAGGGCAAGTGCTAAAGCTAAATTAAGATAGTTCAATACATTTTTATCAAAAATATTTTTTCCTTTTTATGTAAAATACATCAAAACATTGGCAGTAAAAGATAACCAAAAATGAAAAAATTCGTTAAAAAACTTAATTATAAATATAAATAAGTAACAAAGTTTTTATTAAAATGTCTTATAATCATCATTTTTATACTTAATAATAAAATCTAAGTTAAAAAAAACAAACAGTAACAGCTACTGACGCACAAAAACACGTAAAAAAAAGTTAGAATCGTTATGTAAGGTAAAATAAGGTAATTCATGTATAGTCAAAATTGAATGAACTTCAGGCGAGAGATCGCACTTCACAGTGGTCTCAGGAAAGCCAAGCGCATGACTTTCGTCTATTAAGTTTCCGCTTTTGAACAATGTGCCTTTGTATACTTTCAAACCGATTCTCGATTTCTCATTGTGACGTGTCATTTTTAGATCAGTTGTCAGACTAATAATCACTTTGTGTTTTGTTTTGTTTGTGTCGTTGCTACAGCGAAGGTCAATCTTCAAATGATGAAAATAAAAATTGTTGTTGAATCGATTAAGTGTGAACTCAGAACAGTACACTAGTTTGTAGCATTTTGTAATTATGTTTTCCGGGTAACAAACTCTGAGGGTGCTAAAATTTTTCGTTACACAGTCCAGGTCGACCCAAACAATATTTTTCTGTTTGGCTTTCAAAAGCTCCGAATCATCGTTATTGTTTGCATCCAAACAAACTTTACTTCCATGCGGGTTTTTCAGCTGCAACCTGAAATTATCAAGATCGAAACCCGACACTTCGTAGCAGTGCTGGTCAAAAAGAACTTCTTCCACCATCTCGTCTCCGCTTACAGTGCCACACGTCATCAGCGCCCCGTTCGCGTGAGCGCCACCCAGTGACAACACTCGGTCACGTGTCAAGTTGCTGCAGTAGAAAACGTCGCTCGTGCCTCCGGTGAAGGCCAGCATGGCCGCAAGCGAGCTCCCGTTGGTGTTTATGACGTCATAGCTGCCGCCAGTGAGTTTAGCGTAAGCCTTCTCGATAAGCGGGACCAGAAAGTCGTCGCCTTCGGAGCGCTGGGCAAAAACGAGATCTCCGTTGTTTGTCGGCAGCCGGTCGTCTATCACAACACTCGTCCGCTTACCTAGCTCCCAAAACTTGAAGCTCACTTTGCCGGTGTAACTGTTTGACGTGACGTCATAGTTTGTTTCAACCACGTGGTTGAGCAAGCTTTTGTTGGCGACCAGGGCGGAAATGGCGGAGACGAGCCAGCAGTCGCGAGCTTCGGGTCCTTGTATTGCCGTGCAGCTTGCAGTGTTGAAGTTGGGAGTTGGGGTAATTTCGTGGGGCCGCTGCCAGTCGTAGTTTTCTGACAGCTCAAAATCCTCGTCCTCGTACAATTGAACTTCACTGGTTATCACCATACGTTTTTAGTTTTTGTTATTTTTATTTCGCAGTTTAGATTGAAAAAATCTAAAAAAATATGCAATTTTAGAAAAGTATGTAAACTTTTTTTTTTCTAATCTTAATTATTAAATAGTAATTTTCACGTGTAATACCTTTTTTTTGATTTTATTATATACAACTTGTTAATTTATTTGAAAAAAGATTGGTTAGTTTAAAAAAAAAAGTATTCTAAATTTTTGTCTTCAAACAAAGTTTAGAATTTACTACATCTGTTTATTAATCGAATTTTTATTTTTTAATGTACAAGTTTTAAACAACTAAAACTAAATTCAAATGCGTGACTCAGAAAAAACAATTATTTTTTTCCTTATTTACTAAATCATGCTAAACTATATTTCTTTAAATTTTAGCATATACATTAAAAAAAAAAACTTTTACATCGAATTTTTTGAATATTTTTGTTCTAAAAAATCAAAAAGCTGTAGAACTATCGTAAAGCATGTTATATTTAAAGCTACTTAAAAAATTTAGTCTTTCACTTTTGTTATTTCCTTAAGAAAATACGACAAAAATAGTACAACAAATAGTTTATCAAATTTTAACAAAAAACTTCACAACTTTCACTACCTAAACTAAACGATCGAAACAAATTTGATGAACACTTTGAAATTATCTTATGTAATATCAGTCGTGACCGTCTAACCATAACCACGTACCCTTTGAACATTCCAAACATTTAGCTTTGTTTTCCAAAAAGCTGCAAACGCGCTTTTCAAAGAGCAGCACAGGAAATGAATTGATATATAAAGGCGTAATACAGTATATTGAAACTGAAATCAATAAATAACACTATAAATATATATATCGCTGGTAAACGAATTAAGTTTTTTGAAAGAATAAATAATAAAAACTTTTTTTTTTTAAATTATTGCAAAAAATATATTAATAATAAATAGTTTATCGTTTTAATACTTAGAAAAAATCAAAAAAAAAAGTTAGTGTAGGTATTTTAATTTATTAAAAACACTCTTTACTTAAATGTCAAGCTTAGAAACTCAAAAACATCGAAAATAATTTAAAACAAATATAGCTTTGCATTTGAACTTCAACGAGTGTGTGGCGTGTTATGACAACTTTTACGTCACACTGTACGTGTAATGTAGAAATTTCAGTGATTTAAAAAATATTGATTGTATAACTAAGATATAGAAACATACTTTCATAAGAAAAAGTTTGTCTAAAAAGCTAGCGATTATCAATTATATATATTTTTTTTTTAAACACTGTTAAAATCTAAATACAAGTTGTATATTGTAATAGTTCTATGAAATTACTTGAAAAAAATATCTTTTATTCGAACAAGATAAAACTAATAAATTGTTTCGAAAGTGTGTTGTTATTTGGTAAACATGTTAATTTGGAGTACAAAAATACTACTTAAAATTAACAAAAATTAACTAATATTACAGTCAACTTTTGTGTGCTTTATAAATAAGTGAGGACGATTTATAATTTTTGGTATAAAATTTAAGTAATACATTCTTACAAAAACTACAGACATATTTTTTTAGATTATAATTCATGTAGGCAAAAGTCTTCAAGACCAACTAATAAATATTATAAATATTTTTGAAAGTTTATAAATAGAGTTAATGGTAAATTAAATTAGTATGTATACTTTTTTGAATACTTAAATGTTTTATACTTTTAAATTAAAAAACCAATTAATATATCTTTTAAATTAATTTGTTTAGTATCTTTATTGCTAATCTACATTATTCAAAAGTTAATTAATGTTCAAAGTTTTAAATTATGTTTACTTATTTCTACGCTAAGGACAGTTCAAGGTTTTTTAGGTGGAGTAAGACATACTTAACTTTTAAATTATTAGAGAGTTTGGAAAGCTTACTTTTACACTTTTTAAATGAAATAAGTGTTTACTGTTTTATCCAAGCATTTTTTTGTAAACTTATTTAACTACAGATAAAACTAATGTAAAATTATTACTAATATTTACTTAAGCAATAACATTTATTTGTATAAGTAGAAGTTTTAAAGAATTTCAATAAAAATTTTAAACTTTTGATTCCAAGTTTTTATTCTTAAAGTTGATAAAAAGCTGATCATGTCATTCTAACTATTACATAATTGTTACTATTTAAAGTAACCAAAAACTGAGCGGCCAAATACTAACCTTAGTTATACCAAACTATTCTAAGTCAGCTATTCTAATTGAAAAAAATCTATTGAAAGCCAAAAATGGAAAAAAAAATTTTACAAACTTGAATAGTGAATAATTACTTATAGACTCGATTTATGTGAAAAAACATACCTTTTATAAAAAAAATGTTTGAAGTCATTTGAAAACTTTGGAAAAACCCTAAACTAACGTCAATTTTGATAAAAACTGAAAAAACAAACCTGCTTCAGCCGAAGTTTTATTAAAGTTTAAAGTTTGCAACTGACTTACAAAATATACAAAATCAAACTATATCCAACATTTAAGTTGCATAACGTTGTTATTCTTTCAAATGTTCTAAACTAACTCAGCATAACGTTTATCTAGTAAAAAAAGTATAACTAATGATTCAAATAAACTTTTTTTAGACTTACTTCTGACTGCAGTTCTTTATTAATTAAATGGGAAAAGTTATAAAAAGTATTAAGATAATAAACTATTTTTTTACTTTTTTTTTTACATTTAAATGAATTATAGGAGTTGAAACATAGTACTGTTCAATAAACTAATTTTAACATACTTACTCATAACATTAGTTTTAAAATCAACAAAAAAAATGTCTAAAAGATTTTAATTATACCTGACTTGTTTCAAAATTCCTTTAGTTTTACACCTTAAGCTATTAATTTAGAGCTTTCTTAGCTACGAATAATTTAATGTCTACAACTTCTGCAAAACTTTAAATTCAAAAACATTTCTGATTGAAGTTAATTATTAGTTTCAATTAACAAGTACTCAAAAATTTATAAAACTTACTTATAATTTTTAAATATTTTTTGGTATTTTCATCAAAGTTGTCACGCTTTGAAACAAAACGGTCAGCCTCAAATTTTTTTGAATCGTGTAGTACGTGACAAAAAAGAAATTTAAAAACTTTTAATTAAGTTTGAATAAATTTTTTTTTTTAATTATAAACAAAATAAAGTTTTAAGAAAATATTAGGCATCATTAAACTATATTTTAATGATAAAGTAGCATTTATTTTTAGTTTGATTCAAGTTAAATAAATACTGAAATGACATAGCCACTTAACAATAAACTATAAGAGTTAGACTTAAAAAAAAGATAGCATTCATATTTAAGTATCATGATAAACAGTGTGAGGTAACTTGCTTTAGTACAACTCAATTTTTAAAAGGTAGTTTCAACTAAATAAAAATTTGCTACAACTATATTATTAATCAAGCTACTAAAAGTAATTCAGCACTTATATAACATAAATTTTAAAATTTTTGAACAAAATTTTCTGTATTGAGTTTAGAAGCAGTATATTGATATAACTTATACTAGTATTGAAAAAAATATGCAAACTAGAGTAGTGTTTCCTTTTTCAAATAAGCTTTTTTAATTATAAGTGTACTATGACAGTATTATGAGTTTACTATTGAAATTTAATTACAGCTGCATTTTGATATTATGATTGATCTTATCTAGCTTTTCAAATTGAAAACTCAAATGTTTAAACATTAATGAAAGAGCACAAGTAAATATGTTGACATACTTGAAATTGTGATACTTAAATGTTTTCAGTTATTATTTTCAGGTATAGTCCAGGCTTTAAGAAATTGGTCTAAGCTGCCCCTGAACTATAAAAAGTTTGGCTTATTACAATGTTTGAATTAAATGTGATATATTGTTAGAATAAGAAAGTTAGAGTCGATATGAACGTGCAACAAAATAAAATAAAACAAATTTTCATGGTTTTTAAAAGTAAATACAACTTTTATTGACAATATTTGTTATAAGATGTAATTTAAGGTATAAAGGTAATGTTTTTGTAATATTAAAGGTTACTGTAATGTTACTTTAAATAAGTTTTATGACAAATAAGCTTCTAAAAAATACAATGATTATTGTTCTAAATAATAGATATCGTTTTTGTATTTCATGTTATGATGTTAATGTTTCATAATTTAAAGCTTACTATCATAGGCTTAATTAGTACTCAACTTATTAGAAAGATTATTTATTTTACTTTTTTATTTTAATGTAACAACAAATCTTGTTATCAAGCATATTTATTTTAATATTAAAAAAAAACTATTGTAATAGTTAAAACGATCGCCACAGTCAAGATGTACAATAGTGCATAGCAGTACATGTACACAGTATGTACAATATATATGTATCTTGGGCTTTGCGTTGGATGAAGCTTAGAGTAGATGCTTCACCTAAAAAAACTAAAAAACTTATTATAATGTTATAAAACCGTTAAAACCATTATTAAGATAAACTTTTAAAACGAACGATGAATCAGAATTGTAGTAGTTTTGTCATACTAGATTAGCTTTAAGAAATTATTATTTAATTATTCTTTTAATATGTGTAAATTCTCCGCACTTAGTAAAACAAAAACCACACGTCGTCATTGGTATGTATCGTGTCTTATCAGCTTAGAAAAGTTCTAAAAACTAAATAATTTAAGCCTTGTTTTATTGAGTAAAAAAATACTTTAATATTAATTTCAAATTACTATCTATTAAAGGCTATATTTTTAAAATGAAACATCAGCTAACATAATAATTGAAATTAAAAAGTGTTATAAGTATTAAACAGTTTGAAATATATTTACAACATTTAAACATTTAGTATATGACACTATTAATTTTATTTATCAACATTTTAAGTGTTATAAATTTTTAATCAAAACTCTCCTTATGTTAAATTCTTAAAATAAAAAAGCTAAACATAAACTTTTATTTGCAAAAAACTACTTATTGATTTGTTAATCAAGTAAATTTTTAGTTATTTAGACCTTATGTATTTTTTATTTCATTAATAAAATAGAGCTTTGACAAGATAAAATACTAAAAACTAGTTTAAAAACTAAATTTTGAATTATTTTGAAAAGCTACAAGGATTTAGAGAACTCAACTATAATTATTCACTTTACTGATAAAAATGTTAAACTATACTTCTTAAACTAAATTTAATACTATTATTTCTAGCACATAAAAATCACTGTTTTGATTTTTTACTTAACTTTTAAAAATCAATTACTTAAGTTGGCTTTTAGGCAGCTAACCGTCTAAAAGAGCATATGCATATTGCAAATACTTTATGTGAGTTCATAACCGGATCATACGGTTTTTGATAGAAATTCAAACCTTTTTTGTCTAGAATTTTTACTCGAGAAAAAAAGTTGTGAGATCAGATCAACTATTTAATATATTGATTCAGTACTTCGTTAATTTAAAGTTTACAGCATTTTTTCTTGTAAACTAAATAACAAAATACTTGCAAATACTAATGTTACAACTTTTTACACCATTTTACAAATGACCTATTTTAAATATTTCAAATGTTTTTGAACGGTCTATAAGACTACAATTATTTTAATGTATCTTTTATAAATTAGAGCTCCATTGTTTTTCTATAACTTTTAGTTTTTAAGAAAACTAAGATTTGAACTTTTTTAGTTTCAATTACAGCTTTTAATTTTTAACGTCTTTGTCAGCATTTTATACTTACTCTTTTAATTTTGATAGTTACTTAATTGTTGTTCTAATTTTGAATTTCTCCTTTTTATCTTAAATCTTTAGATAAGTAATAATTTGTACGTCAGTTATTATGATACAGTTACAAGCTTCAAAAACAAAACAACAATCAAAACTGAAATAAAAAAGGTATTTACCGCACGTAGGTATGTTTACTTAAACACTCTCTTTCCTCCTTTATTATTGTAATTGACTGGTAATGTAGCTGGTGTAATACAATGAAGCCAAGCCTTTACGGTTGCTTGGAGATTGAAAGTTGTAAATAATGCGAAATTATCACATCGATGCAATGGAAAGTTGAGTAGTACAAAATAGGTCAGTTAGGTACTTGTAGTATTTTTTGTTGATAGTTTTTACTGTTTTTTATTAGAAACTGTACTTTTTTCAAGTTTTAGTTCAATATTTTCAAATATTATACCTTACTTACTAATGTATGCTTTGTTTAATTTAAACTTAGTCGTTTTTTTATACTATTTATTTCTGATTACAATTTGAACTTAATTTTTTATATACAAATAACTTACTTTGTTTTATTCATATTTCTTAACAAAATTAGTTTTATTTAAAAACTAAAACAAAAAAAAATCAATTTATTCTTATATAAATACTTCATATACTTATTTTTTAGTTAATTTAACAGTAAAGTTGTTGTTTTTGCAATAAGATTTATAACGATTAAAACAACTTTTTTTAAAATATATTACAAGTTTAGTCGATAAAAAACAAATAAACATCTTTCTGTAAACATTAAACAATCTTAAAATCTCATTCCTTCACTAAACAAAACTAAGTGCAAGTTAAAAAAAAAGACTAGTTTTGCTACTTAAAGTACTTGACAAAAATTTTGAATATTTACTAACACTCAAATGTTTTGAAAAGGTTAAAATAAACAAAAAAACTACAAAATTTTTAATGAAAAAGATACATACAACAACTAAGCAAGAAAAGTAAACTTTGAATCAGTAGTACATCTAAATAGTGAATAAAAGTAAGTTGGTGAGTAAATAATGCAAAATATATATCATATACTTTTTACTAATTATAAATATTAAAACAAATCGTAAAAAGCGCAAAGTTTATAAACAAATAATTAAAAACCAAAGAAAAAAGTTCGAAGGAATACAACAAAAACAGTTTGAAAAGGTATTCAACTTGTTAAAAACTATTGACGTTTTCTTTGCTTAAAAAAAAGTTAATACAACATAAATAAACTAACAAATTGTTAGTAACTAACTAATTTTTGAGAAATTTGTAGAACTGTGTTATTAATTAAGTAAAGAGAAACGTCTCTAGTTAGTAAGAAATTGAGTTTTTTTTAAGTTGCAATTGTTTTAAAACATTTTAAAAGTAAAACACTAAACTTTCTCTTTCTAATGACCCTTTTTCTGATTGACTAAAGATTTATAAACAGTTTAATTAACTTAGAAGTTTACAATTACCATTAAGAAAGCATATAGTATATTCACATAAATTTATTAACCTAAAATAAATTAAACAACTAAAGTTTTTGGTAGTACTTTAAACAACAAAAAAAAGTTTTTAATTAATCAATTCAGTTTTAAACTTTATATAAAGCTTTGTTTTGATATATATTTACTTAATTTATCTTGCATGTCTGTAAACCAGTTTAATTCATTTTTCTGTCTTTAATCAATTATTTCAGCTTAATAATGAGTACTATACTCCAATATATGACTCTTTAACTTGTGTTAAATTTTTATAAAACAGTTAGCTTTTTTTAAACCTTAAAACTTTCAATTTAAAATACAAACAACTTATACTTTTTTTTATCTTACATGTCTGTTTAAAAGTTTTTCTCAAATTTTTAAATTTCAATTTAAACATTCAAACACCTGAAACTACAAACAAACTTCAGGTATGGCAGCAAGTAAATGCGCGTGGCTGTGGTCAATTTTCTGGTTCTTTCTGGTCATACTCATCGCGATACCGGTTGCGTTAATCTGCGCACTTTTGTGGGTCATCATCGCCCCATTCAGCGCTTGTTGCAAGGGCTGCGTCGACGTGCTAAAAGTTTTTCACAAGGGCATGCAGCTGCCACTGGAGTGGGCGCAGAACATGGTCAAGGGCAGGCAGCCGTGCTGAATTTTATAAACTTTCGTCATCTTATTTTTTATCGATGCTGCTTTTGGATACGATTACTTTATTTTGTGCCTGACGTAAAAGTAAACACGCCTTTTACTGAAACAGTCCGCTCGACCTGCATTTTTTCTTTTTAGAGAACCACGAGAAAGAACCACAAAAAACTTGACCACAGCCACAACGAGCCGCACAAAAACCCCCCTAACTAGAAACATAAAAACAGATCGACTACGACGATGGCGAACAGGTGCCGGTGGATCTTCTCCATCATGTGGTTCTTTCTCGTGATCCTCATCGCAATCCCCGTCGCGCTCATTTGCGCCCTCTTGTGGGTGTTCGTGTCCCCCTTCAGCGCGTGCTGCAACGGGTGCGTGGACGTGATGAACTTCCTGCACAAGGGCATGCAGCTGCTGCTGGACTGGGCGCAGAACATGGTGGACGGGAGGAGCTGCGGGTCGTCCTGATTGGCCGATGACTTGGTTTTGATGGACGGCGATTGGTTGATCTTTGAGTGAAGGTTTTAGTTGGTTTGTATTTGGTGTTTAGCAGAACATATAAAGCTTTCATCGGTTTTTAGTTTACACGTGCTCCTTTAAATTGATTTATGTTTTTGACTACCGATTGTAAAATTAAAAAAAAAGCAACTGTAAGTATTCTACCTTAATTAAATTCAAACACAAAATTTTAGTACATACAACATTTTTGAACTTTTGATCAAAACTGAAAAAATCCTACTTTAAACTTTATCATTTTGTTGATTTATAAACGTGATTTCTACCTACTAATAAAATTTAGATTGACCTGTTTTTTTTGTAAAAACTATATATTTTTTGAATTTGTTTTGACTGTTTATTACAGAATGTATTTGTTTCAAAGGTAATATATAAAAACTATTCAAGCAGTATTAAGTTTAATTGTGTGTTTCGTCTGTTTGATGTTTAATATCATGTTTTATACAAACTGCTACGTTGGTTACTGTACTATAAGTAATAAGTTGGTTATAACTTCTTAATTGTTAAACTAATAATTTTTTTTGATAAGCCTTATTTCTTAAAAAAAAAACAGTAGTTAAAGTAAAGTTTTATTTAATTTTTTAAGCTAACACTAAACATAAGCATTTATTTTGCCAACATTAAATTCAAACTTAAACTGTTTACATCTTTCAGATTTTTAATGTTCTTTTGATTTTTTTATAGAATTATTGATGCTTGCGAACTTTAAACCATAGTGTAATAAAATGTTTATCCGTTATACATATACTTTCTAAAAAAACTAAAAACCATAATCTATTACATTTCAATCAAAGTAGTAAAAATTCTGAGCCACTAAAGTTAAGAAGATATCTTGTTTTAGTTTAAAAGATACTTTTAGAATTTAAACTAAGGTTTTAACGAAAAATAATGCATAGAACTCGTTGAAGCATTTATCTACTTAATAAATTATATAATCAGTTTATAAACACTTTTCTTATAGATGTAAATATAATAATTATAACAATGCAAGTAAATAAACTATTCTAACTTTTTTCTATAATTTATTTCCAAGGGAAAGTTTTTACTGTTACAACTACGTACTTACTTCTAATCTACAGTATCTGTTTTATTACTTAACTATACTATATTGAACGAAGAAAAAACACTGTTCGTAGCAGCAATCAGCGATACGACGAGGTCAATTTAAACTTAAAATAAATTTTTATTGCTAAACTCAACTTAAAATAGTTATTAAGTTATTTCATTTTAATTAGTACAGTAAATGATTTAAAGAAATACTTACCTGTTGTTTTCTTTTAGTTTTGTAAAATACATAAATAGTGAATTTATTAGTACAACCTACCAAATTATAATTTTACAAAAACAAATATTATTACAGGACCTATACATGAAACTTTGAAATGTAGTAAAATATAAACAATTGACAACTAAAAGTTCCTTAAAAAAATTTTTTTTAGATTTTTAGTATTTTTGAGATATATTTTTTTGCTACTTCTGTATTAGTTATTTACCATAAATTTTGTGCTATTTTTATCTTAATTATTTTTTTTCCCTTGACGCATACGTTCATTAGGTATATCACTCTTATAAATAAATATTAGTATAATAAAGCAGAAATGACCTATATTTTTCAAACTTTTCACGGTGGTTCAAATATCAAAGAGATTGATATGAGCTTTAAAATTGTAAACTAACTTTTGGTAAAGTTATTTGAAGATATTTGAGATAAAAGGTAGTAACTTTTTAAAATTAATAAACTTGGAGCAGATAATTTAAAATTGTAATTGTAGTTTAAAGACTTTCTAACGTCGTAGGTTATGTATTATAAAAACTAAAGTGTATCCCTTTTCTCTTTAAATTGAAAAAAGTCTTGTTTATAAGTATATTAATGTAAAACAATTATTATATATATAGATGCTTAAGTAAGTTGTTATTCTTACTGAAGTTATAATATGTTTAGAAAAAGAATAGTTTGATTTTTATAAGATGTAAACTGCTAAAACTGTTAGTTATAACAGAAGTAATTTAACGTTTGTTAAATGTTTTTGATAAACTTCTATTTATTATATAAGCTGCCGCATATTTTTAAAACTAAACTTTAACTTTTTAGTATAAAAAAACGTTGTCATAACTGAATTTATACTGATTAAGCTAAAGTAAATTTATCAGTACTTAAATTAAAAAAAGAAAAGACTTTCTAATATGTAAAAGAAATACAGTTTAAGTTTTATTTGTAAACTAAAAATTTTACTTTACCGTAGATGTTTAATAACAAGAATTATTCTGATTAGTTTATAAATGTCTTTTATTTAAAGAAACATTAAAAACAGTGACTAGACTAGTTGTGATTTGTGAGTTTAATAGAAGAATAAACCTTTAAATGTTTAGTTGTTTTAATAGTAAAAATTAGTAACCATTGCCAAATTTAGAATTGTATTGCTAAAATCAAGTTATATTCATTTAGAAACATATTTAATTTAATTTAAAATGTTATTTATGAAGTTAAATAACTTAACATACTTCACATATTAATTTTTAAATCATTTAACTATACATTCAAAACGTAAAAATTAATAGTTCTGCAAGTTATTTAAAAAGTGATAAATAGCAAGAACTTTTTATATGGTTAAACTAATATATTCATATCCAAAACTATGTTATATTATATACATTTATTTATTCGACTCAAATAAAATTAAAACATATTAATAATAACTTCTGTATTTCGTGCTGATTTATTCATACTTTATTCAAATATCAACTATCGCTCTCTATAAGTAGGCAAAGCTCTACGAAGTCTTGAAATAAAGATTTGTGTTTCACTTTAAGACTCACCAACGGGTTTAAGTTGTCCAACATTTTTAATTGCAAAAGAATTTTACCTTAATTATGGTGCGGTTGATTATTTTTAAGTTGTGCTGTAAAATAAGCCACACTAATTAACTTTCAATTTTAATTAGAACTGTACCATATGTCTTTGCATACAATTACTAAAACTTCAAGCTGCGTTTGTCAACGTAAACTCAAATCATTCTCAATATGTTTCTACTAAAATACCAAAGTCTATTAAGTAAACATTCATAATAAAATCGTAGGAAAAAAGTTATTTAAAAGAGCGCCAGAACACTTCCGAGAAGTGTTAGTCAAAGAAGATTGCCAGCAAAATTAGAAGTACAACACTGAAAACGAAAAAAAAACTAGTGACAATAAGCAAAGGAAAAACATTATACTTTACATAAGTTTTTTTTGATCTTTTTAATTACTGTGCATAGTAGACTACTGGAAATGAATTATGTGGAAACTAGAGTTTAAAATAAAACTTTTTTTCAATTTCATGAGCGTCGTATTATGTGGATGACGTGTTTTGAATTGTTTACTTATATTATATTCGCTTTAAAAGTAACAAAATAAAGGTTATTTTAAAAAATGTTTCCATCATAATCAAATTACTGTGCATAGTAAAATATTTTATACGTAAACAGGGTCACTCATTGAACACCAGTACATACAAAGACAATACCAAACCTCTTAATAGTACTGAAAGTCAGAAAACAGTCTAAAAATATTTAGCCGAAACTTTGGTATTCGTACCATAAAAATTTTAACAGGAAACCCGCGAACCTTACATTGCCAACCTAAAATCTAAGTCAGGGTTTCCCAAACTCCTTTACTAAATCGCCCCTTTTTCAGAAATTTGAAAAAAATCGCTCTCCGTGATTTTATAAAGTTATTCTTTTCATGAGTACGCACTTTTGAAACAAAAAAGTTGTGTTTGAAATGTAATTTGGTCTGGTACTTCTTATGCACGCAATTTTGGGCTGTGTTCTAAGTAATTTACAGGGCTTGAGAAAATAAGTTACAGTTATTTTCTTATAAACCCAAAAAAGTTAAAATACTTAGTTATTAAAAAGCCTTGTGTAGTCTGTAATTAATTCTGTTTAAATATTTTTTTTTAAACTAATGAAACCTTTAGGTTAGTGGTGGACATCTTTTGTAATCAGCAAGTCATATTTATTAAAAAAATCCTTTCTAGTGTCGACTTGTTAAAAAATTTACTTTCGGGCTGCATAATTTTAAAAACTTACATATAAGAAAACTAAAAAACTCGAGCAAAGTTGTAATAAAAATATTTAGTGAAATTGTTATCTAGGAAGTACTATTGTGAACTGAAAACCAAGTTGAAAGCATAATTCAAAATAATAAGTATCAAAAAACTAATTTTTATTTGTTTTGCACAAAACTTACAACAATATCTTAATTAATTACAACAACTTTTTTATTATATATCAATAATTGACTTTAATATAGTCTGGGTTGCCACTCAAATTTTCAAAAATTTTTCCAGGCTTTCCAAATTCTCTCTAGGTTTTTAAAAGTAGACATTTTTGGGTCTATTTTTAGTTTAAAATTCAGTTAAAGATAAGAAAATGTGTTAAATTGTATAAAAGCATTGAAAAAATACTGTAAACCTACTTTAAATGTGTTTTTTTATAAAAAAAGTTTTGTAGATAACAAATTTTTTTTATCTATATGATAGAGTTTTTGTGTCAAATCGAAATTTTACTTCTTAATATGTTGAAAATTCCAGGTTTTTCTATCTTTTTTTTTCGCCTAAATTGTCAAATTCTAGGTTTTTCCAGGTATCCAGGTAAAGTGGCAAACCTGTATAGTTTTACTTTTTAGTCAAACTAAGTGACTTTTCAAAGAACAATTGGAAATATCATGAGGTGATAGTTAATAATAAATAACATCGATTTTTACAAAACACTTATGGTTGCAAATAGCATATATGTCAGGTTATGAAATGGTAAGAAGGATTCCGATCGTCTATAACCTATGTAATTGTTTAATAAAAAAATAATGAATAAAATATGTAATTTACCTGGAAATGGGAGTCATGAGAACTTTTTTTTCTATAATATACGTAAACAAAATAAACTTTTTTGTTTTAGTTTTACCTCAGGGTCAAATATTTAATAGCAAGCTAAAATTAGAAAAATAGCAAGATAGAAAGTAATAATTTTATGACTGCTCAGAATGTTAAAATCGCCCCCTTAGTAGTTGTTGCCCCTTACTAAAATCATCCACTTTGGGAAACCCTGATCTAAGCCATTCCTGCACATATACTTAAAACTGAATAAATTCATCATGTTATAATAACATAGAGACTTTTGTTCAAAAATTGTACATTTTAATTCATGTCTTTTAATAAAATTACTTAATATCTGGCATACTTTTGAAAACCATTAAAATAATTGTTTTGAAACTTTATGTTTCATTTAAACTCTGCATTTGTATAACTTTTAACTTTCGACACACACACACGCACATATATATACATATATATACATAAGCATATGTACTGTTATTTTGAAATTCAAATATTCGCAGCAAATTACATATGTATATAGTTTTTTGCAAATACAGTAGACTACCGCTTAAGTACGCACTTTTTGGTCAGGTTCAATTTGCGTACTAAAGAGGTAGTCTACTGTATTTTAATTTAAAAAAAAACCGTACATATGTTTCATTAAAACAATAAAATTATACGTGTTACACGCAGAAACAGTTGTCCAAGGTATAAAGCTTGTTTTACAAATCAAGATTATATAAATATGTATATAAAGTGCATTTAGATTCTTTCACGAGGCATAAGTTTCTAAACTACTTGGTTTCTACATTTTACTCCTTTTGGAGAAAAAAAAAGATCTTTAATAATGGCAGCCTTAAATGTACCGTGATAATGTTCTACTAATTTAGTAGACAATTTACCGGAACTAAGATTAAAGAGCAAATCAAACAACTTAGGGAAATCTTTGAAAACCTTTTATGTACCAATTTGTTATTGACAGACTTGCTAAATGTAGCTTTAAACATAAAAAATTAATTCTTTAAACCGTACAGAAAACCGTACAAGGTTTGTATAAATAGGAAGTCATGTGGCTCAGAGCATGTGTTAAAACACAACCCAGTTGCAGCTAGCACGCGCCTTTAGAAGGTCTTTACCAGTCCATAGCAGTTCATATACATTCATGGAAACAACCCAGCATTACAAGAGCAATCGGAAACGATCACTAAGAGTATTTTAATATTAAAACAAATTAAGGATAAGAAACTTAAATGTTCCTTTCTGCAAAACTGTAGCGACGCGAGCAGGTAAAGGCTTTCTAAGGATTGTCGATAAAACTCTATTCAAGACAATCTATATAAAACATTTTTGTTATGAATAAACTAAAAATATTTTAATCGTCTTCGCCAACACTATTCATAACACACGATCAAAAATATTAAATAATTAGGGAATACACAAACAAACGAGCGTGCGACTAAAAAAAGCAATTATTCACGTCGAGGGTAAAATTTTGATAAAAAAATTATTTTAAGTCAACTGTAAACAGAAAATAGTATAAAATTTTACATTGGTTCAACAGAACTGTTTTTTTATCGGTACATAAAACATTAATTTAATTTTAAACATGAAAGCAATCTAATGCTACAACTATACCGCAGTACTTATAAAGTTAATAAAAAATGTCTATAAACTAATTAAAAAACCTTAAAATGAACTAAAACAAGTAAAGCTAAACAATGGTCAGTAAAAATAGAGTTTGAAAAATGTTTATTATTAATTACGTAGTTCTGAATGCTAGAAGTTTTAAAGATGAAAAAATCGAAGTCATAAATCACAGTAAAGTATTAGATAAAGTAGTATAATTAAAATTATGTTGAATTTTATAAGTCTTTATATTATTACGTGACAGCTAAACTTTTTATAGTTTTGTAATTTCTCTTCAGAAAAAAAATGCTGATGAAATGGATAAACAGAGAAACAGCTTAGTTTAAAGATTGTATTTTGTATACAAAATTTACATATATGTTCAAATGCTTTATAGACTAATTTTTGTTTTTTAACACTCAAATTATAAATGAACAATACTTAAGTAATTTAAATAAAACCAAAAGAGAAACTACTTTTACTACAAAATAATACTTTTATGTCGTGGTTGTAGAACACATTTTAAACTTTTAAGTCTTAAGATATTTAGTTATGTAATTCAAGGCTGATTTTTATGTTATGCTAATTTTCTTATTTGTAAATATCTAAAATCATTTAAACTTATTTAAACAAAATACTTAACCTTTTTAAACTGTATCTATTTATAAAATGATATTTTATTACTACTATTTTACTACAACAGCTATAGGAGTATTTTACATTTATTTGTCTAGACTAGTATTCAATTTTTTTGTTCTTTGATTTATTTTTCTTTCAAAAAACTTAATTACAAATTATATAGAATAAAAAAGATTTTTCTCATAATTAAACCTTTTTAACAATGATTAATTATTCTAAGTGAATGAATAGAGTATTCTTTTTTTTATCATTAAATGAAAATTATTAATATATTGTGAAAGTTAAAGACTTTAAAAATTTCTTACATATACAGTAACCTGTTGCTTATGTACGCACTTTAAACACGGCGAAAAAGTTCGTACCCAACTGGCAGTGTGTACATAAGATATTTTAGTCTTTAACTACTTGCTTTAAGCCTGATACATTTTCATTTTCATAAATATTGCTTTTTCTAACAATTTTTACAACTATTTTTAACCATGGGGTATTTGAATGTCATTTACTCTGTTCATTGTTTTCGTTTATTTAAACTTTAATTAAGATGTTTATACGCTTTTTAAATTTATGTTTTAATCATGGTGTATGTAAATGTTAATTGCACTGTTAATTTTTTTTTGTATATATAACTTTTTTATGAAACTTTAGATATATTTTTTTCCTATTTGCATTTCTCGTTAAATAAATCAACTGTAATATGTTTGTTTTAAGTATTGGATTTGATGTATAATTTGTAAGTTTATTACTTTTTTTCTGTTTTCATTAGCTTTAATTATTTAAACACAATACAGTACAATTTATTTTAAAGTTATAATACTTGTGTGTTACTACTTTTAGGCTTGTTTTTTTTTTTTTTAAAGTAGTAGAAAATAAAACATTTAGAACATAGCGTTTCTTGGCTGAAATGTGCTATTTACCCTACCTTCAAGTTACTGTGTTTTATATGGAAATGAAAACTTATCAGTTTTATCTATTCATGTCCACGTTACTTTAAGAGTGATTTATAATCATTGACTATCGTGTAACATATAAAATACTCAAATTTTAAAGCTACTTTGATGTATATCACGTTCTTATACTGTTTGTTTGTGTCAATAAAACGTATGACAACTTTAAGGTTTCACAGCAAAATGTTTAATAAGAAATAAATAAGAATAGTTTAAGTTTTCTTTTGGTGTTGACCAGCTGAAAAAAACAAGGAGAGAAAACAAAAAAGGTGGAAAAAAATTAGATGTAAACTGTTTGAATAAACTTTATTTTTGTAACTTTTTCAGTCTAAGCAACAACTTTTATTTTATTAGTTTAAAGCTTTCGTAAAAATGTATTAATTATTTTTATGAAAACAGTCTAAGTTTTTAAACTGTCAACTGCTTAAATAAAAAAGCTAATTGCTTCAATTTCAGATCTAGTATATATTTTTTTAAATTAAATATCTTACAGTTGTCTATAAACAAGTAGTTAAGCCAATCTACTATTCACGTTTACTTTTACACGTATCCAAAATATGTTTACATATATATTAGATTTTGATGATTTTTTATCATGCGATACGTGATCTTCAGAATAATAGAAAAAAAATTGGAAAATTAATAAAATTATAAAATCATATTTAAATAACTTATGAAAAATAATAACTTTGTACCTTAGTTTTCGTAATATCTATACTTAAAGTAAATATAACCTTTCAATCGTTTTGTCATGTAGATTGGACAATAAAAGAGTAAATAAACTATATTATTATCTTGTTTAAACTTTTTGTCTATATATGTTTTAAAATTTTGGAATAAAAGGGTTAAGCAAATACACATAAGAGCTTGTACAACAACGTACAATGTAATTTCTTATAACTATGGGGCCAAGGCGGAACTACTTCTAATAATTGAAAAAGGTTCAACAAAGCTTTTTGGGAGAACGGCTTCTTTAGACCCTGATATTTTCGCATGACAATTCAAATTAAGATAGTTCAAGTTCTTTAACAAATGTTTAGTTGGTTATATCTCAAAAAAATAATGTTCATTTAAAAAGAATAGAAAACCGGTAGTAGATCTAATTGATACGGTTACAGTAGTTGAAACAAATATAAAAAGTTTTTCATTAAGAAAGAATTTTAAAAGTTACTAAAAATTACTGTTATCAAACTTATTTTAGCCTTATCTTATTTTTTTTATTAATTCAGCAAAAATAAAATATTGTTTGTAGATAATCAATAAGATTACAACCGCTTCTTTTTCAAATGTAAGTTACTTTTTGAGATATAACCCCTTAAATAATTTTTAGTACTTTGAATTGTCGTGCACACTGTTGTTTTTACACCTTGAAGAATTTCTGGTTGTAAAACACTTTTTGTGATTTTGAATGCGTGTGCACTGCTGTGAGCACAAGCAACTGAAAACTCGATGACTAATATTTGAAACTGAGCAGCGATACTATAAACTTCCTGTTTACAAAAATGTTTAAGGTTGCTGTTTGTCATAAAAACATTTAGTTAGAGTTTTACACTAAAAAGTGTAAGTAAAAAAGGAAATTTTACAAAGGTTGCGAAGTTTAAGGTTTAATTTTTTTTTTTTTTAAGTTGTGAAGTGATAGATGCTTTGTAGAAATCATTGTGATATAAAATTGTAAAAAAAAGTTTTTTTAACAAATAACTTTGAATAAACTTAGTTTGAAAAAATAAGTAAAATCTTTAACATAAATTGCTTTATAATATAAACTTATTTTAGTATTTAAAGATTTATATTATTTTGAAACATATACATATTTATTTATTTTATAAGTAAATTTTTACTACGTAGCTGTGGTTTAGTCAGAACACTTTTTCCTTGTGAGTTATTTCCTTATAATCAAAAGCGTTATTTGTATTTTTGTTTGCTTAGTTGTTGAAGATGAGATTAATAAGCCTCAAGTACTTAAGATTTTTTTAATGTTGAAGTTATTGTAGTAAAGTTATGTAAAAATACTCATTTATATAGTTGTTAAAAGCTTTTAATTTAAATTTTTAATCAAAATAAGTTAATAAAGCAACTTAGATTATTTAACATAAAATTATTGTTGACGTGTAAATGAACACCTGTTTTTATTTAAGAGTCTATACTTTTTATACTAATACTTCTTACCTAGTTTTTATTTCAATATTCTTTAACAGTTTTAGCTAGTGCTTAAACTTTAAAAATTTATTTCACATATCTAACATCCATTTTTAAACTAAATTTTACTAAAACGTTTTCATTAAAGCTCAGTTTTTATGTTTTTTACTTCATTTAGTTATAAGTATAATACTATATGTTTAGCAAACGTTTAAAAATCAGTTTATGAAATAAATAACTTTCAGTCGGCAGAGTTTATAAACACAACACATAAATTAAATTATAAAAAATACAACCATAGGATAAATTAAAGAAATAGTTATGATACAGAGAAGACTTGTAAACAAACATATTTTAGTTTGATTATAGGTTTTATTTTACAAAATAGTAAAAAAAAATACAATATTACACTCCTATAGTTGTTTATAAGAGATTTTTAGTTATTAAATCTGAAAAAAGTATAAAAACAAATAAATGGAATATGTTGTGAATAAAAACTAGTAAAATAAATATAACAAATAAAAATGAAAATAAAATGAAAGACTAGATATCTTTAGTATTGTGGATAATAACAAGCTAAAAATTACTTGGAAGACTTTGTACTTAATATCTAGAGTAAATCTACTGAAACTGAGAACATACTATAAAAAAGTAGTATATGGAGGTGTATATACTTAACCCTAGACATAAATATATAAAAGAAAAAAAAAGTTTAATATAGGCTAAAATTTTTATGGGTTAAAGTCTTATGCTTATAAAAATGTTTGTAATATAAATTAAGATTTAAGATTCGTAAATTAAAGTTTATAAAGTGATGCATAGAAAAAAGCAAAACTATATATATAATATGAAGCAACGTTATTTGAAAGGTGTTTTTGTTTTTTTTTACTAAAAGCTCTACAAAAACCTAGCTAGTTTACTAGTCAAAAACTTAAATTGCAAAGATCAGTGTTTTTCAATGTTTACACTGGTCAGAAATTTTTCTTATTATTTTTATTTTAATTCTATAATTTTTAGTATAAGTATTGTTGGCTGTTAACAATTATTTCTGTACTAAAAATTATTTTTTCATAAAAATTCTATATTTTTCAGTAGTTTAAATAGCAAAAACTTTAAACAAAATGAATCACAATACTGTAATTTGTTAACATTAAAGATCTTAAAAAGGTTTTAAAGTAATCTTTTTTTAATTATTTTACTTTTAATCTTTTCGAACAGCTAAAATATTGATAAACTTAAGTGTATTTAAAGGAAAGCAGCCTTAAAATAAAAATCACACAAGGCAATATGATTGGAGTACGAAGTAACAATATGAACTCAAAAGCATTGATATTGTTTCTATTTGGTTTAGCGATGATGTTTTCTATATTTCAAGTCATTATTACACCTATGCCTAAGTAAGTTATTAGATGTTGTACTAATAAATGTTTTTTTTTCATTTTTAAGTTTAAATTGAAAAACTTAAAGCTATCATTGACCTACTGTACTTGTACAAGATGATTTATTTGATTTATTTGAAAGCAAACAAGTTCGCATAATTAAATTTTATTTAGAAGCTCAGTGATCTGTTTGTTCAGAAAACAAAACTACATTTATGATATTAAAATATTTTTTTTTAATTTTGTAAAAAACACATTATTTTAATGCTTTATATAACTACATGGCTTTAACTTCATACAAAGTTAAAAAATTTAAAAATGTTCAATGTATAGCTTTAATTCAAATAATAAATAATGTTATTTTTTCACCTAGTTTAAAGTTGGCAAAATAATAATAAGATATCTATAGTTAATATATATTTTTTAATGCATGTAAACATAAATTTTTTGTATATCTTTTCAATTTTCAATAAACTTGAAATAACAATTGTTATACTGTTTAACTGGTTTATAAAATTAAAAGACATGATGCTAAAGTTTTTAATAGCCTCATTACGTTCTTTTAGTTTACTTCTTGACTAATTTAAACTTATAATATAGCTAATCTAAAATATTATGAAATCATATTTATATAATCAATGTAGTAAAATAAATAATAAGTAATAATTCATAAAGTGTTAATTATTACAATGTAATTTTTATACATTAATAAATGTTTATTAATACGTTGTAATTTTTAAAACTCATCAAAAACCTTAAACATACTTTAAATAGCAGCCAAAGTTTGTTTTGATACTTAGAGAAGTCTTAAAACTTCGTGTTAGCACTGTTTATAACCGGTTACCAAGCTCAAACCTTTTCCTAGTTTTAAATACACAAACTCAACATTTTAATTAACAGCGAAACGACACGGGAATTCGAACTTTTCCAGCTTCGCCTGCAGCAGCTCGAAAAGCAGAAAGGCGATGATTTTTTGAAGAACAAACTGATTCTGAGGCGGACTAGCGCGCAGGAAGAACTCGAAATTCAAATGGAAGCAACGAACGAAATTAAACTGAGAGGCATAAAGGAGCTTCCTTCGCAATTTAAAGTTTCGCAAAACGAAAACAGTCAAGTGTTGGAATACGAGTTTTTGAACGTTCCACTCAGGGTGACGAACGCGTACGGTCTGCTGGTTAGTTTTACAATTGTTTGCTTTAAGTTTTAACGTAAGTTTTCGTATTCTAAATGGCATATTTTGGCTTGCATAGCTTTTTTGTGTGAATTTTAATAGCTCTTTTGTGATTTTTGACAGGTACAAGCCGCAAACTTTTGTATAAAACTTTTTTACAAGCTCAGTAAACAGTAAACAATAAACACGGAAAAGTTTTTTGTAAGCAAGAGATTTATATCTTAAACAAATAGCTTCTTTAATACTAAATCAGATTTCACAAAACGATATATTTTCGAAGTTTTGTATAAATATTTACTTTTAGAAATTTAGGCGTACAGAAGATTGGAATTTTAAGAAAATTTATTTATATCTAAATAAAATAAATTACTTGTCATGCTATAAATTTTAAACTTTAGGTTTTCAAGCTTAAAGCAAAGATTATTGTACTTAAAGCGTTTAGAAATAGAACAAAACACAATTGTTACAACTTTTATTTAAAAGGGTTGAAACAAAAATGAAAACAACCCCAAAAAATCAACAACCAAACTGCATTCTTGTTAAAGCATTATTCAATTGATGCGTTTATTTTAAAATCATTTGACTAAGGCTTTACAAAAAATATTTCAAGTAAGGAGCTGTTGTTTAATTAAAGTACTACTGTTTGACAAAAACCTAATATTTTGCAGCATACTCGCAACCTTCAAGGACACACGTTCGCAGGATCTTTCATGAAAGGCGCATTGGTTATTTTTGTAAAGTCGGCGGCTGATCATGTCTTCAGAAGAAAGATCGCCCGCAGCACGTATGCCAGCATCAAAGATGTGCAAGGATGGAAGTTAGTTTGGTTTGCAAGTTACCGTGCATCGAACACGTCTTTAGTTTATCACGTGTTTATTTTGCTAATTTTCTTACAAATCTACACTTTTTTATCAAAAAAGCTTATTTGTATATCAAAATTTTATTGATCAATTTAGAAAAAAATAGAATTTGTTTAAGACTATGAATATTATATGGTTATATAATGTTTGTATACATAAATTACTTTAGTAAACATTAAAAATCGTTTTAATTGATAGCTTATTTAAAAAGAAGACATCTATGCAGCTGTTTTTTGCTTGTAATTTAATTTAATTTAGAGGAAAATGTAACTATAATAATTAAAAGTTCTTTTTTAAGGTAAGAACTGTACAATGTACATATTTCTTACATATCCAATTAAAAACCTTTATTGTTTCATTAATCAGTTTTATTGACTAAAAATACATAAAATATCAGTCATATGCCCACAGTTCTATGTATAAATAAAACTTCAGATGTAAAAAATGCGTAATACTTGTAAAAAGTTTAAAACATTGCATCAGCGTAGTATCTAATTAGATATTGTATGAAAATGATAATACAGCAGAATAATAATGCACCAAAGAATACTGTAGTCTTCTTTGGTGCAGTAAAATTTTCATTTTTAAACGAAATTTATTTACTCAGAGAAAATATTTTACAGCTAAAATCACAACTTTTTAATGGAAGTTTATCACAACAAAACATTAGCTCTGCTGCTTATAGTTCACTAAATTTTCTCTTTTGTAGAAATTTTAAGTGGTTCTAATACCAGCACAAAAGAAGTTTATAAACTAATTGTTTGGATAGATATTAATAAATAAAATTTCAGTAGGTTTGACTAAGATTTTTTTTTCAAGTTGACCAAGTTTTAAAAATTTGTTAGCAAACTTTACATATTTAAAAGTGACTCATTAATCTAACAAAATTCATACTTATCTGAGTTTAAGTTATCTAAAAAAATAAAAACAATTATTTTATGCTAAACTGCTTGCTATAAAAACACACACTCTTCAAGCCTGTGTCAAAAATTTTTGAACTTTTAAGTTTTTGTTTCTAATAAAGTTGAGTACTTAATTTCTTTATTTCTTATTGATGAAGTAAATGAACGCGTTTACTCTTTTCCCTAAATCTCAGAGTATTTTTTTATTTATTTATTAGCAAATTAAATACAGTAACTATATGGTTTAACGTTTAAAACTTTTACAAATGAAAGTATTAAGCATCGTAGTTAATTCACATACACGTTATCTACAATATTAAAGATAACTTGTAGCTAATTAACTAATAATTAATAGTGAATTGTTTTATAACAGTTTGCATAGCTTTTATTGTATAAATGTAGTTACCCAAAGTTCTTCCTTACAATTTTTATTCTATATCTTGTGTTGAGTACGTTTAAAACTAATTTCCACAAACTTACTGAAGAATATTCTATGAGTTTTGTTGTAAGATGTTTAACTTTATCAGTAAATAAAATTATTGTCAAAACTTCATAACTTTGACGTACAAAATAAGCACGTTTCACAAACGTAAGTTTATATTTGTTCAAACAGAATAGAAACAGTGTTTGTAATGGGCGAAAATGAAAACTTGCAACACGAAATAAACGAAGAAAATAAGCGTTATGGTGACATACTACAATATAAAGGAAATGATTTGCCAAAGTTTGTTATATGAAGATATTCTAAACTATTTCATTTTAACTAAGATAATCAGTTTTAAGTGGGCGAAGTTATATTGTCAATAAAAGTCTATCGGAATATTTATATAACGTAATTATAAAAAGAATTTTCACAAACAAATAAACGTGCAAACTTTATGCATAGAAAAGTTTTCGTAGATCACATAAGTTAATAAATTTTAATATATAGGCTAAAGTATAAAAATAATGTAAAAAAAGTTAAACAAATTGTTTATTTTTGTGTTTATTTTTTTATAAATTATAAAAACAGTACTAGAAGTGCTAAAAATGTTCAATATAAAAATTACGATTAGACAGCATTTATTTTGTGTAAAAAAAAAACAAATTTCTGACACGTATAAATAACATTTTAAACACTGTTAAAAAGTTAAAAACTTTGTTTATTGTAGTGTTTTTTTAATAGTTTTTATAAAAATAATACTAGTTATGCTAATAAAGTTAAATATTAAAATTACATTTAGAAAACAAATGTTTTGTTTTAAAAAGACTAAATATTTCACAAAACAAAATATTAGACAAAACAATATTTCAAAAGTGTCTAACTTTAACTTTTCGAATGCATCAAATTTGACATAAAAAAGCAGACCTCTTGTATATTTTTATCAGCGAATCCCTGACGAAACACATCGCGTGCCTCCAGTGGACCGCCAACACATTGCCCAACGATTTCGTCGTCGCTTTCACGTCAGATGACGTCATAATCGACATCGGTTTGCTGCGCGATCACGTGGACAAACATTTGACGACGGTGAAGCCTCCCGACCGCTTGTTCGTTACTAACAACGGAGACGGTTCGTCGATTGTGACGAACCAGAGGCAGTCGGTTTACTGTTTTGACAAGTACAGGGAGAAAGACAAAGTAAACAGGAGTGCAAACAAAGACAAGCTTGTCAGCAAGTAGGTTGTTGAGAGTGTTTAAAGTAGTTAATCAATTTGTATTATTAATTTGTGGTTTAACACTTGAGGCTGTTAAGATATCAGTTTTTGGTAATTAACAATTTGTGTTATTAGTTGTAAGGCTTGAAAAACAAAACCCAAGTTTGTGCCTAACATTGTTGATATATAAATTAGCCTTTAACTTAGTTTTCTATTCTAATCTACATCAGGTTTATACTATAGTAGGACTAAGACAAAACATAAAATCTCTTTAAACACAAGCTTAAATGTAAAATTAAAATTTTTTAGAACTGACTACGGTGGTGACTTCTGGCCTCCGCACTGTCAGGACGGGTTGTACTTCATGCCAGTTTTGCTTGCCAACGACATCCACCAAACATTACTTTTTCTGGTAAATTCCCCCAAGTCCAGAGTTCCGGTGGAAATCCTGATAACGGGCATAGTGAGAAGGCTTCTCGGCCGAGGAGATGATAACATTCAGTGTTCGTTTGAAGATGTGCCGAATAAAGATGCGGTGGCTTTCAAACGCTTCCCTGATCTGTCGAAAAGTCTTGTGAGAGTAAAGGAAGAAGACAGGGTTTTGGAGTTGAAAATTTTTGAGCTATGGAGCAATTGGTATGAGAAGCTTAAAGGCGTATTTCACGTGTATGTGACTTTAGAATAATTTTTATTAGTATTTGAGTATGTTAAAAATATACGTACAATTAAATTTAAATTTAAAACCTTAAACAAAGTTCAAAGTGTTGAAAGATAATTTCAATTAGTTTTTATACCATTTAGTGCAACTTAGAGAATTTTGTTTCTATTTAAGATTTCATTGTGCCTAGCATCGCTTGTATTTGTAAAACTACGTGTTTTATTTTATTATATTTTTGCATACAACTAGATTCAAGTCAAGCTTTAGTTTTAACCAAAATAACTTATAGCATGTTTTGAGTTTTTTTAATAAATTTTGCTTTCGATGATTTACATTAGTTTTTATAGCTAGAAAGCTAGATATTTTTTGTTAGCAGATGCTTTTAAATAAAAGTTGTTTCAATTTGATATACTGAACGTAAGAATGGTTTAGAATATAAAAATCTTTTTTTTTTAATTTCAAGTAAATAAGTTTTCTTTTTTAGCGTAGGTTATAACGCAAGAATTCAAAGTTGATGATATTCCTTACATATAATGCTTTAACATTGATAATTTTATCTCAAAAAAATGCTGCCTCATTTTTTCTTAACGAAATATGATTTATTTTGTCATTGTTCTAATATTAAGTTTGGAATGCATACTACTACGTGGAATTATTTTTCTAACGAAATAAACTTATTTAAAAAAAATTCTTTATACTAAAAAATATAATATGCTTTTTATAATAATTTTATGTCTGTAAATTAAAAAGAAACCTTAGTAATATACTTGCATTATAGATTAAGTTATCTTCTTTTCAATTTTGAGTATTGTTTCTGTTTCAATAGAAAAACAAAAGTTTAAGGTTAAAATTTTAGTTAATACAGTCTCAGGTAGTATATGCACTTGAGAAAAATAACTTATACTCTTTATTGTACAAAATAAAGAGTACTTCTTGTTTTTTTGACTTTTTTGTTTCTCGTAATAAAGTCTTAAACTTTTATTTAAAAGCATATAATAATCCTAGATTTATTTTTTTACTTTTAACTAAAAGTTTTTGTGTTAGATATATTGATCCCTCGTTTTCTTTTAAATAATTCTAAGTTTAGCAAATTCTAAATCTATCAGCTCTATTTAATATAAAACTTATATTTGAACAATCACGTCATTGTTAATATTGTTTGAAAATTTTTTTGTGCTAGCTTTAATCTTTTCTTGATACATTAAAAAAAATTTGAAGGTACGTACTAAACTATAGAAATTGATAAGACATTAAACTGTATCCGTGGTGAAAACCGAAATATTGTTTAATACACCTAGGTCCATAGATTAAACTTTTTGAGCTCTATTTTGCTGTTTGATAGACTTTACAAAATAGAAAATATTTGTTTCTTTTTTTGTTGTCAACTTCGCGTTTCAGTGAATCTAAAAAAATTACAAATATTTTTATCTCACAGTGAAAACCAAGCAGCTTAATGAAATTTACCTTTAATTACACATAATAAAACATTTATTATTAGGTTGTAAAAACAAAAAATGTTTGCTAAAAGTAAAAAGTTAATTTGTTTATAGGCGTTTTGCTACTAGCTTTTAAAATATCAGCATAAAATATAAAACTATAAAAATAATAAACTGAAGAAACTGAGTTCAAAAATAAATGGTCATGATTAGATTGATTATAAATCAATAATACTTTTTTTCCAATAGAATTTTTGTGTAGACGTTTAATTTTTCTTTTGATTTGCTGATAGGTCTATTTTTTTAATATCAAGCAATTATTTATAGTAAGGAAAAGCGGTATGAAGTTTTAGTCAATTTTTGAAAAAAATTTCATTCAATGCTGATAATTGGTATTATGTTACTACATTTGCCTAAAATTAAACTGATTAAAGCTTATGAAAAGTAAAATTATTCATTTAACCTGATTAAAACTTGAAAATGATTAAAAATTAATTGCCTTAGTGCTTAAAAACTGGTTAGATATTTTCAAAGTGAATTATTTTTTTTTTTATAGAGCAGGGATAGTCAGCCTCTTTTAAGTCGCAGGCAGATTTTCCTAATGATATTTCTAATAACTTTAAAATAATATTTATACAAATAATAACTTTTGCTACTAGTGATATTACTTCCGCGGCCTGCGGTTTTTAAAAATGCTCTCAATAAACAATAAAATAACATTAATGTAATACAAAAATATGATAAAGCTTAAACTGATCGTAAGTAATTATTTATTTAAAAACCTAAATTGTTAACAAATATCCCAAAAAAAACTTTTATGTTAGTATGCTTATAGCTAAAAGGTCCACTGCAAGCCGCAGTCTCGCTTTTTCTCTTTTGCGTGCCGCATCTAGCTCGCCAAATCATAGTTTTAGCTCTATTTAAAGTATTTTTCGTCATAATTTAAATTAAATCTTATTTAGTAAGCTACTACGATAATATTTGAAAAACTCCTTATATCATTAAGTTATCTGTTATGATTTATTCAACAAAATTTTAACTGTACTTTAATATTTTTTAAAGCTATACTATTATTATGACATATTACAACTAACATTGTGCTGTTTTAAATAATTAAAACATATTTCTTAGAAACAAACATTTTATTGAAACATAGGAATAGAAAATCATCAACTAAAACTCGTACTGTCAACAGTTATACACACTTGCAAGACGTTTCAATCATTCACTAAATATTGTTTCCGACCACGCGGTAAATTTTCTATCATATGCAAAGTTGCTCCGTTATAAACAGGAATTTTGAAGAAATTCTGCTCGTCAGGAAACGGATTACCACGGATGTTGTTAGACATCCCTGTTCAAATTGCCCTGCTGAAAACTGTTCACTTGCATCCCTGTGTCAGCAGAAACTTGTTCCTTGATACCAGAAATTGAGGTCAATCGGTTAAACCTGTACCTTACCGGCGTTCTTTCACCGTTTTCAAGCAGAATATTGACATAGAAATGTGCCCAGGAAGACTTTGCTCCGAGCTTAAGCACGAGCTCAAATTGTTTGTTACATAAAAAATGTCATTATTTACTAACGCTCTCATACCAGGAAATGGAAGAGGTTTCTCTGGATAGCGAAACATATTCTGGTCTTTGACAGGTATACATGTATCCTTGTTCCTTGTTCGGTTACTTTTTTTAACTGAAGTACGGTAAAATGCTGAATGGAAAATTTATATGCCAACCGGTTTTCATCCAAGTTTATGAGAACTCGCATTTTAACTAACCTTCAAAAACTATGAACTGTTTGTTAGTGCAAATGTAAACTTCTGAAAAATCTTAATTTGTACTTGAATTCAAATATATTTCTCTTTCGGAATAAAACTAAATAACTAAAAAACATTTTAATTCAATTAGTTCTTCATCGTTTATGTACAAACTTTTAATAAAAGTTTTTAAACTGCTATTTATTTAAGCTTAAAGCACATTTCAGAAAAAGAGATAATCAATTTTTTTTATAGTGTAATATTATTTTTTGTTTTAAGTTTAGTTTAAATAAATACTAAACTAACTAACATTGTTTTTTGCTTAATAAACTAGTTTAAAAAAAAAGAGTAGAAGAATTTCGATTAAGTATCTAAACTTTTTTTAAATGTTTGAAATATTGGTAGAATATTTTCTGAATATGATTTTTTTGGTACTTTTTTGAATGTAGTGTTTCCATGTATTAACAACTTATAATACTCTATGTTTAATATCAAACTTTTTGTTTTATTTCCTAACAATTCCAATGTACTATTAATATTAAAACAACAATTTAATAATTAAAAAAAAAACATCAGTCTATAACTCTGCAACAATAACGTTTTCTCGGCAAAAGCGAGTGTTTTACATCAATAGTAATTTTAGCTGCCTCGTTAACATTAACTTTTAATTTACCAAAAAAAAATTTTTTTTGAACAAATTAAAGAAAGATCCATTTGAAAAGCCATTACAAAGGCAGCAATAAAAAATGCAACTGTGAAAAGCAAGAGGCTCGAATCGCCAAGCAAGTATCTACCACAGAAATATCACAACAACAATCCAACCATGTCATCACTGTCTTCTATGACTTGATTACAAAAAAAACCTAACAAAGTTTGTAATGAAGAAAGCTTTAAACATTTTTAGAAATTTATTTATTATAACAAAAGACTAACTTTTAAAAATTTTAAATTAATGATATAAAATCATTCTAAACTTCTTAGTTAAAAGGTTTAGAACAAAATGAAAAATTTAAATATATTATAGCTGATTGATATTCCGCAAAACTTTGTTTTATAGTGTTCAGCTTTAGTTAAAAAATTAGTACAATATTTTGGCTTTTTGGTATATGCTATACAATAGTTTTAATTTTTGTTTATATAAATTCAACTAACTTTAAACAAAATTAAATTTACTAATCATTAAGAAGTTTTTTACATAAAACTTTACTTAACAACTATTTTCCTTAAATTTTAGCAGTCTACTAATACCCTTAATATAAATTTATTTTTAGATTATACTAATTTAAAGTGCTCATTTTCGAAAGTAACTTTTTACGATTTGTTAAAAATAATGAATACAAAGTGTCATTCATCATAATTAGATTTTAAATTCGTCTCCAACGTCACAAAAAATAGTATCACACTTAAAAACTACTAGGCAAAAGTTTCAAACAAAATAAAACAATTTAAGATCTATTTCAGTTAAAATTCTGTGTACATTTTACAGTTAAAAGCAGTGAAATTAGTAGTATTGCCATGAAAGCACAAAACAACAGTCCATAATTAATTTCAGCGATGTAGTTTATTTTTGAATACATTTAAGCACTCAAACTTAAAAGATATTCGTAATAAGTCTGTATTAACCTGTACTTTGGTAGAACTTTCAATTGTTCAGTATATTTACAAAAAGTGTGTAAATAATTTATCATTTTTTGTAGTTAATTAGCTCTATTTGTTCACAGTCAATTGTCGCACAAATACACATTCATTATAACCAAAAAATAAAATAAAAAATCTAGCGGTTTTCAAACTTTTTTTACAGTAAGTGTTTCAATATTTAGTGAATGACGATTCAAAAGTAGGCAAGTGTTTGCTATTCATAGAAAATTTAAATTTAAGACAACCATGATACCAGTTGATAAAAAAATGCGTAAATGAATGGGATCAAAATCTTTTACATAAAGTAATATTTCTTCGTTTACATTTAGATTCTTAGCTTATATAACAATTAAACGAGACAAGATATTAAACTAAAGATTAGATAGCTTAAACTAGAAAAAAAGCTTTAAGTGCTAAATTAGTTAGTATTCAAGTATGTTCCTATTTAAAAAAATTTCAGGTAGGTAATTAATAAATTATCAAAAACTCAAGTTATAGTAACTATCATACACCTTGTTTGAACGAATGCGAAATGTAACGAGGACAGATCCGGGGTCAGCAGGCATTAGGTGGTCGCGGGCCAAATTTGGAACACAATAATGTTCGCGGGCTGCAACTGTAGCTTTATTCAAAACGTCAGCTTTTTTTCAAGTCTCCTTCCAATTATACCTATGACTTTCTTTACTCTTTGTGTCTGATCACAAAACATCTAGTGTAAGTTTCGATATATCTACCGTAAATTGTACCTGTATTTTTTGTTTTATCTTTCTTACGATCTTAGCAAGTCTAGTGTAATTCTTTAAAGTTTACATACTAACAGACAGTACTTTTATCCTTCATGGACCACAGGCCTCAGTCTGTCAATCTCTGATAAAAAGCTTCCTTTTGTAGTATACAAAAATCATCATTGTATATATTTCTAATAGTCACTAAAGGTTTTTTTTTCAATAAGTTTGACACTATTCAAAGTATCTACGATGAAATATATTATAAGAAAGTTATGAAAAAGAGAAAATATATTAAAAAAAAAATAATGGGTCAAAGATTTAACATTAGATGCAAAAAAAGAACGACATCAACTTGCTTTATCAAAGTCTAAAAATTAAAATTAAAAAAAAAAGCTCTGTTTATCAACTTCAGTTATTTAACTATTTTAAAACATTATTTCAATCTTTTTATTTTTCAACGTTTAACAAAGATTTATATAAATATTTTTGATGTTTTGATAAATATTGTTTTTTTTTTCAGTTTTAAGTGTTTTAAAGTTGATAAACTACTCTATACTTATTTAAAAAGTTTTGTGAAAAGAAGTTATAAGTGTACTAAATAAAGATGTAAACAAATAGGTTAGTCTTACAATATAAAAAAATAAAGAGCTTATCCGAAATATACCCTAGTTTTAATGTATATCAGTATTTTAATTATCTTTTAAAGTTTAGTAGCTCTTTGTCGCTGTTTTAATGCTGAGCAGTGGCTTTATTCACATAAACTTCACTGGAATATTTAAAAAACGTTAAGTGTAATTGAAACTGAAGTATTAATTTCATCCAATTTTGCAAACTTATCAAAAACAAGCTATTCATCACAAAATATAATCAAATGAAAGTGCTCTGCACGGTGCGTCACCTTAAAACATTGAAACATACTGTTTTCTTTTATTACTGCCTATTTTAAAGTGTAGACTTCTTTAACTGGTCAAAGATAATTAAATAAGGAATTTTAAAGTTTTTTTCATTGATAATATAAACTTTCTGCTTCTTATCTAATATCGAACTAACAAATTTGCCTTATAAATGTCATTTGCAAGATGTTTAATGATTGATTTAAAGCAACTAGAGAAAAACAGTAAATGGTCTTTTTTGAACTTGATTTAGACTCTGCTTGATGTTATTGTTCGTCTGTTATGAAGTATGGACTAGATTTCTATCTTTAGTTATTTTGTACCGCAATATAATTTGGGAGCGGGTCTGAATAACACAGCGTCATTTTGGTACGGTGGGTCAATTTTGCACAGCATCACTCTAGAACGGAGGGTCTTTTGAGGACGGTGTCTATTTAGCACGATGGGTCACTTTAGCACAGTGGGTCACTTTGGCACAGGGCATCATTTTTACTTGGTGTTATTTTAACACGGTAGATCACTTTTGCATAGTGGATTACTTTTGCACGGTGCGTCACTTTAGGACGATGGATAACTTTTGCACGGAGCGTCACTTTTTCAATACTTTATTTAATTTATTATTTTAATTTCGTCAATTTAGCACGGTGGATCATTTTTGCATGGAGCGTCACTTTTTCACGGGTTCAGCTTATCACTGAGCGTCATTTTTGCACTGTTTTTTGTTCTTCTACTTTTGCTTGAAGCGTCTTAACAGTTTTTCTTTTAGACTGAGCGTTATTTTGCACAAAAAAAATCTTTTTAAATCTTTATTTGAATTTTTTTTGATAATACATTTTTAATTATAAATATTTAGAATTCTCTATTGTATAAAACACGTGTTTAAAACCTAAACTAAAAAATTAAAAGTAAACACAAAATATAATCGTAAAAATTTTTAACTTCATTTAATTTTATTTTTTTTAAATTTAGTTTTAATTTTTTTTTGACACCAGTTACAAAATTTATATAACAAAGTTTAATAAAAAACATGTCTAAAAAGATCAAGCTTACTTAAAAAAAAATTCGAACATGTAACTAGTTTTACTGGTATGAGCATTTAAACAACTTATTGTTTATTCAAGTTATTATCCAGTTTTATAAAGTTGAAATATTACAAACTTAGAAACATAGTTAAACTTACTCCTGTTATTTTACTTTTAATTATATTATTTTAAGTTTTGATGTTAATTATTTAAACAAAAAACTTGTTTTAACATTTTAAAGTTATAGTTGACTGATACATTAGTTTTAAAAATACTTTAAAATTTAAGTAGATAGAGAACATAAAGCAATCTTGAATTACTTTTTTTAAGTTTCACCGCTTTTCATATTTATTTATTGAATAAAAGCCTTATAATGAAAGTGTTGCAGAAATAATAAAACTAAAATCAAGAAAGGTGTAATTCAAGTATTTATAATTAAAAACAAACGTTAAAAAATTATTAATTGCTGCAAGAACTACAATAAAAATCTACATAATTTTTAGAATTGATACGTCTTAAAAAAATACTGAGTTAGTAAACATACTAAATTATGGATTATTATCAAGTTAATGCTAATCAGCTTAACAGTTTTGTTGACTATTTTTAGTTTTGTTTTGCCTTTAAATATTCAAAAAAGTACTAAAAACAAGGAACTCAGACTTTAAAAGATAATTAAAAGTTTTAATTTTCTTTTCAGCAACCTTTTAAAAATAAGGTGTTTTAAATATATGTTATTTATAATTTTTTTAATTAAAAATCCGAACGAAACAAGTTTGTTAGAAAACTGAAAAAGCAATTATATTTTGTGTTGAAATTTGTTATTTAAGAAAAATGACTAAAATTTCCTTTATTTTAGAACGATTTTGATGCTTTTAAGTTGTATTTAATTTTAATTTTCAATACAGATTTCACTATAGTGCAAATTATTAAGTAATTACTGTTATTTATGGCTAAAAAAGCTCTCTACCAACTCTGGTTAGATGTTTTATAACTCACTAAGGCTTTTAAAGTTGCAAACAAGGGGCTTCTACAACAGTACAGTATAATAGTATTGCATCTGCCCTGCTTAAGTTAGGATGCAATTAAACTCAAAGACTTATTCTGTAAATCTATTTAAAAAAGAAAACAAAATTATTTATTTTATACCTTTATTTTTAATTAATTGTTTCAAATTCTGATTAAATTATTTGGACTATCTCTAATTTAGTATAAGATTTAATTTATACTGCTTTGTATTTGCTACTTAAATTTTAACAGCTAATTGTGGAATCACTTAGGTGGCAGTTAAAACATAATTGGATTGTTGTTATTGTTGTTTTGTCCAGAACGTCGGCAGCACTGATTGGGAATTTAAACTTCATAATTTTCCTACACTTTGTTGTTTTTAGTGTTGAGATTTTAACCTTGTGAGTGTTTGCCAAATGACGTGTCACCAGAGGTTTTTTTCAATAAAGGGTTAGGATTAGTTTTTATTTTGGTTAGTTAAAAATAAAAGTTTTGCATTTTTTGTTTATTTATACATAGAATTAGTTTTATTTTAAAATTTAAAGGTCTTTTTTTTGATGAATTTAAAGATAGGGTAGGTGCAACAGCACAAGATAAGCTTAAACTAACTCGCTTGAACTTCAGAAAATGTTTATTGTTGCAGAGGGGAGAGTGAGTTCTTCTGATGTTTTTCTACCTAAAAAAAAATAAAATAATAAAACTTTTCTAGAGTGCTGTAACTAAAACTTATTATAAAAAATAAATAATTTTGTAATGTAAAAAAGTTTAAGTTTTTAAGTTTTTATAGCTTACTATATTCTAAGTTGAGTAATTTTCTATAAGTTTAGTTGTATATATATATTTTTTTATAAATTAATGGTTATAATTGTTTATATAATCAATTTGTAAACTGAGGACTTTGAGCTGTTTTAAAAAACAAGTTATTTTACTATAAATGTTGCCACACACTCAGGACACTCAGGATATTTTGAAGTTTTTAAATATATCAGGATGACTCAGAATAACTCAGTATATTAAAATAAAGTTATATTCTAGTTTCAACATTTTTCAAAAATCTCAGGACAGTTTTTTTTGAAGACTTTGAAGGATATTTTTCATTATGGTAAAAAAAAACATCAGTTTTACTCTCCCTCCTCTACAACGATAACTGTTAATTTAGTTACTTTATTTTCAGCGTTTTGTTATTTATAACCAGCTTTGTCATTTGTAATTTATAACCAAAAAAACTTTTTTTTAAGGATTTGAAAAAATTCAGGATTTTTCAGGACAGTTTTTAGTAACTCAGGACAGAAAACATGGGGAAACTAAGAACTCAAGAAATTAAAAAAAAACTTTGATTTATGAACAAAAATCACTAAAAAACTTGATAAATCCTGAAATTTAAAACAATTTTTAAATACAGGGTTGTCATTTACCTGAAAAGCTGGAAAAACCTGGAATTTGACAATTTATGCAAAAAATTCTGGAAAAACCTGGAATTTGAGAAATTTTGAAAAATACCTCAAATTTTGAACAAAAATCATAAATATAACCTGGAAAAACCTGAAATGTTAACAATTTTCACAAGTTCATTAGTAAAATTTCGATTTGATTCAAAAAATCTCTCATATAAATAAAAAGTTTTTGTCATCATTAAAAATTTTTTTTCTTAAAAACATACTTAAAGAAGGTGCAGAAGTTTTACTGTAGAGTTCTTTTAAAACAAATTAATATACCCAATAAAAAGTTTAATTAAAAAAAGATCAAGAGAGGATATTATGTACAATCTTTATGGTAGGTTAACTATATCTCAATATCAATTGCTGTTGCAGCAGATAAGAGATTACAGCATCAAAAGTATAGTAATGGAAAAGACAAAAACACATCAAAAGTAGCTATTCAACTTGCGGAACAAACAAAGAAAAAGTAAAACATCAAACTGTATAATCAACTTAAGTTCCTACAAATTTTCACCAAGTGAAAGATCAGCATTGATGTTTGGTTTTAAACGAAGCATAATGCCTAAACATATTGATGAAATAGAAACTAAAGCTTCAATTGAGAGTCCCAAAGAAGTTTTTTTAAAAGAAAACAAAACTCTGAATCATGACATGCTAGAAAGTACCACAAAGTTTATTTCTGAGAGCAATAAAGCATAAGCAACCAACACGTGCAGTTCGTATAATGATTTATTATCTTCAGAAGCTTTACAAGTTAAAAAACCAAGTTTGAATGGTCAACTTGGTCCTGATAAAGGATCAAGAGTAACTATTAATATGTTTAAAAAATCTATTTTGCTTAAGTATTTATAAAAAATCCATTTTTGTTAATTATTTGTCGTTTTAATTAGTTGTTTTTTTTACAAATGATTTAATTTCACTCTATTTATATTATGTATAGTTAACTTGTGAGTGTTTAGTATTTTTGACAAGGGAGTTTGTGAATTCCAAAAGCGCTTAAGTTTTTAATAAAGTTTATGATAGAAAAAGTTTTGTGTCTTGCAATAAAGTGGTATTTAATTATATTTAAATAAGCTTTACAGTATCTTTTTAAGGTTTTTACACTATTTAACACAGTTTCTTACCTTAAACTTTACTTTTAAGTAAAAATAGACCCAAAAATGTGTGCTTTTAAAAACCTGGAAAAAACTTGGAAAATCTGGAAAATTTTTTGAAAAAACAATTGGCAACCCTGTAAATATTAAGAAATGAAATTTTTATTACACAAAAAATCTTTCAAACAGCTTTTTTTTGTTATTATTAAAAAAAATATTAACAAACATATTTTAAGTAGCTTTATAGTTTCTTATCAATGTTCTTATATTAAGACAGTTTTTTAACTTACACTTAATTTTATACTAAAAACAGACCAAAAAACTTGTACTTTTAAATCCTGGAAGAAATTCAGAAAACCTGAAATAAATTTCTCAAAAACCTTTGGCAACCCTTATTTCAGTTATTTTTATAGATCTTGAATGAGGTTTAGTTGTTCCAATTTCAGTATATTGATATTTCATATTCAATTTTGTTCAAAACAAGGTTGACACTATTTGAGTCAAAAAAAAAACTATCCCGAGTAACCAAAAAGTTTCCTGAGTGATTTTTACTGACCTGTGTGTTCCTGAACTTTTTCAAGTCCTTAAAAAGGTTTTTTAATCAATAAAAACCAGTTTCATCCAGAAAATAGTTTATAAAATTACAAAATAATAAAACTAATTCAACTAAATGTCTTTCAAAATCTGAAAAAATTGACCTTATTTAAAACTATCATGAGTTTTATATAAAAAAAAAATTAACATGAGTCTTCCTGAATTTTTTATAATTCATAATATCCTGAGTGTGGCAACCCTGTTGAAAAACTGATTTTTGTTGTTTTTAATTGTTTTTGCTTACCATAACTCTAAGCAGCAGTTGTTCTTTTTAATTTTACAAATTTTATACTTGTCTTAAATGTAAATTTAAAAAGTTTTAAAGGAAAGTAAAAATATTTATTTGTTTATAAACATGTTTGATAAAAAATATATTTCATGTTTGTGTTGTTAATCAACTTGTTAAAAATTTTCTTAATTAATTTCCTTAGATATGAGGTTTTTTTTTATTGCTACACATTTAAAATATAATATAAATAAATGCATTTGAAATTAAACTTAAGGTTATTTATAACATTTTAAATTTTTCAATAAAATTTAAAATGACATCAAAAGTAGCAGTTTAATAGACATCATTAATAACAAACAAAATTAATTTTATTTTTTGCCCTGGTATAGAAGGAAAATAGAATAAAACTAAAATGTTACTGTGAAAAGTCTAAAAAGTTGTTGAACAACTGCTTTAAAGTCATTATAACCAATTTTATAAAATTTGTTTAAGATTGTATTTAAAGGATTTAAAAAATATTAGGATCACTCATGATAGTTTTTTTTGACTCATATAGTGACAATCCTGGACAAGTTTAAAAAATTAACTAAATAAATACCTGAAATACTTACAAAAGCCTGGAATTTTGACCAAGTTTTTTTACTAAATAAAAATTTTTAGATAGACAATAACTATTTTAATTTTTTAAAATTTATTCAAAGTTTTCTAAATTATGAAACACATTTTAAGTAACATTGCAGTAAGTTTTTATTATTTCTTTACTATGGATAGTATTTTTTTACCTTAAATTAATTTACTACTAAAAAGGGGCAAGAAAACTTGTAGTTAAAAAACTATAAGCCATTAAAGAAATTTCTCTTAAGCCTGATGCAACCCTGTACAGGGTTGCCAAAAAATTTCTGAAACCTGGAAAAACCTTGAGCTTGACAATGTAGGCTAAAAAACCTGAAGTTTGAAAATTAAAAAAAAAAAAACCTAAAAAAACTTAAATTTTGAACAAAAATCACTAAAAAATCTTGAAAAACCTGGAATTTTAAACAAATTTTACATTTTGTAGAAAAAATTTGACTTGACGCAAAAAATCTACCATATAAATAAAGTTTTTTAGTCATCATCAAAAATTTTTTTTTATTGAAAAACTCATTTGAAGTAAATTTACAGTATTGTTTCTATGTTTTTATACTATTGAACACAGTTTTTTTTTTACTTAAACTTTACTTTAGACTAAAAATAGACCAATAATGTATTATTTTGAAAACCTAAAAGAAGCTTTGAAAACCTAGAAAAAATTTGCCAAAAAAATTTGGCTACCCTGCCCTGTATAATATTTCATCAAAATTGATTTCAAAATATATATTGTTACTATAACAATCAAACCAGAGTGGTGTAAAAAATAAATCTGATGAAGAGGATTCAGAATAGTTTATAGTTAAAAGGAATTGTACAAGATATAAAATTCATCAGTTTAATTTTAAGATGCATTTCTAAAAACTATATTTTAATTCATTTTATAAAAAGTATTTCTTATATGTGTTTTTGTACACTAAGTTTTACTTATAAAATATATTATTACTTATTAATTAATAAAATGATAACTATGTTTTGAAAAATATTTGGTTTTTCTTTGTAATTTTGTTAACAAAATTTATCCTCATACAACTTATATAAATTTAAAAATAAAACATTTTCTGATAAAATGATGAATTTGAAACCATTTTTTACATAAATTTATCTGTTGAATTTATAGAAATATTTGCTGAAACAATAAGGTTAAAAACTATTGACTTAATAAAAATAAGTATATTATAGCCCTTCAATTAGAAGTATATATTATGTTGGTACCCACTAAACTAAAAAAAACATTTTTGTTTCACAAAGTGATGATATAGATGAAGTATGATGAAAAAATTATACATCATCCTAAATAAAAAACTAAATAATTACTATTAGATTTTTTAAATTTTTCATAAAGTGTAACTAATTGAAAACTTTAATTGAAATAGTTTGCCAAATTATCTGCAATTTAGCTAAAAGTATTAAATGAAATAAGTGTAGAAATTTGAGATAAGCTATGAGAGCTAGAAGTTACAGCTTATATTTTAAAACTGATTAAAAATAAAAGAAGTTTTTATAAAAACCAATTTAAGTTTCTAAATAAATTGTTCTGATAAATTTAAATAATATTATATACATTAATAAGTTTGTTAAGATAAGTTTAGTAAATAGTAATATTCAGGGTGGCCATTTCACCTGCAATTTGGAAATTTAGGAAAAAAACCTGTTATTTGATACTTAAAAAAAGCCTGAAATTTTAAACAAGATTATTAAAAAACAAAAAACCTGGAATTCTAACAAACTTTACCTGTAAAATAATAATGTTTAGATTAGATAAAATATTACTTTTAAACATAAAACATATTGTTTAGAATTTTATTTGCTATAAAACACGTTTGTAGTAGCATTAAAGTGTCTTTTCAATAATTTTAAACTATTTAGATTAAACTTTAATTGTAATTTTATATTAAAAAAAGACAAGAAAGTTTGTACTTTGAAAAGTCCGGAAAAGTATCAGAAAACTTGAAATAAATTTATAAAAATCTAGTGGACACCATGACTATTAGTTTAAATTATTATATGTCATCAATGTTTTCTGTAAAAATTTTTAAGCTAGTTGTTATGCCCTTCCAGGCCTGTTTGAAAAAAATAAGAACTAGATCAGAGATAAAGAAATAAAAAGTGTTGACATCATTAATTTCTACTTTTTAATGTATAGAGTTGAATTTTTGCTTTTGTAGTTCTTAACAATATAAAATAGTGTTTGAATGTTACTTAGTTGTGTTTGTTTTTAGCTCACTTCAAAATTAAAAGTTGTAGTAACAATAAGAAATTGTATTATTTTTTATGTAAAACTCAGACTAGCTTGGAATTGTTTTAAAAAAATTTAAGACTAGCTTTTATGAATTCAAAAATTTTTGCTTTTATTTCTTACTTATTAAATCTTTTTGTTGATATTATAAATTATTAAGTGTTTTAGCTTAGATAATAGTAACATTTTTAGTTATGAATTTTATTACTAAATTTTATTTATTTCTCATAAACTCTGGCTGAATCAGTAACTCTGGCTCAGTTTTAGTGCCAGGCTGCCACACACTCATAATAAGTTGGAACAGTTTGAAAGTTTTGAAAATATCACCATGTCTCTAGATCAGGGTTTCCCAAACTTTTTTGCAAATGGCCCCCTTTAAAGAATTTGAAAAAGCAATGGCCCCCTTCAACAAGATTGCTCATAAACTACAATAAAAATAACATCAAAGACATTTTTTTTGCTCTCCATCTGCAACTCAAGAATATCTAGTGTAAGTTTCTAAACTACCATAAAATACACCTGAGACCTTTTTTTTTCTCTTCATCTGCAACTGAAGAATATTTAGTGTAAGTTTCAAATTATGATCTCATGGCCCCCCTCTTATCCCTTTGCTACTTGTGGCCCCCTGAGTATCTGACATGGCCCCCAAGGGGGCCACTTGGCCCACTTTGGGAAATTCTGCTGTAGATAAATCAGGCTGATTCAGGCTAGTTTGATTTTTTTTTAATCAGGATGACTCAGGCCAGTTAGGTTTTTTTATAACTTATGATAGCTTGGAAAAATTTTTAAATCTCATTTTAGTTTTTTTTCTTAATCTTGAATTATATTTATTTGTTGCAGTTATAATATTTTGATAATTTTTTTACCAAATTTGTTCAAAATCTTGATTTTTTCTTACTTATAAATGTTTATTCATTAATAAAAATATTTGACGTTTTTTTAAAGGATTTTAAAAAATAAAAATGCCTCAGGATAGTTTAAGGTCACTCAGGATAGCATCTTTAACTTAGACAGTGGCAACTCTCTTAATGACTAAAGCTAATTTATAAACTTTGAATAATTACAACATTTATTAAAACATTAAATTATTTAATTATTTGTTTCAGTTTAATTAATCTTTATAATTATATTTATTTATAAATTTGCATATTTTAATGTGAGTTGAGAATAACCATAAATATTAGTCAATGTTAACAGTTCCCATATAGTTTTTTAAATAATTTTTTTTTTGATTTTGTTGCTTACTTTTAATTCCCTAAAGATACTTTGAGTTTGTTTTAACTAAAAACTGTTTATGTTTTCATAGTTAAGCATATTTTTTAACTTGTAACCTGAAACAAAAGATGGACATAAATATGAGGTGCCTGTTTATTTGCACTGGTGAACTTGTTTTACTACCAGGAGGCACCACTGATTTCAATGGTTAGTTTTACTTTTTATATTTATTCATCTGATTAACATTAAGTAAGTTTTTAGTTCTTATTTTTTTAGCTGGTGTTCATAAAAATTTAATTAAAAACACTTATAGAAATACTTGATGTTGGTGTTGTTTTTACTGACAATATTTTTAAAGTTAATCACTTATTGTTTCAGTTTTTTAGAATTTTTTTGGTAAGGCATTAATAAATAAAAGTCTTTTCTACATGAGTAACTAATGTTAAATTTAATTTGTTTTCTCTTTTATACAATGATTTTTATTTAATCTACTGAAACAAATATATCTTTATATATTTTTTTTTGTTTTAGTTTCACCAAAATCTGGGGTTTTTAAAATGAATGAAGTCGAAGATCTTCTGCAATCACACATAATTATAGTACCTGGAAAATATCCTTTGAAGAACGAAATAGGTTTTATATTTATTTCTTGTCTTATATAAATTTAATTTAAATTTTCTGTTCAAGCTTATATGGAAGGATTTGAATTTAACTAGAGTTACTTTTTATTAGTAGTAATTTGTTTAGTTTTGAATAATATTTTACTCATATATAATCTGAATTAAAGTAAATATTTTAAATAAAATGTAAGTATTTGTTGTTGTGAATTTTAAAATATACCTAACCTGGTTGTTTAAACAGCATTGAGATTTTTGCAATTAATCAATAATATCTAAAGAAAAAAAAAATTATGAACAGTTGTTTTTTCTTTGTATTAGCAGTATTAAGTAATGAAGTATGGTTTGTTTATACTTATAGTATACCAAAAGTCTTAATTTTTGTTTGAAGTATTGGAGAAATTGTTCTTTTATACTTAAAACTTGTGCCACTAAGGGGATCTAAATCACAATGTTTAACTATGTTAGTTTAATATATTTAAGTACGTATTAGATATATGTTTAATATTTTTTGTTTTCCTCTTAAGCATGTTTTTAATTATTATACTCCTAACATATACATAAAAAATTGTAACAGATCAAATGGATAAAAAGGTCGGCGTTCTAAGTAAAATTGTTTCACTCGAGTCAGTGTCTGACAATGTTGGTGAAAAAGTCACGATAGGAGTCAAGAGAATTGCTCGTGTGCTACTCAAAAATCCAAAATTTGCTGAGAATAAATTTACAACTGAGGTTGTTATAAATGTATTTTAATAAAGTAGTAATATTTGTGACACTTTTGTTTAAGTAGTTTGTCAAGCTAAAGTTTTTTTTTAATGCTCAATAGTAGATTTAGAAAGTTTTATTTTGATTTGAATCCTGCTGTATTAAAAATAAATAGCTATTAATAATAACCTAAATTAGTACATTACAGAGTATTAGCTTGTTAGTATAAATATTTTTACAATTTTAAAACTCATTTTCAAGTAAGATACAATTTCTAATTAAATACACAAAAAAAAACACTGTTTAAACTTTTATTACAACACATAAATATACTCCCTTATTAAATGATATTTTAATATTCCAAAACTTATATTTGCTTAATTTTTACAATCAGTCCTGTACAAAATATATTTAATTTTAGTTCGAGTTGAACGCGGAGTCGAGGCACATGCTGGGACTCGACGATCTGTTTCTGACTGACTTGTACGTGAAGGAGCAGGCGTTGTACATCAAAGAAAGTCTGCTCGATCAGTACAGCAAGGCTTACGTCAGTAAAAAAATTCCGTTCACCACTCCCGATCATTGTCTTCCGGACCTTGTCATGGATCACATAAAAGCTAAAAATAGTGAAAAATTACAAGTTTGTTTTTGATTAATCTCATATATATTTAAATTCCAAACTTTAAACTAGTAAAATTAATGCATTATAAAATAGTTCTACAACTAAACTCTGTATATGAAAGGAAACCACAAATATGTCAATTCAGAATTTTAATGCTAACCTGAGATTTTATATTATTTTTTTAAAATAATCTTACAATTTTCTGGAATGTTGTTAAAAGTTGTGTCCAGAAAAACTTATTGGTTACACAAAATTTTACATAATCGGTTTGCATAAAAAAATTCTAAGTAATGTCTTGAAATTGTTTTGAAATTTCATGTAAGGTCTGGTTTGCAATAACAGAAGTTTGTTAATTTAGTTTGTAGTAAAATCATGCATTTAAGAATTTAATTAAACTTAATTTTTTTAAAATAATCTTAAGTTAACTACTTTTTAATTTTACGTTTATTTTGTTTTTTGATGTAGGTTAAAAATAGTTAGTTCGTTAAACAAAAATTTTTAAAATAACAATTTTAATTAAGTAAAAACCACATTTTATACCTAGTTTTTTATTCAAACCTGTTTTGTATTCTGGACTATTTTTATTATGTTCAAGTTATCTAACTACTAACTTATTTCATTTCAATTCCAAGTTTAATATAAGTGCTTTAGTGATTAGTTTTGGTTGTTTTATGTGAACATTTTGATTAATAAATTATTATTAGAAAACTCACTTGTTCACTACTCCTGGTAATAACTAGACTTTAATATTAATTTTAATTCAAATAGATTTTGGAAACAATGGATCTAAAGAAAAGAATGTATCTTGCAGCAAAATTTCTATACAATGTTGCATCAAAAAATCATGATAAACAATGTAAGAAATATAGTTCATTATCTAATTTAGTTTTGGATTTCTATTAGCAACTTAGTAAAAACAGTAAAATCGTAACTAATATTTTTTTTAATAAAATTTTTGTGGAAAAGTTAGTAAAAAGTTTATTAACTATTAAAGTATTACGTTATAGTCATTATAAGCAAATAGTTTTTTAAAAGCCAAACTTAATTTAAACAATTTAGATACTTATATATAAAAGACTATTTTTAAAACACGAATTTATGTTTTATCAAGATTTTTATTAGCTTGAACAACTTTTTGAAGTATTAATATATTTTTCATTCCTTTAAAATACGAAAACGTATTTTACAAAATAATATACCATTCCTTCGACTGAAGTTTAAACTTACTTTTTTGAATGTCTGTAAGCCTCACTACTCACAATATTCAAATAGCAAATCCAACTATAAAGTACCGAAATAAATCAACCCAACCCAGGATTATTGGAATTTCGTTGGGAAATGTTGGTAACTCAAAGCAAGGTTTGCTTACTGCTTGAACAGTATGTGCTTGCCGTTTCAAATCATCTGATTAAAATTGCACACTGGAGTCTTTGCTTTAAAAGTGACAATTAATTTGTAGAGAAAAGATTGCCATTTTAATTCTAATCAAGTTTGTTGTACATCAAACAATATTTTAAAATGTTTATAAATTTAGATTTTAGCTAATTCAGCAGACACAGAATGGCCTGTACATACATTTTAAAGCAATGTAGTTTTTATGTTCGATTATTATGGTATAAAGCATGAAATTGATTGTATTATTTAAAAATAAGTTAATTAACAGTTACAGTTGAAAGTTAAAAGTTGTTAGCAATTATTTGTTGATTTTTTTTAATTAATGAAACTGCGTGTAATAGACTGCTTAATTACTTATAATTTTTAGTTTGTTTATATGTTTTGTAAAATTAGGACCAATGTTAGTTTAGTATTTCATTAGTTTATATACACTAACTTTTAAATATTGCAAAGTGTACTTTCGAATAATTTTTCTTTTGTGTGTTTTAAAAAAACTTTCAGTTATTAGAAACTCGTGTTATACGTTATTATTTAAGAAAATGTCACTACCTTTATTATTAAAACATTTTTTTTTTAAACTCATTCAATTTATAAAAGTATTTTATTTAAATTTAAGGTTTAAAACAAAAAATCTTGATTATTAAAATTAAACTTAAATTTATTTTTATAAATTTTAAATTTGCATGTTGTTTTTTTTCTGTTAGATTGTACTGAAATATTTTACTTTTTCAGGGTTGCCACAAAGTCAGGAAAAATCAGGGAAAACTTTAAAAAATTACAAAAGTCAGGAAAAAATGGGGATTTTTGAAAAAAGTCAAGAAATTTGACAAAAAAAAAAGTCATATTTTGTCAGTTTAAATTTAAAGTTTTAAAGCCTTCAAATGGTAAATAAATTAATTAAAAATTCTTTAAAGTCAGATAAAAATTGCAAAATTTTCCTAGAAACTTACAAAACTATTTAATTTCCAATGCTTCATCTGGTATAAATTAATAAAATATCCTTTATAAAACTGTTATTTTTTTATTAACATTTTGAACAAGTACCCTACTTGAACAAGCATTTTTTGAAAGCTTGTTAGTATTGATAATCTGTAGTAAGGACATTTCCATAGTGAAACTGTGAAATATATACAAAAGTTTATCTAGCCTTATTTTAGAATCAAAGTGTTTTTTAAGTAAATATAACTGAGTTCTTTGTAATTTAGCAGCTTGTTTAGTATTTTATGTAACAAGTTAATGTGTATACTTAACCTCTTTGTAATTTTTCAAAGTTGTTTAAATTTGTAAAATAAGTTATAAGAGAGGTATATGCAATGTTAAGTTTACTTATTATTGTAGAAATTCCTTATATCTCGTTTCGTTTATTTAGATACATTTATGTTAGGAAATGCTAAAAAATTGTGTCTTTTTTTCAGACAAACTGTGTTTATAAGGTAATATTACAAGTATTTTGCTGACAGAGCTGTTTATTGCAAATACACCAGTCATACACAGATGGTTCAAGTGACGTAATGGAAGTTTGATAATTGAATTTAGCAAAAAATTGTTTTTTTAACCTGTATTAAAACTAGATTGAAAGCTTTATATAGTTTCAAGTGTTAGATTATGTATTTTAGAATAAGTTTAAATTAAAAGTTGGATTTAGAAAAGTTAGGAAAATTTTAGTAAAAAGTCAGGAAAAGTCAGGAATTTTTCTCATCTTGATCTGTGATAACCCTGCTGTTTTCTTTAATAAAGCTAAAGCTAGTTTTTAAAAGTTTTTTAGGCAAAAAAATTTGGTGTTAAAAATATAAAATACAAGATCTTTAGTTACAGAGCTAATAAAAAAAACATGAATGTTTTAAATTAAACTTTAAAGTACTAGCTATTTAAATTTACCAAATTTGTGCCAATAAAATTAACAAGCATGTTCGTTTTCCTTGTTCATAAAAAAAAGATGTTATTTAAAAAAAAAAGTACGTTAGAACTATTGCTACTCACAATGAAAGTTATTGAAAATAAATCTCGTTGTAGGCAGTCTACTGAATTCAAAATCTAAGCCGGAAGTGGACAAATTGAAAGAGAAGTTGGAAAATGCTGGACTGCCTAATGATGTCCACGAGGTTTTAACATTTTAGTATGAATTTTCATGTTTAAATTAATTTATAACTAAATTTTTAAACAATTTCTTCAGTGTTAGATACATTTAAGCAAATGTTTAGCTTAGCTAAATTGTAGACTTTTTGTGTATTAACAATGTTCCGTAACTTTTATTATGTAAAACTGATCCTAGATAGTTGTTTATAATAATATTATTAATTGATAGATTCTAGTTTAATCAGGGTTGGAAAAATACTTGGAAACCTGGAATATTCTGAAAAAACCGTTATTTTGACAACTTAGGCTAAAAAACCTGGAGTTTGAGAAATTTTGAAAAAAATCTAGAAAAACCTGAAATTTTAAACATTTTTTACATATTAAGTAGAAAAATTTTGATTTGACGAAAAAAACTATCGTATAGATAAAAACATATTGTCATCATCCAATTTATTTATTTATTTAAAAACATAGTTGAAGTAGCTTTACAGTATTTGTTTAATGTTTTTATTCTATTTAACACTTTAGGTTTTTTACCTTAAACTTAAATTTGAACTAAAAATAGACCCGAAACTATGTACTTTTAAAACCTGGAGGAAATTTTGAAAACCTAGAGAAAATTTTCCAAAAAATTTGGCAACCCTGTTAAATACTGACTATACAATTATTTTTAGTTACATTTTTATCAACTATTTTTAGCTTTATTATGAAAGAACTGCTTAAGTTTAAGGGAATAATTAGGCAAATTCTAATAATAATTTTAAAAACCTACTATCGAATTTCAATTGTTATCAAGAGATTTTAAAAAGTTAATTTTATAAAAAATTTGTAACATTAAATTATTGAAAAAATAATATCTCTCTGCCAGACGGTTATGAAGGATTTTGACTCAATGAAAAGGCAGAGCCCACACAGTTCTGAATATCAAGTTATGAGAAATTATTTAGAACTTGTCAGTGATTTGCCGTGGAACAAGTCTACCAAAGATTGGTATGATTTTAGTGATAATTTATTAAATAATATTTGCTTTAAGAACTGAATAAAAATAAATGAAAGAAATTTTTAATTGCCATGGATTAACTTCTTGATAAAGTTGTTTGTTGTTATACTGTAGATTTAAATTAGCACATTTTAAAATAAACGCTTAGATCTTAAAATACATCTATTATAAAATCTTATTGTTTTATTTTAAGCTAAGCGATCTAACACAAAAATTATTACTGCGCAGTTGTGACATAGAAAATGCTGAGATGATCCTAGAAAGAGACCATTATTCCATGGAAAAGGTGAAAAAGAGAATACTGGAGTATCTTGCTGTTAACATGCTTAAAAGTGAAGTACAGAAAGAAAATGTTTGTTTTTTTGTTTTAATTTTTTTAGCTATTATTATTTTTTTTTTATTATAAAGTTTTTGGTTTTTTATTTGAACCTTGTTCTAAAGAAAGCATAAAATGGTACTGATAATGTAAGTACAGTATTAAATTTTAAATGTTTAAAAACTTAAGATAAAAGTTTGAAAAGTACGTAGTAATTTAATGTAAATGTCTTTCTTACATAATTTAATTAATAACTTTTTGTAAACTTTTATAAGTTATACTATGCAATAATCTAACTTTAGTGCTAACTTTTTTTTTGTTTTCGTTAGTTATTTTTTTAATAAAACAGTGAGCTTTTACTTTTTTTAATCATTACTAATTTGACCTTGGTAAGACATTAGTAGTTTAGAATTTCACAAATAATTTTTTTTTATGATAGTTTTGAACAGATTGATTAATATAAAGTTTTTTATTTTTTAATATTTAAAAACTAAATAAAGCTTGAGTTATAGTTCTTATGATAAATTTAAGCTGCATTATCCAGGAAAAATCGGTAATGAGAGCACCAATTTTGTGCTTTCTAGGACCGCCTGGCATCGGAAAGACTTCAATTGGAAAGTCGATAGCCGCTTCACTCGGCAGAAAGTTTCACAGAATTGCCCTCGGTATGTTTAGTTGTCATCAGCATTTTTCATGGTTTCGATTCAGTTCAATATATAATACATAGTAAAACCTATTTATTAAAAAATATTTTGTTGTAAACTACCATCAGTTCAAAAGACAAACTTATTAAAAATTAAAAAATTACGGATTCAAAATTTTATATAACAATAAATAAGTTTCATTGTCACTCGCAATTTGCACAAGAGCAAACACTTATGTTTACATTTCATTTAAAAATATTGACTTAGTGACTGCTTAAAATAAACTCTTATTTGCACGTATCTTATTTTGCTTTTATTAATTTCAATCAGGCTTAAACATAGTTTTAACTTATATAATTTTTAATTCATGATTTAAGTTATGTATATTTTTTAATTGTTGTACGAATGACTTATAAAGTGTAACAGTGTTGTTGTGTGTAAATGTTTTTTAATTGTTTTTTTTAACTATGTAAAACTAAAACTAATAGTGATTTATCATAAGAATCTCTGTATCAAAACAAAAATATTACTTAACTAAAGTTTCTTTATCATGTGTTTTTATTTTTTATAAGGTAATTTTAAGAAACTAATCAAATATTTATGTATTAAATTGCCAAATTTACTTTTACTTTTATTTATAAAAAACTTATCAATATAAACAGGTGGTGTATCAAGCCAGGCGGTTATTCGGGGTCACAGGAGAACTTATGTGGGCGCCATGTGTGGACGGATAATCGAGGGTATGAAGAAAGTGCAGGTTAACAACCCAGTCATGATGCTCGATGAAATAGACAAAATGTGTTGGTTTTTTACGTAATTAAATACTTTCCTGATCTGTAAAAAAAAATTGTTAAAAACTTTCAAAATTTAGTTTTGTAATGATATTACTTTCCTTTATTAGATCATTTAGTTTTTTTATAATTAATCAAATATCTTTTACGGTTTAATATTACTATTAATTACAAAAAAAAGGAAAACATTAAAATAAAACCTTTAACTTTATATCATTTTATCTAAGTTAGCAAAACACTAACCTAAAAACCAAAAAGTTAAATTTTTAGTTTTTTAATTTTTCTTTTCCAACCGAACAGCAAGAAACAGCCTCCAAGGAGACCCGACAGCCGCCTTACTGGAAGTTCTGGACCCGGAACAAAACGACACTTTCACCGACTCCTACCTGAAACTACCCTTCGACCTCTCCAACGTGCTGTTCGTCTGCACCGCCAACGACATCGGGGGAATACCCCGCCCCCTCAGGGACAGAATGGAGTTTATTGAGGTTTGTTGTTTTTATTGATTTTTGATAAAGTTGTATGACCAAGTATTACTAGAAACAATAAAATTCAGTTTTGCAATTTATTCCGCTTCTGCCTAAAATTTTATGTTTTTGGATTCAGTTAAAAATGATAAATCACTTTTAAAAAGTTATTTACTAACTGCTAAAACATGAATTATGTCAAGCTTTAAAGTATAAAAAATATCTTCACTTGATTTATATTTTTTTAATCTAAAACACTATGTTTTCTAAAACACTATGTTTTCTCTACATACTTGGGTCCTATGTCTGTGAGAAATGTTTTAATTAGTTACAAAAGGAGATAAAATTACAGGAAGAAAGCTTATTAATTACTTTCTAAAAATGTATTCATTGTTGTATTTAAACTAACACAAACTTAATTAAAAGTTTTTGATGCTTTGATTTATATTTGATTTCAACAAAACTTTGATTTCTGTTAAAATCTTTATATTTTAACCTTAATTGTATCTACACCTTTTGATGCTTGTATACCTTGTAATTTTTTAATAATCAATAAAGTAGTATTACAACGTAAATTGGTTCCTTTTTTTCTACATTTTTAATAATAAAGCATACTTCACACAGATGAGTGGGTACACGGACAAGGAAAAGGTGGCGATCGCCAGAAAGTACCTGATACCGAAGCAGTTCAAAATTCACGGCATCGACCTGCTGAGCAACGTAACAGCGGAGATAACCGACGATTTCATTCTCAGCGCCATCACTCACTACACGCACGAATCGGGTGTGAGGGGCGCTGAAAGGCAGATCGCCAAAGTTTGCAGGTACATCGTGCTCGAGGTTAGTTTAAATGGTTGATTTTTTTTTGTTTACCCTGACCATTTTTGTTGTTTATTTTCAAGTTAGTTGTATAACTGTTTATTTGTTAAAAACAACTGTTTAAATGACCACATTCACAACATAGATTTTAAAAACTTCCATAATTAACAATTGTGTTTATCAACATTAGTGGTAATTTACTTTTAATTTAGTTATTTTATGTTTTCGTTGAAGTATTTTCATAAAAGCTTGAAACTAGTAGATACTGATTGTTACTTTCCAAAACTATTGTTCATTCTTAAAAATAAATAAAATATAGTGTAGTTTTATATTTAGATTTATGAAAACTAAATAAGTTTAACTAGATTAAAAACAAAAAAAATATTTTTTACAATAATAATGTTTACATTCTAATATTTATTACTTAAAAAAAACTTTTTTCAGAGTTCTAAGCGTAAAAACGAGGAAGTCTTCATTAAACTTGACACAATTGAAGATGTGGTTAAAGTGTTTGGTTAGTTAATATTTTACTTGAAAGAAATTTGCACAAGAGATCTGTTGGAACTTTAATAACTAATCAGTGTTTTAGTTAATGATTTTCGCAATTTACGTTTCAAACCACAATTCGAGCATGTACTCATTAAATACTTTGTATAACAAACTATGTATTAATGCTTGGTGCAAACAGATTTATAAAGTTTTATTTTTCAAAGTAAGATTATTTTTAGATAAATTTCATATTGTAATTTTTGAGTAGCTTTCATGCCTCTAAAAGTAAAAATAAAGAATGCAAGTTTTTACAAAATACCTTTAAATAAGAACAACTTTTTTTTTACCTCAAGCAAAGTGGTCGAGCTGAAAAAAGTTTACGCTTAAAATTCAAACACCTTTATGCTATTTAATTGAAACATTAAAGTCATTCATGATGAAGCATGTATTTAATGCAACAGGTCCGCTCAAGTACATATCGGACGGGCGACCGAAGCAGATGAAGCCGGGCATGGCCATCGGCATGGCGGCTGGTGCATACGGAGGGTCCGCTACCGTCATCGAAGCTACCAAGACCGAGAATAAAAACAGTAAATCCCCCAAAATAAAACTGACGGGCCGCCTGGGCGAAACTCTGAAGGAATCGGTGGACATCGCAATTTCAAACTTGCTGTCGAGCAACGATCCTAGGTTCAAAGTTGTTAAAGGTTGGTTTGTCTTTTGCTATAAGTTTGTATTAAAAAACGTTTTAGTTGCAAAATATTTACTTAAAACTTAAAGTTTTTTTTTTAAAGTTGTTGGAAGATAAACTGTTATATTTTTTTTTACTGAGTCCTTAAAAATTTAAATCTGAGGATATTGAACAAAATTGTAACAAAGTAAACTGTAGAGTTGTTAAATTTATTGATATGAGTATTATAAACTTTTTGCAAAAAAAAATTGTTTTAAAAATTTTAAACCAAAAATAAAATTATCTTAATTTAGGTTTTCTGACTTGTTCAAATAAAATTATTATATACTTTATACTATTATTATATAAACTTTTACTATATAAACTTGATAAATTGCTTAAATAATATTTTTTGAACAGATAACTTTTACAATTACAATTATCACATTCATCTTCCCGCTGGAGCTGTTAAAAAAGACGGCCCATCTGCCGGAATCACCATAGCAACCGCACTCTACTCGTTGCTTAGCGACACAATAGTTGACCCGAGAGTTGCCATGACAGGCGAGCTTACCTTAAGAGGAGAAGTTACCCCAGTTAGTACTGTTTCTATTCAGTTTAATTTGAATACTACAATTCAATTTTTACAGGTTATGGTTGTTGCAAGTTGTTTAATAAAACAACTTTTAAATGATACAGGAAAAGCAAAAATAATCTTAAGTTCATAAATCCATTAAATATCTTTCATATTAAAAATAATATGTGGTAGAAAATAAACAATGTCAAGAGAAATATATTAATTTATTTTTGTTATTTTTCCAGCTATCATTTATGCTTTAAAATAGGAGATATTGTATGATATTTTTTTAACAACAATCTACATAAAACACATTTATTTAGATTTTTTCGATTTATTTTTTTATTTCTGATGTAATATTTATGCTATATAGGATAGCTCTCACACTCTCAGGATAGCTCTGATATTTTGAAACTTATTAAAGTTTCAGGATATTAATATATTTAGGATAACTCAAGAAATATTTTTTTTTTTACTCAAGCTGAATCAGTATATTTTTGTTGAAAAAACACAGGTAAGTTTAAGATTTTTTTAAATTTCTGAAAAGTTTTTATTAAATAATTTAAATGAGATTTAGTTGCAATTTTTGTTAATTTAAAACCATTTTTTTTAAGAATTTACTTCTTATTAATTTTAAAAAGTTAAAAATATTTTTATGATTTAAATTCGATGAATCAATACAGTTTAAGGTCGTTCAGGACAGTTTTTTTTGACTCCTAGTTATATCTTATGTTTAAAAAATTCTCATACAAATATCTGTCTATCTGTTCGCCACAGTGACTTCAGTTTAATTTTCCTAAATACTGATTGAAACCATTTTAGATTCTGATTATACAACGTATTTTTCATTAAAAATACAAAAACAACGTTTTAATCAATTTTAAATGTGCACTAGCATATATAGTTTTGGAAAAAAAAGTCTAGATTTTAGATCAAAAAAAAGTAATAATAATCAATAATTCTAAAAACCGCAACATATACGTAGTACACATACAGACATAGTAATATAAGCTCTGGAAACTTATAAGTTCTTAATTTATGGAAATCGTAGATTAGAATAACACTTACTCAAAAGTTTAAACTAACAAATATGCAGATCGGCGGAGTGAAGAAGAAAGTGATCGCAGCCCACAGGTTGGGTTATCGCGTCATAATACTCCCCACCGCCAACAGGAGCGACGCTGAAAACGAGCTTCCTCAGGAAGTTTTGGAGGACTGCCAGTTCGTGTATCCTGAAAACCTGATTCAGGTGTTGGAAGTCGTCATCCCCGGATTCGCCGACAAGAAGATGGTTTTGGCTTCTAAATTGTAAGAATCATGCAATACTTTCTGATCGTTTTTTGAGCATATCATGAACAACTGTCGTCTTTTTTCAATATTTATCTTCATGCATAAGAAAAATTTCACTGCTTAAAAATTTTATGAATTAAGTAGTTTTAAACTTAGTTTTTCAAATGCAGTTTCTGTATCGTATTTTGTATGAAGTTATATGCAGTTCGTATTTAAGTAAGTCAACAGTATGCAAGTGATTATTTTAAATAAATAAGCTTTTTGATTTTATTTCTTCTACTAAAGGTACTTATTTAATTTTTTTTTAATGTTCTTCTTTACATGCAAAACAATCCATTCCTACTCTAAGATGAAGTTAGTTTCATTTTTGAATAAAAGCTTAATGATTAATTTATTCTTGTATTGTTTTTTGAAATTATTTAAAATAAGTGATTTTTATACTAATTTTACTTCTGTGACAACTCTAATTTGTTTGTAATCGTAAAAGTTTTTGGAAATTTGTTGAAAATTATTTCAATGTTAGTGCAGTTAGCTGAGTTATTCTCTTTAACTTTTTAAGTAGTTGTTTATTACTAGTTGTAACAACTCAACTTTAGAGTTGATCAGTTTTTGATTTACTTGTGCATTATGATGTCGTTTGAATATGGAAGGTAACGGAAATAAAAACAGCACGTAGTTAAGTGATGAAAACAAAGAACATAAGTATATTTATAAAGAATATTTATATGTAGGTTATATGTTTCCAAATTAATTCAGTATTCAAAATTAACTTTTTTTTTACAATTAGGTAAGTTTTTGTCATTGTGCAGTGCAACCAAAAAATGATTTTAATAAATTGAAGAAAAACAATCTTTTTGAACTAATAGTAAGCTAAACAACACAGAAAATAGTTCACGAAATTACTCTAAAATTAAAGCCGTAATAATATTAACTTTTTAAAATCGTTTTTCTGATATGTCAGTTATTATTTTTTTGTCTTAATCGATATATGTAAAATGGCCTTTTTAAGATACTTTAGATTTGTAAACAAATCCACTTTTAAAAGTTCAGTAACTTGGAGTTTTAATAAATTCGTTTATTATTGCAGCTCTTGGTTAAATAATAATGTATAAGCGAACTTTTACACTCAAAGAAAGGTTTTTGTTAAAAATAAAGATAAATACAAGTAATTACCCTAAACTTATTGCTATATTAGGGTTTTTATTTTAGATTTTCAATTAACTATGGGTAGTAAATGGTAGATATAGGGGGAATTTAAGACAGAGAGCAATATATATCTCGCACTTATGAAATCAAAATTTTTGCTTACTACTCTGTTTCATTTCCTGAGGTAAAGATGAAAAAATAAACTACTTCGTTTTATTAAGTAAATTTGCTTAAAATTTAATGTTTAAATAATAATTTTAATTTGTACTACCGACTTTCTCGTGTTTTGCAAATTTAAGCAAGACAAATAAAAACTGTCTCAAGGAAAAATCAAAACCGTTCACTCGCTATAATCAATGCTCAAACACTTTTTAACAAAAAAAAATTAATCTGATAACCCTACATTTTCTCGAAACTTCACCGACACTTTTTCCTCCAATTTTCTTTTTACAATCTTATGTCTGCTAGATTACTTAAGATTAAGACTTTTATACACTTGAAATAACTTTTATTTTAACTAAAGCCAAACAAACCTTATGATCATCTTTTTGTTAACAGCCTTACAATTTAGTTAGAGGAAGTATGAAAATTTCAGGATTAATAACGAGATACTTTACCAAGACCTAGTTTTAATTCGCAAGTATACAAAAACTTTAGATTAATAACACGACGGATTATAAAAACATACATAAGTATATAAATGAGTAAAGAAACACAAATTAATTCAATATAAAATACCATCATAGACTTTATTAATTAACTTAAGTAGAGACCGGTGTTGCCAGAGTGCTATCGCTGTTATGCTAACTAAATATTTGAAAACCGTTAATTTTTTTAAAGTCTGATAAATAATTGCAATTTATTTATGCAAGTAGGATAGGGACATACATAACTTATGCACTTTAATTTGTTCGCACCAAACCTCAAGAATAAGTTTAATAGTTTTTTTTATTTAATAAAATGATATTAAACGATTCACAGAAAACGAACTAAAACATGATCTTAATACCATAAACGCAAAAATTACAAAACTGTTTTTCAGAAAAGCTTTGTAAAAACTATTCAGATTGTTTTTTATTATAAATAAGTTATATCAGCTGTTATATATTTAGCATACTTAAACTTATCTTTAAATTTTTAAGTACTCATTCACTTAAGGTACCTTTATTTTTAGAGCTCATGCATTTATAGTTTGCTTACTTAGAAATTCTTGGTGTTTAGATTGTACTTTTTATATTGGTTTTACTATTTTTCAACTAAATTGTTTCATCCGGATCTTTAATTGTAAACATAATTAGCACTTTATATTTCAAACAAACATTTAAAAAAAGCTGCTTGAAATGTTATAAAACAAAAGTGAGCTCTATATTATTTGTTCTTTTTTGATTACTTAAGTTCAAAACAAAACTAAAAGTAATCGCAAGCGTAAAGCTGATTCGCACTAGGTCGCCCGCTTTCATCGAACTTCGAACACTTTTCAACAAAAACTTTCCCGCTCTCGCTGAATGCCCTAAACTTCCCCAAAACCTCACCGCCACTCGATCCCTCCATCTTCCTCAGCAGGCAGGCTTGCGAGAGAGCGGCAGGGTACGGCAGGTTCCCGACCACCGAAGCGTAAAAGCACACCCCCAAGCTCCAAACGTCCACCTTCCTGGTCAGTGGCTTCAAAGTTCTTCCAACGTTGTTCGACAGCTGCTCTGGCGCCACGTAGCAAGTGACGTCATTCTCAAGATCGACGAGGGGAATTTCCCTTTCCCGACACGCTCTGCCAAGTGAGCATATTTTGACGATGGTTCGCTCTGATTGGTTCATAAGCAAAATGTGCCAAGGTCGGATGTTGCGGTGAGCGATGGATTTGGAGTGGAGCCACGAAAGAGCGAGCGCCACTTGCTTGAAGATGAACTTCGCGCTTTCTTCTTTGATCGGTTGTTTTTCTATTCTGTCCTGCAAGGTGCCTCCGAATGCCAGAGTGCTGGCAAAGTAGTGCGTGTCAGAAATCACATGTTTCGTTTTGATCAGTTCAATCAAATTTGTATGACCGGGTTGTAGTTGATTAAGTATATTTATTTCCTTTCTGAGATCGGTACCTATTTTTAGCGCTAGCATAACATCTCTTTTTAATGAGTAGCACTTTAGTACTGTTGTAGGTTGGCTTTGCAGAGAAGATATTATTTTCAATTTTAAGCTCAAAATCAGATCTTTAATCTTTTCCGGTGCCGGTATAAACTGTATGAAATCAAAAACTAAATTTTGCCCGGCCACTACTATTTTGATGTTATCCTCGCAAATAGCTAACTTTTCATTTTCGTTGAGCAGATTTCGTTCACCTACAATTATATTGTTGCATTTAGCTTTAATTCTAAACTGGTAAATATTTCTTTTGCGGTTGAAACGTTTTTTCTTAATCGTAAACAACGGTGTGTTTTCTGCACCCCATAAGTCGTAGTGCCATTTTCCTACCGCTCTTATTTTAGATGTTCCAAGACTCGTTGATATTTTTTTCATTAGCTTGACGTAATCAGATTTCAAAATAACAGAATTTACTCTGGGGTCTTCTGATCTGATAACTGACCAAACCCATGCCATTTAGTTTTTATAAAATTCTGTAGAACAGATTTTTATTGTTTTTTTTAAATTAAATGTTAATTGATATTAATCTGTTCTTGTTACAAAGTTTTTGTATTAAAACTAATAAAAATACTAAAGGGGATTTAGCAATTTTTTGTTTGATAACTAAAAATTTTTAAGTTTATTCACTAAACTGAAACGATTGAAAATTACTATAATAGAATTGTAGCTAGTTAAAAAATTTAATACAGCATTGTTTACGAACTTAAATAATCTATTTCTTAAATTAAAATGCTGCTAATTGGCATTTTTTATTTGTAGACATGTTTTTTATAACAACAGTTTTACCCACATCTAGGTCCGTGGGTTAATCAAAAAATAATTTGAATATTTTTTTTAATTTAAAATTTGAAATAAACGTATCAGAACGAAGCATATTACCTGAACGTTTTTCTAAAATGACTAGAATTTAATTAATATAGTTTTAGCAACTGTTTTTTTTTATTTAAAATGCTTGCAACTTGAACATTTTTTTGGAAGAATTTTGTACTAAAACAGCTGATAAAAATTATTTTTTAACTAAAACTTTTTTTTCGTAAAAGTATATAACTTAGTTATTTTTATTTTGTAATATTTGTTGTAAGTACAAAAAATATTTGTAAGTTAGTGATTAAAAACATTAGTAAGACCTGAAAAAGTATTTTTATTTTTTGCTTTTTTATAGACCATTTCAGAGCTTATTTTATTTATTTCTAGTATGTAAAGCATGAAAATAACTCGAATATGTTTTAAGTTGTAACAATTACCATATAAAACAAATTTTTAAGTTATATCAATCTTTTTAATCACATTTTATATTAATTTAAAAGTATTAATAATTTTTTTTTTTATGTTTTGCGACTGGTGTACAAAAATCCTGAGATTAGTAGATAATACCATGGCTTAAAAAAGTCTCTTATCATATTTTCATTGTGTTATAGTTTAATTGAAAAATCTATAGAGAGGTATAAATAAAATCGTAATAGTTATATAACCTTTTAATATACTTAAGTAAAATGAGCTTTATAAAAAATATTTAAATAGAGTTAATTTATTATTTTACTTTTAGTAAAGTTAAATAGGTTAAAAAGACCTATCTTATTTGTTCAACTTTGTCAAACTTTTAAAATTAAATTTTTTTTAAATTACTTATTAAATAACAGCTGAAATAAAAATCTTATAAAAAACACCAAAGTAAGTTAAATTAAAGTAAACTTTTTAAAAGCTTCAAAGTTTTCAAAATACGTAAAAAGTAAAAACACTATAACCATTTATTTACAAGTAACGCATTAAAGCTTTAAACACTTAAAAAAGAGATAAGCAAACTATTTTAGAAATTAAAGCAACCTTATAATCAGTTAGACATTGTTGAAACTAGCGCGTTTTTTTGAATTGATAATCATTACATTATATTAACGCTAAGAATTATTATTCTATAAAATATTAAAACAATTGAAACTTATGACTTTAAGTTTAAGTCTGACTAATGTAACTTAAGAATACTTCATCATGCTAAATAATTGTTTAGTCTTTAATTAAATTAAAAACTATCTTTAAACCTAACTACGATTTTTTGTAGAAACAAAACTATCGAAAACACTATTAAGACTTCATGAAGTAGAACTAAGAAAACGTTTAATTTAGGTATCTTAATAAGCATATACTCATTTTGAAAGCAATCTTTTACAAATTTTGATCTTTTTAAATTTTCGAATTAAATCCCAAGTTTTGTATACTATATTGAATTTTTTTCAGTTTAAATTTTTGTTACTATTTTTAATAACTAAAAAAAAAGTCGTAGGTCACATTCTGCTTGACTCTGACCAAAAGTTCAACTCTGTTTGATCAAAAAAAGTGTATTCAGTTATAAAACTTTTTTTTTTAAACCCGGTTATAAAAAAATAATTTTAAAATCATGTACCAACGATTCAGTGTATCTAGCTTAACGAAATATTAGTACAAAACTCTTAATATCTATATCAGGGTTTCCCAAACTTTTTTTCAAAAGGCCCCCTATAAAATATTAAAAAAGCTATGGCCCCTTCAACCCCAGAATATCTAGTACAATTTTTAAAACTACCATTAAAAACACCTAATAACTTTTCTTTTTTCTTTTGCACTTCATCATCAACTCCAGAATATTTTATTTAAGTTTGAAGTTATGACCTCATTGACCCCCCTATGGCCCCTTTACTGCTCGTGACCCCCTCTTTTGCCCTTTTGCTGCTCATAGCCCCCTAAATTTCTCCACTTGGCCCACTTTGGGAAACCCTGATCTACATGAATGTATAACATCTGCAATATGTAGATACATAGTAGTAAATGCTGTTTAGCTGTATGTTTTGCTTTTATAGTTCTGCACAAGACTTAAAGTGATCTTAGTAGTGTAAAACTCGATAACCGAAAGGTTTTTTCTTACACCAGGTTCTAGGTTTAATGTTGTAGCGTGCTAAAGAAAAATTTTTAAAGCAAATTTTATCAATTTTGTAGTGATTTACAATTAAATTTTTTCGAAGATAATTTTCAAGTAGTTTTTTAATTATTATTATCACACTGTTATGTGCATTAAAGTAAGATTTATATTACTAAATGCGTGAAGTAGATAGTTAGTTTTACTTTTTAAAATTTTTTAAGTATTGTACGACTTGTATTATGTTTTGTTTGTAAAATGCTTTTATTTTTAGGTTATATCAAACTAATACTATTAGTACAACATAGAACCTATAAACTTCTTTAACTTTGAAAAGATTCAGCCACAAAAGTGTTATGAAAAAAGTTCTAATGTTTCTTATTATAAAATAAAAGTTGCTAAACCTTCTAAAATACAATTTTTATATAAATTATATTAACGAAAAGAATTTATTTAAAGCCAACTTGATTTATTAGTATTTTGTTTACTAACTTATATAAATAATAACACTTTATATTTGTACAAACTAGATTACTTTATTTCTTGAACTATTATATTTTTTTTTAATTTGCATAACGCATGATGTAATTTTTGTATATAAAAAGTTAGCGTAGGTAGTTTTAATTCAAGCTGTTTCTTTGTTATGTTAAGTTCTAGTACAACAAGTCTGAGGTTGTATATGTTGCATAACAAAAACGAATTTTATATAACTATTGTTTGCAAGCCTGTTTAACAATACCTTTTGCGGTGCCGCAGCTAAAACTCACGCTTGTGTTTGTGCAACCCTTTTGAATAAACATTTACATCGTATTATCGAACGGCTTCTTAAATAACTTACATTATGCTTATTATTGTGCATAACTAGTTGACCTATTTTTTAGTAAATATTGGCAATTGATCAGGTGTTTTTATTATACAATAACTCTAACAATATAATAATTTATACAAGTAACGTTAGCGTGTTTTGCATAGCAACTGAATTTTGTCAGCCATACAACTTATACATAACAAAAGTTTCGCAGTTTAAAACTATTTTGATTAACTCTAAATTTGTTTTTCACAGCAAACATATATATATATTTTAGCCTGTAGTTATGCAAAACAAACATTATTTAAAAATTAATTTTTTGTGCCTGATATTTCAATGTCTTAAAAAAAATATGTTATACTTATTTTGTAAAACATAAGCATAAGCTTAAAAATCCACATATTTTAATTTTTTTTAAAGCGCTTTAAAAACCTATGTTTTATTCAAAAAAATTCTGTTAAACTTAATAATAAAAAAATCTTGTTGCTTATAACCTTTTCCGTACGTATCATTACGTATATATAAAAACAATAAAAAATTGTAGAGATTTTTTTACAAACTACATTACTAGATCTTTTGAAGCCTGTCAAGTACTTTTTAGTTTGATACAAAACTTATGTAACGATAAAAAAAAGTTATAATGTTTTTCGTACTTAAATGTATCCGTTTAAATATGAATTTTAATACTTGCGTACCTAGAAACAACACTTTCTTTTTTACTATAAAAGATTTAAAAAGGCGTTGTGTAAAACAAAACAAGCAATTTTAAATCAAAAAGTAAAAAAAAAAAGCGATGCTAAAATAAAATGATTTTTTAAATAAGTTGTTATATCTTTTTGTACCTTAATTTCTAGTTAACAATAAACTTTAAATCTTAGCAAATTAATGCTAGAATAAATTTCGAAACGATTTAAAATGAATACCAAGACATTAACAGATAGTACTAAAAACTTTTACAGTTATATCTTAGTTTCTATATTAGGTAAAAAGTATATAATTTTAAAAGTGTACGTTTTTTTAAAATAAAGCTACAGTAACTGCTAATAGTTTTCACAACAAATTTTCACTTTGCTTTAATTATCTTTTGTTTTTGCTTTAAGTTGAAATTTAATTAAACACTTTTACCGAAATAATTGCAGTTGTTTATAAATTTTCAAAGCAAACCTTGTTATAATACTTAAATATTAAGTTTTTTTTTGTTTAAAATTAAATGTGGAACTTGAATTTTTTTTTAATGATTTAACAAATAATTTAATGTTTATACGTAAGAGAAAGTATTATACTTAGAAAAGGCTTCATCAGCTTTTCAATTTAATATACTTTACTTATTTTTCGTTATAAATTATTTTAGAAACTGTTAACAGTGAGTTATGTATTCAAACATATGCTAAAAGTTAATTTTCATAACAGAACAAAACGATGCTGATAACAAACAAAATTTCAAAAGGTCCATTGTAAGGTAGTCGCACACCTTAATTCGCTGTTTTCAACAATCTTGTGCAACTTTATCGCCAGTCATGTTCTTTTGTCACCTTTTCTATATAAACCCGAGATTTTGCTAACACTGCATCAACTTAAATTGACTTACATTGAACACGCAATGAAATTAACTGCAATTTGTCTCTTGCTGGGTTTGTCCTACCTTGCTAATGCTGCATCTACTAATAAGTACAGAGGATATGAAACTCCTTCGTACACAGTGCTTGAAACGGTAAGTTTTTACTTTTCCAATTTTATAATAATTTGTATTTAAATTTTAACTGTTTAACATTTTTTATAGTAAAAAAAGATCAATCTCAAACTCTACCTGTTGCGACGATAAACGTTTTCTTGGGAAATCTAGATTATTTAAACAAGATTATGTATCTAAAAGTTATAACCTAAACTATAAGGTTTAACTTATATAAAAACTTTAACTTTTTTAAACTTTTGTAGGAATACCTTGTGTTTTCAATTTAAATTATTATACGTACTAATAAAATAAAGATTATGCCTTTTAACTTTAATTGAATATTCTTTTTTAAATATCTTTCTTTATAACTTCGTTTAACTTGATTAGAAAATCTTTTATACGCTATATCAACTTTGAAAAAGTAATTAAATTTAGAACATATATACGTTATTAGAAGTTACAACAATCTTTAAAAATACTAATATAATTTTTCTTTATCTAGGTTAGCTACTTATTTTAAAGTTATAGTTATTAACAAAAGAAATAAAAATATAAAACAACGCAATAAGCTTATTAATGGTTAAATTCCAGAAAATTAAGCTTATCTTTTAAACTTACTCATCAAATAATCCTTACCGATTTGTTCACACTGTAGAAACGCTTCTGTTATTATATTTTGATCAAAAAAAAAACAGAACTCAGAATATGAATTGAGAAGTTACCCTGCCAGTAAACTAGTAAGAACCAAAATGGAAGCAGCAAGATACGAAGATGTCGAAAACACAATGTTCTGGAGGCTAGCCGACTACATCGCCAAAAACAACGACAGAAGTATGCATTTCTACTATTGTATAAATCAACTGGGTTTTATTTTATACATTAAAATTTATCAAGTTTGCTTGCGACATTTTAACATAATTTTTTAAAATCAGACATGGAAATTGAAATGACAACTCCCGTTGCAACCGCTTTCGAAACAAGACTCTGCGCAGTCTGCCAAAACACCTACCAGATGAACTTCATTCTCCCCTCTGACGTCATGGATAACCCCCCAAACCCAACCAGCTCTGACGTTGAAGTTGTTGATCAGCCAGCTTTCAACGTTTATGTTCGGTACGTACGAAATGTTTTAGTTATAAATTTTAAGAAAACTATTTTGAGACAGTTATTTAGAGTTTCCGAAACTACTTTAAGTTGAACTAACACTACTTACTGTATCACAGATTTTTTAAATAAAAGTTATTTAACATTTAAAAGATCTTAAACTATATCTAAATTTAATAAATATATTACATTAGCTTTCAATTTACATTTGTTTATTTATACTATTTATCAAAAGTCAAAATCAATAAAAATAGTTACTAAATAAACAAAAAACAGCCGATTTGGATCCGTTTTCTTCTTTGATGAATACTGGATAAACCAAGGAGCTGAATTGTACAAATCTCTTCAAAGAAACATGGTTAGCGACGATAAACTTGAACTTGATAGTTTCTATGCTGTCGGTTATGATGGTCCTGAAGTTTGGTTCGGACGCAGAAATGAAGTATGGATTATCCAGAAATAAATTTAAATAATTAAAAACATTTTAATCAAAACTAAAAACATTTTTAATGATAAACATTACAAAGTTCATTTTTTTCTACAAAATGTTTCTACAGATCGATTTTTTTTGATACTCTTAAAATACTAATAAAAGTGTTGTTACATTTTCGTAACTTGTAATTACTTTATCGTAATAATGAACAATAAACTTGATACAAAAAACTTGTTGTACGGTATATGTCATAATCATAATACATTCGACAAACAAAAAAAAATATTACGAATACATCTACAACTTAATTTTGTGATATATATTCTTTTTTTATTAAATATGTTAGATTTAAAACGAAACACTTTTTATTTTTAAATATCTACATGGCTTCAACTTATTTTAAGAGACATATTTTTTTTGATAATAAACTGTTAAAATCTATTTTAAATTTTTAAATTTGAAGTTAATTTCATTAACAAAAATTTTAATGATTTTTATCGTCGTGGTCTATTAAAATTTAAAAGTAAAAAGAGTTTATACTTTCCATTTGCAACTTTATTATAAAAACTGATTTTTATTTTTGAAAATGTGTTTTATATGAAAATTTTCTACAATAATTCTGTACCTACAACAAAGTTTGATCAATTAATTAATTATAACACTTTCTTAAAGTTAAATGACTTATTATTTTTTGAAAGATGTATAATAAAATATAAGTATTAACTGTTCTTTTATGAGTTCTTATTAAAAACTAGTGAGTTAGAAACGAAATAAGTAATAATATTCGTGTTTGTATACGAATATACTTTTAATGTAGATAATTTTACTACATTAATCAAAAGTATGAGATATAGTTGTATATAAATGTTATTTAAAGTTATTTGTTTTTATCTCAACTAACGCCAGTTAAAATGTATATAGAAAAATATCATCTTGACAATTTAAAATTCTGGGATAAACACATTTCTTATAGTTTTTAAAACTTATTTATTTAAACATTGTAGAGGCATAGCTCTAAGGTTTTAAGTAATAGCAAAATTAAACCCAAACATGCTTAATGCATAAAAAAGAAAATCAATCTATCACCCCAATTTTTCATTTTGAGACTTTATAAAACATAAAGGATACCTTGCTAAATAATTAAAAAACTATCTTTAACGACCATATTATGCTATATGATAAAAAAGATTATTTTAACTATCACTTTATTGAAATATTTACACTAAAAGGATAGGTTTAGAATAAGTTTTCATAAAGTCATAAATCAGGTTAATAACTTAATTTTAAAATTTAATGCTTGTGGTATGAAAAGTTATTAAAAATCTTTGATTATTCTAGTAAATTTTTTTTAAAACGGCTAGTTTTTAAATTTAATCTAAAAAACCTGTCATAGAAAAAAAAGTTTCTGTTTTAACTTTTTCTTTTATATTTAAAGTTAGTTAAACTTTCTTTTATACTTTAATTTTATGTAAGAAAGTTTAGTTTTATTTCTAATTTTAAACTTGTTAAGCAACGCAAAATATACAGAATGTATTTTTAAAACGAATATAAAAGTATAGAGTGTATGTTTTGTAACATTATGTTTGTAAAAAATTTTAAAAAGTACTTTTTTAAAAACATAACACTGTCTAAAAGAAGTTTTGCGTATAAACATAAATTACAATAAAAGTTTGGAACTATGTAAAAGTATAACCGTTTGGTATTTAAGGTTGTATTAACACAGGGGTCGGCAGGTTTCTATAAGTTCCGTATCAACTTTACTAGTAAAAACTGCTTGCAGGCTACACTGTTTAGAAAAAGTCTTTCTTAGGCCACATTTGTTTAAAATTTAAAATAGTTATAAAAATAAAGTAAAGAATACTGTTTTAAGCTAAAATACGATAAAATACGCAATTATAAACTATTAGTGACTACTATTTATTAAATTAAAAGGTTAGACTGGGGTTTTTATAACAACTTTTTGAGTATCTTTTAAACTAGGGGTGTAAGGTACGGCCTTCGAGTAAAAATTACCAGTCTGGTGATGTTAACAAGTAAAACCTGTTCGGCAAAATATAGAACAGCGGCTTGCGAATATGTAAATCGAGTCTGCTAAACTAAGCAATTTAACTAAACTAGATATTCCGGTTTTGTAATGAAAAGCGCCCTTAGGACAACTTACGGAAGATTTGAAACTACTTTAGGTATGATAAAAAGTAAGGTCACATAGAATAGTTATTTAGTCAAAATAAATCGGATAAACAAGCACTTGAATTAATTCTTCCAGCCCGCCAAAGACTAAGTTTTTCCACTTTTGGCCTACTTGACTAAAGTGTTTCTTACCCCTACTCTACACATTAGTAGGTATATAAAAACCGTTTTTTTGAGTTTTTCAATGAAATCATTCCAAGACTAAGTTCTTACTATTGTTTTGATTTTATTTTCTTATGAATTGAATCTAGCTTGCTTTCTCGAACAAATTTTTCTGAGAGTTTTCTGAGAGCTCTATAAAGAGTATATAATAAATATAGTATGCAATTTATAAAAATCAATTTCTGTGTCATTTACTGTGTTTAGTCATTTGTTAAAACTAAAATGCAATGAACTTTTATACTTGTTCGCGTTCGCATATTTGATAAGAAGTTGCAAGCAATCTTTACATAGTTTCAAAAGTGTTGTGACAAATCAACACAAACTTAACTTGATAAAAAAAAATACTCCAATTATTACTGTTTTTTTTTTTACTTCTGGTTAAGTAATTGTGGAAATGTATAAGCTATTTTATTAAGTTTTCTCTGATTATTGTTTTAATATCTCTGATTATATTACTTATTTCAAACTTGTTTAACAGCTTTAAACTACTTATTAAAGTACTTTAATGATTTGTAACAATGAATTAATAAACTGCTTTCTATAGATTTTAAGTATATATAATTTCTAGAGATATCGAAGAATTAAATTTTGAATATATATCGATATTGTTTAATTCTTTGAAAAATGCATTAAAAGTATATCAACAATAAAACTAATTTAAATATCTTCAAATAACAAGATACTTTGGCACATTTTAGAATTTCAAATATGTTGAGGAAATTTTAAGTTAATTATTTTAAACTTATGACTACATATTACTTTGACACACTTTAAAAATAAATTTCAGATTTTCTATATAAATCAATTGACTAAATTAATTGAGTTATAAAATAGTTTTGTTTATCTTATAAATACAACGTTAAAAGTACAGGTCAAAGTCGCTTTAACTAAAATAAATTTTAAATTAAATATTTTTGAAATATACTTAACAGAAAATATTTTTTTCGAAAACATATATTCAGTCGAAATTTTTAACTATTGTTTGACTTTTTGTTGTTAAAAAATATATATTTAAATAATAGTACAAAAAAAAGTAATAATTTTCTTTTGTGTCTTGAAGTGATAGTAGCAAACAAAAAAAAATTATTCAAATTTTAAACTAATTGTTACTTTAAATAAAAAACTTAAAGTACTTTATGTAAATACTTTACGGTTTCTTTTTTGATATTTTTGATTATAAAAGTTACATTGTAAAGTATCAAATTTGTTTCAGCTTTTGTAATTAACTAAATTAACTTCTATGAATTAATATATTAGTTCACTGTCTACACAACATTATGAAAAATAACAGATAGTTTAATTTATTAACAAACATGACAATAAAAAGTGCGTGCAACGAAAATAATAATTTATCAAACTTGTACAGAAAATGCATTTAATGTAAAACGAGAATCACACTTAACAACATATATATTTGAAATCTAAAACAGGGTTCCTTAAACGAAGGTCACAACTGATACAAGTTTCAGCTAGTACGAACTTTACTTGACTTTTCCAACAAAACACATTCACACGGTTGCACAGATCGAAAGTGAGATTAGCATCGCGGCCTTAATAGCAATTACGGCCATACTTCCCGGCAAAAACTGACAGGAAAATTCAAAAAGCATTCGATAAGGAGTGATTACAATGCAAAAAAAACAATTAAATCTTAAGGACCAAGAACAACACGATCGGGGAGTGATATGAACGTCAAAAATTAATCGAAGAACTCAGCAAGACGTCTTGTAATAAACCGACCGAAGAAGTCAGCAAACGATTTATTGCCACCCTGATGATACAAAACAATACAATTGATTGTAACCATTGTGTGTATGAGTTGTACTAACTGATCTGTAAATAGTTTAAGTTATTTCGAAATAATGTAAAAATAGCTTGATAAGTTAAATAACCACAAAATAAGGAACGATAAGTGTAAATAAAAACTAAATTTACTTTTTATTTTTGTGTTTGTTTGAAATATTTTTGTAGTAGTAATAGCACAGAACATTTGTCTATTAGACTATGAAAAATACTAATGTTTTAATTATTTGAATAATTAATTTTAGTATTTCATTAAAATATCAATAAAATTGTTCATTATTTCTGACACGCAGTTCTATAGTGTTCAACTTGAATTAAAAAGCTTATCAAGCTTAGCAAACAGATGCTTATTCGAAACTGGTTTGTGGTTTAAATGTTAGAAATTTCTAAATAAATTGTTTTTTTTTTTATAATCAAACTGTTCTAAAATTAGCTAATTATTTAATTCACAAAACTTTTTAATAAATGTATGAATTACAAAATAATATAAAAGTTTTATAAAACAGCAATCGATAGTAAAAATTTTAACAGTCACTGTTTTTTCTATTTTTCTCATCAAACTATCTATCTATCAAACTATACATGGTATTTTAAAAGATGTGTTTTTAATATTCATCTTCAAGTTTGTTACTTTTGTTTGACACAAAGTATATTAATGTATATGAATAACACTTGACCTTGTTTGAATATCCAAAAGGATAAATAAAACAAATTGTTCTAATAAACAACTTCATTAAAAATTAATGAATTTTTATAGAAATTTTTTATTATTCTATCAATAGCTAATTTTAAATTCTAGTTCCTGAAAATGATAGAATAAGTTATGGTTCAAATATAACATTAATGATAGAAAATGAATGGTACAACGAATGAAAATCTTACAAAATTAATTTAGTTTTCTTAAAAAAAAAACTTTTAAATGAAATTCTAAATTTGTTCATAAGTTTAATATAAGCAATTATCATTAACTTCTATATACAAATAGTTAACTTTTAAACCTGTTACTGATTAGATACTAGTGATAAAAAGTACTGTTTTCCAAAAAGCAGAATATTAACCTAAAAACCTTGTTTTATATATGAGATTATTATTTTTGTTTTAAAACATTTGATAGAAATAATTTTTCATCGCTTTTGATTTTGTTATACTCTGTTACAAAAACAAACTTTACTGATTACTAAAACAGTTGTATATGATTTTTTTTTATTGTTTGTAAAATAACAAAAAAACTGAATATAGATAGTCTTAGGTCTAGACTTCTAATTTTTCAATGTAAACATCTATATTAACACTTTGCTGTAAATTCTAAAAGCGCTTCATAAATACCGACTGCTGTGCATACTAGGAGTGGGCAACGTTTTAGATCAGCGAGCCGGATGTGGAGAATTTTGTCCTTAGTGGGCTAGACTGCTAGAACATTTCCACTTAATTTAATTCAGAAATATAGTGAATTATCTGTTTTGACAAATAAAATATTTTTTGTTCATTATTTGTTAATATACCTAAATTACTTTTAAAATCTCCCTTAAATTGTACCTATAATTTTTTTATAATTTTTATTTTAAAGGCGGAAAAGTGCCTATTGTAAGTTTCAAAATTCGGTTTAGCGGGTCAGATTTACATGCTCGCGGGCCGCTGTTTTGTCTTTTGCGGCCCCGTTTCAACTCAAGTATTTTAAACATTGGTGCATCGGTCACTTTTACTCCGAGGACCAGATCTTGCCGTACGTTGCCCACGCCGTTTAGAGACTTTGATGAGAAAAATTGTTATGAAAAATTAAGTTTAGGCTTTTTATTTAATAAGTAACTAATGCTTTATAGATGCTTATTTTAACACATTTTTGTTCACAAATTGTATTATTCAATTGATTACTACAACTATGATAAAAAATGCAGCCCCTGAAAGAGTTTTTTTTACTATATACTGCGACAGGCAAGTAAATTTTGCTATAAAATTTATAACACAACTTGTATAAGCCTGTCAACCCTATAGTTCGAAAAAATGTTATACAGTAGATGGTAATTTTTAACAGTTTTATATACTACAAACCATTAATTTTAAATTTAATTCAGTGACTTGATTTATAACTTTGTAAAAACAGATTTTAAACCTATACTTTAGTGTATTTTTTTTTTATTGTTAGCTAAAGTAACTTAGGTTTTTATATTTCATAAAGTTGTTATTGAAGTTAAGGACCAATATGAGTTATTGTGGTGATAAGCTGCATTTCAGCTTTTATACATTAAGCATGTTTGCGCTTGATTTTATGATTTTTTTCTAATTTTAGATCTATGCCTCTGCAATGTTTTAATCAATAAAAATTTATAACTCAAACATTTTTCTACTAGAACTTAAACTAACTTTTTACAGTATCAAGTTGACATATTTGTATGAAGATTTAAACTGGTTTTAGTTGACATAAAAACAACTAATGTTATGTAAAACTTATGTACAACTACTTTTATTGAACTTGCAAAATAAATTAACTTCATCATATTATAACATTCGCAAACACAATTTTTCTTATCTATCTCGTTTCGTACTCACTAACTTTTAACCAAAACTCATAAATAACACAGTTAACAGTTATAATTGATTGAAAAAACTCTTTTAACTATAAAGTCAATTAAACTTTAAGTACGCTTTATTATATTTAATTATTAAAATAGGTATATTGTAAGTGTATAACATAATTGTGATTAAATATACTAGCTTTTTTAAATATCTTTCAGTTGAAAATAGATATTCATTTTTCATAGTAAAGTTGAAAGTAAAACTATAAACTCTTGTTATGTTTTATTTTTATAATCCATGACAATAAAAAGTATGATTTTTTTCTAAATAAAATAACTTCAATTTAAAGAAATTGAAATAATTGCAACAGTTTATTATTTTTTAAACTCAGAATATGTCTCTTAAAATAAGTTGAATTTATGAAGATGTTTAAAAATGTAGAAAGAATTTTGTACTAACAAATTTAAATAGACAAACTTTATCAAAAAATTAAGTTTCTAGAAGTATTTGTTACATTTAACAATTAAATTTATGTTTGTATGTTAAATAGAGTCATGTAACATACAACCGTAATGCAAGTTTTTTTTATCTAATTTATTGTTCATGATTACGACAAAGTATTTTACGAAATGTAATAATACTTTCATTAGTGCTTTAGGAGTATCAACAAAAAATAAAATTTGAAGAAAAATTTTGTTGCATCAAAAACAAAACTCAATTAAATTAGTATTCAAAATTAAACAAGTATTAAAGTTTTGTTTTAAATTTATTTCTGGATAATCCATACTTCATTTCTGCGTCTGAACCAAACTTCAGGACCATCATAACCGACAGCATAGAAACTATTAAGTTCAAGTTTATCATCACTAACCATGTTCCTCTGAAGAGATTTGTACAATTCAACTCCTTGGTTTATCCAGTATTCATCAAAGAAGAAAACGGATTCGAATTTGCTGTTATATACATTTTTTAATTAGTTTAGTAATTTGTTCTGTGAGTTATAAACTTTACGTAGTATGTATAAAACATAGTACTAGAAATGTTTTTAGTTTTTTACGTTTTCTAAAGATGAAATTTTATTTTTTTTATTCAAGTTATTTTATATTTAATAAGTAAGTTTTACTTTAATATTTATCATACAGTAAGTAATATTTGTTTAAGTCAAAAACATACCTCGAAAATTCTTATTTATTTCTAAAACTGAAACATCTCAAACATACCGAACATAAACATTGAAAGCTGGCTGATCAACAACTTCAACGTCAGAACTGGTTGGGTTTGGGGGGTTATCCATGACGTCAGAAGGGAGAATGAAGTTCATCTGGTAGGTGTTTTGGCAGACTGCGCAGGTTCTTGTTTCGAAAGCGGTTGCAACAGGAGTTGTCATTTCAATTTCCATGTCTGATTAAACAAAGTTTATGTTAAAATGTCGCAAGCAAACTTGATGAGTTTTAATGAAAAAAATAAAACTCAGTTGATTTAAACAATAGTAGAAATGCATACTTCTGTCGTTGTTTTTGGCGATGTAGTCGGCTAGCCTCCAGAACATTGTGTTTTCGACATCTTCGTATCTTGCTGCTTCCATTTTGGTTCTTACTAGTTTACTGGCAGGGTAACTTCTCAATTCATATTCTGAGTTCTGTTTTTTTTTTTGATCAAAATATAATGATAAAAACATTTCTGCAGTGCTAACAGATTGATAACGATTATTTGATGAGTAAGTTTAAAAGATAAATTTAATTTCCTCGAATTTATCCATTAATAAGCTTATTGCGTTGTTATTTATCTTAACTTGATTTTCTTGTAAATATAACCTTAGTATAAGTAATTTACTTAAATATAAAAAACTTGTAATTGTATATCAAATATTTTTTTACTTTCTAATAACGACAAAGCTTCAAGTTTAACGTATTTTCGTAAAACTAATATAATTTAAAGACTTTTGAATCAAGTTAATCAAAGCTATAGATTAAATAACTTAAAACAATATTTAATGCATTTGTTTTACAGTTTGTAGTTTATCATCGTCAACAACATTTTAAAAAGTTCAAAATCAGGTTGCTGTGTAATTTACCGTTTCAAGTACTGTGTATGAAGGAGTTTCATATCCTCTGTACTTATTAGTAGATGCAGCATTAGCAAGGTAGGACAAACCTAGCAAGAGACAAATTGCAGTCAATTTCATTGCGTGTTCAATGAAAGTCTATTTAAGTTGATGCATTGGTAGCAAAATATCGGGTTTATATAGAAAAGGTGACAAAAGAACATGACTGGCGATAATGTTGCACAAGATTGTTGAAAACAGCGAATTAAGGTGTGCGACTGCCTTACAAAAGAACTTGTTCATCTTTGTTTTTACCAATAAGTTTCATTTTATTTAAATACATCAAAAGTAATTAAGAATTTTTACTTATTATAAGTTATAATAAGCACGAATAAATTTAAAATGTTTACTTTCAAAAAATTAAATGAGAATTTTCACTTTATAATACTATTTAAGCTTTAATTATTAAATAATGTAAAGTGTGTAGAAAAAATAACATTTTATAAAAAAAGTTTCGACAAGCTACAGATTTTTTAGAGTAAACTTTTCAAAAAGATGTAAATGACTTTTTAAACTTTAGAAAAACAAAACGAAGAATATTAAATATCGTAAATTAAACTAAGAATAACTACTACAATATGTGTGCACGATTATTCCAGGTAAGACAAGTAAACCTTAGAAACTCATACTTTTATCTAAATTTATTTTTACTAATGTTATTTTGTTTATTAGATATACATTAACATGTTTTTTTTTAGTTAAAATGTTTTTTGAGTTACGGTGGAGAAAAGTTCTGAAACTTACTTAAATATGGCTAATTATAATTATTATTAAACTTCTTTTAACTTGTTTTCTTTAAAAGTTTTTACAATTGTAAAACTAATTGAGAAATAAATTTAAGATTAATTTTTTACACTGTTGCGAAAGTGCCACTTCACTTTTTAAAATATCCTTAAGTAGTGAAAAAATTCAAAGAAATCAACTGAATTAAGTTAATTAATTTACAGAGTAGCATTGGCGTAAAATATTTCTGTTTTTTGGCACAATAAGAAATTTATAACCGAAAAATGACAATTATGTTGTAGATAAAATATGGAGTTGAAAAATGAATCGTTCCTTAAAATTTGAAGAGTATCTAGGACCATAGTGAAATAGACCTTTATGAGCATTTTTTTTTTTTACAAACTCAAATAATTTTTTGAGTTGTGGCCCTTTTTATTTATTAACTTAAACTGACAGATTTGAACTTGATCATAAGTATTAAATGTTAAATAGTAATTTGTATAGCCATGTATCTAAAAAACTGTATCAGCAGGAACATAATATTGACTTTCGAACAATTTCATTATTTATATGTGCTAACAAAAACAACAAATTTAAAAACAACTACTAAAAATTTTAAGAGTTTAGAGAGTTTTGAAAACAGTATAACTAAAAAAATTAAGTTTTTATTCAAAAAAGTAAAAAATAAAAATACGTGTATATTTCTTTTTAGGCAAAACTCAGAAAAATGTTTTTATTCCAAAACACTAAAATTTGTTTATGCTTTGTTTAAAATACTGTGTAAGGTATAAAGCCAGGTCTGGTTAAAAAACAATTTTTTAAATATCAAAATAAAATAATTTAAATAATTTGTTCTATAAAAAACTTTATATTTATAATTCAACTACACATACCATAATTTCGTATTGAGTAATTACAGTATCATAGATTAGCTAAAGCAGCTTAAAGTTTCTGAATAGTGATTTTTTATATGCAGTTTATTTAAAATATATAGCAACTTAGAAGAAATAGAAATTTATAATTACGCAATTTTATTTTTTATAAATTTACAGGGGATAGAAAATTAAGCTTTCAAGAAATATCGTAATGCTAGCTTTAGAACAGTTGTTTACCTTTATTATATAACAAGTCACCTGATTTATAAGAAAGTGTTATAAAAGCAATTACGGTAAATACTTATTCAAGATATAATGTAACTGTTTACTTAAAATTAGGTTACCTAGTTATTAACAAGTATTTTTTCGGTTATGAAAGAAACCTATTCGCAAATTGTAATGTTAATGTTTACTCTAAAGGGTTGCACAAGTACAAGTGCTAATTTTTAGTTTTTTTTTTTCTACAAAAAGTATTGTTAAACGGGCTTGTCAACAAACGCAATAGACAAAGGATTATATAAAACTTGTTTTCGTTATGCAACAAGGCGATCAACTATAATTTACAGACTAAAAAAATAAAAAAATATTTAAGACATTTTACTTTAGTATAACGCATTTTTAAAATATGAATATTGTTCAAAAAATAAAAAGTTTGAGTTAAAAAAGTTTTGTGTGACTTTGTTTTAGTTTTGAATCTAATTTGCTTTCAAATAGCATGCTAAATAAGCTCGAAGTGTCGCTTGAGGTTACTTGTTTAAACTAAATACTTTATGTTCGAAGCGTATTTTTTTATTTGTACAATAAAATAGTATGGAAAAATATCATTTTTAATGTGATAAATCAAAAGTATAAAATATAATGACAAATTAAGAACACTTTAAGTATAATTTTCAAATATGCTAAATGCCCTATGTGCTATGATTGTGGAAGTTTGTTACTGAATTCTTAAAAGTTATATCTAAAAAAGTCAAGTATATTAAATATCAGAATTAAGAATTTAATGTTTAATTTCTCAACTTTATTTTATGCTTTTGATGATAAAAGGTTAGTAATTGTGTCCCTTACTACAGCAGGACTCGGCAAACTGCTGCTTGCAAAACAAAACTTATACAATCGTAAAAGAACCCATAAAAACATACTTCAAAAAAATTTGAAGTAAAAATAAAATGGAAAAACTTTTTTTCTTTTCACTACGGACCTTTTTTATGAAAATTGACCAGTTGTTTATAAAAAGCTGCCGACCCCTGGTTTACATAAAATAGAACTTTTAATTTGCAGAAAAAAAGCGTAAAAAACATCAAAATATTTCTTCGTCCAAGTGACAATGTTGACTAAAACTCTAGTCTTCTTATTATTAAGTTAAAACTATATCTATTAGTAAAATAATTTCAATGTAATAAATTAAGTAAAAAATTGATGTAATTATAATACGGTAAAACAAAAAAACGAATTATATGAATTCAAACGAGTAAGATTGAGTAAGATAAATTATAGTAGAATACCGGAATTCTTGTTTAATTTTTATGAAAACTAGATATGTTTAACTTACTTTTACTGTCGGTTTATTCAAAAATGCTTTGCTACGTTCAAAGTGCAAACTTAAACGGCAAATTATTTAAGTTAAACAAAGTTTCTAATATTATGTTAAAACATAATAATTTCTAAGCTTTTAAATTTTTAGATAAAAATGTTAACTTTATTAACAGAGAAAAATCTAAATATTTTTAGTAATAAGCAAAAGTATCCCATAAGTCTTTGTCAGCTCGTTTAAGAGATCAATGTTTTAAAGCTACTAGACTTAAGAAAACATTTAAGAAGCTAAACAAATTTCAATACAGATATTTTTTATAAAAGTTAGTAAAAACAGCAGTTATCTACTGCGTAACGTTTTAATTAAAAAAAACTTTAATTAAATCTACTTAAATAATATTTACGAAATATAAATCTCATAGTCTAACAAAAATTAATTTAGTTTTAAATTTATTTATTTAAAATATTTATAGTATATAAATTATTTCTATCAAATGTTGCTTTTTTAATTTTTATTTTGAAATAAATTTCAGACGAAGAACTATCACGGCAGCTTACTATAGTTAAAAATTTTTGCCATTCAAACAATTATTAAATGATCCTAAATTAGCGTTTCAGTTCTAATTTTTTATTGATATTTCAGATTTCTTGCCTTAAAGAAACCTGGAACATTTTTTCGTTAAAGTTATTTACACAGTTTTTTATCAATTTTTAAGCATCTCATATTTTGATAATTACTATACCTTTTAAAGCTTGTTACTGGCTTAAATTCATACACTTTTAATATTTCTGTAAAATTAAAGGTTTAACAACAGCTAGATCAGGGTTTCAATTTTTTAAAGGATCCCTTTTAGGAAATTTTTAAATGCCAAGGCCTACTCCAACAAGATTACTCAAAAAAAAATTCTATTGAAAACACCTAGGGCCTTTTTTTTTTTTGCCCTTCATCATCAACTCCAGAATATCTAGTGTAAGTTTCAAATTATGAACACATGACCCTCCCCTTTGGCCCCTTTGCTGCCCATGGTCCCCTACGTCTCTGTTATAGCCCCCAAAGGGGCCACCTGGCCCATTTTGGATAACCCTGAGTTAAACCCTTACCCTAAAATTAACCCGAGAAACTCTGACTTATACCCATTGTGATATCTTAGTTCTTTACTGCACTTTTACTTTATAACATCGTCAAAAAAATTTTGAGATGATTTTTTCAAAAACCTGGTATCTATAAGTCTAAAATTTGCAAAGAAAAAAATTGTTACAGTAAAAATCTACTTTACGTTTCTATGTATCACGTCAAATAACAAATTACAATTTTTTATATATTAATAAAAAAGTCAGTTAAAATATAAGTATTTCATTAATAACTAGAATAAAAATGTTTTAAAGCACGAATACACCAAAATTAGTTAAATTTATTCATGATGTTTAACTTATGTTCGTCTTTTTTTATCTAGTTTTTATACTAATTTTAGAACTTGATTATTTTACAGTACTTAAAAATATTCGTTTTATCGTAAGTATTTTCATACAATATAGAAAGCTATTATAACAAAAGGTTTAGTTAGTTTTACAAAGAATTTAAACAGCTGTTAATATTATAGTTTTTATACTTCTAATTGTTAATTAATTAAAGATTCCGTTACTTATTTTACAATACTAAAAACACTAACTGAAATCCTACAAATATGCTAAAAAAATAAAAACTTTTTTAAAGAAAAAAGATCTATTTTATAGCTAAATGTTTGCAAGGTCAAAAATCAAAAGTTTAACTCGATAAAACATTTTGTAAGCGAATTTTATCGAATAGATCAGTGCTTCTGAAATGGGGTTCCGCGGAACCCTAGGGTTCCGCGACGCCTCTCAGGGGTTCCGCGAAGCCTTTCGAAATCTAAAAAATATCATTAAAAAAGTAAACATTTTAGTAAAATTGAAATTAGGGGTTCCGCGGAAAAGTTGAACTTTAGAAAAGGGTTCCGCCACTAGAAAAAGGTTCAGAAGCACTGGAATAGATTGTAGTTTTTTGCTTAAAAAATCAGACTCAATATAAACTTAGCATTGTTTAAACTATTATTAAAAAATGAAGAATTTTATCAAAAATACGTATCTGAAGTTTGTGTTTTGAGACTACTTTTCCAACTTGTTTATGTACTAGAATCTAATTTGCTTACAAACTAGAGCTTTTTATAGAGATTTACTGTTTACTTAATACTGTTTAAACCAGATTCTTTAGAAATTTAAAACAAACTTTTATAAACACGTTTTTAATCAGCAGTGCTGATATATAATACATATAGTTTAAAAAACTTATTATAATTTAACCTTTAATTGCAAATTTACGTTTCTTTTTTTGATAATAAACTTTGTCATTTTCCTAAATTGCTTTTTAAAACTTTGTATTTTTTTTTAAAACTCGTGTTTCGTGCTTCAATTTGAAGATTAAGATGTTGTAATAAAAGGTTTAACTGTATTGGATTTTAAATTCAATATACTACTAATAAAACTTTGATTATTTTTATTTCACACAAAATAGTTGAGCATACAAACTTTAGTAATTAAATTTTTAATTTATTATGCACGTAGCTTTTTTACGTTTAAACTTTCAAAAGAGAAGTCCATAACTTTTTTAAAAATTTGAGAACAATGGTTTTAAGTCAATTTTTTCATTGTGGAATAAAACAACGCGAATGCATCTACAAAAATAAACTTTTTTAGAATTAAATATAAGAACTTCACTTACCTTTTGTAATGTTTATTAAAAAAAAAACACAAGTTATACTTTTTAAATAAGATTACTTAGCTATGGTTTATAAGTAATGCTAACTTTTTTAACCTAGCTTTTATCAACTTTAAAAATACTATATTTTTACTAAAGTATGACTTTTGTTACTTAACTTAAAATCTAGTTATGTTTTATCATCTTAGTCTGGATTATTATCAGGATTGCCACTCGTTTTTTTCCAAATTTTTTCCAGGTTTTCCAAATTTCTTCCAGGTTTTTAAAAGTGAACATTTTTGGGTCTATTTTTAGTTTTAAGTTTATTTCTATAAAAGAAACTCTGTTAAATAGTACAAAAACATTTAAAAAATGCTGTTAAGTTACTTTAAATGTGTTTTTAAATAAAAAAATTTTTGATGATGACAAAAAAATCTTATTTATATGATAGATTTTTTGTGTCAAATTTAAATTTTAGTACTGAAAATGTTAAAATTATTAAAAATTCCAGGTTTTTTGATCAAAATTCTAGGTTTTTATCAAAATTTATCAAATTCCAGGTTTTTCCAGGTTATTTTTGCCTAAATTGACGAATTTAAGGTAAAGTGGCAACCCTGTATTAAAGAATTGTCTTGGTTTTCACTATTTTTATTTGGGGTCGTGTCAGAAAAGTATAGGCTCAATTCAGCTAAAGTGACTTTCTAACCCGTTCCTTTTTATTTGATATATTTTTATTATTGTAGGTAGAATGTTTTCAAAATATACTTACTATTTTGTCTCAAATTCATACTATTTTAAACTTATTAAAAAAAAATCAAAACTAAACCTTATAAACTGTTTTAAAAAGATAACTTTAAGTAGTACGAGTTGTTTATAAGTTTTTTTTTTCAAACTTTAAGATTTGTTTATTATTTTTGTTGTGAACCATTTGAACATGGATTAGTTTTTTTCCTGCAATAAATAAACAAAGCAAATTTTTTTACAAAACCTAAAGTATTGTCCTCGCATAAATCATTTTAAAATTATGCTTTTAGGTTTTTTAATGAATTACTACGGTTTTAAATTAGTAATACGACAGGATATTTTAATTTTTAGGTTCATAATGTACAGGGTTCGTGCGCAAAATTTTTATATTTAACCTGATTTTTACCGGTTTAGCCTGATAATTTTTCAAAATAATAAAAATATTATTTAGAAGTCATTTTGGGTATCTGGGGGTCTTAATTAGTAAATTAACAAAATAAAAATGCTCACAAAAACTACTTTTACAGAAAATATAAACTTAACAAAGTTACTTTTTAACATCTACCAATCGCTTACCCAGATGTATGGCCTTATGATTTAGTATTAGGGCAATAAAACTTTTTAGTTGTAAAAAAAATACTACAGTTTTTAATTCTACGTTTTATATTTGTCATAAAAAGGCTTACTTTTACATTAAAAAATTGCTTTTCCTGTGGTATTTGTAATAAGATTATAATTGAAAATTTAAAATGTTTAAATTGAATTTTTGTAATTTTCTCAAAAAGTGAGTTTTTATTGATACTATGTTCAAGTTATTTTGAAGTAAAAAAGTTTATTTGTCATCTATTGAAATTATAAAGATTAAGTACCGAAAAACGAATAAACAAAAACTAATATCATAACGTTAAACTACTACAAAGTTTTCAATACATCTTAATAAGAATACACAAAATTATATAAGTATTTTTTGAACAACAGTGTAAAAAATCATTTTCACGTGAACAAAAACGTGTTTTATAAAATTGAATGAGTACTTCTTTAAAACTTATAAAAAAGATTAATAGACTCTTTAATTTAGCAAACTTTTAATACAGTAGCTTCTAAAACTTAAAATAAAATTTAGAATCAAAAACTTGGCAAGTATTTTAATTCAAATATATATAGCTTAAACTCATTTTTAATAAAAAAATAAAAGTTTTTAAAATAAGTAACCAGAAAACAAATACTTTTAAAACAAAATTTAAGTACAAGTAAAAATAGACTAAAGTATTTAGTGTATCGCTTATAATTTTACATATTAAAATAGAATACTTATATTGAAATATTTTTTTTTCATCAGACTAAATTACAAATTTAAAAAATTCAATACAGGACGAATAGAGATTAACTTATATTCATATCAAAGATAACTTGCGGTTTACAAATAAGCTTGAAAAATCTCTAATTCTTTTCAAAGTTTTACAGGTACTACAAAAAAATTTATAAATATGAATGTTTTTCTGAGATTAAAAAGCGAATACGAGGTCGTTGAGATCTTTCAAGAAAGCAATCGATTGCGTTTAAGGTGTAAAATAATCATATAACTTAAATTTATTAACCATATAAAAAATAAAAATCAAGCTCTACGGTAAAGTAAGTTTAAAAAACATAACAATGATATTAAAGTAAAGTATTCTTTTTTTTTTCAAAAGTTCTTAAAAGGAGTTATTTATATAAGTTTTTTTTTACTTTATTTCATCTGTAATAATGATGTTTTGCCTACATGCGCTTAAAAACTTTTTTAACAAAAGCCACTGTGTTTTTTAACATTGTGCAACTTCTGTAAAACTCTGAAGCTTTTATATGATTAATTTGGTTTTGAATGTTATCTAGGCTATTAAAAAAAATTGCTTTATTAAACTTAAAACCCGATTTTAAAATATTTTAAGTAAACTGTATTTTTAATATTAAATGTAGCTTGTTTAATTCATAGAAAAAAGTTACTTTTTGAGTGCTTTTTTAGTAAGCTATTAACGAATTTCAATAATTAAAAATTAAAGTGATTCTGAAAGGTATATATAACATTCAACGTGTGATTTACACATATATACCAATTAAAAAATAATTATAATTAGCACAACTTACTATGTATGAAACTAGTTGTCTTTTAAATAGTGCATGAGTTTATATAACTGTTAAACAGTTGTAAATTGAAACTTAATAAAAATTATAAAAAAGTTCCTTTGTAAAAAGCAGATCTGCAAAATTAATTATAACTCATTCCAAACTTTAAAAAATACTTTTTAGTATCTTAAAACATTGAAAAATATTTTCTAAAAAATAATCAAATTTATTACTTAAATCTTAATCCCAACAAGTTTTAAACTTTAAACAAGCAATTTTTTCAACCCTTAAAATTTTCAAACGTTTTCATAAAAAAAATCCAACCAAAAACTATTTCGTAACTCTTTCGGAGGCAATTTGTAATAAAAGTTTATCAGTATGACGTCAAAAACAAATAAATGACATCATCTTTCCTTAAGTTCTGAAACTTCAACCTGACCAAAAGTCAAATTTTGAAAAGTCATTCATCAGAAAGTTACAAAAAAGAACTAATAACAAAACAACTCCATTCATTGGCACGTAGGATTTATATTTAAATTTTTTTTTTGGACAAACATCTTAAAGACTTTGCAGAAACTGAAAAATACAATAAATACTATTTTACTATTTACTATACAAATACTAATTTATATAGGACTAATCATAATATCTGGGCGCTTGGCTAACATATTGAAAGACAAAAAAAAACTATGGAATCATAAAAGAAGTGTGAAAGCATATCGTAGAAACCGTCCCGAATAGAAAAGGTAGTAGCTGAGGAGTAGCAAAACTGTTTTATTAGATGCTATAACCATAAAAACTTCCAGGTGGGTGTAACAAGGTTTTAGCACTAAAATAAATTTCAAACGCTACTACCGTTTATTGTTTTTCAGGCAGGTTAATTTCAAGTGGGTTGAGTTTACGATTTTGTAAGGCATCTTGACTGAGTTTTCTCGCAACTCTGAAAAGTAAAACAAAAGTGACCTATATGGCAACGCAACAGTCGTGAATCCGAAAAGTTCTGTGAACAGATAACAAAGCTAAAACTTGAGAAAAGAGATCTAAAATATTCCAAATCGTTGAGCATACAAGAAACAGAAATTTTATTTAATATGATAGAGTTTTTAGCTATTTAAGTCCTAATATGTTGGATTCTTGAAAACAAAACACAAGATTTTAAGCCATAAAAATTCTTTAGTGATCTTTCGATGTTTTGTTACCGGAAACATTGACAAAGTCTACAACTATTAATTTTAAAGGAGAAATTCTGAGGCGTTCTAAACATTATCTCGACCACCCGTAGCTTCGAAGACTCAAAAGTTCAAACAAAAATCCAACTGTACCAAAAAAAAATTTAATCTACAAGCTCAAGAAGTTAAGACTTTAAAAAGCCACAGATAACTCATCTTTCTCCAGAAGCTTTTCATCATCGAAAAATGCTATATTGCTATCAAAAATTCACTAAAAAAAATAAAAACAAAAATATTTTGCACCACGCGCGCAGCTACGAAGACTCGGGAAAGTAGTGCTTCTTCACCTGCATTATCTTGTTTGCCCACACTTTGGCGTTGCAAGTCTTGTCAACCAACTTGTAAGTCCTGCTCGGCGTCTGGATGTTGAAGCACTTGAAGTCTTTCACGACCACTTTCAGGTTCTCGCTGAAGGGAATTTCCCCTTTGAGCATGTTGTTGGCGGGGTCGATGTACAATAGTCTGGGGCCCTCGGTCAGAACGAACACCCGGGTTTTAACCGATAATCCGCGCTTCTTGTCCAGAGTCGCCTGCTTCAGGATGAGTTTGCCCTGCGAAATGAAATCAAACTTATTTATAATATTAATTATAAATGTGTACAATTTACATAAATGTTTAAAACAAAATGTAATTAGAATTGTTTGAAATAACAATAAAATTTTAACTATTTATAGGGGTAGGTAGTTTGTTTTATAAATTGCTTAAATTTTATTAAGCAGTGCATATTTAATTACTTCTTAAATTTATTAGTGATTTTAAGTGTTTTGTTTAAGTTTTATTGTTTTTCTTTTCTTTAAATAAGCGGCTCGCAAATACTTTAGTTTTAAGTCCTGCACAAAAATGGTTTTTTTTTTGTAAATCTGGCCTGCATTCAAAATAAAATTTTCAACTCTAAATTAAACTAATTCATATAGTAAAAACTAAATAAATATTGAACAAACTGGTTAAAATTTACTTGTAAAACTTTGTAAAATATAGGTAAAATAGTTAAAAAAATTAAAAGTCTAAATGTTTAATAAAAGAAAACTTATATTTAGAATTTAACATTTAACAGTTTTTTAACATAATATCTAATTTCAATATGCTTATACACTTATCTCATTTTATAATTTTAAAATTTTCACTAAATTTGTTTTTATAAATAAATAAAAAATTAAGCTACTTAAAGTTAAACTTTAAATGTAAATATAGAAATATTATATTTTAAATTACCTGTGCATGGTAGTCATAATCACTGTATTTGTTTCTTTGTCTGTTATAAAACAACTATGTTATACATTATTTAATCATACAACGTCAAATAATTTATTTTTTCAATTATTTACTGCGATAATAATAACAAAAAATACCGTAGTTAAGTTGTCTTCTCCTATAAAGTTAACTTAAATTAAGTGGTTTCAAACAGTTTTTGTGAATCATCATTTTTCATTTATAATAAATCAATTTATAAAACATAGTGTCAATATCTTGACTGCAATTTTTTTTTTTAATTTTTCAATCTAAATAACAATGCAACAAACTAATTTACTTAGTTTAAAACATTAAGTTAAAGTTTATAAACTTCGAAGCCGTTTTTTTTCATAGCATTTTTATATAATCAGTAGTTAATATTACTTTTGATTTAAATTTATTAGCTCAAAATAATAAAATTGTAACAACAAAAGTAATCAAAAGAATCACAAAAAAAAATATCAGATGTTTTTTAACATACATATTGGCAATCTAATATTTTGAACATTTACAAAAAAGTATAGAAATTTTTTTCTTTAACAGTTTACAATAAAAATATAAAAAAACAAAACAAAACTATTTTTAGTGTTTACTTAAATATTTTCAGTTAAAATTTTTTTTAATGTAAAATCTAAAACAATTTGAAACAATGTTTTAAATCACAAGCTATTTATAATTTTTATCTACTTTGCTTTATCTATTTTTTTAATGCACAAAAACTTTAATCTGTAGTGTAACTCATTATACTTTTTAACAACAATGCTTGCCATTAATTCTTTATGAAAAAACACACTTATAAAATTGTCAAGAATTTAAATAAATTATACTATTATTTTCATACTAGAAGCTCAGCCACATAATGGCAATTTTTCACACCAAAAATCTGTCTAAAAATAAATCTATTTTTAATTTTAATGTAATTCAAATCAAGGTCATAACTAGTAGACGGCAGATTGCTTATCTTCAAAATATTTGCAAGTAAAAAAAATTTTTTGATATTTTAAAACTTATCATTGTCATTCTTTTAAATATTTAAGTCGTTTTGTTTTTCCTATGGGAAGTTACAAGTTTTTAAACTTAAAAATATATGTGATAACAAAACGCACTATAATTGATGAAACAAAAATAAAAAAATAGATAGTGCAGTATATATATGATATTAATAAACATAGAACCGAAATTGAAAACTGAATTTAAAAACTATTTAGGTATGTCGACTAATCATCATACAAATCAGTACTTCCTGAATTATGGGCAATTCAGTTTCTAAATAAACAAAATTAAATTTCTTAAATAAAAAAATATTGGTTAAAAAAATTATCAATGACAATGGTAACCTAAACTTTACTAATTTATAATGTATTAATTTATTAACTTAATGAGCAATTTACTTTTCTTGATAAAACAAACATTTTATCAAGTAATTTAAAAATATTATTAAACACATCAAGCACAAGTCAAACTATTGCTTCATTGTATATATATATATATATATATATATAGATTACTCGTTCACCTGTTTAACCATTTGGTTTTTTCCATATTGCTCATGTTTATCGGCAGTCCCGTGTTTTCAATGTCTTCGGGGTCGCTCTTCTTATTAGATTCGCAATCAGACAGCTTGTTCATCTTTTCGAACCTTGCCAGTTGCTCGCCCTGAAATCAACATTTTGTGTTTGTTGCAGAACAATTTTAAAAGCACGAATGAACAACAAGCTTTGAAAAAAAGTTACGAGAAAATTAAGAACAATTGCATTTACTGGTGATGTAGTACTGTTTATCATTATAAGTTTATTATTTTTTTTAGAGGTAGTGTAGTTAAACTTTTGAAAAACACATCTCATCCAACTGTTTAAAGATCTCGTCAATTGACACAACTAAATATATACAAAAAAAAAGAAATTTACTTAATAAACACTTTTCTTTAATAATTAATATATATATACACAATATTCTAACTTCCAGCAACTGAAGCTCTTCCAAATAATTGTCAATTTCGTCACCGTTGGATCCCTCCTCGGTTGACGAATCCGTGATGAGTATCTCCCTCAGGTGAGGTGAAATGTCCTGCTCCAGCACGTGATCCCAGTCTACGGAGGCGAAGAAGGGATGCTGTTTCAGACCCGGGTAACCCCCCATTGACGGACTTCCCAGCCTTTCAGATAGTTGTAAGGTTATTGATTCGTGTTTTTGTTATGTATAAGTTTATTGTGCACGTACATGTTTGTTTTTTAATATACTTCGAGGACAACGCATTTTATGGAACTCTTAGCTTTTTTTCTAACTACTTTATAAAAGCTAAAATTTAACGCATGAACTGAACACATAAAATAGAGTTACTATATGAAAACTGTTATGGAATAATTAGAATTTTAACATTAATTATGTTTTAAATAAGCCAATCAAGCACTTTGTTGATAGACTTTCTAATCTATACGAAGATAACATTAACAACTGCTTGTATTATATGATCATTAGCATTTTCTACAATGAAAAACAATTAGTTGTTTAGAAAATAAAAACCCTAATTTAACAATCTTCCTCGTCTTTTGTAAAAATATTTTTTTATTTGTATAATTGAATCATACAAACACGTTAGTAAACATATCATACATTTCTTTTTTTATTTTGTGTTCTATTTTAACAATTAATATTTAAAACAAGTAATTTTTTAAACAGGTTAGGGAGCCATTAAAGAATATTTAACCATAAATATAGATCGTTTTTTTTTTGTTTTAAAAAATTCTAACCTAACATGTAAAAACTTTTAACTTATTAGAGTAAACTAGCTTTTGATACATTTAAATCAAATACAATGTAACTAACACAAATTGGAAAGTGGTCATAGATTTTTAGTAAATAAGCATTTTGAACATAAACAAATCTTAAAAAATACTACTTCAATAGTTTTTTTAAAGCTTTCAGCAAAAAATTCATATATTAAGGTATATTTAAGATTTTCATAATGTCTTTAGGTTTATAAGTATGTACTTAAATCCAGTTTAGATGGTCATAGATTATAGTTAAGGTAAGTTAAGAATGCACCTGCAAAAAGGAGACCAACTGATATTGTGAATGTTATTATAGTAAATGTTACGTTAGGTTTTTAAATTTGAGTAGCTGAATTTATAAAAGCAAAAAACTTTAAATAAAAACAAAAACTGCTACGATTGCTAAAAAGTCTTAACTACCAATAAAATTCAAATTTCGCTTTCATTCTCATTCAAACTCATAAAAACCAACCTTTTCGACGGGTCAGTGACGATGAGGCTGCCGATCAGGTCCTGGCCTTCCTCGTCCACGTCCTCGGGCACCGCGTAGTCGAAGTTCTTTATTTTCTGCAGGATCAGGTAGGAGGTGGCGTCGTTGAAGGCGAACGTTCCGGTGAGCATCTGGTGGACGATGCAGCCGAAGCTCCACAGGTCTGAAGCTGCCGACACCTGAGGTGGGTTGTTAAAAAAAAATAAACTCGATGCTGTTCAGAGAAACATATTTCTGCAAACCTAACTTAAATACTTAAAACATAAAAACAATGACATTATTTTTATAAATGTGACTTATTTATTCAATAAACTTGTAAGCTTGATTCTGTTCGTAAAGTTTTGTTTTTAACTATCGAAACCTGAAGTAGATATTTAGAAAAATAAAAAAGAAAGAAGTTATACGGTTGAAGATGCTTAAAATTACTTAATAAACTTAAAAAAAAAAATGATTTAATTTGAATTTGTGACTATGTAGGTAGTTCTTCAAAGAAAAAATACTTATTGATACTGAAAAATGAAATACTTTTTAAAAACAACTATAGAACAATTATTATCAGGGTTCGCATTCTTACAACAACAAAAAACAGCCACAGTGACATAAATATAGCTTAAATCAGCCTGAACTATTAAGAAAACTTTAAAAACTGAAAAAAAAAGTATTAATAAATTTTTAACACTTATGAGAAACTGTAATAGGAACAAAAGGATTTAATGTTCAGATAAATAATAAATTTTGAGAAAAATTGTTAATTTAAAAGTCATAAAAACTAGTCTGGGTTTTTCAAAAAACTTCTAACTACTTTGAGTTGGCCAAAGTTTGTGATAACTTTGTAAGATTAAAGTAGGCATTAAATTTTATTATACATTTTTAAAATATAAAGAATGGGTAATAGAAATTATATAAATAAACAGGTTCGGCTAAATGTAAAAAAAAACTATTGAAAAACGTGATTCTTTTTTAAAATAATATAAATTAATAAAACAACAAAACGTACATCAAACTATAAAAAAACAATCAACAGAACATTTGTATGTTGTAAAAAAGTTATTTTAATTTTATTTTTTCATGTTTCATTAAAAATGATAAAAATTTAAAACAATTTTAAAATCCCTCAAATTTGTGTTTCATATTTTCAGAAACTACAAACTAAACCAAACTGCATTAACAAATATCACGCAAAAAACAAGTACCAACTTTTCAATACAACTCACAAAACCCTCACCATTTTGTCCTGCATGATTTCGGGGGCGATGAACTGGGCCGTGCCCACGAAGCTCGACGGCCTCTCCGCCCAGATGTCCTCGCTTTCGGGAATTTCCCCAAGCCGGAGATCTTTCAAGCTGGAGTTTTTGTTGAACTCGGGGGTGAAGTCCTTGGCGGTGCCGAAGTCGGTTATCTTGATGTTGAGTTCGTCGTCCAGCAAGATGTTTTCCGGCTTCACGTCTCTGTGTGACGTCATAACATCAATAAGAACATTACTTGCAGCAAGCAAGTAACACACTTGTTTATACTTGTCTATTGTTTTTATGAGCACTTAGTCTCTGACACTAAATAGTATATTGTCTTTATTTCGTAATTTGTTAACACTTGATAAACCTTTCAAGGTGTCAATTTTGAACGACAGGTTTTTTACTACTATGAATTTCAAGTAAATAATTTATTTTTGAAACGATTTTTAAAAATCTTAACTTGTTAAACATGTGACATTACAAAGCTTACATCGTGTTTGTGGTTGTCTATTTTTTAATGTGCATTAATCTTTGTTGTTGTTGCGTGAAAAATGTTGTCTTTATTTTATAAGTGGTCAAATTAGACAGTAAGACTTAAAGTTTCAAATTTAGCGATAGACTTTATAACTATGAATTTTGAAGTGAACAAACCAGACTAAACAATGATATTTAAAATTCTTAAATTGATCATAAAACTTTATAAAAGTATTATTTTTTATATATCGATAATAATAATTATCTTGAATGAAAATATTCAACAACTATGTTTACAATAACTTAGTTAATACAACAAGACAATTTAATGCAAAAGTGTCACGGTGTATAGAAGAATCTTTAGTGCATAAGTAATAATCAGTTCAAAAGTTTAACTGGCAAAAAATTTTGTGATTATTTTATAAGTTTTATTTCTCGTTAAATTAACATCATGATGAAATGAGAAAACTGAATTTTTAAATTAATCTTGTAGCATCAACTTTAGGACAGTATGACAGCTCTTTTAGATGATGCTTTAGAAGTATTAAAAATAGTTTACTGTTTGGATTTGCAATAATAAGTAGTTGTTGAATTTTAAAATTAAATTATATTTATACTTAAATAAACATTGAATTTTTTTAATTAAATTAAAACCGAACACTAAGTTGTAAAGCTAACTATAAAACTTTATAAAATAAAAATATATATGATTAACGAAGAAAAATTGACTAATTTAAATAAGAAATCAATTTCAAATTAGTTTTTTAAAAAGGTCATAAAAGTCAAAAACCGCCCTGGTTTTTTTCAAACTTCAAAATTGACCAGAGTTATCCTTAATGGCCTGACTGAGCGACAACCATGACAAACGTTCAGTTTATAGCCATTGACAATTACAACAAGTTTAAGTTTGACTATTATAGTTTTAGTAAATTCTAAGTTCATCACATAGTTAGTTTAAGGTGCCAATTAATAAAGCTTTTAACTAGTTTTTAAAAGTAAGTCGTTTTAATTTAATACCTATAATATCTTTGTTTGTATTACTTCAAAACCACTTACAAGACAAAAACTAGAGATTTTGTTAAATTAAGTACAAATGTGATGATTTGAATAGAAGTTAAATTACTTAAAGAATAATATGAGCATTAAAACTTTTTAGAGTTTTAAAAACAATGCAATCTTATATCGTTTTTTTTTTCTTTATTTACACAAACCTGTGAATAATATTGAGCGAGTGCAGATATTCCAATGCAGTAATGATCTGTGCGCAATAAAACCTGAAAAGAATAATTAAAATCAAGTATAAAATTATATCTACAACATTAAAGTTTTTCTTTATAAGCATGTCAATGGCATAACAACTGCAAAAAAAAAACAACAATCATACACTATTTTTAATGCAAACTTTATAACAGATGTTTTAAATGGGGACGGGTCAAATATGCACAAAGACACTTTTGCACGAAAAGTCAAATATGCATTAAGGGACACTTTTGCACTGAGAGTTACTTTTGCACGAAGGGTCATTTTTGCACGAGAATTAAAAAATTAAAGATAAATGTTAAAATACAAAAAGAAAAAAAAGTTACCGAACGAGGGTAAGGCTTAGGGATAACAGTGATAGCATTAATAAAAAAAAAAATAACTACTAAAAATTATTATTAATAAAAAACAAGAAAAAATGAATATATATTAGTTAATATATATATATATATATATATATATATATATCAATTAACAAAAAAAAAAAGCTACCGACCGAGTGTAAGGGTTACAAGTAGCAGTGACAGTAAAAATAAAAAATAAATAATAACTAATGTAAGAAAACTAATTATAACTAATAAAAAATTAGTTACTGACCGAGGGTAGGGGTTGAGGGTAACTGTAATAGTAAAAAAATAAGTTAATAAAAAAGTTAAAAAAAAAAATAATGATAAAAATTTAACTTTATTTTTAATTTCAGCCTGTGCAAAAATGTCTTCGTGCAAAAGTGTCCCTTCGTGCATTTTAACTTCTACCCGTTTTAAACAGACTATAAAACAAATCAAAATCAAACCTGCACATTTCACTGCTAAACTTTCCCAACTTTCTTATTTTCGAGTGGAGGTCGCCCCTCTTGGCCAGGCTCAGCCCAAAATAGAGGTAGTCGCTGTCATGGAAGCAGAAGTTGAGGGAGACGAAGAACTTGTGGTGGAACAACCTGTTCAGTATGTTCTTCTCCCTCATTACCTGAAACGAATGATAGAATTTACAAAAGCACGGCACAAAATTGAGAGTGAGATATTCGAAATGACTGTGCTAATATGGTTGGCATGGGTTTTGTGAAAAATTTCTCTAGGTTTTCGAAAGTACACATCAGTGTCCATTCTAATATGAAATCAAATTAAAGGTGAAAGACTGTCTAAAATCCTATAAAAATAATTTTGTTTTTTAACAAATAAAATCCTAAATAATAGAAAATAAAGTTTGTATATGACAGATATTCGTTAGTCTAAATTTCATTATATTAGATGTAAAAAATACTTATAATTCAACATTTTTTCAAGTTTTATGACAACCCTGGTACTAAAAATATGTATTATAAGAACAAAAACGAAATATATAACATACAGAAGCATTACCATGTTGAAATTCTGAGCAATAAAATCTATAAACTTTGAAGTGAAAAACTTGTTCTTAATAAAAATTAAAACAAGAACTAATATTCAGAAAACCATTAATTACTATTGTTAAAAAATTCTAAAAAAATTAATATAAACTGTATCTCATATTTAAGTTTTACGTTTATGAACGACAACCCTGGTACTAAATATATGTTATATAAGAACAAAAACGAAATAAAAAACATACAAAAGCATTACCATGTTGAAATTCTGAGCAATAAAATCTATAAACTTTGAAGTGGAAAACTTGTACCTAATTAAAATTAAAACAAGAACTAATATTTAGTAAACCATTAACTACTGTTGTTAAAAACAATTATAAAAATCTATATAAACTTTATCTCATATTTAAGTTTTAGGTTTATGAACGACACTAACTAATAATACAAACCTTAAACCTATTTCTGGTTCAAAGTTTTAAAAATAGAGAAATAAAACATTAAAACACAACTTATTGGTTATATGGGTTACTATATGAAAAAAATTACTACTATAGATGGAGAGATGCAAAGACTAAGAGGCAACCACGAATTATATAAACAGTTAATACATACAACTATAATTCAACTGATATATTTATATTCCAAAAACTTAATGAAAAAATGTAAACAGTTTAGTTGCCAACATCAACAAAACTAATAAGCATATTAAGTATAAACTTTTAGCAAACTTTATAAAATTTTGAAAAAAAGTTTCATGAAAAAGTTTTTCTTTGTATGTTTGATTGATTTTTTTACAGAACTAAAAAAATTTCAAAAGTACATTCAAATATTATAAATAGATCTTACAGTATTTTTTTTAAATATGAAATAAAGACCAGTGTTAGTTTTTTTTGTAAAGTGTTATGTATTTCTATTGAGTAATAAAAAAAATCAAGACAATAAGTTTTATCTACCCAACAATTAACAACATCAACCTGATGAAGCTTGTTTTCTTTTTCGATGTGCTTTTTTGTGAGTATTTTAACAGCGAATTCGTCCCCATTGAACTTTCTGGTCACCAAGTTCACCGTGGAAAATGATCCTTCTCCCAAAACTGGACCCCATCTTCAAATTTATAGCGTACTTATTTTAATTTATTTTGTAGGTATATCTACTAACTGTTATTAGTTATATATTACTCTACGAGTCTTAAATAAGATAAAACTTTAAATAAAATAAATTGAGTATTGAGTACAAACAATATTTAAATGAGCTTTTAAAACAATTAATATTAAAAACTATGTTATTAATGTATTTAATTGTTACAAAGCATTTGAACTATACAACAATAGTATATATCAAAACAACAATGAATATTATGATTTTTTACTTTTTTAACAGTACTAGTTTATTTATAAAAATATCTTTTACATAAGTTCTCCTAAATAATAGTTTTATTTTCGTTAAAGCCAAAAAGTTATAATTTTATTTTTAATAAAATGACACTACCATATGTTTACCCTATTTATTTTAGGGATTTTTGTTTTAAATATAACATACCTTTTAAATAAAATAAAGTTTTAATGAATTTTGAAACATAGTCTATTTTCAAGTTAATACTAACTTATTGTTAGTATTCTCAATTTTCTTTGTAACACTGAGTATTTATCATCTCATAGGTTTTTTGAGCTAAGAATCAAAAACTTTAGGATACATATCTTACTTATTTTCAAACAATGTTTTTAGAGATTAGTAAAAAATAAGAAAATATGTTTATATTAAAAAAAAAAAAGTGTTTTATGAAATTCAACCAGTTGGTTGGTTAATTAAACTTAGTATAAAAAAAAATTGCTTAAAATATTTAGGACAGCAGAGATTTTTTCTAAACGTTTTAAAAAAAAGTAACCAAGTAATTGAAGAGTAAAGGGGCAATTATTTTATAATTTCTGCCAAGGGGTGGTTTTTCGAAAAAGAGTTAAAGAAATCCTGCTCTATAGTCAATAATTATTTGTAAAATTTAATGGTGCTTTATTTTTCATACATTATGAGTACATTCAAAACATAAGAGTATTAATTTTGATAGATTTAATATAGGTAATTGTATTCTACTAAGCATAAACATTATTTTGACAAACTTCATACAATATATAATTACAGTTCATTTATTTGCTATATTAACAAAAAACATTTAGAACTAAATTTACTTAATTGTTTTAATCCTCAAACAAATAAAAATTTCATAAAGTTTATGTTTATTAACAACCAATAAATACAAAATTAAATGTTTTTTTCTTTGATAATTTTTGGTTTTACAGTGAGAAATCACTTATCCAGACTTCACTTATCCGGAAGCTCACTTATCCAGACAGCTTCAGTTGAGAAAAAAACTCAAAAAATTTTTAATATTAAACACAAGCATTTTAGTGTGATACAACTATATAAGATTTTATGATTAAAAAATTTAAAGTGATTTTATAAGTTCAGAAATTTAGTTCATTATTATGAAGTAGTTATACTACTAAAGGTTAGATTCAAATTTTGTTTAAAACTAATTCAGTTATCAAAAACCTTTGTATGTAAGAGAGTCAATTATTTTTTTAATAACATTATTTAAAATATGACTTTAAGTCTATTTTTAACTTTTAAACATTTTTTGATAATTGATAAAGTTTTTTTAGGAAATGAATCTACAATAATTCTTTTATGTTTGATTTTTAATTCAAACTGTATTATATAAGTTAATATTTATTTACAAACACTTTTTGTTTGAGACGGGTTCATGATAGTTTTTTTAGAAGTTATATAAGTTTGACACACTCAACATACCATGTTTTAGAAGTGGACAAGACATCAAAAAAAAAGAAAACAAGTTGCACTAATCATTGAAAATAAACTAGAAGTTTGTATAATGGTAGAAAAAATGTGCTCAAGTCCTTTATAATGGAGCAGTTTAGTAGACAGGTCAACTTTGTACAATGTTTTGAAAATTTTAAAGCAGAAAAAGAGAAGCTGAGCTTTTATTATTTATTATGCATTTCATAATATCCAGCAGTTGTATTGCTTTACAGAAAAAAATATTGCATGTACTTATCCGAAAAAAATGCTTAACAAGACATGTTTATAATAAATCTTGCCAAAAATGTCCGGATAAGTAAATAAGCACTGTACTAACAAACAAAATCATATAAATTAACTTTATTTTATATAAAATATGATGAAATTTTCGATTTAATTATGCATTTAAACAACTAAACATGTGTAGACTTAAACATTTATAGATAATTAAAAACAAACTATCTAGTTTTAGTTATAGCACAAAATAAATTATCTAAAAAAAATTTGCATTTGTATACTTATGATACTTAACTAACTGTAAATGTAAATAGGCTAAAATTAGTACTAATAAAACAGTTATATTAAGCAGTCTAAATTAAATCAACTTTAATTTTCTGCTAGTTTTCATAATAACCTGAAATCTTCACGTTTAAATTTCAATTTAGTAATAGATTCCTTTTTAATTGATTCTCCTCCTTCCATTATAAGATGTGTTTAGAAAAATCTAAAAAATAAATTATTATTTAAACTTGCTTTGTTTTACTCACACTTTATCATTTGAATTTTCATTACTAAAAAATCGAAATTTTAACCAATTTTCAAGTAAAGTATAAAACAGATTTATATTCAAGTAACACTAAAAAATACCATTAAAGATATCTGTTTTTCTGCTTTGTATTTTTATAGGGTTTTTCTGTGAAAATTCTAAAAAATCAAAATTATCATTTATTTTTTTAATCAAAGTATCTTATAGCCTGTACTTTTTAAAGTATATCTTTTATAAAACTATTTTAAAATATTTTTTTATAGGTTTTCAAAAACTATTAAGCTTATTATTGCCAAAAAAATAAATAAAAAGTAGTAAATTTTCTAAAACAATTGTTAATACTTAAAAATCTAGCTTTATCTCATATTCAATTATACAATAAACAACAATTTTTTAAAATTATTTCATATATGAGATATTTCTATCTAATATATGAAACTATTCTAAAAAGTTATCATTTATAGTATAATTAAATATTTAGCCCTAATTCATTTGTTGAGCACTATTGAACAAAACTTTAAAATAAAACATTGCATAAATAGTTTTAGCTATTATATATATATATATATATCAATATTACCACATTATACATTTCTATTATAAAACATATCAAATTAATATATACATATGTATATGTTTATTTAATAAGTTGTAAAATAAACAACAGTTATATACAGCTGTTTATTGTAAATTAAATAAACATTTGGGTAGCTGTCAAATTTGCACAAGCGTACAAAATTGCACGAGGGGACAAAATTTCACAAAGATAAAATTGCATGAAGACATTTTTGCATGGAGGGTCAATTTTCACAAAGACCTTTTTGCACGGGTTGAATTTTTTTTAATTTTCTAAAATTTTTTATTATAAGGTTTTCTTTGTTTTTTTTTTTTTTTTTACTATCACTTGTCACTGCACGGTCATTAGCTTTTTATATTTTTAATTTTATTTTATTTCTAGTAGTAATTTTTATTAGTTTTATTTTTATCATGATTGTTACCCCTAACCCTTACCCTCAGTTGGTAACTTAATTTTTCTCTTTTTTTTTTCTTATTTATCTTTTAGTCTTTTTCTTTGTTTTTTTTTACTCTTGTGCAAAATTGACCCTCCGTGCAAAATTTTCTTTGTGCAGTTTAGTCCCCTTGTGCGATTTTTTCTTTGTGCAAAAGAATCATCATGCAAAATTGACCCTTTGTGCAAATTTGTTTTCATGCAATTTTATCCTGTCCTGCAATTTTGTCTTTGTAAAATTTTGACCCGTTTCCAAGTATTTAGCTTCAATTTAACTTGTCAATCACTATTGACCAAAACTTTTAAAAAACTATAAATTTATATATCAATATATAGTTTGATATTAAATGCTAAGTTTTTTTTAATTTGCAGCTTAAAGAAACCAAAACCTCATGCCTATACCAGGGTTGCCACAGATCAAGCTGAAAAAATTTCCTGACTTTTCCAAATCAAAATCTTAATTAAAACTGACTTAAATGCATAACCAAAGACTTAAAAATTGTGTAAAGTTTTTAACCTTGTATCTATACAGATTAAAATAACAGTAATTTACAAAAGAATATTTTAATATAAAATAACATTAGCAAAATACAGTTTTTATTTAGTGGTGATATACTTTTTTTATTAAGAGCATTTTTATATCAAATTGCTTGAGTTTTTTTTACAAAACTTCCATTTTTTCCTATTTTCCTGATTTTTGTATTCTTCTATCCAGATTTTCCTGACTTTGTGGCAACCCTATTATACTGACAAGCTTCATATAAATGTTTGCTTTATTACTTTTTCAGTTTAGATAAATATGTTGAAAAAGGAGTTGCATTTTGACAAAAAAACTGAACAAAAGAAATAAATTAAAAACAAAATTAAAAAATAAACATTAAGGAACTAAGAATAATATGATATACTAAATTTAAAATGCTGTAAAAATAACATTTTATTAGGTGCAAAAACAGAGAACAAAAATCTGCTATTAATAATCAAAAGTCTTAATACCTTTTTTGACAATTTTCAATTTAAATTTAATAGAAAATTTTTTGAAAAAATTATAAGTATTAGATGTTTTCAAAAAATCACAATGAAAAAAAGTTTTTGAAGAGTATTTAAACAAAACATAGAAAAACACAGTAAAAGTTTAATACTTTTAATTGCAATTGACAAGTTGTTTGTTGTTTGTCAACTACTTTAACTTATATTTAAAATTGTTCTTAACTTCAAGCTTAATCAGTGTAAATTTTCATGTTCTAGGTTTATTTTATTTATTAATACCAGGTATGCCCTCAGTTATATAAATGACAACCTTGTAAAAAAATTTATATAAGTATTTATTCTTCAATAGTTTAGTATTAAGGGCATAGGGGGGGTAAACACCCTTTTTTGGTTTTTGATCTTATTTTATATAGTTTTTACTAAGCTACAAGATGCTTTTTACAGATTTAAAAAATTCATAATAATTTTTGAGATATAGCCGGTCAAACTTGGAGCCGACAATAGGTTCCTTATGGGAGGCGCAAACTAAAAAGGCAAAAATAGACTATTTCACTAAAAATCTATCTTCTCCTACGTTTTTTGAGATAACTACCTCAAACTTTCAGGATGTGTTCCTTGATATATTTAGAAAATTCTGTCGGAAGGAATTTTAAAAAAAATAAGAAATAAAAAAGTTATATAAAAAATAAACAAAAAAAACAGTTTTTTTTTTGTTTTTTTATTATAAAATTTTTTTTAAATAATTTTTTTTTAATTCCTTCTGACAGAATTTTCTAAATACTACAAGTAACATTTGCTGAAAATTTGAGGTAGTTATCTCAAAAAACGTAGGAGAAGATAGATTTTTAGTGATTTCTAGTTATTTGCCGTTTTAGTTTGCGCCTCCCATAAGGATCCTATTGTTGCCTCCGACTTTGACCGGCTATATCTCAAAAATTATTTTGAATTTTTCAAATCTGTAAAAAGTATCTTGTAGCTTAGTAAAAACTATATAAAATAAGATCAAAAACCAAAAAAGGGTGTTTACCCCCCCCCTATGCCCTTAAAAGGCATTAGAAGCTGTTTCATGTTTCATTATAAGTTCTGGACAAGACGTTATAAGGTATCTGTGGTAAGTGACTTAATAACCAAAAGGTTCTTAGTGCCCCAGGTCCCAGGACCAAATATTTTGAGCATCTTTTTTTTTTGTTTTCAACAAACTATAATAAAATATAAAAATATTACTAGTTTTAAGTAATCATGAGAGACAAGCTTCTTCTAAAAGTAAACATATAAAAAGTAACTAATCTTAAGTGGAAAAAAGAAAACATATTAAAAACAAATGAGTTTTTCAGTTACTGAAAAGCATAAAGGAGGGTTTTTTATGTATTTTTTACATATAAATAGAGTTCAGTAGTAAAAAAATCCATTAAAAACAAGCTTTTACTTTTGCATTGGTTATAAAACTACTTGTTAATCAATTTTAGTTTTGTAACTACTCAAGCAAAAAGTATTGCCCTATTTTATGTGTATCTTAACCCAAAAGAGTTTTATGTTTTTACAACTTTTTAGTTGAATATAATAAGTTGAAAATTACTTTTTTTAAATTCTTATAAAATATTTTAAAAGTAAGAACAAATCAGTTTTTTCACAAGCCTCAATCAACAAGACTAATATTTTTCAACCATCATTTTTCTTGACATACATCCTACAACCTAATACAAAAGACAAATAAAATATTGTCTTGGACAAGACATTAAAAGGTAAAAGTATCCATGGTGAGCAACCCGAAAACCAAAAAGTCCTTTGTGCACCAGGTCCTAGGATCAAATATTTTGAATGTTTATTTTTATCATTCAATAAACTATAAATGAACAAATTAGAAACTTCTCAAAGGACAAAAAACTTCTCAAGGACTCCAAAATAAAAAATTTAGAAAAAAGGAATTAAACTTTGTTGTTTATTATGATTTAATTAAGACTACACAGTGTGGAAAACTGGAGAAATTTTTCCTAGGAAATTTAAACCAACAATGTTTTTTTATAAGTAATCCAAAGTTAATGAGCTTGTTTTCAATAAATAAAAAATCATTCGAAAAGCATAATTGATGCAATTAATGATTACATATTTTTAGCATGCAAAATAACAAACATGTTTGCATTTCAATATCACATTTCTCTGAATTTGGGTTTTTTCAAAAAACTTAAGTCTAGACTTTTTTTTATGAATTAATTAATTTGTTTATTTATAAACTCAGCTTTGAGAGAAAAATAAAAATATTCAAAGTTCAACTACAAAACAGCTGGCTTTGAAGCTTAAAGTATGTAAAATCAGATGCAGCATTTAAATGTGTAGTATTCACTTTACATCAAATAGGCTAATCGCTAGTATTCTTATGTGCATTCTACATTTCTCCTTAAAATTGATAGTAAAAGACAAATTATATAGAATAACTTTTAGTTTAAGTTTCACAAATCTTTTTTTAAGCCTGTTGCTTTGAACTAAATAATAGTTTTTTTTTAAGTTATTGAATATGCTTCAAATTAAAGTTTTTTTTTCATGAGCTTATTTGATAATTTCTGTCGTTTGAAAGTTCGTTTTTATTTAACTTTCTGTTTTCAAAACTTCTCTACCTTTTATATGTATAAAGGAACAATTTATTTTAAGTACAGTACACTACCGCTTAAGTACGCAAATTGAACCCGACCAAAAAGTGCGTACTTAGCACGGGTAGTGCGTACTTTTTGACGACATAGTATATTATGAAATTTAGTTGTTTGTTTTCTTTCTTACAACTAGCCACCAAATAATTAAGCCAAACAAACAAGTCTTTTTATTTTAAATAACATTTAATACATAACTCTAATTTGTAATTTTTTTTTTTTAATTTTAAAATGATTTATTTTTTCTATAAAAAGTTTCTACATAATTAATACATACATTTAATATAGAAAGTCAATGTCAGTCAATGATTTAAAAAAAAATCTTAAGCTACATTTTGTTTTGTTAGAGGAAAAGTACCAAACATTTTCAAAACATCGATGTATGTACATTTAAATTAATTTATGACTTAACTATTTTGTATTTGTAGGTTTTTTTTAACTTTGTCATCTATATTTATTTATTTTATAGCATTACAGCTCAAATATCATTATTCTTTTTACTTTTCTGCAACCACTACATAAGTATTTAGTTTATTAACATTTAATAACAGGACTGTCACAATCTCAGGTTACTTTAGACTACTCAGGATTACTCACCCTAGTTTAAAAGTTTTGAAAGTCTCAGGCTAACTCAGCAGGTTGGCCATTCTACCTGGAAACATAAAATAATCTGGAAAAACTTGATGATTGAAAATTTAGGCAAAAAAACTGGAATTTCTTATAAGTTCTAGTATAACATCCTTTACTTTGTCTTTCTGGATAAGTGCGTACTTAAGGCGTGATGCGTACCAAAAAAAGTGCGTACTTAAGCGGTAGTATACTGTATTTGTTCACACGTGCCGCAATCTATAGAAAAAGTTCACTGACCGCTGTTTCTCTAAATAGTTAAGGTAAATAACAAAAAAATGTACACCACATGGTAAACCACTAATTTAATAGAATAAGAAAACAACACCAGTAAATACTAAATACTTATCATTAAAATATAAACCTTGTTATAAGATTTTGTCGCATAAACTTTTATTTTATATTGTTGTTTTTAGCTAAAAGTATAAAAGGTACACTAAAAGTAAAAAAAGTTTATTTTATTTTTGCAGGCTTCCACTTCAGTTTATTCACACCTTGTTTAAAGTAAAGTAAGCTGTAAAACATAAGTTTGACTTAATTATGACTTAGTTAAGCGGAATTAGTAAATCTATATAAACAAACATAAAAACAAATTATTGTTGTTAAACTTTAAGTAATATCGTTTTCCCATTTAAGGTTACATGCGTCATAATTACTATTAGTTTTATAGTTCAAATCGTTAAATAACACACTTTGCACAAATCGTTCTGTTTGCATGGCACCATTTTTTTACTAGCCATATTTTGTGACAGTCGTCACTCATGCTAGGCTGGCTTAAAAAAAAAAAGTTGATAAAACTAAGTTGACGAAATTTGTCTAAATACATTTATAAAAAAAATAACTAAAATTGTATTTAATGTAAATTTTAGCTGTTTAAACATAAATTACATGATAATGTAAAACTAAACTTGAATATAAATTAAAACAAGTTTGAAAGAAAGTTAAAATAAAACTATATATAACTATTAGCTAGTTAAAAACTTTTTTAAGTAGAGTAAAAAATAAATATTGAATATGTTTATTTATAAAAATATGGATGATTCAGGGAACAATTTAATTAATAAAAGTTTTGTTTCTGTAAACTAACTTTTCTATTTTTACTTTGATGTTCATTGTTTTTGTTTTTCAAGGTCCAACATGCACAATTAATTATACGCTGTTAAAACAACTTTTTTTTTCAAAAGAGAGTCTGATAACATTATAGCATCTTAAGACAAGTTAACTGCTGAAAATAAAAGCAACACTTTTTTTATTTCACTTAAAATTTAACCAATAAAAACTATACCATATTTTAAACTTTGTATGAATTTCAATTTTTAAGATAACTATTGCTAAAGTATTTAAAAAAAAGAATAAGAATAAGTTTAAATAGTTTTAGCCTATCATTAAAAATGTTTTTTGTAATGTGTTTAAGTATGAATTATTTAAAAGTTGTATCGACTTTCATGTAAAACTAAATAAAACTAAAAGGCACACTAGAACAAGATAAATACACTCTACAACAAATATCTTCTAAGTTAACGGTAGATTAAGCTTGTAAGTAAGACATAAAGTTATTATAGTAAAAATGTATAACAATAAATACACACGAATCTTGGTAAAAATTCTGATTTAGTATAATAATTTATTTAATTACTTACACACGATAAACAGTTATAAACTAAAATATTTAAAATTGTATTTTAGACTAAACTTTACTTTTATATTAAAATATTACATGTACATATGGTTTTAGATTAAGTCTAAAAAGTTGTAACGAAGCATTAACATACAAGTTTAAGCAAATTTTTAAACTAAAATAATAAGTTAAACTTTAAAAAAATGGTTACTAAAACTTTTATACTGTTAAACTAGCTAAAAATAAGTGAAACTATTGTTTTAGTTAACCAAAAAAAGTTTTCAACTACAAAAAAAGTTTTCAATTTTTCTTTGAAGAATCTTGACATTTGTACAACTAAACTTAAAATAATATATTCTAAATATTTGCCAAAAATCCTGCTTCAAGCGTGTTTTTGTGCGTCTGTGTATTTTATGTTCTATTTTTGATTCTAAACCAAGCCAAAGTCATCTTTAATTTTATTTCTATTAAAATAGAAACAAAATATTAAACAAGCATAGATTTTATAATTTTATTTTTTAAATATGTTAATAAAAATAAATTTTAATTAGCAATAAACATTTTTTTAAGGTTTGTTTTAGATTAAGTTTACTTTGGTTTCAGTATATTTTGTGCTAGTTAAATTAAAAGTTTTGTAAAATAGAAATAAAAACATAGTTTAAGATTTATTAGATTTTTTCAAGGTGAGAAGTTTAAATTGAATTTAGTTTAATTTGTTTCAAATATAGTTTTATACTGAAACAGTTTTAAACTGTGCAATAATGTCATTTGTGCAAAAGTAACGACTTTTTCAAAAGTAACGTCATGCAAAAGTGGATCCTCGTCCAAAAAAGATACCGTGCAAAAAAAAAATCCTTGCAAAAAGTGACGAATAACTTGGATCGGAATTAATCCTGTGGGATATGATTCGGGTGGGATTTAATCGGGTAGAAATTGATCGGGTGGGAATTGATTTGGGTGGGAATCGATAGAGTAGGATTTGATTTGGGTGGGAATTGGTTTAGGTAGGAATTGATCCGGTTGGATTTTATTCGGGTGGGAAATGATTCAGAGTGGAATTGATCGGGTTGGAATTGAGCGCTGGTGGGAAATGTTAGTACACTAGTTTTAAGAAAGTATAATTAAAAGTCAGTCTGAGCTGAAAAAAAACTGAGTTAGCAATTTTTGAGTTTAGCAAACCTCGTATCGTTTTTGTTCATGTATGTTTATCAACATCATTTTTTGTCTTAAAATATATCTCTTTTAAGAAGTAAAGTCTACATCTAACGAGTGAAAAGGTGTTAACTAAAGTAGTTAGTCTAAAACAAAATAAGTAACAGACTTTATGATTGTAATTTTTCCCAAGTACTTAAAAAATGTTTTGTTAACTACTTTTTAGGTTTTTGTATAATACAAAAACTTTATTCAACCAATTTTAAAATAATAATCACGCCGGTAGGGTAGTTGAACAACAAATATCGCAAATTATTTAATTGATTGCGTGATAGTTTTGTTAGATAAACAAGATAGTGGCAAACGTTTAGAACACATGTTTCATTTTTCAAGTAAGAGTCTTTCTTACGTATCTGCTTTTGAAATATAGTTACGAAATTTGCATGGTTTAATTAATATCAAACAAAGCTATAAGCAAATATTTTAAAAAAACGCTTAAAAAACAAGATTTTTTTTTTTAATTTTGAATTTAGATATCATAGTTAAAATGTCTAAATAAAACACTGAAAAAAATGTATAACTAAAATGTTTACCTTTTATTTACATACACTACAAAGTTATTTATAGCCTAGTACTTAAAAATCAATCATATAATTTTTTTTTAACAATATTAAGTACAGTTCGTTGCAAAAAAGTTTTTATAAAAACATTTAATATAATAATTACAATTTGTTGATAAGTGGTTTATTGAACAAAAACGAAAAGTTGCTCAAATTTTTTTGGTTCTAGGACCTTGATACGCAAAAAGACCTCTCGGTTATCGAGTTGCATACCCAACTTAATCAAAATTATGATGAGCTACAAACGTAAAAAAAAAGAAAAAAAAAATTACAGTCAAAATTCAAACTCTAAAACGAAAAACTCTATGAAAAATTAAACTATTAAACTTTACAACATTAAATATTTTTGTAAAAAAAACTATCAAAATAAATAAAATAACTTTTGTACACACACATATCTAACAATATATACAAATAAAATATATATTGAACTCTACGTCAAAAAGTAAAGGTTCTATCTGAAATGTTTTTAATTTTGTAATCTATCATTAATTTTTGCAAATAATTTAACTTTTATATGAGTTAAAAAAGAGAAGAAAAATTAATTAATAAAAAAATTTGAAGTCTAAAAAAAAGTATTTTTAAAACTATAACATAGTTATAACAACAATACAGTAAATACTATAATAACTTAGTTTGCGCAAGTTTTTTTCAACAATTTGTAGTTTGTTCTTTTTTATGCTCATTTTCGTTTATAATTGCTGCAAATTTTGAAACAGTTACAATAAATGTACTATGATATTATACACTACATTTTGAAATTCGTTATTTGACAATAAATACAAACTTTTAAGAACACCACTTCAAATGTTACAGTTTGATTAATACAAAGTTTTTTTTTTTAATTAAAGATACTATATTTTACTTATATAGTACAATATTTTTAAAACAGATAAGCTATTTGGTGCTTTTTAAAAAAGTTGTTATTTAAAAATCATTTTAATTTTAATTTAAAAATAATTTAATTCATTTTTAAAAATAGGCAAAATGTTTAAAAATGTTTTTTTTTTCGTATAATAATCACGCTGGTATTTTTACCAAACAACACTTATTGCAAATTGTTTTGTTAATTATGTTTTAGTTTAATTACATAAACTAGAAAATAGAAAATATTTAGAATAAATGTTTCATCTTTCAAGTAAAAGTCTTTTTACATGAATATTTTTGAAGTAAAGTTACGAAATTTGCGTGATTTTAGGACACATATGGGCCTGACAACAAACTAAACTTTAAGCGTACTTTCAAAAATCAGTGCTTATAGAAAGAAAATTGTTTTCTTTAAAACTTTTCAGTGTTGCATCTCATATATTTTAAGACTTTATTGTAAGAAAACTATGTAAGAATAATAATAATGTAAGAACTTTTATAGCAAAATATATTTACCTTTACATTATTTACATATACAGTTGTTTATAGCTGAATACTTATTAAACCATTCAAATGTTTTTTTAATGACACAATCAACAGTTATGTTGTAGAAAAGGTATTATGAAAATGTTCTAATAATTACAAACTGTTTTAATTAGAAACTTTTTTGCACAAGTTTTTGGGTAAAAAAATGGTTTCTTCGCTGTTAGGTTGTTTTCTGTTTTCAATTAAAACAAATTTTAAAACAGCTACCATAGATGTAATGCGATGGAATACTCTACATTAAGTAAACCGTTTTTTAGCGCTATTTCACAACAATCACAAAACGTACAGAAATACCACTTCAAATATTATAGTTTGATTTAAACAAACTTTTTTTATTGGACAGTACCCAAATTCTATTAAAAAAACTTATTATGCACTCCAAACCAGTCCTACATAAACAGATTGACGCAGCATAAAGTTTAAATTTATTCCGATTTCAATTACTTTGCATGGACATTTTAAACAGACTATTTTTGTAGTACATTTATACTTATTTTAAGAAATTGTTAGAAACCAAACTAGGTTTTTATTGTTTACTGAAAACTCTAAAAACAGTTGTTATGTTAGTTTTTTTTCAACAAAAGATTGAAAGGTATTTAAAATTAAATGTTTACCGTTTTTTTTTAATAACAAGTTGTATTTTTTTACGTTATTGTAAGTTTTGTTAGTAAACTGTACTTTATAACTTCTTTTATTTGAAAAATAGTAAAAGCTGTTTGAAGGCTAATTAACTAATGATCATATAGGCAATTAAAATGAAGCCGGTAAATAATAAGATTTACATAAAAGGTGGAAAAGTTGTTAATGCAAACTTTTCGTTTTTATCAGATGTGTACATTGAAGATGGAATCATTCAACAGGTAAAAAAAACTAAATTAAATATTTTGTTTTAAACTAAGTTTTGATAGTTTTTTACGTTTGGTATTTATCTTTAAAATCATAAATAGTGTACTTACCTTTAAGAATTGAAGAAGTGGAAGCTTAACTATAATTTTAATAGACAAATATTTAAGTATTCAAGCAATTTTTGTAAATTTTTATTATAAAGTTTTAAGTATGTTTTGTGTACACTAGTTTAGAATTTTAAGTTATAGAAAAAACAGACTTATTAAAATTACTAAGAATGTACTTTTTCCTCATGACTTTATAACTCGTTTTTTAAAGTATACCTAAAAACTTATAATGATTTTTTATTATTATTTTTTTATCTTTTGAAAGAATATCTTATACTCAAGAACTTAAATGAAAATGTTTTAATCTACAGCATCAACAGAAATATAAATTTTCTAATTAAAAATTAATACACACGATTATTGTTCTACGTAGTATCACTTTTTATGTTTATTTATATTTACAACTCTAGAAATCAATGAGATAAAAATCCATAAGAATTATAAGTTTTTGATAACAGTTTGTAATAACTAAATGCAAAAAAGTTAAAAGCTATATTTCATACAAACTTTGTAAATGCTTTAAATCATATAGCTTGTACAGTTTCCAAATTAAAAAGTCTGGGAAAAGTATTAATATAGGTTTTTATCGAAATTATTTCACATATAATATTAAAAAGTGTATCACTAAAGATCTAATAGTGATAGTTGATAAATTTTTATCACAACAAGCAGTTTCTGTTTGCACTGCTTTTTCTAAACTTTTAGGTAACTTTAAAAATTGAAACAGGTAGGTTCCAACTTAGAAATACCTGTAGGTGCCAGAGTTATTGATGCAACGGACAAACTGGTGATGCCGGGGGGAATAGACACTCACACGCACATGCAGCTGCCTTTCATGGGAACTTATGTCAGTTTTATAAATTTTAGCGTTTGTTAGAAAACTAATATTTCACAAGCAAAAAGCAGTCTTAAAACCTTAAACTGTAAATTTTTTTTTTAAGGAAACCTAGCATATTTAACTAAATTAACAAAGCAAATCAGGCTTTTTTTTAAACAACGGTTTTACTACTTAAAATACACGGACATAGTAAAAAGAAATTTACTAGAAATGTGCACTACTATTAAACATATAAAAGTTATGTTTGATTTTAAAAAGTATAGAGAAACATATTTTCTCATCCATAGAAGCAAGCAGCTAAAATCAAGCTAAGTTAATTATACTTATTTAAAACAAATGTGCGTACAAAAATTTATATCAGTTTTAAAGAGTTAGTATGTCTAATTTGTTTTAAGCAGTAGTTGTTAAATTTTTTAAAAGTATGCATAGAACTAATTCAATCTAATTTGAAATTAGGAGACTAAATAATCTTTATTTTAATAGTTTTGAAAAAAGAAAAATACTGTAGTGTGATATAATTATACACAAAGTTTGTTCTAAACTTTTGAAAAAACTCTTTGAACTCTAAGAACAAGGTTGTTAAGAAATATTCCTTAAAATAGTAACTGAAAGTTAAAAAGTGTAAATTTAGTTAAAAACAATTTCACATACTGTAAGTTGTATTATAAAGACGCAGTAGTCATCAAGGTATACACTTGTGCACACTAGTGTACACGAGATTTTTTTTGGAGTGCACAAAATTTTTATGGTACACGAAACTTATTTAGGGGTGCACGAAGTTTTGAGATTACAAAAAAAAAAATACATAAAGTTAGATTAAGTATGTAGTTAGTATTTAATAAAATATTTAAAGAATACTGAACTGGGGATTTTGTAGTAATTGCGGAGAAGTGTTCAATTAATAAGTATGTAAGACAAAGCCATATAACTAAAGTATCATTGTGAAAATAAGGTAAAACAAATAAAGAGGTCAATTAAATAGAGGACCAAATAAAAAGTTTCAGCTTTAGTTGTTAAATGGTTTGCATGTAAATACAAACTGAGTTATGACTTTTAAGGAGAAATGCACTAATAAAAGTGTTTACGTAGTCCCACCACTAGCGGCGCTTATTAAAATTAGACTTTGGGGTGCACCGGTTTTATTTTTTGCAGCTTGGTGTACACAAAATTTGATTAGCTTGACGACCACTGACATAGAGTATCGTTTAGCTTTTTTTAATGTCTGTACATTTTTATCAAGTTTACATTTTATATGTAATATGTATGTTGTATATAAGTAAGTAAACAGTATGTTCTTTTTAGAAACTATAGCACTATGTTTAATTTGTTTTGTAAGTTTTAATTTATTAAACTAAAGCTCATTACAAAAAAGAAAACAAAAAAGTTGATTTTGCTTTAGCTTACAGATACCAAAAAGCTTTTTTTTTTAATCAGCTTCAAGTATCTCTATCAAAAATATTCTTAACATAATTCTTAATATATTTTGTTTTTCAGTTTTTCATTCAAGAGGGTTATTTAATTTTGAAGTTCAACTTATTAAATATTTTATCATTTACTAAAATTAAAACTCAACAACACCAAAAACAGGCCATCGATGATTTTTACACTGGCACGCGGGCTGCAGTGTCCGGCGGAACGACCATGATCATAGATTTCATATTGGACCAGAAGGGCGTGTCGCTGCTTGAGGCCTATGACAAGTGGAGGGGCTGGGCCGACCCGAAAGTTTGCTGCGACTACTCGTTTCACTGCGCCATCACGTGGTGGAGCCCGCAAGTTGGTTGATTTTTATTTGTTAAATTTTTAATATTTCAATAATATGAAAATAAAACTTACTTAGTAATACAACTTTCAGTTAGTTTAATTTTTTGAAACTACACATGTACAAAATGCTTAACTTTCTAGAACAAATTAATTTCTTGTTTTGTCATTAAAGAACTTATTGTAATTTAGGTATCAGAAGAAATGAAAATAATGTCTGAGGAGAGAGGTGTCAATTCTTTTAAAATGTTTATGGCCTACAAAGACGTCTTCATGTTGAGGGATGAGGAGCTTTACGAGGTCTACCAGAGAGTCAGGGACCTCGGTTGCCTAGCAATGATGCACGCTGAAAACGGTGACGTCATAATGCACGTAAGAAGCTTAAATGCAAAATTTTATACAAACACTTAATATTATACCCACAAAATTCACTTTTTTTGTGTAAAAAGTTTTTTTGTCGTTTAAAAAAAGATTAACTTTTATTTGTATATATTTATAGTTTCAATGTTTATATTTTATGCAAGTTAAAAATACTTCAACTTTTTGTAACTACATAAAGTTAAATAAAACTAAAAAATGTTGTTTACAGTACTAAAGCATATAGTTTACAAACTAATTAAGTTCTATGGCGACGTTTTTTAAAACCTTACTTTTTATAAATCAACCATTTTCTGTATAATAAAAAGTTTGTTTGTCTACACAGTCAAAGTTCTAACTAATCTAAAACTACTTAAAGAACTTAAAGTTATTTATGACTAAAATATCTATTATAGATACTCTTTCAATAACAAGTGTTATAAGAAGTTGTTCTAAAAGGTTAAACAAGTCAGCGGTTTACAAACGTCAGAAAACCTACTTTCAGCCAAATAAAAACTTTTAAATGCTTAATACTTATAAAAAGCAAACATAATTGTATGCAAAGGAACAAGAGAGAATTAAAAAGCTTGGCATTATGGGACCGGAGGGACACGAGTTATGCAGGCCGGAATCAGTGGAGGCCGAAGCGGTCGGAAGAGCATGTATGATTGCCCACATTGTAAGATTGGACTTGTATAGTTTTTACATAATTTGCCATAAAAATTTATATGTAACATATAATTTGAATATCAGGTAAACTGTCCGATGTACATAGTTCATGTGATGAGCAAGTCCTCGGCCGATGTAATAAGAGATGCTAGAAAAAACGGTAAGTACAAATATGTGAATATAAAACAACTTTTTATAATGAAGTTTTTTTGTAATATTCCACGTAATTTAAACTAAATCACAAGCAAATACATACCAGCTGTAATTAAAACTTTTACATTGATTAGTAAATACTCAGTTTACTTTAAATATTTTTGGTACTAAACTTTAAGCGTGCATAAAACAAAACTCCTACTAAAATTTGACACAGTAGATTACTGATACTCTGTAAGACTTTTTATTAACTCATTTTAAAAAACAAGAACTTGCTTTTTACTTAACTTTGAAAAAATAAAATTAAACTTGCGTATTTTCAATTTTTTTTTTGCAACTTAAATGCATCTAAAACGATTTAAATAGAACCAAAAACTATCTGCTCTAAAACTAATATAATTTTTTTTTCAAGGAAATGTTGTCTTCGGTGAGCCGATAGCGGCGAGTCTCGGAACGGACGGGAGCAACTACTGGAACAAATGTTGGCGGCACGCTGCAGGTCATGTGATGGGGCCTCCCCTCCGACCCGACACCACCACCCCATCTTACCTCATGAAGCTCCTCGCCAAGTTTGTTGCTGTATATAAATTTGAAAAAGATTAATTTAGTATATATTTTTTCTAGTCTTAACAAATAAAGTATATTTATCCCAGCTGTTTCTAGTTTCAAAATAAATAAAGTTAACGGTTTTTAAAGTAATTATAACTTTGCTTTTTTACAACCGTTAAATTTGCCAGAAATCATAGTATTTTGTTTTAAGAACTTAAAATTAATTTTTATAGTTTTAGGTATACTACAACTAGATTATTAAGAAAAAAAAACTTTAATGTTTTTATTAAAAATTGAAATACTGTTGGTAATTTCATAGGTTTTATATCAACTATGTGTAAAAATTAGTAAATAAATAATATCATTTTATTCGGTAATGTTTTAAAGTAAAAATTTTATTGGTTAATGATATATTGTTTATTGAACGAAAAAAAAAAAAAGCGCTCAAATATTTGGTCCAAGGACCTGGTGTACGAAAAAACTTTTCGGTTTTCGAGTCATACACCAGGACACAGTTTAAAGTTATGTCAACGACATGTTAAAATACTGTTTAAAAACTAGCTTAAAAATTCATTTTGTAAGTTCATTTAATTTTAATTTTATAAGGAAGTTCTAAAAACACCTGTAAATTTGATTAAAACTTCAACTTATATTTTATCAAAAACAGTGGTGATTTAGAATGCACTGGAACTGACAACTGCACATTCAATGCAAATCAAAAGGCGCTCGGTAAAGACGACTTTTCTCAAATTCCGAATGGCGTAAATGGTGTTGAAGATAGAATGTCTGTAATTTGGCAGGTTACAAAAATTCTACGCAACTTGTAAAAATTAGTTTTGAACAAGAAAAAAACCACAAGATTTTTAAAGCAGAAAAACTATCAGAGCACTACAAAACGTTTTTTTTTTTTAACAAAAACATATTTTTTTATTTTCTGCTAAGTAAGATAAATTTTGGAACTTTGTTTACATAAAAGTTTTTACTTAACAGATAGTTAAAAAAGTTACTTAATCAGTACAAGCTTGGACTAAATAAGTATACCGAGATAAAAAACTTAATGGAGAATATTATTTTATGGAAACTTTTTATAGGATTTTGGTACTTTTGCTTAAACCAAGTATTTTTTTTTTAATAATGTTTAACTACAACTGTGAAATTATTTAAGTCATTAAAAGATATAATCTAATCAAACTGTACTTTTAAACTCTACCCAAATAGAAGTGTACATTTGGACAGAGTTATTTTACAACGGCTTTATATATTTTTAGTTTGTTAAGCTCTTTTTACCTAAAAAAGTTTCTAAATTGCTTAAGGATCAACAAACACCAAAAGTTCAAAAACTAAAGTTTAAAATTCAAAGTTACATAGTAAGCAATCCAAACAGTACAATAATAATATTACTTTTGTTTTAACCAGAAAGGAGTTAATTCAGGAATGATGGACGAAAACAGGTTCGTAGCAGTCACCAGCACGAACGCAGCCAAAATATTCAACATTTATCCGCGCAAGGGCGTGATAGCGCCTGGCAGTGACGCTGACGTCGTCATTTGGGATCCTACTGCTGAAAAGTTGGATTTATAAAATATATATTCAACATTAAGTTTATAGAATTAAAAAGTTTCAAACAGTACTGAGAATGATGAGAAAAAAAACTAACTTGCACCTGACAGAACGATTTCCGCTTCGACGCACCACCAAGCTGTGGACTTCAACATTTTTGAAGGAATGAAGTGCAAAGGAAAGGCGGTTTGCACCATCAGCAGGGGAAAAGTTGTTTACGAGAATGGAGAGCTGTTTGTCGAACCGGGAAGTGGAAAGTTTATACCGAGGTTTGTTGAAAGTAAACATTTTGTTTAACAAGTTTGAAAATTATTTTAAGTAAAAGTTCTAGTAAACGAGCAATTTAAGATTTAAGAAGTTCATCGAATGATGATTGTGTTTTAACTGTTTAAAATATGGTTAATTAATGGTTTGAATAAATATTTGGTATGTATATTTTGAATTGCAGACAGCTTAAGTAGTTAAAATATTTTAAATTGTTATTTTAATGTAAATAGTGTCCTTTTTTTAGATATCGCTTCTAAAATCTTTAAAACCTAATACTAATAAATATTTTTAAATTAAGCTTAAATTATTTTTTTAACATTTTAGATCAGCTTTTTTATAGAAAATAAATATTTTATCTTAGACTAAATTCTTAGCAAAATTCGTAAACTTATGAACAAAACTAAGCTTTAAAACTTTAATTATTATTTAATGTTTTTTAATAAAAAAAAGTATGAATTGAAACTAATTCTAAAAATATTTGTATAACGCTTGGACAAAAGTACATACATTATTGTATTATTCTTTATATCATTATAGTTTATGAACTAAAAATTAATTGAAGTGTGGTTGTAACAAATTTATGTAAAACATATTTTCATATATTTTGTTTAATTTGCATGTTACTTTGTCAAACTTCTTTAACATTTCGCTATATTAAAAAAACTGTTTTAAAACTAGCTAAAATTTCTAAGTTAAAAACTTCGAATTTTCATAATTAATTTTCATAAAAAATAATTCATAATCAAACTTTAATTTAGCAACATTTCTTATTTTTATTATGTTTTTCTAAGTATAGTAAATATTTTTCATTATCAAATTGATCAAAAACGCTTAAAAAAGTATTACTAATCATAACAGGAAAGCAAACAGTGAATATGTTTACAAAAGAATATGGCAACGTCAAAAAACACATGATCCTAAAAAAGTTGATAGAGAGCCTTACAAAGGTAAGTTATATTAAGTCTTCTTAATATAAAGATTTAAAAAAAATGTTTAACAAAAAAATAAAGTATGTATTCAAAATACTAAGTAGTAAGTATACTTTTGACTTTTTAATTTAGTGCATTAAGAAAGACATTTAAAAAAATATTTATTAAGTTATTGTATTAGTTGTTCTTAGAATTTGTTACTTTTTAAATGATATACTTTGCAGTACACTTTACTTCACTTGTTTTAACAGTCGTATTTGATGTTTAATTAAATAGTATAAATTAATGAAAAAGTACGCATACTTTGTTTCTACACACAAAAATATTAAATTTTTTTTTTGAAATACAATTTTTTTAGGTCCAGTGATAGACTTACAGAAGATGAAAAAACAACTTGAACAAAAGTTTAATTGTTAATTAAAAGTCTTAAAAAGTACTTGATAAGTATTTGACATTTAAAGTTCGTTAATACTTTTCCGAAATGTAAATACTTTTTGTTTCTTTGTTAAAATGTTTGAATAACTTTTTCTTTAACATAAAAAAGTTGCATGAAAACTTTAAAGTAAACTAGTGGATGTGTTTCTACAAACTAAACTATCGAGTAGTAATTAGAACAGATGCTTTTGCAAAAATATCTGTGTAAACATTTTTCAAGTTAAAATAAATAAATTAAAACTGACATTCGAGTCCTATAAAAACAAACGTCAAACCTTTATACCGAGAAAACTGTTTTTTTTTTTGCAATAATTAGGTGTTTTTTGTTTTTAGAGTCTTTTTTTTATTTCAAAATTGTTTTTACAAATAAAAACTGTCCCCAATTATAAATACTGACTAATTCAATTGACTCGGACTTTATGAATTTTGTTTATACAGCAGAATAAATGTAAACCAGATTTTTTGTGTCCGTATTAAGCTTGCATATGAAATATATATTGTAACTAGATACTAATTCTAACCTAAAGTAAGTATAGATTAGACTTTAGAGTATAAAATAGTCCTCAGAAATGTTTAAGTCTTTTTTGTTTGTTTAATTTGTTTTAGTATAAGCTTATATATTTAAAAAACGCAATTTCAATGTTTTCAAAACATAAGCTTACCATGAAAAGTAAGTTAAGAAAATCTGTAAACAAAAAAACAAATCCAACTTAAGTCTAAACATTTTGTTACATGCTTGCAATGAGCTCTAATAAAGCAAAATAATTAAATGAAAAATGACAGGTTTAATTGAACAAATAGTAATCTTTAATGCTTAAAACTTTAAAATACTAGTAATTTTTAAAACTTTGATAAGTTCAACAATTTCATACTGTTTTTTTTTAATGTTCTATCTCAAAACAAACTCGCTTTCATAACTATGTTAGTTACTAGTAGACTTATTTTCAACTAAGAGATGTCTTTAACTTTTTTTAAATACTTCTACCACAAGTTTATATTGTATTGTAATTTAAAATATAAATAATATAACATACTGTTTGCTTTTTGAGGAACTAAAATAGTTTATTTGAAAAAAAGGTGTGTTTTTATAAAAATATTTTGATTATTTTACGTACAGAATGTTTTCTTCACTATAAAAAATTAAACAACTCTAATCTGTTGAAAATTCAATCATCTCTTGCAGTCTTTTAATATTACTACTATTTTTTTTAGTACTTTTCCTTTTTCTTTTCTATATGTTCTTTAAAAAGTTTTTAAGGAACTACACCACTTGTAGTGTTAAGACTTCATGCATAAACTTTCACTAGATCTGTTTTGCTTTCTAACTTGTTCAGATTACAGTCAGAGTCGTTCGCCTTTGCAAGCAGTTTTTGACTGCTGCTAATAAGTAGATCGTAGTCCTTGCTTTCCCTTCTCACGTGTCTCAATTTGAATTTAGAAAGCTTTTCCGAGTTTCTGCACTCCTTAACAACAACTTGCTCTATGTGTTCATGATTCACAAATCTGACGTAATTGTATTTTGTTTCAACAGTTTTGTCGCAACCGACGAACTATATTGACATCTTTTTGAACTTTCTCAGGCCTTTGAACATTTCGCAAAAATGATTGAAAAAACCGTCATGGTACGACAGTTTTGACTGCAAGATTTTCTTCACTTCTTCGTTACTTTCGTTGTGAATCAGCATGTAAAGTGCAACGCAGCGTTCAAAAAACAGAAAGCAAGTGGTTTGCAAACTTTCTTGAAAACGTTTTTACTTCAAAACTGACATTTTTCGATTCGTTTATGAGCTCGTTTCTAGTTATATTGATTTTAGCTTTCGTTTTTAATTGAGTTAGTTTCTGCAGAGTTGCAAATTTTTATAAGCAGAAAATTTAAAAGGTTGAGCTTATGACTACTTATATTTAAAACATAATCTTTGGGTGTGTTAACTATATCTCGAATAAGTAATAAAAATATCTTAAAATACTCATTTTTAATAGGTTTTATATCTATATTACTAGTTATTTTCGCTTTTAATTTATTACATGATACAATTTTAGAAGACATCTTATTTTTATTAAAAATGTTATTTTTAAGCACATTTGATCAAATAAATATTTCTATCAATTTTAATACCTTAAATCACTTAAATTAAAATACTTCGACAAAGTAAGATAAAAAAAAATTGAAGCAAAAAATAAAGTACTAGTTTTTTACAAAATGAAACGAAAACCAAACAATTTAAAATACATAAATGCTTATGACTAGATAAAAATAATAGCTTTATAGTTTTTATTTAGTGTAGTACAAATAAAACTTCACGTTAACTTAATTAGAAATATTAACGTATATAATTGCATAATGTTTTTAAAAGTTTTTATTTTTGTAGTATTAAGTTTACTTTGATTGTTTTGAAACTTTTAAGATAAACTATGAATCTTACTTTTATTAATTTATACTGTACAATTGTACATAGAGCTTTAGAACAAAGTGCTGTATGTAGGAAAAAAAACTTTGAAACGTAAAATACTTTGGATTTTAAATCAAAATGCTACACTAGTAAAAAACTGTCTAAAAATAACTTTTCAAAGTTGTTAACACCAATAATATTTTACTTAATATAACAAATCAAACAGCTTTTGTTGCTGTTTAAAAAGAAAATAAAGATGTTGTTTTCTTCTTATTATTTTTCTGAATTACTGTTTACATTCTTAACGAAAATTGTTAAAGTACAAAATAAAAAAGAATCGTATCTTTTGACAAAATCCATTCATAAAAATTTAAAACACGATAGGTTTATCAAGTGATAAAAGTTTAAGCATAACTATTTTATTAATTACCATATTATTGTTTTAGTAAACAAGCTTGTAAACATATTTATTTTTAAAATTGTTATTTTGTATTATTGTTAGGTAGTTCGTCGGCCGTAATCATTGTTTAGTTGCAAGATCGAAACCCAGTGGGCGACACATATACAAATAAAAACTTTTTAACTAACCATGTATGATTTCATTATAGCGTATTCTATTTAATTTAGTACAAGTCTTGCTTAAAACTTTCGTAAGTGTATTAGTAAAAATTAATTGAATTTTTTTATTCCATCTATTTAAACTTCAAAAACAGTTGAATAATATTTAAATTAATAAACAATAACAAAGTTCGAGTTGCAGTAGTTCTTTAATGTCTTTCTATCTCAACTGCTGCTGCATGCCTCACTTATCGTGTCATTTTTGCTATTCAAAATACATATTTACGTTTTTTTATGGTTCTATGAAAATTTGCAACATTACGAAGGTTTCAGTTTAAGTTAGTATTGCATGTGAAAATTTAAGCTTAAAAGTAGTTAACATGTTATCGGTATTTAAGTTACACTAACTATTAATATATAAAGAAACAAGTACTTTTTATGTTTATTTTTTCAATTTTATTGTTTCTTCAACTCTCGACAGCATGCTTTTACCCCTGGTTATAGGCTTAGTATTAGCCTGGATCGCAGTTAGCAGCGACATAACTCATACATAAACCTTAAAACAAGGATAACAGGTTTGTAAAAATCACATAACATTTTTAAACAAAATAAACTAAGTAGTTTATGATTTCAAGTTTTTTTTAAATTTTTATAGCCTTTTTTAAAGCCTTCTGTATTCTGAATAACAATAGAGAAAAGTATTAAAAATGTTTTTATCTTAATAACAAAAAATATATTTCCAGTTTAGTTAAAGCATATTCTATAAATTTAGTTTCTTAAACTGACACAAACTAACTATTACAAATTTTTTACTTTTTTATGGCACACTGACAAGAATAGAACATAAAATAAAATCAAATCTTGCTCCACCGCTAGCTAGCTACTCCACTTGCCGTGTTTCTGTATTTGTTAAAAGTTAACATGTGAAAGTTGCATATTAAAAATTATTTATAAATTTTACCCTTTTTCTTAAACCACATTAATTGCTTGCTAAATATTGATGAAAAAATATGATTTTAACGTAGAAAAATATGTTGTTAACTTTTTTAAATGTAACATTTACATATTGTTAAAATTATATTACGGAGGTACTGACTTATAAAGTAATTAAGAAATATGTTAAAAAAAAAGTACTTATTTCTTTGTAGTTTTCAAAATCTACCTTAAGCAAGTTCAGCTATGTATGGAAGTTCAGCTATGTTCGGAAACATGATGAAATAACAATGGCATCATATCAATTTTGCAAGCATAAACAAGACCACTTATGCTCTTTTGATTTATAAATCGTTAATAATCTTTAAAGCATTTATACTAGACGCTATTGAGATTTGAAATAAAGTTAAATTATTTCATTAACATGTATCAAAAAGTTACTTTAAACTTTTTAGAATCGCTTAGAAAGTTGAGTTTGTACGACATATATAGATTAAAAAATATAAATAAGCTATCACGTTTATGTTTTTGACAAAACACTTATTAAAATATGTTTTTATTACAATAGGCAGTATCGAACAAATGTTACTTTTACTTGTTCATAGTAAAAGATATAAAATAGTCTAATGCTCACGTTTAGAAATTATTATATATGAAGACTAACGGTCTGAAGTATCAAAATACATCTTCATCACCTCCGAAGCGATCAAAAAGATCCCGGATGCACTCAGTCCTGTGATCACCTACGTTTTTCTTCCGAATTTACCTGCAACGGATAACGCTATTTATCTAAAGATAAATTTTTAATAATCAAAAAATAAAAAAGAATATTAAACATATTTTTGTACTTTACATACTCAGCAAATATTAGGGAAATCCCGTTTTATTACAACAAGACTCACGAAACTTTGAATAGATATCTAAATTTGATTATAATGTTTTAAATTAGGGAGATTTTAATATAAAAGTTTTTTGAGCTTATGTTATAGTGAGAATTCAAAATATATTGCTTAAAAATTTCCATTTATACCAAGTAACACAATTTAAAATAAAGTTATCATATTTGAATAAAAAACACATTGTAAACTATAAACATCCTAACTTTATAATGAGTATTAGATCAATAACTATAAGAGTTAACTTATTATTTAATGTTGGTTTTATGATAGACCTGTAACCGGTTAAAAAGGTGTCCTAATGACAGCTTTGAAAACTTTTAAGTTGAATTTGCAACATCAAAACCTTTGGTCAACTAATACACAAAATAAAATTTTAGGAAAATCTTAAATAAAATTTAGGTAACTTCTTAGCTTTGTTATAAAAAATAAACAGATTTATGAAAATAAATACTAATGCTTGTATTAGGTTCAACTCTAAAATATATATTTACTTGTTGTATATATACTTTTTTATAGTAAAACTATTAGTTTAAAACCCTACCCTTTCACTGATAAGCGCTTTCTGGAAAATTATTTATAGTTTGCAATGATGTTTTACAAACAAATTTGTATCAAAGTTGAAGTTTAAAAAATAATTAACCAAGAGCTTCTTAAAAAAAAAATCAAAAGTGTTGCACTAAACTTTGTTATAGTAAATTTGAAAATAGATTTAGAATTTAAAAAATAAATAAAAATTTCATCTAAATATCACAATTAGTTTAAAATAAATTTTCGTATTTAAAAAAATAAACTTCATTGCATTTTGCTTTAGTATATTCTTCATCTAATAGAAAAAAGGATAATTACCTAGGATGATGTTGAATTAATATCAAACTGAAAATATACTATATTTGATTTCTTATTTAACCATAATTATAACTTAAAATGTTTTATCTAAAAAAATATTTTTTTATAAAAAAAACTACATAAATACATAGTTAGAATTAGAATTATTTATGATAAACTAAATATTTAATCAACTTTATTTTACAATATCGTAATAAATATAAATTGTTGTGTTGATATAATCACTTTATATTGTCTAATAAAAGCGATTGAATATCCAAGTTTTGTTAATTTATGATAAATAAGTTTAATTTTATTTATGTATCTATAAAATATGAATTTTTAATCAAAAATATGGTTAACAAAGACAAAAAAAAATTCAGTTTGATAGTGGTGCAACATCATCCTAGGTAATTACCAAAAAAAGTAGATAAACAAATGTTTTATTGTCAAAGTTAATGCAGTGTTAAGAATTTAACATATGTATATTTTCTATCATGGTGGCCACTTTAGATTTAAACCTGAAAATACCTTGAATTTGATTATTAAAGAAAAAAAAGAATTTTAAACAAAAATAATATAGAATCCTGAAATGTTGAACAGTTTTAGAAATATAAAATAGTGAAATTTACACTGGATGAAATAACTAATATATGTAAAGTAGTTTTTTAGTTATTAAAGTTTTAAAACTATAATACACATTTAAATCAGCATTTTTGTATTTACTACTTAGTTAACTTTATTTTCTAAAATTTCTCTACTAAATGGTACAAAAAACCTGGAAATAAGTAGCCACCTTGATACTATTGATGACTAATGTTTAAATTGATATGTTGATATGTTGATATGTTTAATTTCAAGCTTATCCATTCAGATCAAGTAATAAATGAGCATAACAAAAGTTTTTTTTTATTCAAAGAAGTTATGTTAGCTTAATAGGTTTGTTTGGTAAAGTTACTACATGTTTAGCAATAAAGATTTGTATTCATGTTTTAGATCTGAATAATAAATACTTTAGTTTCAAGTCAATATCATTACAACACAATAATTCAGAACTGTCCTCTTATAATATGACTATTTGTTTTAGTGAATAAGGTTTCATTATATATTGCTCTTTATAAAATTATTTTACTTAAATTTGTTTCATAATATTTTTAAATATATGCAGTTTACTAATAATACAGTTTAATAAATTTAAAAATCCCTTTATAGCGGGATTTCCCCAAAACAGTCTATATGATCCCTTGGGCCATCTTAGCAATTCAGGGGGTGATATGCTGCAAAGGGGGAGGGGACATACCTAGTAATTGGGCGATAATGGGTGTAATTAGATACAATTTGTAAAGGGTTTGAAAATTACATTTGATGTCCTTGGATTTGTAATGAGTGATGGCAATAATTTTCCAATTTTCTAAAAAATTAAAATTCATAACGTTTATAAAAATGAGTTTAAAAAATCCTAAAATTAAAAAATGAGTACTTCAAGAGATGGATGATCTATATTATTTTATTAAACAAGCATTTTAAATCTTTAATATAATCTTATAAGATAATTTTACAGAATGAAAAATAATTAATTGCTTTTTAGATATATTCTTTAAGTTTAAAATAAAATACTTAACCTCTCTTTAAATTATTTATTATTATTATAACGTACCTCAAATTTTCAGGATGTATTCTTTCAAAAATCTACAACAATTTTCAGGAAAATTTTTATAATAACTTCTGTGTATTTATACAAAAATATATTTTCAGTTAGCAATTAGAATACTCTATCTAACAAAATTATTTGATTTCTATGAAGGTTAGGTTTAAAAAGTTTGAAAATTATTGCTAAAAAATTGTAGGGGATAAATTTTAAATTAGATAGCTTTTTTGACTTTCAAGTTTACATACACCTTTTAAAACAAACCTCTACTTTCTCTATAATTTATATAACTTTTTTAAAATAAACTATTGATACTTCAGATTTTTAATATTTATCTTGCAATAATAACTACTTAAAAATTAGTTACAAGATGGCTTCATGGAACCACGACATGATGGAAAAGGAAAACAACAGGATGGCTGAAAATTTGGCAGGAAAAATTTCCCGCCTCAAAATGATCAGCATGGACATAAAAGGAAGCATTGATGATGATGTCAACTATTTGGGCGGAATGGACTCTGACATGAGCAGCGTTTCTGGTTTTCTCTCTGGATCTGTTAACAGGTTTAAGAAAATGGTGGGATCTGGAAAAAGCAACAGAAAACTGATGGGCAGAATTGTTGTTTTTACAGTGGTCATTTTCTTTCTTTTCTACTTTTTTTGGCCGAGCCGTAAGTGACCTATTTAACAGACTTATTTTCTAGTACAACGAGTAAAACTTTGCATTAAATAATTATAATCACTGCGTTTTATTTAAGTAACTTTTAGATTTTGCAAATTCGATGTTAATAAAATAGTTATTTTAAGTACTTTATATTCTTCTAGTTAAAAATGTTACACCTTTTAGCTTTATTTATTTATGAATTTTGATAAAACTCAAATTGTTGTATCAATTTATTATTGTGTTTTAAATATTTATAATACAAATAAGTTTTAGTCACACATATTTTCTTTATAGTAACTGTTCATATTATGCTTTATTTAAACTCATGTAAAGTATTTCTTTTAGCTTACTTTAAAGTCATAATATTATATTCAGTTACTATTATAAGATTTTTGCAAAAGTATATATAATTTGTTTTGGTGCTTAAAGTTTTCAGATTTTACTTTGTAAAAATGATTAAAAATATTTTTAGTGTTTGTTTAGTTTATAGTTTATAAAATTTGGTTTTAGTACAATTATCTTATATCATTTATTTATTCTACTAACAGTATTCTAGTAGTATTCTAGTTGTATTTTATTTTACTCAAATTGTTGTGCAATAAGTAAAGTTTTATTTAAAATAAACATAGTTTGGATGGACCAAGCTTTATTATGTTAAAAACTAAAGATTTAGATTATTCTAAATGAAATAGCCTAGTTTACTAAGACAGTATTTAAAATTTGAAATATAAGATAATTTAGTTTTTTTACTAAAATTGTCTTTGATTTTTTTACTATATTTTTGTCTTTTTTTTCTGATTTTAAAACATTTACTAATAAATTAGATATTATGAAATAACACAAGATTAGAGCAAATACAACTTTCAAAACTAAGCAAATAGTTATATACAAAACAATTTGACTATGTATATTTTTAAAGTTATCTTATTTATTTTAAGAAGTTATATTTTTAGCTTCTAAAATGTTTTTTATACTAATATGTAATTGTTTAAATTTAAGTATTGTTATAAAGAAATTTAGTTCAAATAGTGTTGGTAATCCTAAACTTAATGTTTTTTATTTGTTTTCTTGACATAACACTGAGCTCAATATGTTGTAATATTATGATGACTTTGCTTAATAAATAGTTTAACCTATAAGAAATTTAGATAGTATAACTTACTTGCATTTGCTTATGTTTATTGTCTAATCCTTAGTTCCTTTTTTCGCAATATTCACCCAAATTTAGTTTATTAAACAATATAACAACATTTTTATGCGTTGAAGTTAATTGTTGCTATTCAGTATTATAACCATGGTACAAATAGACTCAGCATTATAAACATTTTCTCTTAAATTTTGTAAAAAAGTTACGGTCCATTTAACAAACCAATGAGCGATGGCGACCCTGATAACGTGCGGTGATTGGCTGTTTGTGAAGGAGCTGGGAGGCGGCCAGTTTGGAAAGGTGACGCTGTGGAGAAACAAGATAAGTGATGAGAAAATAGCGATAAAAACTTGCAAGGAGCTGGAAAGCAGCAGTTACGCTCATTCGAGGCAGGCAAGGAGGTGGAACGAAGAAGTTTGTTGTTGATGTTTAGTATGGAAACTTTTTTAGTAATTTTCTGTAAACTTAAATACTTTTGTTGCTTGACAATACCATTTTAGGTTGATGCAGGGCAACAATATTTTTATTTTAGTTTATTTTTTGTCAAGCTGCTACTAGTTTAAAATTCTCCAGGTGCAAAAAACCTTACTATGTTATTAAAACTTAAAAATTTGAAATGAATACAACATTTTGTTTATTCGCATCTCAATTTATTTAAAGTGATTAGTCATTTGATTAATTAATCTAATACATGCTGTTTTGTTTAGATTAAACCTGAGAGCTCTAAGTAAAATGTAAAAAAGTAAAATCTTATAATATTATTAGATAAAACAAACAAGGGACATTGACCACGTGAACATAGTGAAGTACATGGAAATACCTGACAGTATCAGGTACGGGTTCACACAAAAACATCAGGCACTCGGAATGGAGTACTGCGAAGAAGGAGACCTCAGAAATGTTCGTTGTTTTTAGTAAATAAACAAAAATAGTTTTTAACTTAAACTTCCTGCTAGCATGTTTGTATACGTATTGAATGTTTAGTTTTGTGTTTAGAATGCTGTTTTTTGTTTAGTTTTAATCAATTGCCACCATTTTAATTTTGACTGTTTAAGTAAGGTACAAAAAGTCAAAAACGAATATATAATTATGAGGTGTATTTTCAGTGCAGACTAATTTAATAAATAAGTGTAATACAATATAGTTTTGACAGTTTACGTTGCTTTTTTACACAGTTTGTAATGTCTAAACTTGTTTAAAATTTAGCTACTTTTTTATAAAACTTTTAATTAAAAGTCTATTTTACACAGTTTTTTTTGTTTAGGTTTCAAAATGTCAGTAAAAGTTTTACCTTTTTTATATCTTTGAAGCATAATATCTTATTTATTCGTAATTTTTTCTTTATAGTTGAAGATTTTAAGGGTTATAATGAAAATTAATGCTGTTTTTAGATGAAAATTTTTATTAGAATTTTGAAAAACATTTTACAAACATTTCACTTATGGTTTTATATAGAAAACAACATGTTTTTATTTAATGCCATTAACCTAAAGGAAAATATCAAATAGTCTTGTTTCGCTCTTATAGTTTTTTCTATCTATGAAATACTCATGTAGAATTGCAACTAAAGCTTACAAAAATAATAAGTTTAAAAAAATTATTAAAATAATTTCAGCTGTAGGAAATATTTGATTGCTAATAAAACGTTTATAAAGGATTCCTTCCATACTCTTAAACTGTAATACCTATTTTTAACAAAACAGGTACATATCGCCTTTTTTATTATTACTTTACCTAAACCGAAAAACTTATGATAGTCTTAAACTTAAGTACTTATAATTTGTTGTTTATAAGTTTATTAGTGAATAATATAATACTGTAATCTTCAAACTCGTTTTACACTACTAACTGTTTGATTTATATCTACAACAATATTTGTAATGAAACTTTTATGCATAAAACTTTTCAAGTAAAATAGTTTCTTAATGTTTTCATTAATTTTTAGTTATGAGACATTTAAAAAATTAAATTACTTAAAAAAAAAAATTATTTTAAATTTTTCATATACTGCTCTGGTAAACCATTTTGTTTAGTAAATTACAATAAATTTTGAAAATAAATATTGGACGTTAAACTTTCAAAGATTAATTATTCTCTTGAAAACAGTTTATTTCACAAAAAAAATATTTTAATTTATTTAATTTTTAACTTGTGGCTATAGTTTTAAAAACAACTGAATACTAAAGCACTCCTACTTAGTATGCATTATTTGAAAAATTCTCAGATGTTAAGCAAGGTTGATAACAACTGCGGATTGAGGGAATTTTTATTCAGAGATTTCATGTACAACATAAGCTCTGCGCTCAGTTACTTGCACTCACAACGTGTTATTCACAGGTTAGTGCAATTTTAAATATTACTACATAAGTATGATAGTTTTGCTCTAAATTTTATTCACTTTAAAACTTGCAAGATTAGCTATATGATACATCTAATTGTTTCTCATACATCTTAATGCTGTTCAGTTCAAAATTTTGTCATTATCAAATTTTATACATCAAATTTTAGTTTCAAACTTTAATAATACGACTATTCAGAGATCTAAAGCCAGAAAACATAGTGCTGAAGAAGGATGAAAATGATAACATAATGTTCAAGATAATAGACCTGGGCTACGCGAAAGACATCAGCGCGCAAGACAAAGCAACAAGCCTCGTTGGAACTTGGCATTACATAGTGAGTCAGTTTGAGTTGTTAGAAAAATAATCCAGGTGTTCCATTTTTTGTCAGTTTTTAAGTTGGTGTCAAACAAAAAGTATCAACAGACATAGACTTATAGTTTATTAGAGTAAATAAATAGTATTAAAATTGAATGAAACTATGTTCGCTAAAATCAACATACCAAATTTAATTTCAGGCGCCTGAGTTCTGGCCAGGTCAGCAGGGTCAGGACCACTTTCACACGCACAAAGTGGACCTCTGGTCGCTCGGACTGGTCACTTTTGAGTGCATGACCGGAAGAAGGCCATTTTATCCGTTCGTCGACCCGCAAAAGGTCATTAGGGAAATCCCCAAAAAGCAGCAGGACCACATTTGCACCACCTTTTCCATGGGTTATTTGTTTAACTTTTTTTTTGAAAATCTAAAACAAATAATATATTTTTACTAAAACTATGAAAAAGGTAAAACTTATTGACTACATTAAGCGTTTATAACAAAATTTGTTGATAAAAGTTTTTTTCTACGTGGTTTTAGTTAAAACTAATCCATTAAAAAAAAATATTATTTAACCAACAGTAAAACCTATTCAAACCCAACTTTACTTACCGCCCAAAAAAGCTTCATTCAACATTAAAGTATCTAAAAAGATCTAACTTACAGATCCAGAACCGAGCTTCACGTTTTCATCGAAGGTTCCAGAACCGAACTGGTTGTGCGAAGACAACTGTCAGATGTTCGTTCCGTGGCTGCAGAAAATGCTGCTGTTGGATCCGACCAAGAGAGGCGGTTCCGACTGGTTCCAAAGCCTGCAGCAACTTCTCAAGCAAACTGAAGTTTGTGTTTTTAAAAAAAAGACATAGTGAATTAAAATCAGCTTTTCAAAGTTTAAAAATCCAGCAAAAATTACTTTTTTTTTCTAAATATTTTAAAAACTTTTTTTTAACTAATACACACTGTCCTTACTTAAATAGCAACACCTATAAAAATCATCTACTTAAACTAATTTTCAACTTTATTTTTTATATATTGTTCTTACCCTGTTTGTTGTAACTAAAATCAAATATTATATCCGCTAGGTGGTGTCAGTGTTCAACGCAAGCACCTGCAAGATGCTTTCCTTCAGTTGCAGTTCTTCCCCGCCACTGAAACACCGTCTTCAGCGGGTCATGCAGGTCGATTTCGACGACGAGTTGATCTGTTTGTTCGACGATGGACAGATACCCAATCACGGATTTCTGATCGAAAAACAATGCTTCAGGTTGAACAAGGACAAGTCGAGAATGAACGGGGTTTTTAAACTTTTGCATTATTATTTTTTAGATTATTGATACGCTACTCATATACTTTTCTTAACTTTCTCTTATAAGTTTTAATTATTTTATAGATATTTTCTGCCTACCTTTTTTCTTCGTAACAAAAACATTATGTTTATATCTTTATCTTAGTTTTTAAAATGCACTTTATTCTAAAAGAATTGATACTTTTTATTATTAGCATATTGAGCTATCTGGATAAAGTATCAATCAAAACTTTGTACTTTGCACCAACTTAAACATACTTTTTACTTTCCAGCCACCTCGTTTATTGTACGTGTTTGCAAAAGAAAACCGCCATTCGCAGTTTCCATCCACTGTCGACATGCCGAAAGCTATTAAAAAGTTCCTCGTCGATCGTAAGGTTATTACAATCTTGGTGGTACACATTTAATTTACTCTAGTTTTTAAGTCAATGGTTCAAAAAATGAGTTGATTTAATCTGGTGATTTATTAACAGAAGGAGCACGGTTCGAAACTGCTTCAAATATTCAGCAGCGTGATCATGTACGTGAACAAGCTGCTCGATCAGTGCAAGTACTCCCTGAAAGCTCTCAACACTCTCAACATCAGCGTGAAGAAGCTCTACAGTAACTGCCATGAGCAAGGAAAAAGTTTGTTAATTTACATCATGGGCGTTATCATTTAGCACACAGCTATTTTCACTTTGTTATTAACAAAAAGTTATATGTTTTAACTTCTTCTCATCAATAAATTAAAAAACATAATCAGTTTAGTTTGTATGAAAATAGTTACTGTAAGTATTAGTAACCTTTTAAATTCTCAATTACATTTAATAAATACTAAAATTAATGTATATTTATACTATATATTTGTCTCTAACATAATTTATTGGTAGAGCTGTGTGCTCGTTACAACGAGTTAGAAGGAAGTATGAAGTTGGCGTTGCAAGGCCACATAAATTGCGTGGAAAATTACCAGAGAATCTCGAAAAGCGACCAGCAAGTAGGTCAGTTCAAGTTTGTCTACTGTTATTAACAGATTATGACTAAAACGATTAAAAATACACTGTTGTATTACCTTTTTTTTTTAAATCCCGGGGTGCATCCTGCATCTTAAAAAAAGTCACATTTAAATAAAAAAAAGAAGCTGTGTTGTACGTAAAAACCATACAGACTTACAAAGTTTAGCCACTCATAATAATTTTATCAGTTGGCGCACTAAACCAGTTGTTTTGATATTTCGAAGACTTATTTTTTTTGTATCTCTAGGATTTAATGCCTTATCACTGTATACTTTTTAACGTTTTAATGACAACATGCAAGAGTGCTTATCATTAAATTGCAGCCGAGGTGGTTCTGCTGAATTCGTACTGCAAGTCGAGCGAGAGGTTGCGCAAGTTCGGCAAGGAAGAGATGCCCAAGCTGAAGGAGACTTGCGACAACATCTGCAACCCAGTGAGCGATCTTCCCGATCTGCTCGCTTCCAACACCAACTTCGTGGACACCAACCAGGAGCGCGTCAAGGAAAAGTTTGAGTATATTTGTAACTGTTGCGTTTTGAGTTTTTGTACTCGTTTTGTTTACATAGGATGTCTCGTTTTTTAATTAGGAGTATTTTTTAAAAAGAACAAAAAAGAAAATAGTAGGTGTTGTTTATTTGTTTTTTGTTCAATTTTAATTAGTTATTTTAAACTTTTAAAAATACACAGTGAGTTGTAACAATACAAAAATGAACTCTTGAAAACCTTTTTTTAGTTTATACTTTGCAAATATGTTAGGAGGCGAAAATGGACGGATTACGCAGTGAGGTTCCGTTCGATGACACGCGTCTTTCGAAATCCCATCCCAAGCAAAAACAAGGATGAAAGTTCACTCGTTGAACGTCAGTCTCTTTTATTTTTGATAATTTTTGTCAATCATGTGATTTAAAGCAACAACTGAAAATAATTTGTCGCTTGACTGCTACGTGCAATTAAATTTAAAAACAACAAACTTTTTCTGTAAATTTTGTTAAATATTTGAATGTTATTTAAACAAAAAATTTAAACAAAAAAATTTAAACAAAAAAAGTTATCATGTAAACTTTAGCTTTTTAGAACAAGATTGTAAATAAACATAGCTTTAATATTTTGTTCAACAGAAGCTAATTTGAAAATGAGGGATTTGCTTGAGCAGGTAGTAACTCCTCTGGAAAAGTTTACTAGCGACCTCATCAAAACAACTAACAAGCTTGTTGTGTTAGTTGTTCTTTTTTACACAGATGTACCACTATGCTTAGAGTTTATCATAAAAGTACATTTTCTGAAAATTACATAAAAAAGTGAATTTCACAACATTTAAATTGTCAGTATTTTTATTATCAGTATTTTTTTTGTTAAAGAAAAATTGAAATAAAATCTGCAATTATAAAATAAACTGACTGCTTTAGTAAAAAATTAAAACTTAAGATTATAATCAACTTATTTCTTAAAGTTTTATAGAAACTTGATCAGTTGCCATAGCAAAATATCTAGCTTGCTGAGCAATTCAGATCTGAGAACGACTTCTCTTGCCATGGAAACCCATTACCAGGAAATGGTGAATGAGGGCCGGGACAACAACCAGGTCACCCTGGAATATTTAAGAAACTATCAGGTACTTCTACAAACTTTGTTTCATTATTAGTTTAACTTTAAAAAATAAAAGAAAATATTTTGTTAATCAAACTTAACATATATGTGTTTTCTATTGAGTTGAACAAAAATTTTGAATTGTGTTTAGTAATAATCAGTGCAGTTTCTTTATGACACACAAATAAAAACACTTGTATGTTTCTAATAAATTTTTATTAGTTTTAAAACTTCATGCACAGGAAACGCTGATGCGAGTGTACGACGCCATGGTGCAGTACCGAGCCGGATACACGGAGTTCACCGCCACCAACTTCTACAAGCAGCAGAGGGAGGGGGTGAGCGGGGAAATACCTAACCTGGTACAACAGATCGACGGCAACATCAGAAAGTTGGTACTTTTTCAAATTGGTTTTTTGCTGTTTTGTTTTTGATAAATGAAAACTATTCTAAGGTTATATTTTTGATAACACCTTTAACTATTAACAGTAAAATAATCATAAGTTAAGACAGGTTTTTATACTTTTTTATTATACAACCTACTCTATTACTAATAATAACTTGTTGAAGGTTGAACGAAAAAGTGGACAAATTAACGGTTTCGCCCAATCTCGACTATTTAGATTTTCTCAACGATTTTGACGACAACGGAGATTTCATTGGTGAAAATTGACCATGTGGCGTTAGCACACACTTGTCTTATACAGTTTGCTACACGAGAAGGCAACAATTGTTCAAGTAGTTTTGAATGCTAGTTCATTTCAATCTATATTTTTATCTGACTTCGGCTGGTTTAGCGAAAGTACCCTATGTTATTATTTTTATTTTTAGTTTTGGTTGACTTAAAGCAAACGATTGTTTTTATAATTTTTAGTTGTCAAAGCTACTTATGTTCTGCTGCTCGTTTTACTTGTTTGTTTTGTTTGATATAAGTTACCAATCAGCAGTAGCAAATTTGTTCCGTCCTCAACATTAGCTGCCTTTAAATTTATAAACAAAATTTTGTAAAAAGCCTTGTAGTTATGACTAATCAGAATCATTATTTTCATGCTCTGTAAAAGAATTACCGTATATTATAATTTTATTAGTTTTAATTTATTTTAATAATCAATGTATTTTTTTAAAACAAATATTGTGTACCTACTTTTTTTTATCATATTTGTAGAGCTTTCGTTTTATCAGGAACTTCGCTTCAACAATCAATATTATTATTATTTTTTTGTTAGTTTTATTTTTATTTTTTCGAAGTTTCACAACTTAAAAAAACATTTTTAGATGACTGCTTTCCTAATCCTTAAAACATTTTTTTTACCACTTTTTACGCATATACATTAACTTATCTAAAATACCTGAGTTTTATTTTTTGAACTAATTTTGTAACACCTTTTAAATTTGAACTTTTTTCACAGTCATTTTTCAAGCAAAATATATACTAAAATCATTCAGAGTTGTCACAAAGTCAGGAAAAACGAAAAATATGGTTCTTCAAAAAAAAAAGTCAGGAAAAGGTAGGAAATTGAATATAGCCATGCTCTAAATATCAGGGTTGCCAAAAAACCTGGAATTTTGTAAAAACCTGGAGTTTGACAATTTAGGCTGAAAAAAGCTGGAATTTTGAACAAAAACTACTAAAAAACCTGGAATTTTAAACAGCTTTTACATGTTAAGTAGTAAAATTTTAATTTGACACAAAAAATCTATTGCATAGATAGAAAAATTTGTCAACAAAATATTTTTTAAGATAAAACACATTTAAAGAAGCTTTAAGATATCTTTTCAAAGTCCTATTTAACACAGTTTTTTTACCTTAAACTTAGTTTTAAACCAAAAATAGACCCTAAAACGCGTAATTTTTAAAACCTTGAAGAAATTTGAAAACCTGGAAAAAATTTACCAAAAACATTTGGCAACCCTGTAATGATATAATATTTGATATAAACATACAAATACATTGATCATACACATATGATTCCAATGGTGCAGTGGAAGTTAGATGATTGAGTCCAGCAAAATAACTGTTGTTTTAACCTGTATAAAAAAATTGAAAACTTAACATAGTTTCAAGTCTTTGTTTATGTATTTTTTAATCAGTTTTGAATAAGAATTTAATTGAGAAAAGTCATGAAATTTTTTTCAACTCGATCTGTGGCAACCCTGATCATTTTTATTCATTTGCACAGTTATCTTTTACGAAATATAGTTTGTCTTTAAAAAAATTTGCTTTTTGATAAACATTGTATTTTTTTAAAACATAAAGAACTTGATCGTTTCCATTTATTAATATTTCCTAATTACTATTATACATTATTTTAATATTTGCTAATTAGTCAACTAATAGGTTTATTATTCAGCCTTTTACTTAAACAACTATTAATTTATAAAACATTATACAAACTGGTACAAAAATCGTTTCAACATCTTATAATTATATTAATTATAGTTGAAATTGTTTTTTATGACAATATAATAATTTTTCGATAATAAAAGTAATGGAAATTAGTAATAAAATTGCAGAAGGGTAGTAAAATGTTTAATTGATCATTAAAATTAGTAAGACAATTATTTAAACAGAAAGAGTGCTTATACATCGTTACCAAGTAAGATATGTACCTAGTTACAGTAAAAATATTATTAATATTGTTTTATTTTAATACCATTTTTATAAAAACTTGAGTACAATAACATTAACAAGTAAAGGGATCTAAGTATTGGCAATAATTTTTGAGCAGTCAATGTATTATTTGAAATGGCAAACATGTATCTAAACGAGAACTAAGTATAATAATAAAAATATTTCCACATTTATATTTTTTGTTTTCATGTTAAAATTACTTTTTTATGTATATTAATTTCTTCATAGTTGAAGTTTATTTCTAAAGTAAAAGTATGAAAAAGGTTCTAAGTGACTTATGAATCATCTTGACTGGAGTTTGGTTTTTTACTCCACAGTTATTTATACGAAAATACTTATTCCATAATATATTGTTTGCAGTTAATGGATCTAAAAATGACACAGATATAAACAATTGTATAGATTTAATATAAAGTATTAGATTAAATTTCCTTTAAAATTGTTTTTTGACTATTTAAAAAAAGGCATTGAAATTTTTATTAAACTGTTATTAGTGGTTAGATGTAAATGATTAACAATATATAACATTAATAATTTGTAAATATGCAAACTTAGAACAGCATTATTAATTAGTCCTGTAAATTTTATGAGATTTTTCAGTGTTTTTTTAAACTTTGAATTTAGTACAAGAGTAAATTAAGTGAAAAACTTGAGTTAATTTTATAAGTATAAAAGTTTGAAAGTAAATAAATTTAATTACAAACAACTAAGTTGCATTGTATATACTTTTAAACATTTAAAAATTATTCAAAGATATTTGTACTATCCGAATTTTAATTGTAAATAACTAAAATTTTAGTAGAAAAAAATATTTATGCTGTATAAAAATAACTTCTACAAATTTTTTTTGAACTTATGAAGTAGTAAAAATGTTAAACTTTAATGTTCAGCTCCAAGTATTAGTGTCCATTAGAAGAAGTAATTTTTTGTTTATTTGATTAAATCGGAATTCATGTAGTATATGGAAACTTGTTTTATATGTTGTATTATAAACATAAATTAAGTATTAAAATTTTAGCTGAAACTCATCACTAAGATAACTATAAAACTTTACCTTCTTTAATTTAATTTTAATATGCATGCATATTTCTGATTATTTGACTAAAAACTGTTTAAAGCTTTATTTAACTAGCCTTATTTTAGGATTTACAAAAAGTTTGTTTAAGAAAGAATTATTTATGAATAGTTTTAAAATCTCAGGATAGTGATGCTGATTTACTACTAACTTAAACTTACGGGTTAGCGATAAACAAGAACTAGAGATATTTTTAGCTTATATTACACAGCATTTTTAAGAGCATAACGCTTTTTTTAATAGTAAAGTTTTTAATAGGAACTTTTAGAGTTTTTACTTTAGAGTCAGTTAAAAGCTATAAATTAAAAGTTTTTGAAATAATGATTTACTAATATTAGTAAGTTTGGTTACATTTATAGGAGTACTTAGAAACAATTTCGACTAACAGAAAATTACAAGTTTTTCATTAACAACTAATTAGGAACTTTAAAACTAAATTTTTTAAGTTTTGAAAACTAATTTCTATATCTAAGTATTTTATAATATTACTAGTATATTTTGATCTAGTTAGTTTGTATAAACTTAAAGTTTTCTCTTAGTTTTTATTTTTTAAATTAAAAAAAGACTCCTATAGTTTTTGTCAACTTTTTGAAACTATGTATTTTTTGAAGCTGTAAATCTTCAAATGACTATAAGGCAATTTCTTAATTTTTATTTTACCCATTTATGGAAGGTAATTACCAAATTTACCCTTAATATACAGATTTTAGTTAGTTTTGAGGAAAAATAAAATATTTTTTGAATCCTAAGCTTGTTAATCATTTAAAAATATTCGAAACTAAAGAGTTAACTTAGCTAAAAAATATAACAGTTAAATACTAACTTTCACATTGATAAAACAACTAATTTACATAACTTGTAATAGATAAAATTTACCGCCAAGGGTAAATGTTCACAGGTGAAGAATCGCTGCTATAAGGTATAAGAATAAATTGCAACTTTTAGCAATTTCTTTGAAAAGTTTTTGTCAAATCAAACAACTATTAAGAACTTCGTAATAAATTTAATGGACTTTATAACTTAGAAGATTAGCTTTAAATCTTATTAACTACTTCATTTATCGAAAAAAAAACTTTAGAATTTGTGTTGTTTTCTGTTATTCTATTTTAGCAATACTAATATAAATAATAATCTTAACTATTAAGACATTAAATCCGTGGTGTATTACTCGATAAGCAAAAGGCCTTTCTTGTACACGCCCTTAGACTAAACGTTCTGAGCGCTTATTTTTGGTCTTTCAATAAACAATTCAACATTTCTTAATAAGACTTATATTCATTTTCTTTACTTAAGTTATAATTTGAAGAAACTTCTCAACTTTTTATCCTTCCAACAAATAAAATAACTTCAGCAGATGTTTAGGTTTGAAAAAATTTAAAAGTAGATGTTTTCACAAGCTTTTTAATGTGGTACTTGTTGATGGCAAAAAAGTTTTATTCTAAAATGTATGACAAATATTGTTAACTCATATAACTAAACAGCATAAATAAGAAGTCGGCAAACTGCGGCCCGTGGGCCAAATGCGAAAGCAAAGGGTAGATATGTGGCTTACGACCATGTAAATATGGTCTGCCAAAGAAAATTTGTAGGCAAGAAGTTATATTTAGAGCTGATATGGATTTTCTCAGTAAAGTTATGTATTTTGGTTAATTTTAATATAACTATTTGAACATATTTAGGATAAGTGCTAGAAGTACTGATTTTTAAACTTACAAGTGTGTAACAAGGCTTTTAGTATAAATTAAAGACCTTCTCCTAGGTTGAGAACATAATATCTTTTTAAAACTTAGAGTATGGATGCTTCTTTTAAGTAGTTTATTGGTGCAATACTCAATGAAATCATTAATTCTGTAGTTCCAAATATTTACAAAAGTTGTGCATAGAAAAATTTAAAAATAAAATATTTGCACGCTCGGTATTTTGGTAAGCATGTAACTTATACTTAAGTCGCTGTTTTTATTGTATCTTCTCTTAATTCAAAATTTGTAAGTAACGTCTATAAACAACATAAGAATACTAATAGTTATTTTTTTTACTGACTAGTACAAAGTTTTACTACTTTATAAGTTTGTTTTTGCAAAGTAAGTTCATATTTATTCATTTGTTTTTGCTTACTTCTTCGTTGAAATTTTGTCTTTTTTTACTATTTATTTCGGCTGTTAGATATGCTAAATTATTATTATTTGAAAGTAATATGTAAACTATTGCATAAACGTAACTTTGAATCAGTTTTGTATTTTGTTTTAGTTGCGAAAGTTTTTTGTTTCATCTGATACTTTTACAGTCGTTTTTTTTTACTATTTCAAAATGAAAATTTAATTTAAATGCTTATGCATATATATATTTATTTAGATTGTTGGGTTTTACTGTGATATTTATTTAGAGTGATAAACTTGGCTTCATAAAAACTCTAAAACTTCATGATTTAGGAATATTGTGAAATCATTCTTTAGGCGAGCAAGCATAGAACCACAATTTAAGTAAAACATTTAAACATATTTACTCTCTGCTTTAGTTTTTATCACACTGCCTGTGATAAAGTTTATTTAACAAAACTATATTTAAGATTTTTCAGTTCATATCTTTTACTCTTAGTAAAATTGTTGTTTATGACATAATGCTCCTCTTTGTGCTATACATTAAGGTTCAATAAAACATTTTTTTTTTTTAATAAACACAGTTTGTTAAGAAAAGCTATAACACCTTAACTTTTTACCAATTATCGAAGATTTCTTGTATTTACCATTAAATTTTTAGATTAACTCACATCAAGTTACTGAATTTCAACAGTTTTTTAGAATGTCTTTGATTGTTTTTGCGCGTTGCATTCATTTTAATCAAAAAAAACAATTTAAATACATAATTGGAAAATACGCAATGACTAAATATTTTAAGTGAGCAATATCTTATTTACAAAAAATGATAAACGTTGTAAACTTTAGATTGGTTTATTTTGCTTGATTTTATACTTTTAGAAATTTCTTTAATATGTCTACAGTCTAGCTAGATATTGATCATCTAAAAAAAGCAAACACTTGAAAACTAAACTGTTTCTACTAAAAGTAAAAAAAGAATAATAACCTGAATCCTTAGTGAAAATTTTTATCAATTTATGGTTTTTATTTGTGTCACTAGCTTCACTAATCCATAAAAAGCCTTAGTAGATTTTTGTAATGCTGTTTGTTTTGAAGTTAGTAAAAATACTTGTTTTCATCTAAAAGCTTACTTAAACTGATAGATTTTTTTTTTTTTTGCATTATTAAAGAGTATCTGTAAAAAATTAAATGTTTAAAGTCATTATAATTGCTTTTAACTTATTTAATAATGCCGTTTTACTTTATATAAATTTTTTAATTATGAGACAAAAAGTGTATAAAACGTCTAGTAAAAGTATTTATTCTAGTCTTAGTTATACGTGTAAAAATAAGGCTATAATCGAAGTTTGATTAATACTTTCTTTTTTGTATTGTAAAAAAATCTTTATCTTTGTTATTAAAAATGTTTATCATTTTACTATCGAATGTGAAAATAAGAATAAACATAATATTACGCAAAACAAGCTTTGAGATCTAACAATTTTAAATAATTTCGTTCAGTAAAATAATTAGCATTTAAAAACCACAACTATGTTTGTGTATCGAAAGTAGTTTTGCTGAAAATTTAACTTGAATAGTAAAACCATAGTAAAATGATTACTAAATAAAACACTATAAACTAATATTATAAATTAATAAATTATATTAAGTTAAGATTGAGTTCAAATGTTTTTTTAAAGCAACAACAAACAAACTTCTTAATTGTCGTTTTTTTAGAACGAATAAACTATTTTACTAATATGAATAAAAGCACGTTTTAATAAAACAAGTTTATTCTGTTTTTAATTTAATCCAATTTTGGTTAGTAGATTTTAATTCAAAATGCACAAAAAATGTGAATAAGGTTTTTTTTAATATATATTATATACTAATAATAAATTCTATTTCATAAAAATTGTGTAATGTAAAAAAGCTTACACTTATTATATTTTTTGATACTTTCGTTTTAGAATTACTTACTTTTATAATAAAACTGATAAAATTTATCGGCTAGAGTTTATATCAGGGATCTGCAATCTTCGGTCCGCAAAGGGCAAAAGTGTAGCTAGCCAGCATACTTTTAAAATAAATGGGATGCAGCCCGCGATAGTTAAAATACCGGCTTCGAGCATAGAAATTTTTAAAAATTAACTTGTAAATTTCAAGTATGTCACGAAATTTAAAAAAAACTACAACTGCGGCCCGCACCCACAAATGCCTAAAGATTAAAATTCCAGTTAAGCGTTTAACTTTAAAGCCAAAACAGCAAGTATAAAACTAACTGAAAGTTACTTACTTTAAACTTTATAGTGCATTTGGTTTTCTAGCCTTACTGAACAACGAGCAAACAAGAGTTTTGAAACTAATGATTTTAAAATTTATCTAAACTATATTAAGTTTAATTAATAAATGTAGCTAATGCTGAGGTAAGACACATCTACAATATTTTAGTTTAGAATTCACAGTGTGTCATCATGTAGATTTTTACTACATATGAATTTTTAATGGTAATATTCGAAAAATATAGTAAAATAAAAGTGTGAAATAGTTAATAAAGTAAACTTTTTAAACTCTTCTACAGAATCAAAATGATCTAATCAAAATGAGTTGCAGCATATTTAAGTTTATCAATTAAAACTGTTATTTTAATGAATTGTTAAAACTTGAAAGCAACTTCACTTAAGCAAACGTAAATATTTACAATAAACTCTTTTTTTTAATTTAATTGATAAAAATTGATATTTATAGTGCAGAATATATGCTATGTAAAATGCTATAGAGTATACTGATTATAAACTAAATAATTAGCATATTTAAATTTAAGATTAAGATTAATAAACTAATAATAAATTAAATCTTGAAGTATATACATTTTTGATATTACCTGATAAACATTAAGCACAACTAAATGCCAGTAACAACAAAAAGGTTTACGCTAAAAAATACGATGACCACTGACGTTAATTGTATTGATGATGTTGAAACTAGTTTCTCCTCAGAATCCAGCTCAAGTGACTCGTACAGCTGCACCTCTTCCTCCGAGTCCTTCTCCGATCCCTACCAAGTGCTGAGCTCCGAAGATCTACAAGCGAGTATGGATCGCGACATCGCAACAGTCAAGTCCATGCTGAGCACGCGCAACGTGAACAGCACAGAGGTTAGAATTCTGCTCGACGAATGCAACTGGAACGATCACGTTCTGATAGAGAGGATCGCAGAGGGTCACGTGACCTTCTGTTCCAAACCCGATCTACCGTCGAAGGGCGTCAGGTACGAGGTGTCCGATGCAAACTTTTTTTACTGCGCCGTTTGCTGCTCTACGTGCTCAACGACAAAAATGGTCGGTTTGGGATGCGGGCACGTCTTCTGCGTCGACTGCATTCAGAGTTACGTTGAAATCAGAACGGAGAGCCGGCAGAAAGAAATGTTTTGCCTCTCCGACACCTGCAGCTCGCTGATTTCAGACCAAGCCGTTCGATACTTGGTCGACGAAAAAGTGAGCAAGGCACACCGGCGGCTGATACTCGACAGCTACGTGCTGAAAAACAACGCGCTTAGCTGGTGCCCGGGATTAAACTGCACCAAAGCGTTCAAAATAGACAAGTACGCCGCTTCCAACGTCAGCGTTAAGTGTACAAGCTGTGACGTCACAATGTGCTTTGGCTGCAAAGAAGAAGCTCACGAGCCGCTGGACTGCAGCATGCTGAAATCCTGGCTGGACTACCGGACCAGTAATGACTTGAACGAGCTGTGGTTCAAGGCGCACGTCAAGAAGTGCCCCGGATGCGAGCTGTCCATCACTAAGGGTCTCGGGTGCAACCACATGACTTGCATCGCGTGCCGCCACCAGTTTTGCTGGGCGTGCCTCGACGCGTGGGAGAGTCACGGGTCCGAATGCAGCTACAAGCGAGACGAGTTCGAACGGGCGGACAGCAAGCGAGAGCTGGAAAGGTACGAGTTTTATCAAGGCCGGTACGACGAGCAGGAGAACAAATTGAAACAGGAGAAATGTCTGAGTGTGATGGAAAATATAACTTGTATTCCGTTTTTGATCAGAAAAGCCAGAGAGGTGCTCCGAGACTGCCGCCTGTACCTCAAGTACACCTACGCTTTCAGCTTCTTCCTCGAAAGAAACAACGCGTCGGCTGTCTTCGAGTTGCAGCAGAAGAGTTTGCTCGAAGATTTGGAGGATCTGGGCGAGTGTTTGAAGAAAGTTGACGTTGATGACGTCATAAGCAACTTTAAAGTGAGATCCGATCTCAGTGAAAAGCTGAAGTACTGTGTGAAAAGAAAAAAAGTTTTGATTACTTCCGTCGATGAAGGTTACGAGCAGGAAACGTGGAAGTTTTTTCAGTTTTAAAGACTATTTTGAACACTCTAATAATATTTTTATAAAAAATTTGAACTACGAATGTTTTCTCTTAAAACTAAATGTTTTTTATAAAATTGACTGGTTTTTTAATGTCCGAAATTATGAAATATTTCGTATATATAGTTTTAAGAAGTTTTAAAATAGTTAAACACATCGTAAATAAAACTATTCTAAATTAACTTGTGAGTGATGTGTATGTAAACTTGATTAGTTTTATTAATATGTATTCCGATTAAGTAATAATAGAGAATAAATCATTATCAAAGATAAATTAGGATATTGTCTGTTGTTGATTTGCAGCAAGTAACTTATATAGTTCAAAAGAAAATTTGTAGAACAGTTTACATATTAACCACTCCTGACATATCTTTAACGTATAGTTTATTAAGTTTTTATACAACTTTTAAGAACTTTTGTTTTGACTTAAATGTAGTCAATGTTATACTTTTTGATAAGAAGTATTTACTCATGTTATATATATAGCTTGAAAATCTACAACTATATTTATGTATATTAAGTTATAAAAACGTTGCATTCTCTAATATAAAAATTATTGTAGATAATTATTCTTCATATTATTTTTATAACCTACTTTCTAACTAAACAAAGACACAGTTAAAATGTTTTACTAACTATTATATTTATTTTATTAATAAATTTTGAATTTATTTAAAAACTAAAAACCTCCGGAAATTTAGTTTTTATTTTTCTATGTAACCTAAAAGCAATGCAAAAAATCATTATAAGTTTTTTAAAAGTATGTTTAAGTTTTATAGTATATTTTATTTTAAATCTTAATTAAGTGAAAATATAGAATAATGAATTCAACTACTTATTGATAATTTAAATTGACTTAAGTTATAGTCCATTGATCAGAAAAATGCAGCCCGACCTTCAACGGCCAAATCCGGCCGTTGAAGGTTAAACGTACGATCTGTGAAGGGTAACACTCCGACCTGGGAAAAGTTTAGTTTTTAAAACTTACTCTAAATATTTAAGGATCTGAAATGAAGAGAAAAATAAAAGGTCATAGGTACAAGAGATGGGAAATTAAGAAAATAAGAAAGTAACGGAAGTTGTAAATAATAATGCGGCCGGATTTTTTTTTGACAAAATTTCACATATTAAACACCAATAACAAATGCCTAACAACCATTGAACAATATTCAAAAATATGTTGTTGTACAAAATTAGTTTTTTTATGTATGATTATAAAAAAATCTCGATTTTATTTATAGTAGGGTTTTTAAAACTTGTCTACATCTTCTTGAGGACAATTTTAGCTATCAGAGTGCAATTACTAGTAAAGTTTATAGTAATTAGATAATAAACTAATAGAGGACGACCTTGTAAGATAAAAGGAAGCGATAATATTTTAAATTTCTATTTAGTGGGCGATTTTAAAGTAAATTTGGGTATCCCTGCTTCTACATAAACCGTCATCCAAATTTTAAATAAGTACACTATACGATTTTCGTGCTACGAATTTCAGAGCATACATGTTAAAATCTAAAACTTGTACTGTAAATCAAAAGTAGCTGTCCTAAATTATTTATAGTGAAATGTAAATTGAATGAGTATACATAACTAAGTTTAGTCACTGAAACACAATCAGTGTTTATTTTTACTTGTCCTGGTCAAGACATTAAAAAGGTGTGCGACTTGATAACCGACAGGTTCTTCGTGCACCAGGTCCTAAAACCCAATAGTTTAAGCTTTTTATGTCGTTAAATAAACAATAATTTTATTAAAACTATTTTAAATTAACCTCTACAGATAAAAGTTCAACTTAAATACACTAATAATTTTAAAGTTTAATATTATACTAACTGTCTTGGACAACACATTAAATTACATCCGTGGTGTTGGACTTAATAACCGAAAGTTTTTTGTACACTAGGTTTTTGGACTTAGCACTTACTTTTTTTTCGTTAAATAAACAATATATTTACTTAAAATTTTCCATTTTAAATTTCTGAACAAAAAATAACATAAAAAGTTAAAAAAAAAGATGTTTTTAAGATGTTAAAATCTAAAATAGATTTAACTTAAACATAAAAAACTAGGACTGAAAAAAAAGCTTATCTAAATAGAAAGAAATAATAAGTTTTCCAATCCAGCTTTAGATTGAATTGAACGCTGAACAACAAGAATTAACGTTTTCTAGCTTAGAAACAATACCAAGCCATAATTTGCCTGAATTCAAAAATTAAGTCAAAGAAGCAAAATAGAATGCATTAATTTTTATAAACTTTAATTAGAAAAAAATACAGAGAACAATATTAAAATTCATTCATTTTTCAAAAATAAAAAAATTGTTTCCACTTATTTTAAAGTATTTATAATATATTAAACATGTCTCTATGTTACTAGATTAGATAAGAAAATTATAGTAAGGAAAACATTTATTGTTGCAAGGGGTAGAGTGTGAGACTGATGTTTTTTTACCATAAAAAAAAAATAGTAGGGGTCCTAATGAGGGCTTTAAAAACTCTCTGTGTTAAACGTTAGTAGGTTGAAACCCATGGCCATCACATATACAAACATAAAAGCTAATTTTATTTTAAAAAATGTTTTATACAGCTTAGAGGAAAAAAACAAGCTGGACAAAATACTTTGAAAAAATAATTAAGATGCACATAAACTTAAGGTTATAAAATTACAAAAAAAAAAAACTAAAAAAAAGTCAAAACAGTTTCATTTTAAAATTTATTATGAAATAAGACTTTTTTTGAATATGTGTCAACCATAATCTTGCAAAATTCAATTCAAAGAGGTTTATATCGGTCATTATAAGGACTCCTACACCATCAGGCAACACAAATTGTAATAAAAATTCAGTGGAAGTTAGTAATTATTAATTAATGATAATTGACACAGACAGAAAAATAAAACGTTACTTTTCCTAAAATGTCACTAAATGACAAAAGTAAGGAATATACATGTGAAAAGACACCTTCAAGAATGCAAGTATGAAGTTTCAATGTTTCAAAGTTGAGCATAAATATAAGTTTTTTGTAAAGTATATAGCTAAAATTTGAAATTTATGATGAGTTGCTATACTAGAAATGTCCTGGCTCATAATAAAACGGTAAAATAACATTAAAAATTAAAATACACATAAATAGAAACCTTCAAGAAACCAAGTATAAAGTATCAATGTTTTATATTAATGTTTTTAGTTATAATGAGTTATAGTTTTTCTATATATTTGTTTTTAACCCTAATTTAACGTTTAAAGTTTCTAAGAATATTAGTGCAAACTTCTAGTAGGGTATTTTAAGAGTTATTATTTTTATGCAAATGAAAAATAATTAATTTTAAACGGCTGTTACAAAACTTAAGTTTATTTTATTCAACATAACTTAACATATTTAAAAAGTAAACTTTTTGTGAAAGCCTTTTTTTTATATTGTAACTTAAGATAAAAAAAAAATATTTCGTTTTATTAAAATTTGTTGGTTTTTTTTTTTTAGTAATATTTTATCATCCTCTTTAGTAATGATAATTAGTTTTAAACGGCCGTTACAAAACTTAAGTTTTTTTTATTCATCATAACTTACAATATTTAAAAAGTTACCTTTTTTTGTAAGCCTTTTTATTATATCATATTATAAAATTAAAAAAAATAAATTGTTTTATTAAGATTTGTTGGTCTTAAAAAAAACTTAGCCTGCATAAACTAGCTTATTTACCAATAATTAGGCTAAAAAAAAGTTAGCCCGCAGTAAGTCAACGTACTGACCTATAGTAACCTTTTTTTAGAAAACTTAGCCTAGAAAAACTTAGCCCAAAAAGATAGCAGTATTTTCCTATAGTTTTAAAATAAATTAATTTCTTTTATTTATCCAGTTCTTAAGTTATGAATAACTTGAACTTAAGTTTTGCCAGTTTTGGAAATAATCTTATACAAAATCAGAAAGCTGTCTAATCTCTTATATTAAAGTTCAAAAAAAAATTCTTTAATTTGTTTTATTTAGGTTCATATAAATGAAAATAACTTTTTCACAACTTGTAGAGTTTTAACTAAGCTGCAAGTTCTATTTTACAGATTTTTAAAATAAAAAATAATTTTTAAGTATAGCCATTTAAAGTCAGCTAGTACAATAGCTTTCTTATGGGAGAAAAACTAAATATGCAAATAAATAAAAATTGTTTAAAACATAAATCTATCTCCTTGTACGTATTTTGAGATAAATACCTCAAATGGTCAAAAAATGTTCCTTGCAATATTTAGAAAAATATGTTGTAACAAAAAAAAATATGAAAAAAACAAACAATAAAAACTGTTTATTTCTTTATGTTTTAGTCATATAGTTTTTTATTTATTTAATTTTTTTTTAATATTTCCAATCATTAGTGAATTAATTTATCAGGCACTTCATAAAAGTAAATACTCAAATTGTTTAAAATTGAAAAAAGTTATATAAATTTTTAGATTTACATATTTAAAGCAGGTTCAAAAGCGCTTCCTAGAAGCTACCAACCAATTTCACTTTTATAAATGTATAAAAGATAATTGAAAGAGCAGTTTATAATTGTTACAAGATTCTCCTGAAATTTAATATTTTGATTTTTCTCATTTTTTGTTTTGAATATATTACTTTTATAAATAGTTTAATTAAATAATTTTGTATAGTTATACTTTCAAAAATAAAAGGAGATCTTTTTATTTTCATTAGCAGTAGTTTTGATACAAAATTAAAAATAAAACAGGGTGGTAATTTTACCTGCCATACCTTAAATGTTGAACAATTTCTATGTTTAGAATTTTGCAATTTAAATTTGATATGAAATAAATATTGTATACAATAGTTTTTTTTGTAGTATTCAGAATTATTTCTATATAATAGTGCATGTTTATAGAAGCATTACAGTATTTAAAAAGTATTTTTGAGTTCAAGAGTTAGTCAACACTTGATATATAATAATTTAAATATCTTTAGTTTTACTTTAGATACAACTTCATTAAACACAATCTAAATAATTTACAATACTGTTTACTGTTATTTGGATCATAAGTGTACACATATGTAGCTCATTATTACTATTAGGTTTCATAATCTTTTATCTTTACAGATTGGTTATTATTTACATATAAACTAAATACAGTGTTGCCACTTTACCTGGAAACCTGGAAAAACCTGGAATTTGACAATTTAGGCAAAAATAACCTGGAAAAACCTGGAGTTTTTAATGATTTTATCATTTTCAGTAGTAAAATTTCGGTTTGACACAAAAAATCTATCATATAAGTAAGATTTTTTTTGTCATCATCAAACAATTTTTTTATTAAAAAACACATTGAAAACTTTACAGTATCTTTTCAATGTTTTTATACTATTTAACACAGTTCTTATATAGAAATTTACTTAAAACTAAAAATAGACCCAAAAATGTGTACTTTTAAAAACCTGGAAGAAATTTGAAAAACCTGGAAAAATTTTTGAAAAAATGAATGGCAACCCTGTAAATAAATAAAATAAGCAGTTGTTCTTCATGAACAATCCAAGTTAGCTGAGTAACATGGAGTTTCCAATTGAGGTTGTATTTACTACACACTGGATGAATTAAACAATCTTGTGAGTAGCCTTCTTTTTATTCACAACATCTCATATGTCCGTTTTTGCTTTTTTGTTTCTACATACAAAATAAACTAAATATAATATAATACACTTACTTAGAGAAATAAAGATATATACAAATTGTGAAAGTAATTTTAATTATGCATGTGGAAATTTTATTAAACTTTTGTAAAGTATTATAATTCTTTCAATTTATTTTGGTTCAAGCATGGTATTACACTAAGTTTAAATAGATTTAGAAAAAAATATTAGTTTTAGAATGGAAAGTAAAATTATATATATTCCAAGTAGAACATAAACATGTTGTGAATCTGAACATTTTTTGATTAGTTTTTATTTAATTATTGCAGTTATATTTAGTATAATTATTTAAGAACACTTATTGCTACTATTTAAATATTTTTGTACTATCTTATAACTGTAAATTTATATTAATAGTAGCTGATTTGTAATTAAAATTTTCTAGTAACTAGTAAGTATTTTCTTCAAACAGTAAAAAGCTACTAAAAAATTGTTAAACTTTTTTTTTACTGTTCAAAATATAGTTTTAATTGTTTGCTAACAAAAGATCCTAGTGAAGTAACTTCACTGGAATATAAATAAAAACAAATTATACAGTAATCTTCCTTTATTCTACCAACATATGTTTCTGTGTGTCAACGAATCAACACACTTCAACTGGGTTCTGTAAAAAAATAATTACTGTAATGAGAGAATAGAAGCATGGAATAAAGTATGTGTATACATGTTTTCATAAGATATTTTCTACAGATAATAGTTATTAGTAGGTAAAATACTTAATATTAAATCCGACTGTTTTAAAACTATATAATATTTATGATTATTAAGTCTAAAATAAGTAAAGTATGCTAAATTACACAACAAAACAACAAATTATAATATAAACAAACAACTCACGTTAATGGGAGAGATAACTGATTCAAAATTTATTGTCCTTAACTAATAAAAAATATATTCATTGCAACTAATAATTACATCACAGTGTAAACGAGGTTATTTAAACTATTTAATTTGTATTGCAAAGATCATTAATTTAGTTTTTATGTAATCTATTTTGAACAAAAATAAAACATTAACCATTAGATAAAGAATCAATAAAATTTAATAAAACTTAACGACGGTGAAGGCAATAAAAGTCACAGAAACTCGATGTAACGTGTATGTTATATATTGAATGTTTTTAATGATTAAATCAAAATTATATACAATTAGGAAGCAGATTTCAGATTTAGTTAATTGTTTGACAATGTTTTTTAACATTCAAAATATTTTTTTTCTAATAAATTAATTGAAAATAGAGTAATGTTGTCTTAAATTTGACAAAAATAATTTTCAACTCAATGTGGGTGTTTTTTAAAGCTTAAAAACTATACACATTTAAATTAAATAGATACTCAGCAGATTAAATAAATAAATTATACCATAAATGTCTTCTTCTTTAATGCTAACCATTATTAGTATAGTTGAAGTATAATTGTTACTTATTCTATAAATATTATTTGTAAGTATTAAAATTAAGATAAAATTTTCAAAAACAAGAATGTATGTGTTCTATAAGCAATAAACGTTTTCATTTTTTGTAGAATATTTTACTTTAGTATAAAAAGTTTCAATTCTTTTATGTCAACGTACCAAAATAAGTTTGCTATATATGCATATTGCACAACTCTAGACATATTTTAAACAGCATATTATTGCAAACTTTTTATTTTATTTTTCGACCATTATGTTTAAGTTTTGACTCTTAAGTATTATATAAGAACGCTGTTTGTATACTTGAAACGTTCAAAAAGGCTTTTAAAGTTATCTACTTGATCTTTTGTCAAGGAGAAAAACAAAAGTTTAATCAAGCAAAAGTTTAATACAAAGGAGTGTTTTTTCATATCGAAATCCTTAGTTTCAATACTACTGAAAAATAAAATTACTATGAAGGAAGATATTAAAGCTTAACTTAAGTTTTTGAACTGTATTTGTAAAATAATAATAACAATAATAATAAAACTATGTTATAGTTTACTGAACAACAACAAAAAAAGACGCTCCAATTAAACTAACAAATAATTTTAAAATCTCGATAGACTTTAAAAAATATTACGATATTAAAATTACAAGTAATTAACAACTAAAACTTATAAAGTGTTGCAGTGCACAAATCTATCTTAAGTTAGAAAAAAATTACAAATAAAAATTGTAAATATCACCAATACTACTACAAAAACTACTAAGAGTATGGAGAGCAACATTTTAGCTTTAGGTTTGTTTAAATTTGAAAAACAGTGTAGTACAAGTAATGATAAAAAACCTATACATTATTTTTAGCTCAAAATTTATAAAACAGAAAATTAAAATACTTTACAGACAACTAAATTTTTATATACGTTGGCTGCAGTTCTAAGGTCGCTTATGATTGGATAATATTTTATTTATCATTATCAAAAGTTTTCAGTAATAAGTTTTTTTTGGATTACTTTTTATATATTTGGGTAAGGTGGGTTATGGGTAAGGGTAAAAAAATTCTCAATATTTTGCTGTATTATCACTTTACCTCATTTGCATAATGTTATGAATGAAAACATTTCAAAAACCTTTCAACTGCAGCTGACCCCTTTAATTGTATTAAAAGCTATTATAAACAAAGAACAGGGTTACCACACACTCAGGGTACTCATAGAAACTCAGGATATTTTGATTTTCTAAAAAAATTATATTTTAACTTATTTTTTTAACTCAGGATGACTCAGAGCACTTTTTATTTTATATAAAATATCTCAGGATAGTTTTATAACTTTTAAAAAAATTTAGGACACATTTTTTCTAGATCTAGAATGATATATAGTTGATCCAGTTTCAATAATTTATTATTTTATATAACCAATTTTTTAAGAATATGATTTTAATTGATTTTGAAATGCTTATGTAGAGTTTTTTAGCCTTACGGCTAGTTCTTCACGATTCTTAGAAGTTCATTTTTAGTATTTCTTTTAAATCTCAAATTCATATTAATCATCATTTGAGTTTATATTTTAAACAGAAACAGTTTAGAGATATAAAAGTTTAAGTATGCATTAAAAAGTTTTAATATACTTTATAATTTTAGTTACTTATTAGTTAGCTTAATAAAACTATATTGTTTTATACGTCACTAATTCATATATAAAGTTGTTTGTTATAACTTATAAATATTTGATTTCAGTAAAAAAAAAACAAAAATATGGTCTAGTGTTGTCCAATCTTCAAAAACAGTGTTTTTTATAGTTTTAGTAAACATCTAATGCAGAAGCGTACACATACAACCTTCCTTTTAATTATTAAGAAGAGAAATGAAAATGAGATATAAGTAATTTGCGCCAGAGGCAAAACTTTTAATGAAGGATTTGAAAAATAACTCAGGGTGACTCAGGGCAGTTTTTTTGACTCAAAAAGTGGCAACCCTGATATTAAACATTTCTTCAAGCAAGTACTGAAAACTAGTTAACATAAATTAATTTAAAAAACTTACTAACTATGGTCTTAAAAGGGACACAAATAAACAACGTAGGTATTTTACTAAATTGAATTTTAAGAATTGTCTATTAAAAATAGAGTTTAATAGTTATAACCTAAATATTTAGCTGAATAAACTATATAAAGCTTGATCTCATTTAAATTGTTGCAGTAAGCTCTAAAGCAAGTGTTCCCAAAATAAGTTTATATTACCTACTTAGGAGAATTTTTGGCTATTAGCAGGCAATAATTAGTAAGGGGATAAAAAATTTATGGGTTACTAACTAGAAAAGGTACAATAAATAATAAAAGGTGGTTTTTTTTTGCCTTAGTAATTAAGCGTAAAAGCTTAATCTTTGCAATTCTGAGATGTCAACAAAATATACATGCATTTTTAGAAATATTTAGTACATTACTGCTGTTTGGTGAACATGCAATAATAAATGTTTATGAAAAAATAGATTAGTAAAAGTTTTAGTTTACTGAATTATTGACAACTTTCGTTTATGTCACAATAGGTGTTTTATATTTAATGTTTAGACTACATTAATTCCTTCAATAAGTTTAAGCTAGCGTTATAAAGTTTTGTAACATTATTATAATGATTTTACTATATAAGTTTTTAGATTTAGCTTTAATAGTTGAAATAAAAACTATTTTATTTGTATATTTAAGATTTAACTTAATTTCATAGTACTATAAATAAGTGTATTTAGTAAGTTCTTCTCAAAAATACAGGTGCTATTTTTTTAAAATGATACTAGTACAAAAACTTTTCAACTGAAATGGAAAACTATCATGTTCTTGACATAATAGGAGAAGGTTCTTTTGGAAAGGTCTACAAAGGTAGAAAAAAGTACACTGGCTATGTAGTAGCTTTGAAATTTATTCCCAAAGCTGGAAAGTCTCCAAAAGATCTAAAGAACCTTAAAAAGGAGATTGTGATAATGTCAGGCCTTAAGCATCCGAACGTCATTGAAATGCTGGACAGCTTTGAGACTGACAAGGAAGTTGTTGTGGTCACTGAGCTTGCTGAAGGTGAACTCTTTCAAATCTTGGAAGATGACGGAAAGTTGTCTGAAACACAAGTCAATGACATTGCCTGCCAGCTTCTGTCGGCTCTTTTCTACCTGCATTCCCACAGAATACTCCACAGAGATATGAAGCCTCAGAATGTTCTGATTGGTAAAGGAGGGATTGTGAAGCTGTGTGATTTTGGTTTTGCGCGTGCAATGAGTGTCAATACTTTAGTTCTGACTTCTATTAAAGGTACACCATTGTATATGTCTCCTGAACTAGTTGAGGAAAAACCCTATGATCATAATGCGGATCTTTGGTCTTTAGGCTGCATTTTGTATGAGCTGTATGTTGGTAAGCCACCATTTTACACAAACAGTATTTTCCAGTTAGTAAGCCTCATAATTAAAGATGACATAAAATGGCCTAAATCTATGAGTGAGGATTTTAGAAGTTTTCTGAAAGGTTTGCTTATTAAAGACCCTCGTAGAAGACTCACTTGGCCATTTCTATTAAATCATCCCTTTGTAAGAAACAAGGTTAAAATCTTAGAAGAAAGCTTGCCTGCTAGTGAAGAGCCGTTTACAGATGAGCAAACAAAAGAAGTAACAGAAGCTAAAGAAAAAGTTTTCCAGAAAGCTACTTCTAAAGGGAGTGGTTCTAAAATTCTAAGAAAAGCTCGGCAAAAAATGGCAGCCAGTGCTCAGCAACACAAAAACAATAACAACAACAAGTCAGTTGGCAAAAACACTGAAAACATTCAAATTTCAAAAGACAAAAGGCCGGTTTCCAGATCGGTATCATCTCTATCAAACCAGAGGTACCAGGGAGTAACTGTGATCAGCAAGTCACAACAAAAAGAACAGAGATTAAACAAGGTGAGCTCGGGTGGGGGAGATGGAAACAAGTCTGATGATGACTGGGATGAGATAATTGCAGCAACAGATCCAAACAGTATGCAGTTGACCACTCCAATGGTGTTGATAGCTGATGAGGCGTTTATTAAACGACTTGACAATCAACTCAGTACTTCAATCACCAACTTGCTTGCTGGCAAACTGAGTGGAGTTTCTCGACTGAGAACTGTTCTAAAAGTTGTTTCAAACCTGCTGACTACCAAATGTGATGTTGCTCTTTTGTGGAATATGGTACAAAGACTTAAAGTACCTAATATTTTTGTTAATCTTATGACTGATATGTTTGGAAAAGACTCTTTGACACGCAGACCTTGGTTTTCTCAGGTAGTTTGTGATATCCTGGCATTATTGACTGCATGGTCAGCCTCAGATTTTAACATTCAGAATGTTACTAATTTGAAAGGAAAAGCTAATAGTATGGATAATTTTAGTGAAAATGCTATAGAAATCATTCAAGTTTTGAATTGTGTTTTTTCCTTTAACTTTTTTAATGATGATAACACAGTTCATAGTCAAGCTTTATTATGTGTTGTGTTTTTGTGTGAGAGCTGTGATCATAGTCAAAACGCAAAAGTTGCTGAGTTAATTTATAATGAATTTGGTTCAAGCTCATTTCTCAAGTTTATAACAGATGGGGCTCACAGCAACTTAACTACTACAAACATTTCTCAAAACAAAGTTTCTGACTCTGCATTTCATTTGTCATCTGTTTGTTTGTCTTGCTTTGCTGCTTTAAGCTACGTGCCAGTAATTGCTCTACCTGTTGCAAGTCAAAAGTACATTGTAGGCACACAAATCTGCACTAACCTTTGCAGCCAGAAAGCAGCTTTTAACAAAGTAGTGCAGGCAGTCAGCTTTGCTGAGACCTGCTTGAACTCGCTAAAAGTTATTACATCATGTTGCCATAACAACAGGCAGCAAGCTGCTTCCTTGCTAATTGGGAAACCAAATCTTCAAGTTCTTGTCAATAGCATAAAAACTTACATTGATGAAACAGATGAAGCAGGGCCCCAGGCAGTGGATCTAATACTTAATATTCTTATAATGGTTGTTGAACAAATTGGTGTAAAAAGTAAAGCACCTTTGGAACAAATGGGAATCAACTCTTTACTGTGCAGGCTTATGACAGAGTCTCACATTCCAACTCATGTTCTTTCAACCTCAGCACTTTTAGCAGAACTGAGTGATCTTGGCTGTGATTTTGAACTGGAACTTGACCGCGTTTTAGAAGTTACCAGTTTTGCTGTAGCAAACTTAACTGAAGTTGACACTCTACCTCCTCCCAGCAGAGGTTTACTAGATGGTGCTGTTGCTATGGTAAAACAGATTGTGGTCACTGCAAATGAGTTTCTTCCCATACGCAAGTTTCTTGCCAGTGGTGTTTGGATGGCTTTGTGGTACAGGCTTGGTCACACTTTAAGAGTTGAAATTCCAGATGGAGCAATGGAAACAGATCGAAATCTGTCTGCTAGGCCTATCACAGGACCACAGAGAGATGGTGGTGACTCATATGACCCAATGCTTATGTCTACAAAAGCTATTGGAGAAATGCTGAAAGTAGCTAGGTCTGTAGTAACGTGGGAGACTGAGGAATGCATTACCATGCTTTGTAACACTAACGGAATAGCCTTGCCAACTCTGATCAAAATTTTATCTGAAGAGTTTGCTACCAGTACAAGCTTAGTCTCCATGCATGGAGATAGCACTTATAAGGTAGTTGAAGACTTGATATTAGACTGCTTAAACTGCCTTTGTTTCCCATATGCAGTTGGTTTGACCGATCATTTTCTTCTGCCTGTATCAACAGCCTTTGCAGAAGTAGATCTAGTTTTGCTTGTCCTGAAAAGAGCTTCTTGTCAAGTTGATATAGAGCACAGTGAAGTTGTGATGATGTTGGTTTCACGCATCTGCAAGCATCACTCTCCTATGCTTTATCGCTTACTTCAAACATGTGAGAACATAGAGTCTCCTATTTTCAAGTACCTACACCTTGCAATGACTTCTAACAAAAGCACTGTACAAGCCAAGCTTGAATTGGCACGTCTGCTGAATTATGCTTTAAAAACTGACTTTGCTGCTTCTGGTAACATTACAGCTCATCTTTTCTTGAAAACAGAAATGGAAAGCGGTCGATCTTGCTTTTCCTTTGTGTTTTCTACAGAGTCAATGGCTGAGAAAGAACTGCACCTGCTGCAATCTGCTTGCACTGAAATGCTCTGCTTCCTTTTAGGGGTCGTTGAAAGTGAGAGAAGACTTGCTGAGGACTCTCACAGTGGAATTTCTCCTTTGATTATGCAATTTATCCAGGAAGGATCAGGCAAAATTTCGCCTGCAAACCTGACATGTCTCCACAACACCATGTACACTCTTCGCAACACTTTCGCCAGCACTGACTGGAAAGTGCGCCTGAACAGCTGCACCACCTTCTCCTTTCTGCTGGCAACTGACGAGAGCATGCATTCGGTGGCCACCAGCAACGGGGTGTCCACCACCCTCGCCGACCTGGTCATCAACGACAAGTCCATCTCGGTGAAGCTGGCGGCAGTGCAAGCGCTCGTCCAGCTCACCAAGCACTCGCAGCACAGCAAGGAGGCGCTCTTCAGCACCGGGGTGGCCAGGAGGTTCGATCAGGCGTGCAAGGGAATGAGCAGGCAGGAAGGTCACCCGTACAAGACGGACTGCAAGAGGCTGCAGGAGGAAGCGGTGCGGGCGCACATGAAGCGCATCATATCCGAAATAGCTTCACTCAAGGGAGTCAACAGTAAGTCGCGATCGAGCAGTAAGTGAGAAAGTGTCGTTTTATGATTTATATGGCGTTTTTGATAAGTGCAAAAGTGCATTCAAATGTACATGAGTTGAGGTCGTTAAAACTGTTTTTTGAAACTAAAATTATAACAGAATTATAAGTTTTATACCTTCAGATTTATGCTAACAAATAGTTGTACTTTGTCTTGTTTTTGTTTAAACTAAATTTTTTTAATCAATAAGTTTGTAATTTTATTCTGTAGAATACTTTTTTTTTTTAAACTATTGTATTTTAACTTCAATCCTGTTATTATATTTTTAAGTGGCAAAGTAGAAAATTAATCATATATTGTACAAAGAGTATAAATTATCGCTTATGGTCTTAGTATTTAATTTAAAACTGTTTTACTTTATTTTGAGGTTAAATGCTGTTTTTTAGTTTTTTGAAACACTGTAATTTTTTTTAACTTTTGTCTTTTATCGTTTGCTGTGGTTTTCTAATACTTATCAATTAGAAAGTTTTGTTACAGAAACTTAAATATGTTGTTAAAAATTTTGTGAAAGATGTAAATGTTTAAGAAATATTTACTTCTCTAATTTAATCAGAATATATTTAATATACATTTACCTTCACTAAATTGCTTGAACTCGTTTTATTAAGTTTTTATTTAGTTTTCTTCAACTTACACACAAACTTCTAAAATCGTTTTTTTATTGTTGTTTGAACGTAATACTTTTTTAAGCTGTCTGTTTTTAGAGTTTCAATTTTGATGTACACTATCTATAATCTCATTTAGTTTTAAGCTTATGAAAAAAAAAGGATCTTTTATTTATAGTTGCTGTTAGTTAATAGTAAAATCAACTTTTTTTACAAACTATTTGTTATAATGTTATCTTGATTTATGTTTAATTTCAAAATTGTTTATTTAAAATTTTTTTATTTTAAAGTTAATTATTTTTATATGTTTAGTTTGTTTTGGTTTAAATGGGGGAATTTTTCTTATTCTCTAATAAATTTTTAGACTATTATAAATTATTTTTAAATAACTTTTTTTTAGAAACATAGTACTTTTTCATGAAGAGTTTATCTAAAAGTTATTATCTTAATATTTCTATTTATAACACAGTGATATAAGAATTTATATAACTTTTACGTAAAAAACATTTAAAGTAGTTATAGCTATATTATATCAAGTTTCTCGTTAAATTTTTTGATACCAATTTAGTATACTATTTTCTTTTTAAAAGCAATTTCCTATATATGAATACTTAAAATTATCCAAATTATTTTAAAAAAGATTAAAAAATAAATTCACTATCACTTCTAACTTATAAATTTCAATCGCTTGTTTCGTTTTTTTTAAGAAAATTAAATTCATCTATATAATTCAGTAACTATATTAGTTTTACTTTTGAACTCAGTCTGTTATACTATTTACAACAATACATGTTATACGTGTGTTTCAAAATTGTTTATTAACTACCTGTTGTATACAAATGAGTATTTGGTTCCATAATCAAGTTAGAGCTTAATTTAAATTTTGAAAAAGTCAGTTGAACTTGAATAAAAAAAATTGTTTAGTTTAATTACATTAAAATATATTAATTTGCAAACACAAAACTTTTTTTAGTTATTGTACATGATAAATGTGTTTTTAATCCTGTACCGTTAAAAAATATTTAAAGCAAAAAATAAGTCTTTAAAAAACTAATTTTGTCGGAAATGACAATAAAAGTGTTTTTATTTTCAAATGAATAATATTTTTTGTCTAATTTTTTCTTTTCGGTCATTAAATGTTTATCTAATTTTTTTTTTTAATTAAGTAGTAAATCACACTTTACTATCCAATAAAAAATATTTTACTTTTTAGAAAGTTTCAGCAAATCTATCTTTGAGAGCATCCGTTACGATGATCTTAAGCCAGAGTATTTTAGCTTTTATAATCTTTTGAATTGACCAACTGCATAGATTAAATTTGTAAACTCTACTATTCATATCTATGTTTTTATATCTATATATTGAAATTTATTAGAGCAAATATCGACAAACTGCGGCACGCGAGCTACTTTTCAACTATAAACACACTTTTTTAAAACAAAAAAAACACTTGCTGTAAAAGCTCATTAGACTTTTATTTTAATAATAACTTTTTACCATTGCCCTTTTATTCCTTATTTAATCATATTTTTGGTTAATTATAGTACTTATTATTAAAACTGATTTAGAGCAATTGTGGCCCCCAAAAACTTTTTCTTAGAAAATTGGCCCGCGAATTGTAAAAGACTGCCGTGTCGACTCTTGTATTAAAATAACTTTAATTGTTTAACAAATTTATGTAAATTACTTTTTATAATATCTATTACTTTTAGATATTCTCTAAACTTTAAATGATTTTATTTCAAACCCTTAAGTACATCTTTAACTTTCGGCAATTAATTTAGCAGGCAATATTTACATGCTCTCGGCCGAAGTTTTATCTTTCGCTGGTAAGATTTCACTTTAAGTTTTGAAAATTTGGCGACTAAGTCATTTTTACTCCGCGGGCCGTACGTTGCTTTCCCCTTACTCTAGAACTTTAGACCAAAAGGCATATGCTGTTGAAGTACTCAATATTAAACAAAAAAATTAAAAAATCTCTTATTAATTTTAAACAAGTTATATAATACTACTTATAACAAAATAATAATTCTAAAATCGGTATGGTGTATATGAAATATTTGGTAAGAATATAATTTTATAACTATCTTGTGCTATATAAGACTATCATTATACTATCTGACTCCTATGACACCGTGTCTTTAGTTAGACCTAAATAAAATGTGTTGAATCCATAAAAAAAAGATTGTCAACTAAACAATTTTTTCATATAAGTTTAAAATGTAAATTTGATTTTTGTTTCACAAACAAAAAATACAGATCAAGTTAAATATTCAAAGTTAAACAACTGCTCTAAGTTTAACAATTTTTACTTTATCAACTTCAATGTTGTTAGTCGAAAGAACTTGCTAGAAACTTTAGTGTTCTGATTAGGTTTAATTGTTTGTATTTCGTAAAAAAAACTATCATTTTCACCAAAAGTCTACTATCAAACTTTAAATAACTTAACTTTTTATATTTTATATAGTTGATACTTTTTTAAATAAACCTTATCTCAGAACTTAGTTAAGTTATTTATTTTTATTCAAAACGATTAAGTATTCTATTTTTGCCGTAAACGATAAACTTTTTATCTACAACATTTCTATTAAGTCATCAACTTTTTGTTCATTTCTATAACACTCTAAATTAAATTTGTAAACATATCTAGTCTGGGGCTTTCTGAGGAGTTTTTATGCTAATTTGAAATATATTCAACAACAACATGCTTATTTATCTTATAAAGTTTTATTTCACAAAGATTTTTATATAAAGTTTCTTTTCAAATATAAAACATCTATTAGTATTCAGAATGATTGTAACGTTGAGACTGTTACTATTTATCAAAAGAGCATTGTACAATTAACAATGTATAAATCGTACAAGAAATACAAAAACGTAATTCAGTCAACTTAATTCACTCAAGCTCAACTTTTATCTCACTTAAATTGCCTAAATTACTGATTAAACAACACAATTAATAAAATAACACAACTAGAAAAACCGCAAACAAAATAACGAAACAACCAAACACAAACTTAACCTGTCGTTCCAAAATATCGAGACGTTCGACTATTTCGTTATCGGCACCATCTAGACGTCTTGTTCTGCTGTTCACAACATTCATGCGAGGTCTTAATTCTCCATTAACTGTGATTTCCACGGTAGCGAGTCCGGCAACTGTTTCATTCAACAAATCTTGATCATTAATAGCTTGACTATCACGTGTCGTACTACCGGACGGGCTCCCTTGGTGGAGTGTTGCGCCATTTGGTGGACTTTGAGGCGGGCCAGTAAATTGAGTACTACTTGTAAATTGAAAAGCATTACTTAATTGACTTGAACGAGCGTTGTCATCGAGAAAATTTTGAGAGGTACCAGCACGTAACCGACCTCTTAAACTGGGAGAACTAGGACTTGTCCCTGGACCCCCATGTGCTGGACTATAATCACTAGAAGACATCGACTGCGGATGATAGGCATCTTCTGTTGTGGTAGCGGAGTTTGTAAGTGAAGACTGAGAGCTTCCATCTTTAGTGTAATTTACGCTGTTCAATTTGATAAAACTGGTACGTGTTGTTGTACTTTCATCATCTTTAGGAGTTTTATTCATTGCTTTTGATTGCCGACTTCTTGTTATGTTTACTTTAAACAATAACTATATAAAATTTTTTTATTAGTTTTGCTACTTTCATTTTAGTTATTTGTTGTTATATGTATCTCTATATAATTAATAAAAAAAATAATAACTATAAAACTAGGTTCGATTTAATTAGACTTATAAAAATTTAAGCCTTTTTAAGTAACAGATTTATTTTTTAGAAAAATAACCTTTCTAGATATTAATTTTCATTGGACAACTCATATTTTAGTTTATCAAGTAGTTTTTATTGACCAAAAATAGTAAGGATCCTAAGGAAGAAAGCAGTATACAGACGTCTAAAATGCTTGTAAAACAAAAAAATCAGATTCCCATTCTACTGAAAATACAATCTGTCGTTATTTTTTAACTATTTACTGGATCAAAACATAAGTCAGTTTACATAATATGTCTTCTTGTAGTAAATAAACAGTTTTCTAAGTTTTAAAAATAAATATTTCAGTTTTATATGACCCCAAATAATGTTCATTAATTATTGTTTAAATAAAAAATTGCATAAGTTACTTGTTGACCATTTGAGTTTTATTATAGAGAATGTTATGAACAAATGTATTTATAAAGTTTGAATTGACTAAATTTCTATAAAAATTTAAACTATGTAAATTTAATTAACTCCATTTATAATATCTAATTAAACTATTTAGACTTATAAAGTTTTTGTCACTATAAAAAATTGAATAATATAAGAAAAAATTGCTTTAGCTCACTGTTTTGGTCAACTACTTAAAAGGTTTAAACAAAAATTGAAATTAAATAGTGATAGTAAATAACAAAAGTATTTTAATATAATTTCAATTTAACATTTTGGAGTTTAGAATAATTTGTAAAAAAAATAAATATGTTAGTAAAAATACTTTTTCGATATACATACATTGCTTTAAAAAATCTACCTGAAAAAAAACAACTAGAGTTTCATTTAAAGTTTCATTGTGTAAAACAAAGTAAATTAGAGATTCTTCTATGTAAAACATCGCACGTGCAAAAATTTTCATTACAAATGTTCTTCAACGTTTATCACATATTTTTTATTTTTACGATTTTCTGATACTTATATTTTGAATAAAACGATATTTTAATACAATTTTAATTTATTTTATACTGAATTAAAGTACCGAGTTTGCTTAAAAAAGATTTTTTGTCATTATGCAATAAATACTAAATGCAAGTATCATAAGTAAGTAACACGTTTAACATTAATCTACTAAAATCTAAGTACTTAACTTTAACAGTCCTGTATGTAGTAATAGTTTTTTGTGATGTTTATGGATTTTAATAGTAAAGTTTATAAGTATTTTTATCCTTAAAAAAAACTATTTTTTAAATTTACCCCTTTTTTTCTCAATATAAAAAGCCATTTTAAAATAATTTTTAGAGAAATATATGTAGCAATAGTAGTAATTTATAAACAAAACTTAATTAATTTTTTTTTAAGTTAGACGAATGTTATACTGTTGTTTAAATTAAGAATCCCCGATTAATTTTAATAAAGTAACAAATATCGTATAAAGTTAGTTATCTAATATGTTGTTTAAATTTACAAACACAAGTAGTCTTAATAAAATAATTAATTCCACATAAAGTTAACTAACTAATATGTTTCAGACCAATAAATAGTTTCCATTCGATTTATTTGTTAATAAGGTTAGTTCTTACAATAGTATCAAATTTAATTTTGAAGATGTAGCATGGGTAAAAATGAGGTTATCAATCAAGTTTTTATTCAATCAAAGCAGGTAATTAAATAGTTATAAAAACTAGTATAGTTAACAAAATATATAAGTTTCACATTTACTAACTGTACAAATTGACAACAATAACAAGTTTTCATTTTCCCGAGCTTACGGTAGTACTCTTTTTTTGTAAGAAGAAATCAGCGTATATGATAAAGCTGTGCCATAAGTTTACAGTAGTCCAAATCGTTAACATCACATTCTTCCTGGGAAAATTTGTTGGTGTTGGGTTCACGAGGTATTCCTTGAATTATATTTAATTATACTTGTGTAGCTTTTCGTCCAGAAAAAAAAGTATTTGACAAAATGAATATTTATTCATAAAAATTTACCATGGTAAGTTAGAGAAACACTTTTAGTAGGTCTATAAAAATGAGGCTTTACAAAAAAAGTATTGTAATGCTTTTTCTTTAAATTTTTAATCTATTTAAAAACCAAACTAAAATATTATGTGTTACAATTTGTTTTAATAGAGCTAGTTTAAAGCTAGTACTTACTGTAAAAGCATTATGCTATTTTTAAGAAACATTACTTAAACGAGCGTTGTCATCGAGAAAATTTTGAGGGGTACCAGCACGTAACCGACTTCTTAAACTGGGAGAAATAGGACTTGTCCCTGGACCCCCATGTGCTGGACTATAATCACTAGAAGACATCGACTGCGGATGATAGGCATCTTCTGTTGTGGTAGTGGAGTTTGTAAGTGAAGACTGAGAGCTTCCATCTTTAGTGCAATTTACAAGGTTGAGTTTCCCATCTTGTTTGATAAAACTGGTACGTTCTGTTGTACTTTCATCATCTTTAGGAGTTTTATTCATTGCTTTTGATTGCGGGCTACTTGCTATGTTTACTTTAAACAATAACTATGTAAAATTTATTTATTAGTTTAGCTACTTTCATATTAAATATTTGTTGTTATATGTACATCTATATACTTAATAAAAAAGATAATACCTATAAAACTAGGTTCGATTTAATTAGATTTATAAAAATCTAAGCCTTCTTTGTAGCAAATTTTTTTTTTCAAAATAAACCTTCCTAGAAAATAATTTTCAGTGGACAACTTTATTTTAGTTCTTCACATAGTTTTAATTGAACGTAAATAGTACTTAAGGGAGCAAACAGTATGCAGACGTCTAAAATACATGTTACTTGTTGATCATTCAAGTATGATTATAAAGAAATTCATGTCCAAACGTATTTATAAAGTTTGAATTGATTAAAGTTGAAATAAAATAAATAAAAGTAAATTTAATTAATTTCATTTATATTATCTAATTAAGCTTTTTAGACTTATAAAGTCTTTGTCACTATAAAAGAGTGAATATTATAAGAAAAATTTGCTTTAGCTAACTGTTTTAGTCAACTATTTAAAAGGTTTAAACAAACATCAAAATTAATTAGTGATAGTAAATAACAAAAATATTATGATATGATTTCAATTTAAGATTTTTAGCGTTTAGAAAAATTTGTAAAAAAAGAATAAATACATTAAATAAAGCAACTTTCTCGATACACATACATTGCTTTAAAAAATTTACCTGAAGAAAAATAAACAACTAAAGTTTCATTTAAAGTTTAACTGTGCAAAAACAAACTTCAAACAAAAAAGAACAATGTAAATAAGAGATTCTTCTATGTAAAACATCGCACATACAAAAATGTCATTATAAATGTGCTTCAACGTTAATCACATATTTTTTATTGTTACGATTTTCTGATACTTATATTTTGAATAAAACTAGATTTTAATACAATTTTTTTCATTTTACACAGACTTAAAGTACTGAGTTTGCTTAAAAAAGATTTTTTTTGTCATTATGCAATAAATAGTAAATGCAAAAATCATAAGTAAGTAATACGTATAACATTAATCTATTAAAAATTTAGTACTTAAATTCAACAGTCTTTGATTTAGTATTAGTATTTTGGGTGTTTATGGATTTTTACAATGAATTTTATAAGTATTTTTATGCTTTAAAAATATACAATTTTTTTTAAAGTTGCCCCTTGTTTTCTCAATATAAGTAGCCATGTTAAAATTAACAATGTTTATTTGTTAATAAGGTTAGTTCTTCCAATACTATATAGTACAATTTTGAAGATGTAGCATGGGTAAAAATGAGACTATCAATCAAGTTCTAAAGCAGGTAATTAAATAATTATAAAAACTAATGTGATTAACAAAAAAAATAAGTTTCACATTTACCAACTGTACAAATTGACAACAATAACAAATTTTCGTTTTCCCGAGCTTACGGTATTACTCTTTTTTTTGTAAGTAAAAATCAGCGTATCTAGTAAAGCGGTGTCATACGCTAACAGTAGTCCAAATCGTTAACATCACATTCTTCCTGATAAAATTTGTTGATGTTGGGTTCACGAGTAGTTATTCCTTAAATTATATTTAATTATACTTGTGTAGCTTTTCGTCACGAAAAAACAGTATTTAACAAAATTAATATTTATATAAAATGTTTACCATTGTAGGTTAGAGAAACACTTTAATTAGGTCTATAGAAAGGAGACTTAACAAAAAAAAGTACTGTAATGCTTTTTCTTCAAGTTTCTAACCTATTTAGAAACTAGAATAAAATATTATGTGTTACAATTTGTTTTAATAGAGCTAGTTTAAAGCTAGTACTTACTGTAAAAGCATTATGCTATTTTTATATATAAACCTGAATATAAGGGGTAACGTTAAAAAGCGTTAAATCCTAGAGACCCTGAAAAGCTAGGCTTATCGGAATATATACCACATATGTTTTTGTGTCAAAACTTTATAGCGACTAACGGCGCTTCACTGCTCTCAAATAAATTTCGAACAGATCTACGGAGTCTCAAGCTTTCTAGATCTTAGAGCTTTATTTGAGAGCAGTGAAACCCCGTTAGTCGGAATAAAGTTTTGACAAAAAAACGTGTGTGGTAAACCTAAATATATGTTTATTTTGCGTAAATAAAAAAAATCATTACTTTTTTTGTTTGTAATAACATAACATTACTAATTTAAAAAAAGAAAAAGTGCTTGAAATAATTGGTTCTAGGACCTTGTGTGCAAAAAAAACCTTTTAGCTATTGAGTCGCACACCACTTGGATACAGTTTAACGCTTGATAGCGTAATTATAGCGGATTCTAAACAACTTTTGATGTTTTAAAAGTTACAAAAAGCTAAATGTATTTACACTAATTTGATCTACGATAGTAAAGTTATAAAAAAAAACTACTTTGAAGTCATAAAAGCTATTAAATCAGTCATTAATTAATATTCCTATCGATTTTTTTTAAGTTGTGATTTTTGTTTTGTTGAAATTTATTTTCATTGTACCATTTCTTTTTTTTTTTTAATTTCTATTAACTATCAGTACAACGTACGCTTTTTTTTTTGATAAACTATAGGCCAGGGGTCGGCAGGCAGTTGGTGGTCGCGGGCCAAATTTCAAGTTTACAAAGTCTTCGCGGGCCGCAGTTTTAGCTTTAGTGACATTTGAATAATCTTTTGGTTTTAGTTTTAGTCACACCAGAGAAAAGTTTTACTTTTATTCACCTTATCATTTTAAATAACTTTTAGCTATACATAGAATGACTATTTAAATTAAATTAAATAAGATTAGAATAAAATTTACATTGACTAATATACTTAAGTGTTAATAAACTATGTACTTTCATAAGCACTTACTAAGTTAAATTTAATACTTTTGTAATTTTACATACAATTTAACTCTCTATAAAAACCAAACTTGAAAGATAATTTATTAGTCACTTTTATATATTTGTTATATTATCAACCCCTTTTTTCATATTTCTAAGAATATTAACTTCAAAAAAAGTTTTTGCGTGTTAAATAATTTACATTCATTAAAAAATTTAGTAATTAGTTAATTTAATAAAATTAATACCTGTTTGTATTATAGAAAGCTAGAACAAATTCTTAACATAATTAATTCTCGAATACTTAAATAAAATATCTTATTAGTAACTAGTCTTTTACATGGTTGTCACTTAAAAAGCAAAAATGTCTGAGTTGTATCAAACCAGCCTAAGTTCATTAAAAGTTTAAAAAGCTAGTAAATCGTTGTAAATCAAGCTCAAGTACCTAGTAAAAATATCATCATCATTAAAAAGTAAACAAAGTGTAAAAAAACAAGAAAAAACTACAATTAGTAAACTAAACTACAGTCATAAAAACTGTTCTGGGAATTCTAAGATTTATTTAAAGTGTTTGAAATAAAAGTTTTACACACATCTGAGTTTTCAAGCTTTTAAAATAGCCTGTTTGTGTAGCAACCCAGTTAAAACAAAGTTCACAACATAAAGAAATAACGAAACTTATTAACAGTAAACAAATTACATGCCAAAAAAATATAAGTCAGCTGGAATGGACAATTAACTTTCTTAAACATTTTTAACAAAAGTATAAAACTTAATTGAGTCATTAGCGAAAAGAAAAACCTCTTTTTTATTAAGCATTACAGCAATTTTTTACCTGCAATAAGAATTTTAAAATATTAGTTGTAAAATAAAAGACAAGTAACAAAAAAAAAACGTTAGTTAGGAGTTATTGCGAGAAACGATAAAAAAACACCAAAGTCAGTTCCAACAAAGCACATGATTATCTTTGTAGGACACTTATGCAAAATCTTATTTTGCCTTGTGTCCAAATTTTGATAACTTAAAGAAATTAATGTTAATCACTTGATATTATATTTTTCCTTTAAAAAAAAACAACAAATAAATATAGTAAAACTAATTCCCAAAAAAACTATTTTTCACAAACAAAATAAGTGCTAGTTAAAATGATTTTTGTCTTTGATTTCTTGATTGAACTGGAAATAGCTTGTTTATGGGTGTGGCTAAGGGAAAATGAGAGAATCAAATGATAGATCAAGTGATCTACAGTCCAAAGTCCAGGAAAATGAGAGAATCAAATGAGAGATCGCGTGATTATTGAAAATTCTAGAAAAAGAATCGAAAAACTATAAATACGCCCAATCAGAGCGTGAAGCAGGTCTTTTTACCTCAAAAACAAGCACGAAGCGACACTCTGCTGCTCGCAAATTTGAGCGTTAGCCGCCATCTTGGAAAAGCTAGATGACACCCGAGAAAACCTTCTTATACAACAACGTCGACGGGGCGAACAACTCGATTTGAGTTGTTAACGTGCCATAATCATAAGCCTACGCATACTGTAGCAGACAACTTCTTTGGATCAATTTGAACACTGAATTCCACGATTGAGTCCACAGCGTTCAAAGAAACAAACTTGAACATTCATCTTATTGAGCAAGCCCACACAGATTGTGGCGTCAACCTTAGCTACACTTCTACGAACAAGTTGTTTTCGTACTTTTAAATAATTCTGTCGTAATATTTATACATATTTATATTATCGTATCTATTTACTATTGTACTTGTATTGTAATATTTATACATATTTATATCATCGTGCCTATTTATATTGTATTTTATCGCCACGCTCCGATTACGGGAAGGAAACGGAAGAAGATCAAGCCACGTACATCAAGATTCTGTAAACGAGACGGACCAACGTCGAGTGCCAGAAACTGAGCGACCGGAGACCAGTGACACGTCTCCAGTGACACGTCAAGGAGGGAATCCAGAGCACGTTTTCCTTCTAATTGTTAACTTTAAGTGTTTAGACTTATTGTGAGCTGTCATTGCGTTTATTTGTACATAATAAAACAACATTACTTAGTTTTATTATATTTAGTTATATAAATTATATAGTTATGTCCTTAAAACCCCTAAAAAAGGCATTAGTCTTGAAAGTGCCACGCACACAAACGTGCACCGAAATGAGTTGTTCCGAGACTACTGCTAACCTGGAATCTGATGAGATTGTCGAGCCTGAGACCGAGGCAATTTCGAAGGAAATCAGTGAGGCTACAAGTCCGGGTAACAATATCTTCAGTAACTACAGAATTATTAGAAAAAACTTGTTAAGCCAAGTTATAAAGTAGCAAAATTTATTATTAATAATGAGATAACGGTTATAATTGAAAACTTTTTTAAAGAATTTTTGTTGGCAGTAATGAAAAACTTTTGTTTATTTCTTCAATGACAACAAAAAGTCCTATTTAGGAAATGCATTAAGGTTATAAAGTCGCATAAATCAAATTATGACTTTAATCAATATGTTAAGATGAGAGCACTGATAGAAAAACTATTGCTCATCTGAGAATTTTTATTAGAGATGTTTTTTAATTTTGACACTTTAGTATAATTTCTTGGTTTAGTTCAAAGACGAAACACAAAAATCGGTGAAATTTTACAAATAAAGGTGCAATGCACCAAAAGTTTTTAGAAGTAGAATTTCTTCTTTTATTTTTACTATAAAGTTTAATTAAAGTTTAAAAAGTGTCTTATAAAGTATATCAATATTAAAAAACACTGTTAAGCTACTTTAGTATATTTTTTAATAAAGAAATATTTATTTGCTAAATTTTTTGTGTCAAATCGAAATTTCACTACTTCACATGTAAAAATTGTTTGAAACTCCAGTCTTTTTCAAAAATTCTCAAACTCAAGTTTTTTTCCAAAATTTTTAAGCATAAATTTTCAAGTTCAAAGCTTGAACTTGATATATTATAACATATATTATAACTGAAACTAACACTTTGGGTTGAGCAAAACTTACATCATAAATTTAATTTGCCACTCTTTTAAGCAAAAAAGCCAGCCTGAATTAACAAAAACATTTCTGATATTTTTGTATACAAAAAACAATTCTAGCCAAAAACTTATAAAATGACTTAGTTGGCCTGAGATTTGAAGTCTTCAAATAGTGATAGTCTGAGTGCGTGTCAATGTTTATAAACTATCCCAAGTTTAGTTTATATTAAATAGGTAGCTCAAAAAACATCAAATGTGTGTATTGATATGCAAAGCATAAAAGTTAACTTAGTTTGACAAAATCAATGTTTGAAAAATGAAAATGTATACCTAACAAAAACTATATTAGTTTATGTCATATATATTGTTTTAATTGTGTCTGTACAAATTTAGATATTACATGTAGAATAAACAAACTTAGAAAATTATGCATAAACTAAACTTAAACTAACTAAAGTATTTTATAAAAAGTGGTTTAAAATATGAGCATTTTTTTAAGTTGGTGTGCATATAAATTAGTTCAAGTGCAAAGAAAACTTCTAAAAAATAAAAATGTGTCAAAACAAAACTTAAATAAACCTTTTTTTCTTATTACTATGTTATTTTAAATGTTTTTACACTAAATCATAACATTTACAAATAAAAAATATATAAAAGAAACTTAGGTATAAAAATATTGGAAAGAATATCTAAGCTATAAAGAAATGACACTTTAGTTAATTACTGTGCATTACTTTTGTACAAAATGGAAAACATTTGCATTTAGTTTACTTGATAAGTAGGTATAAAATAACTAACTTATTAAATTCAAGCACTCTTTTTTCAGATAATTACTTGCTGTAGTAAAATAGAAGTTATTATGAAACTCAGAATAATATCCTGTTAGAATGCTAATCTGTCTTTTTCACATTTTTAAATTAAAGTAGCAACTTCTTCTAATTATTTTTGAATGTTATACAGAGACTTAAAACCAAACTAAACAAATTAAATCGAATTACCAAAAAAAATTTTACTTGAAATATATTTTTGCTCAGCGGGCCACTTTTACATGCTCGCGGGCCACAAAATTTTCTTTCGCGGGCCGCATTCCATTCAAAAAAATAACGTGCTCGCGGGCCGCAGATTTACCCTTCGCGGGCCGCAATTGGCCCGCGGGCCGCAGTTTGCCGACCTCTGCTATAGGCAAATATAAGTGCAGAATAACTTTAAATTAATTAATTATACCTATGATTTGTTATAAACAAATTCATGTTGTTTTACTTTTTAAATTTTATATACAACAAGTCAGTTCAAATCTTACATCTCTTTTTTATTTTTGCTCATGTGTACTATACAATTTTAAAAATAATTACATTGTTTTCTTATATACGACCTTACACAAAGATACTTTATTGTAAGATTAGTGTCTGTACCAGGTGCGGCTATAAACTGGATTTGTGGAGGCTGTGTAATTCTTTAGAAAGAAAAAAATACACAGTGTGATATATTTTATAAGCATGTGGTGTATGACTTGATAACCGAAAGGTTCCTTTGTACAACAGATCCTTAAACCAATTTTTTTGAGGGCTTCTTCTTTTATCAGTGGAGTAGCAAATAAACAGTTTGAAATATCGAAAACCTTTGTGATAACTTTTATTTTCTAGTTTAAGTTATTTAGAAACTGCATCAATTTAACTTAGTATGTTAAAAATTATAAGATGTAACGTTAAAAGGCGTTAAATCCTAGAGATCCTGATAAGCTAGGCTTATCGGAATATATACCACAGATGTTTTGTGTTAGTTTTTTTTTTTAATTTAAAAGTGCTTTACAGAAAAATTATACAAAAAAGATCATTTTAGTTACTAATTCTAGTTACTAGTTATGACGTTTGTTTTATATTTTGATTGAATAAGTTTTAATTTTACAATTACATATAATTTTTACTAATCACAGTTACGGTGATGAAAATAAAATTACTAAAAGCACTACTTTTGTGCCTATTGGGCATAATTAGTACAAAATTGATCCTAAGCATAGTAAAGAATAATACTATGATAAAAGTTGAGGTTATCAAAGAGGAAGATGTAACACTTGAGGGCAAAGTAATAAACTTCCTCGAAGATTTTATTGAAAAAGAAGAAAAAAACGATGCTTTTATAGATAAAATAAAAAGCTGGATCACATCTGAACCAAAGAAAGAAAAAAAGACGATCATTGGGCAGATAAATACAATATACAGACAGAAAAGAGCAAAGGTCGCAGAAAAGTTTTATCTAGGTTCGGAATTCCTTACGATTGTTGAACTTTCGTTGGTAAAGGTAGCAGCAAAACACATGTTAGTTAATATTTATTTTTAAACGTAAAAATTAAAACCTATCAAATTATGAAACATTTAACCAAGAAAGCTTTGACATATAATGTATAGACTTATTTTTTTTAAACTAAAAAAAATATCGTTTGAAAAATGTATGCGTTATTAAATAAAATAATACACAATAAATACTATTTAGACTAGTTAACATAACTTATAATCTTTGAAGACTTTTGTATATAAAGATACTTTATTTTAAATTAAAGTAATGTATTATGCTAGTTATTTTACTAATTAATACTTGCTTAAATTAAAACTTTTTGCTGAAGTTTGCGCACAGAGGACTGAGTAATTTAAAAAAAAGTAGTCTTTAATTTTACTTCTGTCTTATAACTTCTTTTACATCTTTGGTAAAAAACATTTACTTTTACTATGATGAATTTAAGAAGTTTATAACCCTCAATTTAAAAAAATAACTAACAGTTTTATTGAGCTAAAAACTCAAATTTAAACTTAAAACTATTTTTCAACAGGTTTGCTGCTTTGATTATCGCTCTAAAAACTTTTTTCCAGTACTATGCATTTAATTTGAAGAGAGTTTTTCTGCTGGCAGCCAAATCCAAAAAAAGTATCACAACTCTACTTGCTTATTTTCGTTACTCGATTGTACTCAGAGTTTTGAAGTCTTCTACTGTTGTCAAAATTAAAACGATCTCATTTTGGCTGTTAAACCAAATTAGATTTTTGTTGGTAAGTGTTTATTGTAATATGTCTAACTGTATTTACGTTTTATAACTTACCATCAAACATTGATCATTATTTACTTTTTCAAAACGTTAGAAAGATAAACATTATTTTCTTATATATCACCATTTTTTAGTTATTTAATATTGGAAGATTTTGTAGTTTTTTTTTTATATAAACTAATAAAAAATATAGATAGATATTGAAATAGCATTAAAACTTCTTACACATTATATATATTTAAACTTATAATATGTTTTAAAACATTAACTTTGAATTATTGCTAAGTGTATGAGTTTGTAACCAAATGCTTACTACTTTTTAATTAACATCAGGCTGATACTTTAATCAAAGTTGCTAGAACCGTCCGTAGAAAAATTGCTGCTTTTTTACTGGAGAGATTTTTTAGTGAAGAAAGTGAAGAGCAGACAGTAACTGAAATTAATAACGAACTTGTTGAAGGTAAGGTTAGAATTTTTTAAATTTTATGTGTTTTTGTTGTTTAGAAAGTTTAATCATTTAAAAAATACATTTCTTAGAAAAGAATACTTTGCATTTTAAAAACATGCTTTTTAGCATTAAGCGATTTTGATTTTCAAAGTATTTTTTACGAATAAGTTGAAAGTATAGAATATTCACCATAAAAATACTAAAATTATTTAAATTGCTGCATTAAGATACAAACTTTTTTAAATGTGCTTTTTGTTGAAAAAGGTTTTGAATTTAGTTTCTTTTTATATACTTATTTAAATTTAAGAATGTAAAATTAAAAAAAAAAACATTATTAATAAAATAATGTAGCACTGCATCATCTTTAAGATACATCTCTAATAGTAAAAACTGAAATATTTAAAAATTTAAGTTTTGTAAGTTTTTTGTTTTAACAGAAGCAGAGTCAAGAGAATCTACGACGGTTTATGTAGACAAAATCCCTCACTTTACTCTCCACGGTAAATAATATTTCATCTTAAATATTTTTAAACTTTAGTTTTATGATCTGTTTAACATACTCAATTCGCTGCTTTGTTAATCTAAAATTTTCAGTTTAGTATTTTAAATCTTATTCAACTGATGATCTCGTTTGATTTGGTTCAAGCGAGGGAAACATTGTTTTGTTAATAAAGTTTAGAATTTTGAATTGATCATTCTCCTTATTACTAAGTCGAGAACTTTAATTGCGCTCTAAAAAGTAATAATTATACAATCTAAAATTTTAACAATTTGGTAACTTTATTGTTATTTAAATTTCACAGACCTTTGCTTGAGCGATAGTTATATGATGGCTCCAGAGGAAGAGAGTAGCGATGAAGATAGTGAGAGTTGCAATGGTAGGGGAGAAAACTCTGATGACGACGATGATGAGTTAAAAAGTCTCATAAACTGTAATGATAAAGTTAGTGAGCGTATGAGCTGTGATGAAGGAACCTCCACTAAGCTAGATAATTGTAATGGAAAGTATATAGACGAGATGGAAAGTTTCAATATAAGATTTCTATTCCAAACAGAAAATGAGAAAGACAGTGAGAGTACCTGTGTGGGTGCATGCAAGAGTTCTAATGAATTACCAGATTCTTGCGAGAGCCAGTGTGAATTATTTAAGATAAGAGATGATGAAACAGACAATAATGGAGAGAGTGATTGTGAAGATGAGAATGAGAGTGATTGTGAAGGTGAGAGTGAGAGTGATTGTGAGAGTGATTGTGACAGTGACTGTGAGAGTGATTGTGAGAGTGATTGTGAGAGTGACTGTGAGAGTGATTTTGAGAGTGATTGTGAGAGTGATTGTGAGAGTGATTGTGAGAGTGACTGTGAGAGTGATTGTGAGAGTGATTGTGAGAGTGATTGTGAGAGTGATTGTGAGAGTGATTGTGACAGTGTGAGCGGTAGCGATAAATTTGTCTCGTACCGTTACACCGACGAGCATAACGTGTGTATGCTTTCAGAAAGCAATAAAGCAACTTTTGCTGAGATGAATGCATTGTGGACAACGAAAAAGCGTGAGAGTGTGGTTGATAGTGATGATGAGTGGTGAGTTGTGAGAGGTTTGTCAACAAGAAAGCAGCTATAGTATTTAGAAAAAAAATATTTTATTAAAAAAAACAGTCAATAAATGAAAACTAAAATAAACCGTTGTTATTCTAATACCTTCAGTTCGTTTAATATCAATAAAATATCGTCAATGTAGATTTTTTATTATTATTTTCTATACTTCAACGTTATAAAATTTCAAAATAGTGAAACTAATGTCAGCAAACTAAAACAAATATTTCCAATTAAATTAATTTATGTCTAAATCTTCATAGACCGTTAAACATTTTTTTTAATACATCCATGTCTCAAGATATAATACAAAATCGGCTATAAAAAAAATATTTAAAATAAGCTGAAAATTTTTTGTACTTAGCTATTAATTCGGTTTATAAAAAACAAATTACTTCTAGTAGACTTACTACAGCATCAGATAAAGCAAACGTGCATTCATTTACTTTACATTATACTAAATAATTAATACTTAAAATACTTTTTTATACCTCTATCCCTGATCTATTTTACCTAAATTAATACTTAGTATTAGAGTATGAATTTAAATTTAGATAATGTGATTTTTTTCAGTTATATTGTTGAAGTGATTAGTTTACTTTTATTATTCACCTTCTTGTGACTATTAATTTCATACATAACATATTTGTAAAATACAATCAGCAACAACTAAAAAGTTAAGGATTTTATTATGTGCTACTAACTTATATAAATTTTTAACTTTTAGAAAGTTCCTTAACGATATCTTTGAGAGAAGTCTTATTTTTTCAAATCAAAATGTTTTTCTTGTAACAGTTTTTTAGTTTACTTAATTGCTTACAGTAAACTTGTTAAACTGTGCTATTCATATATGTATATAAATTATTTATCCCAACTTATTAGCGCATACTAAAGTTTTAACATTAAATAAAGTACTAAGTTACCGGTACTGTTTTCAAAAGTTTAGGAAAAAATGTTTGTAAAGTTTCAGATGTTTAGTAGTAACGCTACATAAGCATAAATTAACTTGTATTAAATTAAGTTAGTTAAAAAGTTATGAAGATTATCATTTAAAAGGTATTAGGCGACTTAATTTTTAAACAAAAACAGAGAAAACTTTATAAAAACAATTTTTTTAAATCTTTCTGAATATCGTTTTCCCACTACTACAAAAAAAAAACTTACTAAAAAAGTTGTGAAAACATTTATTTTGTTTGCTTTCATTAAGCTTTTTTTACTACTTTAAATTAAGGTGAGTAAATAACTTTTTTTAATTAACTTGATCTTAGTTTTTTGAGTTTAACTAAGCTATAAGTTGTTTTTTAATATTCAAACCAATTTTTGAGGTTTGCCTGTTAAAGCCAGAGAATACAATAGGTTGTTTTTGTGTAGAGAAAACTAAAACGGTTTATAAGTAAAAAAACACTAAAAGTCTACTTCCTCCTACTTGGCCACTTGTCTTTTATAAGTTTTTTCATACCTGCTGAAATTCTTCCGCGATTAAAGATTTTTTTCTTGGTATTTTAAACGCAAACTTTTAATTTAACTTAAGATTTTTTTAAAATGTGTTTTTAGTAGGATAATGACTGAAAAGATGTTGTATTGTTAATATATGTTTTTTTATTTCATTAAAACCAGTACATACGTATATTTGAATTAAGTCCTAATAAACTTTAAAAATCATATTACTAATATAATATCAAATAACTAGTTAAAATTTAGAGCTTATGTTTCCTTGGAACAAATACAAACTCAAAAAGTTGTATTTCTCAAAACTGATAAAATACAAGTTGTATGTATAGTAAACACAGTACTTAAAAGTTATTAATAATTGATATACAAATATAGGCTCTCAAACTAAAAAGATAAATTAACAAAAATATATTTATAATGTTTTACAGGGATTTTTGTGCGAGTCGTTGGTATACTACAACAGCAACTTGTTGGTAACAATCTTAGCAATATCAAGATAGTTTTATGCTTCTTTTAAAGATGTGAAGTTAGAATGAAAGCACTTTGTAAATTTAGAAACATTTTCATAGAAAAATGGATTGTTTCTAGTTAAAGAAAGATTTTTTTTATTATTCAAATTATTGTAGCATTCAATGTCATAGTTCACAAAAAATAACAACATTCTTCTACATAAAATGATAATTTAAGTTATTCAGGGTTTTTCTCAAAATATATAAAAATTCATATTTTACAACGTTGCTTTTAGGGCTTTTTTTCAATTCCAAGTTTAATGGCTACATTGATTTTTTATGACAATTTTTCTTAAGTCAGCAGCATTTAAATCTAAAAACCATAAATTTTTTTGTGAGATGTATATTATTTTGCAGCAAGAAAAACTTAGTTTTACGTGCCTTTTTTAAAAAACATATAACTAATATTAAAAGTAATATATTGCATACAAAGAATTAGACGGCACATTAGCATCGTGAACTTTTAAAACACGAAAACTTCTAGAAAATATTTACAATGCTCAGATATTAGAAATATAAATCAGTTAATAAAGTTCAAATTAAATACATACGTTGTAATATTTTTAGCATAATAATTTATTTTATATATTTTCCGTTAATTTTGTACAGTGTAAAAGCTGTAGACTATATAGAAAAATCAGGAAAAAATGATGTAAAGCTCAATTTTGGTTTTTAATTTTTTTAGAAGAAACGCAAAAGACTTTTGCTAGAGATGCTTAATTTTGCTTTTTAATTTTACCGAAAAAGAAAACAATAATAAAAAACTGAGTTCCGAAATATAAGTATACTTTATTACAACATGAAACTAGACAGCTTTTTAACATCCTTTCTGCTGGCAACAGACGAGAGCATGCATTCGGTGGCCACCAGCAACGGGGTGTCCACCACCCTCGCCGACCTGGTCATCAACGACAAGTCCATCTCGGTGAAGCTGGCGGCAGTGCAAGCGCTCGTCCAGCTCACCAAGCACTCGCAGCACAGCAAGGAGGCGCTCTTCAGCACCGGGGTGGCCAGGAGGTTCGATCAGGCGTGCAAGGGAATGAGCAGGCAGGAAGGTCACCCGTACAAGACGGACTGCAAGAGGCTGCAGGAGGAAGTGGTTCGGGCGCACATGAAGCGCATCATATCCGTAATAGCTTCACTGAAGGGAGTCAACAGTAAGTCGCGATCGAGCAGTAAGTGAGAAAGTGTCGTTTTATGATTTATATGGCGTTTTTGATAAGTGCAAAAGTGCATTCAAATGTACATGAGTTGAGGTCGTTAAAACTGTTTTTTGAAACTAAAATTGTAACAGAATTATAAGTTTTATACCTTCAAATTTATGCTAACAAATAGTTGTACTTTGTCTTGTTTTTGTTTAAACTAAATTTTTTTAATCAATAAGTTTGTAATTTTATTCTGTAGAATACTTTTTTTTTAAAAACTATTGTATTTAAACTTCAATCCTGTTATTATATTCATAAGTGGCAAAGTAGAAAATTAATCATATATTGTAAAAATAGTATAAATTATCGCTTATGGTCTTAGTATTTAATTTAAAACTGTTTTACTTTATTTAAAGGTTAAATGCTGTTTTTTCGTTTTTAAAACACTGTAATTTTTTAACTTGTGTCTTTTATCGTTTGCTGTGGTTTTCTAATACTTATCAATTAGAAAGTTTTGGTATAGAAACTTAAATATGATGTTAAACCTTTTGTCTAAATGTTTAAGAAATATTTACTTCTTTAATTTAATCAGAACATTTTTAATATATATATTTACCTTAACTAAATTGCTTTAGCTCGTTTTATTAAATTTTTGTTTAGTTTTCTTCAACTTACACACAAACTTCTAAAATCGTTTTTTTATTGTTGTTTAAACGTAATACTTTTTTAAGCTGTCTGTTTTTAGAGTTTCAATTTTGATGTACACTATCTATAATCTCACTTAGTTTTAAGCTTAAAAAAAAAGAGGACCTTTTATTTATAGTTGCTGTTAGTTATTAGTAAAATCAACTTTTTTTTACAAACTATTTGTTATAATGTTATATTAAGTTATATTTAATTTCAAAATTGTTTATTTAAAAATTGTTTATTTCAAAGTTAATTATTTTTATATGTTTAGTTTATTTTGGTTTAAATGGGGGAATTTTTCTTATTCTCAAATAAACTTTAGACTATTAAATATTATCTTTAAATATTTTTGTTAGAAACATAGTAGTTGTTTCATGAAGAGTTTATCTATTTTTTTTTATTTACAACACAGTAGTATAAGACTTTAAATAAATTTTACGTAAAAAACTTTAAAGGTAGTTATAGCTATATTATGTCAAGTTTTTCGTTAAATTTTTGATACCAATTAATTATATTATTTTCTTTTTAAAAGCAATTTTCTACTCATAAATACTTAGAATTACCCAAATTATGTTAAAAAAGATAAAAGAATAAATTCACTATCAATTCTAACTTATAAATTTCAATCGCTTGTTTCGTTTTTATTAAGAAAAATAAATTCATTTATATAATTCAGTAACTGTACTAGTTTAACTTTTGAACTCAGTCTGTTATACTTTCTACAACAATACATGTTATACCTATAGTGCTAAATTGTTTATTCACTACCTGTTGTATATAAATGAGTATTTAGTTCCATAATCAAGTTAGAGCTTAATTTAGATTTTAAAAAAAGTCAGGTGAACATGAATTAAAAAATCTGTTTAATTTAATTACATTAACATTTATTAATTTGCATACACAAAACTTTTTTTAGTTATTGTACATCATAAATGTGTTTTTAATTCTGTACCGTTAAGAAATTATTTATAGCAAAAAATAAGTCTTTAGAAAACTAATTTTGTCGGAAATGATAATAACAGTGTTTTTATTTTCAAATGAATAATATTTTTTTCTCGTATTTTTTATTTTCGGTCATTAAAGGTTTATCTAAAATAATTTTCAAAATAAATAAGTAGTAAACCACACTTTACTATCCAATAAATATATTTTACTTTTCAGAAAATTTCAGTAAGTCTGTTTTTGAGAGCATCCGTTAAGATGTTTTTTAAGCCAGATTATTTTAGCTTTAATAATCTTTTGAATTGTACAACTGCATAGATTAAATTCGTAAACTCTACTATTCATATCTAAGTTTTTATATCTATTTATTGTAATTTATTAGCGCAAAGATCGACAAAATGCGGCACGTGAGCTACTTTTCAACTAAAAACGTACTTAAAAAAGAAAAACTTGCGGTAAGAGCTCGTCATTAGACTTTTAATTTAATAATAACTTTTTACCAGTGCTCTTTTATACCTTATATCATATTTTCGGATAATGATAGTATTTATTGTTACAATTGTTTAGGAGCAACTGTGGCCCCAAAAACTTTTCAAAAAAGTCTGCCCGCGAATTTTAAAAGCCTGCCGTGCCGACTCCTGTATGATAGTAATTTTAATTATTTAACTCATTTTCGTAAAATTCTTTTTCTACATATCTTTTTACAATATCTATAAATTTCGAATATTCACTAAACTTCACAGGATTTTTTTTTCAAACCCTAAAATATGTCTTTAACTTTTGGCATTTAATTTAGCAGGCCAGATTTACATGCTCTCAGGCCGAAATTTTATCTTTCGCTGGTTCGATCTGACTTAAATTTTTAAAGATTCTCATTTTTACTTTGCGGGCCGTACGTTGCTTTCCCCTACCATAGAATCTTAGACCAAAAGGCATAAGCTGTAGACATGCTCAATATTAAACAAAAATTAGAACATCTCTTATTAATTTAAACAAGTTTATAATGCTACTAATTAGAAAAAAGTAATGCTAATAAAATCGGTATGGATAATATCAAATATTTGTTAAGAATATAAGTTACAAATTATATTATGCTATATAAAAGTATCATTATACTATCTGACTCCTATGGCACCGTGTCTTTAGACCGGATAAAATGAATTAAAATGTGTTGCGTACATTAAAAAGATTGTCAACTTAACATTTTGTTTTCTTATTAGTATAAAATATAAATTGAATTTTTGTTTCACCAACAAAAAAACAGATTAAGTTAAATTCAAAGTTAATCAGTTACTCTAACTTTAACAATTTTTTTTTTATCGACTTTAATATTGTTAGTCAAAAAGAACTTAATAGAAACTGTATAGTGTTCTTATTAGGTTCAATTGTTTGCATTTCGTAAAAATAATCATTTTCACGAAGTGTCTGCTATCTAAGTTTAAATAACTTAACTCTCTAATTAATATATAATTGATACTTTTTTTTAATAAACTTTAGTTCAGAACTTATTCAAATTACAAACTATTTTTTTTGTTCAAGATGGTTAATTATTTTATTATTGTCGTTATACGATTAATGTTTTATCTAATACAGTTTTGATACTACACATTAATAAATTTTTGTTCAACTCTGTAATACTTAACCTTCAGTTTGTAATTATATTTAGTCTGTTGCTGTAAAATTATATATTAATTAAAACTATCATATAAATGACATCATACATATTTAACTTATAAAGTTTTATTTCCTAATAAAAGGTTTTCAAATATGAAACAACTATATAAATTCAAGACAATTGTAAAGTTGAGACTGTTACTATTAATCAAAAGAGCATTGTACATGTAAGAATGTATAAATCGTACTAGAAAAATAAAAACAGATTCAGTCAGCTTAATACACTCAAGCTCAACTTTTATCTCACTTAAATTGCCTAAATTACTGATTAAACAACACAATTAATAAAATAACACAACTAGAAAAACCGCAAACAAAATAACGAAACAACCAAACATAAACTTAACCTGTCGTTCCAAAATATCGAGACGTTCGACTGTTTCGTTATCGGCACCATCTAGACGTCTTGTTCTGCTGTTCACAGCATTCATGCGAGGTCTTAATTCTCCATTAACTGTGATTTCCACGGTAGCGAGTCCGGCAACTGTTTCATTCAACAAATCTTGATAATTAATAGCTCGACCATCACGTGTCGGACTACCGGACGAGCTCCCTTGGTGGAGTGTTGCGCCATTTTGAGGACTTTGAGGCGGGCCAGTAAATCGAGAAGCATTACTTGAACGAGCGTTGTCATCGAGAACACTTTGAGAGGTACCAGCACGTAACCGACTTCTTAAACTGGGAGAACTAGGACTTGTTCCTGGACCCCCATGTGCTGGACTATAATCACTAGAAGACATTGACTGCGGATGATAGGCATCTTCTGTTGTGGTAGCGGAGTTTGTAAGTGAAGACTGAGAGCTTCCATCTTTAGTGCAATTTACAGGGTTGAGTTTCCTATCTTGTTTGATAAAACTGGTACGTGTTGTTGTAATTTCATCATCTTTAGGAGTTTTATTCATTGCTTTTGATTGCTGACTACTTGCTATGTTTACTTTAAACAATAACTATGTAAAATTTCTTTATTATTTTAGCTACTTTCATATTAAATATTTGTTGTTATATGTATATCTATATACTTGATAAAAAAGATAATACCTTTAAAACTAGGTTTGATTTAACTAGACTTATAAAAATCTAAGCCTTTTTAAGTAACAATTTTTTTTGAAAAATAACCCTTCTAGATATTAATAATTTAATTAGATATTAATATATATTTTAGTTTATCAAGTAGTTTTTATTGACCGAAAATAGTAAGGATCTTAAGGGAGAAAGCAGTATACAGACGTCTAAAATACATGTAAAACAAAAAAATCAGATTCTCATTCTAATGGAATTACAATCTGTCGTTATCTTTTAACTATTTACTGAATCAAAACATAAGTCAGTTTACATAATTTATTTTCTTGTATTAAATAAATAGTTTTCTAAATTTAAAAAATAAATATTTCAGTTTTATATGAATCCAAATTATGTTCATTAATTATTGTTTAAATACAAAATTGCAAAAGTTACTTGTTAATCATTAAATTATAATTATAAAGATAGTTATAAACAAATGTATTTATAAAGTTTGAATTGATTAAATTTATATAAAAATTTACAATATGTAAAATTAATTAACTCAATTTATAATATCTAATTAAACTTTTTAGACTTATAAAGTTTTTGTCACTATAAAAAAGTGAATAATATAAGAAAAATTTGCTTTAGTTCACTGTTTTTGTCAACTACTTAAAAGATTTAAACAAAAATCAAAATTAAACATGGATAGTTAATAGCAAAAACATTTTAAATATAATTTCAATTTAAAATTTTTAGAGTTTAGAATAATTTGTAAAAAATAAATAAATAAATATTTTAGTAAAGATACTTTTTCGATATACATAAATTGCTTTAAAAATAAACCTGAAAAAAAAACAACTAGAGTTTCATTTAAAGATTTATTGTGTAAAACAAAGTAAATTAGAGATTCTCCTATGTGAAACATCGCACATGCAAAAATTGTCATTATAAATGTGCTTCAACGTTTATCTCTTCTTTTTTTCTACGATTTTCTGATACTTATATTTTGAATAAAACGACATTTTAATACAATTTCATTTTATTTTATACAGACTTAAAGTACCAAGTTTGCTTTAAAAAGATTTTTTGCCATTACCCAATAAATACTAAATACAAGTATCATAAGTAAGTAACACGTTTAGCATTAATCTACTAAAATATTAGCATTTAACTTCAAAATTCCTTGATTTAGTAATAGCTTTTTGTGATGTTTATGGATTTTTATAATGAATTTTTTAAGTATTTTTATGCTTGAAATAAAAAAGTTTTTGAAATTTGCCCCTTTTTTCTTAATATAAGAGGCTATGTTAAAACATTTTATAGAAAAATATATGTAACAATAGTAGTAATTTATAAACAAAACTTAATTATTTTTTTTGAATTTAAACGAATGTTATACTGTTGTTTAAATTAAAAAACCCGATTAACTTTAGTAAAGTTATAAATATCGTATAAAGTTAGTTAACTAATATGTCGTTTAAATTTACAAACACAAGATATTTTAATAAAATAACTTATATCGCACAAAGTTGAATAACCAATATGTTTAGACCAATAAATAGTTTCCATCCGATTATTTTGTTAATAAGGTTAGTTCTTCCAATACTATCAAATTTAATTTTGAAGATGTAGCATGGGTAAAAATGAGACTATCAATCAAGTTCTAAAGCAGGTAATTAAACAATTATAAAAACTTGTGTGGTTAACATAAAAATAAGTTTCACATTAACCAACTGTCAAAATTGACAACAATAACAAGTTTTCATTTTCCCGAGCTTACAGTAGTACTAATTTTTTTGTAAGAAGAAATCAGCGTTTCTAATAAAGCGGTGTCATAAGTTTACAGTAGTCCAAATCGTTAACATCACATTCTTCCCGAGAAAACTTGTTGATGTTGGGTTCACAAGTAGTTATTCCTTGAATAATATTTTATTATAATTGTGTAGCTTTTCGTCACGAAAAAAACGGTATTTGACAAAATGAATATTTATTCATAAAAACTTACTATGGTAGGTTAGAGAATCACTTTTAGTAGGTCTATAAAAAGGAGGCTTAACAAAAAAAGTATTGTAATGCTTTTTCTTTAAATTTTTAATGCATTTAAAAACCAAACTAAAATATTATGTGTTACAATTTATTTTAATAGAGCTAGTTTAAAGCTAATACTTACTGTAAAAGTATTATGCTATTTATATATATAAACCTAAATATAAGATGTAACGTTAAAAGGCGTTAAATCCTAGAGATTCTGATAAGCTATGTTTATCGCAATATATACTACATATGTTTTTGTGTCAAAACTTTATTCCGACTAACGGAAATAAATTTAAGAACAGATATACGGAGTCTCAAGCTTTTTATATCTTAGAGCTTTATTTGAGAGCAGTGAAACGCCGTTAGTCGGAATAAAGTTTTGACACAAAAACTTCTGTGGTAAACCTAAATATATGTTTATTTTGCGTTAAAAAAAAATCAAACTTTTTTGTTTGTAATAACATAACATTATTAATTTAACGAAAAAAAATTGCTTGAAATAATTGGTCCTAGGACCTTGTGTACAAAAAAAACCTTTAAGTCATCGAGTCGCACACCACTTGGATACAGTTTAACGTTTTGTCAAAGACATGATAGCGTAATTATAGTGGATTCAGAACAATTTTTGATGTTTTAAAAGTTACAAAAAGTTAAATGTTTTTGAATTGATTTGCTCTTCAAAACTAGAGTTATAAAGAAAAACTTCTTTGAAGAATAATAAAGTCATTAAATCAGTCATTAATTAAGGTTTCTATCGAAATTTTTTTAAGTTGTGATTTTTGTTTTGTTGAAATTTATTTCCATTGTATCATTTCATTTTTTTGTACTTTCTATTAATTATCAGTATAAGGTACGTTTTTTTTTTTGATAAACTGTAGGCAAATATAAGTGCAGAATAACTTAAAATTGATTAATTATACCTATTATTTGTTATAAACTTTTAAAAAGCTTTAATTCAAAAAATTCATGTTGTATTACTTTTAAAATATTTATACAACAAGTCAGTTCAAATCTTACATCTAGTTTTTTTCTTTTTGCTCATGTATACTATACAATTTTAAAATTATTACACTGTTATTTTTTCTTATATACGACCTTGCATATATATTAATATATTAATATTGTTTGCTAAAACATAAATTTTGAAGCTATTTTAAAACTTTTAAGTTTTTTTCATCAACATTTCTTAACTTATTAAAACTTTTTTGAGAAGTAAATATTAAAAAATATCTGTTTGAGCCAGTACAGTAATTTATCAAATTTGGTTTAAAAGTACAAACTTCACTTTTTAGATTTTATACGTAGTGATTTTATGACCTTAAAATGGTCCAGCAGCCTTTAAAAGAAAAATAACTGAAATAACTTAAAAACTTTAATTTCTCTTAAAATGAAAATCTTTTTGATCTGATTAGTTTAAAAAAATTGCACTAGAATATAAAAGCAAAGTTTTTAAGAACTAAATTTGTAATATAACATTTAAAAATGTTTAATCTGGCCCACAAGATCCATACACTTAAACCTAATTATTTTGATTACATTATTTTTAATAAATCCTTAACTTTTTGTTTATTTCTGTAACACTCCTAATTAAATTTGTAAATATATATAGTCTATAGCTTTCTGTTGAGTTTTACTGCTTATTTAAACTATATTATTAAATAACATCATACATATTTAACTTATAAAGTTTTATTTTATGAAAAAAAAGGTTATTTTTTTCGAATATAAAACAACCATAAATATTCAGAATGATTGTAACATTGAGACTGTTATTATTTATAAAAAGGGCATTGTACAAATAACAATGTATAAATCATACTAGAAAAAAAAAACATAATTCAGTCAACTTAATTCACTCAAGCCCAACTTTTACCCCACTTAAATTGCCTAAATTACTTTTTAAACAACACAATTACTAAAATAACAACAACTAATAAAACCGCAAACAACAAAACGAGACAACCAAACATAAACTTAACATTTCGTTCCAAAATATCGAGACGTTCGACTGTGTTATCATCGTCACCATCTAGACGATTTATTCTGCTGTCCACAACATTGATATGAGGTCTTAATTCTCCATTAACTGTGATTTCCAGAGTAGCGAGTCGGGCAACTGTTTCATTCAACAAAGCTTGACAATTAATATCAGGTGTAGTACTACCAGACGGACTCCCTTGGTGGAGTGTTGCGCCATTTGGTTGACTTTGAGGCGGGTCAGTAAATTGAGAAGTATTACTTGAATGACTAGAACGAGCGTTGTCATCGCGAACATTTTGATATGTACCAGAACGTGGCCGACTTCTTAAACTGGAAGAACTAGGACTTGTCCCTGGACCCACATGTACTGGACTATAATCACTAGAAGACATTGACTGCGGATGATAGGCATCTTCAGTTGTGGTAGCGGAGTTTGTAAGTGAAGACTGAGAGCTTCCATCTTTAGTGCAATTTACGCTGTTGAATTTGATAAAACTGATACGTTCTGTTGTACTTTCATCATCTTTAGGAGTTTTATTCATTGCTTTTGATTGCTGACTATTTGCTATGTTTACTTTAAACAATAACTATGTAAAAAATTTTTATTTGTTTAGCTACTTTTATATTAATTATTTGTTGTTATATGTATATCTATATACTTATAGATAATACCTTTAAAACCTGGTTTGATTTAATTAGACTTAAATCTAAGCCTTTTTTAGTAACAGAATTTTTTTTTAGAAAAATAACCTTTCTAGATATTAATTTTCAGCGAACAGCTTATATTTTAGTTCTTCAAGTAGTTTTTATTGACTGAAAATAGTAAGGATCTTAAGGGAGAAATCAGTATACAGACGTCTAATATACATGTAAAACAAAAAAAATTAGATTCCCATTCTACTGGAATTATAATCTGTCGTTATCTTTCAACTATTTACTGGATCAAAACATAAGGCAGTTTACATAATTTATTTTCTTTTAGTAAATAAACAGTTTTCAAAATTTTTAAAAATAAATATTTCAGTTTTATAAGAATTCAGATAATGACCATTTATTATTAATTAAATAAAAAAAATTCAACTTATTTGTTGATCATTTAAGTAAAATTACAAATATTTTTATGAACGAATATATTTATAAAGTTTGAATTGATTAAATTTCTATAAAAATTTACAAAATGTAAATTTAATTAACACCATTTATAATATGTAATTAAACTTTTTAGACTTTTACAGTTTTTGTCATTATAAAAAAGTGAATAATATAAGAAAAATTTGCTTTAGTTCACTGTTTTGGTCAACTACTTAAAAGGTTTAAATAAAAATTAAAATTAAACAGTGATAGTAAATAACAAAAATATTTCAATATATTTTCAAGTTTTAAGATTTTTAGAGTTTACAATTACTTGTAAAAAATAAATAAATAAGTATGTTAGTAAAGAAACTTTTTCGATATACATACATTGCTTTGAAAATACACCTAAAAAAAATAACTAGAGTTTCATTTAAAGTTTCATTGTGCAGAACAAAGTAAATTAGAGATTCTTCCATGTAAAACATCGGACATGCAAAAATTGTCATTATAAGGTGCTTCAACGTTTATCACATATTTTTTATTTTTACGATTTTCTTGTACTTATATATTGAATAAAACGATATATTAATACAATTTTATTTTATTTTATACTCGAATTAAAGTACCGAGTTTGCTTTAAAAAGACTTTTTGTCATTATGAAAAATACTAAATGCAAATATCATAAGTAAGTAACACGTTTAACATTAATCTACTAAAATCTTAGTACTTAACTTCAATAGTCCTGTATGTAGTAATAGTTTTTTGTGATGTTTATGGATTTTTATAGTAAATTTTATAAGTATTTTTATCCTTAAAAAAGACTATTTTTTAAATTTACCCCTTTTTTCCTCAATATAAAAGGCCATGTTAAAATTTTTTTAGAAAATATATGTAGCAATAGTAGTAATTTATAAACAAAACTTAATTAATTTTTTTTTAAAGTTAAACGAATGTTATACTGTTGTTTAAATTAAGAATCCCCGATTAATTTTAATAAAGTAACAAATATCGTATAAAGTTAGTTAACTAATATGTTGTTTAAATTTACAAACACAAGTAGTCTTAATAAAATGACTAAATCCACATAAAGTTGAATAACTAATATGTTTTAGACCAATAAATAGTTTCCATCCGATTAATTTGTTAATAAGGTTAGTTCTTCCAATACTATCAAATTTAATTTTGAAGATGTAGCATGGGTAAAAATGAGATTATCAATCAAGTTTTTATTCAATCGAAGCAGGTAATTAAATAGTTATAAAAACTAGTATAGTTAACAAAATAAATAAGTTTCACATTTACTAACTGTCTAAATTGACAATAATAACAAGTTTTCATTTTCCCGAGCTTACGGTAATACTCTTTTTTTGTAAGAAAACATCAGCGTTTCTAATTAAGCGGTGTCATAAGTTTACAGTAGTCCAAATCGTTAACATCACATTCTTCCTGGGAAAATTTGTTGGTGTTTGGTTCACGAGGTATTCCTTGAATTATATTTAATTATACTTGTGTAGCTTTTCGTCCAGAAAAAAAAAGTATTTGACAAAATGAATATTTATTCATAAAAACTTACTATGGTAGGTTAGAGAATCACTTTTAGTAGGTCCATGAAAAGGAGGCTTATTAAAAAAAGTATTGTAATGCTTTTTCTTTAAATTTTTAATCTATTTAAAAACCAAACTAAAATATTATGTGTTACAATTTATTTTAATAGAGCTAGTTTAAAGCTAATACTTACTGTAAAAGCATTATGCTATTTTTATATATAAACCTAAATATAAGATGTAACGTTAAAAGGCGTTAAATCCTAGAGATTCTGATAAGCTATGTTTATCGCAATATATACTACATATGTTTTTGTGTCAAAACTTTATTCCGACTAACGGAAATAAATTTAAGAACAGATATACGGAGTCTCAAGCTTTTTATATCTTAGAGCTTTATTTGAGAGCAGTGAAACGCCGTTAGTCGGAATAAAGTTTTGACACAAAAACTTCTGTGGTAAACCTAAATAAATGTTAATTTTGCGTTAAAAAAAATCATTACTTTTTTGTTTGTAATAACATAACATTGTTTACTGAAATTGCTTGAAATAATTGTTCCTAGGACCTTGTGTGCAAAAAAAAACCTTTCGGTTATCGAGTCGCACACCACTTGGATACAGTTTTACGTTATGATAGCGTAATAATAGCGGATAAAAAACAATTTTTTGATATTTTAAAAGTTACAAAAAGCTAAATGTCATTAAACTGATTTGCTCTTCAAAACTAGAGTTATAAAGAAAAACTTCTTTGAAGTATAATAAAAACTATTAAATCAGTCATTAATTAATGTTTCTATCGTATTTTTTTTAAGTTGTGATTTTTGTTTTGTTGAAATTTATTTGCATTGTATCATTTAATTTTTTTGTACTTTCTATTAATTATCAGTATGCTTTTTTTTTTGATAAACTATAGGCAAATATAAGTGCAGAATAACTTAAAATTAATTAATCATACCTATGATTTGTTATAAACTTTTGAAAAGCTGTAATTCAAAAAATTCATGTTGTTTTACTTTTAAAAATATATATACAACAAGTCAGTTCAAATCTTACATCTAGTTTTTTTTTCTTTTTGCTCATGTGTACTATACAATTTTAAAATTATTACACTGTATTTTTTTTTTATATACGACCTTACATAAAGGTACTTTATTGTAAGATTAGTGTCTGTACCAGGTGCGACTATAAACTTAAGGGGATTTTGTGGAGCCAGTGTAATTCTTTAAAAGAAAAAAATACACATCGTGATAGATTTTATAAGCATGTGATGTAAGACTTGGTAACCGAAATGTTCCTTTATACACCAGGTTATTAGACCAAACTTATTGAGCGTTTTTTTTTTTTAATCTGTTGTTTTACTTTAAAAATCAATACTAATATTGGTTGCTAAAACATAAATTTCGAAGCCATTTTAAAACTTTTAAGTTCTTTACATCAATATTTTTTAATTTATTAAAACTTTTTTGCGAAGTAAATATTAAAACATATCTGTTCGAGCTAATACAGTAATTTATTAAATTTAGTTAAAAGTACAAACTTGAATTCTAAACTTTTTAGGTTTAATACGTAGTGATTTTATGACTTTAAAATAGACCAGCAGCTTTAAAAAGAAAAAAAAAACTGAAGCAACTTTAAAACTTTTTATAGGATTCTTTATTAAAATGAAAATATTTTTAGACGGATTAGTTTAAAAAATTTGCACTAGAATATAAAAGCTAAGTTTTTAAGAACCAAATTTGTAATAAAATATTAAAAATGTTTAATGTAGCCCACAAGACACATACACTTAAACCTTATTATTTTATCTACAACATTTTTAGTAAATTCTTTACTTTTTGTTCATTTCTGTAACACTTTAAATTAAATTTGTAAATATATCTAGTCTGTAACATTCTGTTGATTAACATCATACATATTGTACTTATAAAGTTTTATTTTACAAAAAAATCATTATTTTTCGAATATACAACAGTCACAAATATTCAGAATGATTGAAACACTGAGACTGTTATCATTTAAAAAAAGAACGTTGTACAAACAACAATGTATAAATCGTACTAGAAAAAAAAACATTATTCAGTCAACTTAATTCACTCAAGCCCAACTTTTACCTCACTTAAATTGCCTAAAATTACTGTTTAGACAACACAATTACTAAAATAACAACAACTAAAAGAACCACAAACAACAAAACAAGACAACCAAAGATAAACTTAACATTTCGTTCCATAAAATAGAGACGTTCGACTGTTTCGTTATCGGCACCATCTAGACGTCTTGTTCTGCTGTTCACAACATTGATATGAGGTCTTAATTCTCCATTAACTGTGATTTCAACAAGCCCGGCAACTGTTTCATTCAACATAACTTGATCATTAATAGCTTGACCATCACGTGTCGTGCTACCGGACGGGCTTCCTTGGTGGAGTGTTGCGCCATTCAGTTGACTTTGAGGCGGGCCAGTAAAATGAGAAGCATTACTTGATTGACTTGAACGAGCGTTGTCATCGAGAAAATTTTGAGTGGTACCAGCACGTAACCGACTTCTTAAACTGGGAGAACTAGGACTTGTCCCTGGACCCCTATGTGCTGGGCTATAATCACTAGAAGACATTGACTGCGGATGATAGGCATCTTCTGTTGTGGCAGCGGAGTTTGTAAGTGAAGACTGAGAGCTCCCATCTTTAGCGCAAATTACAGGGTTGAGTTTTCCATCTTGTTTGATGAAACTAGTACGTTCTGTTGTAATTTCATCATCTTTTGGAGTTTTATTCATTGCTTTTGATTGCTGACTACTTGCTATGTTTACTTTAAACAATAACTATGTAAAATTTATTTATTAGTTTATATAAAATATATTTGTTGTAATATGTACATCTATATACTTAATAAAAAAGATAATACCTATAAAACTAGGTTCGATTTAATTAGATTTATAGAAATCTAAGCTTTCTTTGTAGCAAAAGTTTTTTTTAGAAAAAAACCTTCCTAGATATTAATTTTCAGTGGATAACTTATATTTTAGTTCATCACATAGATTTAATTGAACGTAAATAGTAATTAAGGGAGCAAACAGTATACAGACGTCTAAAATACTTGTTACTTGTTGATCATTCAAGCATGATTATAAAGAAAGTTATGTCCAAACGTATTTATAAAGTTTGGATTGATTAAAGTTGAAACAAAGTAAATAATAAGTTAATTTAATTAATTCCATTTATATTATCTAACTAAAGTTTTTAGACTTATAAAGTTTTTGTCACTATAAAAGAGTGAATATTATAAGAAAAATTTGCCATAGCTCACTGTTTTAGTCAACTATTTAAAAGGTTTAAACAAAAATTTAAAAATTAAATAGTGATAGTAAATAACAAAAATATTTTAATATGATTTCAATTTAAGATTTTTAGAGTTTAGAATAATTTGTAAAAAAAGAACAAATACGTTAAATAAAGCAACTTTCTCGATACACATACATTGCTTTTAAAAATATACCTGAAGAAAAATAAACAACTAGAGTTTCATTTAAAGATTAATTGTGTAAAAGCAAACTTCAAACAAAAAAGAACATAGTAAATAATATATTCTTCTATTTAAAACATCGCACATGCAAAAATGTCATTATAAATGTGCTTCAACTTTTATCACATATTTTTTATTGTTATGATTTTCTGATACTTATATTTAGAATAAAACGATATTTTCATACAATTTTTATTTTATTTTACACAGACTTAAAGTACTGAGTTTGCTTGAAAAAGATTTTTTGTTATTATGCAATAAATAGTAAATACAAAAATCATAAATAAGTAATACGTATAACATTAATTTACTAAAATCTTAGTACTTAACTTCAACAATCCTGTATGTAGTAATAGTTTTTTGGGTGTTTATGGATTTTTATAATGAATTTTAAAAGTATTTTTATGCTTAAAAGATAAATATTTTTTTTAAGTTTCCCCTTGTTTTCTCAATATAAGTAGCCATGTTAAAATCATTTTTAAAGAAATATATGTAACAATAGTAGTAATTAATAAATAAAACTTTTTTATTCAAAAAAAAATTTAACAAATATTTTACAGTTCTCTAAATTAAAAAACCCGATTAATTATAGTAAAGTAACAAATATTGTAGAAAGTAAATTAACTAATATGTTGTTTAAATTAATAAACCCAAGTAATTTTAATAAAATAACTAATATCGCATAAAGTTGAATAACTAACATGTTTTGGACCAATAAATAGTTTCCACCCGATCAATTTGTTAATAAGGTTAGTTTTTTCAACATTATCAAGTATATTTTTAGAAGCAATTTAAAAATGATACTATAAAAAATGGGTAAAAAAGAGATTATCAATCAAGTTCTAGAACATATTATTGAATAATTAAAAAAACTAGTGTGGTTGACAAAATAAATAACTTTACATTTACCAACTGTACAAATTGACAACAATAACAATTTTTCATTTTCCCGAGCTTACGGTAGTACTCTTTTTTTGTAAAAAGAAATCAGCGTATATAATAAAGCGGTGTCATAAGTTTACACTAGTCCAAATCGTTAACATCACATTCTTCCTGAGAAAGTTCACGAGTAGTTATTCCTTGAATTATATTTAATTATACTTGTGTAGCTTTTCGTCACGAAAAAAAAAGTATTTGACAAAATGAATATTTATACATAAAAATTTACCATAGTAGGTTAGAGAAACACTTAAAGTTGGTCTATAGAAATGAGACTTAACAAAAAAAAGTATTTTTCTTTAAGTTTTTAATCTATTTAAAAACTAGACTAAAATATTATATGTTACAATTTATTTTAATAGAGCTAGTTTAAATCTAATACTTACTGTAAAAGCATTATGCTGTAAAATGTTTATATATAAACCTAAATGAATGTTTATTTTGCGTAGATAAAAAACTCATTACTATTTTTGTTTATAATAACATAACATTGTTTACTGAAATTGCTTGAAATAATTAGTCCTAGGACCTTGTGTGCAAAAAAACTTTTCAGTTATCCAATCGCACACCACTTGGATACAGTTTAACGTTTTGTCCAGGACATGATAGCGTAACTACAGCGGATTCAGAACAACTTTTGATATTTTAAAAGTTACAAAAAGCTTAATGTTTTTAAACTAATTAGCTCTACGACAGTAAAGTTATAAAGATAAACTACTTTGAAGCATATAAAAACTATTAAATCAGTCATTAATGTTTCTATCGAAATTTTTTTAAATTGTGATTTTTGTTTTGTTGAAATTTATTTCCATTGTAACATTTAATTTTTTCTTAATTTCTACTATATATCACTATAACATACGCTTTTTAATTTTTTGATAAAGTATAGGCAAATATAAGTGCAAAATAACTTTAAATTAATTAATTTTACCTATGATTGGTTATAAACTTTTAAGAAGCTTTAATTCAAAAATTCATGTAGTTTTACTTTTTCAATTATATATACAACAAGTCAGTTCAAATCTTACATCTAGTTTTTTTTTTTGCTCATGTGTACTATAAAATTTAAAATTATTACACTCTTATTTTTTCTTATATACGACCTTACATAAAGGTACTTTATTGTAAGATTAGTGTCTGTACCAGGTGCGGCTATAAACTGGATTTGTATAGGCTGTGTAATTCCTTAAAAAGAAAAAAATACACATTGTGATAGATTTTATAAGCATGTGGTGTACGACTTGATAACCAAAAGGTTCCTTTGTACACCAGGTCCTTAGACCAAGCTTTTTGAGCGCTTTTTCTTTTATCTGTTGTATTACATAAAATATAAATAAAAATAATCAATATTGCTTGCTAAAACATAAACTTTGAAGCTATTTTAAAACTTTTAAGTTTTTTTACATCAATGTTTCTAAACTTATTAAAACTTTTTTGCGAAGTAAACACTAAAACATATCTGTTCGAGCTAATACAGTAATTTATTAAACTTGGTTTCAGAGTACAAACTTGATTTCTTCGCTTTTTAGGTTTTATACATAGTGATTTTTATGACCTTAAAAAGGACCAGCAGCTTTTAAATGAAAAAAAAAACTGAAATAACTTAAAAACTCTTTATAGGATCTTTTTATTGAAATGAAAATCTTTTTGGACTGATTAGTTTAAAAAAATTGCACTAGAATATAAGAGCAAAGTTTTTAAGAACCAAATTTGTAATAAAATATTAAAAATGTTTAATGTGGCCGACAAGACCCATATACTTAAACCTAATTACTATACGAGGAGTAGCAAATAAACTGTTTAAAATATTAAAACCCTTTGTGATAACTTTTATTTTGTAGTTTAGGTTATTTAGAAACTGCATCAATTTAACTTAGTATGTTAAAAATTATAAGATGTAACGTTAAAAGACGTTAAATCCTAGAGATCCTGATAAGCTAAGCTTATCGGAATATATACCACAGATGTTTTTGTGTTTAAACTTTTTTTTTAATTTAAAAGTGCTTTACAGAAAAATTATACAAAAAAGATCATTTTAGTTACTATTTCTAGTTACTAGTTATGACGTTTGTTTTATACTTTGATCGAAAAAGTTTTAATTTTACAATTATACATATAGTTTTTACTAATCACAGTTAAAGTGATGAAAATAAAAATACTTAAAGCACTACTTTTGTGCCTATTGGGCATAATTAGTACAAAAGTTATCTTTAGCATAGTAAAGAATAGTACTATGATAAAAGTTGAGGTTATCAAAGAGGAATATGTAACACTTGAGGGCAAAGTAATAAACTTCCTCGAAGATTTTATCGAAAAAGAAGAAAAAAACGATGCTTTTATAGATAAAATAAAAATCTGGATCATATCTGAACCAAAGAAAGAAAAAAAGACGATCATTGGTCAGATAAATACAATATACAGACAGAAAAGAGCAAAGGTCGCAGAAAAGTTTTATCTAGGTTCGGAATTCCTTACGATTGTTGAACTTTCGTTGGTAAAGGTAGCAGCAAAATACATGTTAGTTAATATTTATTTTTAAACGTAAAAATTAAAAACTATCAAGTTATGAAACATTTAACCAAGAAAGCTTTGACATATTATGTATAGACTTATTTTTGTTAAACTACAAAAAAGATCGTTTGAAAAATGTATGCGTTATTAAATAAAATAATATTCAATAAATACTATTTAGACTAGTTAACATAACTTAAAATCTTTGAAGACTTTTGTATATAAAAATACTTTATTTTAAATTAAAGTAATGTATTATGCTAGTTATTTTACTAATTAATACTTGCTTAAATTAAAACTTTTTGCTGAAGTTTGCGCACAGAGGATTGAGTAATTTAAAAAAAGTAGTCTTCAATTTTACTTCAGTCTTATAACTTCTTTTACATCTTTGGTAAAAAACATTTACTTTTACTATGATGAATTTAAGAAGTTTATAACCCTCAACTTAAAAAAATAACTATCAGTTTTATTGAGCTAAAAACTCAAATTTAAATTTAAAACTATTTTTCAACAGGTTTGCTGCTTTGATTATCGCTCTAAAAACTTTATTCCTGTACTATGCATTTAATTTGAAGAAAGTTTTTCTGCTGGCAGCCAAATCCAAAAAAAGTATCTCAACTCTACTTGCATATTTTCGTTACTCGATTGTACATGGAGTTTTGAAGTCTTCTACTATTGTCAAAATTAAAACGATCTCATTTTGGTTGTTAAACCAAATTATATTTTTGTTGGTAAGTGTCTATTGTAATATGTCTAACTGTATTTACGTTTTATAACTTACCTTCAAACATTGATACATTATTTACTTTTTTTAAACGTTAGAAAGACAAACATTATTTTTTTATATATCACCATTTTTTAGTTATTAATATTGGAAGATTTTGTAGTTTTTTTTTTTTATATAAGCTAATAAAAAATATAGATAGATATTGAAATAGCATTAAATCTTCTAACACATTATATATATTTAAACTTATAATATGTTTTAAAACATTAACTTTGAATTATTGCTAAGTGTATGAGTTTGTAACCAAATGCTTACTACTTTTTAATTAACATCAGGCTGATACTTTAATCAAAGTTGCTAGAACCGTTCGTAGAAAAATTGCTGTTTTTTTACTGGAGAGATTTTTTAGTGAAGAAAATGAAGAGCAGACAGTAACTGAAATTAATAACGAACTTGTTGAAGGTTAGATTGGAATTTTTAAAATTTTATGTGTTTTTGTTGTTTAGAAAGTTTAACCATTAAAAAAATATATTTCTTAGAATAGAATACTTTGCATTTTAAAAATATGCTTTTTAGCATTAAGCGATTTTGATTTTCAAAGTATTTTTTACGAATAAGTTAAAAGTATAGAATATTCACCATAAAAATACTAAAATTATTTAAATTGCTGCATTAAGATACAAACTTTTAAGAATGTGCTTTTTGTTGAAGAATGTTTTGAATTTAGTTTCTTTTTATATACTTATTTAAATTTAAGAATGTAAAATTAAAAAAAAAAACGTTATTAAGAAAATAATGTAGCACTGCATCATCTTTAAGATACATCTCTAATAGTAAAAACTGAAATATTTACAAATATAAGTTTTGTAAGTTTTTTGTTTTAACAGAAGCAGAGTCAACAGAATCTACGACGGTTTATGTAGACAAAATCCCTCACTTTACTCTCCACGGTAAATAATATTTTAACTTAATCATTTTTAAACTTTAGTTTTATGAACTGTTTAACATAATCAATTCGCTGCTTTGTTAATCTAAAATTCTCAGTTTAGTATTTTAAATCTTATTCAACTGATGATCTCGTTTGATTTGGTTCAAGCGAGGAAACATTGTTTAGTTAATAAAGTTTAGAATTTTAAATTGTTCATTCTCCTTACTATTAAGTCGAGAACTTTTATTGCGCTCTAAAAATTAATAATTATACAATCTAAAATTTTAACAATTTGGTAACTTTATTATTATTTAAATTTCACAGACCTTTGCTTGAGCGATAGTTATATGATGGCTCCAGAGGAAGAGAGTAGCGATGAAGATAGTGAGAGTTGCAATGGTAAAGAAGAACAATCTAATGATGACGATGATGAGTTAAAAAGTCTCACAAACAGTAATGATAAAGTTAGTGAGCGTATGAGCTGTGATGAAGGAACCTCCACTAAGCTAGATAATTGTAATGGAAAGTATATAGACGAGATGGAAAGTTTCAATATAAGATTTCTATTCCAAACAGAAAATGAGGAAGACAGTGAGAGTAGCTGTGTGGTTGCACGCGAGAGTTCTAATGAAATACCAGATTCTTGCGAGAGCCAGTGTGACTTATTTAAGATAAGAGTTGATGAAACAGACAATAATAGAGAGAGTGATTGTGATAATGAGAATGAGAGTGATTGTGAAGGTGAGAGTAAGAGTGATTGTGAGAGTGATTGTGAGAGTGATTGTGAGAGTGATTGTGAGAGTGATTGTGAGAGTGATTGTGAGAGTGACTGTGAGAGTGATTGTGACAGTGATTGTGAGAGTGATTGTGAGAGTGATTGTGAGAGTGATTGTGAGAGTGATTGTGAGAGTGATTGTGAGAGTGATTGTGAGAGTGATTGTGAGAGTGATTGTGAGAGTGATTGTGAGAGTGATTGTGAGAGTGATTGTGACAGTGTGAGCGGTAGCGATAAATTTGTCTCGTACCGTTACACCGACGAGCATAAAGTGTGTATGCTTTCAGAAAGCAATAAAGCAACTTTTGCTAAGATGAATGCATTGTGGACAACGAAAAAGCGTGAGAGTGTGGTTGATAGTGATGATGAGTGGTGAGTTGTGAGAGGTTTGTCAACAAGAAAGCAGCTAAAGTATTTAGAAAAAAATTATTTTATTAAAAAAAAATAGTCAATAAATGAAAACTAAAATAAACCGTTGTTATTCTAATATCTTCAGTTCGTTTAATATCAATAAAATATCGTCAATGTAGATCTTTTTTTAATTTTCTATACTTCAACGTTATAAAATTTCAAAGTAGTGAAACTAATGTCAGCAAAGTAAAACAAATTTTTCCAATTAAATTAATTTATGTCTAAATCTACATAGACCGTTAAACATTTTTTTTAACACATCCGAGTCTCAAGATATAATACAAAATCGGCTATAATAAAAATATATTTAAAATAAGCAGAAAATTTTTTGTACTTAGCTATTAATTCGGTTTATAAAAAAACAAATTACTCCTAGTAGACTTACTACAGCATCAAATAAAGCAAACGTGCATTCATTTACTTTACATTATATTAAATAATTATACTTAAAATACTTTTTTATACCTCTATCCCTGATCTATTTTACCTAAATTAATATTTAGTATTAGAGTATGAATTTAAAATTTAGATAATGTGATTTTTTTCAGTTATATTGTTGAAGTGATTAGTTTATTTTTACCTTCTTGTGACTATTAAATTCATACATAACATATTTGTAAAATACAATCAGCAACATCTAAAAAGTTAAGGATTTTATTATGTGCTACTAACTTATATATATTTTTCTAACTTTTAGAAAGTTCCTTAACGATATCTTTGAGAGAAGTCTTATTTTTTCAAATCAAAATGTTTTTCCTGTAACAGTTTTTTAGTTTACTTAATTGCTTACAGTAAACTTGTTTAACTGTGCTATTCATATATGTATATATGATATTATTAATATCTATCATATTCATATATGAATATTATTTATCCCAACTTATTAGCGCATACTAAAGTTTTAACATTAAATAAAGTACTAAGTTACCGGTACTGTTTTCAAAAGTTTAGGAAAAAATATTTGTAAAGTTTTTTAAAGTTTCAGATGTTTAGTAGTAACGCTACATAAGCATATTATTACTTGTATTAAATTACGTTAGTTAAAAAGTTATGAAGATTATCATTTAGAAGGTATTAGGCGACTTAATTTTTAAACACAAACAGAGAAAACTTTATAAAAACATTTTTTTTTAATCTTTCTGAATATCGGTTTCCCACTACTACAAAAAAAAACTTACTAAAAAAGTTGTGAAAAACAGTTATTTTGTTTGCTTTCATTAAGCTTTGTTTACTAGTTTAAATTAAGGTGAGAAAATAACTTTTTTTAATAAACTTGATCTTATTTTTTTCAGTTTAAATAAGCAATAAATTGCTTTAAATGTTCAAGCCAACTTTTGAGCTTTAGACTGTAAAAGCCAGAGAATACAACAGGTTGTTTTTGTGAAAAGAAAACTAAAACGGTTAATAAATAAAAAACACTAAAAGTCTACTTCTTCCTACTTGGACACTTGTAGTTTATAAGTTTTTTCATACCTGCTGAAATTCTTCCGCGATTAAAGATTTTTTTCTTGGTTTTTTAAATGCAAGCTTTTAATTTAACTTAAGATTCAAAAAAACTGTTTTAGTAAGATAAAATAACTGAAAAGATGTTGTATTGTTAACATATATTTTTTTTATTTCATTAAAACCAGTACAGACTTATATTCGATTTAAGCCCTAATAATTTTAAAAAACCATATCATTGATATAATATCAATTACCTAGTTAAAATTTAGAGCTTATGTTTCCTTGGAACAAATACAAACTCAAAAAGTTGTATTTCCCAAAACTGATAAAATACAAGTTGTATGTATAGTAAACACAGTACTTAAAAATTATTAATAATTGATATATAAATATAGACTCTCAAACTATAAAGATAAATTACAAAAACATATTTATAATGTTTTACAAGGATTTTTGTATGAGTCACTAGTATACTACAACAGCAACTTGTTGGTAACAATCTTAGCAATACCAAGATAGTTTTATGCTTCTTTTAAAGATGTGAAGTTAGAATGAAAGCACTTTGTAAATTTAGAAACCTTTTCATAGAAAAATGGATTGTTTCTAGTTAAAAGAAAGATTTTTTTTAATATTCAAATTATTGTAGCATTCAATGTCATAGTTCACAAAAAATAACAACATTCTTCTACATAAAATGACAAGTCAAATAATCTAGGGTTTTTCTCAAACTATATAAAAATTCATATTTTTCAACGTTGCTTTTTGAGCTTTTTTAAAATTCCAATTTTAGTGGCTTAATTGATTTTTTATAAGGATTTTACTAAAAGGCAGCATCTAACCATAAAAAACCGTGATATTTTTTGTAGGATTTATATTATTTTTCATAAAAACACAGTTTTACGTCCCTTTTTTCAAAAACATATAATTAATAAAAAAAAAAAATATATTGCATACAAAGAATTAGACGGCACATTAGCATCGTGAACTTTTAAAACACGAAAACTTCTAGAAAACATTTACAATGCTCAGATATTAGAAATATAAATCAGTAAATAAAGTTCAAATTAAATACATACGTTGTAATATTTTTAGCATAATAATTTATTTTATATATTTTCTGTTAATTTTGTATAGCATAAAAGCTGTAGACTATATAGAAAAATCAGGCAAAAATTATGTAAAGCTCAAATTTGATTTTAATTTTTTAAAAAGAAAACAATAACAAACCTAGTTTTGAGATATAAGTATACTTTATTACAGAGATTTGCACATGAAATTAGACAACTTTTTAACTATTTTGAAATTTATGGTTACATTTTATTTATCAAATATAACTATTTGTGTTAACTAAAAATATTACTCATTTTACTGAGTAAAAAGCTTATTCTAGTAACAATAGTAAAAATAGTATTAACAATAGTAAATGTGCTAATTAACTATTTTACTTTTACCGGCTTTGGTGAAAAAATATCTGATTTTTCAAACAATTAACAAAATAGTTAACTGCACTCAAGTAATAATGGTTATGTTAAAACTTATTCAAGTATTAAAACATAAACAAAAATGATGTTTAAAAAATTGTCTAAATTTATAAACGCATATTTTGGTATGATAAATATTTTTTTTTACTTAATTAAATTAATGTAATAAGTTAAGAACCAAAACAATTTTCTAGTTATTTATTTTTGAGTTTTGTTGATACTTTGTTTAAATTTGAAAATTTAGATAACTGTTAACTCAAATAAAATTCAACTTTTGAATTGTTGCATTAACTATTTTTTTAAATTAGTAGTTCTTTCACCAAACTATGTATTTACAAAATTCAAAATTTTGATTAAGCAACATCTAAGTTTTTGTTTATGTTTACATTAATTAATAAGTTTTAATCATAACAAAAACATTATTATTCAAATACAGTTTTGTTAATTTGTTGAAAAGCCAGATATTTTCCCACCGAAACAAGTCACAAATAAAATATTAAATTAGCAATTTACTTTTATTTAACAGTGTATAAATAAAATATTATATCATTTTAGCTTCAAGTTTAAAACATTAAACAATTTTATTGAAATGCTGGAATATTCTTACAAAATATATTTTTTTAAATATACAAGCAACTAAAGTAAAGGACATACTAGTTTTTGAAAAAGATTTAACGGTATATTCAGGAAGCTTTAAAAATCCAAACTAAGAGCCTTTCATAGTGCTTTTTAAAATTATGACAAACAACTTTTTTTTAGAAATAAACTGCTCTTGAGCATTAAGAGTTTTATATAAACCAACAAAAAAAAATTTATAAAAATATACTTGACAAGTTTTGTCAAACGTTAGTTGTTACTTATAAACATCCTAAAAAAAATTAAACCTTTTTTTTATTTTGTAAGTATTTCTAAAATGCATTCAAGTAGAACTAGCAAAAAGTATATAATAGGTAAATTTTCATAAAAATACAAGAACAACGTTTAAGAAACTTTTTTATAAGTAAAAATTTACAATTTAAAAATAAATACCCTAAAAAAATTACAGTAGAAGGCAGTTTAAAATAAAAATTAACTAGGTTAAAAAGTAAAAATTTCTTTAAAAAATCCTTAACAACATATTAAGTAAGTCTATTTATCATCAAACTAACTACAAACTTATGTACAAACACAATCAAAAACTTTTAAATAAAAACACGGTTAAAACTTAATAAAAAATAAAAAAGTCTGCACATGCTTTGAAAATCAGATACAAGATTTAATAAGGATATTTATCTAGTTACTCTAACTATAATTTGTTTAAAAAAACTAAAATTTGTAATTGAATTATTTTTGACTAATGAAACAATGGTTGACCTTTTTAAATAACAACTATAAAAAAATAATTAAAATGGGTCATTTTCATCACTATCATCGTCACTGGAGTTGGGGCAAATGAGTTGACCAGCAGATGGTTTGGGAAGTTTTGAAAAATTGAACTGAGACGGCAGGTAGAAAGTATCCGCAACAGAACCCTGCTTCTTTATAACTCCGGTGGGCGATGCTAAAGTGTGGATAAAATTTGTTAAAGCAAATTTGATTACTTTATGGTATGTATGAAGTACTAAGTATTCTGCAACAAAAACATTTTCAGGGTTGCCACTCTTTGAGCCAAAAAATCTTCCCTGAGTGACCAAAAATTTCCCTGAGTAACCTTAAATTTCCCTGAGTTTCCCTGAGTTTTTTTCAAATCTTAAAAAATTTCTCTTCTAACACAAATTATTAATACCTCATTCTCTTTTTTCTTCTTTAATAATAAAAGGAAGGTTGTATGTGTATGCTTCTGCATTAAATTTATGAAAAAAACTGTTTTCAAAAACTCAATCTTAAAAGGTTTAAACAAATTAAAAATTAAAAACTAAATTTTTGCACAACTTTGTGTAAACTTGTTAGTTAACTTTCTACATAAAAGAATAAAGTTTAATTTGTAGGCAGCTGCAGTATATTTGTCATAGTCTTCATTCAAACATTTGAGCTGCTTTGTAAGTTTACTTTTTTGTTCTCCTAACTTGCTTAAAACCTTTATTTGGAACATTTTTAGCAAAGGGCTATAAATTTAAAACTTAAAAAAACTACAATGTTAATACTAAGAATATTTAAGAACTAGCCGCAAGGCTAAAAAAATTCTAAATAACCACTTAAATAATAAAAATTACTACTTTTGAACAAAATATTGAAACTGGATTAACTCAACCTCATTCTAGATCTAGAAAAAAATTTCCCTGAGATTTTCAAAAACTTCCCTGAAATTTAGAGAAAAAATCAAAACTTCCCTGAGTTTCCCTGAGTTAAAAGAAAAATGCCAACATTCCCTGAGTTTCCCTGAGATTCCCTGAGTTTCCCTGAGATTTTCTACAGTTTGAAAATTCCCTGAGATTCCCTGAATTCCCTGAGTTCCCTGAGTGTGTGGCAACCCTGCATTTTGTGAACACTTGGATTAATTTTCAAAATTTGATTTAACGTTTCAAAAACTTAAATATAAAAAATTATAGCAAAAATAGATTTATCATTATAAATCATAAATATTCATAGATATTCATAAAATTTTTATTTAGATAAATATTTACTTAAATCAAAAATTTTACCTTCGTTATTTATTGAAACATTTTGGTTTACACTTTCTTCGACTTCATTGAGTGTGACGTCATTATTCACAAACTCATGCATGACTTCATCGTCTTCCATTTGATCTCTTTCTACCCTCGGAGGGGGGACCGGCTGCTTCTGAACTTCAAAAGGTTTTCTGCTCACGTTGCCATGGTTGCCATGCACTCTGCTGCGACTCCTAGCGTCCTGGTGCCACGTCGAATTGTTATTGGTCACTTGGTGGCGCATGTGATTGCCGCTGGTTGCTATGGTGGCAAGGACGAAGGTGCACGCGAACAGCCGCTCCTCGCCGCACTCGACGACGAGAGGGGAGCCCCCCTGATCGAAAGCGAGCTGTAGTGACGAGCAGGCAGGGACCTCGCAGAAGGAGAGGATGGAGCGGATGTCTTTGAGGCAGAAGGTGATCTCCGTGTCCACTCCCACCTGTCGAGTGAAAAAGTTTTACTTTACTTGAGATGGTCATTTGTTTTATTATTTTGAAATTGTAAGCAGCAATGTTTTAAAAAGTTTATTTAATGTAATGCATAAAACTTCAGCTAACATATTTAATAGCAAATTTAAACAGTTTAAATAACAAAATTTAAAAAACTTCAAAGTGTTTTTATATAATTGTGTTTATAACTAAAAAACAAGGTTTATTCTTTTAAAGATCTTCTGTTGTAATTAAATCCTGGTAAACATAAATGTTTTAAGACTTTGTTTAATGTTTAATTTATATTTAAAAACTAGATTACAAGCTAATAAAAATCTTAAAACTACTTATAAGAAATATATTTTAATGATTTTCTTTAATTTGCACCATCGTTTGAATGTTAGATACAAAATTGTAAATTTAAGTTATTTAAAAACTAAATTAATGAAAAAAAAAATCAAACTAAGGTATGGAAACTTACAAAAAACAAAAATTTTATGTACATAATTGATCATGTTTTAAATACGTCAAAATAAACAGTCGAAATTTAAAATAGCTGCTTTTTTATTTACTTGATTATTAAATAATGATAAAAACACACTAAAAGAAGAACCTGAAAATCAGTAAACTCATTAGGACTTAGCACCATTTGAGTTTTCATTGAGTGAGTGATGTTATCCTCGTCAGAAGGAATTGATCTCAGATGAACGTTACACGGGTTTACCTATAACATATAGTTTATTGTAATTTAAAAAAATTCTAACACAAACTTATAAAATAAAATCAAAACATTAAACAAATTGAAGATGTAAGGTGAAGTTTTTTAAAACACCTGAAGGTTTAATTTGATAATTCTAAACAAAAAAACTCCAAACTTTTTAGGGGTTTTATAGATTCTATCTAAGAGTTTTTTATAGGAGATAAAAAATTAATTAACTATATTTTGAAACTTAATTAAAAAAAAAAAGTTAAACCAATTATAATATAAATACTTTTTTAAATACTTAAATTTACATTCAAGGCAAAGTAAAACAGTTTAACCAGCTTGGTTTTAAAGATTTTTAAAATTATTAAAAAAATCAGAAATTTAGTGTTATAAAAAACTTAGAACAAACAGCAAAACTAATTTTGACTGTTTTTCAAGTAAAAAATTTATTTATATAAACAAAAAGTTTATAATAAAATATTTAAATATCCAAGATGAGTGGTATTATCGATAAAGAAAAAAAAGTATTGTTAAATGGTAAGATCACTTTTTGAATGTTTTTACTACTTTAGAACATATAAAAACAAAGCTTTGAGTAAACTTTATGCTATAGACATTACATTTCAAATTTAATTTTACTAGCCAATTTAATATAAACTTACCTATGTATCTTTTTTAGTATAAAACCAACCTTAAATTATTAATAAGATATATTTTCTAAGAGAAAGATAATGATAAAAAAACTTTAGTAATGCAATGAATTGATCCATTCAGTTTAGTGTTTTTTTCACAAAAGAAAAATGTTTAATTATATTTTAAATTAAACTTCAAAAATTAAATACGAAAAATAAACTGAAATTTTCACAAAAAAAAAAACTACTTATCAAATTAATATATTTCCTTTGCCCATTTAATATTTATTGCAAACCAAGTAAATAATAACTTTATAAGGGGTAACAATAATAATAAGGGATAACAAACTCCATTTTTGTGTTAATTAAAACTGAAAACATTGCTTAAACTAAATATGATTATTATAAACCTTCCAATAAGTATTCTGTTTTAAACCTAAGCATAATAACATATAATTTGAACTTTATGCAAACTTTAACTAACACTAAGTGATATTTCATCTTGTTGAGAAATGAAGTTAGAAGCTGCATCCATCAGGAGTCGATAATCACATTTTAGTAAATTAGTTGATAAGTCTTTTCTGTACCTAGCCTGTTAATTTCAAAAAATATTGCATAAACTTAAAATAATTTTCAGCAATTAATCTTGTGTGAGCATTAAAGTATTGTTACATAAACACATTTATAATTTTTTTTTCAATAACTTTTTTCATTATTTTATGCAACTAAACTTATTTTCAAAGAAATAATTTTCAAAATAGAAAGTTCATTTGTATAGTTATTTCTTTTTAGATTGCTAAATATTAACAATACTACACATACTCATACCTTCATTTTTAAGATTTTTTGTGTTACAAAGATTTAAGTATTGTATAAATGCACTGCAACAGATTTTTTTATAATTGTGCATTAAAACACAAAATGTAGATTTTATCACAGCATATATATTATTTCAAACTTTTAAAGCACTTAATAATTTTAGAGTAGCTTTTTTACATAATATATTATATAAGGTATTTCAACCACATTGTTATTAAATCTAAGTTTGTTAGCTAGATTTCAAGTGTTAAAGAAAGGTGTCTAGATAATTTAATTGTACTCACCATATACAAACAGGTACTTTAGTTTTTATAAGAGATGTACCTTTATTTTGTAATGTATTTTCTATATTAATAGCTAGTAAATATATGTAAAAAATTAAATTGGCAGTCAACTTGACAAAATCAGTAACTGCTATTCTTGATAAAAACTTATATTTCCAAACATTAAATCAAAAATTTTAAATGTCTTTTTTATGAATTAAAGGCATATGGGGGTCCAACATATATACATTTTTTTTACAAAAATTAACATTGGCTCTTATTTGAAAGGTAAGATAATAAGCTATACGATATTTTATATTAAAAAAAAATGAACAATTAAATTTTGAAATATAACCAGTTTTGTAAAAAAAAATCCGATACAACCGTATAGATCAAAAATTTTGATTGCCAATTTTATCAGAATTTTGAAAAATTCACTAAAAATCTATCTCTTCCTTCATTTTTAAAGCAATTTACTAAAAAATTTCTTGAAATGTTCTTTTTTATATAAAAAAAAACTTGTATGTTTATTTAATAAAAAAAAATTAAAATCTGTTTCATAAAAGTTGTTAAAAATTTATTAAAGATTACTCTTATAAAACTTTTAAAACAATTGCTCAAAAACTGGAGGAGATAGATTTTTAGTGAAATAGTCTTATTTTGTCTTTTTAGTTTGCTCATTCCGTAAGGAACCTATTGTACCTTCTAACTTTGATCACTTATATCTCAAAAGTTACTTCGAGTTCCAAAAAGCGGTGAAAAGTAACTGATAGCTTAACTATTTATGTAAAAAACAAGACTAAATTTAAAAAAAAGTGTTTATCCACCATGCCTATATTAAACTCCATATATACAAAATACTTATACTATAATGAAAAAGTATGAAAAAAGTAAGTTTTAAGTTGATGTTGTTTTTTTTTTAATGTGACCTACAACAATTAAAAAAAAAACAAAGAATAATAAGATCACAAAAAAAAAACTAATCTTTATATGCTGAATTTTTTGAATTTTAATCCCTCTTAATTTACAAAAAAAATAACTGAAGCCAAGTTGAAAAATATTAAAATAATATAACTTACTTGTAAGGAATCACACTCTTGATAGTATATGTAGTGTGTTTTGGTAATATTGTGTCTACACTTAAGTTGGAATACAAGTCTACTTTCATTTTGATCAAGTCTTATTGTGCATTGTTCAACAGATCTCTCTATATTGTTTAATGACTTGAAAACTGAAATTAAAAGGAAATTATTAAATTTATGTTAGACTTAAAATTGAAACTATTTTTAAATTCATATAAGGTTAACCTCACCAAAAAAATAAATTACTTTATTAAAAGCCAATAAAACTTTTCAAATAACTTTTAAACAAAAATAATTTATAAATAGTTATTCCTTAAAATTTCTACAAAGTGAAACTCCATTTGTTGAGTGAAATAGGTTTAATTAAAATACTAAAATAGCTTTTATATAATTTTTTTTATTAACTATCTATGAATGAAGTACTAATAATCCATCTAATAAGTAATTTCACATAAAATGAACTTCTTTAAAAGTTTATAAAAAAACTAATAACCTTGAAGAATACTTTTCATTACAATCTTACATCTAAAAAACTCTCCATCACCAACAGAGTTATTTTGGAGTGAACTATCATAAAATGAAAAGTTTGCCTTCCAAAAATTGAAGCAAAAATAGGATGATCTTGATGAATTGACTGTTTTCAACTCCATTCCTTTTTCAAGGACTTCTATATATATTTCAAACCCAATCTTAGCCAGACAGTGGATAGCTTTTCCAAAAGTTTTTAAATTGACAGATGGTATAATACATTTCATTTTGTTAACTTTACTGTAAATTAATATACTTAAAACTAATAAAACTTGATTTAAGTCTTTTTATATACTAAAAAAAGGTTTTAATGTTATTCTGAATATACATGTAGTGAATAAATTCAAAAGTATAAATATATTCTAAAGAAAAAGATATAAGAGATTTACTGAGTTTCAATTTACAAATGCTCTTCGAAGTATTAATGCCATATGGGGTGGGGTAAATTACTTTTTTGAAATTAAGTCTTGTTTTTTACATAAAAAACAAAGCTACCGTTTTTAAAAATTCAAAGTAACTTTTGAGATATAAGCAATTAAAAATAGAGAGAAAAAATGTATGGGAGGCTCTAACTAAAAACGCAAAAATAGACTATTTTTCTAAAAATCTACCTTTTCTTTCAGTTTTTGAACAATTGTTTTAAAACTTTATCAGTCTAATTTTCAATAAGTTTTTAAAAACTTGTAGAATACAAATTTTTTTTTTAATTTTTGTCATATAAATTTTAATTAGCTTTCTAAAAGTTATTTTTTATAATAAAAAGAAAATTTTCTGAAAGCATGACATAAGTTGCTTCAAAATTTATGAAGGAGATAGATTTCTAATAAATTTTACAAAATTTTGGTGAAAATCAGCCTTGAAAATATTTTGTCTTATAGAAAAAAAAATTGTAAAAAAAAAAAATTTTTTGGTTTATTTTTGTCTTAAAATATATTTTTATATATTTTTTTATTTTTTCAAATTTCTTACAAAATATTTTTATAAATATTGCAAGGAACATTTCCAGGAAATTTGAGGCATTTTCTCAAAAAATGTTGGATGAGATATACTTTTAGTGATTTCTACATATTCAATGCTCTAGTTTTATCAAACTTTAAACAACATATTGTATTCTCAAAATTTAACTGGTCATATTTCAAAAATCATAAAACACTTTTAGCCCAGTTAAAACTCTAGAAAAAAATCAATTGGTGAAAAAAGTGACTTACCCTCCCCTATAGCCTTGTTTTAGTTAACCAAAAATATATTTTTAAACAATAAAAAAATCTTGGTTGCACAGCATTTGGAGAACACTCACAAGGCTTAAATCTCAAAAATAAAAACAACAAAGTGTTGGAAAATGATGAGGCTCAAATCCTCAAAAATGCTCCAAAAGCAATTGTTCACCAATGCTACAAAAACAAAATCAAAACAACTATGCAACCATGTGATCACTACCACCAGAGTGATCCCACAATCAGTTGTTGACAAAGCACATTAAATTATTATTATACTAAATACATTTTAATCTTAAAAAATATGTTAACAATGAGTACTTTAGGGCTTTTTTACTGTAATAATACTGATAAAAAATAAAAATTATTTAACAAAAATTGAAGATTCTCAATCAATTGTTAAACATAAACTATAACTTAATTTTTTGAAAAAAATATTATAAACAAAAAAATATAAAAGTAAATATAAACATATGCATACTAATAAATCAACATATGTTAGTTTAACTGCACCTAATTGAAAGCAAAAACTTATGTTTGAAGTTTTAATCAGAGGTATATAAATCAGTCTCTAAATTATTTTTTATAGTGTAGATTTTTCTTTGTTTGTGGGTTGGCCATGGGTTTTGATCTTGTTATATTCAACTCAGAGAGTTTTCAAAGTTACTATTAGGACCCCTACACCATCAAGCCACTCAAAGTACATAATACAATTATAGTTATATGTTGTAAAAAATTTCAACAACAAAAAAAATTTTTAAATTTTGAGGTATTTTAGGGATAAATGTATGTTTAATTATATTAACTCACAAACATGTGAGAATTTAAGTATTTTAAATATAATGCCATACCTGCTGAATATTCCACCAATGCGTCGCTGATTTGTTAAACATTTTTAGCGCTAAAGAGCATAAAAACTTATTAAATTTTCTAAAATTATTACGAAACTAGGGACAAAATGATGCCATAACATTAAAAAAGCAAACATATTATTACATAATAAAAAATCTAGAAAAACTCTAATATTTTAAACTTAACTTAGATGTATTAAGTTAACTTGAAAAATAACTAATTAAAGTTCTATAACATAAAACAGTTAGTTTTTAATAATTTAATTAGTGTATTTATAAACCACCAAGTATTAATGATTTTTTTAATAATTACCTATAAAAAACCAAATTTTACGTAAATTTTAAAATAAACAATTAAAAGAAATGTACTTTTAGGTAAAAAATTATAAAATAATCAATAGTAATTAAATTTTTATGTTAAAACTCAGAAAAAAATAAGAAAACCTAAAAACGTTATAACTTAATCAGTTTCAATAAAAACAATGGTATTTAGTACATTTTGTATATAAAATAAACAATAAAACGTCGTTTAAACGTCATATATAGATCAATTTTTGTATGTAAATCTCAAAATACTATTAAAAAATGGTTTGATGAGAAGTTTATAGAAAAATTAAGTATTTATAAAATTTAACATTTTAAGAGACAAGAATACACTTTAAAAACATTTTGAATTCTACTTATAACCCTTTAATACATAAATGACAGAATATTAAATATATGGTCCAAACAGGTTTACCAAAGGAATTAAATCAAGGTTCGTACAACCAAAAACTTTATTTTAAATTCTCATTGGTTGATAACCCGTTTAGTAATGAATTTTATTAATTCTTTGTTCTTTAAAACAATATTTTTCAATTGTATTTAAGCTGTTTTCATTGAAAACACTCAGAGAAAACAAAATTTTAAATAAAAAATATTCAAGCAAGTTTTTAATATAAACTTAAAAGTATAGTTGAAAAAGTTTTAAAATTATTAAAAAACAAAACTCTAAAAATAATTAAGAGTTAGTTTAATAAAGGAGTAAATTTTATGAGATCCATTTAGTTTAGAAATAAAATGAGTGTAAGGGGTAGGCGTAGGATTCAAAAAAGTTTATTAATTGTTGGTTAAAACTTGAAGCTTATACTTTGGCATAACAGTTTAAGTTAAAGTAACTATTACTTTTATTTAAATTAAGTAAGTCAATTATCTTGTGTGTTTTATGTATTAATTTGTTGTGTGTATTACGTATAATTTTTGTTTTGTTGTTTTGTATTTTTTGAAATAGCAAGTATTATACTTGATTAAATATAATGATTAAATTAATTTAAATATTAATTTAATTGTTTTGTTATGTTAACAAAATAGGTACATAATTAATTATGTTATCATATTTTTATTGAATTAGTTTTATGAATAAATTTCAGTGCAAAAACTTTTGAAAAATTGTTAAAATTTTTACATTAATAAACGCGAAATGTGCTGCTGTACCACAGGTAACATGGACGAGTGGTTAAGGTAAGGCTTTGCATTTTTGCCCAGAAACACCTGTGTTAGGGTTCAAAGCCCACCACTTCCATATTTTTATTTTTTTATATAATTATGTAAGTAACCACATATAATTATAAAAATAATTAAAAAGTCAATTATTATTTATCTATTACATTCAAAGAGTATTGTTAAGAAGTACGCATCCGTGTAAGATAAGGATAAGTTTAAGGGCATAGGGGGTTAAAACACTTTTTTTAGAATGTGATCTTATTTTATATAGTTTTTACTGAGCTACAAGATGCTATTTACAGATTTAAAAAATTCAAAACAATATTTGAGATATAGCCGGTCAAAGTTGGAGGCAACAATAGGTTCTTTATTGGAGGCACAACTAAAACAGCAAATAACTAGAAATCACTAAGAATAAGTCATTTGCAAAAAAAAATAAAAAACTTTATAACAAAAAAAACAAAAAAAATTGTTTTATTTTTTATATATTCATTTTTTAATAATTTTAATAATTCCTTGCACCAGTATTTTTAAATATTGCAAGGAACGTTTCTTAAAATTTGTGATAGTAATTTCAAAAATGCTAGGAGATATATCTTAAGTGAATTTTAGTTATTTGCTGTTTTAGTTGTGCCTCCCATATGGAACCTATTGTTGCCTCCGAATTTGACCGACTATATCTCAAAAGTTATTTTGAATTTTTAAAGTCTGTAAAAAGCAACTTGTAGCTTATTAAAAACTATACAAAACAAGATCACATTACGACAAAAGTGTTTTAACCCCCCTATGCCCCTAAGTTTACTCTCACCTTACACGGATGCATACTTCTTAAAGATACTCTTTGAATGTAATAGATAAATATTTTGAAAAATTTGTGCGTACCTTACACGGATGCGTACTTCTCAAAAATACCCTTTAAATATAAAACATATATGTTTTAAAAATTTAGTGAGTGTCTTACATGGATGTAACCCCTGGCCTCAACTGTAATTTCCTTATGCTTATTTAATGAAAGAATCATAGTTATATAAATAAACAAAAAAAATGGTAGTGATTGGCTTTTAACCCCCTATACCCTTAAAAAAAGTTCTTGTGGCAAATTAGATATCTGTTGTTCAAACAATGTTTTAGATCCAAAACAAAGTTATAAAAACAATCAGAGGCCTAAGTTACCCTGTGAACTTTATTTTATACATTTAACCTGAACTTAATTAAAACTAACTATAACTGTAAATTTTATAAGCTAATACTTCAAGAAATAATATTAATTAAATCCTAATATATACTTGTTTGCCATCATTTGAGTCATAAAATCTTCTGTAAGTAACCTTAACCTTCCCGGAATTTTTTTCAAGTCCTCAAATACTTTTAATAACTTTTTAAAAAAATTTCTGAGGTTTTCTTAAAAACCTTAAAACTGCTTTTAGTTTCCCAGAGTTTAAGAAAATTAAAAATTTCGTGAGTTTTCCTGAGATTTTCTATTATTTGAAATTTCTCTGAGCTCATTAGTGTGTGGCAATCCTATATATATTTTATTACATAAAAGCCAATGTGAATTTGATAATTAACTAGTATGATGTTGCACCAATATCTAATTGAAATTATATTGTATTTGATGTATTCTTAACTATAATTTTTGGCTAATAATTTATATTTATAAGTACATAAATTGATTTATATATCATAAATTAATAAAACTTAAATATATAGTTGCTTTTATTAAACAATATAAAGAAATTAAGTCTTTTCAATTTTTTATATTGATTATGATATTGTAAAACATAATCAATCGAATACTTTAGTTTGTCATAAATAAATTTTATTCTCACTATGTATTTAAATCTTGTTTAAAACTAAGTATATTTCAGGCTAAACATAGTTAGCATAAAACACTGATTTTTAGCCTAAAATAATGGTTAGAATGACATTAAATTCAATATAATTTCAGCTTGACATTGGTGCAACTTAATCCTAGGTAATTACTGTGAATTTTTAAACCAAAATAATGAACCCCACCACTCATAATCTTATATTAGCAGTAAAAATAAATAATCCTAAGTTAAATTATTATTTAATAATTTTTTCTCATCCTACAGATGTATTACAGTTAAATTGTATACAAATTTCTGAAACTAGTAAGGTTTAATATTTGAGAACAGACTTTTGAATTTTAAACTAAGTCTTTTGCTAACTTGTAACAACTTATGGCTCCAAAATATGATAAATAGCATCAAAATTTACGGTTGGATAGTTTTATCTCTATGAAAATAGATCAGCCAATCAGCGACACATGTGTAGAATATTCAGCCCATGCCATACTAACACAAAAAGGAGAAAACTACAGTCGTCCTTATAATAGAAAATGTTGTTCGTAATGTTGAGCATTTGTAAAGCAGATGAAATTCAATAATTTTATCTAAGGGGTATACTATCAAAATCCACCCGTTTTTTTTCTCTTTTTTTAATAATCAATTTTTTGCTTTTCTTTATTTTTTATTTATTTATTTTTCACTATCACTGTTACCCCTAACTCCGATCGGTAAGCGGTTCTTGAATTTGACTGGGTGAAATTTGATTGAGTGGATTTTGAACGCGGGTGGATTTTGATCGCGGGTGGATTTTAAACGTGTCCCACATTAGGATACATACTAAGGAATTTTCTAAACATCGCTAATATTCTAATTTAGTTAAGTTTTAATAGTTTAAAATTTCATATAGGTATACTATACTGAACTTATTTTATATTGTTTTATTAATTTAAAAATTATAAAATGAAATAACCTAACGGCTAGCAGAGCATATAATGTATTACATGATCTAATAAAGGGTACATAGTATTCAGAAAAAAAATGTTTATCAAAAAAGCACTCTTTTATTTTCTATTTTCATCATTAGCTTAATTGTGTTTTCGTAAATGTTTTAATATCTTAACTTAATGATATTAAAACAAGTAAAAAAATTAAAAAACTTAGTTGTAATACTAATTTACCACATCAGAAGTGTTCATAAAAGTAACTGAAAAGCTGATGTATTGAGTTAAACTATACATAGACGTTATTTTAATTTTTAATGCTATAAACAGATACGTGAAACAAAAATAGAACGACTTACATTATAAAATGTAATAAAGTGTAACAAAACCAAAATTACGGTTGTGAGCTTTAAAAACACTTAAGATTTAAAAATCTAGTGAAGCCTAGTTTACCTAGAAGAAACAAGTTTGAAACATACAACAATGACCCAACTCCTTCGATTCTAGCTTTTTTTTAGTTTTGATAGAATAAGTAAAATAACTATGTAGTTAAAAAAATTAAGGAATTTCTCTAATGTATAACGTAAATAGCTTACCACGGTAAAATAAAAACAAAAACAACTATTTTTCTACGCAAACACTTTATTGATTTACGCTGTTTTGCTTCTCATAAAATATGAATAGCTCAACAAAGCCAAATGTCGATACCATCGTATATGGTTCTCTAGAAATTAACTTTATATTATGTAATATTTTAAAGCTGAATCTATCTGTGTTTAAATAATATTTTCCTCGTAAAAAAAAACTGATTTATAAATCACTCAAAAATTTTGGTCTAATGACCTGGTGTACAAAAAATTTTTTTGGTTGTCCAGTAACACTCTTTAGATACAGTTAAATGTCTGTTTAACAAAAGGTTTGAACATATCAGTTCGATTATCAGACCACAAGCCTTCGTTAGACTAAGACCGGTCTCAGTCTATCGAATGCTTGTGGTCTGATGATCGAATTGGTATGGTCAACCTTTTTTTAAATTTAGAGCTTGTCTCACGGCATACGAAAGTCCAGACTTCTGCTATGCAGACTTTCGCCGATGTTTTTGTTAATTGAGTTTAATGTCTGTTTAAAACCAATTTTTAAGTTACTCTATAGATATGTATATAAATTTATATGCATAAAATAATAATAGATAAAAAAAAAAGACTACTTACTACATGTATTGTACAAGTAAACTAACATAAACTTTTTCATTAAATTTGACAATACGATTTTGTGTTATGGACGAGTAAAAATAATCATATTTTTTGTTAGCGTTAAGCCTTTTAAGACCCTTGGCTACATTTTCAGGGCTACGACAAGTATTACTGGAGCTGTCTCGTATATTCCATGTAATTCAAATCAGACGACTTATCCAAGTTAATTTTTTAAGATACTACTATTGTTATATAATTTTATGAAATATTTAAATAATTAAGCTACATTTTGCTCTGTCCAAGACTCTCTGTTTTCAAACATAACTTTTCATTTAGTCTATTTTCAACTGTTTTTTTTGTTGATTTTATTTTTTAACTGAAAAATTCATGTTATTTATTGTTAAGTCAGACTAATTAATTTAACAAATAATAAAACAGCTTCAAAAACTACAGAATTTAAATTATATAAGCCTTATAGACTTCGGAGGATTTTTTTACTTATGTAGTGCTTTTAAAAATAATATCAGAATTAATTTAATTATAAATACTTTAAATTTTGAATTTAACTTAACAAAATAGTAAATGCACAAGCAAACATAAATAAAGTCGGTTAACTAAAACTGCTTGACTTGTAAAACAATGGAAAAAAATAAGACAAACAAACAAAACTCTTATGATACAACATTTCTCTAAGTAAATACACTGTGTAGATTTCTAAATTTCATCAATTTTGTGTTTTTTTACTTCTTTCAAAGTAGACTCAGGCTCTTTAAGATTAGCAATTTTGCAAAAGAAAATTATAAGTTTATTACTATTGCACATTATTTTCATTACAAAAGGATGATGCCAAGCAGTGGAAACGTAGAGTTTCCTCCTATAAGTTCTAAGGGCTGAAATTTAGCAAATTGTGAGTAGTTTGTTTTTTAATAATGCTACACATGTTTTAACCATTATTTGTTCAGCTTTTTTGAGATGCTTAAATTTTTTAATAATACCTATTCCTGTTACAAAGACGTTGAATTGTTCGTTTGATGAATGTCATGTGAGATTTGTTTTAGTAACATATCAATCAAATAACAATGTAATATAAGTACTAAGTTCACGTATATCAATAAACTATAAAGCTGTTTTAAACTTATTTCAAGGCACATATACTTGAAGTGTAATAATTAATAAAAAAAATGTTTATAATAAAAACTGTTTTTACATCTTACGAAATTTTCAAAATTAAATGTTTTTAATAGAGTTTTAAAATTATTACAAAAAAATTATAGAACTCTTTTTGAAAAAGCATCTAACTTTAATAATGATTCTAAATATCTTTGAATAAGTAGGTGAAAAATAGTTTTGACAAAATTTGGTATTAGTATTTTTGAACGACAAAAATGCGCTCAAAATATTTGGTCCTAGGACATGGTGCACGAAGAACCTTTCAACTATCGAGTCGTACACCACTTGGATACTTTAAAGGTCTTGTCAAGGAATAAAGTTCTGGAACTTTAGAGCTATTCACGTAAGCCGTTCAAAAACAGAAAGCAATGCTACTGATTCACTCTAATATTTAGTTTGTTAATTAGAAATAAGAACAATCTGTACCGTTATTATTCAAACTTACCATTTTACGTAATAAAACAATTTCACTTGCTACACACAAGCTTCAGTACTTAAATTAACATTCATAAAAACCTTATGAACAGTATCTGACTTATGTAAAATAGGTTCGTCATAAACTTTGTTATGTTTTGCCTATTGAAACGAAAACGTGTCGATCATTTCTAACTTTTCGAAAACTTACGCACCGCATTATAGCTAATGTTAGTTAAGACCAAAAACGTGATGTACCCTTTAAATAGTACTAATAACTAATAAAAAACTGCGGCCCGATTGTACTTTTATTGTCAAAATTTGGCCCACGGCTATCTAGTTTTGCAGACCACTAGTTTTTATGCAACTAACTTTCTTTTTTTTTTAGATTTATGCTACTGGTTTTATTAAATTTACAGTAATTGAAAATTAAATGTATTTAAATATTGATACATACTTTCTTTTTTTTCACAATGTAGATTGTTAATTTACTTTTTTAAATGCTGCAATTTTGCTTACAGTCAGGTTTTTTATATGTTTAAAAGTAAAAGACTAAAAAGAATTTAAATGAGTTATGAAACAAACTCTTTTCTGTTTGTGTTTTAAGTGGTAATAAAATTTAAAAAAAGTTTAATATTTTAACTTTAGTTTAGTACCTTTAAATACTGGCTAAAACTTTAGATTAGGTGATACGTTTTGCATCAATAAAGGTTAACTAAATTTCAATGATTTAATTAAGTTTTCATTGTTATGTATATAAAGTTCGATGTGATTACCTGAATTTAGATTTAATAAAATTTAATATTTTAACAAGTTAAGAAAGCTAAAAATAAACACTTTAAGTTTTGTATTTCGTAAGCGAGTTAAATTTACAGGCGATAAGGTTCATTTTCCTAAATAATGATAGAACAGAACTGGTATTTAAACTTGTTTTAAGTTGTAAAAAGTATATTAATGTTTGTTTTAATAGTTATCAATAAGAGTTTTAAGTATTGGAATCTAATAAAATTATAAATTATTAAGATAAATAAAGCCTAATGTACTATGTTTACAGCAAAATAACTGAACAGTTTTAGTTAGTTAAATTCTGCTTTCAACTTATACTTTAAGGTTTCTATATTAATCTGATAAAGTTTTATATAAACTATTTAAGAACAAAAACATGTAAGTAAACTTGAGCTAAAAATAGTAGTAAGAATCAAAACTAATGATATGATTTATATCGTAATTTTCTTTAAAAAAAACTCCAGTACTTTTAAAAAACTTTAAAATAGTTGTTATTTTTTAGATTGCGTGTTTATCTAAGTCATAGCATAGAAGTACTTTAAAAAGTGTTTTATTATTTAAACACTATTTATGCACTATACTTAGCCTGTTGTAACTAAGAAATCAACTAACTGTTTGACATAATCTATTTTATCACAACTTAAACTTTTTTACTGTTTATTGTTCACAAAGTATAGTTTATTTTACATTTGAACGAAAAATGCGACTGTATCTCACACTAGTCAGATTTTAAGTAGCAATAGAAACAATGACTTTTTTGTACTTTCCATTGGTAACCTCTTCTAATTTTCTTATGAGGGGACTTTTGTACTTCTTGTTGAATTCTTCCTTGATGTCAATCAGGTCTATTTCACTCCTGGTTGTCAGAATGTATATCAGTTGCTTGTCTTCGAGTGGTTTTTTCTAAAAATGTTTTCAATTTAGAAAAGTTTTGCTTTATTTTTATTTTTTAACTATCAAAAATAAAAGATCTTAAAAAAGTTTGATTAAATTAAAATAACTCACAGTAAGTGCATCATATATTTGAGATGAATAGTATTGTGGTGGAATGAGGGTTGAAAAACGAACTGTAAATTAAAAATTTGTTAGTAATAAATTTTTTTAGTAACATTTTATCATACTAAAATACTATACTTTTATAAGTTCTTTTACAAATTTAATAAATTTTATAAAATAATTCCTGTGGATAAGACCTTAATATAAAACGAATAAACAGGTGTTAGTTTTTGATATTCTTTTTTACTTACTAATAGTTTTTAAGCCTCGTTTAAGGTTTTTATTGCACTGCTCATCTATGCTGCTAATAAGGTCTGCTTTGTAGATTTTAGGCCAGCATTGTTTGAACAAGTAAAACAAATGTTGATAGCTTCTCTTTGTGAAGATGTTCAAGAAAGTTGGGTTTGAAGGCTCCCAGTTTTTCAATTGAATTGCATGCAAGGCCTAAGTTTTTATTACATTGAGGTAATTGAATTTTTTCAGTAATCATTCAATTCTAAACTTTACCAAAACTGATAAAATAGTTCGAACATTAGAGAAAGTTTTACTTCATTCGTTAAAAGTATAAAAGCAAGATAATAACTGTTTAAGAGTTTATGAACTGGTATTTGTTCGTTTTTTAAGTATAGTAATAATAAAATTTGATATAAAATATTTCTAAAAACAATATATCTAATTTTACAAACCTTAGCATCATCTTGAGCTTCCTCATGGACCACAGTTCCACTGTCAACTGCTCTCTTGCACTCCAGGATTGCAATCAGGAATTGCTTGAACAAACTTTTTGTTTCTTGTTTGATGTCAGCTACAAGGTCGCGCTTGAACACTGTTAATTCGTTGAATTTAGTTTTTGTAGTACATTTGTGTTATATAATATTAACCTAGGTTTTGGCTTATCTCACAGCTAGTATAAAAACTTATAGGAAAACTTTTTTAGATGATACAAAACAGAAAAAAAAATTGAGCAAGTACGTTTAACTTTTGATTTTGTACCAGAACAAACTTTAATTTAGTTTGAAAAACTATTTCATATAAGCATTTTTGTCAGGTCTAGCAGATGTATAAATTAAGTTATCTTATTTACATATTAAAAATTAATACAGTCAAAAATAAACTACAAAGAGTTGACACTTTATAGTTTTAAGAAAAATTAGCTTACAAAAGTTGTATTCTCTTTTGATATCATCTATTTCCTTACTAGATTGAGTGCAAAGTATTTCCATCAGCACTCCCTCATCAGTGCCGAATCCTTTGATGGCTTTTCTGAGAGCTTGGGCGTCGAGTACGGATTTTTTCCACATCAGGTGCTGGATTGTGGTCAGCAAGTTGCCTGAAAGTGCGACCTCAGCTTCCAGTTCTTTCAGTAAGTCCTGTCGATGCATGATAAAAATGAGTTTCAATAAATCCAGTATAGTTTTAAATTTTATTAAGTCTTAATATATAACCACAAACCTTTTGGTATTTAAGCTTATATCTCACACAAATTTGCGTTCTTTGCGATTTTGTTCTACTAGTGAGAATTGCAATAACTACGTCAACATTAGTTCCTGGAAAATATTAATGACTCATGATTAGCAATTAATGCAATGGATTTCGTCTTTTGACTATTTGCCTTTTTTTTACTTATAGTTGGAAATAAAAATCAATTTAAGAAAAATTTTTTTAGATGTATTAATTTTTTTAACTGCCTCTTATTTTTAATTATAAAAAAAGTGATAATTTTAAATTGGATGAAAAAATACTCATGCTAGTATACCTGCTCCTTTGATAGCTTTGTGTAGAGCTTCTGCGTCCTCATCGGGGTCAAAGGGATTTTTAGGTCGGATCGTTCCTCCTTTTACTTTCCAAGATACAGAAATCGTTTCCTATATTGTTACAGATAAATTCAGTAAGTAACGAAGTAAGCAAATTAAGAAAAAAAGTTTAATCAGTGAAAAGTATATTAAAACATAAAGTTAAATAAAGGTTTATATTTCAAAATTGTTTCAATGTTTGCAAATGAATACTCTTAAAGTTATCCTAATACTTTTATATTTACTATAGTTTCTACTGTAGTTAAAAGAAATTAGCATACTTTTATAGTTTGCTTACAATTTAATAGTGTTTAAAATACATTATTAAACCAAAATATTTTTGGCCTACTTAAATTAATTATACAACTCAACAGAAAGTTATATAATATTTTTAAATACCCTACTGTGCATAGTTCAATTTAGATAATCATATTTTTATTTTTCGATTTAGGTACTAAAAAACTAAAACTTTGTTGTTTAAAATATTCGTAATAAAAGTATAAATGTAATATTTTAAGATTTTCAAAACATTTTTGAGTTAAAGTATGACGACGAAGTTTATATTTTAATAAAACTTATTAAAGTGAAGCATCTACTTACATCATTATTATCTTTCTTATTGGCTGTGTTCTGCCTCTTCGGAGTAGATTGCTGCTGATCCACCTTAGTTGCTTCCATCATTTTTTCAACAATTTTTTCTTTGTCATTTTGCCCCTTTCCTTTCACTTGTTCCTCATCGCTCGAGCTGGATGAGCTTGAAGCTTTCGCCTGCCTAATACTTTTTTTCACTTGCCTCTTGTGCTTCTTTCTCAGCCTTCTCTCCTTCCTGGCTTGCCTCCTCTCTTTTCTGGATTGCCTCCGAGACTTTCTCTCAGCCTTTCGCTTTTTCTTTTCAGCGATGCGAGCCACTTTCATCTCTTCAGACTCTCCTAAAAAGTTTTCAGAAGTTGGAACTTTATTAAAATACATTAAAGAGGTTATTAAAGTGATATAAACATAGTTTAAAATAAGAGGTTTTATTTTTATTTTGCAGTATTTTAAGTTTTTCACAAAATTAATCTCGTCATTAAGTTAGCTGTTCCACAACTTTGATATAAAAACACAGCAACCTACCTTTAATCACAACCTCAGCGTAAAGCCTCTTCCTCTCTACTTTCAACTGCTTTCTTTCAAGCCTCTCCTTCCTCCGCTGCTGCTGCTGAACCCTCAGCCTCACTCGCACCTCCCTCCTCGTCTTGTTCCTCTCGATCCTCAGCTTCCTCTCGGTTTCGGTGATTCCCGCCTCGTCGACGTCGCTGCACGAAGACGACTCTTCGTCGGAGGATGACGAGGAGGAGGAAGAGCTGGAAGATCTTGAAGATGACGAGGATCTGGATGAGGAGCGCGATCTGGTCTCCACCACGCTCGTGTCAACATCCGCGATCCTGCGCAAGTTGATAAAAAAAATCATTTTAATTAAGTTGCTTAAAAGTTCTTTGAGTAAAAAAAAATCATGTGAATTAATACAAATTCAAACTTTAGTTAGAAGCTTTTAAAATATCTTAGTCTAAAAAGATTTTTAAGTTATTGATTTTTTTTAAACTAGCCTATTTTTTCCACGACCAACACGACTATAGATTAACTTATTTAAAGTATGTAAACTTAATTAAATTACAGAGCTGATATTTTGTACCTGACGGATTCTCCGGTGATCAGTTTTTTGTAGATTGAAATTTCCTGGTCTAAGCTGAGCTTCAGAGCGTTCAGCTCCTGGTACTGTTTTAGATACTTTCCGAGATCCTGCTTTGCTCCAGCCAGCTGCAATCTCATTCCTGCGAGCTCGTCGTCTTTCTCCTTGTCTTGATTTCTCAACCTTTCTTCAAGCTCGGCTATCAACTTTTCCAAAGCTTTTTTCTAAAAAAGTTTTTTATGACTAGCTAAGTCTTTCTTTACAAAGTATGTACAGTATATGTATGATATTTTTATTAATTCTGTAAAAAGTATAAAATACATTAAAATATTTTAATTTAGTTTGTATTAGTTTCAGTATTTTTTAAAATTAGCTTTGATTGTAGCTCATTTTAAATAGTTGCTTAGTGTTCTGATACTTTAAGAAGTTATAATTTATTCATATAAAGAAAGCAATTAAATATTTTTATACTCCTTGTTTCGAATATAATTTGCAGAAATGCTGTTACAGTCATTTTATCAATAATCGTTTTATTTCAATGTGAGTATAAAAAGTATGTAACGAACCTTTTGCTTCAAAGCATCGATTTCAAGTTTAGCTCTTGAAATTTCTCTTCTTTTAACAGAGTTATCATTTTTAACATCTCTTATTTCTACCGACAAAGCTTTAACTTGAACATTAAGTGTTTCGACCTGTTTTTAAAAGATAGATAAATTAGATTCTTTTAAAATCAAGATTTTTGAAACTATTTGAAACATATTATTTTAATTACAAGAATAGTAAATACTGTCTATCGTAACAATTTCATTCAGCTTTGTTTCATTTATGATATATACTTAAATTACAATAAAGAAAACAATGACTTTAAACTATTTTTTGCTTTAAAAATTACTTTTTTAGTTTACTAAGTTTAAACATGTAACTGATTTTATACATAAAAAATATTCTGAACTGATGTAGAAAAGTTAGGCAAACGTTATGAAAAACCTACTTTTTCTTTATAAAACCTATCAAGATCTTCAAGTGATCTAGCATTGAAAGCTTCATATTCTTTTCTGACATTTGCAATTGTTTCTGAAAGATCTGGTAATAAGGCTGGCTTCGAATCAATATGGTCTGCAAATGTTGGCTTCGACTCAACTAGATCATTCTGATCTCGTAAGTTCTGCATCTCCTATTATAGATGTTTGGTTTTTTTGAATGTATCAATCATAAAACTCTATACATAATAAAAACAAACTATTATTTAGACTAAATTACGTTTTTTAAGCATTCGATAATCTTTGGACATAAAAAGTGTAATATTTGTTAAAAGTTTCAGCGAATAGTTATGAATAAAGTTTTTTAAACTATGAAGAAAGCACTTTTTTGATAGTAGTAAAAGCTTTTGGTTTTCAAATAAAGTTAATACATTTAAGAAAGTCTAACGGCTTCGTGCACTTTTCTTTCCAATTCAATTTTTGCTTCTAAGCTCTCAATTTTTCCTTCCATTTTTGTTCTCTCAACAGTTGCATCATCAACGTCCTATATATAAGTATTATTTATTAGTTCAAGAACATTTTTCTAGAAAATGTAAATTCCTACAAAATTTAAGTATTTTAAATACTACTTAAAACATCAAATAGTAAAAGCGTGATAATTTATGTATTTTTAACGCTCTTTATCCAGGACGAAACTAGTTTTTTAAAATGCGGATAACTAATAATAGTATTTTTTGGTCACACACAAGAATTTTTGAAAAACAACTAAGTTAACTTGTATAAATCAAGTTTTGCTATAAATTGCAAACGACGACTTTGAACTCAGCCAGAAAATTTTGTAAAACAAAAAACTTCTTAAAACTATCTTGAATTAGTCATATAACTAAATTCTTAAAATTTCAAAAACTGTGCAAAAACTATCGTTCAATAGAACTTTGATGTTATTTTCAATTGTGTCTATTCATATTTAATAAGCCAAATTTTAAGCTTTTTTTCAAAAAATAAAGAATAGCTAATATTTGTAGTTTAACGTCTTTTGGTTGTTAGTAGGAAATATCTATGCACACTACTTTGCAGTGAGCAGTGAGCACAGGTGCACACTATGGAAAATACTGATATAAAGCTTTAAAAAAAGATGTTAAAAAATTAAGCTCTGGGTTAGTTTATTTTAAAATTAAGTACATACTAAACAATTTTAGCGTATAATAACAGTTTTGCAAGTTTTTTTTAAGAGTTTTAACTACAAATAGAAAATAAAAAATTGCGTATTAGATATTTAAAATAATACTATTTTAATAACATAAGATGAAGTAAAACAAGCTTATAAAATTCAAAAACTCACAAAATTACAAAACAAAATTAAAAAATAGACTGAAAAATAATAAACTTAAACTTACTTTTCTAAGTACATCAACTTCTTTTGAATACACAACAATTTTGTCTTTTTCTTGCGTATACCTTGTTTTAAAAAATAATATGAGTTTTTTAGTTAACAAACCGCAATATATATAATTAGAAATGCTAAAAAACAATTTTTTAGTATCCTACATGTCTCTTTTTCATATAGCTAGGCTAAAAAAAGTTAAAAGCATAATTTATAAATACTTATTCTCAAATAATAACATAAAAAGTTCTTAAACTGAGGTCATTAAAATGAAAATAAAGTGATTACATTTTTTCTTAACATATATATTTTTAAGTTATTATTTTTTGGACTTTAAAATAACTTTTTTCAAAGTTGTAAAAGCTATTTAACAGTAAAAGACAATTTGACGTTTTAAGTTTGTTATGTTATTCTAGGAAGTAAACAAAAAAAACCTACAACATACCTAATTAGCTTATTGAGATTGACTTTGGAACTTTATCTAATTTAAACAAAACTCAAAAAGTAAAACCAATTACCAAAGCAAAGTTTTGTTTTTTGGCTACTTAAGTTTCAAAGAGTACTCGTCACCCTTATAAATCATAATTCTTTTATTACATTGCTTTTTTTATGTCTAAATGCATATAATAACAATTTTTATCCGTATCGAAAACTTAATAATGAGAGAAGTTGTATTTGAAAGAAAATAAATTATCCAAAACCATTAACAACAAACCATAAAACTATACAAGCAATTTCAAATTATCCATAACCATAAATCATAAATCATAAAAACCATACTAGCAATGATACAAAAAAGACAAAAGGCATTTTAGCAGCAAAAGCTTATTTGATCAAGCCAAAACTGGCTACACCCAACACACACATAAAAAGCGGGTACAAACACGTATTTAAATACACTGAATAAACAACGGAGCAAAGAAAAAGTATAGAAAAATAGGTGTATTTCGTTTTATTGGCCTTTCTGTAAATCAGTAAAAACTAACATAGACAGAAAAGTCATTAATCTGATTGAAATGCACTTTATCAAAAACAGCAAATTATGATAAATCAAATACTAGAATAACATTAAAATAATTTGCTTTTGTATGGTAAATAAGAATAATAGATTAAAATATCACAATGCAAAAAAGCTTGGAAATTTAAATCGAGATAAAAATGAATAAACAAGTTGTGATTGCAGCAACACTAAAATTAAGTGCCCTCTTAAAGGAATAGACCGCAGAAATGGAAATTTCATTTGTGAGGCTAGAATAAACAAACTATGAATATCTTAAATAAATTGAGAAGTAATAAAATCTAATATTGTTAAAATGTAAAAATAAAAACTCTTAGATAAAAACTCTTTTTTTTAAAACTTAAAAAGTGTCTAACAATGTTTAAATTATCTTCAAGTTGCTATAAACTTAATTTTAATTTTAAAAAGAAAATTTTACTTACTTTACACGAGTTTTTTCAAAATCAAAGCTTTTATTGTCTCTATCAATTGAAAGTTCCACATTAACAGATTGTAAATTTTCTATTTTGCAGCGTAAAGCCTAAAATTATTATTAGTTTTAGTTTTATCTGGAATTTTTCATTTAGTTATGCTTTCTTTTTTTAAATTATAATAGCTAAAAATATTTTTTTATTAACTTGTTTAATTAAATTTATAGAAAATTGAAGTTTATTCATTGGGTCTGCAATCTGCATAAAAACAGTTTTCAATATAACAAAGTCAATCACTTAATAGTTTATAGCTTTATGGTGACTAAAAAAAGTTGATGTTATACGATCTATTTTATTTTATAAAATAAAGAATATTCTATTTTAACATCCTGTTAAACCTATAAACTGTAAATTAAAAAAAATATATATATAGTGCAAAATATCTGAAACACTTGACTAATAATTGTTTTATTTTGTGTATTAAAAGTTGTATAAAACTGATTGTAAAACTATATGAATACTTATGTTCAAGATATTAATCAATCCTTAAAAGAATGAGTGTAAACGTTAAAAGTGTATATTTTTTTGATTTTTTTATTATTTCTAAGTTTGACTAGTAATTTATTTACTTTGTTGTAAAACTTTTAATAAATGTACTTTTTAATAAAACAAGTAGTCTATTTAAAACGAAGTTTTTTATTTTTATTTTTCAGTATAAAAACACAAGTTGATGATAAGTTTTTGGACATATTTTTAAATTTGTTAGCTTAAAGGTGGTTATAAAAATGTTCTAAATATGTCTTTATCAATCTAAATTTATCAGTATTTCTCAATAACCTTGCTTTGCTTTGTGTCTGTCTTAATTAAAAGTACTATTGTTGATGCGTGTACGATTTTTATTGGTAGTGCTTTTTTATGATGTTTGCTTATCACATTTTAAAAGCTTTTCAGCATTTTTAAGTAGCTTACAGATAATTTAACATACAAAACTGTTTTTAACTTATGCATAAAGTTAATTATACAATTTCGTTAGTAATTGTGTCATTTATATAAGAAGAGATAGATATTTAATTGTTAGTTATTAAACCGCTTTTTGTAATTGTTTTAGCTTCGCTGAAAGTATTTTATAAGTTACTTATAATTCTTATAACAAAATTATAAAAGTGTATAAACAAGTATAAACGACAAACTCTCAGTTCTGCTTCGTAAATAGCTCTTATGTCAATCTCAGGGCTGCCCTTCTTGCACTTCTTGGACAGCTTCGCATTTTCAACGCACAGTTTCTTCACCATCACTTCAAGATCGTGCACCTTGTCTATGTAGTTGACGAGAGAGTTGTTGAGAGTTTTCAGTTGTTCCCTTTCCCCTTCCTTCATAATCTTTACCTCGCTGTAATTTAAGTTAATTATTTTTTCTATATACAAGGATTGATTTGATTTGCAAATAACTAAAAAAATTTTACAAAAGTGAATATTTTTAATAAAACGGAAAATGTTAAAGGTATGTTTTCTAGCAATTAAGCCAACAAGGGTTTGAGAAATTTTATTCAGCTCAGATCTCTTATTGCTAAACATCTACATCAAATATAAAAGTTTAATATTTAATTATCATTTACATTTTCGAAGTGTTAAAATCTAAACAATAATACAAGTGCGAATAGGCTACTCTATTTATTACCAGGTTTCAGTGTGAAAAAACTCGACCTTATCAAATGCAAGTAGAATGTAATAATGTAATAGTAAAAATGAAGTAATATAATAAAAAGTATATTTAAACTTGTACATATGAAATAATAAAACAGTAGTTTTCAACTGACCCACTAATTTCATACTTTGACATTTCGAGCTCGTACTTTTTGTGGTAACTTGACGGACGCGAAATAGTTGCAGATGCATGACTGATGTTCACATTTGCTGATGCTTTGAAACAAAATTAAATTGGTTAATTTTTTTTTGGTCAAACTGAGCTATGGAAAATTTTCAAGTAAAAAAAAATTAAAGGTTTACAATAAAAAAATAGTTAGCTAGATAAGTACCAGCAGCTGATGAAGACTTTCCCACGGAGACTGCTCTTCTATGAGTTGATCCCGATGATGAAGATGAAGAGGATGAACTCGATGATGAAGACCTTGACCGAACCATTTTATTACTAAATGAATACCTTTTACTGTTTTAATTGTTTAAACTTCATGAAAAAACTTTAACTAGTAATTGACTTTTGGAGGAAAAATTAAAATTATATAATATACTAATAAGATTTTTAAAAAAATTACGCTATCATTTTTTTTAGTATTTTGTAGAAATAAAAGCCTATATTTATGACTTGTTTATTTTTTATTATCAAATTATAAGATTTATATATGTAATGTTATCTATTATTAAACGCATTATTTAACATTAACATCAATAAGGTACGCAACTGTGTAAACTACAAATTAATCTCTTCCAAATAAAATATATTTTACTTCATAAACGATAAAAAATACTAATAAAAAAAAAAAATAACAATAAAACCTTATCTTAAATGATAAATGAAAATAATACACAATTATTTTTTGAATTCTAATCTTATTCTAAAAACTCTATCTGATGTCTTCAAAAAAACTAAAACAGACCGTATATAAAATAAAGTAAAGTTGTCCTGTATAAAACTAAATAAAAAAAGATGTTCTGCAGCCGCAAACTTTTCTTGTAAGATAATAGTAAAAGTACAAGATTTTAAGAGTTAAGCAACGTTTTTTCGAAAATTTCTAAAAAATCAACAAAATGCTTAAAGTAGATCAAAAAATAAGTAGTAATCAGCTTAAAGACCTCAGATGCTAATTAAAATTTACATTTACGACAAAAATATTATTATGAATATTTTTTTTTGCGCTTGAGTATGATTAATTTTTTAAAAAGAATAAAACAAAACTAAACTACAGTTACCTACTACTAAAATTTGATACCAGACAAAAGTATTTACACAAAGTTTTTCGTTTTTACATAATTTTTTTTAAATGCGATGACGCCTTAATAAAATACAACAATAGATTATATTTGAGTAAGGCGTTTTCACATTTCCAAATGTTTAGTATATGAACGAAATGCTTTATGTAAAAAATTATCTGTCTGGTATCTTTTTACAGTAGTTTTAAATTGTAAGGAAATTTAGAATGAGTTTAGTAGTTTAAAAAGGTGCAACTTTCTCGGATAGTTGATTTTGTTTTGGACACTGACGTTTATGCGGTAAATTCTACCAAAAAGAATAATGTTATATATTTTAAACCGTGAATAAATTTATATCGATTGTTTTTTATAAAGCTAAATAAATAAAAGTTAAGTTATTGTTAAAGTTTAGCTGTATGAAATTAGTTTTACTACATGAATACAACACTAATAATGACTAATCTACAAAATATATGATTGAGGTTATGAATTTTTTTTAAATCTAATAAAATGTCTAATGATAGGTTATAAGTTTAACTGTAAAAATATGTTTTTTCTATATTCTATTTGACAAATTTTTGCTCATTCATAAGTTTTCAAATACCATTTTAGAGAGATATACTTTTCATTAGTCATTTAAAAAATGACTAATGAAAAGTCGAAACGTCAACGTCACAAGTATGTAATAAATTTTAAATCTACAATGTGTATAACTCTAAGATGGTATTTGAAAACTCAAACAACCCCTCCTGTATTTCATTCATAAGTATTTTTTTAATAATAATTTTTTAACCAGCAGTGCTATAATAACTGAAACAAAAAAAAATATAGATTATAAAGTTTAAACTTAAACGAAACAAATAAGTTACTAAACTGCGTAATTATAAAACTGTTTCAAATCTTTCAAAAATAATCAAATTACTATATTTTATTTAAAGAACAAAAAATTCTTATTATTACTAAAATGGGTCTTTGCCAATAAAGTTTAATCAAAAATTACTGCTTTTCTCATTCATATCTAAAGAAACTTAAGAGTAAGAGTATAAAAATTAAACAAGTTTATATGAATATTTTAGTCAAGGTCTTTATCTGATATTTATAAAAGTTTAAATCGTATATTGAAAAATAAGCTAGTAAATACTTGATTTTCCTTTTATAATGTATTCAACCTTTTTCTTATGTGTTTACAATAGGCGTTAGCTATTATGACGTTTTGTACAACAGAAAGAGTGCAAACATCGTTGTAATTACAAGAAAAAAAAGTTATAGCTTAGTTTAATATTTATTTTTTATTGGTACTTTACTTCTGGTATAGGTTTATTCCCTTACAATATAATTCTTTATTAAGTACGGACATGTTTAACTTTATAAATTGTTACTGTAAATGATATTTTACTTTTAAGTTTTAAGGTATAAACCGGAAGAACAGTGACATTTACTGATTTTTAAGCTTAAACTGTGCCATTGTAACTTAGAAAATTAGAAAGGGGAGCTAATTTTTATAGTTCTATACTAAGTTCATTTTCAAAATCTGACATACGTGAAATGAAATAAAAGCTGTGTTATAACTTTAAATTGTGATATAATCTCAAAATTTGTTTTAGATTAATGTGTTGACAACTTTAACGATAATTATCGTTTTTAGTTAAATAGTAGTAAAATTGATCGCATATAAATGTAAATTAGTTTTAGTATTAAGTAGTGAAAAGTGTACAAGAACTACAAAGTTAATTAAGACATTGTAACTAGAAATCGCTGTTTAGAACGTAACATTTGGACTGAATGAGTTCTAAGTTTTTTAGTTTTGTAACAAAAATAAAAAGTATATATTGAGATTTATAAATCTTAGATGTTTGCAAATAGGTTTTAGGTTGTTAGCATAAAAAAAATTTTTAAGCTTATTACGTACAAATTTTCATCTTGTTTTTGAAATAAAAATTATAAAATAAAGTAACAGTAAAAAAAAAACTGGTAAAAAATACATATCAACATAATTAGTACTGAGAAATGTTTTACTACATATTTATTTATCGTTTTAAAAAACATTCGACCTTTTACATGTTTACAATAGGCGTTTGCAAATATTACGTCTCAACACAGTAGACTGAGTACAAACATGTTTTAATTACAAAAAAGTTAGCGATTAGTTTAACTTTTATACAAATTTTAACTAGAATATAACTTTAGTTATTAACAGTGTAAAATAAAATTGTTAGATAATAAACTTTATTAATATGTTGTTGTATACATATTTTTTTTACTTTATCGTATGCTCCGAAAATTAAGAATGATCAAAAAAAAAAAAGTGAAGCATATTATTTTGTTTAACAAATCATAATTTTAAGCACTTTAATTTAATGTCCTTTAGTAGTTATAAACTTTAAACATTAAAAACTGATAAAACTTAACAAACTGTACATGTATTGTAGAAATTTGACTTGGGAACAGCCTATAGATGTTTTTCCTAAATTATAGATTGATTTTTTACATCAGTTTTCTATCGTTGCTTATAGCTCTCTTTAAGCTGACTTTGGAAAAAAAGGTCTTTGCACTAAATATTAAAAAAAAAGGCTAATGAAAACAAGTATGAACTTGTAAACAAGCAATTGTTTGTTTTTTTCTAAGTTATCCAAAAATATTAACTTAAGGTAAATGTTGTTCAAGTTTATTAGTTCTAACATCAAAACTATATAATTAAATTTAAATAAGCACATATGTTGGAGTTATATACTTTTGAAAGCTTTATAGCGTTGCAATTAATTCTGAATGATATGATTAAAATTATTTTAGTAAATGGCGTATATGATGTCTTTTTTTATACACTTCGGTATAGGAACCATTAATTAATTTTTGTTTAAAAAATTCGCTACCGTAACTTAAAAAAATATAACTGGTAATCATTTACTATAATTTACAATACAAGTTTTAAGTTTTTTACACCAGGAATAATTTAAAACCTGTGTTATAAGTTCAGATCTTGATTAAAACTTTTCAGTTTATTTTAAATTTTTATTTTGTTAAATAAAGTACAATGATTGTTTCTAAATACAATGGTATAAAAAAATTATCGTTTAGAAACTTTTTACTTTTGTGTTGAATGGTGAAAAGTGTGCTGAATTACAACGTTTTAAAGAATACAATTTAGATAATGTAACTTATTTTTGTGTTAGAAATAAGTAGTAATAGTTTTTTACAAGCATTATTTGTTTGTAGCATAAAACTTATTAATTAAAAGCAAAATTAGACCAGACATTTTAGTTAATGAATAATAAGTAAATATTTGAGAAGTTCTGCCTTAATAAATTAGACATGTAGAGACATGTCATTTGATTTGTACAGCTGTAAATTCATCTTTTACTAGAAATTAAATGTCAAACTAGCATTAAATAAAATAACATTCAACAAAATTAATTGCTTTATTTTTTTTACAATGTTTAAACAGGTCACGGTGTACTTGCAACCAGCCATTGACATACAACTGTCACAAAAAGCTTTATATACTATTTGAAGTTAACACTTAGTTTTATAAATAGAATAAAACCTCATAAGGTTTGTATTTGATTTAAAAATAGTTAAAGCTTTAATTTATAACAAAACTTTAGGACTGAAAAAATAAGAAAATGAAATGTAAATATCATTACAGGACTAAAAAGAGAAAAAAAATATTACTTCAAGAAAGTCACATTTACACAAAAATACCTAAAACATAAAAAAATTGTTGTATTTTTATTAAGATACACATTTTTAAATTTGTATATAGATGTTTGCGAAAAAAAAAACTCTGTGACTTGTGTTTTATGAAATTAACTCTTAAAAATACCCTACATTGCCCTCAAAACACTGACGAATTTTCAGAAAGAAGTTTTTTTGTTGGAAATAACTTTCTTTTCTTTTTGAGTTTTCAAATAATGTTGACTTTTTTAAATAAGCACTTATTAAAAAAACCTAAAAAAAATGTATTAATAAAAAATGTTTTAAAATATATTTTAGCAGTTGCTGTAAGCCTTAATTTTGACATAAGTTTTAGAAATTTTCAAGTAAATTTTAAACTTCAAAAGAGCAAAAATTTCTTAAACTTAAGCTTAAGTAAATTTTAAAATAAATAAAGCAGAAAACAAATAAAAACAAATTATACAGTAATCTTCCTTTATTCTACCAACATATGTTTCTGTGTGTCAACGAATCAACACACTTCATCTGGGTTCTGTAAATAAATAATTATTGTAATGAAGCATAGAATAAAGTAGGTGTATACATGTTAAAATAAGATATTTTCGACAGATAATAGTTATTAATAGGTAAAATACTTAATATTAAATCCGACTGTTATAAAACTATATATTATATGTGATTATTAAGTCTAAAATAAGTAAAGTTAGCTAAATTACACAACATAACAACAAATTATAATATAAACAAACAACTCACGTTAATGAAAAAGATAACTGATTCAAAATTTATTGTCGTTAACTAATGAAAAATACATTCATTGCAACTAATAATTACGTCACGATGTAAACGAGAATATTTAAAGTATTTAATTTGTATTGCGAAGAACATTAATTTAGTTTTTATGTAATCTATTTAAAAAATAAAAAAAAAAACATTAACCAGTGGATTTAATATTAAGTATTTTACCTATTAATAACTATTATCTGTCGAAAATATCTTATTTTAACATGTATACACCTACTTTATTCTATGCTTCTATTCTCTCATTACAGTAATTATTTTTTTACAGAACCCAGTTGAAGTGTGTTGATTCGTTGACACACAGAAACATATGTTGGTAGAATAAAGGAAGATTACTGTATAATTTGTTTTTATTTATATTCCAGTGAAGTTACTTCACTAGGATCTTTTGTTAGCAGACAATTAAAACTATATTTTGAACAGTTAAAGCAGAAAACAGCATTTAAAAAATTACTCCGAATCTAAACAATTAAATAAAATTTTACAACAGTTTTTTAGTCACTAAAATAGTCAATGGCGGTTGACCCCCTTTCAGCCCACAGTGGGTAAAATTATTTTACATAGATTAACTTGATCATTTTTCGAATAATTAATATCGTGAATTACAAGCTTTTAACAAAAAAGCAGATATTTTTTGTTTTATCTAACCTGATAATTCTTTTCCGGTGTATGTATAACTTTATAAACATTAACACAACTCATAACTTAGAAAACTTAATTTTAATTGAACTAAAAACTTAAAAGCCTTCTTTATTATTGCTTTAAAAACTTTAAATTACCAACTAGTTTACTGTAGAAAAAAGGAAATATATTAGCTTGTTTTGCATTCATTTACTTCTGATAAAATTTTGTTGTTCTAAATAACTTTATTGTACTATTTTGCTTTTTTTTTTCGTCGTCTATCCTGATATAGTCAAATATATAGGTAGAGGTATATAGTTATAAACAACTTAAAACAAGTCAATAAGACTAAGTTTTTTGTTCAGTGTAACGTTTGTTCTACATCTAAAACACTATTAAACTACTATTTTTATTTTATAAACTATTTTGAGTAACATGTCATATTGTGTTTAGTTTCATTTAGCATGTTTTTTGTTCTTCTTACACTTATTTTTGTAAAACTACGAACTCTTAATGCTAATTATTTTGTTTATTTCATAACACAAAAAAGATAAATTAAATAGTTAGTGTGTCGCTCAATGACCGAAAGGTTTTTCTATAAACCAGGACCTTTGACCGAAGTATTTGAGCGTTGAGTTTTTTATTGTGTTCAACTAATTAGTATTAATGATAATAATAATTTATAACATAACTAATATAAATTTCTTAGAGTATTTTCGACTGAGCTTCGTCAGTAGAATACCTGATGTCAGTAAAATAAAATTAAATAAAAGTAGATTTTAAATAAAATAAAGTAAATTTAAGCTTATAAACCTTCTGTAATTGCTAAGTCATTTTGAAGGCTTAAATCAGTTTTTTAACAGTAAACTTATTTTTACTATAACTAATAGCTTTTAACAGCTAATTTTTTTCAACTATAATTAAATTGAATGCAACTATAAGTTAAAAAATTCATTAAAAGTCAACTCAATTATAAGTAATAAATTAAAAACAAACAAGAAAAAGCTTTATAAAGAAAAATATGCTATAAAAAACATTATATTGTTTTATTTTTTCGTTTGGCTTTGTTTTTTTTCTCTATAACTTGAAGTCTTATTACGTTATATCTTAAAACGTATTAAAGCAAACAAGTATTGCTTTAGTAGAAAGTTTTAAACTAGTTTTCTGTTTTTTCTACTGTTAAAACAGCTTATAAAATATAAGCTTGAGTACACTTTTCATTAACTTTAACAAAAGCCTTATGAACAGTATATGAAACATGACAGTTGATATTTAAAAAAAAAAGTAATGAATTTAAAATATTGCTGACTGAATCCTTGAAAATTTTAGGTCTTTAAATTCGAATTCCAGAAATTTTGTGTATCTTCTTTATTATAGGTTCTCTGGACTTTAAAAAAAAGCAAGTAAGTTTTACCTTATATGTTATAGCAGTGGTCGTCAAGCTAATCAAATTCTGTGTACACCCAGCTGCAAAAAATAAAATCGATGCACCCCAAGATCTAATTTTGTTAAGCGCCGCTAGTGGTGTGACTACGTAATTATTTTATTAGTGCATTTCTCCTTAAAAGTCATAAATCAGTTTGTATTTACATGCAAACCATTTAAAAACTGAAGCTGAAATTTTTATTTCATCCTCTTTTTAATTGACCTCTTTATTTGTTTTACTTTATTTTCACAATGATATTTTAGTTATATGGCTTTGTCTTACATACTTATTAATTGAACACTTCTTCGCAATTACTTCAAAATCCCCAATTCAGTATTCTTTAAATACTTTACTAAATATTAACTACATACTTAATCTAACTCTATGTATTTTTTTTGTAATTTCAAAATTTCGTGCACACCAAAAAAAGTTTCGTGTACACTAGTGTGCACCAGTGTACACCTTGATGACCTTGAATTATAGGACCCTCAGTATTATATAAAATTGCCCTAAAAACACCCCTGAGTCCCAATAAGAAAACAGACGATGATAATGCTATTATTTCTATTTTTCAAAGAACTTATATTATTCTAAATTTTAGACATTTTATAATCTTTTTCACTTGTTTTTGTGTAATTGTTTGCAAAGTTTAACTTTGATGTAAAACTAGTATTTACTTCAAGTAGCGTTTTAAATATGAATAACAAAAAATAGCTACATTTAAAGTAATATTACTTCTTAAATACTTAAAGCAAAAACAAAAAAAAAACAATTTGTTTGCATTTTAAAAGGTATAGCTTTAGATCAATGTTCTAGTCACCAAAAAAGCTAATTACCACTTGTTAGCCCAATGTGACCGGTACTGTCTGTTATTAGAACACCGGAATACAAACTATATAAATGACTGAAAAACTAGCCTAAGCTCTACTTAACAAGTAAGTTGATAATAAATTTCAGTATCGAATTTGCAAAAGTACAAACCATAAAATAACTTGTAAAAGTAAGCAACAGATATGTCTAGATCTAGAACGTTTGACTTTAGAATCAGCCTGTCTACTAATGTTCCATTAGAAAAAGCTGCAGATAAAGTTACAGATGTTTTCACGCAAGTTTTTTTTTAAAACTTTTGCATTATTAAAAATAACCAAAAACGTGTTTAGGAACTTATTGAAAACCTGCTCACAAAACATACTCATTTTTAACGGAGAAGTGTACAAATAAATTTATGAGTTATCTATGGGGTCAACCCTGGCTGACCTGTTCGCCAATTGGTTTGTAAGTAGTTTTAAAAAAGATCCATTACAGAAATCTATAAACCTATAACTTACTGTAGGTAGGTGTATTAATGATGTATATTCTTATTTTCCAAATGCAAAAAATCCAATTAGTTAAATGGTTTATCATATACAGCGAAAACCAATACATTGAGTCAACCATTTTTTCTAAACATAATAAATAGGAATAAAAAAAAAGTGTTTATCACATAAATAAATATGAATTTATCAAACTTTCATATGTGCACTCTGCAATTACGGTACTTAAATTAATTTAATACTAGCTCATACGGAGCAAATGTTAGTATCTAAAGAGTTTAAAATAAAGTAACTAAAAATTCAAATTAAACATTTTCTATCAAAAACACATATCCAATAAAATTTGTAGAGAAACAAGTTAAAGAATAAGTAAGAAAAACTATAAAAACTAGAAGTAAATTCAAAAGTATAGTTAAGCACGCAGTACATATAATATTTAAGCATTCCTTATACTTAAAACATTTTAAATAACTTTAGTACAACCATGAGAAAAACTTTAACTATAATGGTATTATAATGCTATTAGCCTTTATATATATAGAGTGTAGAGTGGAAAACGTACGGTGCGGGGACTGTATCCGAACTGCTACTAAATTATTTTCCCCGCGACGCATTTTAGCTGGGAAATATTTAGTATATAAAAAAAAACTGAGCTTATTAAAAACTAATGTTTTACAAAAATTCTTAATTCATTTTTAGTACTTATTCAACGAATGTTTTATAAAGTTTGCTTTCAAAAAGTTTCTTGATTTCATTAGTACATTTTTTAAATTACAAGACCTGTTAAGCCATTTTTTAACTAGTCTAGCTTGCAAAATATTAATTTGTTAAGTTTTGTCTGCCGACTAATAAAATGCTAACCACTACTTAAGTAAAACAAAAGTTTTAACAGTTGCCATCTGTATTAGTTTGTATGTCCGAGAATATATGTTAAAGAAACCGAGTAACAATTGTTTGATAAAATAAAAGAACACACTATACCAACAAACAGTACAGTATTTGCTCATATTGAAAACCGTGTTTTTTTTTTCAAATATCAAAAAACATTTTTAATTATTTTTTTTATTTTTCAGTTTGATAAAATTTGAGTAACTTAATAGTAGTTAGAGCTACAATGATTAAAATGTTAATTTTTAAGCTTAGTTAATAGCTTGGTCCTGATAAAAGAGATCAGTAGTTACATTTGATTTTTTAAATAATCCATTTTGTTATAGTGAGTGTTTTCTTAGTTTTCGCAATATCTAAAAATTTTTAATATAATATTTACTCTTATTTTTTGTGATTTTGATTTGTAGTTTAGTTTTGAAAGAATTGCTTATCAGTAAAGTTGTAAAATAAATCAAAAAATTTTAAACGCGAAACTAAATCTATGCAAACACAATTAAAATTATTCTAATACACATATCCTGCTTAATTGTTATGGTCACTGTTTCATATAGGTAACTTAGAAATAAGTTTTAGTTTTACAAGTTTTTTGTGCAATATTTTTTTATTTGTGTGATTAAGTGCATCTGCTTGTGCTTTAAGATTTTAGCTTAAAGAACTGGAAAACATTAAAACCATACTTAAATAAATATTCTGTTAATTTTTTGATTAAGATTAAAAATTATATTTATTTAGTATTTTAAACAGGTACTTAGATTTGTTTTAATATAACAAAGTACAGAACACTTATTTTTAGTAGAATAGTGTTTTTTTTTTCTTCTTTTTGTACTTCGTTAATACTTTTCCGTATTTGAATAAAGAAAAATCCAACTCTTTACAAATTTTTCGAGTGGTGCTTTGTATCTTTAAAATATTTTTTCTATAAAATAGGTGGATAAAAGTCATTGATCACATTTTGTGGTAGCTAAGGAAAATCTATTTTTTGCATTTACAACACCAACTATTTAGTTGACCAATCTTCTACGTTCATGATAAATTAAAAGTTTGGTCATTTAATTCCCTCAATGTTCCTAAAAGACAATGAACTTCTCCATAATACCCTTGACAAGAGCATCCTAGACAACCCACGACCGGTTTCGTCCTTATTAGGACTCATCAGGCAGGTATTTCTCGCGAGTACACCTACCTGGTGATTCCTAATAAGGATTAAACCGGTCGTAAGTTGTCTTGAATTCCGTAGTTGCTTGTCGTATGGTGTAGTTCATTGTTATTGTTGGTGGTGGATAAAGTGATCAATTTCTAATAAAAAAACTTTAGTTTACTAAAATAGTTTAAATACATTTAACTATGCGTACCATTCTTTTAAGTTTGTACTTATACTTTTTGTTTTCATTTATACTATATTGTATATAATACTAGTCAACGCATCCTTTCTTATTTGATGATAAACGGTAATTAACAAGATTTATTTAAATCAATACGACAAGAAAAACTAAATTTTTACGTTTTTAATTGAAATAAGTTTGAATAGTGAGTTAGGTATCATTCTAAGATCATCATATAACGTAAAACACTGTACAACAGTAAACTCTATATCAGGGGTTGGCAGCTCTTTACAAGTAAAGGGATAGTTTTCCTAAAAAGTTTGCTCGCGGGCCGGAGTTTTTTCAAATAATTCTAGTAATCATTAAAAAGAACTACTGTTAAACAAAGTTCAAAAAAATAATTATAATGAACCACTAGTAGTACCAAATACTAAAGTAAGAGCCTAATTGTCGTGTGTTGCTCGATGACTGAAATATATGTCCAAATATAAGGTCATTTGACTAAACTATTAAGCTTAGATTTCTTTACTGTGTTCAAAAAACTTACTTATTCTTTATCATAAGTTTTATCCACAAAAACTTACGTTTCAAAGTCATTATTTAGCTAAAAAGTACATCGCGAGACTTATATTTTCACTTTGCAGGCCGCAGTTTGCCTACTGCTTTTTGTGATAGTTTAATACTTTCTTTTTTAAGTTATTTTGATATAAATGTTACTTTGAAAACAATTGAAACCTTTCAATTAGTATATCCTATTTGTCTACGTTAACATTTTTACAAAATAAAATACTTCGTTTAAGTTATATATTTTTGTCAATAGAAAGATAAGGTACTTTAAGTTACTTAAGACTCTACCACAACTAAAAAACGGCAGAGTATTTACTTAAGTTATCAATAAATACACTAAAAAGTAGTTAACTTTGTAAAAAAACAAATTATTACTAACCTAAAACTAACTGAAATTTTTGCTAGCCTTATAGCTATTAAATGCTTGAATTTTATTAGCTATTAGATATTTAATATAGTGATTTACTTTTGACTGTCTTTTACTACTTACAGAATTCTGTTTGTCTTTTAAATTTTCAAGCTAATACATCCCTTGGCGTTTATTTTTTGCTTTTGACATAAAAGTTAAATAATTTTCATTGTTTCATATTTTACAATTTTAAAATATTTTAAAAAATATAGTTGTTTATAGATTCACATATAACAAACTACTTTGCTTATTTAGTCTGTACAATAAACAGTACCGTAAAATAAATTTTTATACGTTAAAAAGGAATTTTTTAAATAGATGTAAGCAGAGCTAAAACTTTTAGGATTTAACTTAGCTATCTAGTTGGTATAGTAAACAATGCTGTAAACAGTTTTTTTAGATAGATTAAGTTCAAAACATTGTGAAAAATCTTGTAATGCAGCATATCGCTATTACTTAGTCTATCTATAGGTAGCTTTAAACTAGGGGTGGGCAACGTAAATAATTGACGGGCCGGATACAAAAAAAATTAGTCCTCAGCGGGCCGGAGCATTTCGAGTAAGTTATCTACCGGATTGATTCAGTTGGATCCGTTTTTAGATCCGGATCTTTATTCAAAAATGTTTTCCTGATCCGGCTAAATACTAATTTTAGACAAAATTCGTATCCGAATAGAACTAACTTCAAAAGAATTGGATCTGGCCGATGCTAATTGATTTGGTGTTTTAAAATTTTGAATCAATTTATTAATTACCAAGGTTCATAAGTATAAAATTTTAAGTTAATTTTTATCAAGTACTCATAATTCTGTATTTATTACAACTCTGGACCGAATTAATACTAGTTAGTTTTATAAAAACAATAATTTACTTACTAAAAGTTACTCGAGCCTAAGATTTAAAACTAAAACACTAAGAATTTTTAACTATTCAAAATTATCTAATTTTGGTAATCCTTGGCTCGAGGCTACATTAATAATATTTTTCAGAAGTTAACTGACATTCCAATATTTAACTACAATTTTTTTATTTAAAAAAACTTATAAAGATTCATTCAAAATTTTGTTAGGTTGTAAACTGTTATTACAAACATACACAAAAAAATTTCCTAAACTTATCATACTTTAAGTTAATGAGATATTGTCTGAAATATTGTCATCAGTTGGTCATCATTAAACTTAACCATTTAATTATTCAAAAATTCCCTAATTAAAATATCAATAGCAGAAAAGAGTGCAAACTGTAGTCTCTACTTGAAATATTCTACTAAAATGTAAAGCTGAGCAGTTTTACTTAAAGTAGGTGTCAATGTTATTAAAAACTACTTTTCTTAACATTTATAAGAACAACTCACTACACATCTGGGAAAGACATCAAATTTTTACGTGTCAATTTTTATGAAAATCATTATGATATGTAAGATCATCAAAGTTAGTTCAGCAAACAATTTTTTTTGGATAGTTTGAGAAAGAATTAATTCAACTGACTTGAAACAGAACAAGGTACTATAACAAAAGAGTGTTTTTATTACTACAAAAGTTAAAAGCCATTTTTAAAAACGTTTTTAGGTTAAAGTTTTAATGTTTATTTTGTGAAAATAATCTAAAAAAGGTTTTGTACAAATTTTGTAATATTTATATTGGCTTGTAAGATTTCATATAAACTTTGAAAATGCCTAGCGGGCCGGATAATCCACTCGCGGGCCGGATAAATTTTGTCCGCGGGCCGGATTGCGTTTAAATTTAAAAAAGGTTTGGCGCCGGTTATTTTGACTTCGGGGGCCGGATCCGGCCCGCGGGCCGTACGTTGCTCACCCCTACTTTAAACTATACTTAAGCGTCTAAGTACAATACTGTTAATTGTGTTGATATATACTAGTATTTATCACTAGTTTCTTATAAAACGCTTTTGTAATGAAAATGAATATGATTTTTATACAGAAGAAAGTTGGTTTAAAAGAAATAAAAAAGTTTTATAAAATTTATAAAATAACGTCACTTAAACATAAATGAACTTTGAAAAAAATCTTAAATTTACATTTAAACAAACTTAAAGTTGTAAAAAAAAGTATTTTATAATGGATTTAAAACTTTATCCTACACACATGTTACAAATTATTAAAAAGTAAGATCATATAGCTACAAATAAGATTGGTTGGTTGTTGAAATTTTTAGCTTTAGGTGAATTAATTAGACTTAAAATCATTAGTAGCAGAAACATATTTATCAACGCAGTTGATTTCATTTGTAATTACATAATTTTTTATTAAACTTTTCACAAAATAAAATACTTTTTTATGATACCAAAAAAATTTATTTCTTTTAAGTTTTTTAAAATAATATTTTTTATTACAAACAAGACAATAGTTTTTAATAATAAGTTAAACAGTTTTCATTACTAAGTAAAAAATGTATAAGTCCTTATTTCAACAAGTTTTCGCAAACAAATAAAAAGTTGAACAGAGGTTATAAAATAATAAAGTTAAATCATAAAGCAAAAATATATTTTTGAAAATGTGTAATTAATCTTTTTAGTTTAATATGTTGAGAACTTACGGCATTGTTTAATTCTAACATAATAAAGTGTTATGCTTTGTCAAGCTTAAATAGTAAAATCAATCTCATAAACATTAACAAAAGGATTATTATTATATGCAGAAACAGCTAATTTCATTGTACTCCTGTTTTTTCTTTTAACTTTTATTTCGTTTATGGCAACAGCCCAGGCTTTCGAATTATCTTTAAAGTCGAGCGGAATTTCTCTGACGAACTCCCCGTATTTATCAAACACAACTAATTCTAATGACTTGTCATCAACAACAATGATGTTACCGTCATTATCGACTTCTATTCCCTGAAAACTCACGCACCCTGGTTCGATTTTGCTGTTTTTTCCTGCTTTGTCAAATTCGAAAATTTGCCTTCTAGACCTCAAGTCAATGACCTGTTTTGAGTTGAATAATTTTAGTTGAGAAAGTTTTAATAAATATGAAGTTTGTTTTTCTTGATTATTTTATGATCTTAGTATACATTATAATATTTTAAAACCGTTTATTAAAGTAGTTTGTTTTGTTTTAATTCGAAAAAATCAAAAGGCATTAAAAATTTAGAATTTTTTTACACTACTCTACTGTCTAGTTTAATTCAATATTAAAACTTTGATATACCAGAACCTATTTTTATAAAAAAAAAACTTAGTCTTTAGCAAAACGAGATAAAAGAGGTAAACACTAAATAATAATAAAATGAATTATAAACGCTAAAGTTTACCTTGACTGTATCTGTACTTTTGTCAATCACATACAATTGATTTGATGAATCACTGGACAAAAACCAAGGAGAAAACCTAAGCATATTAAATTAGTTTCAATTGAAAATAAGAAAACATTTATTTAAATTACTTTGTACTTTTCTTCAAATTAGTACGCGGAGATTTAACTTTTATAAGCGAAGCTAACTGGTTTGATCTCGTGTCCCATACAGCTAAACAGTTGTCTTCCGATTCAGTGCTTGTTGAAGCTAGTTTACCAGCCTGAAAAATATTAATTGCTTGAAATTTATTTAAAGCAACTAAATAAACCTGTACAAAGTACTTGCAACGTTTAGTAGTATACTAGCATTAGAGTGTTTAACAATATTGTAACTATTTAACTTAACACAAAAAATTGATTGTTTTCTTAGAAATTGAAAAATATAAATAATAACTACTTAAAAAAAGCTTAGAAATTTAAAAATACTTAGTCTAAAGTGTTGTTTGTTATCTTTTTAAACAATATAAAAATACCTAATCTAAGTGTCTTAGACTAAAAGTTAAGCAAAGTTTTTTAAGTAGAAAGGTAAAACGTAAACTATTGACAAGCTAAAAAAGACAGTCATGTAAAAAAACTAAAAACTACTAAAGTACTTAATTACAAAGCTGGTGTATTTGTTTATATATATTTCAACTAAAAACTAATAAACAATGAACTTTACCGCAAGATCAACAACAACAGCATCCGAGACAATCCTACGACCGGTTTCGTCCTTATTAGGACTCATCAGGCAGGAATAGTCGCGAGAAACCGCTATTGTGATCTTAAACAAGCGGGCTTAAGTACTAAGTACTGAAGCGACCGTTTGTGGGTAAAGTTGAAAAAATGACACAGTTATATCATTCACAGCTCAACGTCTCAGACATTGTCAGCTTGTTGTGAGATTATAGTCTGCGCTCGTTTGATCAGTTTTAGCCAATATTTATTTCGGCCATCATCAACAATGTTGAGATGTTGTATGCCATCGATAATAAACAATGAACTTTACCGCAAGATCAACAACAACAGCATCCGAGACAATCCTACGATCGGTTTCGTCCTTTCCTACGACCGGTTTCGCGACTATTCTTGCCAGATAAGTCCTAATAAGGACGAAACCGGTCGTAGGATTGTCCCGGATGCTGTTGTTGTTGATCTTGCGGTAAAGTTCATTGTTTATTATCGATGGCATAAACTAAAAACTAAGAAATAAAATTTATTATAGAAAACTAAATAAAATAATTGTAATCAAAAGCTTTAACTTTGAACAACAGCTGTAAAGTGAAGATGATCATTAATTAAAAAACATAACTTAATTTAAATAAAATTAGAAAATTCAACAGCTTGAAAGCTTTATCTAACTTCTAAAGAAGTGATATGACAAAAGTTGTGTAATTTCGAATTTTGCAGCTTAGAAACCAAGCTTCCTTCAGAAGTCATCAAAGAAACTGCATCTCCATTACAAACTGCTATCTGGTCATTGTTTGTGTGTGTTACTCCGAACGAACTCATTTTTATTCCATTATCTGTTTAAATTAAAGTTATTTTATTAAATAAAGCTAAACTTTATACTATTGTAGTATATTTGTTGATAAAAAATAATTTACAGCTTAATTATTCAACTATTGTTTTTACTTATACAGTATTTATTTTAAATAAATTTCTATACATAGCTATTATACAAAAAGGTACAGTAGACTACCGCTTAAGTACGCAAATTGAACCCGACCAAACTACATTGTGTTTACCAAACATTTTCAAAACATCAATGTCTGTACATTTGAATTAAATTATGACTTATCTATGTTGTATTTGTAGGTTTTTTTAACTTTTTCATCTAGATTTATTTGTTTTATAGCTTTGCAGCTAAAACATCATTATTCTTTTCACTTTTCTGCAGACACTACATAAGTATTTAGTTTATTAACATTTAATAACAGGACTGTAACAATCTCAGGCCACTTAGACTACTCAGGATTACTCACCCTAGTTTAAAAGTTGTGAAAGTCTCAGGCTAACTCAGCAAGTTGGCCATTTTGTCTTTCTGGATAAGTGCGTACTTAAGGCGGGGTGCGTACCAAAAAAAGTGCGTACTTAAGCGGTAGTATACTGTACTTGCTAGTCATTGAAAATTAAATAGTTGTACAAAATATAGTTTATAAATTAGTTGATTCTATACTTGTTTTAACTTTCATTTTATATAAATTTATTTCAAGACGCAAGCTGTAGTTGGATAAAGACTAATTATGTTTAAGATTAAACACAAATTAAATACAATTGTAAAAAAAGTATTAACTGTAAGGCCTATGTTACACTTGTAACTCACTTAGTGTGTCGAAAGTATTTATAATGCTTCCATCTTTTTTGAAAAATGACACTTTTCCTAAAGGGTGACGCTTTGTGCTAAACTCGCTGGTGACTAAAACTCCATTAGCCTTATTGTAGCTTAAGTCTACAACATTGTTGAAACCATTAGCGTTATTTTTCTATAAAAAACAGATTTAAATTACTGTTTGTGATATTCTTTTTCTAAGTTCAACAAATATTTAACAAAAATAAAATTTAGTACTAAGTAATACTATATAATGGCATTAAATTGAGTTCCAGCTTAAAAAAAACAAGCTTTTTCTCAAAAACTTTAAAACAATTTTAGTCAGAAAGTAAATTAAATTAAAAAATATATTGCATTGAAAAAATATTTCAACAAAAAAGCTTAATTTTAATATAGTAAAACTTATAACTGCTACTTATAAAATAAAACAATTAACTAACTTCTGCAAAAACACCATCTGCAATAAAATCATAGTTGTCGCTTACTGCATGTTGTAAGTCTTTAAAATTTTTCGAACTTATTTTGTTTTTCAACTTTGGTTTGACAAACTTGTATTTTAATTCACTCTTTTTGTTCACAGAAAACAGCGAGTTCAACAAAGTGCCACTATTACTTTTAACTGACCATTCTTGTTGTTCCATTAAGTGTTTATATAACTCCTTACAGATTTAATTCAAGCCAATTAATTTTTAAAAAATCAAAAAATTGAGCTGAAATAAGCTACCAGGTAAAACAAATAACGTAAATTTGTTTTTAAAGTTAAGCTGAAGTAAATTCTTACAGTGAAACAAGCGTGTTTGCCCAACACTCAGTACTCTTAACTAAGCCTCTTGTCTTTTGTGCCGACCTTTTGTTTTTACCTTTCACTCAATAAAAACACTCCTGACTTCTGTTTGCTTTGTCTTAAACGAGCTACTGTTTGAACTCAATGTTCCAAAAACTTTATTTGGTTTAGTAGCTGCACTAAAGCTTATTTCATTCAATTTTTACTAAACTAAACTTGAAAAGTACAAAGTAAACTATCGTAAGAAAAAAGTACTTTTTATTTTGGCCATAACAAAATTCACTTGTAGAGGATTTGTAAGGCATTGTTAAGCTTGTTTATACAGATGATGCCGTGTTATTTTTGATGGGCAATTTTAACAATGGCACGTATTAAAGTATTTGCTTTGTATGTGATAGTGAGTGACAAGATAAAAATCAAGTATTTGCTTTGAACAGATAGCTTTAAAATATTTTTTTGAAACAAACTTCAGAATTTTTAAACCATAAGTAGCTAAAAATGGTAATATTAAATTGTAAACGATGTTTTATTCATACTTTAATACAAAAAAAAATTAAAAAAAAACTTAAAAAAAAATATTTTTGATAGTACAAAAAAGTGTAATATTAAAATAAAAACAATTCCATAAACTATTTCTTGTATTAAAGTTTCGTCTAAAGTAAGTTTATTAATGATTTTCTAATAAGTTATATTTATAAAATTAATACTGAAGTACTTGAATTTAAACTTTGTTAGTTCACTCTGCCAAATCATAGTTTCAACTAAACATGTGAAGGTTTTTTGGTCGTCGAAACCAAATTCCGCTTGCTCCTTGACCTTCCGCCTTCATCGAAGTAAATATTCACGCAAACAACGACGCATACCAAGGCAAAAATGGCACCAGCGACTGCCCCAACGGCAGTTAAAATCTTCACTAAGCTTTTAGTTTCTTTCTTGTCGGCCACATACAAAGTGGTGTTGAAAATCTGTAAGCTATTAACTGTCATGGTAAAAACAGTTCTGTTGTCGCTAACAGTGTCAAGGTTGTACAAAGGAATTTCCATTCTAGAGCTTTGAAACTGGCTGTAATAAAAAAGCATGTTTTTGCTGTGAAGGCGTCCCGCGTAGCGCTTGTCCTTTCTTGCTACTTCTGTAGCTGAGCACCGGAACGCGCGGGTCTCGTCCTCGTTTTTTGTGTCGTTACACATGTACAGATCGATAGGAGGTTTCTCAACTGAAGTAGCTGTCAATACTAAGTTGTTGTCTATAATTTTGTCTGTTTTTATAATGAACGCCCATATGAAAGTAAGGTTGTTGCCTGAAGTTTGGTTAATGATCTGTTTTGGTCTACTTTGGATCTCCATAGCGTTTTCAAGTTCTTCTTGGTTTGAAATTACAACTCTTGAATCTGCTCTTGTTATTGTGCTTAATGTTGCAACATCTTTTGATCGTGCAAATGTGAAAAAAATTGCTATTAAAGTAAACAGAGTACACTTTAGTAAGCTTCTTCTCATTTTAAAAGTAAGTTTTATGTTTCTTTTAAAGTTAATTTCTGAAATCGTTACAAACTAATTTTTATATATGTACACACAAAACTTATACCATTAAAAACTATAACAGTAGGTATTTGATCTAAAATAAGTGCCTTAATGAATAAATTAATGTTAAACCAAAAATCACTTTTTGTATGATTAAGTTACTTCTACATATATGAAATAACTAATTGAAGGACTTTCTACAAACTATTTGATTCACGAATTTATTTGTAATACATTGTTTCACTCAATTAATAAAATTAAAGAGATCCTAAGTTATTTTAGATAAATTAGAACCAAAACAAATATTTATAGAGACTTTAAGGCTCAAACTAAATTCACAACTTATATTAAAACACAAAATAAAAAATTTATGAAAACTAGTAAAAAATTTTACAGCTTCTATGAATAAAACTATAAACAAAATTTGATTAAAAAATATCAAAGGTAAGTAAAGCTTGTTAATAAACGCTAATGAAACACTTTATCGACTGAATAAGTTTTAAATATTAATTTTGTTAACAAATAAAGTGTTAATTTAAATGTAATTTTTTGCGAAAGTGTATTTGAAATTGTGGCTAAATCTGATAAACATTGGTATAAAGTTTAAATTTACTTCTAATAATATCACTAAAGAACTTTTTACTAAATTAATGACTAAACTTACTGAGTATTAGATATGAGAAAAAATAAACACTAACAATTAAATTTAAGCTTCTAATTTAAATCGGGATTTTCTACTAGGACATTTTTATATAATACTTTTTGATACTTTTGAAACGTAAAATGAAACTTTTAAAAACCAGCCTGAAACATAAAATATAAATGTAATTATGACGCAGTAAAAGAAAATTTGTATACACAGTTTATAAACTAAACGGAAAATTTAAATAGTTAATATATGTGCAAAATATTGTAAAATGAAAACAAATATCCAAAATTACTAGCTAATAGTGTATTAGTTATAAATTTTATTAACAATATACAATGTTTCAACTGATGATCTCGTTTAACTATTTTCAAACTTTTTACTTTAAAGATGACAATCAAAGTTCTCAACTTAAATATAAGGAGAATAATCAATTATAAATTTTATTAACAATACAATGTTTCAACTGATGATCTCGTTTAAATAGTTTCAAGCGAGTGAAACATTGTATTGTTAATAAAATTTATAATTGATCATTCTCCTTATACCTAAGTTGAGAACTTTGATTGTCATCTTTAAAGTAAAAAGTACACAATAGTGTATTAATACTGATTCTATTTAAACAAGTTCGTTGGAATATAAAATGATAACAACAAACAGTACTTTTATTTTTTTAACTAACAACATATGTTTCTATATGTTAAACAAGTAACATAGCTACACGGAGTTCTGTAAAAAAATAAGTACTGCATCATAAAAACTAAACAAATTTTTAGTATGTTAAAGATTTTTAGTATCTGAAGTCAGTATTTTACTTTTAGTTTTTATTGAAAAATAATAGTTCTCAACTTTGATAAATACAAGACGACAAACTTTTGAGGCTTTAATTACAAATCATAAAATACAAGAATTTACAAATTTTTTAATCCTAAATGTTGACTTAAAATAAAATAACCCATAGTTTTTATAGGACACACGTAAAATACTGAATATATTCAATATTACGATTCTAGCTGTCTTTTAATATAATCAACATAGTGATAAAGATTAACCCAACGACAGAAAAGCTTTTTCTTGTGAAATTGCATTTTTGCTTGATAAACTAGGATTAAGATATGTAATGAGCACTGGCAACGCGTGGTATTTTTGTTAGAGTGTGCGAAAAATTTAAAAGTATCTACTTATTTGGTATTTTAACAAACTAATTTAGTAAGATAAAGTTACTACGGTGACAACAAAATTTTGTAAACAAAGTTTTTACAAAAGTAAAGATTTTATCAGTTTCAAATTAATTTAATAAACTTTTTTGTTTTATATGTGAAACATCTCCTAATGCGCCACCCCACACGACGCCCCTGGTAATTAGTACTAAAATGAAGTAAAAGTATATTTTGCTTACTCTAAAGAAGAAAAAAAAAATTGGAGAACTTTGCTAATTATTAGTAAATGTAAAATTACAGCAAAAAGTATATTTTTGTCTGCTTGTTTTACTAACCTTTTATAAAAGTTTTCAAATTATTTTGGAAAATATTGGCTGGTTTGTAAATGAACCTGGATGTTATTTTTCCAACTTAGCCGTTACTTTAACTATAAAACTTTAACGTATTATATTATTTTGTGGGAAAATATATTTAATAAACTTACGTAACAATTCTTAAATTACCAAACGGTTTTTTATACACCAGGTCTTTAGACCACACTTTTTGGGCGCTTTTTTTACCGTTCAATAAACAATAAATAAACTTAGCTAAATGCATGACTTACTCTTACAATATTTTTCTTCAAATTTCTCTTTAAATTTTTAAAAAGGTAAGTTAAGTTTAGTTACACTTTGAATTTCTGAAATTCAATTATTCAGTTATTTTTAAGCGGAACAAACAACAAAGGTTGCTCAAGAATAACCCTAGATATCAAATAACTTTGCGTTAAGAAATAAAATTTAAAGGTGTTTTAGCTCATCTTTATTGTTTTAATAGAAAACTAAACTTAATAAAAGGTGTTCGTCTATAATAATCATTTTTTTGTTATTGCTAAACTTTTAAATACTGAACGATGTACACGACGTTGTCTTAAAGTTATATTTTTTACAAGTTTCGTTATAGTTTACCATTATTTCTACAAAAATTATCAAAACTTGTTTAATTTAAGATAATTCCTTTTTTTTTAGTTTAAATTTAGTTTTTCAAGACGTCTTACAAATTTCTTATTGGTTCAAAACATTACAAAAGTATCGACTACATACCCAGCACGCGTAAAGGTTTTCTTCCGAATTTATGTATTTTAATCTTTAATTTAAACTACTAGCTTTGATTTTAGTGGTCTTTTTGTTAAACACAACTATAGTCCTAACTAATTTGTTAATCTAAATTTATACCTAAGATAACGTTTTGGGACGAAATTCTAAGACCTAGGTAATCAATTCCAGTTTGAAAACAAAATGTTTAACATTAAAAAAAAGTCATCTTAAATCTAAACATAAAATTTCTTATAGGAATTTGAAACTTGCTTTTATTACTTGAAGTTCCTGTACCAGATAAATGTTTTTAATACTATAAAAAACATTGTATCAATTTTTGTAATTTATTTTAAGGTTTTTCTTTAAGTTTCAAAAATATTTTAAAGTTTAATAGAACATACTGTTCATAGTGCTAAATACGTAAAACTACTTAAAAATGATAAAAATTAACATGCTTTAAATATTTTATACGTTAACAGTTGTATATTATAAAACCCTAAACTAAGTATCAGCAAAAGCTGATCAAACTTATTCTAAATGTTATTTAATTTTTCCTTGGACAATAATTTCAATGCACGATTGTGTTATTTTATCTTATGATATATGTGTAAACTTTTGCAATAAAAAAATCTAAGTTCTTTAGTTTATTTCAATAACTTGATATTCTGGTTAGAATATATTTTTAACAAAATGTTATAGAGAGATTTATCAACAATATTAATTTTAAAATAAAACCCTTAAATTTCGTTAGTATTTATAATTTCGTCGGTACTTTTCGTAATAGACTATGGTACCTCTTTGTTGCAGTCAATAAAATTTGCTTAAGTAAAAATGAAAGTAAAAAGATATATTATCACTTTACTACAGCCGTTTTAATTTAGAAAAAAACGGTACATGTCTGAAACTGTACTGTGCTTAAATTATAAAATGTACTAAATTAAAACTTTTTTTTTGTGGTGGTAAAAGTCAAGTTTGATAAAAAAGTAGTGTGCTTTTTCCTAATATATTGTTACTTTGTATAAAAAGGTTATTTTAACCCTAATGGTATGTATTTTATGTAATTAAGTACTAGGCATCATGTTAAATATTCTAACTTAAAGCTTATATGAGTAACTTTTACGCAAAAATTAGTTAATTTTTTTGTTTTATTACAACTTCCAAGTAGAGAGAGGTTATAGACTACTGCCTATAGAGAAAGTTTATGAAACTTTATTAAAAATTCGAGAAAAATAGAGATTTAAAATAACTTCTATCTTAGTTTTAAAAACAATGCATTCTTTTCAGATAATTTTAATAATATTTCAGTATTTTTAACATTACTAAAATCTAAGTAAAAAACTATACTAAAATTAAGAATCTTTAACTTACATCACAACACCTAGTTTACTTTTAGTTTATTTTTTTACATTAAGTTAAATAATTATTAGTTAGAAATATTAGTTGCCTAATTGTTGGCACACTTAAAAGGCAATATACTATCTAAATTCTAAAACATAAAATAGTTTTAGTTTGTTTAAATGAAAAGTAAATTGTTTACTTGATAATCACTAACGTTAGGTTGTAATAAGTGGTGTTTAAGTGTAGTCAGTTATGCTAAAGTCAAAACGCTCTGTTTAAGTCAAGAGTCTGCAACTATGGACTGCAAAGTACTTTTAAATTGAAAAGAATGTGAAAAACAAGCTAAATTAAGCTTTTTGTAAAAGTTATACAGACATGTCTTATATCCTACATATAGTAAACGATAGTGATTACTACATAATTGCTGCTGTTTTTTTTTGTACATATGTAGATCACTTGCTTTCAATCTAGCAACGTTCAAAAGATAGAACTCTTTAAGCCGTTATTAGGACTCCTACGCCATCAAGCCACACTTTAAACAGAATATAGTTATTTTTATTACTTGAGATAATTTATTTTCTTAGTTTGCATGTTTTTTTTTAATTCGGACCGAAAAAGTTTTTGTTTATAAATTTCATCCAACACTTATATTGGGCTGCCGACTCATGAAGTAGTTGTAGTTTAAAACTTACAAATAATTTAAATGCAAGCTTTTCATACAAATTTTTTAAATAAAACTTTGATTAAAGTTAACAAGTTAAAGTATAAAAATGAAGTGGTTTACTAAAACATATTATTTAGAAAAATAAAGCATAGGAATAAATAGTTTAGCATAATAGAGTTTAATTATAGTCTTAAAAATATCAAAATAAAACTCTGATAAAACTTATAAATAACTTTATTATTATTATTACGAGTGTGAAGTTAGCTTGGTAACGTTTTTCAAGAGTTTTAAAAATTGTCCAAACTTAAGATCCAATTATTTTCCTTATCTTAATAGCTAAACAAAAACTTTTTATTTTATTTTAGAGAACGGTCCTTTGTCTTTAATTAAAAAAAAATCTATTGGACTGGGGCTTGAGTTTTAGTGTGGGGCCTCTTAGAAAAAATGAGTTTTTTTTTATCAGTGTTTATTTAGCTCGAATTAAAAATAAAAATAAAAAACAATTTTTCTTTTTTATATTCATATTTATTAGTAAATAATTTCTGTACAGCACTTTTTTTTCTAACTGTTAATATTTTGTACTATTTAACCTTATTCTAGAATTCCTAATTCCAGAATAAGGCCAAATAGTACGAAATATGAGTTTTGTTATCGATTTTTACTTAGCTCGAATTAAAAAACAAGTTAAAACATTTTTTTTTTACTTATATGTGAATAATGTTATACAATTATTTTTTTTTTTTCAATTGTCGATATTTTGTTTTATTTGGCCTTATTTCGGAACTAGGAAATCTAAAATAAGGTTAAATTGTACAAAATATTAACAGTGGGAAAAAAAAAGTGTTGTACAGAATTTATTTACTAATAAATATGAATATTAAAAAAAATATATAGTTTTGTTATTTATTTTTTTATAAATTTGAGCTAAGTAAAAACTGATAAAAAAAACTCATTTTTTCTAAGAGGTCCCACACTAAATGTCAAGCCCCAATCCAATGGATGTTTTTTTTAATTAGAGACAAAGAACAGTTCTCTAAAATAAAAAAAAGTTTATATTTAGCTATTAAGATAAGGAAAGTAATTGGATCTAAAGTTTGGAATTTTTTTTTTAATTCTTGAAAAACGTTACCAAGCTAACTTCACACTCGTATTATTATTATTATAAATACTGTTTATCTAAACCAGGGGTCGGCAAACTGCGGCCCGCGGGCCAATTGCGGCCCGCGAAGGGTAAATCTGCGGCCCGCGAGCAGTTATTTTTTTGAATGGAATGCGGCCCGCGAAAGAAAATTTTGTGGCCCGCGAGCATGTAAATGTGGCCCGCTGAGCAAAAATTTAATTAAAGTAAAATTTTTTTCGGTAATTCGACTTAATTTGATTAATTTGGTTTTAAGTTTCTCTATAACATTTTAAAATAATTTTAAGTAATTACTGCTTTAGTTTAAAAATGTGAAAAAGACAGATTAGCATTCTAACAGGATATGTTTCTCATTTTCATAATTACTTCTTCTTTACAACAGTAAGTAATTAACTGAAAAAAGAGTGTCAAGAGTGCTTGGATTTAATAAGTTGGTTATATAATACCTATTTATTAAATAAACTTAATGCAAATATTTTCCATTTTGTACAAAAGTAATGCACAATAATTAACTAAAGTGTCATTTCTTTATAGCTTAGATATTCTTTTTCATTATTTTTATACCTCAGTTTCTTTTATAATTTTTTTATTTGTAAATGTTATATTTTAGTGTGAATACATTTAAAACGACATAGTAATAAGAAATAAGGTTCATTTGATTTTTGTTTTGACACATTTTAATTTTTTATAAGTTTTCTATGCACACCAACTTCAAAAAATGCTCATATTTTAAACCACTTTTTATTTAATACTCTAGTTAGTTTAAGTTTAGTTTATGCATACTTTTCTAACATTGTTATTTATACATGTCATATCTAAATTTGTACAGACACATTTAAAACAATATATATGACATAAGTTAATATAGTTTTTGTTAGGTATACATTCCATTTTTCAAACATTGTTTTTTTCATTCTTAGTTAATTTTTATGCCTTGCATATCAATACACACAATTGCTGTTTTTTCGAGCTACTTATTTAAGATAAACTAGATATAGGGATGGTAAATTTATAAAGTTTGTACATTGTTAATCAAAATAGTTCTAATTCAAGCAAATAAACAACTAAACATTGCCACACACTCAGACTATAACTATTTGAAGACTTTAAATCTCAGGCCAACTAAGCCATTTTTTTATTTTTTGGCTAGAATTGTTTTTTGTATACAAAAATATCAGGAATGTTTTAGTTGACTCAGGCTGGCTTTTTTGTTTAAAAGAGTGGCAAATTAAACTTATGATGTATGTTTTGCTCAATCCACAGTGTTAGTTTGAGTTTTAATATATGTTAAATTAGTCTTGCAGCTGATACAATTCAAAATATTATTTATATTATTGTGTACATTAAAGAATGAACAATCAGTGTTGCCAAAAAAGTTAAATCCCGGAAAAGCCTTGAACTTGTGAATTTACGGTTAAAATTCTAGAAAAAAACTTGAATTCGAGAATTTTTGAAAAAACCTAGAATTTCAAACAATTTTTACATTTAAAGTAATGAAATTTCGATTTGACTCAAAAAATTACCAAATAAATGTTTTTTTATTAAAAAATATATTATAGTAGCTTAACAGTTTTTTTTTAAATTGATAAATGTTTTAAGACATTTTTAAAAACTTTAATTAAACTTTATACTAAAAAAAAAGAAGGAATTGTACTTCAAAAAACACCGTATTGGTACATAACACCTTTACTTGAAAAATTTCACCGATTGTTGTGCTTCGCGTTGGAACTAAACCAAGAAATTCTACTAAAATGTCAAAGTTAGTAAAAACATCTCTAATAAAAATTCTCAGATGAGCAATAGTTTTTCTATCAGTGCTCTTATGTTAACAGTTTGATTAAAGTCCTAATTTTATTTATGCGACTTTATAACCGTATTGCATTTCCTAAACACGACTTCATGTTGTCATTGAAGAAATAAACAAAAGTTTTTCATTACCGCCAAGATCAATTCTTTATAAAAGTTTTCAATTATAAACGATAACTTTTTTTAGGTAATAAATTTTGCTACTTTATTACTTGCCTTAACAGTTTTTTCTGATTATTCTGTAGTTACTGAAGATAATAATGTGCTTTGTCGGAAATGATTTTGGTGACTTTTTTTTTATTGTTTCTCGCAATAACTCCTAACTAACGCTTTTTTTATTCTTGTAGCTCGTCTTATATTTTACAACTAATATTTTTAAATACAATATTCTTATTGCAAATAAAGAATTGCTATCATGCTTAATAAAAAAAAATTCTACTTCGCTAATGACTCAATAAAATTTTATACTTTTGTTAAACTCGTTTAAGAAACTCAATTGTCCATTCCAGCTGACTTATATATTTTTGGCATGTAATTTATTTACTGTTAATAACCTATGTTATTTCTTTATGTAGTGAACTTTATATTAACTGGATTGCTACACAAACGGGCTATTTTAAAAGCTTGAAAACTCAGGTGTGTGTAAAGCTTTTATTTCAAACACTTTAAAGAAAGCTTCCAATTCTCAGTACAGTTTTTATGACTGTTGTGTAGTTTACTAATTGAATTTTTTTCTTGTTTTCCTACACTTTGTGTACTTTTTGATAATGATGATATTTCAACTAGGTATTTAAGCTTGATTAACAACTATTTATTAGCTTTTTCAAATTTTAATAAATTTAAACTGGTTTGATACATCTCAGGCATTTTTGCTTTTTAGTGGCAACCATGTAAAAGTCTAACTACTAATAAAATATTTTATTAAAGTATTTGAGAATTAATTATGTTAAATCAATTGTTTTAGATTTCTGAAATACAAACAGGTATTAATTTTATTATGTTAACTAATTACTAAATTTCTTAATGAGTGTAAATTATTTAACTCGCAAAAACTTTTTTCAAAGTAAATATTCTTAGAAATATGAAAAAGTGTTGATGATATAACAAATGTATAAAAGTAACCCATAAATTGTCTTTTAAGCTAGGTTTTTATAGAGAGTTAGGTTGTAAGTAAAATTAAAAAAGTATTAAGTTTAACATATCAAGTGCTTATGAAAGTACATATTTTATTAACAATATTAGTACATATTTATTAAAGTATATTAGTCAATGTAAATCATAATCTAATGAATATTAATTTGAATAGGCATTCTACGTATAGCTAAAGTCATTTTAAATAATAAGGTGAATAAAAGTAAAACTTTTTTCTAGTGTGACTAAAACTAAAACCATAAGATTATTCAAATGTCACTAAAACTAAAACTGCGGCCCGCGAAGACTTTGGAAACTTGAAATTTGGCCCGCCACCACCAACTGCCTGCCGACCCCTGATCTAAACTATATAGCTTTGCAGCTTATAAAAAAGTTTATAACTAGTCAAAATAGCACAAAATATCTTAATTTAATAAGTAAGTTCTATTAAACTCATTAACAAATATAATTTTAGTGGATCTAGTAATAAGGTACTAATAAGGTGTTTGCTTAAACGATAGAAATATGTATTCTGGTAAACCAGACTCGTGTTAATATAATGAGTAAGCTAATACCCTATTTTAATACCCTATACTTCTTTGACAAGCTAATAAGCTCATCTAAATAGTAACACTTATTATAGAATTGTTATATTGTTTTTTTAATTTAATTCAATAGCTTAATTTAACAGTGTGGTTTGATATTTTTTGTAATATACTTCATTTTACTAAGCGATAACTTAAAGTATTCATCTTAAACTATGTTAGTTGTAACAAAATAATTTTATTTACTGAGTAACAAAAATTTATATCGTTATTTTAGTAGCCCTTAAGTTGCATTGTGTTTGCAATGCTTATAAAAAAAATTCAGTATCAATATATAACAAATTTAAGGGGAAGATATTCAAAACTTTTTGAATTTTAAGCTTACATTCCACTGTAAGTTTCATTTTATACAAAAAGCAAAAAGTAGTTTTTTTAGTATGTATTTTAGCATTTTGTAAAAGGTTTTGTAACTAAAGTATTTTTGCCTTCTTTTTTATTAAATTTAAATTAGGATAAAAATATATTTTTAATAAGATTATAATTACTTAAAAGATACTGTATTTGCATTCAAAGTTATATTTAACGTGACATTTTTTTAGTTTTAAAGTTATGTTCTAAAAAGTCCCTGTCATCAGAGACTTTTTAAAGTCTTAGTATTGGTACAACAAAAATAGTGTTAATACTTAGTTACTATATAAAGTTTTCTGGCTGTTATTTACAACAAATTAGAAACACTAGTTTCTTGTTTAAAAAAAAGTTTTAATAAACATTTTGAAGTTGTTTATGTATAAAAAAACATACTTAAATTTAGAACAGTTAAAGTAGAGATAAAGCTTTAGAACTTCTTATATAATAAAATAAAGTTAGTTCATTAAAAAGTTTATTATAACTCTGTATAACTTTTTAATTGTTGCTTTACTGAATAAACTTAGTTTTTGGTGTTATAAGGTGTTAGATCCTAGAGCTCTAAACAAGCAGAGGTCATTATAAATTCAAATCAAATGTTTTTGTACGCAACACTTTATTTACTTATGGCGTTCCGCTGCTCATAAAATATAAACAGCTTTACGGAGTCTATTAAAGATTAACGTACAACTAAAAAGCATGCAAAAGTATGTATTTATTTGTTATAAATATTTATGATAAACATATATGTATAAAAAAACTGCAATAACATTTAATTTAAGATTTTCACAATAACAATGCTATTTCTATCATATAAATACATAATTTGCATACACCTTAAATTATACATTAATCTTTTTTAAGATTTTGTAGAGCCGTTTATATTTTATTAGCAGCGAAATGCCGTAATTTAATGAAGTATTTGCTTACAAAAGCAATTGTTTTACTACATCAATAGCTACGTTTTATGGTAGCAATCAACTTTACTTGATAGTCTTATGTAATAGTAGTAGAGTAACCGATAAGGTATGCACTATACGATATATGCATTTGTCTTACACTAAGATATATCTTAAAATTTAGTAAGTTAAAAAAAAATTAAATTGGTTTTAATTAAGCTTCACTAAACGAATTTTATTGTGATTTATAGACATAGACACCTTTTTTTATCATGATTGGACGCTTGTTTTTTGCAGAACTTTCATATTTTGTAACAAAAAAAACTTATTTCATTCTCGTCGTGCTCAATCTTTTCAAATATTGTACTTTCTTTAACAAACTTAAAATAAAGTTTAACTTATGAGCTGTATGTGTTTAGAACAGAATTTTCCAAATTCACTTTCATAAACTTGCCATAAATAATCGCCCCTTTACTAGTTTATAAGCCATTTACTTATTATAGACCCCTTGATCCTCATAGGGACGATATCGCTCAACCTTTTAAACCCTGGTTTGAATGTTTATTTAACTTTATTTTATATCCCTAAAATATACTTTATAATTTTTTATAGTAAAGAGCAGAGAAAGCAATTAAAAACTTATGCGTTTACAGTTTATCTACTTTTAACTTAATGATATTAAAAAAAAAAATTTTGATAAATATAAAGAGTTGTTAGCTGTTGTCAGGTTTAATAAGGGTAAATTTCGTTTCAAAACTGTAAGGTACGCACTTGCTTGGGATAAAAGTGAATACCTTATTAGTTACTGGTAAAAGATTGAACTTTTAAACATATTTAAGTACAAATTTGTTAAAACGATATACTGGTTCACAGTAACGATTTAATATTTGGCTTCTGACAAAAAGTTATTAATAAAATAAAAGTTTTTGAAGTTTAAGGAAGATTACATTATAAAAGCTCGTTTCTTTTCAGAGATATGTTAAATTAATTAGTTTATTGAAGTACTTAAATTATAGCTACGAATAACATTTAATTTATATTTTTATATGTAGAATAATCGAAATTTTACAGAATTTTAAAAGATAATTGTTCAAAATTCCAGTTTTTTCCAAAATATATAAAATTCCATAGTATTTGAACAAATTGTAAATTTTGTGATTTTTCATGTTTTATGGCCACACTGTTATTAGTTAACAGCTGACAATAATTTATTTATGATAGTGGTATCTTGCATATGTGTAACTATAAAAAACGAACTCTCTTAGTTTAGCACAAATAATTTTAAATCAATATTTTCCAAAGCTAGTAAAGCTTAAAGCTACAAATTAAATATTAATAATAAATCAAAATTATAAGGTGCTTTTTATACAGTTTAAATAAAAATATTTTATTTAAAAACAAAATCTTATTCTAAAATTCAAAGACCTAATGTCACTAGTAACTGCAAATATTCTGAAAATAAACGTTTTACTTTTTTGACAAGTCAATTTTTATTTTTGCGTTTCAGGAACAAATTTTAACAATAAAAGCACTATAGCTGTACGAACACGTTCTTTTAAAGTATAGTTTTAATTATGTTTTATAATAAAAAAATATATATTTTTAAATTAAAATAAAAAATAAAAACTAAATCTATAATTGTTATTAAATATATTATAGGTTCTATTTATAAAAGATGTTTAAAATAATAAAAAGTAAAGGAGGTCTCAGGTTTATCTAAATTCAAAATTTAAATTTTTGTATATGAAAAAACCTAAATACAAAATTTCAATTAAATTTGTGTAAAAAAAAAGTAAATAAAGAGTTGTATTGTAAGAATAAGTAAAAGAAAAACTAAGTATATTGCGAAGTAAAAAACAGAACTTTGCAGCAAGCTCAACAAAAATGTATTTGAAAAATCAATCGTTGACTTCTACATTTCAGCTGTTTTATTTGTTTTAATGTATAATTTAGATGTATTACAAATTTTAAATCTAACCTCTTTAAAGTAAAGTTTTAGAAAAAAAGGGCAAGAAAAAAAATTAATTAATGAAGCAAGTTAGACAATAAATGACCGGAAGATTAAAAAATAATCAGAAAATGTAACACGATATTAGAAAAAAAACGGGGAAAATAAGGAAAAAAATACTAAAAGAATTGGCATGATAAATTAAACTAGTCAACAAACTTTTTAAACAACGAACGGTAAACATGCACAAATAAAAGACCTACTAATCTGAAAAAATACGTAGAGAAATCTCGCGATGTAAATAAAAAATGTCAAGTAGTTGTTTACAGACTACAGCAGCTATAGAGACTGTTTTACGGAAGATTTAAAAAAAAAAACAACTTACACAGATAGATTTGTGGACATGTGTGTATAAACTTGATTAAATAAATTTAAGTAAAAAGACTAGATTTGCTTTGATGAATTAGTTTCAAAAGAGTGCTTCTTGGGGATTGATTAGCGACGCGAGAACTGCGCGACTTTGAACAATTGATCATTTAAAAACTATTACTCTTCGTTTCACTCTGATAAAAGTTGAATCCATTAAAAAAAAGTCTGCAAAATGGAACTTGTTTTTGTGTCGTCATTTACCGCAACGTCCTTTTCCTGCTTCTCCGTACCACTATGACGTCACAGTCACCTGTTCTTGCGCTTCGAGCTTTTTCTCGGGTTGTGCTCCTTGCTGGTGGCTCCCTGCTGCACGCCGTTCGATGAAGAAGTCGATTTCTGCAAAATAAAAAAAAACTAACTTTTAAGCTTACAACTTTTGTTGTTAAGTATTTAAAATATAGAAAAGTAAATTCAGCTTTTTATTGATAAGACTGGCTGAATTTTTTTGTGAATAAAAAACCCAAGTGTTATATATGGTTGGGTTGAATAATATTTTTCAAAACTGGTATTGTTTTTTTTTTGTTTTTCATCTAAGTATTTTAGAAGTTTGGTAAGTTGAAGTTTGGTCGTTTGTTGCTGATTTTTAAGCTAAAAATATCACAATATACATGGCTTAAACTCAAAATTAAAACCTGATTAAATAACACACAACTAACTAAAATACCTAAATATTTGGCTATTTTTAACCTAATTCTTAGATATGGTATAAGTCTTTGTTAAATAAGATAACTTATCTAAAAACTCAAAATTTTATATTTTTATTTTAAAATTGTTTTTTTTTTTGAAAATCAAAGTGGCTTTAAGAGCAATTTGTGTGTACATTGAGTTTCATATAGTTCAATATAAATACAATTCTGAAACTTACCCGGATTTTTCAGTCTTGAGTCATATAAAAGGGGCGTATAATTTGAAACTTACCTACGTTTTTTTAGCAACTTAAAAAAACAGTTCTAAAGTTTTGATAACATTTATATCTTTTTTGATAAAAATTTTAGAGAAAAAAAACAAAGTTTTAAATAAGTGTTGCAGGTTTTTTGTTTAGCTCTCTCAGATCATTTTAACGAAAAGTAATGATGATTTTGAACTTAAAAGTAGCAAAAACTGGTTGCACTCAAGCTTGCATAACTTCTTAATTACTTGAAGCAGAAAAGAAATAAAAACAGTTTCGAGGAAAGAAATATAGAGCCCTATCGAATTACTGACAACACTAGATTTGATATTTTAGTCACCAAACTATTCAATGTCCGCTCAACTCTTTTTTTCAGCCCACTGTGCGAAAATAATTCAATAGAGGTTCTTTGAAATAACTTATCAGGACCTAATAACAATATTAAGCTGATTAATATTACTAATAGTGTTTCTAATATACTTTCATATCAAGAACAAAAAGAAACCTACATCAAGATTTTTATTATTATTTTATTATTATCATTTTGATTTTGAAACTATCTCAAAACTTAATTAGTTTTGTTTTATAAGTAAAGATTTGTTTTTATTTATTTGTTTAAGCACTGTTTTCCATGACTATCACATATCTTTCTAGATTTTTTATATAAGCGCTGACGAGGTCTTTGACCGAAACTGAGTTTGTATTAAAAAGTCTTGATAGAATTTAATAAATACATTCATAACTTATTTTTTTGATTTAGCATCAAATAAAAAGAAAAAAACTTTTATGCCAATTTTTTACAACAAAAATAAACTTATTCTAGTTGAGATCAGCTCTGAGACTCGTTAACAATACGCTATCAAGCAGTAGAAATGACAAAATAGTAAAAAAGATTTGTTAAAACAACAAAAGCTTGCCTTGTGACAGTTTGCAGATGAGAGGGGAAAATCACACTTATCAGTCCGAATTCTGAGGCTGGTCGGGTTGATGACTGACTGCGCCGCAGCAAGACTGTTTAATTTTGTATCAGAGGAAAAGAGTAACCAATCACAAGTAAGTAAAACTCTAACCGCAGCACTCACAAAACAAATTATTTCAAGCATGCACAAGTCAGTGTGAGTTTTGTGTCATAACTCTCAAGTGTTGTTAATATTATCAAATTGTGCAGATTTGTTTTATTAGAGTAATTATCAAAAAAACACTAAACAGGGTTGCCACTGATTGAGAGCAAAAGCCTGAGAGATCAAAAAATAGCCTTAGTTTAAAAGTAAATTGATTAAGATATACATATCAACAAAAAACTAAAAAACTATTATTTAAACCTGAACATATAAAAACACCATGAGTACTTTAAAAACACTATTTCAGGGGGGAGGGGGAATTGACATTAAAATTTTCCTCAACCTTGCATAAAAAATTTAAACAAGTTTGAGTCTGTGGCAACCCTGTATAAAGTTCAAGAATTCATTTGCTGGATTTAGAAATTAGATGTGCTTTTTTTGAATCTTAAAATTTTTTTCTAACTTAAGTAAATATTTAGGATACTATTTTATTAGTTTGTTAAGGTTAGAGTTAATTTTTAATTTGATAAAATTTGGATAAAAAGGTTTTTAATAAATGTTTTTATCATTGTTTATAAAACTATTCCAAATTAAAAAATATGTTATACTTATACCTTTATTTTTTAACTTGAATAATTTGATGTGTTTAAAATACTATCAAAAAAAGCTAAAAACAACATGTGAGTATGTGAAAAACATAAGGGCAGTAATTGTTTTTGTAGGTATTAGTGTCATTCCAAGGAGAAAAAGTTATGAAAATGAGCATGAATAGATTTCTATTAAAAATATATCCATAAAAACTTTCAATAATTTCGAAAACGTATAATTTCAATTTCAATAACGTCTGAAAAAGTAATTTCTAATTTTTATTGAAATTTAAGCAAGATGCATAAAACAATCGGAGCTAAAGTTTAAGTGAATTAAAAGTAATAAATTACCAAACTGTGCAGGAACTAAGCAAATTTCCAGGGTGATAAATTAGCAGTAACAAGCTTTGAAATTCGTTATCAATCCAACTAATTTATTTCAAACTAAAGCCACAAAGCATAGCAAAAACAAAATCAGCATGTCAAAAAAGAAATAAATCTATCCAAACGTCAATCAATGTATTAACCAAATTACCAGTAAAAAATCTATGACTTATAAAAGAGCAATGTTTTATTTTGAATTTTGTTTAGAACAAATGAATACCAAAAATTAACTTCAGATCATTTGAACTTTTTTTTTACTAGCAAGTTAAAAAAAAATCACCAATTCAAAAGTTTTCAGTGTGCTAAAAGTTAATTTCAGACCATTTGAAATACTTTTTAATTGTCTCTTTAAATTTTTTTTTTAAATTCACCAATACTCAAGTTGTTGCGCACTCACCTGCCTGCCGAATATCCTGGAGAAGAACCCCTTCTTGCTGGGCGGATTGTGATCGTCGTAGGGCATGAGATCGGGAGTCGGGCCCCCGTCCTCCGACCACACGTTCAGATCTTCGTACACCTTCGTCTCGCACATCTGTTTCAGTATTTGTTTCAACAATGTTTTATGCGCGTTTGTAACTTTTTTTATTTATTGGAGCAACACTAAATAAAAGCAGCCGAGAGTTTAAACGCTGACACTTTGTTAAACTAATCGGTAAAGCAAGTACTTTTTAAAAATAAAAACTTCTGAGTACATTTACAATAAAATTTTGGCACAAAGTCTCAAGCTTTACGAAACTATTTGTAAACTTGACCAATAAACATGCAGATGTTGAAGGGTTTAAATAATAAATTACTGCATAACAGATTCATTCAAGCTACGAAACAAAAACTCAATGTCTTTATAATGAAAAGTATGAACTTATCTTTCAAATAATCGAACAAATTTGTGGTACAAAATGGAATGAAAGTATAAACTTTTTTTTGCTCAAAAAACATTTATACTTAATATAAAACTATGGAGGCGTACAAATTTGTAATTCTAAAACTTTAGTTTTTGACATCGTAAAAGAAAAATCAATTTTATAAAAGATTAGTGGAAAATTGCTATTTAAAGTTTTATATCTCACACATTTAGTAAAAAAAGTTGAAGAATCTACAAAACATTTATATAACATTATGTCAGATAATATATTAACTGTCAATACTGACGTACTATTTGATGAATTTTATAATGAAGCAACATTTGGTTTCAAACAACTTTGACGGGTACACAAAAACACCGCACAAATATTTGCAATATCATCATATTGATAATATAACAACTATTGATACGTTGAAACTCAAAACAAGCATTTTGACAGAAACAGAGTTGCAATACACACGCGCGCGCAAAGCTTCCGATCACACATGCAGCGTGGAACATTACGTTACTTCCTATTGTGACGTGTGCACATAACAAAAACAAGCATCAATACTGAAAGTGCGAATGTGTATAAAAATCGTGTATCAGCTGAAATTTAGGTGTCAATTTCGATTGCAAAATTTTCACAAAATATTAACACAGTTGTTTCAATTAAAGTTACGGGTAATGACTTTTAATCTTAAAATATGCTTACATATGGAGATTATGTAAGTTTTTTTTTTCTGATTTTTGCAATTATCAGTGAAACAAATCCTGATTGATGTTTTAATTCAAACGAATATTTTATTAATCATATTTCGACAGAAAACTAGTTTGGTTTAATAATTAATGTAACATATAAATCAAACAATATGATGAAAATAAACATAGATTTGCCTTCCAGCTGTTTTAAATTAATTTTCTAAATATTTTAGTTTCACTCATTTAAAAAACGGAATATTGAGAATTTAGTAATTTTGAAACTTTGCAACAGCAAACTATTCTATACTAAACTTTAAGTTGCAATCTTAAATTTAAGTTGCAAACTAACTAGTTTAAATTGATGACTAATTTTCTTAAGACAGTAAACATGCATTGAAAACAAGTAATATTTTTTTAAGTTACTTTATCTTTGCTCATATGTATAATACTCAAGCGGTACAAGCATTGGATATGTGAAAACTAAAAGTACTTCAGAATTTATTCATATTACCTTAACATTAATATTGTAATTTGTTTTAAATCAAACAGTTCAAAGTTATCGACTTAATTAGCTTTAAGGAGATTTTTATCTATTATGTTAACGTAAAAAATTTATTTATTAAAATAAAAATTTTGTAAAACTTAATTAATCGATACTTTTTTTATATGCAAAAAAGTTCTACACAGAAGATTAAACAAATATTTATTGTCTTAAATGTTTTTTTAAGAAAAATTAGCAACGAAAAATATTAGTATTCAAAACGTAAGTAAACTCTAACAGACCTAAAGAAAGTAAAATACGCTAACATTAAAAGAATAACACACATAAACTTTACATATTCTTTAAAACATTGGAAAACCATTGGTTTTTATTAATAGTTAAACACTTATTACAGTTTTCAATACGAAAAACTCAGTTAAAACTACAACAAATAACCATATAGTACATAACGTTTAAACAACCAACGTAGTAACCATGGGAACGAACCTCTTGTTGCCAGGGAATGGTGACGCACCCGGTGGCGAACTTGAGGTAGAAGTCGGAATCGGTTTCTTCGAGGGTAACCCCCTTCACCGTGGAAAACTGCTCGATGTCCAGCACGTCTTTCGCGTACACCGCGTGCGGCTGTTTGAGAATAAAATTTAAAAATGAAAAACCAAAGTTTCAGATGAGAAAGGAAAGATTGTTCGGCTTTTCGAAGGTGCAAATGCCACTTTGAAAATCCTTATATAAGTCTGGTACTTTTAATACACCTTTTATTCAATACCTTTTTTCTATTAGATTGTATATATTTTTAAATTGGTAGGTTTATTTAAATAAATTAGAGCTTTGAAAGAACAACTAATATTGATAAGAAGGAATTAATTATATACAACATTAGACAAGTTAAAAAAAAATTAAATAACACTTCAAAAAGTACTTGCTCTTCTGTAGAAAAAAATAAGTATCTATGAAAACATCAAATTTTATAGAAAAAACTGAGGTTAGTTTGAAACAAAAAATTAATTTCAAAAACTTCACAAATTTGTAAATCAAAAAAAGAAACATTAATTACGTCTTATAACTTTTTTTTGATCACTAAAAACACGTAAACAAATCAAAGCTGTGAACCAAAAATAACTTTTTTTATTTGAAAGGTGCAATTATGGTTTCCGCATTTATTTTTGTTACACGCTTATATTTATAATATAATAATAACAATCGAAAAGCGAGCCGCCAACTTTATAAGCGAGTTAGTTACTTTTTAATGAAAGCTCGGTGTGTAAATGGCAATGGAGAAAATCGATTATCAATTTATACTGTGGACAATTCGCTTATTAATTGGTATACTGTTGAAAAAAAAACTTTATTAAATAAAACACAACGTTTTTTGTGAAATAATTGTTTCACTAGCCTTTAAAATTAGGCCGAATTGTCAGACACTGTATTAAACAGAACAAAGAAGATAAAATGAAGCAAAATATATATACATATACATTAAACAGATGACTTTTAATTAAAAATACATAATGCGGAGAACATTTAATTTACAATGTAAATACACATTTTGAGTATGTAAATTTCAACTAAAACAAATCGTACGTGTTATTTCAAAAACGTGTGACTAACATTTCAAACAAGTTTGCACTCAAACGCCACAACGTGTTTTATCACTGTTCCGTAGTAATTTGAAATTCTATTAATCAGCAAACAACACGAATACATAAATTTTTTTGACATATACGCTTAATTTTGAGCAACACACTTTAAATTTAAATTTCAAAAATTATTATATAAATTGTGTCTTAGTAAATCAAAAACCAACGTAAACTAATTTTGACATGTACGACTAAATTTAAAAGCAGAAGCAAACACTATTATACTTATAATTTAAACTATATAAAATATTTTTATTTTGAAACATCAAAAACCAACGTCGAGCTCGAAGGGCACTTTGTCGTAAGGGGGATTTCCGAAGGGGCTTTTTTTCGACTCTAACCTCCTGAAGTTGATGTTTTTGAAGAAGGGGTGGTTCTTGACGTCGTCGGCGCAACTCTCGTTTCTGCATCCCAGCCGCTGGGTGGCGTCCTTGTGCAAGAGCTGTGAAAAATTACTCAGTGAATATTTAAAGCAAAAAAAAATTAGAGCTTCTAAATTAATTAGTTTAATTAATGTTTTTCATACATATTTTTCTGAAAACATGTAGAACAAATACATAGCTAACAACTCTATTAAACGTCGGATTCTGTTAATTTGAAATTTAACTTGTAAAAAAGTGTATGTAAAAAACCGTGGTATCAACTGAAAAACAAATGCATTTACCTACTTAAATTATAACTTTAAACAATTTATAGAACTATTTATGTTTAAAACCCACAAAAATCAAATCAAGAAAAGCTAACCAGAATAAATATTATCAGCAAATCAAAGTGGCAAGTTACCAGCGTCACTAGCAATTAAAATCGACTTACAAAACCAACTTAACTTCGCGGTTGGGCAGGTAAAACTATATTGTTTGCCTGAAACCATCAGGGTTGCGCTTCTATTTATTTGCGGTATCAAAAAAAATGTGATAGGTCGAGTGACGCCACAAAAATCTTATATAGCGCTAAAAATATCAAGTTTCTCAGTAAGTTCAAGCTTAGGATATTTTATAGTCATTAACCACATTATAAAACAAAATTAAAAAGTGCACATGCGCATTTACAATGAAACTAGGAATTCTTATTTTGGAAAACAATGAGCGTTGGAAAACAAGGCGAGAGTTAACTTTCTACTCAACTAAATTTGTTACACGTTAGTAAATTGAAAGCTGCCCCAGCAAGTTGCAATCGATGAAGCTACTACGCTGCATGTCTGTCACAACTCTTCTCTGGCAGTTTGAAAATTTGTAAATGAACGCTTTTTTTGCTGTTTGTAGCGTGAAAAATTTAGTTCATAAAAATTGACCTTGCTGTTACATATTGATCAAAGCTGAAATAAGAAACAAAAAATTATACAACTGCTCAAAAATACTATTATAAAGTTATGTACTTTATTAATACATAGTTTTGAAACATGTGTAGGTTATGATGATGTAGTAAAAAAGTAGGATAAAAATAAAAAACAAAACAGTTGTTGTTGTAACCTCTTGGGCATCTTGATAAATTAAACGCAGCAAAAACTAATAAAAATAATTTAATTTGAACATCGATTGCAGGGTCAAATGAAAATTTCTGAAAAGGGAACGTAATACTTCCCAAAATGTACGTATTTTTCTGATGAATAGGGTTATTAGTTTCAAATAAATGCGCTTTGACGCAACAGCTTCCAAATTTATACTTCATTTGAGTGTAAATTAATGAGCCATTAATTAAAACACGCTATAATTTTTCAAAAGTAATAAATATAAATTATACTTTTGACAAACACGCACAGAAATGGATCAAATGCATAGTGTTGGTTTTCAGTAAAAAAGTTAATTTCAAGAAAGTAATTATGATACAACCCAATTTTAATACATACCTAATCGATTTTTATCGAAAAAAGACTTAAACTTGTAATAATTTTTTATCTAAATTGATTTTAAGAGTACTTTTAATAAAAACTGTTAAATTAATTCGCAATTAATGTTTTTCTATAATTAATAAATACATTAATGTGATAAAAATCACTTAAACAGCAAAATTATATTACAATTTTAAGTTTATTTTTGGTAAAATTCAAGTAGGTAAAGTATTCAATCAAGGTTGTAACATAATAACTTTCTTGTATCTATCCGTCTTAATAAAAATAAGATTATGTATTTGATCCATTTTTTAGAAAAAAAAAACACTTTATACTTACATAAAAGGTACACAAGCATAAACAAATAAATATTACACAAAAAATTTCGAGAAACTGAAAAATTTCAAACAAAGCTTTTTAAAACTCCATATAGCATAAACAATAATAAAATTTAAAAATTTTCCTTTTGTTTTTTTTTATATAATTTTTTTATTTGTCAGTATATTAAAAATCTCAACTTGCAATTTCTTTTAAACTATTTAAAGAATGTTAATTATAAACTTGAAGTTTCTAGCTAAAAAATAAATAAAAAAGATATATTTTTATTGAACACTTAAAATTTCAATAAAACTGGAAATGAAAAAGCAGCAGCGCTTCATAAGTTTAATAGGAAACTTTTTTATAAAAACGGTCTAATCTCAAAAGTTAATTGAAATTGTTATATTCTACAAAAAATGACTTTTAAAACATACTTTAAGCTGAAAAATAAAAGCGATGATATTTGTTTAATGCCTTGAAAAGAACTTGACTCATTGCCACAACAAGCAAGCACTGTTTAAAACTGCATCTTCATTAAATAATATTTTTACTTATTTAACTGAACCAAGGAGCAAATTGATTAAAAACTTTATTTTCAAAAAATTTAAGTTTCACTCTTATGTTATGTTATTAAGCATAAAAACTTGAACTAAACTAATTAAACAGTATCAATTACAACTACCTAACTTATCTAACTGACCATGGAGCAATAGATTTTGTTAATATTGTAATAAATAATAATAAAGTATTTTAAAATTAAATTTTAAAAAAATAACTAAAAACTTAAACCAAACTAATCTAAAAAACATTCAATTGTAATTGAACTTAATAAAATACTTATCAAACTGATCATGGAGCATATAGATTTTGTTAATATTTTAATTAACAATATTAAAATCTTAAAACTGAAAAAAACTTAAAACTTAAACTTAATAAGTTTTTAAAAATCATTTAATTATAACTACACTTATTATAACAAACACTCGCATCAAACTGACCACGGAGCAAACGGATCTAAAGCTGTATTTTCAAAAAACTAATGTTATTCTATTATGCAATCACACACTAAATTAAAAAACTTAAGCTAAACTAGTTAAAAAAACATTCAATCACAATCACACTTGATACAACAAAGATCAAACTGACTAATACAGGATCCAATGTTAATTTCTTTCAAACAACTTCACCCCCTACGGCCTTAGCGAGCACTATTTAAAACTAAATTTCCACAAAACTAATTCTCATTTTAGTGAGTCGACTTAAATCAACACTAAAAATAAAACAAACGCTCGAAACCGACCATGGAGCAAATGGATTTGGCTTCCTCGGTGAACTTGCTGCTGGTGTACGCCTCCCGCTCCTCCTTCACCCTCCGGTCCACCTCCTCCCTCTTCACCTTCTCCTTGCGGTTTCGAAACGGGGGACGGCCCGACACCATCTCGTATATGATGCAGCCCAGCCCCCACCAGTCGGGAGACATGCTGTAACGCTCGTTGCGCACCACTTCCGGCGCTGAAAAAAAAAATTGATTGAGGTTAGTTTATACTTTTAAAATTATTTTTACTGATACTCGGGTGTTCGCTATTTTTGCTATCAGTTTGTTATTATGCTGGGAAAATATACACTTGATCACCGTAGTTTACCAAAAAATTAACAGAAAACCATTAAATTTACAAAATTATTTATTAAAACAGTATACGATTAAATTTAAAAAAAAACACTACCAAAGTTTATTACGTTTAAAAATGTAGTAGAAATTATTCGTTTTTATTAATTTAAGTGGGCGCAGTGAAAACGATTACTTTCGTTTTTATTTAAAAAAATTATTGCAACCTAAGCAGTGTTATAACAAACGTTGTTAAAAAGTAGTTTTTTCTGTAAATGGACAAAGTTTGTTTATTGCTAGAAAATAACTCATGCTTTTAATAAACGTCAATCTCTTTTTCCAACACCGCAAACCTCGTTACTCACTATATTACTGCCCTGCTGCTGCTCTATAACACAATATCTGCAAATGGAAATGGAGCAGCAGCGATAGTGTCACGCTGATATCAGATAAACATTTGCATTTATTACATGCAGCATTAAGACGCAGTTCGCATTTGTCAAATGTCACGCAACAGACAAGTTTGCGCGCAAGTTAATATGGAGAGTAATTTGCAAGCTCTTTATTACTTGTACGATAAATTGTGTTTTGTGTATCTGGAATTTTATTTAAGTATGAAAAATACCGAAACGTTGTTTACTTGTGAGTTTGTAAAAATGTTATGTATATATTTTCTCACCCATGTACCCGACAGTTCCGACTCTTCCTTTTATTTTTTCACCCGACGGAATCCGCATTGCCAGTCCTAAATCTGATATTCTGATGTGACCTGAAAAATATCTTTTTTAGTATGACAAACAACAAAAGGTAAAAGAAAAGCTTTTCCATTTTTTAATACAACAACCTTTGGAGTTACTTTTAAACTTTTTTACTTAACCTTAATTTTCATAATGAGTCGGTTTTCTCAAATAATAGTTTTCTATCACTATATTGTGTTTATCAAAACAACTTCAACTTCCGTTGTAGACATTTTACATTTAGAATGTTTTGAATATACATTACACAAAACAAATTGTACTGAGAATTAAACGTACAAAATAAACATAATCACATGAAAGCTTATATTGACAAGTTCGAAATACCAGGTTACTATAGTTCGTGGCTTTGGTTTTATTTTTACTGCAACATAACGTTTCACGCAACTTTAAAAGTAAACAGTTGTTAATTAAAAAACAGAGTAAATATTTTCTTTAAGAAAAAAACAATATAAATTAAATTTAAATTTAATATTAACAAAAACTCAGAAAACTTTCGAATAAATACCACTTGAAGATCACTTGATTGCCGTTAAACTATTTTTACAAGGCTTAATGTCACACAAATATTTGCCCGCTTGATTGGCATCATTTAATTGTTGCTTAAAAAAGAATAAAAATACTCAGGGGTTTTATTGAAACCACCAAAGTATCAAACAAGCTTTGAAAAGATTATTACAATCTCAATTTTAACTAAACAACGGAAGAGAAATAGGAAATACAAACAATAAGATTTTGTAAGCTCGATAAACAATGGAAATTACACAAAGTACTGCGAAACTTGTGTTATAACTAAACTACTTTGTTTCAAAAGATTGTATAACGAAAATGTATAAAGAAAAATACTTGCAACCAACGTTTTAAAACCTTGCAATACAGCTTTTACACTTGATTTATTTTTTTCTTAAGAAATAGACTAAAAACAAAATATTAAAAAACTTACCATCGTCATCAAGAAGAATATTTTCAGGCTTCATATCTCTGAAATAATAAAAAAAAGTTATAATATATGTTTAATAATTAATAAACAACACTGTTAGCTTAACGCGTTTAATTTGAACTTTAAAAGTAGTGGAGAAAATAAGAGAATTATCAAAGTTAAAAGTTATAGGTGTGCTGTTATTTCACATGGTATAACGGCAATTATACAAAGTATTGACTAACTAACGCCTAATTTAACTTAACAAAAGCACATTTTATTACTGTTTGCACACTATAAGTTCCTTTATAAAACTAATTAGGTTTCGATCGTAAAAACAATAATGGAGCAAAATACTTACTTTGCAACAATTCAGATTAAAGTTTTGTCTAAAAATAATTTAATTAGAATGTATGATTGATATTAAACAAGATTTTTTAAAGCTCAAGGTTTTTTAACTTAAATTGTTCTATAAAAATCAATTATAAATATAATAATTTTCGCTAAATAATACATAGTTGCAAAGATAACTATATATTGAGTACTAGAATATCTGATAAATACCAAGTCTCTGTTAAATAATATTATAAGTTAATAAAATTAAAGTTATTATATTTAAAAAACATAAATATTAAATAAACTTAATAATTATATTACTAATATTACACAAAACATTAATCTTGGCTAAGCACTCGACGTTTCATTCAACTCAAAGTTAGATTTACAATTTTTCTTACTAAAACCACCTGTACACGATGCGCTCCTTGTGCAGGTCCTGCAGCCCGCACGTGATCTCGGCAGCGTAGAACACCGCCCTGTGCAGCCCCACGCCCGGGTCGCCCATGTTGTGGATGTGGAACTTGAGGTCGCCCCCGTTCATGATGGTCAGCACCAGGTTCAGCGCGTCCTTCGTCTCGTACGCGTACCCCAAGCTCACCTGTGCGGTTGGTTGATAAGTTTTCAATAAGTAGTTGGAGTGTTTTTGCAACAAGTTGGTTTTTCAGTTAAATTATGAAAAAAAATTCTTTGTTTTACCCCAAGCTCACCAGCGATTGGTTATTATTTCAATAATCAACAATAGCGTTTTAGTACTAACTTTTTTATAGTTACAGCGAAAATTAAATTAACCTTTATTGCACCCCCAAGCTTTATTGCACCCCGGTTAAAATTTTCATAATACACAATAATATTATGGTTTTAAAGTAAAACTATATTAATATTGATATATATTTTTCATGAAGAAAAACTCCTTGTGTTTAAATACTTTATTAACAATGAAAAATCTAAAACGAAAATGAGTATAAATATAAACACACATTAATAATATAAACACTGATAATATATTAAATTGAGCTACAGTTCAATTATTCTACAGGTTTAGTAATTTATTATTTCTAATTTAAAATTTTGAAAATTCAATAAGCCGTTTTTTATTTGGAAATTTTTGAAAACAAACTAAAGCACTGGTGAGTGTTTGTTCATCTGACGCAGTTAATTTAATTTAGTACTCAATTTAATACTTGCCTAAAATAAACTAATATTTCCTGCCTGAACAAGTAGAACTCAAAAGTTCTTCACACCGGATAATAAAAACGGTTTTACTAACAAGTATTATAAAAATTTAAGCATCAGGTTTATTTTTAACTATAATGAATAAATAAAATGACTCAAATTCTTTCTTTTCCAATGCATTTTATCAATTTTTGTCAGGGAAAGTACGATTGAACAACAAACTAAGATAAAACACAAACAATATATATTACAAAAACATACTAATAAATCAATTATTTTTTAGAAAATGAATTAAGTAACATAAAAACATTTCTCAAACTAAATGGGTACCCTGAATCGTTAGTGAAAAGAATAATGAAGTCGCACTTAACAAAGCTAAACCTTATGGACCAGAAAAATGTCCAACATTATTGAATATACCATATGTCGGTTCTGAGTCAAAACTAATTGAGAAAAAGACAGTTGACATGACAAACAAAACCTATTTTTCAGTAAATCCTAAAATTATTTTTACGTCTAAATCAATACTCCAACGATAAGAAAAAGACCCAATGTTAACAGAAGAAAAAAGTTTTGTAGTCTATAAGTTCAAATGCTACTGTGAAAGTAGTTACATTAGACAAAATTCCCGTCACCTAGAAAACAAGAATGAAGGAGCATGTTCCAAAATGTATTATCTCGCACATCAGTGATAAAAAGATAAAAAGAGCGTAGCAGTCAAAAATGCGATGTAAAATCAGCTATAGCTGAACATTTAGTAAACAATACTTGCTGTGAAAACAATTTTGAATTTTAAAATTTAGTATCATGAGACAGTGCTCAAATACTTTGATATTAATAAGACTATAAGCCATTATATTACATTTAAATAAATTTAACTTATGTAAAAAAAGAGTTTGATTACACTTTAGCCCTTTTTAGTTAAAAGCCATTTTGTTTAATATTCATTATACTTATGTTGACTACGCTTAAATTTAGTTAATTGATTAATTAGTTTACTTTTGTAATATATATTGTTTGTGTTTTATCTTAGTTTATTGTTCAATTGTACTTTCCCTGACGAAAATTGATGAAATATATTGGAAATGAAAGAATTTGAGTTATTTTATTAATTCTGTTAATGATAAGTATTAGTTTTTTTTTAGTTCTTAACACAAAAAAATATTCCGATAAAAAGGAATTTTAAGATAAAAAGTTTAAATAGTATGTTTTTTTAAGGCTTGTAAGCGCAATATAAAGAATCTAATAAATCGTAATACACAAATAAATCATCTTTATAATGTTGTAGGATATATGTATACTGTTATAATTATTGACTTGGTTTTAAACATGGTACTTTTTTAATATAAACAATGACCAAAGCAATCCTTTACAAAGTTTATTTTGTTAGTCAATTACTAAAAAATACACCAATAAATTTAAAGAACTTACTTAAACTATTTTAAATTTCAAACTACTTATAAAAATGTCCCAATAAGGTTTTACAAATAAAAGATTTACAAACAAAAATTGCTAACAAAACACAGTTATTAGTCTTATGGAATATAACCACGAAGTAAATAAACCAGTGGCTAAAACTAAAACAAAAACATTTCAACCAAGCGTGTGTTTATCATTTATCAATCAAATCACCGTGGAACAGCAAAAATTAAAAAGTTGCACCTAATAAAGATCAAGTTCTGCCGAGCTATGCAAATGAGCTTAGTTCAGCATATTTGCGGTCATGCTTTATTTTAGGCGTAAGCACACGTTAACAATGGAGCATCGCGGCGTGCAGTTCAAGAATGAGCTACGCGCACTTTCCATTGGTTCAGCGCAACTGAAAAACATCCATGTGATTTATTAAATTGTTATCGTAATTTGCTGGTTATAGATTACCGTAGCAAGGTAAGCCGTTGAAAATTTTTTTATGTTACAAACTTGATTTTTATAATTAAACATTCTAATAGTTTTGTTTGAACCCAAATTTTGTATGTTTCATACGGCAAAAGGATAAAATTATTACTAAAAATATATTTATCTGAATAATTAACTAGAGCATGTAAAAATTATATTAAAAGAAAGACTAAGAAATACAAAAATTCAAACTAAGCTTATGGGTCTGTAAAAGCTTAATTTTCTAAAAGATATCATTATATAAACATAACTAGCCTTATATAGACTAACTAAGTAAATTGCATAGATTCTATTTAAGCGTTTTTATTAGGACTTTTTCATTGGCAAGAAATAAAATAAACTTCGTACAACTTTTAAAAATAGTAATATTCAAAATATTTAATATTTATAACTAAATGTTATGCTAGCTTGTTCTTACGTTTATTTAGTTTCAATATGTATAATCATATTATCGGTATATCTATGAATCTTCTATAAATTAAAATATTTTTGTAAGATTCAATGAGTATAAACTCATAAAAAATGTCTTCTTTGTACTATAAATGGTATTATCTTTGACTTTTTCAAGAAGAAAAAACAGAAAAAATCATTTTAGTAAATTTAAAAGTATACATAGTAACTTTACCGTAGAAAATGCAGTTGATAATCAACTTAAGTTTTTAGTGTTTTAGTACATGAGAGCGACAAAGTTTACAACCCAGCAATTACACAAAAGGCAACAGTTCATCTCAACTTTTATAAACCAATTAATTATAAATAAACTTGTCAGCTTCCTTACATACAGACATACAGAGCCGCGACAATCTATTCTAATATCATTAGAAGTCGAACTTATAAAAGTGATAAAACATCGTTAAGGCATATCCCCAGCACGTCATTGATTCTACAATTGATAAGACAAAAGTTTGATTATTAAAATTTTGTCTGTTGAAATTTTGCCATAAAAAGAAAAAAAATGTCCAGTTTATTCAAAATTCCCCACAGCTTTAAAATAACTATACGAAAAATTTTAAAATAAGTTTGAAAATTGTTAAAGACCTTTGTATCTTAAAAAATTATTCAAAGCCAATAAATCATTTAAAATTGACAACTAAAATAAATTACTAATCTATAAGAAAGTAATAGATACACAAATTTGTATGTTAATACAAACAAACACACACGGGTAGAATCAATATTTCAATAAATATAATCAATAACTGTAAACTTATTTGCATACAACGTAAATGTTATTATTACAGCTAAATTTTACATGATTTAAACACTTACCAGGGTTGCCACTCATTTTTTCCAAACTTTTTCCAGGTTTTCCAAACTTTTTCCATGGTTTTTAAAAGTACATATTTTTGGTTCTATTTTATAGTTTAAAGTTAAGTTTAAGGTAAGAAACTGTGTTAAATAGTATAAAAACATTAAAAAGATACTGTAGAATTAATTTAAATATGTTTTTTAATAAAAAAAACTTGATGATGACAAAAAATTGTTATTTATATGATAGATTTTTTGAGTCAAATTGAAATTTTACTATTGATTCGTGAAAACTCCAGGTTTTTTTTTTCAAATTTCTCAAATTCCAGGTTTTTTTTTGCCTAATTTGTTAAATTCCAGGTTTTTCCAGGTAAAGTGGCAAGTCTGCACTGAAGAGCGTGGAAAAAATACTTGAGTTTACATTTGTTAAACAAAAATTTTAGAATAAATGTCGCAAACCATTATAATGCATGAATCAGGTAGGTGTCAAATATGCACGAAGGGACACTTTTGCATGAGGTGTCATTTTTGAGGGGTTGAAACTATTTTTTTTTTTTTTTTCTATCGCTGTCACCCTTAACCCTTACCCTTCGACAGTACTTTGTTTTTTCTTAAGACTTTTTATTTTTTCTTCCTTTATTTTTATATTTTTTACTAAAACTGTTACCTCTAACCCTTGGTCAGTTTTTATCTTCTTTTTCATTTATTCATTTTTTTACTATCGCTGTTACCCCTAACCCTTCAGTATTTTTTTATTAACTTTTTTTTAACCTAGTGCAAAATGACCCTTTATGCATATTTGACCCGTAGCCGCATATATCGTTACTTCAATACATGTTACTAAATTACTTATACCATTAATGTCAAAACAGCTAATGAAAATACTGTTATAATAAAAAAAATAATTGTATTAGGCTCAATGTAAGTTAATAAATACCAGGATTTCTTGAGTACGCACTGCCGGTTGAGTACGCATTTTTCCGTGTGTTCAAAGTGCGTACTCAAGTGACAGCTTACTGCACTTGTTACTAAATTACCTTTATCATCTAAAAAACATAAAAAAATATAGTAACAACTAAAATCACTAAAAACTGACAACGAAATTGCTGTTGACGGATTCGAGCAGTTGCTTCTCGTTCAGCGCCATCGACTCACCCTTCCTCTTCTTCACTCGCTTCTTCTCCAGTCGCTTGCAAGCGTACATCTTTCCGCTGCTCCTGACCTGGCACGCGCACACCTGCAAGTTTTTGAAAACAAATAAAAGTTTAATACACGGTTAAGATAGAAAAGAAAAATGAGACTGCTTTAAAATTACGATGGTATTTGATAGCGATAGTGAGATTTTTTCACCACAAAAAATTGTTAAGACCAAGTTTCACCAGAAATTAAAAATCGCAAGTAATTCTTATAGTAATCAAATTTTCGTTTAAAATTTTTTTGGGGAATTTTCAACCTTAATTGACAAACAAACAGATGACGACCTCCAGGTATTAGGAATTGTTGAAAATTGTGCTGGGATATAATGCAGGGTTGCCAATTTTTTTTTGAGAAATTTCTTCCAGGCTTTCTGAACTTCTTTCAGGTTTTAAAAAGTACATGTTTTTGGGTCTATTTTTAGTTTAAAGCTAAGTTCAAGGTTAAAAACTTTGCTAAGTATTATAAAAACATTGAAAAGATACTGTAAAGCTACTTTAAATGTATTTTGGAGAAATATTTTGATAATGAGAAAATTTTTTATTTAAATGGTAGATTTTTCATGTCAAATTAAAATTTTACTACTTAAAATGTAAAAATTACTTAAAATTCGAGGTTTTCTCAGGTTATTTTAGCCTTGAATTGTCAAATTCCAGGTTTTTCCATAACTCCAGGTTTTTTTGCATCCCTGATAATGGGACACTCTCCTTGTACTTTATAAATCGACTTAATATTTTTATCATAAACTATTAGAATTGCTTTACACTTTAAAAGTTTTAAAATTATAAGTAAACTTTAAGATATAAATGACCAACGTTATATTTTACGATGGGTTCATAATGGAAGGTTCAAACACTAAGAGGGAAAAATAATAATTGAAAAAACATTAACTTTTCTTAAAATTTTCAAGCAATGCTCATTTCACACCGTTTTTTATTTAAGTAATTCTATCTAGGAATTTTTATTAAAACTAGTTTCTATTTTTTACTAAAACGTGTTGTTTTAAATAGTGATGTACCGGACTCACTATCCGGGTCCGGGTCCGGCCGGATATTGCCATTTTTGTCTGATATCCGGATCCGGCCGGACTCTAATTTGAAAAAAAGTCTGGATCCGGTTCCGGCCGGATTCCAATTTGAAAAAAAAGTCCGGGTCCGGTTCCGGCCGGATTCTAATTTGAAACATAAGTCCGGATCCGGGTCCGGCCGGATCCTAACAGAGATCCGGCCGGACCCGGATCTAGTTAGTAAAAAAGAGCATACTGAAAAGTATTTTTACAGAAACAAACCCTGTGAAAATTAATAAGAATCATTTTCGTCAGTTAAAATTAAACACCTACCGTGATTGGCTCATTTTGTACATGTGACTAATTTACATTTGTTTACATTTAAACTATAAATAAACATTTTATGAAATGCAACTCTTTACATATGTTGTAAAATTGAAAACTTTGGAATGAATACTTGCATTATTTATTGTTAAAAGTTGAGCTAAGAGAATATTTAGAGTTAATACGGTTGAATGTACGAGCCAATGAGAATCATATAACGAAATGTTTCAAACTAAATACTGATGCAACAAAACATCAGAACATGACAGGCAGTTTATATGTAAGCAGTTAGTTAGTTTAGTGTGTAGCTTGAAGCAACAAAATATCTTGAACGTTTTTGTGAATGCTTATTGTAAGTAGTGTTTTGTCTTAAAAGTGAATATTTCAACAGGTGTTTAATTGTTTAAATGTTTAAGCCAGGTTTATAGTTTAATAGTTTATTAAAAAATTTACATTTTCTTTTTTACTAAAAGTTTTTTTTAATTTTTAGTTTTTTGTTTTAAGTCTTTTGATATAGATTTAAATAGCTTCCAGTTTTTAAAGTGTTACCAAAGTAATTAATAATTTTGTATATGCTAGTATTTCTTGTTGTGTTTTATATAAAAGATTCATCACTCAAAACTGTGGTGTCTGATTATAGAAAGTAGTCTCAGTTAGAATTCAGTATTTGTTAGATATTAATTAAATAAGGTAGGATTTAATTATGATGGGTAGTACTAATAATTTAAGTGTACCACAAACAGTCCACAACTTTACTACCAAATTGTCAACCTTTGCTAGCTGTTCTACTGATTATTAGATTAAAGTAATTTTTCAGTTTTTAAAAACCTTATTCTGACTCAGGCTTGTTTATACTCACTCTAGCTAGTTTTATTGACTTAAACAGTGGCAACCCTGCTAGTTTGAAAATTTTTGGGAGTTTTAGAAAATCTTGGACTGCCTCAGGCTAGTTTAGTTTTTTATAAAAACTCAGGCTAGTTTTCTTTTAGATTTTGAATGAGTTTGAGCTGATCCAGTTTTCAATATTTTGTAATTTTCTAGTGTATTTTCTTCAAGAACTTAATTTCAGATTTATAATTGTAAATAACACCTAAATTTGTAAACCTTGAGGCTAGCTGTTCAACTTATTATTAGATTAAAGTTCTTTTTTTTCAGTTTTTAAAACCTCATTCTGACTCAGGCTAGTTTATTCTAGTGATGTACCGGACTCACTATCCGGGTCCGGGTCCGGCCGGATATTGCCGTTTTTGTCTGATATCCGGATCCGGCCGGATTCTAATTTAAAAAAAAAAGTCCGGATCCGGTTCCGGCCGGACTCTAATTTGAAAAAAAAGTCCGGTTCCGGTTCCGGCCGGATTCTAATTTGAAAAAAAAGTCCGGATCCGGTTCCGGCCGGATTCTGGTTTGAAAAAAAAGTCCGGATCCGGGTCCGGCCGGACCCGAAATTGTGGGTCCGGTACATCACTAGTTTTAAAACATAATCACTTATTAATTTTTCGCTGTTTATTATATCACTTCTGAAAATATGATGTACCTAGCTTATTAAACTTTACAGAAAAAAAAGATAAATAAACAGTTCTATTCTTCTTCACAAAATACTTAAATAAAACTGACTATACTACATAAGATGATTAGATTTTTCAACTATAGTTTATACTAAAACGTCTTTAAAATCCAATAAAGCTAATAGCCTAAAATTTAAGCATTTGAAAGTACAAAATAGTTAACTTGTTTTTTTACTGTCCTATTCAGGTTTTATCTATTTTCAGCAAAGTCTTTAGATTGAAATTTAAAACCAACTTGATAAATTTATTCTAGTTTTTTGTTTTTCTAATCTTTTTCTGTTTTTATAAGATAATTTAAAACATATAAATTACTTTAGTTTTCGTTCCATGTATTCTTAAAACTATTTTATATAAACGAAAAATTCAAGGTTTTATGAAGTAAATGTAAATATAAACACTCTGATCTGTTAAATACTTTAAAAAAGCAAAAAATTATATTTTAAATAGCTCAGTTTTACTTTATTGAAATTACAATAGCTGTTTTACATTAATGTTATCTTGCTGCTTATTGAAAATATAATATTGTTTAAAATTTTATAAAATTAGTTGTTTAAAAAAACTCATAACTATTTAGCTTTTTTTAAATACTATTTATTTGGCAATGCATTAATTATTTACATTTTTAGAAAATACTTTACAAAAGTTATCTGTACTAAAACTATTACGAAAAGTTTAATATTAAAGTTGCTAAAAGTTGAGAAAAAAAATTGTCTATTATCTTATCTTTTAACTTTATTCAAAACACCGCCATTAGTTCAATTATATAACGTTTAGACGTACAATCAATTAACATTATAATTTTAAAACTTCTAAGCTAAACCAATATTATATATGCGTTTTATATAAGGTAATAAGTACAAGTAAACACATACTGAACAGTTATTACATTAACATAGTTATTAGTACACAGTACTAATATTACTCTGTAATATACGCATTTCATAACCGTCTCATTGTTTCTTTGAATTAATATAATTTCGTTGCTTTAAAAAACCCATAAATGCCTAAAGAAAATAAAAACCTCTAATATAATAAACATTAATTTAAATAAAATAGTTGATGTCGAAAATTACAAACTAAAAAACCGTTTAATATTAGTGTAATTTTATTTATATAAAGCTAACTAAAATAAAGTTTACCTACCAACATTTTAAATAAATTTATGTTAGTAAACAAGTATTTTCATTCGTCTACGTTTAATTTCAATAAACAACGTTATAATGTTATTTTTGTGTTTGTCACGCACTAGAGGTCAAAGTTTAATTCATTTTGTATTTTGTTTATTGACTTATTGTTATATCAGCAAAATCAGGAAAGTTCTCAAGTTAAAAACTAAAACATTTCAACAATAGTTTCAAGTTATATTGTTAAAAAGCGTAGGTGTATCTATATTACATTGAAAAAATGTATTAGTTTTTCAGTAAGACAAAAATATAATGAAAAAAAGACTTGTTCTTTTAAAATATAAATGTTACTTTACTAAATTATATTAAAGTTTTAATTCTAATAGTTTATTTAAATCTCATTGAAGAAGGGTTTTGAACCTGAAAGCGTTTCAAACTTATATGATGTGATTAGAAATTTGTAGATTTGTTTAATAGTTATTTGCCTTAACTAAAAAAGAATGCTCAATTTACTGGGATGTAAACAGCTTATTCAAAAAGATTTTTGTAAATTTGTTTAAACAACCATTAGATTATTTTTTCATTTAAATATTAATTCAAGATTTTTCACTTATTTTCAGACTGCTTTAGATTTTACAAAATTATACAAAACTGCAACATTTATTTTTGTTAAACACGATGAAAACTGTGATTTATGTTAATTATTACATAAATGGAATAAAATTTAAAAAACTAACCTCTCCGAAGCCGCCTTTGCCCAGCACCCTATACTGCCGAAACGTGCTTTTTGTCACGGGCTGCCTGTTGGTTGAACGCATGTGAGCAAAAACATATCATAAAATATAAATCATAGTTTGATAACAATAAGTGAAGTAATCAGTTCAGTAGGAGTACTGTTTAAAAAAACTAAATCAAAAGTTCAATTAAGAAAACTGAAATTAACAATACGACTTAATAAAATACAGCTAGAACTTCAGCCGTATTTAGTAAAACTTGTGCGAAATATATAAAAAATACAATGAGTGCGTTGCGTGTACCTAGAACAAATCAACAAAAATTATCACAACGGAAACAAAACACGTTCAAACTCGATACTCGTTATTTCGCGCAACTTCGCTGTAAATCGATAACGTATGCAAGCTGTCGGGATTACAAGCAATCACTTGAATTGCAAAATTCACCGGCTCACGGAACATGCATCGGCACGTGTTAGCAGGCCACTCTGTCGTGCTGTTTACATCGGCGGGAGAAACAAAAGCAGAAGTTTCCAGCAATTAAACACTTTGAAGATATTCAGCGACAGTCGAATCGCATTAATATTTCATTACGAGATGAAAATTTACCTGGGTCGCTCCACAGTGAGTGCTAGGTCAGCTTTGTCTTAAGCGATTGAAAATTTTGAAGAGTTTGTTAGCTGACATCTTGAAAGCATTAGATTTGCTCCGTGCACATTAAACTGGGTCACTTGGAATTTTCAGTTTCGATATTGAACAAACCAAAACGGCGTTTCGCTGTGTTTGTTACGTTTATTGCGATGAATAGTCAAGTCGTGATGCTTGTTTTAAAGCTGGATCTTAACTGTTTAAGTCAGCAAGACTTTCTACTTAATAATGCAAAAAACTGTGTACGTAAAACAATTAAGCTTATTTAAAAAAGACTAAATTACAAAAACTTTTTAATCTTTGAGGTTTTAAAACTAAACAGGCTTAATTTCTAAACCCAGCCTTGCAACTTAAATTTAATTTAATTTCAGTGAGTTGAACAGCAACTAAGTTTATTATTAATATTGAACATAAAATAACTTAATTGACTTAAAAACAAAGTCTTTTATAGCAAAATAACTTTTTTCCAACAATTTAATGCAACCTTATACAAATTTTAAAGTATCTTTTATTTTCAAGTATTTAATACTTCTTTTAAAATATATGAAACGTTATTGAATGCTATTAAGTAAAATAAAACAATAAATCAGTATTTTTTAGTTTATTGAAACACTTTTTTTTTCAAAAGTGTTGTGAAAAACTAGGAAAAATTGTTAATATTTCAAGTATTATTACTTTTTTTAAACGTAAGTAAATCATATGTTTAGTTAATTAAATAAAACAAAATCATAACAATATTTCAACAAAAGTTACAAGGTAGAAGTTTTATAGAAAAATAATTTCATTTGATAAAAAACTTTAAAATATATTTTACTTAAATTAAATTGATATTATGATAAAGACGTAATAAGCAAAAAATCTACATTTTATTAAGGTAGAAAAATATTGTTTGTTGCTATTTTTAACTTATTACATTATCTTATTGCGTTATATTTATTACAAATCATAAAACTAGTTTTTAAACACAATAACAACATTTTTTTATTTAAAGACCTTTTACAAAAACAATTTTAATGACATTGGCAGTCAATAATTAACTTACAAGAATAAATTTTGCTATTCTAGTAGAAATGAGTATGTCTAGATCAGTTAGCCTTTTTAAAAGCTGTACACAGTAAATTATTGGAAAATAAGTTTGTGTCCACTAGACTACAAAAAATTAAAAACTATTAAAAAATATGACTTTCTATGTTTTGAGTGCCTAACGTTTTAGTAGCTCGTAATTATTTTTATTATTAGCTTTTTGTTCTAATGGAAAAACACGAAAAAAACGTCATTTATAACTTTTTTTTTACTTTTCTCAGCTTTCTGGGTACAGTAAACTAATTTCTGAGCACACTACTATGCACACCGTGATGACCACTGACCTAGTTGTAAGCCAGATAGACATTAAAGTCTAATTATATACGGAACAGATTAAATATTTTACCTTAACGGAAGAAATTATAGAACAAAAAATGTTTGCATATAATATATGAGTTATTAAAATTTATCTTTAAATTTGTTTGCTCAAATACTAACTCTGATTTAAATAAATATTCGAAAATAAAGTTCTTATAAATATCAGAAATATAAGCGTATATAGGTCGAATACTGTTGTAAAGCTCATAAACACTAAAAAAAATCAAAATGGTTTGTAAAGCATTCTAAAACTAAAACATGATATTTATACAATCAAGAAACTTATAAAATATTTATTTTAAGTAGCTAGCTTGTCAGTTTTTCAAGAAAACTAACTATTTTATGATTGAGTTTATTTTAAAGTTATGTAACAAACTGTGTTGCAATAACTAAGGCACATATGACTAAAATGTAAACTACAGGAGAATAAATGGAAATGATAATGTATTCTTATAACTAGTTGTTTAAGAAGAAAATCCCAAGTATTTTTTAAGGAAGTCAATCATACAACAAAACAATTGATTAATGATCATAGTTACATAAGAATTTGTAAAATTTGAAATTTACTTAACAATTTGATAAATTCTAAGCAGGCTTTAGTTTTAATTCATAAAAATTAAAAATCAATATCGTTATTACGTTTTATAAAACTTCAACACATTACAACAACAAAGCTATTTTATTAAGTTTTACCAATACTAAAATATGATTAACATTAAAACTAGTTCAATAGTTACACAACTTCGTAGAATTAAATAGCAAATACAAGTTAAAACAATTGTATGTGACATCTATGCATAATTACAAACTAAAACGTCTTAAGTACATTACTCATCTTTAAACTAATAGTTGCTTAGCATAAACACAACTATTTGTTAATTTTCAATTAAATTATTTACATTATACAAAATATTCATTACCAAACAAACTACTAGAAAATTATTACTCTTACAAATTAACTTGAAAAAAATTCATGAAGTGTATAAACGATTAAAATTTTTTTACAACGACTAGTGACGACATAATTTAAGTAATAATCTAATAATAATTTTTAGGTGAAGATTGTAAATTATATATTTTTTTACAAAATTAACATTAGATCTTTAAAAAACCTATAAGTAAAAAATGCTATAAATCTAGTGACATTTAATATTTGCACAATATCTGAAAACTAAGATAAGGTAATTCATTTCAGTACAAGTTTAAAATAAACTTTTCAAGCTTTATGTTCTTATAGTTTTAAAAAGTTTCTAACAATGTTAGTTGAACGTTTTTTAAGCTAAAAAATACTCTGGGATTGATATTTAAATGGTCTCAAACCTTTCTGATGTATAACTTTAGGTTATTCATGGAATGATTAAAGTAAAAGACCTTTTTTATAATTAATTTCTTAAAATTCTCATAAAGTATATGAAGTTATGTAGACTTACATTCTAAGTGTAATAAACATAGGGGCTTTACGAGCTAAAACCCACTCGCACTTTATAACAGCTTCTTCTACAAGAAACCTATTAAACCTTTAACCTTCTTACCATCAAAATACTTAAAAAGGTAAGATGATACCAAACCTAGTGTGAGATACAAGTAAACTTTGACAACGACAATCTACCACAAACAACAAGGATTTATCATCACTTTTCATTGCGCGTGACAAAATCAGGTAAATTAAAATGACACAAAAAAGGATACGAATTTCGCTTTAAAACTAAAAAGAAAACAAGTTTCGCACACCAAAGCTGATTGAAGGTGAAAAAAAATTGTTTTGACTTCAATTCTGCCAACAACAGCCAGTATAAAATCGATACGGCAGTGGAGCGAGGGTTTCAGTGTGACAGTTTGTAAGGCGGCAAGCAGCGCGCTGACAACGAAGCGATAAACAAAAAGAAAATTCAAAGATCAATGCTGGCGGCCGAGATGTGAGACTTTTTGTTTTCATCGGCTAATTGCAGCGTCGCAACTTGTGTAGCAAAAAGAGGTGGCTAATTTCGTTTACTTTTACTACGCTGCGCTTGTATTTGCTTGTTTTGATTTACTACGCGCAGGCTTTTCGGTTTATCGATGCGCTGACGCATAGGCAACGCAAATAATAAAACATGATGAAATCTACAGAAATTGTACAACATAAATAAATCTTTACAGCAAAATCTAAACTGTCTCGAAGTTAGATGATATTTACCAATGTTAAAGATACCGATTTGTAAGTAATATAAAGCTTTGAATTTTTTACTTTTTAAAGTAATTTAAACAAGTTTAAAGTCATAGTAAAGCAACACGGTTATAAAAATATTATCTAGCAAATAAATAATAACTTATAAGCACATTTATTTTATTAACAACTGAAAACATTTATTCTAAACTTTTTATATTATGAAACACTTCTCAAAGCTTACCTTTCAAGCCATTTCCATTGGAGATATCTTGAAAAATATATACCTTCAACGAACTCATTAAAGGGATCTCCGCTCAAGTATGACTTGATAGCCCTAGGATAATATATATTTATACTTAATAGTAATAAGTATGGTGAAAATTATGTAATTTGAAAGTATGTTATACAACTTGATCCAAATATAAACCAACTAACTACACAATTTTTGCTTTGTAAATTGACGCAAGTAAATTGCATATTTCTAAACATATCTCGTTTTGACGTCAGTATTAAAAGGTAAAAACTCGTAGCGCTGATAAATATGCGTGTTTACATTATTGAGCAAACATAGATGACAACTATTACATAACTACCAGAATTAAAATGCTAAATAACGTTTTGAGAATATGTCTTTTTATTCTTTTAAGTAAAAGATACGATTAACAGTGTGAATTTACAACTAATTTAAATTCATTAAAAGCACAAAAAAATATAGTAAATTGTAGCGACAAAAATTAAAGTTTTAAGCTACACTAAATAAGAAAGACACGAAAACCGTAGAAGAAAGATTCAATACAAATCATTAACAAACTTGAGCGCCTCGGTGAAAAGGTCGGGAGAAACCTCCTGCTGTTGCTCCGTGGCGACCTCGTCCGGTTTCAACCTGTCCCTTATCCGTACGTGCATTTCGTCGGTGAGGGCGCACGGAAAATTCGACTTGTCCTTTTAAATATTCAAGTTGCATTGAAAAGTAAGGCGGGAATTGGTTGCTTTTAATTGTTAAATTAACATGTATTTATTTTGTTTATTATTTTCTTGCTTAAATGTGTTTTTCTTTACTTTTAGTGTTGTCTACTTTGTATACGTTAGTTTTTGAATGTACAGCCAATTTCAGCTGATATCGGGCCTATTAAATAGTTATATTAAAGAGTGATGTATCAAAAGTAAACTAAAGGATAGGTATAAAATTTATTTCATGCTAAAACTAAGTCATTATAACTCAATATGAATTTTTTTTTTGTTGGAAAACAGTTATTGAAATCTGTTTTTTTGGCAAAACTGCTTTTATACCGCAGCCGTTTAAAGTTTTGAAAACAATTAAAGGAGTGTGGTGCTGGTTTTAATTCCACGGCATAATTGTTTACAAACAAATAATAACACTTCCTAGTGTTTTTATTCAAATAACACTCCCATTCAAGCTGGAACTCATAACCAACCTTAGAGCATTATTTTACAACAACCTCTTACATAACACAGCTAATTTTGTCTAGTATAACACCTAAATGTCAACGGACGGAACAAACACGTATAAAAAATATTTATAAGTTATTGACATTATTGACGTCATAATCGACACCTGAAGACGAAAAAAACCGTATAAATCAAATAGTTGCGTATATATTAGTGCACCAAACCTGCAGTTTACGTTATATCGTTTTAACATTTTGTATATGTATTCTTATAAGTCATCTCTAAAATAAGATTTAAAATAAAAAAATAAACCATTATTGACTTATAAGAATACATATACAAAATGTTAAAACGGTATAACGTAAACTGAAGGTTTGGTGCACTAGTTTATACGCAACTATATGATTTATACGGTTGTTTCGTCTTCAGGTGTCGATTATGACGTCAATTTTTTTTTTTTACTTTAAATCTATTTTTAGAGACGACTTATAAGAATACATATACAAAATATTAAAACGATGTAGTGTAAACTGCAGGTTTGGTGCACAAGATAAAAATATGAGAATGTAAGGATGCAAATACTTAGCTAACTATAGAAACGTGAGAGACCGTCCATTGTTTATTGGCATCAGAATTTATGAGAAAGGTTTTCGCGAAATTAAACAATCGAACATAAATTTATTCATAATGAAAACAAAATAAGAGCATGTTCCTAGTTTGATTTTAAAATATAAATAAAATTTTCTTTAGTTTATTACTTTTTATTCTAAAGCAAATAACTAACCTTGAGGAACTTGTTGTATACTTGCATGGCGAAAGGTCGACGCTCCTCCGTCAGCGCGTCTTCGCAGTTTCTCTGCAAAAAATAAAACAAATGACTACAGTTCGCACAACAACAACAAAAAGGCTGCGTTCGTATGCAGTTGACCTCGCGCTTCGTTTCTTTACCGGCTTTAAATTAGACGTGAGACTCTGAGAGTAAAGGTGATGGAAAGCAAAACTATCTAACTTGTTAATCTCATTCTTTATCATTTTTAAGTGAAGCTAACATTGTTCTTTTAATACTAAAATCAATTTTTTCATAACGAAATAAATGTTCTAAATCTAGTCAGGTTTAAATTTGCATCTTTTTAATCATTTCAAAATACTTCTGAAACTAAGTTATAAACAATTTAAAGATAAAAATGCTTAAATAAATAACAATTTATATACTCGACTTATTGTAAATTAAGTTTGTATATTTTAATCAAGGATAAAGTTTCACAAATAAGTTTAAAAAGCTACCAAAAATTTTAAATTGTTTTTAATGAAAGATAAGTTAGTACTGCTCTACAAATTTTTATTGCTAAACTGAATAATTTTTGTAATTAATTGCTAGCCGAATAAAATTACAAGTTAAACTTTAAATTTTTAATGAATTGAAAATTATTAGATAACCTAGTTTATAAATTCATTGATTAAGCTGACAATTTTTTACTCTATCTATACCAGCGGTTCTTAACCTTTTTTTCTTATTTTAGCCTTTTAAGAAAGGTAGTTACCAATTTTACCCCCAATAAAAAATTAAATTTTAGTAGTTTTGAGAAAGAAAATTTTTTTTTTGAATTTTGAGCTTCAAAAATATAAAAAAGATTAAAGAGTTTATTTGACTAAAAAAAATATAGTTATACTAAATTATAAATTAAAAATACAATTAGTAAAAATTAATTAACAACTTGTAATCAAAAAAGTTTACCCCTAAATTAAGGAATTCACCCCCAGGGGTTTAAGCATCACCCCAGGTTAAGAATGGCTTATCTATACTAAATTATTTTTATGATAAAAACAAAATTTCATGTTGTTGTAAATTTACCTTTTTACAAGCATTTTTAACTTTTTTACAGAAGTTAGTTAGGATTTTGCAATACAATGTCAAAATTAATTTTAATTTTTTTTTTAATAACATAACAATATCAAAATTTAATAAAAGTTAGTTTAAAGTAGTACTAAGCTTTATTTAAAACTGCACGAGAAACAATTTAGATGCACAAACAATCATTTATTAAGAAAGCATGATTTTATTTGAAATTAAATAAGTAGTGTTGTGAACTAACCATACATTCTTGACATTCATGACAAGTCTTGTAGTGAGGCTTTGTAGAACAAAATTCTTTAAAAAGTCTGCATCCGATGGGTTGAATTTCACAGATGGATGTGTAATCTTTTTCTGTTTTAAAAAATTATAATTATATACAAAACTAAACCAAAATAAATAATTAAATTATAAAGAATAATCGCAAGCTTTCAGTAAACTAAATATACTTAACAATTTTATATTTCAATAATGCTTTACTAAAATTTAAATTAGCTTTAAAATACTTTTAACAACATAATAATAAATTGAATTGATAAAATAAGAGCTTCAAAACTATGATCAAACTAAGACTCGATAAAAAGGTATTTATATAATTTGACAAACTATATAAAATTAAAATAAAATGGTTTAATTAAAACTATGTGTTGTCCTTTTCGTTTTATTAAATATTCTTATAACTTTTGTAGCCTTTTTACAAAGTATACAAAATAGCCTGTAAAAAGTGATCTACTTAAATCACTTTTTTGTCATAAAAACTTAAACAAAACAACTGTTTAATAAAAATATAATTAAAGTAATGTAATAAACTACTGTATCTCAAATGTTAAGAAATTATACACTTTTTAACAGAATTTTAACTAAAAATTAAAAACATATAGAATGCTTAAATTTTTCTTTGCATAGAAATACATTAAAAGAGTGAATTACATTTTTTGTTTCACTTTGTAAAGTAAATTTATTTTTACTATATTTCTATGTTAACATAGAAAAATTACACATTTTTAAAAGTTAATACGATAATATTCTATGGTTTGATAACTGATTTAAATAAGATTTTTTAACGCTAAAGGTTACTAAACAAATTAGTATTATAGATTGGTTTCTTTTTATAATAAGACAAATAAGGTTGTCTACTTTAACAATAAAAATAGTGTTTTTAATAAATTCTAAAATAAAAAACACTATGAAATCAAAATACAAATTTTGTTTCAATCAGCAACCGAAGACCTCAACAGCAAGCTACAGTTTTTGAAAAAAATATATATTTTAAGGAGAAAATATTTTCTCAAATAGCTTTACTAAGGTTATATAATAGTGTTAACTAAATAATAGTGCACCCATTATTCTTTAGAAGCCAATAAAAGTTTGTTGTTTGTTAGCAAAGGTACTTTTATAAACTATACACACTTATAACTTTCCGTAATTCGTCTGTTTGGCTAATGTGTGGGAATCGCAACATTTCTTTCCATTTCTTACTTTTACCTTTTCTTTTCCCACCACCACCTATAAAAAAATAATTCTTGTTTAGTATTTTTATATTTACATTACTATAACTATTAAAATAAAACATTTAAAAGTAGAATAGATACACCTTAAATTTAAAAATAAACTTTTCTATTTGTATGTTAATTTTTGAAACCTTCTTTCTTTCTATTTAATCTTAGTTAGTTTTTAACCATAAAATTTTCATTTTCTATTAAACTGAGAGAAAAACAAAGTAATTTAAGATATAAAAATTTTATACTTTTTTAATATTTACTTTTTAAATATGTAGCTATTTTTCATTTTGTTTCAAATACAAACTCATATTCATAATTAAAACAAGCAAAAGGTAACTGTAATGAGACAATTTCCTAAATATTAGAAAATAATTCAATTCTGACATACTAAAACTGCTTTAAAATTAAACTTAATGTATATGTGGTAAAAGAACTGTTTCGAACACATTAATATAAATACAAACCAAATACTAATTAACTTAAACTTAAAAGTAAATTAGTTTAGATTTTGTTTTTTAAGTTGTGTGACTGAATAAATCTATAAGTCATTTATAAATAAGTATTAATATTACATACAGGGATTTCATAAATATTTCAAAACAAAATTCATTTTGTAATGGAAACTAAAACTTCTTTGTTACCTTTAGGGTTAAGTATTAAGTAAAAGGGTTTTATAACTTCTCAATAAAAAGGTTCTTTAAAGAATTGTCAGCTTTTGTACTACTAAAGCTTTTTTTTAAATTTTACATAATTTTTCCAATTTTTATTAAAAACTTAGTATGTGTATATTTAGATACTGAGTTTTCCATTGTTTACTGGTGAAGTGAAAATTCTGTACATTGTAATTTTTATGTCTTTTTAATTTAAAAACGTAGCATTAGTTTGTTAATATCAGGATAACCACTCTTTAGGGGAAAAAAACCAGCATGAGTGAAAGTCCAAATTCACTATAAATTAACTACAGTCAGCCTGAGTCTATTAAAAAGTGTAAAAAAAGTATTAGCACTTTAGGTGCAGTTGTTTTTAATACAGTGTGCAGTGCATTGTGCACCTTCGTGTGCACAAGAAAAGTTTTGTCAAAAAAATTATTTAAATAAATGCATAATCAGTGTTTTTTTTTCTACTTTTCAACCAACTATTTATAGTTATCAATATATGTTATGTATCTATAAACTCAAAGGTCATAGAGAGGCCAAACATTTTTATATGAAAATTAAAAATGGCTTAACACAGCAATTCTTAACCTGAGGTATATTAAATAGGGGTAAACTTCCTTTAGAATAAATAAATCCTCATTTACGGGGTAAATTTTCATTATTACAAGTTTTGTAAATTAATGTTTATTAATTGCATTTATAATTTACAAGTTAGTATTTAACTGTAATATTTTGTAAATTAAATAACCTCTTTAATTTTTTTTTTCGATTAATAAGCTTAAAGTTCAAAAAAAATGTTTTTTCCCCAAAATTGCACACTATTTTGTATATTGGGGGTAAAATTGGTAATAATTTTCCAAAAAGGGTTAAAAACAGCTGGCTTAAAGTATATACCATATAGTGTTTTTTATACAACAAAACAGTTTTTATTAAATTTTGAGGTATAACCAGTTTTGTAAAAAGTTTCAAATACAAACAGATTAAAAAAGAAAATTTAGAAGCAGGTTTTCTTTAAATTTTAGAATTCATTAAAAATGTTGTCATTCATTTTTAAAACAATTTACTTAAAATTTTAAGAAAATGTTTTTGTTAATTTTATAAACAAGTTGTAAAAACCAGTTTTATGAAAAAAATTAAAATTATGACCAATATTAAATTGAATCAATTTTTCTATTTAATATTAACTAACAAAACTCAGCAACTAATTCAAAAATATGTCCCTATTGTTTATATTTTATTAAAGATCACGTTGATAACTTTATAAACAATTGCTCAATAACTGTAGGAGATATATTTTTATTAGTGAAACACTCAATTTTTGTTGTTTTAGTTTGTTCCTTCCATTAGAAACCTATTGAAGTATCTAATTTTGATCTCTTAAATCTAAAAATCTTTAATCAAATTCAAGTTTGATTGTAAAAAATTGTAAAAGACATCTGGTAGCTTAGTTTTTAATGTTTAATTAACACTAACTTTTTAAAACAGTAATTTATCCCTCCTTCATTACTTCATACTAAAAAAAATTATGTTGTAACAGCTAGTAAATGTTAAGTATAAAGTTTGGATAATGAAAAAAACTTTTTCTATTGAAAAGACTTAATCTAATTTTTTTTAAGTTGTATTGGGTATTTTTGAAGAATATGTTGGCTAAAGCTGTCTGAATTTTTTTTTATACACTTTGTTGATTTCAATCAAGTTGTTTAATATCTTTTTTTAAATCTACTAAATCTATGTTTTCCAAAAATATATATACATGTATGCTGTGCTTATTTGCAAAGTACCTTAATCTTTAAAGTTTACTAAGTTAATAACAAAAAAGTACAAAAAAATACTTTTCTTTTAACATTTTTTTCTTTGCAAAATATCTCAAAAACACTAAACTAACTGCTTTGTTATAAAAAACTCAACTATTTAAACAAAAAACACTTTGATTCTAAAATTATGCTAGATAAACGTTTGTGTATATATCAGTTTCACTATGGAAGTGTCCTTGCTACAGATCATCAATACTAAAAAGCTTACAAAGTCTGCTTGTTCAAGTAGGTAATTGTTCAATATGTTAATAGAAAATTTTTGCAGTTTTATAAAGGATATTTTACTAATTTATACCAGGTCAACAATTGGAAATAAAATTAAATACTTTTGTAAATTTCTAGGAAAATTTTGGAATTTTTTTCTGACTTTTAAGGACTTATAATTAATTTTTACCATTTGAAGGCTTTGGAAAATTTTGTTAATTTAAACTGACAAAATTTGACTTTTTTTTTTAATTTTACCAAATTTCCTGACTTTTCCTGACTTTTTTTCAAAAACCCCATTTTTTCCTGACTTTTCCTGACTTTTGTCATTTTTTTCAATTTTTCCTGACTTTTCCTGATTTCCTGACTTGTCCTGACCGAGTGGCAACCCTGTTAATGGTTAATTTTGTATTTTGAAAGATTACTAAAATTTATCTATGCAAAAACCCTTCAAATAGCTTTAAACCCAACTGGCAGAAATTTCTGTTGTAAACATGATTTTAAAATTTAGTTTGAAGTTCCAAATGGGTTAGATACTTGGCTTTCTGAATGAAAATTTTAGAAAAAAAATTATGTCCAGTTTCCCGTCTCTGAGGTGTATAATGCACAGTAGTGTGGATGCATGAAATATTTCTTATCTTGCTCAAAAAAAAATTTGAGGTAGATGAAAATGTTAGATGCAAAATAAGCATTGTTCTGTTTTACAGATACTAACAAGTTTTAATATGTCATGCAAATATGTAGGTAAACTAATAAACCTTTAAAAGTTTTATATTTTTTGTTCAGTTGAAAAGTTGTTTGAAAACAATCATAAACAATATTAGGTGTATTTTTGGTCTCTATTTTGAGACTCAAATTTTGTAAGCAACTATACATGTTATTGTAAGGCAGTTGTCATTATGACATTGGGGTAAAGTGATTTTTTCAAGGCAGTTCCATTATAAATGAAGACACTATATACATAATTATACTAAATAATTATAATTTTATAAATCTAACTCATCATTTTTGTTTAAAGCTTTTTACAAAAGTAATAACATATTAAAGGCTAAAATAGTCTGAATTTCTATAAAAACTTACTTATAGTTTTTACTTGACTCTTTTATATAAGAGCCAATCTCAAATTTAGTTTACAAAATTCATTCTACTTTTACCACTCTTATGCCCTTAACTGAAAACTAAAAACAATAGTAAAATTAAAAATAAACAAACTCTTTATCATATTAACTCTATCTAAATTTATAAAAGTTCAAGAGCTTTAGATGTGTCAAAAAACAAAGAAAGTGAAACTAATAAAACAACTCTAAGACGATATGAAAACAATAGAATTAAGGGCATAGGGGGGTTCCGCTATTTTCTTTACTAAAAATAACATTGGACCTTATAAGAAAACTTGAAGTACAGACTACAAGCCAGTTTTTGTGGAATTATAAAATTTTATTTAACTTTTGAGATATTTTAATTTTTATAAAAAGTTTCCTATACAATCGTATGGACCGCAAATTTTTTGGGGTTAATTTTCTTGGAAAATTAAAAAATCACTTAAAATCTATCTATTCCTTTATTTTTTGAGCTAGATACCTCAAACTTTCAGGAAACGTTTCTGTTATAGTTTAAAAGACTTTGAGTTTTGAAATTTTAAAAATATTAAAATTTTAGATAAAAAAAACAAAAAAAAACTTGTTTTTTTTTATATAAATTTAATTTTTGTAAATTAAAAAATTCCTGCAATCCGTCTTTTTAAAATTTAATACACTTTCTGTGAAAATTTGAAGAAGATTGCTTAAAAAATAAAGGAGGAGATAGATTTTTAGTGAAATGGTCTTTTATCGAGTTTTTAGTTTGCGCCTTGCGTAGGAACCTATTGAGGTCACCAACTTTGATCGCTTATATCTCAAAAAACACTTTGAATTTTTTCAAGCGGTCAAAAATGTCTGAAACTCACATAAAACTCTATAAAATAAGATCAACTTTTAAAAATCAAGGTGGACCCCCCTATGCCCTTAATATACATATTATTAGGGGTTTTGCAAAAAAAAATATTTTTGGTAACTTTTAAAAAGGTTCCAAATTGTTTAAGGTCACAAAAAGACTTTGGTTTGGTTGGTTTACCTATAAGCTTGCTTCCCAGACCTTTTTGAAAAGAAAGCTCCAAAAAAATAAAGTCTTCTTAGCTATAAAATGTTTTACACATGGTAATTATCACAAAAACAATGTATGTAAAATTTGTTACAGTTTGAAGAAAGGTTCCATTGAGGCTTTTTTAATTTACTGAATTGTTTTGTTATTTTTAGTAAAATACAGTGTTGTTTTTTATGAATCAAAAAGTGTCTCTGAAATCTTTTTTCATACTGTCTATAAGTTTTACACATGGTGTTTTTGTAATAACGGCAAGGCTGTTTGGTCCAGTGGTTCACGACAGTAGATTGCAGTCCAAACGTTACGGGTTCAAATCCCAGTCTTGCTTATTGTCTCTGGGTGTTCAGTCTATAGTCAGTTTGATTTGACTAACAGAGTAAACAAAAATATAACAACACTATAATTGCTACATATAAAACAATTAATAACTAAAAACTCAAAGGTTGCAATTTTAGCTCCAATACAGCTTACATTGGGATTGTTTTCTAAAAATGTCTGGGGAGCAAGCTTAGAGGTAAAAAAAAGCAATTTATAAAAACTGCTAGGAACCTGTGTAGGGGGTACCAAGAAATGTAGTGAAAAAAATTCAAAATAATACAACCCTTTATTACTAATAATTACATAACTTAAAAAATTTACTCCATAAAAATAGTTTGAGATTTAAAAAAAAAACATCTAAACAAGCCTGAGACAGTCTAATTTTTTCAATCATTTCAAAATTGCCTAAGCTATCCTCCTGAATAGCCTGAATGTTTGACAACCTTTTTAATTAATCACAGCATGTTTCTTTTACAAGAAAAACTTAAATCTTTATTGTGTTTAAAGTGTATACTATTTAAATTCAGTATCATAAAAAGATATGTGTAGTTTTTCCATATCCAAAAAAATATTTAAGTTAAGTTTAGTTTTAACACAATAACTCAAAACAATACCTTCTCTGGCTTTCAGATACACAGTGTTGGCCACAATGTTCTCCAATTCCATGTCCATCATGCTAGTTACAATCGATCACTACTTCAAAATATTTACTTGTCTAATGTATATATTTGCAGTGGTCCATTCATGGAAATCTGTAGAAGTTGTTAACAGCCTTGTTTCAACACTTGGGGTGTGGTATGCAATTCACCACTAAAATGAAGCTATCTTATCTCAAAAGCTGCTTGCTCCAGCAGTTTTGATGTTATGAGCCATTTTCGCTGAAACAAGTCAAAAGCGAAAAAAAACCTAAAACAAGCTATTTTGTATATTTTTTACTAACTTTGTTCACATAAACAAAAAAAAACTATTTTGATTCCTTGTTTTACACACTTAAAGTAATTTGATAAAAACAAATATGCATAAACCTTTTTATTTCATAAAAATCAAATTTTGCAGAGTCATATAAAACTGTTATAAGTTTTAAGTAATTTTATTAGATGTTTTCTGTTTCCGTATAAATAAAAAGTTTATAACGATATATAACTATACCTACATTTATTGTGATATTTTATTTAATACATATAAAACCCGAAGTAAATATATTTTAATAAAATCTGTTTTAAATCGTTTTGTGATTTATAATTCAGCATTAACTAAAAGCAAACATAATTACTATAAACATTAACCGTTAACAGTGCACGTATCTTATTTTTATAGTTAATATATAACAACAAATATTAAAATAAGGTTTTTAGGCCGGCGGGCCATACGTGTAAGTATCTAGCCTTGGTGGGCTGGAGCATTTTAAACTCATTTATTTAAAGAAAATTAGTCAATTGTCTAATTCATTTTGAAGATTTACTAATTCTTTGTGAAAATATTTTACTGTGTTTCAATTCTCCAAAGACTTTTTTTTGTTATTCATTTAAAGCCGACAATTTATAGTGTAAGTTTTTAATTTTGGCTTTAAGAGCCGGATTTAAAACCTCACTGACTTCTACGTACACTTTGTAAACATTAGCGGGCCGTACGTTGCACTTCCTTAGTGTAAATTAAAAAACAATATTCTTTTTACGTTTCACGATTTATAAAAATGTATGTAAACTTTAACTAACGTTAACTTAAACTTTGGGTATTTTATTAACTAACAAAATTAACCAAAACGTTAAATTTTTTTAACTTTTATTTCTATGAATCCAGCTAAGTATTTATTCTTTTGCTGTTAACGTAAATCGTAAGTTTAATAAAAGTTAAAAATCAACGAGGCTTTGAACATAAACACGACAAAAACACAACATGAAAGCGTAATGAAAGTGAAACCTCAAAAAATATAAAACTAAGAGACACAAGGTCGTCACTAAAAACTTTGATACCTTCTTTTTTGTTTGATACAGTTGCATAGTTCTTCTTTCATTGTCTTCAAATTCTGTCGTATTATTTTGCAATTGACGTCATATTTCTGGAACAAAACAGCCTTTAGGGTTGCGGTCGGTGAGAAACAATTATATTGATTAGAAAAGTAGGTCCACAGTACAAGAAGAAAACCTATCTTTAGAGAGGATGTTTGAATATACATGACTCTTAGAGTTAATATTACAATGGTAAATCTTAAATTTGAACGTTACTGTTGGTGGCTCGAGTTGATAATCTGCAGGAAAGATAACGTGCAATCTAAAGGTTTTGCATTCATACGAAGTATTACTAGGACCTTCAACTGCACCTTTTCTATCTTCTTTCAAGCGAGCATTGATTGACTTTAAGCGATACATTTTCACTAGTTGAAGTTCTTTTTGCACCCCCCTACTACCATTTGAATTTAGTTGACCATTTACCTTCAAGCTTTACCTAATCCTGTCGGTTGTAAATTTCTATAAACATTGTAAAATTTAACTAGTTTTCAAAAACAATAAAATTTTTGTTTTTCTTTTATAATAATAACATTATAATAAAACATTAAAACAACAATTAAAATATTTTTTTTATTTCTACAAAATAGTTTAAAAAAATAATTTAATTAAACATTAGTTAATACTGAAAGATATAAATACTTTTATCTTATATATTTAATGTTTTATTTTTACTTTCAAACTACTTTTTTCCCAGATTTTACTTTAGACCAAACAATTTATATGATTAACCTTATAAACATTCTGGTATTTTTATGTTTTTAAAAATTGGTATTTTTTATAGAGTTTTGTTCAAATTACTTTTATAACATACTTTTGTTCTTTAATTTGATATTATTATTTTTCGTAAATAGTCAGTATGTTATTTTTAACGATTTTTTTTACTAATTATTTATATTAAGTTTTTTTTACCAAATTGTTTCTAACAACTCAAGTAAAATTAAACTTTGATAACTGATTTATTTAAGTATTTTCTTCTTCTGTTAAATTTATTAAAAATAAGTTAGAGATAATTAGGTTTCTAAAGATATTTAAAACGTTAGTTTGTATACTTCAAAATTAAAATTATAATCAATATGCATATATACTTTTTAAATTGATAATATATCGTTAACAAGATAACTAACTAACCGTGTACTCATTTGATTAGAAGTATCAGCCTGAGTAAGAATGTAGAATTATCTTTATATAATATGCATCTTTCATTATACTTATAAAAGCTGAGCATGTTTTGTTTTTCATGACATGGATTTTTTTTTTAAGGCATTATAATGTCATGTTTTTAATTTATAATCTTAAATATTTATGAGTATAATTGATTTCTACATTTTATAACTTTAAATATATAAATAAAATAGTTGTCTATTTAAACATAGTTATGTTAATATTGAGTGTAGTATACCTTTTTGTAAACAAATAAAAAGAATCTTGTAAAAAGTTTTTATAAGAGTTATTAAGCTCGCGGATGAAATTTTTATGAAACAAAACTATAATTTGTATTATTAATATCAAAAATTAGGAATCGTTTAAACTAAGTAATGCAACAATTCATGAGGGCTTGTTTGTTTCATAAAATTTAATTTCTGACTATCATTAAGACGAATGGAGTTACAAATGCTGAAAAACGATCATCTTACGTGGAACGTTTGATTAAAAATGTTGATGGTTTCAGTAAATACAAGCTATCTGTATTTAAAGTTGTTAAGCTTTGTAGTAAGTTATTTGATCGATTTTTAGTTAAAGTATACTAAAAGATATTTTAACTTTTTAAATAAACCTGAGCTGTTTAATAAATAAATAGCCTTTATTTAACTATTAGATAAATTTATTTCGTTTGTATTATATTTAGTTTAATAATAGCTAATGCATTGATAACTCTCATTAATCTCTTATTAATTTTAAGTTTTTGTTGATTTTAGTTGATTAACTGTGTTTTTGTTTTTAGTAGTCTACAATACGTTTCTGAAAAAGAAAATTGAAGATATATTAAAATTCATTTTAAAAGCAATATTACTATATAACTCTTTTTTGAAAATGGAAGTGTTTTAAAACAATTTTTTTTTAATAAACCTAAGCAACAAAATCGTAAAAAATTGAAAGTAAAATTGTAAGTGTACTGTATTTATATGTATAAATTTATTATAAAAAAATTGACTTGTACACATTATTTCGTTGAAATTTCAGATTTTTTTTTAATTGTAATTACCGTATCTACAATTGTATTTATTGCAAACTGTGTAACATTGTAGTTAAAATATACTCTATAAATATCAAACAAAATGCAAATGAGATGCTATAATGTGGTTTAATGTGGCTCACTTATCGAAAATGCCGCTACACAATCTCTATACCGATATTTAAAACAACAGCTATAAAAAATAGCAATATTGCTGTAGCCCTAGCAGTTTAGAATCTGAATGGTTTCTATACTTTCTCATGTCATCAGTTTCGTTAATTACTGTAGGTTTTTGTTTGTTTGTGATTCCTTTTTATCATCGAATCTAGTTGTAAAAATTCAGTAACTTCACTTTTATTTAAGTTATTGTCATATTTTTTACGGTATGGTTGTTCACGAAGCAGTTGCTTATGGGGTCATGTTCTTCACCACAAATCTAACATGTAACACATATGTGTACAGGAAGAAACGCAGCTTATTTGAATAATGTTTATAAGAAAAAAAGAGACAGTTTTTAAAAATTAATTCATCAACATGATACTTTAACGATTTTTGTAACCAGTAAGATCAGTGGTCGACACGCTATTTCGAATCCGTGAACCCTAAATCACAAAATTAAATATCTGTGCACCCCAACTTGGATTCATTAGCGCCGCTAGTGTTTAAGAATATGTAAACACTTTTAACGGGTTTTTTACCAATAATTCGGTAACACCCAGTCAATTTTTACACGCTATTTTTAGATTTACCAGTTTACCCTATCCATTTCAATAAACTTTTAATATCGATGATCTAATTTTTACAACAACCAGAGTTTTGGTATTTAAAATTTAACAAGTAAGTTTGACACTATTACATGTTAACCACTTTTTGAGTCAGAAAATAAGCCTGAGTGACTAAAGACTAGACTTAGTACACAAGCTAATCTTAAAGAGTGATATATATAAGCAAAAAACTAATTTAAACTACAATGAAAATTAGACATTTATAGATCTTGAATTATTTAAATATTAATAATTAATTACAAATTAAAAAATTTCAAGTAAAGCAACAGTTGAAGATTTTTAAGAGATATCAAATAAACACAAGATTTTTAATAAATTTATAATCAGCCTCAGTCAAGCTAAGTTTTTGTAAATATATTAAAACTAGCCTCAGTTGGTCTAGGTTTTTCATGATTTAAAACTAGATTTAATTATTCTTAGAGAGCTAAGTATGTGACAGCCCTGATATTATTGACCCTTCCTATACTTTAATTTTATTATAAGTAAAACATAATTGAATTTTGTTGGCCTAAATAATTTTTTGTCAAAAATCAGTTGATTAAGCGGATTAATATAGTGATTTTTAATGTAGAAAAACGCTTTTAAACAAAAAGAGTTGATAAAATTAAACATTAATAGAATACTAACCGTTTTATTTTGCTTTAAGAATATATGAGATTTGCTCACTTCGGTTTTTCTTTAGGCGGCTAAGGGTGGAAGAATTTTTACATAAGGTAACAGAATAGAACTAGGAGAGTACAAAAATGGTCGTTTTGTTAACAACAAAATGGTGATTTAGATATCAAGGTTGAATATGTCTTACATGTAGAAAGATTCAAAAAAAAACTTTAATTTAGTTTCTGCGCGAAAAAAAAAATTATGTACCCTAAAATAAGTTTTATGCACCCCAAAAGTCTCGTGCACCCTGAAAGAAATTAGTGAAATTGTTGTCAAACCAGTGTACACAGTGCCGACCACTAAGTAAGATGACTTTTAAGTAAATGTAAGGTAACATAAATTAAAACACAATACTTACCTAATTACAAATTAGATCATAATTTTTATAATTTTATTGCAGTTCGTAAATAATACCAATTTGATTTGGTTTAAACTGTCTAAATATATATTTTTTAAATTTAATTTATGATTTTATAAATTTAATGAAACACCTATAGAACTTTGTTTATTAAAAAAAAATACAAATGTTACCATATACTTCTATGAAAAAAAGTTAGAAAAAACTTTAAATACGGTAGTTAATTAAAAAATTTGAGAAAATAACAAATAGTAACTATTTTCTATAGACAGTTTGTTATTGTGATATTTTTTATTTCTTATTGGCAGTATTATATAGTTAGTTGAGCGTTTAATATCAGATTGAGTTTAGTAATTTGTTTATATATTATATGCATTAATTATTATAGCAATTGAGTACTGTTTAAAAATAGTTGTTTACAGCATAATAATGTACAAGTTACGACTATTGAAGCTTGTATTAGCAAAAACTTTAATGTTTTTAAACCTAATATTTCTTAAATAATAGTTTTTGGTTTCACTTGATTTTTTTTGCTGGTTTTTTGGGTTTGACAACCCAAAAATTTTTTTTTACTGTTTTTTTTTTAGATAGCAGGATCTACCTGTGTATTTACTGTTGTGCTAATATGTTTTTAGGTTCTTACTTAGCAAATGTAGGCTTAGTAAAGCTAAAATTGTAGCTAGCTGTTCCTCAGCAATTGCTTTTTATAAGCCGTTGTTTTTGTTTTGTGTAATCCAGCCTGCTACCACTTTAGCTCGAAGTTACCTGTTCAAAAAAATACATTTCTACAAGTTTGATAATCATCAAACACTTCTAAAACTGTAAAATAAAGTTTTTATTCGTGTACCGATTGTTGCTGGTTGTGTTGATACGTTAAAAAAGTGCCAATAGCATTTTGGACCGTTTGAAATTTTAATTTGTACTTTTCGGTTTTATTTTGATTGAATTAAAACATATCGGATTGCAGACAACTTTTATTGGAATTTGTACGGATGTGAATTAATTTTAATGAAAAGTTTTTAGGATGAGAATTAATTACACTCGTTTTATCATTTGTGTTATTTCGCGTCCTCAATAAAATTTACTAATTAACACTGTAGAAAACTTAGATAAACAACATTATAAGTATAATGCATATTTTTATAAAGCGTAACATTATTTTTCATTTGAAAGGTACAAGTATAAGCTATTAACTACTATTTGTAAAACTAAAAAAACATTTACCTTTTGTTAGTTTTATAAAACTTTTCAATACAAACATATAAACAGAAACTTTAAAACAAAAAGTCTATCTTCTACTTAGTTTATAATAATTAAGAACTCAAATATTTAGGAGATGTTTTTTGTATATACTCAAAAATTAAAACTGTAGTAATTAGGAAATAAATAATAATTAAACATTTTATGATTTAAGTTTTAGTAAAGTGTATAAATAACTTTTCATATACAATCAATAATAGTATTTAAAATATTCTTTATTAAAAATTTAAAATTATTAAATTACAATTTTTTATTGGAAAAAACAAATAAAAGATTACTATGGTAAATGAACAGTTTCAAGATAATTTTAGACATATAACAAACTAAGTGTTGTAGAAGCACTATTTAAAATACACGGCTATGTTAAATTTTATTAAGTTTGTCTTTTAAAATGATTGTTTTAGGGAAGTTCTCGATTTTAGGTTTGCTTACTTTCAGCAATTTCAAATCTATGCAATTTGATTCTTAGAACAAAATGATTTTTTTTTTGTTTTTTATTTTGTAGTAAGTTTAATGAATAAAATCAATCTAATAAAACATTTAATTATTAACTTTTTTTGATTACAATTTTTTTTGTATCGTTTTGTTTGATAATATGGAAAAAAATCTATCATATACATTAGTTTTTGTTTATTTAATAAGTTTGAGTAATTTAAAAACTTGTAAAGTTCAGAGTTCGCTAAACTCAAATTCAGCTTTTAAATTTGTAAAATAACATATTATTTATATAGTTTTACATGAAAGTTTTTCTAAATTGTTATGTTACGTTAGCTAAGTTAATGAAAGTTAAAGTTTTTTGTGCTTTGCTTTAGTTTCTAAATACGGTAGTGGTTAAAATGGTATATTATCGTCTAAATTTCAATCAGTTTGTAAAATACTTAGTGAGCCCGTTTCTTGTTGTTATTGAAATTTTACTAATATTTACATGTTTTTCATGTTTTATTATTACCACATTAAAAAAGTCTGTTACACTGTTAACTCTCTGTTATTAACAGTTTTGTGTTTGTTAAAGAATATAAAAAAAAAAGCTATAATAATAATATAGCATTGCTAATACGCAGTTTAACATAGAATAAAACTACTGAAGCAACTTATTAAACTAGATTTTTATTCATTAAGCTTGTGTTTTATAAGTTTTTATAAAGATTTAGGTTTTAAAATCTGTGAAATGTGAACTGATACCACAGAAGGTGGGAAATATTGTTACACTAAAAAAAACAAATATTTTAAGTCATACTATGTTAAAGTTGTTTCATAACCATTTTTTTTTGGTTAATTAATTTTATTTTAAAAAATTTATGTAGTTAAATAATTATATAACATGATAACTTATTGATTTTAACACATAAAGTTTTGAAACTAAATAGGAAAAAATTACCATTTGTTTTATGTTATGCTTAGTATCAAAAAAATATACTATAAAAGAAATAGTTTTATTTGCTAACAAACTTTGAAAGCAGAATTTTTTTTAGCAAATTAAACTTAAATAAAAGACTAACAGTAAACAACTTAATTACTACTATTTTACAAAATGTTTATCAATTCATGCAGTATTTATTAGATAAAATATCGAAAAAAAAGTTATCTACAACGACTTTTTATTTAAATATATGTACAACAAAGATAATAGTATCCTTACTTTTATTGTTTGCTAATATTGAAAAAAAGGTTTAAATACTAAAAACACGCAATTTTTCTTAGAAGGTCTTTTCGTTTTTAATCTCAGGGTAAGTTGGTGTAGTAGGAAAAATATCCAGTCAGTTTAACATCTGATAAAATATTAAGTGTGAATAATAATCAAACTAATCGAAAATTTATACTACTAAGTTTTAAAGTTTTGTTTTAATTAGTGATGTACCGGACCCGGATCCGAACTTTTTTTTCAAATTAGGATCCGGCCGGATCCGGATATCAGGCAAAAATGGCAATATCCGGCCGGATCCGGACTGGATCTAAAATATTAATATACTTTATAAAAAAAATATGTTACATTACATATATATCATAAAAATTGGTCAAGCACTAAAAAAAAAGTAAAATATAGAGAAATCTAGGGAAGTTCATGATTTTTTCAATTTTATTTAGAGAAATTTAGGGTTTTTTTTTTTGAAAATTGCAAATATCTAGGGATATCAAGAGAAATCTAGGGATATGGGAACCCTGTAAAGTGAGTATAAACTAGCCTGAGTAAGAATAAGGTTTTTTAAAACTGAAAAAAATACTTTAATCTAATGATAAGTAGAACAGCTAACCACAAGGTTGACCAATTTTAGGTAATATTTAACAATGTGAAATCAAGTGCTTGAACAAAATTAACTAGAAAATCACAAAGTATTGAAAACTGTATCAGCTCAAATTCATTCAAAATCTAAAAGAAAACTAGCCTGAGTTTTTTAAAAAATCTTAAAAATTGCCTGAGTTTTTATAAAAAACTAAACTAGCCTGAGGCAGCCTAAGATTTTCAAAACTTCCCAAAATTTTTCAAATTAGCAGGGTTTCCACTGTTTAAGTCAAAAAAAAACTAAAAACTAGCTAGAGTGATTATAAGCTAGCCTAAGTCAGAATGAGCTTTTAAAAACTGAAAAAATTACTTTAATCTAATAACCAGTAGAACTAGGGCAAGCTAGCCATAAGGTTGACAATTTGGTAGTAAAGTTTTTAGTTTTACAACCTGTGAAAAGAGTTGCATTTCTGAAATCTTTATTTCATAATTTTAATGTAAACAAATGTAAATTAGTCACGTGTACAAAATGAGCCAATCACGGTAGGTGTTTAATTTTAACTGACGAAAATAACTCTTTTTAATTTACACAGGGTTAATTTTTGAAAAAATACTTTTCTGTATTCTCTTTTGTACTAACTAGATCCGAATCGGCTGGAACTCTGTTAGGATCCGGCCGGAACCGGATCTTTTTTTTAAATCGAGATCCGGCCGAAACCGGATCTTTTTTTCATATCAAGATCCGGCCGGATCCGGATATCAGACAAAAATAGCAATATCCGGCCGGATCCGGATAAAGAGTCCGGTACATCACTAGTTTTATTTAATAGATACGTTTTACTGCTTATTTAGGCAACATAAAAAAAAATTTGTTCACAAATGTATAATTTCTGTTTGTATGTAGATCGAATGCAACATAAGATTGAATTTTTTTTTTTGTTTTAACATGTGTTTTTGTATTATAAAAAAAAAACATTAAAATATTAAATACTTTTAACCCAAATTAAAATTACTATTTTTATTCCAAAAACTAATTGTAGATAATTTAGTTTATACATAAATAATGACAGTTTAAATAGAAAATTTTAATTTAAAGTAAAGACGAAAACTATTTCTTTATCATAGACAAGTATCCAGTTTTAAAATTAATAGTAAACTTGGAGATGAGCTATAAAAATATAGCAATTTTGATAAAGTTAAATAGGATTTAATTTTGACAACCTGGTATAAAAAGGAATATTTTTTGTAAATAGTGATAAGTTATATAGTGAACAATAAAAGGTTTTATTTTAGTTAATTTTGGGTATTTTTGAAAAAAAAAATTTCCAATTTTTAAAAGTATAAAAGCTAGATTTATATTTGAGGTTCTAAATTGAACAAAATAGTTCTCAACTTTTTTAAAAATAAGGAGACAAATATACAAGATTAATTAGTCAATATTTTTATTTTCATATTTATAAGTTTCACCCTTTAAGGGATTTTCGGTTACAATTTAAATTTGAAAAATAAAAGTTAAACAAAACATGGAAGATACTATTTAGGAAAACAAAACAAGTAAATTAGCAATTGTAAATTATGTTAATTAGAAAGCTAATCAAGAATTTGAATAAAGTACTAAACAAACACTATGGGTTTAGGCTCTTAAAAAACTGAATGTGAAACTGTTATATTTAAAAAAACATTAGTGGCTCAAAAATTAAGGAATAAAACAAGCTACTTACATACTATAACACACAGAGAATCTTTTGAGTCTTTAAACTGAAACTTACTTATACTGAATGTAAAACTTTTAACTTTAAAAAACATTCCTAGCTTGAAAGCAAAAAACTAAAAAAAAATACTATAACACACAAAGGATTTGAGTCTTTAGTTTTTAAGATTTACTTATACTGAATAAGCTACTAACTGGAAGAAAAATCTTTAAACTTTGTAAAAAAACTATTAGCTCTAAAAGGTACAAAATTAAAAAAAAAAGCTATAGTGGTATAGAATTTAAAAAAAGTAAATAATTTAGATACTATTATAAATGAAAATTTTTGAGCCTTTAATATAAAACTGTATGTACTAGAATTACTAAATAAATTGAAAACTTTAACATAGGTATTAAACATGAAACTACTAGATTTAAAAACACAATCAGCTTAAAGTGAATAGCTAAACTAAATATTTGACATACTACCATACTCGAAGTGATTTAAATTAAGTTTATAACTTAATAGGTAGCTGACTGAAGCTAAATCGAAATAATTGAAAAGTGCATTGAAAATTTTTGAATAATCAATTTTCGTTTGTTTCCTTGTTTTATATTACAGTGGCTTTGTAAGTAACATTTTTTATAAGGCATTTGTTGTTCAAGGGACAGGAGTTTTTAGATCGGCAATTACAAGTTGAAGTGGTATTGATTTTGTTTTTTACTTTATTGGAAATGTTATTTAGGGTTTTTTATTATGGTTTTTGTATAATAACTTTGATATTATTCATACAATTGTTTGAAATTTTGCAATTATTTTTGTTTATAATTTTGTTGAGTACTTCATTGTTTTTAAAGTGTTTGTCGATTAATTGGAAGAACTTTTTACCTTAATTTGTTTTAACGGATTGGCAGAAGTATGGGTTGAAGTAAATGATTTTTCTTGTTCGGTTTCTTATCTTTTTAGTTTGAGGGTTTTTATTTTCTGAGTATATTTTAGCATGTGTATAAAATTTAAATCATCTAGAGCATTTTGGTATGTGGCTACAGAATTTTTAACCATTTGTTCACTTTTGGATCGTCTTTTAATCCTTTTTTCAATCATTTCTGGGAGTTTCCACCCAATAATTATTAAAAAAACCTCCCAGTAATATCAAACTAATAAAACAAAAAAAACATTTCCAATAAAGTAAAAAAACAAAATCAATAACACCTCAATTTGTAATTGCCGATCTAAAAACTCCTGTCCCTTGAACAACAAATGACTCATAAAAAATGTTATTTACAAAGCCACTGTAATATCAATCAAGGAAACAAAAGAATACATTGGGAGCACTGGTAATACTTATAAAAACAGATAGTACAACCATAACCACAGTTTTAACACTTACAAAGAAAAAAGCACCGAATTAGCTAAATACATCTGGTTTTTAAGAAACAACAATATTAAGTATAATATTAAATACGGAATATAATTCACCACATCGGGGAGGTAAGAAAAATCCTCAGTATATGTAGTACTTGCAGCCTAGAAAACCTAGAAATAGCCAGAGCCGATAAAATAAACAACTTAAACAAAACACACGAACCAGTGGCGTCGCGTGGTATTTATTTTAGGTGGTGCAGAATTTAAAAAAAAAAATCCCCTACTTTAAAACTCTTTTTTATTTAAAATAAAAACTTTTTTCTACAACAATTACATTAAATTGCTAATGTAACTGGGGAAATTTTGTTTAAAAAAAAAAAATTCAAAAAAAATTATTTATGAAAATAATTTAAAAAAAAAAGTAAATACTTTGAAAATTAAAGTAAATATAGGAATAAAAAAAACCTAAGTAATTTAAAAGATTCAAAAAATGTTAGCTTACTTATGAGTATTAATCCTCAAGAAGGCTTTAAAGTTTAAACTAACAGTAGAAAAAATTTAGACAAAACAAATGTATATTATATTGAAAAATACAGCAACTTAAATAGTTCTTTTTTTTGCCTCAATCTTATTCAAAAAATATTTGATTGAACATCATACTAAGAATAATTATTTTACTAATATTTAACTTGAAAAAAAAAAATTTATTAGACTTGGCAAGAAAATTAAAAAGGCTACAAACAAAAAAAATGTTATGTACAAACTGCAAGTTTATTTTAAGTAAAATTTATTTTACTCAGTAGAAAATAATTGCTTATTTACTGCTGAATATTGAAAATTTTAAACGAGTATCAACTTATAACTAACTAAAATTTTTGATGTTTTGAAAAAAAAAACAGCTTGACTACTAAGTTAAAAACACAAAAGTAAAATAAGAAAGGTCATGAATATCAAATTTTACGAAGTCTTTCACTTACAATTTAGATTAAACAGACTAATATTATAATAAGAAAATACAGCAACTGCAATAATATTTAATTTAGCCTCAACTTTAGTTAAAAAATATTGGATTAATTAAACATCAAACTATTAATAATTATTGTACTAATATTTAATTAAAAAAAAATACTTGGCAAGTAAATTAAAAAGTCTACAAAAAAATAAAATGTTGTGTACAAATTAAATTTTTTTTTAATAACTTACATTACTCAGTAAAGAAATTTTAAAATACAACTAAGATTAAAAAAAGAAGTTTGATAAGTAAAAAACTCAAAAGTAAAACAAGCAAACTAAATAATATTAAGTTTTTAAAAGGCTCTCAAGTTAAAACTAAAAGTAGCTTACAGTTTAGATATAACAAACTTATTTTACAATAAAAAACACAGCAACTATAATAATACTTTATGTTTTCATGAATAAAATGTTTTCAGTTCTTTTTCTAACTGTTTACATTCAACTACAGGATAACACTTCTTCACTGTTTCTATAAGTTCTAAAAGAAAACAAGATTTATAAACAGTAAAATATTTTGCCAAAAATAACTGTTTTATAGTTATTTTCCTTAACTGTGAAATTCTTAACCTGAAAACATGAACCTTTAATTAATGTTGAAGCTGACACTATCACATACTTCTTTTGCTGAAGAAGAAAGGCTTTTTAAAACATTCTCTGTACTACTTGAATTTCTTATACTGTTAACTGCAGCTTGAAGTTTTCCAAATGCTATTCAACTTTTTGAACAGTTAAGTCTGTGCATTGCATGGTGTTATACAAAGTTTCAACTGCAGGCATAATTTCTGAAAACAATTTCATTCACTTCCTCTGAGTGAAATCTCTTGGAAACCACAAAAAAGAATAATGTCAATAGTTATTGACAAAACTTTTCTGTTTTTCTGAACTTTGGTATTGTGTTTATCAATACTGTCCATATAGCTTTGACTTAAAAAGGAACTAATATTATTTTTTCCTAATAAATTAAAAGAGACCATGCTGTTTATATGGCCAAGTGAACATTCATGGCTTTTGCATCTTGCAGAGATGTTAGAAATATTTTTGAAGCCAGTTTTAGTCCATGCTGCCTTCTTCCCAAAGAGCAAGCATAAGAAACAAAATAGAGCTTTTGTTTCCAAGCATCCGGACAGCCATTGGTGTTTGGAGTAATAACTTTTGTTGAACTTCCTTTTAACTGTTGTACCTATAACAAAAGTTTAAACATTATTAAATCAGCTTAACAATTTTAAAAAGCTCAACTTGTTATATATAAAAAAATATATAAAATATATCCTTTATTTAGAATTAAAGATAATAAATCTGACTATACAAACTTTTATTTCTAATATTTTTTTTCTCTAGGATCTGAATATTAAAAATCAAAAAAAGTTATTGTGACAACAACAATTTAAAACTTACTGAATAAACTAAGTAATAGACATATCTTTTTCATAAATTAATTTTTAATTACACCCTTTGGTCTTTTAAGATTTTAAAGCAATTTGTATTTAAGTCAAAAAGTCATAAATTTAATTACATTTAACATCTTTAATTTCATTTCTATTTGAATAAGAAATTTATTGTAAGAACCTTCACTGAACAAAGACTGAAATTTTTAATTATTCTACTGGTTTAATTTCTTATCAGCATAAAAATATAAAGCTGGATTAGAATTTTTAAAATAATAATTTCTAATGACTTTAAATCTTTTAAAGTTTTGGCATTGCATATTAACAAAGCTAAAACAAACAAACTAAACCTCAGAAGTTTTAAAAGTAACTAGTGTTTAAAATATTAAATTAGTATCATTAATTAAAAAACTTTTTGAAATGAACTCTTGCTCAATTGAAAGATCTGGGGTTGGTCTACTCTGTTTCAATATAAGCTTTTCAGCCTCTGACTTTGATAACTGGCATGTTTAAGCTTAGAAACTGTCCAATTTACTTGACTAGTATTTTTCTGCATTTTCTAGTTATAAAATCTATAAAAATTGCAATTACCTTGTTCAACAAAAAATTGTTTTAACTATACAGAGTAAACTAATAAACAATATCAATATTAAGAAAATGAATTTCAATACTAAAGGTTACCACTCTTTGATAAAGGTTACCACTCTTTGATGAAGGTTGCCACTCTTTGAGTCATAAGAAACTGTTGTGAGTGACCTTGAAACGCCCTGAGTCACCCTGTGTTTACAAAAAAAATCAAAAATCCCTGAGTTTCCCTGAGATTTTTTAGAATTTAAAAAATTATTAAGTTTCACTGAGTACCCAGAGTGTGTGGCAATCTTGAATATAGCTAAAAAAAGATTAAAATAATTTCAAAAGGAAAGAATTTCATTTTATCAATAACTTCAAGGAAATCAAGATATTTTTATTAAAAATATATTTTTACTATCAAGTTTGAAAACAACTGAATTTTTGCTAAACCTGAAAATAAGCTTTGCTTTTAAGGGCATAAGGGGAATGAAACACTTTTTTCAGAGTTTGATCTTATTTTATGTAGTTTTTACTAAGCTAAAAGATGCTTTTTACAGATTTTTAAAATTCAAAATATTGTTTTAGATATAGCTTGTTAAAGTCGAAGGCAACAAAAGGTTCCTTATGAAGCACAAACTAAAACAGCGTTTGAAAAAAAGTGTTTTACCCTTTTAGTTAGTGAGAAAAAAAAGTTTAGTTGGTGAGGCTGTTGAACTTTCTAAGAAATTTAAAGATAATTTTTAAATATGTAACCATTATAGCAGTAAAAAATTGGTTAGTTAGTTTTCATGTGGCCATAGGGATAAAACACTTATTTTTTAATTTTAAATAAGCTTGTTATTTTCAGAGTAAAATACTAAAACTGCTTTAGTCAGCCTGACTTTTTTTCTAATTTGGTCTGTTTTAATTTATCTTGGGTCATCTTGAGTTTTTTTAACATTTCTAAGTTGTCCTGATTATGAGGCAAGGCAACTATGTTTCAACAATTTTATCTAAAATTTTTGCTTTGTTTATGAAAAAGTTAAACCAAAAGTCATATAAAGTAGACCAATTTTTTTTTTATTGTTAAACTACTCTAAGTAATCAAAGTTTCTTGGGGGTTAGACAAATATTTTAAGTTAAGGCTATTTACTTTATTTAAATATGTGACTGTTTCAATAATAATAATTTCTATTTAACATAAATCTAAATTATTTTTCTGTAAGCATAAACTATAAGTTTATAAAAAACTTCTTAACATTTTTTTTTCAGAAATCAAATTTTACATTTAAATATAATATAATTAAATATTTTATCAACTTTATGATAACAATAATCAGTTATAGTTAAGTTTATCTATGCAGATTAAAATAGAAAATCAAATTTTTAAGACTTTGGTGATTTAGGTTTTTTATCTTTTTTTTTTCAAAATGTGTAATTTATGACAATTTTTTTCTTTTATAGTCCCGTTTTAATATAAGTGACCTCTTAAGTTTAAAAAATCATGAGGGTACATAAACTTAAGATTATTCCTTTGCAGTAGCTTAGCTTTATTTTCATTTTTTGTTTACAATAGCTTGTAGATGATACTTAAGCATGTCTTGTTTTAGGGAATTTTCAACTTAGCTTACTTACCGCAAGATATTGATTTTGCGGTAATTCTTGAAGAAATTTTGCTTTTTTGAGTTCATTTGCGGCAGTCAGCTAGGAGTTTGCGGCAGTGAAGTGGGCAAAATGTTCGTTTTCAAAATTGGAGTTTTAAAAGAGATTTCGTTTTAAAAAATAACAAAAACGTTATAGATACTTATTTTTTTTCTTACAAAATTTCAAGGTGGTGCAGTTGCGGCAGTGCAACACCCCACGCGACGCCCCTGACACGAACTGTTTGCTAATTGTCCACACTTAAAAAAAACTTCACTTTAAGACTTAAGCGCTTGCTAGTTAGTTTTGCATGTCATTCTGTTTACTTAAATTCATTTTCATTTATAAGTACAAAATGTTTTTCGTCCTACTTAAGGAACTTTATAAAACTCCAGCTTTAAACTATAAAATCTAAATACTAGCATTAGTTTAGTTCAAACCATATATTAGTTACGTCATGATGATAGAAGCGATATTATTCAAAAACTTTTAATTAGTTCGATTTAGCTTCAGTCAGCTAGTAGCCTATAAAGTTATAAATTTAATTTAAATCCTTTTAAGTATGGTAGTATGTAAAATATTTAGTTTATCTATTCACTTTAAGCTGATTGTATTTTCAAATCTAGTAGTTACATGTTCAATACATATGTTAAAGTTTTTAATTTATTTAGTTATTCTAGTACAAACAGTTTTTATATTGAAGGCTCAAAAATTTTCATTTATAATAGTATCTAAATTATTTACTTTTTTTAAAATTCTATAGCACTATAGCTTTTTTTAATAATTTTGTACCTTTTAGAGTTAAAAGTTTTTTACTAAGTTTAAAGATTTTTCTTCCAGTTAGTAGCTTATTCAGTATAAGTAAATCTTAAAAATTAAAGACTCAAATCCTTTATGTGTTATAGTTTTTATTTTATTTAGTTTTTTTGCCTTCATGCTAGTAATGTTTTTTAAAGTTAAAAGTTTTACATTCAGTATAAGTAAGTTTCAATTTAATGACTCAAAAGATTCTCTGTATGTTATAGTATGTAAGTAGCTTGTTTTATTCCTTAATTTTTGAGCCACTAATGTTTTTTTAAATATAACAGTTTCACATTCAGTTTTTTAAGAGCCTAAACCCATAGTGTTTGTTTAGTACTTTATTCAAATTCTTGATTAGCTTTCTAATTAACATAATTTACAATTTATAATTTACTTGTTTTGTTTTCCTAAATAGTATCTTCCGTGTTTTGTTTAACTTTTATTTTCCAGATTTAAATTGTAACTGAAGATCCCTCAAAGGGTGAAACTTTGGACTTTAACTTTAAAAGTTTCAATCGGACCCAATTTTTAAGAAGTGTATTTTATGACTCTATAATCTATAACTATCAGAAAGTCGACTGATTTTAAGTTTGTATATAATAAAATTGTGTCTTATTTAAGACTTGTATTTTAATTATTTTTTTAAAAGTTTTTAGTAGTAAATGCTTAAGAAGCAAAATAAAATCTTTTCATTAAAGGATGTACGTACTGTATAGCAATTATTTATTGATGATAGCGTAGGTCAACTATTAGTTAGCAACTTTTGAGCTCACAACTTTTCTAAAATATTTTTAGGTTTAAAACTAGGTTTCAAACAAGTAGTTTCTTGCAAAATAAATTTTAATTATTTGCGCTTTTTTTTTGATTATTTTAATCAAAATAGTTTTATACATTATTTATTATGGATTAGTAAAATGACGTTGCGTAAAACAGACAAATAAAAAAACACTTGATAAATTTTTGACTTTCATTGCTCATAAATTATAAATTAGTGTCTAAGGTAGACTAAAAGTCTAAAAGCAAGCAAAACTAATCTTTAACTTAGGTAACTTATGACTGTTTTGAATTCTTAGTTTTCAATTTTTTTAAATAAATTTAATATTTTTTAATTCACTTTTGAGGTTTGAGTCTCAACTTCATCAACTTTTTCATCTTGAAAGCAAGAGACAAATCTAAAACTTTAAAATATACTTGTTAAAAGCTTTACTTTTTTACTAAAATAATTGTTACAACATGTAAAGTAAAAAAAATCAAATAAATATTATTAAACTATAAGTTTTACTTACCAACCAAACAACCACAACAGAAATTTTTTATAGTACATTCTGTAATTAGGGTTAAATGTTCCAAAAATTATGAAGTTTATTGTTGAGTTTGAAATAGCCATCCAACTAACTACCTGTAGTGTTAATTGAAAATTAAAAGTTTAGTTATTTATTATTTGAAATTTTGATAACTATTTAACAACATTTTACTTAAACTACTCATTAAAGTTTTTAAAACATATAAAAACTAGCCTTGAATTATAAATGAATTTTTTATATTAGTCACAAAATTTTTAGCAAAAAATATATTGAGTTTAGTTACAACTAGTGATGTACCGGACCTAAAATTTCGTGTCCGGCCGGACCCGGATCCGGACTTTTTTTTTTCAAATTAGGATCCGGCCGGACCCGGATCCGTACTTTTTTTTTTAAATCGAGATCCGGCCGGAACCGGATCCGGATCTTTTTTTCATATCAAGATCCGGCCGGATCCGGATATCAGACAAAAATGGCAATATCCGGCCGGATCCAGACCCGGATAGTGAGTCCGGTACATCACTAGTTACAACAGAAACTGAAACAAATATTTTTGGGTGTTGCAATAAAATAATTATGCAATTTGTTTCCGCAAAAGTTTAACTTCACAGGAATATACGTCATGAAATAACTATTTAAGTGAAAAAACTATAAACTCAAATAAAGAAAATATATCCTACACAAGTTAAAATTTATCGATTGTCAAATAATACTTAATGCTTATTGAAGTTTTATCAGTTAAAAACGTAACTCAACTGATTTTAACTTGGATAAAATTTGTTCTGCTAAAGTAAACCTAAAGCATTTTTTAAAGAGATTTATTTAAAAAAATGTAAAAATATTTATTACGGTGATTTTAATCTTGTCTTAACGATCTGTTCCTAATGATCATTAAGATCTTGCATGGACTAATTGCATAAAAACTTTGTTTTTATAACCTGAATTTACTATTAAACAAAAGGAAAAAAAAAACATACTCTCAAACATATTTCCTATGTAGACTCGAACTTTTAACTTTGAGCATAAATGTTAACCGCATGACAAATTACGTATAGAAAACCATATATCATATTCAACTGTAAAACTAAAACACTCAACTTAGGGCAACTCTGCTCTCAAGTACTGCTCGTTTACTAAGCGTTAAGATAATAAAAGATAATAGTGATTTAAACTTCAAAAAGTCTTTTTTTGTTTTATCAAATAAATACTTAATTAAGAAATGAACACTGTCGTTAATTTAAATTTACTTCGATAACTACGTTTCAAAAAATTGTTGCGCAAAGTTAATCTTTTTATAAAACTACTATTAATATCAACAATAAAGGTTATCTTAACAGCAAACAGTTGTAAAAAAAAATTATTAAGCAAATCGTTTCCATCTAAATAGTTATTATGTTTATTAGATATTTTTCAATATTCTAACTTACTTGAAGGAATTAAGAAGCAAAAATTAGTTTGAATAAATATATTAAAAAAAGACATTATTTTTATAAATACTTAACTACTTTTTTTGTTATCACGTCACTGTATATATACACAAACATAGTTAACCTAAACGGAGAGTAACTAACATTGCTTCACCTAAGTAGTAATACTTATCTGGCGGATTTGAAAAAAGTCCTGTTCTTAAACTTTAAACTGTTCCTAAACTTGAATAGCATAAAAGAAAACAAGAAAACTAAACCCTTTTAACTTTCGGTAATACAATCACTTGAAACGGCTCAAGAATGATCACAACCCCAAATGGGCCCCACAAAATCAAATAAGCTGCTATGGTGATAATTAAGGTAGTGATGATGCTTATTTCGTTTTTTCTTGCTTTCATTTGGGCTTGTTCGTTAAGCGAGTTGTTTTTGTCCAGCCACTTTCTTTTATCTTTCACTGATCTGTAGAAAGCAGACTTTTTGCGATTGAACTTTTTTGATTAGCGATTTGGCTTTAATTTAAGCTTAAACTTAAAGCAATGGTAAATTTCAAATCTTATACTATTACTTTTTCATCAAAAACGTGTTAATAATATCTTTTATGAGTATTACGTTGTAAAATCTTAAAAACTCATTAGAAGTAGTATTTCTTAAAAAGATAAGTTGTTAAGGTTTTCCGAAAATATTAAACTTATGTAAAAATCTATAAAACTAATAGTTAAATTTAATTTATATGTATTTAGAGCAACTTCTGTTGAGTACTTTTACTCGAAGAAAAAATACTTTAAATATATCTTTGTTAAAATATAAGTTCTATATTTTTATATAAACATATGTAAAGTATAACTTTACTTTATAATGGAATAATAGCAGAAAACTTGAATTCCGAAAGGAATGCAAATAATAAGAAGAGTGAGTATTGCTGTATAAATCCAAGGAGTTTTAGAATCCCACAAACACAACATTCTGTCTTCATCGTATCTTCAAAAATTAATAGTTTTAAGCTAAAATAACTTTTAAATCAAAGGTTCATTATTTTAAAGTAGTATATGTACTGTATACAATAGGGGAAACGTTCAAAATCCACCCGCGATAAAAATCCGCCCGCGTTCAAAATCCACCCAATCAAATTCGAGAACCGCTTACCAATTGAGGGTAAGGGTTAGGGGTAACAGTGGTAGTGAAAAACAAATAAAAGATAAATAAAAAAATATACAAAAAATATACAAAGTAAATAAATAAAAAATCGGTTGGATTTTAAACGCGGGTGGATTTTGATAGTATACCATACAATAGTAAGAGCACTTTAAAATTGTAAGACCATACTTAGCATAGCATAGGTATATTTTAAACGAAAATTTGCAAAAACAGATATTTGTTTGAATTGTTTTTGAAATTCTATAAGCACGACATTAGGTAATTTTATGGGCTTCAGATTAGTTATTTTTCTTAACAAAAACTGTTATTCTGAGTGTTTGCAAATTATGTTTTTCAATATTTATATATATACTTTTTACTACAATAATCTTTATTAACTTATTTTTTTTGTTGCGCTGTTATTTTATTCGAATTCAAATAGTTTTAAGAATAATTCCCATGAAAGTTTAAAATTGGTCAAATTTTTCTTTGTAAATTTGATCGTTATGTAACTACTACATTTGGTAATCTTTTGAAATACTTTTAAAAGAACATTTAGTCAGTGTGAAAGAACATTTTAATAAAAAACACTATTAAAATGGTTTTTCACATACCCACAAACGGTCGCTTTAGTGCTTTGATTTTTAGCCCGCTTGGTTAGGTCTCAAAAGCGGTTTCTCGCTACTATGCCTGTCTCATGAGTCTTAATTAGGACGAAATCAGTCGTAGGTTGTCGCGAATGTTGTTGTTGATCGTGCGGTAAAGTTTATTGTTTATTATTAAAGTAAACTAAAACGAAGTTCAATTTTTCAAGATCTGCATAGATGACTATTTAAAACGGTAGTAAGTCTTAAATAAAAATATTTTTTTACGCAGTGTTGATTTTACTAGTAGGTCAAACTTTAAATTACTGAAATAAAAGTCATGAGTATTTGAAACTGTTTTTTTAAACTTAAAAAAATTTTAAGTACACAAAAGGTATATTAAAATAAACTATCAGCTTTGATAACAACTTACGGGTTTTCAACAAACCAAAAGCTCGGTAACATAAGAAGGAAGGATGCCAGCCAAACTACCACACATGTCAGTATATACGGCTTCTTTTTGTTGGAGTGCGTGAATGTTTTCATGTGGCAAATCTGCCAATATCTACAAATTACATACAAAAATAAGTATAATAATATTAAGCAAAAGAAATATTTAGCTTTGACAAATAGAAAGTATTGACGTTGAACCGTACTCGTGGTATTTTGTACACTAAACTTTTGAGCGCTTATTTTTCTTTGTCTTTCAATAAAATTCTCATTTTTCGTAGTAGTAATTTTTATCGTAGCTAACTTAAAACAAAGTTTGAGAAAGTTATTGTAAGTAGTTTTAGTTTAAATAGCATTTGTTGCAGTCTTGTTCGTCATTAATTATATAGTTTTGGCTAGTAACTTTAAACTTTTTTTGACTTGAACTAGCTTTCTTTATAATGTATTTCACTTTCCTGAACAAGACATTGAACTGTATCAGTGAAGTATGAATCGATAACCGAAAGGTTTTTTAGTGAAGCAGGTACTTAGACCAAACTTTATGAGCGATTTTTTGTCGTTCAATAAGTAAAAGTATAAATACTTTACGAATAGTAATTAACTATGATAGAGCCATTGTTTTATAGAAGTTGATAAGTTAGTCAACTTTTTTTCTTAAACTAATTATGTTTTTGTTGTAACTAAATTTTATAGAACTTATTTCAAAAATTTTCTAAAGATTTTGATGATGCATTAACTAATCAAAAAAGTTAGTTGTGTGTTATAAAACATTTATACCACTAACCATTAAAAATAAAACTATTAAAAACCACCTATATATGCTTTATTGTAATTGTAAAATTTGAAAGCTTAGTTACTGACCTTAAAATTGCAACCTAATAACTTTTAAAACTGTTACCAATCTAGGTTGTTAAAGGGGTAATTAAATGGGGATATATATGGGTAGATAAGATAAATACTTCTAAGATACTTAAAAGTAAACAAAAGTTCATTTACAAATATAAAACAATCACACGACACACTAACTAAAACTACATTTAAACACATATGATAATACAATTATAATAAGTATCTTATAACTTAGTCAAGAAAGCATCTTAAATTTAACTGGTTTGTAATGCATCATACTTTTGCACACCGATAACTGCCGAATGCTCTGCTGAATGCTCATAACTTTCAAAATGTTGTTTATTTTATATCAAAAGCAAAGAAAACTTCTTTTTACTTACATATTCATTGAAAATAAATTAACTCCTAACAATAAAAAATGTTTGTTTTTTCAATACTGGAAGCACGTCACGAAATCTGCGTAAAACAGTTTACAACATCCGCTTTTAAATAAACTTATCGCGTGAATATTGCGACAAAACCTTTCACATTAATTAAGCTTTTACTTTAATTTAAACTACTAAGAGATTTAAAAGCTAATCAGAACTGGCGGAAAAATACAACAAAGGTCATTTAAACTTGTTAATTTATTTAAAGTTTGTGTAAACATTTTGTGTACGAACCTGCTGAAAGAAACGCAAGTCAGGTTGAATATGGACGTTGCCATGGATACAGCTCCCAAATACGCGACCAATCGACACAACCCGCTGGGAAGGACATTTTCGCCATGCAACAAATTTGCAATAGTGATAGGAAAGAAAAGTGATGAAACCTGATATACTTGAAACTATTTAAAAAAGTTGCACAATTATTAAAACAATTACAAAATCAGGTTATGTTCCTTATCTGATATAAATAGTTCTTTAAGATAGTAAAAAAAAACTGTTAAGTAACTTTTAAATAACAGAGTTAAAGTTGTAATTTTCATAATATAATCTATAACTTATTCTTGTTTACTCTACAGATTTTTTAATATACCTGTTAATAAACTAACAAAAATAATAATCATACAGAAATATAAAATAAAACTTACCAAGGCGTCTGTTGCAGCAAGACTGACAATGAACACATTTCCCATCTGGTAAACAACTGAAGAATAAAATATAGAACAAATCATCAACAAGTTACCGAATAGTCCAAAAACCCCCAAAACTGATAATGTAAACATCTCAAAAATAATCAAAGCATTTATGTTTTTGGAACTTAGATCATTTAAATTGGTTAAGTTTTTCATTTTCACCTTTTATACTAAAAAAATTTTAATAATCTAAAAGCGTACTAATAGTTTTAAATCGATATTTTTGTGTATCAATTTTTTTATTCAGTTTTGTTTATCAGAGTTTAAACAAAGCTTTAAAGAAAAAAACTTAATTACTATTTAGTTGTTGTTTTATTGAATTAAATAAATAAATCTTAAGCTTATCATTTCACGTGCTTTTATATTATTACTTAAAAAAGCTTATAAGTATACAAAAAATAACTGTTCAAAAATATAGATTCTATCGTTTGCTAACAAAAGATCCTAGTGAAATAACTTCACTGGAATATAAATAGAAAAAAATTGTACAGTAATCTTCCTTTATTGTACCAACATATGTTTCTGTGTGTTAACGAATCAACACACTTCAACTTGGTTCTGTAAATAAATAAATACTGTAAAGAAAGAATAGAAGCATAGAATAAAGTAGGTGTATACATGTCTTCATTAAAATAAAATAATTTCTACACATAATAGTTAATAATAGGTAAAATACTTAATATTAAATCCGACTGTTGTAAAACTATATAACATTTGTAATTATTAAGTCTAAATAGTATTAATAATATAAACAAGCCACTTACGCTAATGGAAAGAATATCTGATTCAAATTTTACTGTTGTAAATGAATGAACAAAATACAATCATTTCATCTAATAATTACGTCATAATATAAATGAGTCATAAATTATTCATTAATATTAATATAATTATATATCCTAAGTAATATATAGTTTTATTCATTTATTACTTATATATTTATTTCACACATGTCACTTTCTATTCTCCGACATTTCTTATATTCACTTTACCCTCCGACTGTAATTCTTCACACCTTTATGTGTTAAGTTCCAAGTTTAATTGGAATCCTGTATTCAAATCACAGATAAACCGTGCTTTTTTACCTACTACGCCCAAGAGAGCTAGTAGGTTTTTTTACTGCAGGGATATATTTAGCATATGACCACCTTGTTGTTTTACATTTTAACTTTCATACATAACACAGTTTACTTATTGTATATTTGAAATATCTGTATTGGATATTTAATTTAAACACCCGACTGCTACTTTATTAATCAATTATTTTAATAATTATTAAACACAATATATATGTAATTTAAGTCATTGTGATTTTATGTATGTCGCTATAACTTAATTACCGGTCAGTACTTTGTAAGCTCAATAACAAGTTTAGTTTTTTTTGTGTTTTGTTTTTCTTAAATTTTAATTTTTTTCATTTTTGATTTTTACATTTAAAATAAATCTGCTTCCTAATTGTATATAACTTTGATTTAATCATTACAAGCATTTAATATATAATATACATGTTGCATCGAGTTTCTGTGACTTTTGTTGTCTTCACCGTTGTTAAGTTTAATTAAATTTTATTGATTCACTAACTAATGGTTGATGTTTTATTTTTGTTCAAAATAGATTTCAAACATAAAAAACTAATTTAACAAACTTTGCAATACAAATTAAATAATTGAATTAACCTCATTTATTTTATGACGTAATTATTAGATGTAATGAATGTATTTTGTTCATTCATTGACAACAGTAAAATTTGAATAAGTTATTCTTTCCATTAACGTGAGTGGTTTATTTATATTATGATTTGTTGTTTTGTTGTGTATTTTAGTTTATTTTACTTATTTTAGACTTAATAATTACAAATATTATATAGTATTATAACAGTCGGATTTAATATTAAGTATTTTATCTATAATTAACTACTATTTGTAGAAAATATTTTATTTTAATGAAAACATGTATACACCTACTTTATTCTATGCTTCTATTCTTTCATTACAGTAATTATTTATTTACAGAACCCAGTTGAAGTGTGTTGGTTCGTTATCACACAGAAACATATGTTGGTACAATAAAAGAAGATTACTGTACAAACTGTTTTTATTTTATACGAAAAATATAAATATTCGTTATGAAAATATAATTAATTTCTTAAAACTTATATACTAAAAACAAAATAATGATTTATAAAGAACATGTTTTTTTTTCTCCGCTTCTTATCTTACAATAATAAGTATTGTTGTATAAAGCTAAGAAATAAAATTAATGTTATACCACTGTTCAGTTGATTTATTTTCAATAAAAATAAAACTAACTTATTTTTTATTCAACTCAATGTTTTTTTATTTGCGCAAAACTATTCTCTTTACTTTATTTTAATTAATGTTACATTTTTTAGGGTCCTATACAACTAAATATTTAAAAAAAGTAATCTTAATTAAGTTTCTACTCATAAACACAGATAAGCTTATTTTATAAATTTGAATAAAACTTGCAAGTCAATGCAGTACAATAATTAACAAAACGTTCACCAAAGAACTAGTTTAGTTCACGACAAAAAAAAAGCATAAAAAAGTTTTTTTTTAATATCTTTATAAGTAAACAAGTTTAAAGCATTTTGAATTTAAATACTATAAACTTCTTTAAAAATTTAGCTATCTGTATATTTTTTTATAGAAAGTACAGTCCTTAAAAAATGTAATACACAACTCTAAATAATGTTGGTTATTGGTTTAAAGTAAACCTATAAACAGTATTTTTTAGTATTTTTGAATTACTAAAAAAATCATTAGATAAATATTTAATACTTTATAAAAGTTGTTTATTAAAACATTATACTTGTTTTATAACAAAAGTAAAAAAAATAGTAAAATTATCTAAAACTGATGAAGTTTATTACTAGTTATAAGTATCTGATTAGTAGCTTTTTTTAAAGTGCCAAAAATTAATCTTAATAAAAATAAATACTGCTAAGGTCAGCTTTCATCTAAAAATTATATATACCTAGAGATGATAAATAATACGAAAAGACTATTCAAAGCACAATGAAAAATATACCGAGGAAAAAACAAATCAAAAAAAAAAATTTTCTCCTTAAAATTCAATGAAATTGCTTATTCTGACGTTTATAATAAACGTAAAACAAAAAAAAGAGCTTTTATTAAAAAACGTGTTTCCTTAATTTACACTGCAATTCCAATAAACCAGCGATATATGAATATTTAATAATTTATCATGAAATTTTAATTAATTAAACGTACATTTGCAAAAACTACTTGTATTTAAACTTTTAAGCTAGAAAATCTAGTTTACTTATTAAATAAAATATACTTATTTTTAACAACAAAAACTTTTTTATTATAAGTTTATCGTAAGAATACTAGAAAAATTTGATTAAACAATTCAAATCAAGCTATTCTGATTACTATAATTCCGAAATAAATTTTCAAAAAACAAACGTTATGTTAAAAAACACTTTACAATGGTGAACTTTAAGAGAGTTTAAAGATGATTCATCATAACAATTGAAAGTTATTAAGCTAATAAGATAACGTTCTTTTGAACTATTTATTTTAAAGAAACTAATTTTTATTACTTTTTGCCATAAATTTAAATATACTGGAAGTATAACAATACACATAATATATACTTTTTAAAATCTAAACACTAAAAAAGGGATAAAAAAATTGACATTTAGAAGTTTAAAAACTATAGAATTACTATCCATAAACTTCTAAATATGATACTAAAAAATGTTTCTACAAAGATTGAAAACATTATTTTTGGAAATATGTAACTTGAACAAAACTATGTAAAAGGCACTTTCGAATTATTTTAAACTGTTCTAAAAGCTTAAAGTATTTAGGGAACCACACTAACATATACTTTTTAAAGCTGGTTTTTATTTGAAAATAATTTCAAGATGTTAAAATAGAATTTAAAAGTTTTAACACTATGCAAATGATTAACCTTAAACACGTGAAAACGTGTTTAAATATGTTATTGTAATTGAAATTTGTTACAATGAATATAAATCTGTTCAAACAGAAAAAATATTTTTATAGCTTGTTTGTTTTTACAACTCGGATAACTATTTTTTATTTTTGAATATTTAAGAAAACTTTGATCATTGTTTGATAAAAAAAGTTTAATATTTTCTTTTAAGTTTACAAGTACGGATTTTTTTTTGAAAATAAAACATATTTGTAGAAGTAATAGTTTATAACTATTTTGTTTAAACGTTGAATAATTTTAATCTTGGTATTGGTAGAATATTATTTTCATACTATTAAGATTTAGGAACAATTATCCTTAATTTAATTACGAAGTATAAGTACAGTGCTTATTTACTTATCCGGACACGTTGGGCAAGATTTTCTGTAAACGTGTCCGGATAACTAAAATCCCGGATAACTACAAAAAATAAGTTTTTTAATATATTAATATAACTGCTGCATATAATGCAATGCATAATAAAAGTGTTATGGTAAAAACAAATACATAGTAATTGTAAGTATTATATAATAAAATGATAAATAGTAAAAGCTAAACTTAAGGTTAACTAATTTATTTTTTTCTTTGGTAGAAAAACATCAGACTTACTAACCCTCTGCAACCATATACATTTTTTATGGGTTAAGCAAGTAAAGTTCATCATTTGTAATTCCAGCTGCCCTAACTATTAATTTTGAAAAAATATTAACTTTTGTTTATGAGAAAAAATAAATTAAATTTATCTTTAAAAACAAAAATAATGTAAACCTATCTCTTTAAATAAAATGAAAGACTTTTTTTTTAATTAGAAAAACAGACAGAAAAAAACGGGAAACTTTGACTAAGTTTAAAGTCATTTTAACGGAAACATATCACTCCTAACAAACTAGTGTTAATTGGAAGTTTTACTAAAGTTGGAAATGATATATATTTGTTTTATAGTTTTTCCACGTTTTCAGTAGAAAACTTATGGAATTTAAAAAGTTGCGAAACTTTTTGAATGAATTTTTGTGTTACTATTGAAATTTTTTATAATTTTTTTCTGACCGAAACTGTCCGGATAAGTGAGCGTCCGGATAAGTGAAGTCCGGATAAGTGAATAAACACTGTACTTAGTATAACTATTGACTTTACTATTATATCAAAAGCGACAACTTATTTATGTTAAGCGTGTTTTGTAGCAACGACTAAAGAAAACATATTAAAATCAACAATTTATGAAAAATCTTTAATATGTTCTTGAACAATAATCAAATACGCCAGGAGAAATTTTATACATAACGACCGTACGTTGTCAATTTGTATATAAACTGGTATTGTATGTCTTTGTAGATCTAAGTTTAAACATTTTTTAAACAATAAAACTTTCTGAGACATTGCTATTTTCTTACTAACTTAAAAACGATATATATAAGTTGCCAATGTTTATAAAACGTATTTACTCAGAAAATTAAAACATGCTTGGTATTTTATAAAAAAATGTTACAGAGTAGAACAAGAATTCGAAATCTACTATTTGCTTACAGGACTAGACTTGTAAAGCGTAATCTTTGGTAAAAAACATCTTCCAAGTTTAATTTTAAAATAGCCTGTAACTTAAAACAAAAAGCTTCTTAAACAATTTCACTAAAGTATTATTTGTTAAAGCGGCGAGTTTAGACTGTAAAAACTAGAAAACAGTTAGTTTATCTGTTCTGTACAGTCAGAAGTTTTTTAACAAAAAAAATCTTTACAATAAAAAAAACTGGCAATTGTGTAGTAAAAATAATAAACATACTCTTCGTTTTAAAATGATAGAGGAATTTTAATATAATATTGAATTTGTATCTTAATTTTATTTAACTTGATAACATCGCATAACAGTTCTTTTAAGAAAAACAGGCGTTTTTAATAAATGTAAGTTGCATGATATTTGGATTTTTATTTAAGTATAGCTAGTAGTTCCTGTTATAGATACCACGTTACAATAAAAAATAAAAACTTTTTAAAAGAATGAGAATTATTTTTATTTACAACATTTTATTAATTTGTCTCGGTAATAAAAAAATGTATACGTGTTCAGTATTTAATCTTTTTATCTTAACAAGTTCACAAAACACTTTAGGAACACATCTAATTAAGTGTAAATGATAATTGTAAGCGGTGTTAATTAAAGCTATAAAACTTTTGCTTGCGTTAAATAAGATGTACCGAACACATATAAGTCAGTTTTAATGAAATTATTTCCTCATTTTGAATAGTTTTATAGTATGTTTAATTATAAAGTAATTAAAACTTTTAAGATGTGTAAAAGCAGCTATAATTTTAAAAGCAAACAATTTTAATTTCAACCTGTATCAAATATCTATATAAGTTTTGCTATTAGCACAAATAATCTTTTTGGTTTCAGTAAACCAAAGTCAAAAAATCATTAAAGTGTATTTTTCAATAATATTAAATTTCAACACTCCTTAAAGATATTATTTTTTTCTATAATAGTCATGAAATAAGTTCTATCTATTAATTTATATAGGTTAAGTCCCGAAACTAAAACTAATTTTTCTAGTATTTGTTAACTAAAGAACTATAAACAAATGCTAAAGCCACACTGTAAATTAAACTAGTAGACCAAAGCGATATACAAAGATTCATTTTAAAACCTTTTCACTTTGTAAGCATATAAAAATCTTTCGTTTATACAAAAAAATCGAAATTTCAAGCTTTATTAGCGTATCATTTTATTATAAGTTTACCTTACTAAATTTATAGAAGACATAGCGACAAAACAGTTTATTATAAACACTTAGTATTACATAAAAATTATCTTGGCTAGAAATAGTATATTGTTTAAAACTATATTTTATAACCAGTTGCAAGCTACGAAGATGTCAATTTTCCTAATAATGTTTTGCAATATTATATTAATTTTTTTCAATAGTTTTTTATAACTTATTACTTTTTCAAAGACTAGTTAAGTAGTAAACTTAAAAAATATATCTTTAAAAACGAACCGTAAAAATATTAATACAATCGTAAAAAATATTGAATTCTAAAAGTTAAATTTTCACTGTTCAAACCACAAACTTTATGACTTTATGTATGACAAGCTAGATGTTGCTTAAAACGGAACATCAATAGTTTTAAAATTTAAAACTTATTCTTATATGTTTTATATGCACATCAAAAAACTATTTTGTTTCACATCAAATAGAAATACTACTTTTTTTAAGATATGAACTTGCCGTTTATAAAGTTTAAGTTTAAAACCCTTCTAAGATCGATCTAAAAGCTATAGTTAAGAAAAAGTTGTGAAATTGTCGCATCAATTTGTTACTAACAAATAAATAAACACTTTTTAAGACCTTTGTTGCTACACCATGCTCTAAGGTTTCAATACTATTTTTCATTAAATTAAAAGAAAATATTTTTCACCAAGTTAAAAAAAGTTTCAACTTGATGTAAATTTAAGTAGCTTATATTTTTTAAATTACTGTTTAAAAATATTTCATCTTGTATAAGTGCGTAGTTCTTAAACTTTTCATAAGATTATAAACTTTTAAAAAAATTCTGTCTACTTTAAATTACTCAGTTTGTAGTATTTTTTAAAAAAACTATTCCTATCATGTTTAAAATATCTTTTAAAACATAAAGAGAATTATTAAAACTTGTTAATAGATATCAACTAAAGCTTTTATGAATAAAATAAACTAGCAATTAATAGTATAAAAGAAAACTACTGTGTGCCACAAATACGAATGCCGGTTTAAATTAGAGAAAAAAAAGTAGCCAAAGAAAGGTAAAAGTGAAAACAGTAATACAAATGTCTAAGAAATAAACATAAATGTGGCATTTTGCCGCTCTCTACTTACACACAAATAGACACGTAGCTTTACATAGCTTTTTAATGGTAAATGAAAAAGAATTTCATTAGTTATTATAAGGTACACACTAGCAAAAAAACAGAAAAGTTTTTAAATATATTGACCTACATGTATTAAGCACTATATATGTATAGTTTTTTACTAAAATATTTATACAATAGTTAATAACAGAGAAGAGTTTTTATTAACTACAGTTATTGTTTATACAATCTAATTTATTCTAAATGTTATAATGTTACAAAATTAGCGTAATTACTAGTAATATTTTTGTAAGATATATTAAATCAGAAAGTACTAACAAAATAATTTAACCTAGTTTTTTAAACTAATACAGAGAAAAAATACAAACCTTGATTACTATGGTTGAATATTTAAATATAAAAAAAAGTTGAATATCATTTATTAAACAAAATAGTATAACTCAGCTTTTAATTTATTTTGTATTACAACGTTTATGTTGGTTTTTGAATTCTTTTACAATAAAGCAATTTTTTATCTTAAAAAGTACACAAAAAATTTTAACTTTTTTCTATTTATCTTGGTTGAAGTGAGTACTGCTGAATGCTCGTTGTGAAACGTTCAAAATACCCTCTCCTGTACAGCACTGCTACCCCAATCACCACACCTGCAGTTAATACGACAACTATCAACACTAACAGTACTGTTGTAGCCACGGAAGCGTGAGAATCAGCAGCTTCCTTTGTTGGTATTTTGGTTTGTGATTCTTTTTTATCATCGAATTTAGTTGTAAAAAATTCAGTAACTTCACTTTTACTTTTAGTTATGGTCATATCTTTTAAGGTATGGTTGCTTACTAAGCAGTTGCTTATTGGGTCATGTTCTTCACCATAAACCTCGTCATATTTAATCAAGGACAAAACTTTTTTGCTGTCGCTGTCAGGACAAAGCTCACAGTGGCCGAGACGACTGCAAACTGTCCCCTCGGGATTCATTAAAGATACACCTAGCACTTCATAGTTAATTGTCCAACTGCAATGACATTCAAAAGGATTATCGCTAATTCTAAGCGTATAATTGTGATCTAAAGGTATCGCAGATCTGTTCAGAAACTTAAGCCTGTTGTCTCTTAAATCTAAAAGTTTGAGATTTTGGTTATAAACTAATCCATTTGGCGCTATGCTACTAATATTGTTCTCATTAAGAAGTAACGTTTCAATGTTAGAAAGATATAACATTTTATTTATTGAAGTAATTTTGTTTTCACTTAAGTCCAAGTGTCTTAAATTCAAAAAATGTTCGTGCATTTGGTTTGGTAATCGCTCAATGTTGTTTTTTGACAATTTTAAGGTTCTTAAAAAAGCCATCAAATGAGTTAGAACATAGTGATCTATGTTATTTGAACTTAAGTCAATCGTTAAAGCGTTAGGAAAAACGCCTAACAGTGATCCCCATTCAACACTTAAGTCTGAATTGGTCAGTTTAATGTTTCTAGTAAAACCGTAATGGCAAGACCCTATACTTTCCATAACACAGCCAGTAAGGTTGCTACCTACACTTTCAATTCTGCTACCTGAAAAGTTTTCGAGAGGACTGTCTTTCATAAAAAACGAATGCAGATCAACTGATAGCGCGGGCGATTCTTCAACATCTAAGCTTGTTAAGGAGCTATTTTTACCGCCGTTAAAGTTCTCTAAAGACAATTTTTTCAGTGGATTATTTCCTATTTTTAGTAACTGCAAAGTCTTTGGAAACACTTTTGACGGTAAGTTTGAAATCGAGTTAGAGCTCAGGTCAAGTTCAGAAAGATTTGGCATCCCTGAGAATACATTGCTGGATATATCTTTACTAGATCCAATAGAATTGTAAGCGAGAAAAAGAGACTTCAACGATGTTAAGTTTGCGGCTCCTGACAAAGTGCTGATGTTGTTGTCCTCAACTTTCAGTGTTCTCATGTTTGTGAAAGCGAAAAAATCGTCAAAGTTTAAACTATCTAATTGGTTAGTACTGAGGTCGACGCTAGTAAACGTAGCTGCCTGTTCAGCACGTAGTGATTTCAAAGTACCAATATCGAAGTTGTTTATTGATTCGTGCCCACATTTCAACATGTAATTGTCACAAGAACAATTTTCGGGGCAGTCTTGTGCTTGCGCGGCATTGCTTGCGTTGGAGTAGTACAAGAGTACAATGGTGATTCTGGTAAGAAATTTGTGAAACATTTTAATTATCTAAAAAAAATTTTTTTTTTTGAAGTTACTTAAAAAGTTTGAAAAAATATTTTAAAGTTTAATCGTAACGCAAATATTTTTTGTAATGCTTTTTTATGGTAAATATTATTAAAATTTTTTATCATCATACATAAAAAAAAGAAATTTACTCGGTAAAAATAGGCTTTTTAAACTTTCTTTTTAAATAGCAATATTTTAAGAAAAATGTATTTAGTTTTCACACTTTAATTTGCAGTTAATCTTATATTCTTAAAAAAAAATTCTAAGAATGGTATCTTTATAGCAATCAATATTTTGTAGGATATTTTTCTACTTTTTAAATAATAGCAAGTATGGCCTTAAACAATTTTAATAAATAAAAGTAATTATCTTTAAACAATCAAAGTTCAGAATTTATTTTTAGAATAAAAGCAAATAAACTTATGCAATATCTAGTTTAAAACAAAAAACTATAAAAAATCTCAACAACTAAAACTTTTACTGTTGAAATATTTTTTATTTTTCTTAATCTAAGTATCTTTACATAAATGTTTGTATTGTAAAACAAAATACTTATAAATAGCATAACAAGAGTATAAAAAGAAAATAGCAATTTTTATAGTCTTACTTCAAGCTTAAAACTCCAAACAAAATTTGCTTAACTATCAAAAATAAACAACTTCGACTTTTAACAAAAAGTTATCATAAGACATTTTTTATGTTAGTTATCAAAAAATTATGAGCAAAAACTTTTATCTAGAACTGGTTTTACTTCAATGACTTTAAACTTTGCTAAACTTTTATAAAGTCTACTAAAACTCATCACATTGAAAAAACTTCATAAAAAAAACTTTCTCTTAAATTGAGTTAAGATGCAAAATGCCGGTCGGCAAGTAGAAGGCAAAATAAGCAATATGCGGTTGAATTTGAATTCATTTTAGATTTTTCAAATAGTTAACAATATAGGAAATAGTTAATAAAGTTTTTGCTTAAGAATGCTAATTTTTAATTGACTTTCTCTTCGGTATATTTAGTAAACAAAAAACTGTTTTAAACATATTATTGGTTTTAACTTGTTAAATATGCAACAAAAAGCAAAGTTGAAACAGTAATTAGCTTTTTTTTAATAGTACTAATTAAGTAAATAAATTAATTATGTAGTTAAATGATCTAATAAAATACAAGTTTCGTTTTACAACCTATGAAGAATTTTCTTTAGTTTTTACTTTAGTTATTCTGTCATAAAACTAGTATAGTTTTAAATCAATAATGAAAAGTTTATTAAGAATAAGCTAAAGATATTTAAGATAAAAATCATACTTAACATTTCTTCTAATATCATATAAGTTTGCATATCAACAAAATTGTAAGACATGTTAAAAAACTGCTATTAAGCATTCTGCGTTGAGTAAATTAGTTTTTGCTTAAAAATTTCTGCATTTAACGGACTTTATACCAAAATAACTTACTAGTTTGATCATAAGACGTCTCGATGCAAACTTATAAAGCATAATTCATTATTATAAATTAGTTTATTTTGTATATATAGCTTCACAGTTTTAAATAACATAAATAAATGAAACTGATTTTTGATTATAAATATATTTCAATAATTAATTGAGTAAGTATGTAAAGTGTAAAATTTTAGTTTATAGTTACTATGAATTGTAAATAGTTGATAAAAATAACTGTAAGTGCGCAACTAACTAGTATATTTGAACAAAATTATTTGTTAGTAAACTAAGCACTAAATTTAATATTACACTATTATACAACCTAGTTATAAGGCTAAAAACAGAATAAATTCTAAAACTATGCCAGGATTGATTTAAATAGAGCATATAAAAGCGATTTTGATATCTAAAAAAATATTGAAGATGTGCAACAATATTAACACTTAATTACATTACTTCATGTCTTAATTTATAATATAAATTGAACTAAAACTTAAGCTTTGTTTACAAACTTATTTTGAATTGAGCTATATATTTTTTAATTTACGATTATAATGACAATAAATAAATCTTTTGATGTTTAAATTTTACAAAAACAATAAAAAACAAACATAGATTTATTTCGTTATACTATGGCTAATTTAAACTTAAGTTCAGTTCGAGTTCTTTTATATAAAATTATATGATGTGTTACTTTATTTTTTATATAAGTTTTATTATACTCTTTTAAAAATCTACTAAAATAACTAACTTTTTGTTTTTACTAAAAGCTTAGTTGGTTTTATGTTTTAAAATTCTTTAATTATTAACAAATAAAACAGACTAAAAAGGTATAAATCAAATTAGTATTGGCTTTTATAGCGAAAATTTTTTTTCTGGTCTTAAAACTAGGAAACTCAAACAACGGATATTGTTAAATTAGTCTTAATTTTAGGCAAGTAAAAAACTAAGAAGAAAAAATCTTAACGAAATACCAACTATAGACTATAAATTGAAAAAAGCTAAACATTAAACAAAAGCTAAATATTTTTTTTAAATGTTAAAGCGAGGTTTTTTAGTTATTAAGTACTGTATTAGAAGGTAATCTTATTTAGATATATAAAAAAACGAAAAATTAGTACTTTGTTTTAGCAGAAGGCCCTAGCTGTACATTAAAAACCTCTTAAATGCAGTCAATAAACAAACAAACAAATTGATATTATAAACCTTTTTACAAAATAGCGTATTTAATAGATCCTAGTATTTTTTATTTCAGATACAAATAGTTAACTTATTTGTAAATATTTTTTTTATAATCTTTCTTAGTTTGCTTATATATTCTGTAACACCTGTATGTTAAAATCAAATTGCAAAATTACCTAAATTAGGTTTATTTAAGTTTAAACTGAAACAGAGTTTTGTTTTCACTTTTATAAACAATAATTGATTCTGTAATGATAAATGTTTAATAAGAGCACTTAGCTTTTTTTTCCATTCGTAACACATAAGTGTATAAGAAATAATGCAACACATCTAATTTTTAAAGAAAAAAAAAAACAGTGATTTACAGAATATTTCATAAACAATAAATTTGATATTTTTTTTAAGTATAAATTTTTTTTAAGTAAATACTTTACGATTAGAAAATAAACTTTAAGGTAAACGTTTGTCAAATAAAGGGTTCTCCAGAGAGGATGCTATTGCTCTTTTTGGGCAAATTTAGTACGTCGGGGGGCAAAAACAAGAATAAGGGTAAACTTTGAAACTTTAGGTAGACTTTGAGTATTTATTTTGGAGCTTATGATTTTGATAAGTTTAACCTGATTTTTAAAACTTAACCTTAAAACAAGATACAAACATGGTTTTTCCAAAGTGTACGATATTAGTGGTAATAACCAGTAAATGACAAAAAGTTTATAGGTAATCAGTTAATGAAGATGAAATAAATAATAGCAATATCTAAAAAAGGGGCAATTAATTTTAAATTTCAACATAAAGGGAAGGTTATGAAATCGAGTATGGGAAACCATGAATTATTTTAAAGCTAAGTTATAATTTGTCTAAGTTTAATGCAGTTTAATGTAGATACGATATAAGTATGTCTTAAAACAAACACATAAGTTTTTTAAAAGATGATTTCAACATTAAGTTAATTTAAAGAATAAAATATAACACTGAATTTATTAATAATATTATAATATAATTATTTATAAATACTAAAAAAAACTTTCTTGATGAAGAAGTATATCAATATACGATACTTACTTTTAAGATCGAGATAAAACAAATACTAGTAGTTTTCTATAGTTATTTTCGTATCAATCTTGTTGTATAGACTTTAAAATTTTTATGTAGGTAGTTAATAATCTAATATAAAATTTCTCCAAGTAATTTTTAAATATTAAAAATATGTAGTTTTTACAGTGAAAGAAGTTATTAAAAAAAATTGGATTATGGTGTATTAATGTACTGCAAAGTTTACAATCATTTAAGCCTGTATGAAATATAATTCTAAGTTGATATAAGCTATTAAATTCAAAATTTTATCAAGTTTGATTTGTTTTTTAAGACATTTATATTTATGTGTTACAACTAAAAATAACAATTTCATTACGTAGAACATTAAGAAAAATATATAATTTAAATTTAATTTTTTAGAGCGAACAAAAAGCAGCTTACTTAGTGACCTACCGGATCCGGATCTTGTTTTCAAATTATGATCCGACCGGATCCGACAGGTTTACTAAAATATATTTTTTTATTAGGCCGGAAAATTGAAAATTAAAATCGATGGGCGTTGTAATTAGAAAAAAATGTACAATCACTTTTTCCAAATCTTATACAAGATTAATGGCAAAAATATACTAAAAAATTTTTTTTTAGTTACTACTGTTTATGAAAAATCACATTAAAAGTACTTTGAAGGAACATTTGTTTTCAAAAGCACTTTCAAGGGAATATTTGTTCCTAAAAATATTAATGTTCTTTTTTGTGCTATTTGTTCTCAAAATAAATAAAGGTTGCCTGTTTGAGAATTGTAGTTTATCTCTTAAATTTTCAATAATTGTTTTTGTGTAGTTATTATTTTTTTTTAATCTAGTTATATCTTTTATACAATTTTTTTGTTAACTAAACAACAACATTTCTTACAATACTCCATTCAGATACAAACTGCATTTGAAAATACTGAACAAATGAAATCATGCAGGTATAAGAACAAAGTTCAACTTTTAAGCTGGTAGATAACTAAAACCGTATTATGTGTTTCATGCTATTATAATTTTTTTATACTATTGATATATTTTTGAAATAATTTGTTTTTTTAATTTTAATTATGTTTTGTTAATGCTCTGCTTTTTTTTTTTTTTGATTTGTTATACAAAGATCATGTACTAATTAAAAGCAATATAAACATACAAATAAATATTAAAAACAGACTTTAACTTTTATTAAACTCAATAAAATCATTTTATTAATTGTTTACTTAATTATACATTTTTATATTATTTATACAATTATTACTTATGTTTTTTTTTTTGAAAACTTTAAATTTGACAATTTCTAATGGTTTTTATCAATAATATAATGAAATTAATTTAATATTTTATTTATAATTAAGTTTATAATATATATATATATATTTTAGTTAGAAAACGTCGGTTTATCCCGCCGAATTGAGGTAAACAAAACAACAGTAACAAGTGTGCACTTATTCATTGAACGATGAAGAGTACACTAACAAGGATATAAGCGATTATAAACTAAGAACAAATAATGATTAAGATTACATTTTTGTTTTAGTTAAGTATCCCACATGTATAAGCAGCTTTTTCCATTTAGAAAACTTACTTTTGTGTTTTTCGTTAAAAACTTTTGAGTTTTCTATAGCGACGAGAAAAGACTTTAAAATGATTATAAAGCTATAATTTACATCAACTATCATTGATAAATGTATCAATACTTTCAATTTGTTTATGCTTGATGATTTACATGTATCTTTTTAGAGACGTTTTGTTATAAATTTAGTGTAATCGTTTTTTAAAATTGTTTCCAGCAAAAAAAGACTACTACTGTATATAATTATGAGAATCCGGATCTATTTTTGAAATCAAAGGCCGGAACCGGATCCGTATCTTACAATAAATGGCCTGATCCAGCACGATCAGGTAGACCGCTATTCTGTAACAATTGAACTCGTACTACAAGAATGAAAAAAATAATGCGTATGAAGCATCAAAGCTGTTTTTATTATTTGCTTACGTATATCATTATTATCATTATATTGGTAACTGTGTAATGTTGGACTCAGACATCAAAACCTGAGCCACTTAAACAGGACACAAAAAAAAATTTGAACAAACCTGTTATTTATTAAGAAAAAAATTAAAGAAAATTTAGTTTATAAAGAACTTATCTACAAGTTTAAAATTATTTGCTTGATATATAAGGCGATAACTTAGTACATACAAACACTTTTGAACTAAATTAATAAAAGTAAATTAATATTCTGTTGGGGGGGAGGCGTAGGAAAATTAAAATAGCTACTATTACAAATATAATAATAAAAGAAACAGTAGTTAATTTAGATGAGACTAAATATATATTTTTTTGTTTTTAATCGAAAACTATTGAATATTAGTGATACTTATTGTATTTTAATTAAATTGTTTTCGTTTTAAGCAAAAATGTTCAACCTTCCTACACCATACCACACCCCCGTGGTAACTTGTTACGCACTGTCTTTGCTCAGTGAAAAAAATGAACCTTGCCACTGACTGTTGTTAAAACTATTGATAAACTTTATTTGTATATTATTTCCTCTTAACTGTAATTTATTATGAGAAAAACTGAAAAATTAATTAGAAACAACTTAAATTTGCCATTAATAATTTTATAAAGTGTTAATAAACCAAATTCCCATATTCTACATTCTAGAGATACCAATCCAAACTTAATTAGTTTATCATTATTTAATGTATTAGATATGTTACAACGGTTACATATAAAAAGGATAAAGTTTCTTTGCACAGACTCAGTTTTATTAATGTCTAATTTCAAATAGGGCTTCCAAGTATGGGTAATGTACTCAAGTTTAGGACGAACGTAAATTTCAAATACTTTTTGTTAGAATACTTGCTGAATTAGTTTAAAAACTTTTTAATATTTTTCATGATGAAATTTGTGCAACTTTATATAAATAATTGATGTGTTCATTCGATTTTAAATTTTCAGAGATATATATTCCTAAGTCTTTAAAAACTTTAAATGCTGGTATTTTGGTGTTACTTTTTAAAAGGTCAATCGTATATATACATACAAGTTTTGTTGCAAGTTGTTTTCCTTTAGCTTATTTAAGATATTTAACTAAACTGATTTATAGCCTATTGTTTTTGTTCAATATTCTTATTCAATACTATATAAATTAAAATTTTAGAAATATTTATTTTAAATATAAAATGTAATATTAAATACGTGACAACAAAAAAGTAGTATTCTGAAACAAGTTTCTCATACAAACTTAATTAAATTGTAAGTATTTCTACTTGATATATTTAGTTTTTACAATTAAGTATACGAGATAAACATTTAAATCTTTAATTTTTTTTTGAAGGCAACGAACAAATAATAGTTTGTAAAAAATAGCTAATGTAATAATAATCTTCTTTACCAAACAACTAAAAATCATTCTTTACTTAGACAAAAAACCTTACATGCAAAACACTGAGAAATTTTTATTCATTTAATGTAGAGTAGACTTCTAAGGTTAAATATAAATATTTATAAAATATATAAAATGAACTGTTAGAATTATTTTTATAAAACAGCTTTAAAGTTTACTTGTTGAACTGTTGAGTTTGTACAAACTAGAAATTAGCAAGTTTCCGATAATTAAGGGGATAAACGTAAGTAAACGTCTTGTAGCTTGTGTAAATACAAAGTGATGAATAAGCATTTTAAATTGTAACTGCTACTGTTTGCATAGCGGTAACGTTGAATTATCAAAGAGAACGTTTTTAGTTTAAAATTTTTTATTTATTAATTTATAACAAGTTGTGCATAACATAGATACATAATTAAGTGATGGATAGTATGTATTAAGATTCTCGAAACTTACCGTGTGTTGCAAGCAGTTCTCATTATTTATGCTTTTTAAAATAACAATGATTGCAAATTCTATGGTTACTTGTACTTTTATTGTCTTACGTCCAGTCTAAAACGTTTAAGTTTTAGAAAATTCATTAAAAATGGCTTTGTTTTTAAAATATATATACATTTGGCTCTATAGAGCAAAAATAATTTTATGTTATTCAGTACGTTTGTTTTTTGAAATACTGCTATATATAACATATTAAACAGTGTTGTAAATTAAATGCTTAACGTAATTTTACATTAAACAAAAAAAGTTTTATATAATGTTTTTATAACCTTTTTACTTCCTACTATGGAGCTGTGAATTTAATATCAATTCAAAAATAAAACAATATTTGTTTTTCAATTTATAGTTTTTAACTGAAAACAGTTCATTAAAAGTAAAAATTTACTCAGTAAACTTACTTTTTTATCAACTGTAGAAGTTTCAGAGTACAGGCTAAACAAAACTTAAATTTTTTGAAAGTTCAATTTTTTTTTACTTTTCAAGCATTTTTATCGAACAAATTTTAAAAAGTAAATTTTCAAAAAGTTTGAATTGATTCTGTCTTATTTTAAAGTTAAAAGTTATACTTTCCGTGTTTTAAACACAATTTGATTTTTAGACTACCATTTTAACAGTGTTTACTTAATAAAGCTAACATTTGTTTACTTAGTCGCAGAATTTTAGTTTTACTGTTTTTTAAATTTTTACTTTTTAAAGATAAACCTCTCTTTCAAAAGCAAACAGTATGACTTATGTTCGTTTGGAAGTTGCCTGCAATGTAAATATTTAAAAAATACGCTTCAAAACTTCATAGTTGTAGTGTTTTTAGCATTTTTATCATGCAGTTGAAAAAAGCTGTTTTTGTTGTTTCTGCTTTGTTAGTTTTACTTTTCACATTTTTTCAGTATTGGATTGAAATTAGTGAGCTGGTCACCCCTTATCCTAAGCTATGTTTGTTTTTGTTTTGTTTCTAGTAGAAATTTATTTTATAATCTATTACCTAATTCTTGGATAAAGCTTCAAAAATAAATAAAATCTTATCAATTCATTATAGTTTTTTAAGGATAAGTCTAAAGTATTAATAGTTGATTTTGAAATAAAAACTGTATAAAATATGTACTTTTGTTACAACCGTGTACTTATTATTCTAGTGCTAAAAAACCTAACCTCAGTTTGTATTGTCTATTGTTATTATGATAGTTAAAAGACTAAAGTCTTTAAAGCTTTATGTTTATTGTTCAGCAAATTTTAGTAAAATATTTCTATAATTTTTATCTTTTTTATTAATATTTTTGTTTGGAGGATTTCTTAAATTTTCAATCTTAAGTCGTTTACTTTTTCATAATTGATTTGTTTTTTTACTTTAAATAAAATTTTGATTAAACTCTTATATTGTTTTTTAATCCACTTAGCTGAATTATAAATTTAAAAGTTTTGCTATTAATACCTAGTTTTTCATTATAAAGTGTATTTATAAATAAAAATAAACTAGTAATAATTACGTTCACAATCCTTTACGATCTTTATATTTTGAATACAAAAAAATAAAATTTGTTTTTACTGGATCAATACAACGTAGTTTTAAAAGCAAGTAGAAGTATTTGGCTTTAAATAAAATGGCATATTAAAATTTTCTACAGATGCGGTTTAAAGTCAGTAACATAAATGTTTTAATGCATAAATATTTATTTGTTTTATAAGTTATTCACCAGATGTTATCTTTATTTTTTAGGATTTTTAACAAACAAAAATGCAGCTATCACTAATTTACACATAAACTAAATAAATACAGTTGTTTTTTTTAAATTGCTAGAACATTTATTTTACTAAAATATAAAACTAAATGTCGAGAACAGTGGTTCCCTAAGTTTAAAACTTCTAAAACTTAGTATGTTCTCAAATAAATAAGTGTACTCTTAGTTCTTATGTAAAATCCAAATACTTAAAAAAACTGATTAAACAAAATTAAAATATTTATTTGCACGATGTTTACAAAACCCCATTTAAGAAAAAACTGGTACACAAAATAATTTAGTATATAATAAATAAAACCATTTTTATCTTTTAAAAGTTTCAAAAGTTGTATGATCAGACCTTTACCTAACTTGAGCTTGTCTCATGGCATACTTAAATCTATCTTAGGCTCTGTTAGACTTTCATTTGATGTTTTTCTTATAATTTTTATTGATGAATAATATTATTAGACGAGTTGAAGGCTTTTTGTAATTAGCATTATGAAATATAAATAACTTTACTAAATAAGTGTTTTTGTACCTAATAAGCTTTTATGCACATTAAAATAGCTTTTGTTAAAACATTGCTCAGACGAAAATTTTAAAAGTGCTGGTCTACAGTTTAGAATAACTAGATTACATAGGTCAATACTAACTTAAATGATACTTTTTATACTATTTAAACTAAAAAATAAAAGTTTTTTACATACTTTATTCAAATAAACAAAAAGATAAATTGTTTGTAATATTTCTAGCTTCTGAATGGGTAGCAATAGATATTGGTGTAATAAATCTCAAAGAGAATGAGTTAAATGACCCTCAATTTGCTTTTAAGCGATTTGAAAAACGAAGAGAAAGACTTGAAAAGTTTTGTGAAGTAAGTTAAAAATACTTAGTTATATATTTCAAGTGAGTTTTATAAAGACTAAAATGGAAAGATGTTTTATTTTTCTACACTAACTCTTTTGTCAATTTTAAAGTGAAGTAAACAATCATTTACTCTTTTTGTAAAAAAAAAATGTTTGTTTTTAATTTCTCGTAAATATGTCTATCTTTCAAAAGCGGTAAATTGTCATTTGAAAAAACACTTATATCTTATAACTATAATTCAAACTATTCACTTAACTTGAATCTGACTTTTTATAAAAGCTACAAGCATAACTTGTACTATAAAGTAGAACCTGTAGTTTATAAAAAGTGTATTGGTAAAATTTCACTAAACATGAGTAAGTTTGAGAGGTATAACATTTTTTTGTTTTCAAGTTGAAACTTTTTGTAAGCTTTAATATTTCTCTAAATAAATGTTATATAATAAATAATTGTGTAAACATTTTTAAAATATTTGTTTTTCTGTATAAAGATCATCACGTTGTTTAAAGCAATTATTTTACTTTGTTTCTTATGTTTTGTTTTTAACTTAACGAGATATTTATAAAGTACTTCATAAGGAAACTAAATACATGCTTTGATTAAAGTTAAATCATATGAAAATATTTGCTTCACGAAGCGTCGTTGCATTTCTTTATAGGTTGGCTACTTACATGGAGTCTGGAGTAAGGAAGATAAAATCAAGTACAGTACAGAATGGATACCAAATGAAAATTTTGTTGTTTCACCTCAAAACAACTTTTTGTTTTGCACTGTTCCAAAATCAGGTTAAGTATAAATTATCTTTTTTATTTAAACATACTTACAAATATAATTACTATAACTATATAGATATTATAAAACAGTCCATAAGAGTTTACTGCAGCTTAATACTTATTAGTCTGTTATAAATATTTTTTTAACATCCTCGGTTAAAAAAGGGTTAACAAAAAAAAAGCTTTATACAATTAAAGTTATAAGAACAAAACTTTATTTAAATCGGGAATAACTTTAAAGGCAATTGTCTTTACAAGTAAGTTATAACACTAGTGCAACATAAACAAGTTGCAAATTTAAGACCTTGTTTTGTTTACCTGATATCATAAAAATACGCAATATACAAAAACTTAAACAACACGTAACACTTCAAAAAAAACAATTTCAACTCACTTCTACCTCCTACCAGGCTCCAACTCCTGGCACACCGTTGCTTACAACTACAACAACCCCCACACCAACAAGACCTTCACAACCCTGCAGCGCAACAAGAACAACCAGATGGCCCTGGACCTCGACCCGCAGCGGGGCAGGTGCCTGGTCACCCGTGACAACGCGTTCAGGGGAATTCCCGTGAAGCACCCGTTCAGGAGACTGATATCGGCGTGGCACCAGAAACTAAGGAGGAACGACGACATGTACAAGATGTTTCTGCTTGAGGCATTCCCCCATATGAAGAGTTACGTCAGCGAGAAGGATGCGGACCACATCATAAGCTTCCCGGACTTTATGAGGTTTTTTTGAACTTTTGAAAGAACTTTTTGAAAACCTGATTTACCTATTGAGATATTGAACTAAAGATATCTATTTTTCTCTTGATCAGGACAAAACTATTTAATATTGATAATAAAACTCTAAAAATTATAATTAGTTAAATAAAGTTTTAGATTGAGAGACAAAGGGTCAAGACTTTGTTAAAAAAAATATTGTAAAAAAAAAAGACTATTTTGTTGACAAAAAAATTATTTCTCAACTTATTTTTTGATACTAGTTTAAAACAAAAGATTTAAACTAGTTTAAGTTTTATGCAAGGCTGCAATTTCAGAAGGATTAAAAGTGACTCTGTCTTTTTTAAGCACGATAAATTATATTAATTAACTTTTAAAAAAAAATTGAAAATGATTTTATTAGTCACAAAAGCGTAAAAAATTAATAAGTTTGATTATTGGTAAATAAGGTAACTACTAAGTGTTTTTAATAATTACCAAATGTTTTTATGAAATTGACTATTCTTAAGTTTTTAAAATAAACTTTTTATTATTATATAACTCTGTAGAAAAATTTGTAGATATTAAAAATAAGTAAATAAAATAAAAGTCATTATAATCTTTAATCTTTAGAAAAAGAATAAGTTATTAAAACAAGCTTATAATGAGATATTCAAAAACATGTAATAAATAAGCAAGTCTAAATGCTTTAAGGCAATTGCAACCATTAAAACAAAAAAATTCTACACGGTTTAACTTTTTCTAGTTCTTTAGTAAATACTTAGCTTGGTGTCTGAATGTTCTCATTCACTCAATTCGTTTTCTAAAGCCAGAGGTCGGCAAACCTCGGTCCGTGGGCTAGTATTGCCCTGCAAACAAAAAGCTGTAGCAAAAAACGTGCTTTTTATCTAGAAAAATAATGCAATAGAAGCAATTTTAAGTTACCTTATAAGAAAACTTTACCAATATGTTCTTTTTCTGTTTAATAAAAAATAAAACAGAATACATTTCTTTTTTTTTAAATTATTTTAGTATTTTTGTAGTAAGGCTCATCAGAAATTGTATCGTACTGAGTAAGAATGAATACAAATTAAAATAAAATCATACTGTAGTTTTAAGTTTTAAAATATAAAATGACGTAATAATCGAATGTTAAGAATTAACTAAGTGCTTTTGCGATATACTCGATGTATTCTGTTATATTTTTTAAATAAGGTATGCACCGGAAAAAAATCTGTTTAGTAGTAAACTGTTAGTAGCACATGTTTTCTACTTTATAAATAATTTTTTGCAGTAAAATCTTTCAAAAGTACAATTGCCCGCGAAATGCATTTTTTAGTAAAACAGATCCGGTCCTTTTAAAACTCTGCTGACTTTGACTTAAAAAGTTTCTAGTCTCTTCTAGTTGTTAGAGCTTCAACTAAGCAGATCTTACATAACAGATCTACTACCAGGAATAGATTTTAAAACAACCTTCTTTATTTTCTCATTTCGTTTTATTTTGTACAGTTTTTCTTAAAATGTGTTTTTATTTGGATATTTTCGTTCTATTTACATACTTTTGGTTATTTTAGTCTATATTTAGTCTTATTTTGTTGTTCATAAACATATAGACTGCAATGAGTTTTTTCATTTTGTACGAATTTACACTAAATCTATCTTATTGATATTGTTATTTCCTATGTAAGCTTTTTATTTTACGTCTTTTTATAAACAATCAATCTTTTAAAAATCATTAATGTTTTTCTGTAGTTGTCTGGTTTCTTATAATTATTTTAGTTTTATCAAATAAATATGCGTCATAGATAATAACAGAAGTCTCTACATATTATCTAGAAATTACTAATTTTTGAATTATTCTTGTTGATGACTTTTATAGAGTTTCAAAACTTTTACCTACAAATACTTTTTTTTTTCAACTGACCCGCAATATTCAGGACTAAATAAGAATCGATTTTTATTTTATTTTTTGTTCCTCTTTTACATAGTGTATTTTATTCAATTATATCCTTTTCGTTTCAGAGCTTCATTCTATTTACTTAAACAGTTTTTATTTATATATTGAATAGTATCACACGTTTAGTTTATGTTTAAAACTACTTTTCACATCATTGCAAAAGATTGTATTTCTTAATTAAATGTTTAGCCAGATTACATTTTAATCACATTAGTAAAACTGTTTAAAACAAATTATAAAAGTTTAAAGCATTATAACTCAGACCAGATTACTTTTTGATTGATTATAAATTGATAATGCAAATAAATCAAAAGTTGTTCAAATCATATAGTTTAAAAATGTCTTAAAAGTTTAATTTATACAAACTAATAGTTTTTTGAAAACTTTTTATAAATAGAATTCTAGCATGAAAATAAGCTTTTCTATATAGTATATATTTATAATTCTTAGACTTTGTATCAAAAGTTTTTTATTAGTTTTGCAGTCGTCGTAAATTATTAATTTTTATACAAACAAACTTTGAAAAACTTAACCTAATAATAAACAGATAACTTGTATAAACAAAGTGCTAACTTTTTAAATAACTTAGTACTTTTAATACGTAAGTTAGAAGTATATATTATATCTATTCTAAAAATCAAAACTAAATGTTTTTGAACTTACTTAATCACATTACTTAAACTTATCTTTTTAAACTATTTTTCTTATTATCTAATAAAATACTTGCATTTACTAATGAAATAGTTTAATGGATACAAACAATTTGAAAAAAAAAAGATTACATACCAATATTTTTTTTTTTCAGGTACATTGCTCGATATGGCCACGACCCACAGAACTTGGACTACCACTTTTTATCAGTTGAGTACCTGTGCAAGCCCTGCTTGTACCCGTACAACTTTGTTGTCAAAATGGAGTCACTCGAGAATGACGAGAACTACCTGGTCAAGCGTCTCGGCATCGAAAAAATCCCCGTCGACGGGAAAGGAACCAAGTACCTGAACAGGAAGGTCGAGAAGCCCGAAGACATCATCAAGTTTTACTTTCGCCAGGTGGACAAGAGGACGATAAGGAGGTTGATGGATTTGTACTTTTACGATTTTGCCACTGCCGGGTACACCTTCGACGTTGACACTTGCACAGCTGGTGGCTTTTATTCGTAGAAGAAAAAAAAAACTAAACTAAATCTTTTAATTTACTTATTTTAAACCAAAGCTTCAAACAAATTCTTGCTGATTGTTTTTTAGATAGTAACAAGGCCTAGAATATAATAGTTTGTTTATATTCATGTAGAATTGTCAAATCTTTTGAGTTGATTTTACTTAAACCTTTAAATTTTATTCAAAAATTTAGTACATATTTTAAACTTTGTTAAGTTTTTTTTTTGTTTCCTTTTGTGTGTACAATACATACTTTAAAACTTAAAAATAATTGACCAATAACATTCATAAACTTTTGATTTTATTGTTTATATTTAAATTTTACATAGCTGGAGTTCACTTAGTTGTTGTAATATTTAAACTTTTCTTTTTTAGACTAACCTAATAACTTTTTTTTGCTGTACGATAGACACATTTATTTCATTGATTTAATTTCGATATAAATGCTATTTAAAACAATTCATAACAAAACTCTTTTTTTTTTTGTTTTGTTTTGAATTATATCTAACAGTTGAACTATGTAGATAAATCTGAGATTTTGAGGTGATTAGTGACTATATATGAACTTATTTTGTTAAACTAAAAAGCTAGAAAAAAATTCTAGATGGAATAAATTTTTTTTTTTTATAAAAACATTTTTTTTCTTATTAAAACACTAAGCTAAAAAAAAAGGTTTTTATAAATTAGTTTTGCAAAATTTTCGGCAGGTATTTTATAATGTAAAATCTCATAAACGTTTAATTTAAGTGGTTATGCGTTTTATAACTATTATATCTACTATTATAATATTCATTAAATAATTTATATACAAATGTCAGTAGTATTTTCTTATAAAAACTTTGTTTTTAGTTTTAAATGACCTTCGCTAGCTAATAACTTATTGATACTAAAAAAAAAAATATTTTAATAGCTACGTAAATAAAATTTTAAGTTAAACTTTTGGTTTATATCAATTGAGTTTAACGTTTTAAGCTTAAATAAAGCTTACTTAAAAGCTTGAAGTTATTCTTATTTTCCTAAATGTAAATATTTCTTTAAACATTATAACGAATAAAACAACTGCTAATATTAAAATCAAAGTGTGCGACAATACTAAGAAGAACTTGCAAGTCATCATCATACATTAGCTAGAGTAATTTGCATTTTAAGTATAACACTTCTAACAATTTTTTTTTATAAAAATTTACAGACACCTGAAACTTGTGCTATGTTCTTCAACAGCTTGCGATATAACTTCTTGAATGTTATGAACTATTTCTTTTTTTTTAATGGTAACTTAAAAATGATATTTGTGCTGTAAACCAGTGGTCTTCAAGCTGATAAAACTTTATGCACACCAAACTGTGAAAAACTATTTCTGTGTACCCCTAAATTACGCCGCTAGTGGTAGGAATATGTAAATAACTTCAATACTTTTATATGGACACTGCAGCAATTTTTGAGCTTTGTTGTTAGAACCTAGCTTATATATTCATGGAAAACTCCCACAAATTTATGCGCAAATGTTTCAAATATTGTAAGTTATTTCATTAATCTGATTTTCACAACATGAATATTTGTATCGCTCAATTCATACTTTAGGAACCCTAAAGAAAATATCTGATCTGAAAATACTTACAGAATTTAAGTGGAATTCGGCCAACAAGAGGAAAAACTTACATTAGAAATTCTAGGATTTAAAATGCATACGAAAAAATCTTAAGTTTAACTAAAGGGAAATTAAAAACTTGATAATTAAAAATAATCATATAAAATCAGCATTTTGGCATAAATAATTTACCTATTTTTAAGTAACAAATAAAACTTAAATGTTCTGGCAAACCAATAGTTAAAGTTTTCCACATCTGGTCTGCTGAACAAAAAGTTTGCACACCTCTAACTTAAATATTAATTTAGCAAAAACATTTCAACAATACTTAACTGAATCTTAACATTAATATATTATTTGTTTTTAGCTACGATACTAAAGATAGGTTATGTAAGTGTTTAGTATTTGATACTTTTGTTTTCAGATATTGGTCTTACCCTTTCTAGCATAAAATCGTTTTTAATCAAATGTTACTGAGTTGCCACTCTTTAATAGAAAAAAAATAGTGACCAAAAACTGTATTGAATGAACTTAAAATGTCTCAAGTCATCAAGAGTTTATTTTAAATCTTTTAAAAATTATATAATGAATAGATAAAAAACTTCAACTTACTTTTTAAAACAACAGAAATCGAGTTTAAAAAAAAATTGGTTATAAAATATCAAAACATTAAAACTAAGAGAACTAAATATCATTCAAGATTTTAAAAGAAACTAGCTTGATATTTTCAAAAAACCTTAAAAATGACCTTAGTTTTTAGTTAAATAACTAAGCTGGCCTACGTTAGTACAAATTTTAAACCAGCACGAGTTGTTCTGAGAATTTGAAAAATGTTACACTGTACAGAGTTTTCCTGGTATATCAAGTATCATGAGTTTGTTTCAACCCTGTGTTACTAGACACTTAATATTTTTACTTTGTAAATACATTTATCTTAATGCATTTATAATTATTTGAAGTATTTAATTAAGAAAGATATTTAAAATTTATAAAAAAGTTTTACAACAATAATTAGTCGAGAAAACTAACTAATATTTTAGATATCCTATAGGTTTTGTGGTTCCCCTTTAGTTTGTAGCTGATTATTGGAAGGTCCTCATCTCACCATTGTTTTGAACACTTTTAAAAGAATTCACTGTTTTTTTAGTTTGATAACAGCTGGTTTGCATATTCCAGAGAAAAATTGTTCAATTAAATTAATTTCAGCCTTCAGAATACTAAAATGGTCAATTAGCAGAATAGCTAATACAGTAAATTCAAAATAAATCATCAGGGCTGTATTTAAATTAATGTTGAACTTATCGTTAAAATAAACATATAAAATAAACTTTATCTCTTTTATACACCCTAAAAATTTCCTGCACTCCTAAATTAGTTTCGTGCACCCTAAAGTCTTCATGTACCCCAAAAAAAATTTCGTGTGCACCAGTGTACAGTGTACACCTTGAATACCACTGCACTAAACTATTTCAACGTAGACTATTTTTTAATAATAATAAATTCGAAAACAAAACTAACCAATTCATAATCACAGTAAAGCAAAGACTGATGCTGTCAAGTTTATTTTTAAACTTTACTAAAACAATGAATTCTTATCGACAAATTATATTGTTTAACAAAAATTTCAGAAGTACTTTAATCAAGATAATTAAAACAATTAACAAAAAAGAACAATAGTCTTGACTTATTAAAATCAAGGAGTTTTAAGGCACTATTTTGGTTGAAAATATTTCTCATATTTAGTCAAAAAGTATTTGTAAAACTTTGTTTCATATTTAAATCTCAGTTTTACTTTCTTTATTTTAATTTATGATAAACAGAACTTATTAGCTTCAAGGTTTAAAAAAAAAAGTGTATTCGAATAATAGAACAACCTTAAAAAATTTTTTGGATTTTGGTTTTAATAAGTAAAGTCTAATAAAACTTTTAAACATTGTAATTTAATAACTTGTTTAAAATTCATCATATTCAAAACCTTGAATAAAATTTTAACTGTGGGTTTTATTGTAACAAAAAAATCTATTCCTAGTTTTTGTTTTTGATAAAAATTAATTAGGAAAAAATATTAACAACGAAAGGTGATATAGACTTTTATTCAGTAGTAGCACTTGGATTTAATTTTCTTGATTGTTTTATGTTACTCATTTTGTAATCTGATATAAGCTTCTAACTTTTCAAAGATAACTATACTGTATATATCAAAATTTTACTTTAACTTTTGTTCAATTATTTTTAAGACAAATGTACAAATATTCAAAATTTAAAGTTATTCTTAGAATCTGGTTTTAAAATTTTTGATCAAGTAAGTATTTTAAAATATTTTAATACAAGTTATGATACAGAAAAGAAGTTTTTGTTTGATATAGTAATAATTTGTGAGGTCCAATACTATATAATAAATGCTATTTTAAAAAGTTTAGTTATTTTATTGAGAAAATGCTATTAATTTTTAAGAATATGATAGCTATAATTTAAGTAAATAAATGTTCTGAAGATAAAAAACTATACAATCTAAATTAGATTAATGGATAAATATGATTACAAAGTTGTACATATACTCTTTAGTATGAGTTAATATTGTAATCTGCCTTCTAAAATCTACAATATTTGCAGTAAAATTAAATTTTATAAAGTATTTTTCACTAATTTTTGAATTTAAAGTTCTTACTTTGGTCTACTAAGTAGGATTATAGTACCAAGCATCGTGTAATGAAACTAAATTACTTTATTTGTTTTTACGGTTTCATTTTGTTCAGACTAAAATAGTCTAATTAAGTTTTTATTTAAATGTTATATAAGAATTATATTTTATAAGTTTAATAAAAATTCAAAAACTAGATATTTATCTGTAAATTTTGCTTTCAAAATAAAATATTTCAATTATGTTTTTATAAACATACTCAATTTATTTTAGATATCAGTAATATAAAAATAGTAAAACCAAGTCAACATTTTAAAATTAGAAATAAGTAACTTGACAGTGAAATAAAACAAATGCTTAATTGATGCTTGTTTAGATTAAGGAATATAAACAGATCTTCGATCATAATAATTTCTTAATATATCTCATGGTCATTATTTGTAACTTTTATGTAATTTTTAGGAATAAACCTTTTGTAGCAATAAACAAAAAATTTAATATAATTCTAAATTGAAAAAAGTCTGCTAATAAAACCCGTAAGAACTTAAATCTTGTTTTTTACTTTTTTCTCTTACTATATCTAAATCGGAAGTAGGTGCCTTAAAGTTTAAAGGATAATTTTTTTATTGTAGAAAATTTTTGTGTTATTACACATCTACGTCATTGACATATTTCTATACTTATTTTACACTGCGTAATTTAAACAACTTTACGATAAATCTTCACAAAAGCTTTGTTTATATACGTTGGTAAGCAATTTTTAATGAAAGTATTTTACTGTGATGTGAGAAAATAACAAAAAAAATGTTTTTAATTCTGTTGTAAAAAAATTCCAAAACATATTAACTTTTGTTTTTATAATAAGAAGCATTTATTTAAGTAAAATAGTCAAATTTTAAGACTCTAGATAAGCTTATATTTCTTACAAAAGTCATAATTGTTTTTATGTTATTCCTTTTAAAGGTTCTTTGTGCCCCAGGTCCTACGACCCGATATTTTGAGCGTTTTTTTTGGTCGTTTAACAAAGTATAGCTATTGATTAAAAAGTTTTTTATGCCAAGTTTTAATGGCATTTGTTTTACAGAAACTTATATAGAATTACTGTTTCTAGCAAAAGTTACACAAAACTAAACATTTTAAGGGCGATTTTATTTTAAACAATGTGTTGTATTATATATATTTCAGTATACAAAACGTCTATTTAAAAACAAGACAAGCAAGAAATAAAAAAAAATTTTAAATGATGCTTCAAATGTGTTATACACCTATTTTATATTGTAAGTGAATATTTCATAAAGTTCTATTAACTTCTATTAGTACTTTTGAATTTAATAAACACAGGCTTCTTTCATATAAATGTTTTTATAAGAGTCTGTAAAACTTGTTTACAATTTGTTACCGTTAAAAATGCTGCTTAAAGTATCACATCAGTCGATCTAAGAAGTGACAAGGTTTAAGCAAACATACTTTACGTTTAAGAAATATATTGAAAATTATGTCTAGCATTTTACTTAACTAACCAAAAATAGTTTTACCATATTTTTACCACATAAAAAAAATTTATAAAAAATTAATTAATTAGTTCATCTTCAGTCTTTTTTAAACATTGATTGTTTCTTTATTATTATTTTTCATTTTCAAGATGATAGTTTTCTTAATTTTTTTTATAATTCAACTCTCTAAAAAAAGATTATTAACTATAACAGTCTCGTTTTATGAGAGGCTAGTTATATGCTTACTTTGCTAGGTTTAAAAACACTTAATGTTTTTAAATATCAAGGAAAATGATAAAAATATTTAATAACGATATTATATTAACTTTTATAAAGGATACATGACTATTATTTTGTTAATAAATATGCATATGTTTAACTACAGTATAGTTATTTGCATAATTACAATAACATAATGTTACGAATATATCGTATTCACATAAAAATAATAAGAGTAGAGTGGTTTGATTTTATTTTATTAACATCATAGTTGTGAAATCCCTAATTTTAACTAATTTCAGTTTTAAGTTTATGTTCGCGTTTATTTGTAATATTTAAACCAATATTTTAAGTTTTGAAATGCATAGTATATAAAAATCGTTAACTTAAAACATATTTTTTGAACGTTATTTTAAACAAACTTTTTATTAAATAAAAGAAATTGTAATATTCTTGAATACAATCAGTTTAAAAACTCACTTATGATTAAAATGACTTAATGTTGTTTAAATTAAAATATGTATAAGACAACTAATATATTTTTTATATTAAGCATTAGCTAAAAGAGATTATACTTGTAACATTTTTAAAAGAAAGCAGTTCAGACCCATTAAAATCGGTTCACACGACTCTATACATGTCGTGACAGAGTTTTTTTTCTTATCAATAAACAAGTTCTACATAAGATTTTATCAGTCAAATTAAGTACAAGAGTGATAGCGAGACTTGACTAAAAATACATCACTTATCTAGTAGCATCTCGTGTAAGATGTTTTACAACACTGTACAAATGTTTTTTTATTAAGTTTATTGAAGTCAAGCTAAAAAGATTTTATTAGCTTTGCATAGCCTAATTTCGGTTCACACCTGCTATTATTATTTTTGAATTTTAGTTACTAAATGATATTTAAAAGTTGATGAGATAAATATCGATATCAACGTTCTCTCACAGAATTTACTTTTAGTCTTTTTTTTTTGCGAGAGAGCGAGTTTGTAAAAAAAGGTTTTTTAACTATTTAGTTTTTCAATGAGTTTTAGAAAATGCGATCTACTAGTTAGACTACGCTAACTATAGCAAGTTTTACTAAGTTTTATTAAACATATGCTTTTAAAGTTATTAATTTATTAACCTTTTGAAACAAAGTTTAGTTTTAGAGTAAATTAGCTTTTAGTTTGTAATAACTAGTTCAAACATGATTTTAAACGTAAGATTGTTGTCAAAACAAAATACTTTAGCAAAGGTTTTTAAAATTTTACACCTGGAAAATAATTTAATGAGCTTCAAAACAATCTTAATAATATCCATCCTTCTAAGTCGAGTACTGATTGCTGTATCCTGCCCACAAAAATGTCATTGCGAAGGTACATTAGTAGATTGCAGCGGAGTGGGACTATCTGAAGTACCTAAATTTATACCTTTGAACACACAATCACTGTTAGTTTGATATTTTTTGTAAAAGCTTTTAGTTTTTTTTTTAACTTATCAACTTTACTGATTATGTTTTTTCGTCGTTATGAAGAAAGCTGAGACTAAAAAAGTAGAAATAGAGTAATATTTTGAAAATTTTACGCCTACCGTATGTTGCATTAAAAATTATTTCCTGTTTTAGTATATTTTTCGTTTTCACAAAGAAAACTTGGTATTTCTATACCTCGTACATGGCTTGACGTTATTGTTTAGCAAATTAAAACCGTCACGCTGTATTAAAGTGATTTTATGCTTAACTTGATTTTAAGTCATTTAAAGTTTATATTAAAAAAGTTTTACTTGGACTAAGCTAGAGTGAAAACGCTGAATCAGTTTCTAAACTATAAAGAAAGAAAAGACTTTTTTACAATATGTTTATGTTTTACCAATGTACTATTGTTTTTAGGTTGCTTCAAAACAACAACATCAAAAAAGTGAAAGCTGAAGATTTTCAAAAGCTTTTAAATTTGAAACAGCTGTACGCAAGTTTTATAACTTTATATTATGCATATTGAACTTAAAATGTTTTTGTTATCTGTGAAAGATTTGTGTTCTTTTTTGATACTCAGTTGTTAAGATTGTTGTTAGTTACAACAATAGTCTACAAAGCTTTAACCTATGCTTAACCTAACTACTATTTGGTTTCTAACTAAAGTATCAAAAAAACTAGCAATTTATTTATCTAATACTTTTTAAAGTATCAGATACATTACACTACTAAAATTTACCTATGGACATAAAAAGGTAGATTCAAATTGTTTATCAAGGCTGAAGTTTTATATTTTAATTTTTTGAACATTTTTCTTTTTTTTTTGGTTTAAAATAAACAATTTAACAAAATCACTAAATAGATTAATGAAGTTAGTACTTAACAATATGCAAATAATTGATAACCATGTAAATATAATTAAATTAACTATTTATATCTTTTAGAGCAAAACTATATTTTTATAGAAATTTGGAAAACAACCGTATAGATGAGATACACCAACACTCTTTCGACGATTTAAAAAACCTGATTAGTTTGTAAGTAAAAACTTGTTGTTATTATTAGTCGTTAGTAATCTTCTTTTTCTTAACTAGCTTGTAAATTTTAGTAAACGAAAGTGTTCTGAATTTTTTTTATACCTATGTTGTTTCATAAATTTTGCTACTTGATTCTTCAAATAAGTACACGAGCTTAACCAGTAAAACTTAAGTTAATCAAGTTAGTATACGCTTTTTATTTTAGGATTAACAACAAATTTCAAAGTTTTGTTAGCTACTTAACATAAAAAAAACATTAAAAAAAATTTTCATTTTGAAGAAATTTAAAGTTAAATAAAAAAATTTCAGTAGAAATGTATTATCATAATTAAACTATTTAGTTCATTTAAAATATTTTCATCTTGAAGTGTGTGTAGAGATTAATTAAAAATATCTAAAAACTGTTTTTACAATGAAAACTTTTTTGTTAATAGTCATTGAATAGTTTTGCTACAAAATACTTTGTGAATAGCAACTGATTATAAAAGCGAAGTCACATTTGTAAACTATCATTTGCATATTTTTTACATTTTCTTAAGTTCTAACTAGTTTTAGACTACAAGATTTAAACGTATCATTAGTCGGCTAGCTATTGTAAACAAGTTAATGCAAAAATAAAACCAAAAATTGATTGATTTTGATAAAGTGACTTCGAATTGTCTCTTAAACACAAATAAGCCAAAATAATGTTTACTCTTTTATGAAAGACTTAACGGTGTAAACTGAGACAATAGTAAACAAAAAGGGCAGGTAAAACTGTATCAAAGCTTTTTCGTATTTTAATCGGATTTGTGAGTGTGTTGACTTAAACTACGAACGAAACTAACTATCAGTTTCAAAAAACAAACCACACACAAAGTTTTAAGGTAACGCGCCCAAGACTATTTAAAACGTTTATTTCAAAAATAAGTGATATTTCATTGGTTTAAAAAAATATGACATAATTTCAGTTTTTAGAAAATTTGAACATATTTTTTATATTAACAGAAATCTTGGAAACAACCTGATCACGTGTGTTAAGGACAAGACTTTCAGTAAGCTCGAGAAACTGCAAACGCTGACGTTGAGCGAGAATGAGATGACCTCGTTGCAACAAGAAGTGTTTGGTGAAAGAATCCCCAACTTAGTGAGATTGTTAGTTTATGTTAGCTGTTTGTTTTTTGAAGCGCAACATTAAGCTAAGTTTTCAAACAACCAATTAAGTGTAAACTACTAAAAAATACCCAAAACCAACTTCAAATATATCATTCATGTAATATAAATATTAAAAATAAAAAAATACCTGTCGTTTGTAAAGGTAAGAAGTAGTATTTTTAATTTTTACTATAATAAATCAAATCTGTTTTAGTATAAGTTATTTAAGAAAGTTGATTTTAAAAAAAGCTGTTTAATAAAACGTTCCTAACTTTTAGTTTTCAACTACCTTAAACTTAATTCTTTTTGTACTTCAAAACAGTCGTCTGCATTCAAACCGATGGAAATGCAATTGTCACATGCGATGGCTGAACGATTATTTGCAGAACTCCAAAGTGGAGGGTCTTGCCGTACTGGCCACTTGCCACGAGCCGTACAGACTGAGAGGTCAACACATGAAGAAACTTGAAAAAAGAAAGTTTCACTGCAAACGTAAGTTTTGATATAATAATTGTATAACAGGTATTTAGTTATTTTAAAGTTTTGGATGAAGTATTTATGAGTACACCTCTTTTTATTTTATAAAAACCGATGAAAATAAATGTTTCAAGTATAATACAGACGTCTAAGTGATTTTCAAAATAAAAAATTTTAATTTTATATAAAGCAGTATATGTGTTTAAATGTAAATTAAGTTCAATGACTTTTATCTAATATGAAGTTATTTTAAGAGTTTTAAAGCTTTTTCAACGACAGGAGATGAGCTTTCTAGACCAACATGCGAGTTACATGCTTGCCCGCAAGGTTGCGATTGCAAGTATGATGGTCTTGTCGACTGCACTCGCGCAAAACTCACATCAATACCTAAAGTTCTTCCGAGAAACATTGAAATTTTGTAAGATTTCTTACTACCTAATACTTTTCTTTCAATAAACACATAAAACTTGAAAAAATGTCTTTTAGTTTCAATAACGTTTAATAAAATAAATTTTTTTTTAATTAGTTTAGACTAGCTAACAAAAGTGTATAAACTAAAGTTTGTATCTACCTGTTTTCAAACTTATGTACACTTTAGTTATATTCTAATTATAGAACTAGTAACAAACTATGCTTTTTGATAGAGTATGATATCTTTACTTAGTTCATTATTGACTGTTAATAAAATAAAAGTTATATATATGCGCAGGAGACTAACTCAAAACTCAATAAACTTGATTCCTGCATTCGCTTTTGCTGGCTTCACAAAACTTAGACATCTGTTAGTTGCTATTTAAAATTATATTATGTTATGAGGTGAAAAAATTGACGACTATTTAAATCATACATTTTAACTTATTTTTGTTAATATTACCGTTTTTGTTAGTAGCTCAAACACAATAGTAGCAGTAGCACTTTAAACTGATTATAACTTTTTATTTTCAAGAAGTTTGATCAGCAATCAAATAACGAAAATTGATGAAAACTCATTTGAGGGACTTTCTGATCTTAAAACATTGTAAGTTACTGTTTTGCTACTAGTTTCTTCAGAATAATAAAAATGTCATTATTTATAGATATCTGCAAGAAAACAAGATAAAAGTAATACCAGCGTTTGCACTAAACAATCTAAAAAGTCTTGAACAACTGTAAGTTAATGTTTCAGCCAACACTGTTCTTAATTATTTTTATTCTCAAGTCATTAACTTATAAATTCTAACTTAAATTTCAATTAGGTTTCTACAAGACAACAGAATAAGCTGTCTAAAGCAAGAAACCTTTTACGGATTGAAAAACTTGACAACACTGTGAGTTCTTATTTTAATAACCATGAACTAACTTAATGAGATAATGATGTATTTCGATAATATCTTTTTCTCACAGTAACTTGTACAACAATCAGCTTTCAACTTTAACAGAAGGTACATTACGCCCGCTGAAAAACTTAGAATATCTGTGAGTTTAACCGTATTTTTAATTTTTAAAACATGTTTAAAGTTTTTCATCAAAAAGCGCAAGTTGAAATTTTTTATGTAGTTTTTTATTAAGTAAAAACTGTCTATTTTGCATGTTTTATTTTCAGTTCGCACATGAACTGAACATAATTTTTAACTCGATTCTAAATTTACAATAAAATCACAAGCTACGTTTGAAAATAATTTCAATTTTATTTTCTTACTTGCTGTAAAATATTATGTACTAAACATAAAATAATTCTGAAGTCAAAATTTTTTTAACTTTGTACTTTTTGTGTGAAAAAAGTTCATACTCATTGTTAAGCGTTTTTTAAAATCAAATTTAACTTTACTTTAGTGTAAACTCTAACTTATCTAAAATAAAAATTTTTATTATAATGAAAAAGAAAACTGTTAGATAGTACTGTTTTGTTAACAGGTATCTAGGAAAGAACCCGATTGAATGCGACTGTAAAATCAAGTGGCTATCAAAATTTTTAAAACGAAGAAAAGATATTGAAAGATCACAAGCTTCGTGTCACGGACCAAATTCAGTTCACGGTGTTGAAATAACGAATATTAAAAAAAAATATTTCAAAAAGTGCTCTAAAAGTAAATTTATAATTGCGTAACACTGAAATTATTCTGAATGATGTACTACTTTAAAAATATAAAAACATTTAATTACTTTTTTGACCAATTATCAATTAATCAAAAATCGTTTAAAATTCAAATTATATTTAGTTTGATATTTCTTAAACTGGTTATAGTAAAAGCTACGTAAAGCTTACACTTGTGTGCTTGTAATATTCATCTTAAAACTTTACCAGGTTTTTCGTCGTCTTATGACGCTTGCCAAATGCGAAATGACTGTCCTAACGGTTGCCAGTGCTCAGCATCAAAAATAATTTGCAATGGTGTATATGATGTGCCTAAACAGCTGCCAGAAAAAGTATCTTACTTGTAAGTTATTTTTAATATTAATTTGATTTTCTGTAGCTTGATTAATGACGCTTACGATAAAATACTAAAGATTTTATATCTTATTTTAGTTTTTTGTTACCAGTTATCAATAAAATTTTTACATAAAACGTTCAAGTGAAAATAAACTTTTACTTACTGAATGTATTTAGTTATTCTATTAAAATTTACATTTATTTCTAAGCTTTTTTTCTAAACAAACTTATCAGCAAAACTTTTACAGGGATTTGCAGTTAAACGATATACAAGTTTTAAAGCAAGACGGCTTATTTCATAAATACAAATCTTTGAAACGAGTCGACTTTTCCAACAATAAAATATCCAAAATAGAAGTTGGAGCTTTTAAAGGCGGAGAAAGCTTAAAAGAACTGTTGGTAGTTTGAAAAAAAAAGTAGAACATAAATAAAGTTATTTATTTTAACAGTTGGCTGAACAACAACTTACTTGAAGATATTGAAGGAAAAATGTTTATCGGTCTGAAAAACTTGCAATCACTGTAAGAAACTTTTAATACATAAACAAATTGATGTAAAAAAAGTTATAAAAATAAAAAAATAAAGTTTACAATGACAAATTATGTATTTAACAACAAACAGGCAAGTTAGAAACAACAGAATAAAGTGTATTGGTGTTCACTCATTTGAGGGAATGGTAAATTTGAAACATGTTGATTTGTTTTCTAATTTGATTTCTACTATAGATGCTCGATCGTTTGATAGACTAGAAAAGCTTGAAACTATGTTAGATTTTTATACCAATCAAAAAAAAAAGAAAAAATTGTATATTGAGCAAAAACATAGTTTTAGTATTAAAGTTTTAAACAATGTTTGTAATAATTAAAGAAAATAATTTTGAACATTTACATATGTTTTTTACATGTTTTTTTAAGTCCAAAAGCTTGAGTGTTAACAGAAAATTCTTGAACTTTTGAACAGTTAATGATAAAAATCACACAATAAAAATATTTGTTGTGATTAGTTTTAATACTGTTGTTATTTTTCTGAATACTCTTAATTAGTTAGTAATAATTTTTATCTTTCTAGACAACTAAAAAAGACTATATTTTACTATAATTTTTTTATTTTTAAAATACTTATATTTTTTTTAAGAAACATTCTTTCAAATCGACTTAATTGCAACTGCAATTTGGGTTGGCTCAAGTCTTACTTCAGAGAAAACTTACACTTGTCATCAGGAAACCCCCGTTGCTTCAGTCCAAGTTTCTACAAAAACCTGCCCCTGACAGACATCAACCAAGAAGACTTTAGGTGTGCTGGCAGCTCGCAAGAAAGTTTTAAATGCACACCGAAAAGAAAATGCCCTGAGAAATGTACTTGCGAAAGTAAGCTAAAACGTTCATTCTTGTAACATAAGCTTAAACTACAGAAAAGTACTACTTTACTGTTCAAATCTAAAGGTTTTAAATCTAAGTACAAAAAAGGCTTAATTTTACCTAATTCGAGTATATATAGCAACACTTACTCTTATTATAAACAGTTTGCTTCCGTTATAAAATGATTCAATAACTGTTCAAATTCTCAATATTCATTCCTTTATTTTTATTAAAATTTCAAATACTCTTTAGTATTTATATTCTTAGGTGTCTAAATGCTACTTTCTACCGAAAAATATAAACAATATTTTAACGCACAAACTTACTTACTTTTAGATAGCATAGTACGTTGTTCAAAATTGAACTATGACGTCATACCGGTAGATCAAATACCTGTAGATACAACTGAGCTTTACTTTGAAAGAAACGGATTAAAAGAAATTCCGTTAGAAATAAACCGTCTCAGTAAACTCAGGAGAATGTTAGTTTGAAAAACATTTGTAGAGTCTTTAAGAAACGTTGTTAAAACTAGTTATACGTAGTGAACTCATTAAAATGTAATTATGACTTGAACTTTTTCAGCGACTTGAGCGAAAACAGAATCAACGAAATTCAGTCGAAGCAGTTTGCTAATTTAACTTCTTTGGAGTCTTTATTGCTCGGTTATAACAAAATAAAATGCATAAAAAAGGACGGCTTGTTTGGACTGTTTAACTTACGTACATTGTGAGTTTATTTAATAGCTAAGATTTTATTGTTTTGAAATAAACTGATATTTTAAACTTGTTTTTAATACTTTCGTACGTGTTGCTCTAAGATGTTTTTAAAAATAAAACTATCAAAATGTTAAAAATAATTTTGCTAAGGTTGTTTTTATAAATACAAACATTTATAAACTGTTTTAAAGAAAAAAATTATAAAATATTTAGATCGTTGCACTCAAATTCACTCTCAACAATTACTGAAGGTTCCTTTAAAGATCTACAAGCCATAAGAAGACTGTAAGTGTTTTTCATAAACTAGTAGTTAAAAAGTACTGAAGTATGAAATAAAAATTTTAACCTTTAAACGATAAAAATCTAAAGTGTTTGAAAATTCTTCAACTTAAAATAAAAAAAACCGCTAGAAAAAAAAAGTGAAACATTTTTATACTAAAATAAAATAATATTTCCCAAGAGTATGTTTAATATCTTAAAAAGTAAAATATTATTTGCAGTTACTAAATAACTTATCCTCCAAGGATATGATAGTTATAATATGAATGTAAGTATACAAATTAGTTTTTATTCTTTGGTATTACAATATCTAAATTATTATAGTGTTTACACAAATATTTAGATTAAAATATTTTAATTTTATACAAATCAAATTACATGTTAATACTTACAAATTTGCTTCACAGCGGGCTGGGAGAAAACCCTTGGCATTGTGATTGCAATCTCAAGTGGTTGGTGTCGTGGATGCAAACATCAGGTGTGGACCCGGGTATTGCCAGGTGTACAGGACCAGAAACCATGTCCAGTCAGCTCATGGTGGTCATCGAGCCGTACAAGTTCAGATGTGATGGTAAAAAGTTTTTTTGTAACTTTTAAAACTATATGAATTGTTAAAACTATAAGTAACTAGTGCTTAAAATTTATAAATTTTAAGGTCCATTACCGATGGAAATAGCTGCAAAATGTAATTCATGTTTGTTAAACCCATGTTTGTATGGCTCTACATGCACCACCCACCCTAGTGAAGTGTATAAATGTAACTGCAAAGCAGGTTTGAGTTAAGTTAAAAATATACATATGTTAAAGCTAAGTAAACAAATCACATCAAAAATACGAGTTAAACAGCTATATTGACATAAAAATTGAGTTTTAGTGATAATTTAGTTACAACTAATATAAACATGCTGTTTACTTTTAAGGTTTTAAAGGTAAAAACTGCGAAGTTCCTATTGATCCTTGTATCTTAAACCCCTGTAAAAACGAAGGAACCTGCCATGCGAGAAATGAAATTGTATATGAGTAAGTTTTTTAATTATTTTTCAAAGTTTTGAATTTGAAGTGTCTAAACCCTGGATAAACGTACAATAAGCTAACAACTATGCTGAAACTTCGAATTTGTAGCGTTAATGTCTCAATTTTGTTTTCATTATAATAAGCAACAAAAAATGTATATTTTTGTATTAACTTCTAGGTGTACTTGCCCATCTGGTTTTGAAGGCAAACTGTGTGAAACAAATACAAACGATTGTAACGAATTTTCATGTCCTGGAAATAATCAAATATGTATTGATGGTATCAATGAATTTACTTGCAGATGCTTACCAGGATGGTAAGTACTACTTTATAAAAAATTAAAAGTTAATGCTGTTTTTGCCCAAGAATAAAACTTAATTTTATAATGCTGTTTGGATTATTGATAAAAATATAATTTTTATATAGTTAAATGGTTACACTTCCTAAGTACTTAGTACAGCAGAGGGTTTAAATGTTTCTAAAAATTTTTAAAAGCATACAACTATCTTTATTAGGTCAGGAGATAATTGTAACACGAAAGTTGTTGATGCATGTTCCGACATACAACCTTGCCAAAACAACGCTACTTGTATTAGTACTGATGAGCTCAACTTGTCAGCATACAGGTGTGATGTTGTTAAATTAGTGCGTAATATTTAACTTGAGCTCGCAACTTTCCAGGTGTGAATGCGAACCGGGCTTTACTGGGCGAAACTGCACGGAAGTTGGACGTGATTGTCGAAATCACTCATGCATGAACGACGCGCTTTGTAAAGTCGACAATCGGCAAGATATCGGTTACAAATGCATATGTACCGACAATTTCAGGTTAAATTTCAAATAAACTGGTTGAGACAGTTTTTGACTGTTACTTTGGCGAAAGCAAAACTTTCAAAACACCAACTTAGTTACATATAAAGTTTTATTAGCTAAACAATATAGTGTAAATATAGCAACTAGAGTTAGTTTTTTCAGTTACAATAGATTCATACTGTTTGTAATATCAACTATTTAATATTTATGTATTGTACTTGAAATAGTTACAATTTTTAATTTTAAACCGTTATTTTTACATGCAAACTTAAAATGAAATGCACGAAACTTAATAACCTTATACGAGCTGAAATATAATTTTTGTACAAAAATTTAACGTCTCTAGTTTATAATGTTGTTTATAACAAAACAATGAAATAAGTTTCTAAGCAAAAAAAGTGTAAAACCATGCAAGCTAAACATCCTTTAATTTATTTATACGCAAGCAAAAAACATTTAAAGCATACTTTTTATGCAACTTTTGGTTTTTAGCTTAAAAAGCATGGAGGCAATTTTTACTACACAGCTAAATTGATATCATTGTTGTACAAAGCTATTTCAAAATATTTTTTAATTGTTTTTACTATGCATCAAAATTTATTATTCATAATCTTTTTTCTTAATACTTGTACTTTTGTTGTTGTTTATTTTTAAAGTATATTACTTAAATATTAAAAAAATTAATATTTTTTTTCATAAATACCTTAAAATTCACAAATAAAATTATAGAGCCTCATAAGTTCGAAAGCACTTATGCTAAAGTTATGACGTAAAATCAATACATTAAAAGTATCATGCAGCCTGTTATAACATCGTGAAATGCTTAAATTATGTTGCCGGTTAAAAAAATAGAGACATTTTGTTTATTTACAAAATATTTAAAATAAAGTTAGAATATTTTAGAGCTATTAATCTACTTTTCTAAAATTCTAGAGAAAATGGGTTACTAGCTTTTGAAAAATTCAATAAGTTTTTCTTTTAATAACTGTTTGCAAAATATGTAGGTTTAATAATTGTTTTATGATTTTAAAAGCTGGTTAACAATTATATACTCTACCTCGTTTCTCGCTACATTTTAGAAAAATCTAATAAATTTATGACTTGTCCCTAATGTTTATATTTTAAGTGTGCGATTTTTTTTTATTAACTTTTGTTAATCTAGCTTAAAACAGAGGAGAGTTTTGCGAAAATTATGTCGGTGAACGAGTGAACATACTGCAAGACGATCCTTGCAGCAACCACGACTGCGGAAACAACTCGACCTGCCACACCACGAATGACTCATCAACCGAGTACAAGTGCCAGTGTTTGCACGGATACGGCGGATTTAAATGCGAATCTGTAAGTTTAATCAGCATGCGTTTTGTTAAAAGTTAAACAAAGTCATTTTATTTGATTGATAGCTTACCATTGTAAGCGGTCATCGAAGAATATTATACGTAAAAAAAATAGAAATCATATTTGATATTTTAAAATCTGAAACTGTTATTTTACATAATCAACTACATATGTCTTGAAATATACATTTATTACTAGAAGTCAAACAAATGATCATGACTTTTATAATACTAGCAAAACGTAGTCATAAATGTTTTTGACAGATCACAAGTGTCAGCTTTGTACAAAATGGAAGTTATATCGATCTTGACAGTGTGTTGAATAGAAAAATAACAAATTTTATTGAATCAGTTACTTTCTACTTGTCGACAAATGAAGTAAGTATGGTTTGAAATTTAAATAAATTATTAATAAAACAGTTTTAAAAGTAATGCATAGTTTTGGTTAATACGTTCTAGCTATTTTAAAACTTAAATAAACTTTAGGAAAGTATTAAAAAAAGTATTTAATTTACTTTGATTCAAAGTTATAATTTATTTTGCAGCATTTGTAAACGACTTTAAACAACAAACTTCAATAAAACTTAAAAACTATAAGTTTCTTAGGTTAATGACAGCTTTTTAAATTTCAGGCGAATGGAATCTTATTTTACTGGGGAGTTGACCCATTACAAAGCAAATACTACAACTTCGTTTCGGTTGAATTGTTTTCAGGTCACGTGAGAGTTATAAGGTCGCTTGAAGGTGAGGATGCGACCACTTTGTACAGTCCTACACCTATCAATGACGGTGAAGTTCATAAAGTAAGATTAAAAAAAATTAAGTTTAACCTTTTGTAAAAATTTAATTTACAAAAGAAATTTACTAAAAAACTAAGTTGTTTGTTTTTAACAGTTTTAATTAAAAAACATAAGTATTTAGAGACGATTGTTTAAACCTTTTTTTTAATTTAAATTGCATTAGGTGGAGATTGTAATCAGAGAAAATGAGATAATGATTCGCTTAGACGATGGTAGAACAGTGTCACGTGACGTTAGGTTTTCTCTGCAGTTCATCAGAAGTATTGGTAGCTTTCCGATTCTGACCCAAGTCGGTGGAGTTGCTTCTGATTTGCTGGCAATTGGCAAAGAGAAATGGTTTTTCAGTAACACTACGTCTTTTAAAGGTTTTTTTTTTTACTTTTCATATAATTTTATAAATACTACTTTGAATCACATTGCTTGACAACTAAATCTTTTACAGATTTTATTACTACTTTTTTTTAATAAATATCAGTTGTATCGCTTGTCATTTTGTTTTTGTAGCAAAATCTAAATAGTTTTATTTCTTTTAACCAGGATACTTGTCAGCTTTTGTGGTGAACGACAAGCTTATTGATTATAAAAAAATCGACAATGGTGTTATTGCGGGGAAACTATCAGATATAAAAACTACGTCATGCTCCCTTGATTGCGTGTACGGAAGCTGTATCGGAATTGGGGGTTACCCAGATTCGTGTATTTGCTCAGACGGGTTCAAAGGTAATAATAATGATCTTTCAGAAACTTTAAAGATTATTTCGTCTCGCTTTAAAACAGTGTTTACTTAAAACTTGGTTAAATAAAAAACGTTTTTCAAGGAGTTTTGTGTGATGAAAGAGAAAACAAAAATACAATATGTGGCGATTGTGTTAACGGGGAGTGTAAAGCTTCATCGGTCAACAAAAAGTATTTCTGTCAGTGTAATACAGGTAAATTTTTGTTGTGATTTATTGCTTAAAAAATTTTAAGTCTTTAAATTAAATGTAATTGCTAGGTTATCATGGGAAAACATGCAATAAAAAAACTAAGACGGGTGATTTGTGCGGTGAAAAGGTGTGTGAGAAAGGAACTTGCGTGAATACTTATGAGGGTTTCAAGTGCAAGTGCCCCACTATGTACACCGGTGATCGGTGCCAAATAAGTACGTTTATTACTTTTCAAGTTTTATTATATAGTTTTTAAAAAATAACAAAAAGTATATAATTTTTGTTGCTTGGTTGAAAATTGTTTTAAATGTAAAAATTTAGTCTTTCTCTAACAAACTTGTACATTTCAAAGGAATAAAGAGGTGTAAAGGAACAAAAGAACGCATCTTCTACACATCTACGAAGCATGGAACAAGTGAGCCACCAATAAAGTGCTCAAGCCTGCGAAAGTTCGTCAACCTAAACTGTGCGGTGGGAAAGTGTTTTGCTTCTTCTGTTGGAAGCTACAACAACGCCCTCGGTATAAAACCCGCGCTCAACGACAGCCGATCCTGCTGTAGACCGATAAAAATTCAGCAGAAGCGAATCAGGATGAAATGCGAGGATGACACTACAATTTCGAGGAAAGTTGAAAAGGCACGGCGGTGCGGGTGCATCAAAAACTGCGTCATGTGACAATTTAACTTTCAAGTAGTTAAAATTACTTTGCTTAATGGAGGAAATAGCTGAGTTTGAAAAGAAGGTTAAAAAAACTGTTGAAGTTGTTTTAAGATGCCAACTTGATAACTGCCACTCTTTTTTTTTGTACTTAATTGCTTTTTATATTTAATAGTATCAAATTAATCTGTTTGTCCTAAAGGTTTAACTTTAGGCTTTTGTTATTTAGTTTATATGTTTACAAAAAATATTTCTAATAATATCCAGTCATTTATTAAGCTCTAAATATACACGCCATAAGCTAAAAAATTTAAACGAATTTCGTTATTTATCAAACATATAGCTGCAAAAACATTTACTTTTATAACGTGTTGGAGCTTAAGTTTTATAAATGACTATTCTTAACGTATTACTAGTTTTAAAACTTACAACTATAAAATCTTTAGATTTGGAGTTCGTTAAATAAAAACAAAGAGAAAAAAAATATTTTTGACTATAATCCTTTTTTCTGATAAAAACAAAAACAAATACAAAACTAATACACTATTTAGTTATTTTTTTGTAAGCAAATCTATCAGCTGTTGAAAAAAAAACTTATTTCATAAGTAAACTTATTATTTACCTAGTAATACAAAAAAAAAGTTAGAGAAAAAACTATTTGTTTAAAAAAAACATTTCGAAACTTCTTTTTCGATTTTATGCATATCCAATTTAATTTTCAACTTGTAAATATAAGTAGCTGATTTTAATTTGCGTGGCCAAAGCGAAATAAATTTTAAAGTAAATGTTTTTATAATGAAGATCAATATCGGTTTGACGACTTTGATATACGTACAAAATAAAATCATTTTAAACCTGTTTTGAAGCCAATACATTGTGCTTAGAGCGTAAAGCGATCGTAATTTACTTTTAATTATTAAAGTATGCAGTTTGTGTTTTTGTAAAAAGACATTTCTTTACCATGGTGAAATTAAACGTTAGCTGTTTGTTAAAAAAAATCAAAGTTTTCTTTAGTAGCAGTTCTAGTGATTACTTTAGTTAAAAAATATTATGTTTGTAAGTTTATCACTTTTGATTAATTACTTATGTTTTTTTTTATAAACAATAATTATAGACCTTTAAGCTTTAAAAGGTTTTAATTACTTTAAGCTTAAGTTAAGTAACTAAATGATAGTAGCTTAAATATCAATAATAAAGGTATCAAACCTTGTGAAAGTAAACTAACATGCTAATATCCGGATGTCACCTGAGAAAACTTGAATGTTTAAACTATGACGTCATAAACCTGTCGATTCTACAAACAACTACTTGACAAGAGCAAACATAGTCATGTCAAAAACCAAAATTCGCTTTTCCGTAGATTGTTTGAAAAATACTTTTGCCAAAAAACCTATATACAATTGTTAATCGTCTACTTCAGTCAAACAAATCACATTAGGAGAGATAAATGTGTTTTGGCCAGGTCAATAAGTGGGCTAATTCGTACAGTGCTTATCAGAAAATTGAGAAAACGACGCCAAAATGCAGTTAAAAGTGACTTTTTAATATCTGCTATAAACAACTCTCATAGATTTTGGAACGAGATCAAACGCTTATCGAGTCAAACAGTTAAGTGTAGCCGCTACTTGTGAAAATTTATATCATTTTTTATACAAAACGCCTTTTTGTTTAAATTAAACTTTGCATAAATACTACATGAATATGTTTAATTGTTTCTATACTTAAAGTCTTTTTGATCATTTTACTTTTTTGACAGTTTTGTTTCCAACCAGTTAGTTAGTTTTTTGATCATATTACTAAACTAAAATATAAACAGTTCATAAACAGATAAAAACGGAAACAAAAAATTATTCTGTCATTTTATAACGAACTAAGATTCGTTTTTAACATAAATGATGGGACTTTTTAAAGTATATGTGAAAATATAAAAATCAAAAAATAATAGATAGTCTAAATAACTAATAAGTACAACTATTGCTAAATTACAATAACCAGTTTAACCTTATTTTATATCCTAGAGGATTAATGATTCAAGATTACTATATAATTAAAGAATACCATAAAAAAACAACAAACTTTTTAGACCCTTATTAAAAGAATAACTATTTACAAATAAATTCTAGCTGAAAACTATTTTTTAGTAACAAAACTGCTTTGTAGTTTTAAAACTAATATCTAAGGAATAATAATTGTATGAATTCATATGTGTGTATACAAGTTTATATAATTTAATACTTAAAATGTTTTATATTAAGATATGTAAGACTAAAAGTTATGTTATAGCATAACTTTTGCCTTTAACTAAATTATATAAATTTAAGCTCTTTTAAATAATCTATGGAAAAAGTAAAATTATTTAAGTATATTAGATATTTAGTCATATAGCCTTTAAAAATTTTTTTAATAAGTTCACCTTATTTTTAGACTCTATTTGTACTTGAATATTTATAAACTGCTTATTTTATTTGCTTATGTTCAAAAGTTATAAAAAAAATTAACATTAACTTGTAACATTAAGCAAAAAGATATATAAAAGAGCAGTATGATTATCAAGTTCTAACATTTTTTAACTCTAAAAGCTTTTCTTGATTGTTAGTTTCAAAGACAACAAAGTTAGTCTATTACATCTTATTAAATTCCATCAATCAAAAAATGTGAACAACTTTAAGTTCAAATAAAGTTTACTGAAGTAAAGTAATTATTGCTTAGTAATTACTTAACATTTAAATTGTGTTCTAAAGTATCCTTTTATAGTATGTATAATTAAATACTTTAAAATAGCATAGTTTATACAAAATAAAGTTACAGATAAAAACAACTTTCGTTTGAATGAAACAAATGAAAATTTTTGTTTATATTTTAAGTAAATTATTCAAAGACTAGCTTGCAACAAAACTAAATATTTTATTTATAATTTTTTAAGTTTATTGTTTTCTGATTCTTTTAAAATTTTTAAATAAGTATTAAAACTATTATAAAAGTGTTACTAAAAGATTTAATTTTGAAATATAACTTAAGTTATCAATAAAAAAATCTTCAGATTGTCATTATATTTTTGTAACAAGTTTAACGACAAAACTTTGAAACCTTACACTAACACAGAAAATTAAGGTCTTGCTAATTACATGTTTTTTAAAACAATCTTTTTACCTACCCTAAAAAAGTTATTCTAAGCAATAATTTATTTGTTGATACATCATGTAACTTGATCTTTCGCACTTAAGTGCATACGTTTTTATGTATTTTGTTTCAAAAAACTTTTGATAGTTTTTATAAAAACGAATTATAAGGTGTTTATTATTCAACTTACTGTGAAACTTTATATGAAAATTGCTCGAAAACTTGGTAAATTTACTTTTTTAATTTCTATAGCAGAAGCTTTAATAAAATATCGTAACTAGTTAAACTAATTATTATTTTTCAAAGTATAACATTACTTTTAGGTGTGTACTAGAAGTCGTTATATTTGCAGAACAAGTTAAGCTTTTTAAAAGTACAAATTTACAAACTTGTTTTCTATTTCGTAATAAGTTACATCTTGAAAGCTTTATAAAGAATAAATATTTTCTAAACTACTTAGTTCTCTTATTTTCTATAATATTCTTACGCATTTTACTCATGTTTTGATTTTAGTATAGTTTTATTTTTATCCTCGAAAAGCAACTTAATTAATACAGTTTACTGTCTAGCTTTTTCAAATAATTAAGTTTTACAATTAAATTCATACTTATGAATAATAAAAACTTACCCAAAAGCTTGTACTTAAATATTTTCTGACAAGATTTGTAGACAGTTTAATAAAGAAACTATAGTAAAAAATTACAACTTAAACTAAGAGAAGCCAGTTAAAAAGTATCTTTTTTATCACTACTATGAAATTACAACTTATAATATAAGAAACTAAAGAATTTAGGTAATAATATTTTTAAGTTCTAAACTAACTAACTGTGAACATTTTACAAGCATTTAATTAAATTCAACTTTTAAGTTAAGATCTTTTTTTGTTCTTATTTATATAAAATAAATAAAACCATTTTAAAGTTTTTATTGAAATGTTGTGTTAGATATTATATTTTAGTTTACTATATCCGTATTCCGTATTTCCTATATTCAGTATTCCGTTTTAGCTATAAAATAAGCAGTTACTTAGTTTCAATACAACTTTTTTACACTATGTTCTGTATAAAAAAGTGTTTTTTATTCAGAAAGTAAACATTAAAGTTTTGCAATTAATATACACTAAAATAATTTTAAAAAAAAGTTTCATAAAACTTTACAAATGCATATTTTATACTATTTCATACATGAATTAATACTGTTTAATCGAGTTAGTTTTTTGTTTAATATTTATCTTGTTAAAACATGCAGAAAATCATTTGCTTAACAATTTAAATAAGTGTTAGCTGGTATTTTAGTTTCCTATTTTATCTGCTTAATGGCATTTTTATAGCTGACACAAGTGTTTAAAAATAAGTTTTGACATTAGTAACAACTTGTTTTTAAAGACTGCCAGAATATTATAAACTAGTTTTATAATTTAGAGGTGTTTAAAAATAAATATGCTACTGCTTTATAAAATTGTTTTATAATTAAATTTTAATAGTGAGAAGGACAAACCAGTTTAACGAGCCACTTTATAAGTTAGAATACACTAATCTTGTATTTCCACAAAATAAGAAGCAAAAAACAACTTTTATTTATAAACTTTTATAAATTAAAACTAGTTTTTTTTTAATAGCAGTTAAAATGATTATTTTTATCAATTTTTGATCAACCTTTAATCTAACTTCAATCTCTTGTTTAATATATTAGGGTAGATGTTGTAAGATTATCGTGTGTTTTGTGTTTTTTTGTTATAACTGTTTGATAGTTTAATAATTTAATAATTTTTCTTATTAATGTCCCTGACAAGAAGTTAAACTGTATCCGTGGTGTAAGACTCGAAAACCAAAAGGTTTTTCATACACAAGGGTCTTGAACCAAACTTTTTGAGCGCTTTTTCTTTCGTTCACTAAACAACATTACATTATCAACTAAGATTTTTAGAGAAAAACTTGTTGCAATGTTTTTTTGGTAAGTGTGAATTAACTTTAATTTTGCGAAATAGAAACAGAGTTTAAGCACAACAAAACTTTAAGTAAATATGTTACTTATAGATTTGATGGATGAATAATATTATGTATGAATAAACAATGATTTATGTAACTAATAAGCTTTGTTTTAATTTAACTTTAAGTCTTTAAAATAATGTTTTCGAAACATGTGTTGTAAGTAGAGTTTTAGTATAACTTAGTACCATCATTTAAAAATTAAATGGGTAGGTTAAAGGTAAATAACTTATAAGTTTAAGTTTATTTAATATACTATTTTTAAAAATTGTTATTGGTTGTTATGTTAAGTAGCAGTTTAGTAGTAACAAACAGGTTTCTTTAAAGCAAAACTAACTTTATTTTTAATACAGTTTAAATTCCTATTAAAATAAAATAAGGGACTATTACGTTTTAACAAATTGTACTAAATTGCATAAACTTATACTAAAAATCTGATTATGTGTTAAGTTTTTTTATTATTAAAACAATACTACTAAAAATAATCTTAGATGTATTTTATCTAATAAAGGCTTATAGATGTTAAGTTTTATCAAGTTTTTACGAAAAAAAGCTTAAGTTGTGAAAACAGAAAATAAAACATCCATTGATTTTCGCGAGGACTGTTTAAGTATTTTATTATTTGATTTTTAGTTTTAGTTTGGTTGTAATACTTTTTTGACTCTGTTACATAAAATTTAATATTTAATATAAGTATTAAGATATACTATGTAAAACTTTTAAATTCTAGGTTTCTTAAACTACAATAAAAAAGCAACATTGATGAAGCGCAAATATTTTTTTGTTTGTAGTAACTTTTGTAAGTATTACTTATCTAAAATTGTCCAGAATTGTACAATATAAATTAATAAATTATATCTAACAGTTTTCAAAGATGAAACTTAGTTTTTTACATGTTAATATGGTAAACATGTTAAAAGAATTAAATTCTTTTGATATATATGCCTACCTTGAGTTCTAATTTGATTTGTGGAACATTTATGAACTTAATTATTAGGTATAAATGATTTGATGTAATTTGAAATAAGTGTATTTAAAAAACTCAAATAATTTAAACTTGAATATACTACGATTTTTAATAAACGCATATCTAAAATCAATAAAAACACAAATGGTACTTAATACAAATACAAAGACTAAAACTACTTCAATTTTTTTAACGATCAAATTATTAATTGCAAACTAATTTATACCTAACTTATCGTTTAAGATAAAAGTTTGGTTTCATAGTATAAAATTCAATCCTAGTTTAAACAATGATGGCAAAATAAGAACTAAGTCTATGTTTTAAAAAATAATAAGTTGAATATACTTTTAGTTAGCTTTTCTTTTAACGATAGTGAATAAAGTAAATTAGCTACGAAGTTCTACTGATAATTGAAAACAAACTTTTAATAAAGCATTTTTAGAGTTGAACTAATTTTTTTTTGTGTATTACAAAAAAGTCTTAATTTAGCTTGAAGCTATTAGTTAAATGAACAATGAAGTATATTTTAAAACCAAGTATAAGGATAATGAAATATTTAAATCAATAAAATTCTTATTATGTTTACGTTAAACGCCCTTTGATTTCAACTAAAAACATTTTTAATTATTTGTGTATATAGCTTTTGCAGGCTTTATATACTTAAAAATATTCAGCAGAAAAGAATAGTTGAGAGTTAGTGTGTAAGCTAGCTATACTACAAAAATTTAAGTTAGTTTATACTTGTATAAACATTATCAAAAACAAATTTGTAAGTGTCAGTCTCAATTTCAAGGTACTATTACTTATATCTAGTAATCTACCGGATCCTAAGATTTGGATTCGTATCAAGCTGGATTCTAATTTTAAAATGCAATATCGAAAAACAGCCATTGTAATAAGTTTATTTGGTACCTCTTGTATCTTTACGCATTTTATTTCTGTGGACACAATGTGCGTAAATAGTCGATAGGTTACTGTATTTATAATGTTTCAGTTTTAACACAGTAGACATTCATGCTAGTGATCGAAAAATGAACTAAAAAACAGCACCTCTTCGAAACACTTGTAACGATGTCTTTTTTATGTAGAAGATGCTCTGGCCTACAGAGCAGGTAAATTTGTTTATGGCACTTGAGTCTAAAATTTCTAAATTTTAGTATTCGAACAATTTTTTATTGATAATGCTGGTATTATTTTTACTTTGTGTTTTTAAAAACAGTTACCAAACGTTTTAGTAATATCAACGAATAATTTCCTAAGCAGATAAAATACGTACATTGTTGGACTTCAGAGTTTGCACCAGTATTTGTTTTTCTTACTGTTTGAATGTTGAATTATCGACTTTTTGGGTTTAGAAAAACATTTTTTAATTGAGTTCGTACATTAATTTTCTAAAGTATTTGTGAATTTTTATACCTAAGTTATTATTGTATAGCATATATAACTCTAATGTTTAAAAATCTTTACTGCTTTTTAGCGTCTTATTAATTAAAAAAGAATCTTTGTTGTATCTTACAGTTAAAATATTATAAAAAATTGCATTAATGTCGTTAACAGAGCAGTGCATATATGCTTTAAAAGCAAACTTCACAGCTTTATGTAATTAGAAAAGAAGGAACGTATAAAATTAAACAGTAAATCTTTTATGTTTTTTCTAAACTTTATAATCTTCAGTTTTGTTAAAGTTTTTGACTTGTGATTTTATTATAAATAAAATAAAAAAAATATTGAGAAATACTTCATTGAAATATTTTTTAAATGCAGTTTATTAAAAGTCACATTATGATATCATTTAGTATTAGATAATTGTAAATATTATAAAGTATTATATAGTTAATTACAGTTTAATGGACGATAAAAAAACTCTAAAAATATTTGGTCCTAGGACCTGGTGCACGAAGAACCTTTGGTTATCGGGTCGCACACCAAGGATACCTTATAAGATATTTTTTTTTAACTGCGGCTAGAGTTCAATTTTTATTTATGGAAAGTTTCTTAGCCCGCAACTTAAAATCAATGAGAAACAACACACATAAGATTTGTTTTGTAAACGTTCGACGTTTGCCTACTATCTCAGTAAACAAAAAAATATATAATCCTAAAAATAGAGTTTTGCACACAGTATAAAAACTAGGGTAAACTATTTTTGTTAGACTCTCAAATAAAGTTAAGTAATTACCTAAAGGGTTTAATATTAGCTTTTTGTATAAATGCTGTTACTTTTTCATCATATATTTAGTTTAAGACTACAGTTTTTTATCTTTGCTCGTGAATTTCTTTAGGTCCTAATAACATTTTGGTTTTTCTCCTACAAGAATATAAAAAATAAATATCTTTGTAGGTTGTTCATTTCATTTAGTTAAATTCTTTCTCAAGTCACCTCAGTTCAGTGAAGTCTTATCTGGATAGTTCAGGCCTAGAAATATTTTTCTAGCTATCATATTAAAGTTGTCGCGACATATATTTTATGGATAAACTTATGGTGTTTTTAGTAAGAGGTCCAATCTACAAAAGTCATGTAATTATTTAAATTATGTTTTGTCTGGTAAATATATTTTCAGCGTCAATTTAGATGTAATTGATTACCTTTTATTTGATAGTGTAGTGAATGACTTGTGACAAGGATTAAATAGATTCAATTTACCACTCATTGTGTCGTTTTAGAAGAGCCTGTTAGTTGGAATAAAAAAATATCAGTCTTAACAAGGCTGTTTTTATAATTAATAATATTTCACATAATTATTATTTAAAAGCTTGTATAGTATTAAATTACTAGCTACTTAAATTTTTAGGATTCCAGTTATTAAAATACTCAGACATGGATCCGGCCAGATCAAAATTTAAAATGATATTTGGATCCGGATGGAATTTAAAGATTAAATTTGTATTCGGCCGGGTCTAAAATTTATGGATTCGGTAGATCACTAAAATAAACTATTAATAAAATAGTCAAGTAAAATTTTCATAAGAGTTAGTTTACTAGTCGCATATTAAGTGATTTTTCGCAGAAACATTTGTTCATCTTTGTGTTGACCAAATTTTACACTTTCAAAAAGTCTCAAACTTCTTAAAGATATGCTCATGAAAACCCAACTAAATACAACCTTAGTTTTTATCTATATGAACAGACAGTGTTGGTTTTCAAACTTTACTTTAAAAATAGTTTTTGCCTATTTTATAATAAAAAAATTTTTTTTTGTGTAAATTTTTTACTTTTTTCTCCTATCTGAGTAAACAAAAAATTATATCATAAAAGTATAAAACATTTCGGCTTTTCTATACTAAAAGAGAACAATAGTAAAACAATATACTGTGAAAAAATAGTTTACTTGATTAGATAAACATAGTCAATACATTTCATTAAGTAAACATAGTCAATACATTTCATTAAGTAAACTTTTAAACAGTCACTTAACTTTAGTAGAAAACAATACTTCATAAAAATTATTAAAATGCTACAACAAAGAATATTTTAAGTCTAGACAAACTGACATTAAGTTGCACAATATGTTTAAGGGTTAATTAAAGAAGAAAACGCTGTGGCTTTACAGGCATTTTTTACTAGTTTATTTTTTATTAACCTCTTGTCATAAATAGTTTTTGAATAAAAAGAATTACTTTATTTTGTGTCTTAATAATTAAAAGTTAAGTTTGTAAACTGAAAATTAAGATAACTAGACTTTCTTTTATAGGTTCCGCAAAAAAGTAAGAAAAATTTATTAGTTAGTTAATTAATTATAAGTGATACAATTATTTTCTTAATAGCAAAAGTCTTTAGAAAATAAAAAAACTTCTACCCAAAAGCAGTTTTAATTGTTTTTTTTAAACTAGCATCAGTAAAAGTAATCTGTCGTACAATACATATTACTTTTTTTATTACTAACCCAAGAAAACAATAAACTGACAAAACTAAGGATTTCAAATCATGTGTTAGTTCAGGTTTTAACTTTTTTAATTCTAAAAGTTTTAAAGATTTCCTTATGAACATAACTTAGTATGACTTTTTACATTTATTTTTGTAGCAAGAATAATCTGGACACCAGAAAAATTATTATACTTTTTTATCTAACATTGTGCTATTTTAAACAACTTAGACACTCTTTAAAGTTCATCATAATATCTTATAATTTTCATCTTAATAAGTTGAAATATGCTTAGATAAAAAATTAAAAATCAAAAACTTTGAGCTTTTCATTTCTAAATATTTCACTATGTAATTGAGATTTGACACAAACGTTAAACATTATTGTGATAAAATAATGGTTTTCAACCATATTACAGAAATAATGTATAAAAATTAAGCAAAATGACACTACTTTACTATTTGATTATGCACAAAGTTGATTAAAAACCTAGTTTTTAATTTTTTAATTTACAATCAACATTCTATAAATACTATTTAATATTGAAATACAAAAACGATATGTATTAAACTTAGTATTGTTTACTTTTATAGTTTTCAAAACTAAAGAAAATATTTTTTTAGAACATGGTTATTTAAAACTTGTTTAAAGTTTCTTTAAAATTACTGTTGTCGAACAAATATTGCTGCATTTGGCTAGATTAAAATTTTAATGCTTTAAATCAAATTAATAAAATAAACGATTATTCAGTTACAAATTATAAAAACTAAAAATTTACACCTGACTAATGAATGACATTGTTTGGTATACTTTAACTTGAACAGTTTGTTTTAAAATTAAAAAATATATACTCAACTGTCTGAAATATTGGAATTGTTTTTGACCCAATATTTTTCTGTTTGCTTAATATTAATTAACAGGGATGCCAAAAGTTTTTCGAAATGATCTTTTTAGGTTTTTTAAAATACTTCCAGGCTTAAATTTAAGAACAATTTTTTCAGTCATTTTTAGTATACCATCATATTTAAGGTAAAAAATGGTATAAAAAGTATAACATCATTGAAAAGATACTGTAAAGTTATTTTAAATGTGTTTTTAAATAAAAATAAATAATATACTTTATTCTTTCAAGACTTTAGTTAGTAAACTTAGTTTTGGTCTAGAAGAGGGTTTCCCAAACTTTTTTTTTTAATTTCCCCCTTTGACCAAATTAAAAAAGCTGTTGCCCCCTCCAACAAGACTACCATTTAAAACACATAAGACCTTTTTTTTTTTTGCTCTTCATCTGCAACTCAAGAATATCTAGTGTAAGTTTAAAAATCGCCCCCCCTCCCTCGCCCCTTTACTAAATATTGCCCCCGACTTACTAAAATCGCACCCAGGGGAAACCCTGGTCTAGAAATTAAAGTCTTTGTATTTGGTTTTAAAAATTCAAGTCATAAAACAAAAATAAATAATTATAATTTTTCGTAAATCGTAATTACACAATTAAACTACTATGTAATAAAAATAGTAAAAAATTATTAAAAATTTAAGTACTTATCCACAATTTTATAACTAATAAAACTAAACATTAATATATGTAAATTAAAGAAAACTTGAAAAAAATATTTTACATAAAACTTTTACTTCTAGTTTAACTTTAATCAAACAAACTTTAGTCAAATTAATTTCAATCAAACAAAAGCAAGAAATTAATCACATGTTTTAAATTTTTATTCTTCAAAAATAAAATTATTCTAAACAAAAGTCTAAGAAATTCACTAGAAGTTCACAACTAAACTAAAAATCTTGAAACACCTATGACACTTTTGAAAATATCTTTTATGCAAATACAACTAAAAATTTTATTTTTATTTTCATAAGATAAAAAATAAACTTTATTGAAGTATAAACAATTGTTCTAAATAAAGTTAAGCTACAACATTTACAACCAAAACAAAAACTTGATCAAACACAACATTTTCGACCTGATACAAAACTTTTATACTCTTGCTAATTCCAATCAAGCCTCTTTTTCATGAAAAATTTCAATCCAACTTCTACCTTAGCAAGTTATGACGAGGTCGATGGTAACTTGTTTATTGAACAAACTTTGAACTCGCCTCTGGCAGGCAAAACTCAGCAGGTCTCTGCTCCGTTGCAAGTAGTCTAAGTGTTTCTGTTTTCTGTTAAAACAAGTTTTAAAATTTTTTAATATTGGCAATTTTTTCCTATCACTCTTGAAAATTTAAAAGTTACAGAATAAAAAACATTTAGTTAGTTGAATTATGATTCAAACCAAAATTAAGATTTGTCTTAATGACTATCTCAATTTTTTTTTTCAAAAACTGATCAAAATATTAATCATTAAAAATAAAAAAGTAGTTTGTATTTGTAGACTTGGCAATTTATAGGAAATTTTTGCACCTTATACTTGGATTTAGAGCTAAAATGTAATGATTAAAGGTATAAATATGCTGTTGGTGTAATAAAAATGAAAATTTTGTTACAATTTCATGATTATTTTTGATCACAACTGGTTTTATAAAAGTAAACCAGATAAACTTAGATATTTATTTGCATACCATACTTGCATCAACTTTTCGCATCCCTTAGTATCAGTTTAAATTTTTTAATTCCATTTTGGCGAAAATGGTTTTAACTTTTGTTTTTAAACTTTAAACTTCAGTCTTTTGACATTCATATAATTTATTCAGTTTTCTAAGATGTAAGTGTTTCTTGAACATGGACAAAGTAATGTGCATAGTAATTGTTAAGAAGTACTAAGAAATTTTATCCAGAAAAAAATTTCTAAATAAGTGTGTAAAATATTTTACATTGTATAGAAAATATTTTTTCAGTCAGATTTAAATATACATATTACAAGGTTGCTACAGGTTTTTTAAAATTATTTTTGAGGATTTCTGAATATTTTACAGGCTTTTGAAAATATAAGGTTTTTTGTTCATTTTTAGTACAAAATTAAATTTAAGGTAAAAAATTCTCTTAAGTATAAAAATATTGAAAAAATGATGTAATGCTACTTTAAATGCGTTTTATAACAAGTAAAATTCTAAGTGACATAAAGTGAATTTACTGTATATGAAATATTCTTTTATTGACAAAAGTTTAATTATTTTTCATATAAAAATTGTTTAAATTCCAGGTTTTTCCACGCATTTTTTTCGAAACCTTGTTACCAAAATTAAATGAAATAAGTTTAGTAGTTAAAATTATATATAATGTTCTCAGAGCGCACACAAATTTTACTTTACTTATCAATTTGCTACACAGTTTTGAAAGTTTTAAAAGCACTGCTCCAGTATTTTAATTTTAACATAGCTCAATTTTATCTTGTATTGAAAGGTTTATTTAGTGCAACGTAGATAAAATATTTCGTTAAAAAATATATTTTAGTCATTAATAATAACAAACTTCAATTTAAAACCTTATTTTTACTAAAGTAGTATGATTGATAATGTAAATCAGGGCCTTCACAAAAATTCAGGGGGCCATGAGTTTGCACTTTGAAACTTACACTAGATATTCTAGAGTTGATGGTGAATTGCAAAAAAAGAAAAAGGTCTTGGGCGTTTTTGGTTGTAATTTTGAAACTTTAGATCAGGGTTTCCCAAACTCATTTACTAAATCGCCCCCTTTTCAGAAATTTGAAAAATAATCGCCCCCCACGATTTTAAAAAGTAGTTTTTCTCTTGAGTACAAACTTTTGAGCCAGATAATTTGTGTTCGAAATGTAATTTAGTCTGGTATTTCTTATGCACGCACTTTTGGGCTGTGTTCAAAGTAGTTTACAGGGCTTGAGAAAATAAGTTACTGTTGTTTCCTTATAAGCCCAGTAAAGTGTATTAAAATACTTGAATATTAAAAAGCCTTGTGTAATCAATCCTGAATAAATATCAATTGTTTTGAAGCTAATGAAACTTTTAGGGTAGTGGTGGAAAATTTCTGTAGTCAGCAATTCATATTTACTAAAAAACCTTTTCTTGTTTCAACTCGTTAAAAAAATGTAATTGCGAGCTGCATAATTAAAAAAATAAAATATAGAAAATAAAAAACTCGAGCAGAATTTTAATAAAATGATTTACTATTATTGTGATCTAGGAAATACTGTTGTGAACTGAAAATAAAATTGAAAGTGTATTTCAAAATCATAAGCATCTAAAAAATAAATTTTGTTTATTTTGCACAAGTAGTTTTCAAATTACTTAGCGGGTCAAATTTGATTGAATCTGGACCGTACGTTACCCATTTGAAATCTTAACTGAAACCTGACATTATAACTATCTCTCATTTAAGGAATTTCGGATATTTAGAATTGAATACTAAGTAGTTTATTTAAGCCGCACAAAATACTTAAATTATTTTATAGATAGGCATATTCTAAAATTAAATACCAGAGATTAAAAAACTACAAAAGAATGAACAGATTATTTTACACATAATAAAATAAATATTAAAACACCATTTCTGATCCAGTTTTAGAAAGTTTTACCGACTGGTTGATAATCTAACATGAAAAGTGGTTTTATGAATAGCTTCTGTTAATGCAGTAAAATCATTAGTTTCAATGCTAAAATATATTATAAGAAAGTTAGTTGCAAAATAAAAAATTTAATTTTAAACTATATGTTTTGTAGTAGAATACCATCAAATAGTATTTGACTTGGAATAACCTTTAGGAAACTAAACCATAATTTTAACATTTTTTTCTTAATTTAAATTCTAAAAAATCAAATGTTTTACAGTTAATTCTGTGAACAGAAAGTAATCGATTAAAAATTCTTTTAATTATGTTTAAACTTTGTTTTGTAACTGTAACAGTCTTTTTGATGGCTTATTTAATACTGTTTAATTTTATTTATTCTCTAGTTATTAGCCTACAATAATTTACCAGAGAATATAGTGAAAAACTAAAAACTAGTGTTGAACTATTAAAATAAACAACTTATTCTAATTGCTACTATATTAGAAAATGAGATAAAACAAAAAACAGTTGTATGAATAGTTTAATATTATTTAATATATAGATTTTTTAACATTAATAAATCAAGTTAGAAAAAAAAATTGAGTTTAATAATCTTTTAAATGAAAAATTTGAAGTCATTTCAAATAGAGACATCAAATCTACCCTCTTTAAAAACCGAAAAATAGTTTTAAAAATAAAAAATTTATCGGTTATGAATATTTTTTTACTTATACAGATTAAACAAGTATTAACAAAAATATGTCAAATAAATTTATTTCAAACAAATACTTTAACTACTATGCTATAAAAATTTTAGTGTAATGTAAATCGACAAATATAAACTGAAAACTAACCAGGTCAAAACAAAGCTGTTAACATATTTAAAACATAAACCATTTTATATATACAGCAGACTTCCTCTTCAGTTCGCGCTTTGAACAAAATCAAAAAGTTTAAACTCAAAAATTATAACCATTATTTTTACAAAATGATAAGTTTAAATATCTTATATGCAATAACGTTATGAATATACATGAAATCAACTAAAACATAAAACAAACATTCATAAAAAAAGAGATCTATATAAGCTATTAAATATTGTGTATTTTTTTTAATACTTAGTTAGTAGTAGACTTAATTTAAGTTAAATTTAAGAAAATATAAATTTGCACTTTTTTTGGGTTAAAAATGCAAACTCAATAGGAAGTCTACAGTAATTAATATTTATTAGGCATTATGCAAATCTGTTAAGGAATAAATAATTTATAAGAATTTCTAATATAAAAAGACTACTTAAATACAATACAAACCAGGTTAAACAAGAAGTATTTTAATAGAACAAATAAACAAAAAAGAAATCATAAAATAATGTCTGCTACTGAATTCTAATATAATGCGAAGGATGAGGTTCATGAATGCTTGCAAGTTTTTCTAATCTGATTCTAAATCAGTCATATAAAGCCTCAAGTCACCTCTTCTTTACAAATATCTAGATTATATATTTTTCTCAAGATGATGATAACTAAACTGAAAGCTTTCTCAGCAACGTAGCTAGAAAGAAAAACTATACACAACAATCTAAATTCCTCTCCAATGATTGAATACTTTGCCTTAGTTTTTGTTGAGTCCAAAAGCTTTCATATCGTTCTTTATAAAAAAATAATTTAAGTTTAAAATCAGTTTGTAAGTCTGAGAAGATTTTCTGTGAGTCGTTTCTTTAAAAAGATCTGCCACGAAGGGACCCATATTTTTATCTATCTGATAGCTTTTTTGTGTCAAATCAAAATTTTACTACTTAATATGTTGAAATTGTTAAAAATTCCAGATTTTTGAGATTTTTTTTTGCCTAAATTGTCAAATTCAAGGTTTTTCTAGGTAAATTGGCAACCCTGTTTAGTTTTATTTCTTAGTCTAACTTAATGAATTTTCAAAAAACAATTGGAAATATCATTAGCTGATAGTTAATATCGATAAAATAGATTTTTACAAACCATTTATGATCCTAAATAATATATATGTAAGGTTGAAAATAGTGAGAGGATTTCCGATCGTCTATGATCAATGTAATTGTTAAATAAGAAAATATATAATTGAAAATATGTGATTAATTTGAAAGTAGTAGTCATAGGTACTTAATTTCTCTATATTTTACATAAATACAATAGACTTTTTTGTTTAAGTTTACCTCAGGCTCAAATATTTAACAGCAAGCTAAAATTAGTAAAATATCAAGATAAAAAGTAAAAATTTTATGACAACCCAAAATTTTAAAATCGCCCCCTTTTCGCCCCCTTACTAGTTATCGCCCACCCTTTCGCCCCCTTACTAATTATCGCCCCCCAAATAACTAAAATCGCCCCCAGGGGGGCGATATCGCCCACTTTGGGAAACCCTGCTTTAGATATTATAGAAAGACTTTAGAAAATTTAGGGGCCCATAAGCTGTAAAAGGGAGAGCCACAAGGCTGTAATTTTTAACTTACACTAAATTTTCTGAAGTTGATGATGAAGACAAAAGTAAATAAAAAGATCTTGCGTTTTAATAATTTTTTTTTGAGAAAACTTGTCGGAAAAGGCCTTAGCTTTATTAATTCTTTAAAGGGGACCATATGAAAAAAAGTATATGAAACCCTGATATAAATAGAAAAAAAGAGTAATTAGAATAAAATTAAGACAGCTTTATAAATGGCTTTACCGAACATAGTATACATGATAATACATGAATATGAAATATCAATAACATGTATGTTAAACGTATACATTTTTGCATACTAACTGTACAATAAATACTTATTTAATTAACTAACTTTATTTTGTTCTTTCAATTGTAAAATCTTTAAAGATAATAATAGTTAGTGAAGATCGATACAATGTGCTTCATAAGCTTGCACAAACCTCAAAGCACAAGACAAATTTCCTACCATAAACCTATAACCTACCTTAAATTAGTACTGTAAAAAGCTACTTGTAGCTTAGTCAAAACTCTACAAAAAAAGATCAAATTTAAAAAAAAGAGATTTACCCCTTTTTGCTAATTATAAAAGTTGATCTTAGATATTAAAGATAAATAGTTTGTTTTTAAAAAACTTAGTTTTTCTATAAATTTTTGTCATTTTATAATGTAACTTTGCACAAACCTCAATACAAAAGACAAATTTTTGTTAATACTAACAAACATAATCTACCTTAAATTAGTACTTTTTTAGAAGTTAAGTATATCTATAAAAGAAATGGAAACGGAGCACAAGTTTGCTATAGGAAATGAAGTAATTATAACTCATTATATGAGCAGCATACCAAAGTATGGTATTGTCCATAGTATATAAAATCAATTACGTTACTATGTTACAGTTCATCCAAATCGATTAGTGCAAGAATTCAACGAAGTCGAGCTTACAAAATTAGATCGAAACAACAGAACACAGAGGCTAGTGTTAAGAGCCCATGGTATTTTAATCTAACCTAATGGGTCGAGTTAAAACAATGATATTCAGTGAAGCTCTTAGCTTCTTTTTGAAAAAAATATTTCAATATCTAGTATCTATGAGTTCTCAAAGTTTTAAACACTGAACTTTTACTTTTTAATGTTTTACATTTTTTTCTTAGTGCTCAATATTGAGTGTACACTAATTTTTTCTGCATAAAAATTCAAGTTTTGGTGTTTTTATTTACTTAAGTATTTTCTAAATGACTTTTTAAGTTGTATAAAGTTATTGCTACTTATTTCATATAGTTAAAAATTATATATATGGTTTTAACTTTTATTTTATAGTTAATTAATAGTTAATAGTTAATTACAGTCTTGGTTGTGTTTTATTCTCATTTTGTGGTGTTTTTCTATAATGGCATAGAGATGGTAAAACACCTTTTTCACAATTTGATCTTATTTGTTGAGTTTTAATAAGATAAAAGTTGCTTTTAATAGAATTTAAGAATTCAAAATAACTATTATGATATAGCCAGTCAAAGTCGAAAACTACAATAGGTTCCTTATGGTAAGCGCAAACTAAACCGGAGAATAACTAGAAATCACTAATCTATCTCCTCTTACGTTTTTTATTTCGAGATAAGTGCCTCAAATTTTCAGGAAATGTTTCTTGCAATATTTAGAAAACTCTGTTGCGACAGATTTTGCCTTTTAACCAAACTGGATAAATTTTCCAACCCTGATGTGAGTCCTGTATAATGATAAGTATGGAAACTAAAAGAAGAAGCACTTCGTACAAGATTTTTTTAAATGCAGAAGCGATCAACCATAACGCTAGGAAGTTGGCAGTAGGTGCTTACTGCAGAACCAAGGCGGTGCCCATACGCGTAAACGGGACAGGAGTGGAGTGGTGAAGTTTTTCCATTTGATCAATTTATGGTGAGAATTGAAGGCTCACAGAGACTGATGTGTAGAAACAGAAGATTTCCAAGGTTGTACAACCCGGTCTCAACAAATATTTAAACAAAATTTTGAATGGTTGGTAGAAAAAACAGTTTTTTTTGTGATTTTTTTTCCAAAGTTTTAATTTTTAATTTTTCTACAATTTTCTGTCAAGAGAACTTTCTTAATATTGCAAGGAACATTTTCTAAAAGTTTGAGGTGATTTTCTCAAAAAAAACCTAGGAAGAGATAGATTTTTAGTGAAACTATCTTTTTTCGCCTTTTTAGTTTGCGCCTCCCTTAAGGAAGCTATTATACTCTCCGTTTTTAACCTGATATATCTCAAAAAATTGTTTGGATATTAAAAATCTGTAAAAAGCTTCTTGTAGCTTAGTTAAAATTCTACAACACAAAATAAAATTGTAAAAAAGTGATTTACCCCCCTACGCCTATAATAAAAATTATATTAAAATGTTTAGTTTTTTTTTATATCTTGCATAAATAGTTTGTTTTTTAAAAAAGTAGTTATTCTACAAGTTTTTATTATTTCATAATGTACCAAGGTTATCATAATTTTTTGTAATAAATGCTTAAAAGCTTATACTGCATTTTATAAAATATAAAATAGAAGCTTTGTAAGGTACCAAACTTAAATATTTCCTATATAATTTTAAATACTTGCTTAAAAACCAAAATAAACAGCTAGTTAAATAAATCTTATACCTTTTTTTTCTTCAATTATTTTTAGGAGATTTGGTAACATTTAAAAAAAGTTACTGTAGAAATATAATGATTTTTATTTTAATTGCGCATTAAAAAAAACTATCTGATTTATCATTGCTCTTATATATTTTTTAATATATCAATCATGCTCCAAAAGTATATTTATATAAATAAACCTGCATTTGAGATGAAACGAAACCAGAATTTCATCTTCACCCTCCCTGAAATCGGCCAGCACCACTTGCGTCTGGTACGGAACTTCGTGCTGGATGTTGTTCAGCAGGGCGGCCCGCATCGCGTCCACCATGATGTCGTCGCTTTCCGCCGTTGTTATGACGTCACAGTCGTGCTTCCACCGGCCGGGAGTGGATTTTTCGAGCAAGTAGCTTTTCAGCAAGTCGACGTTTGACTGTTTCTTGGCAGAGACGAAAAATACCTGAATGTTTATTTTTTTACTTACTAATTTTAATTGAAATAAGTGAAAGTCTGTTAAGGTTATAAAAATAAGTTGTAATTAAACAAATAGTGTTATATTAAAGTTAAATAATATGTTTACCCTGTTTTTTCAACAGTGATCTTATTAACAAAGTTTCATCTAAGCTATCAGAATTTTTTACCACTACAAAATATAATTTACTTTTGAGATATTTAGAATTAAAACTAGTAAAAAAAACAGGATCTGCATGAAAAGCTCAACTTAAAAAAAAAACAAAAAAGGAATGTTTGCGAAAAGGCAAACTTTCTCTTTCAAGTTAACTACTTGTCTACTAAATATGGGAACGGGTCAAATATGCACGAAGGGACACCTTTGTACAAAAGGTCATTTTTACACAAAGATATTTTTGAAACGAAAACACTTTTGCAGGGAGGGTCACTTTTGAACGAGAGTAAAAAAATAAATAACGTTAAAAAAAACAACTAAAAAAAATAAAAATACAAAAGATAAATAATTTTCAGCATAAATAAACAATTCAGCACGGTGAGTCACTTTTGCACAGTGCGACATCCTTTGCACTGGTGATCACTTTTTCACGGCATCATTTTAACAAGGTACGTCACTTTAGCACAATTGTTCACTTTTGCTTGGTGTCACTCTAGCACAATTGTTCACTTTTGCTTGGTGTCACTTTTTTAAGGGTAACTTAAGCACGAAGCCTTATTTTTGCATTTTAACTAAAGCTTTTCTATATGAGGATTTATAAAACTTGCTATTCATCTGATAAAAAATAAATGTTAATACTCTAAATTTTTAGGAACATTAAGCTTAAATTAAATTTGTTATTCTATTTGTATATAATTTTTTTAAGGAAAACTTAATTTTATATTTTTTAGTACTTTGTAGTAGTTATTTCAAAATTAAAAATTATAAAGTTTGTTAATTAATAATCATATACATTTTAAACTAAATAAATATTACGATAAGATAGTAAAGCTAATAACTAACCAGTACAATAACACATTTTTTAAAAACTAAAAGAAGCTGAGATTTTTTAAACCTTTGTAAAAAAAACTCAAGAGTACAAATTAGCAAAATTGTTTAAAAACAAATTTAAGTCTGCTTTTAGATACAAACTATTAATGTTTTATTTTTTACTGATTTTGTAACTTATGTATAATGTTTTTTAATTTTTTATACCATATGGCAATACAATATTTTCATCGTTCTTAAGTTTTCATTTTAATTTTTTAAGGCTAGAAAGTTTAGTGAAACTAAAAAGTCAGTCAAGTATTAACCATATTTAATTTAATAAAACCTTATAAATTTAACTAAATTGACCAAAAAACCTTGAAAGTTTAATACTACATTTTTTGAAACAACTTTATTTTTCAAGTATTGAATCTAATTTCATACGACATAAACTTGTTTTAGATAAGATGTAGATTTTTAACGTGTAAGTAAATGTTTCAACCTATACTTTTAAGTAACTTCATAAAAAACGTTTTGATTTAATAAAATTTTGCAAAAAATTCATTCTTACTTATAAATTAAAAAACCCATTTAATAAGATTTATAAAGTCATAACTTAAAAAATGACTCGTTTTTAAAGCATTGTTATTCTAAGAACAATTGAATTTGTCAGGCTTTTATTGACTTCAATTAAACTAGCTATGTAATAATTTGAATAGCAATTTCGAAGTATTTAAAAACAGTTTTTTAATAAAAAAATAGTAAGTTTGAAATAATATAGGACTAATTTTTTAACCACTTTAGCAAAAAAAAAAAGTATATTCTTAAATTTTATATAACCTCTAAAATACTTATTTGGGCTTAAACTTTGCCAACAACTATGACTTACTCGGGATTATACCATGCCCAATAACTTTTGAGACCTACTGGGGCTTATGTTTTGACAAAACCTTCGTAACTTACTTTGGCCTATTTTTTTAAATACTTTTGACTTATTTTGGCTTATACTTTTCCGAAATTTTGAGAATTATTTGGGCTTACATATTACCAATAGTTAAGACTTACTTGGGCTTATACTATGCCAATGACTTTTGCAACTTATTTAGGCCTATACTTTGAAAAACTGAGAATAATCTATACTATGCCAAAAACATTGAGTAACTCAGGCCTATACCATGCAAATAGAATTTGTAACTTATTTAGGCTTACTTTACCAAACTTTGAATATATAGGTCTTATACTTTGCTAATAACTTTTGAATTATTAGGATTTAAATTGTGTCAACACACTTTGTTAGTTATTTAGATTAAAACTGGAACAATATCCTTGGTTATTTAATGGACTCTTAAAAGGGATACATAGTAAATGTGAGTATTGTTTCCTAAAAATTAAGTGCAAGTTTTAATGGTAATATTTCTATAAATCCACTGTTATTTGAAATGCTTCTTGCAATACAAATGACAAAAATTGACAATGTCAGCTAAATATATTATATATACTGCCTTAAATGTAAAATGTTATACACTAGTAAAATGTATTTAGATAAATTACTGCCTTTGTTTTACCTTGGATGACGCCATTGAAACCCGGATTATTAAATAAAATTTCAATTTTAAAAACTTATTTTAGAAAACAAAAATAATAATAATAAATTATAAATTAAATAATTAGTCTAAAAAGAAATTATATAAACTAAAAGTAGAACAACGATTGTATTAAAGTTATAAGAATTAAACAGCTTTACAAAATTATATAATTAGTTTTAAATTTATAATTAATTACTTATGAACTTTTCCCAAAGTATATCAACAACTATACAAGATTTGGTCAAATAAATATTCAGATAAGATTTCACTTATGTTGTATAACATAGGTAGTGTAACTTATATTGTACAAAACATCTTAATTTTTATAAAAACTAAATTGCATTTTGAACACAGTGTTTTTCAGCTAAATAGTGCGTACCAGACTGGTAGTTCGTACCTAAGAAGTGCGTACCTAGTTGGCAGGTTATTGTAGTATAGTAGAGTTATACTGTATTTTTTGAACTAAACGTAGCAATCTTATTATTTTTAAACATTATTTTACTTATATAAGTTTGAAGTAAATGCGAAAGTTTTCTTTAGTGTATTTGAAATAAGTTAACAGTTGCATTTTATAATTCAGTGTATTTTCTAACGCAGCATTTGTATTTTTTTATACGTTTCAATTCAAAAAAATTCTGGAGTTAAGACAATATTGCAGCAATTAATTAATTATTTAACGCTTGTTTTTAATTGGATATTTTTGAATATCATCTTTGATTTTAGTTTTATTATTTCTGGAACATTTTTATTTTAAGTTTTTTATTCAATACATAAATATGAAAAGCCGTGAAACGTAAAAACAAAAGAAACTTAAAATTTCATTATGTGTGTATGTATATTGTCTATCAACTTGTATTTTAAAGTATTTAAAACGCATCTATTAACCAAATATTAGTTTAAAACATTAAAATAAGTTCTTTTTTAATAGTTAACATCAATTTTAAATAATATAATTAAAAATTTAATAACAGAAGTTAGTCTAACTTTTTTTTAGCTTGCAATATTTTTATTTTATAAAACTGAATAGTAACTTGAAACAATAATAAATTGTTTTAATAATTATACCAATAAAACTAGTTAAATTTTCGAAAAAAAAATTAAGTATGCGGTGTTTGCTTTATCTTTAGTTATATTTGTTTATTGAACTTTGTTATATATACTTTTACACCGATGTCAAGAAAAATTTATTACTACATTTTAAAAACTATTAAAAATAAAGTTGTAAACTAAGTTTGAATTTTTTTGAATCTAATGCGTTTTTACTTTTAATTTTTCAAGTTTAAAACACGTGTTTTATATAATACAAAGTTATAAAAAATTCTAATTAAAAATTTATTATAGAAAAAACAGTTGTTCTTAAAAAGGTTTGGTGTGTGCAAAATAATGCTCAGTCCTAAAAAAACTGTTAAAAAAAGAAGCTTCAAGCAAAAATAAAAGAGAAAAAAATATTGCAAAAATTACGCTCGGTGATAAACTGACGCCATGCAAAAGTGACCCGTCTAGCTAAAGTGACGCCATGCAAGAGTGACACTACGTGCAAATGTGATCCGCCATACTAAAGTGACGCACCTTGCTAAAATGATGTCGTGCAAAAGTGTCTTTGTGCAAAAATGTCCATTTGTGCATATTTGACACCTACCCTCTTAATATATATACATAATAATACTTGGTGTAGCACTAATGATCAAATAAGACACTAATATAAGTTTTACTATTTAAAAAATCATTAAAATAAGTCTTTTTATACTTTATATAAGAATCAATGTTAGTTTTAATAGAACATATACTTCTTACCGCCTTGTTATGACCTTGTTATAAATTGTCTTGTTAAAAACAAAGCAGTATTTTAAGTGAGGCATAAGCTTTTATTTACAAAAATAAACAGTAAACCTTACATAGATATACTTTCAAAATTTTAAGTTTATGCAAGAAAACTTTTTACTGGTCCTTAATTTTCAAGAACTTACAGCACTGACTAAATTTTATTCACTAATACTTTTTGAAATTTAAAACTTAAGTAAAAACACTTGAACTTTAAAAAAAACTTTTTTTCTTGATATGAATTGATTCTATGAAAGTCTTTTCTCTTAATATTTATTTAATTTTATAAAATAGAAAATTTACCTAAGGTTATAATAGTCTAAATTAAGTAAAGAAAAAACAGAACTTTTTTTGTTATTATTAAAAAGAAAGGGATATTTTATTTTAGTAGACTTTTATGTCTTAAAAAGTTACCTCTTTCATAAGAAACTCTTTAATTTTAAGCCTTTAATATTATTTAAGTGATTTAGTTATCTGATAGCTAAGTATTATAGTTTTAATTTATAACCAACTAACAAAAACCCAAGACTTATTCTGTCCTATACTAACAGCTAAATAGATAACAAAGAATCTTTTAATCTACCACTATAGTAATGTACTTGATATAAAAATCAAATTACACAAAACATGCTAGAATATTTTATTTTGATATAAAAACATATTCATCATGCTTACAAGTATTTTCACTTAATTAAAGCTTGTTTTTAAATTAATTTCACCTTGAAAAATTACTTACAAAAATCTCCAAGTCAAACTTTTAATTTATAACTGTTAGTTTCTTAAGTATTTTTTAATCTAACCTCTTTGAAGTAAGGCCAGCCTCTCACGGAACGAAGCTGATTCAAGATGCTTTTCTCCTTTTTAGCAAAATTTACATCCTCCAGAGACTTTATTTCTTTCCAGCTGCCTTCTGCCTCAATCACTTCCGCCTCGAAGTTGGGCAAATCAATCTTCTTCAAACTTTTTCTTTTCCTTGTCACCACCGCTTCTTTCCCGTCCAAGCAACCCTTGGTGAGGCCTTTGATGATGTCGAACGAGTCTTCAGGTCTGGACAACTGGTCGCTTTTGTTGAGAACAAGGACGGCAGGAACGTTGCGATTAGTGATCAGGTGCAAAAGTATCTCCGGCTGGAGGTGGCCCAAAGCTGTGCGCCTAGAAGAGCAGTCCACAACAACCATGCACAAATCGGATGACTGCATGCAGTCAGCAGGAAGATGGGCCGGGGAGAAGTTGCCCTTGTACTTTTTCGTCTTCAGCATGTTGTGGATGCCAGGGCTGTCCTCGAATTCGATCTGAACGTTTTGGTGGGTCAGAACTGCAATGGTGTTTGCCCGCGTGGTGTCTATTTTCTTTGAAACGGGCAGCAAGTGAACGCCTGTGAGCGCGTTTATGAGTGTGGATTTTCCAACGTTGGGCATTCCAATGACTCCCACTTTCAGCGTTTTCTCCTCATCTTCAGGTTTTTTGCTGGTACTTGAACAAAGGCGGTTTAATTTTTTAAAAGTTTTTAAATGCCTTTGCAAAAAGCATTGCTTACATATTTGCATTAACATCTTTAAAAAATAATACTTTTTTTATTACTTTAAATTGTGTAGTGCGTAAATACTTTTAAAACTTGATCACTTCACTACCAAGTGATAACTTTTCAAATAATGTTGTAGAAATTTGCTAACAATAGTAACTTATTTTCTAGAAAACTGCACGAAATAAAATGTTCAAAAGCCAAATAAATTGTTTATTTTTAATGCGCAAATTAGTTATTAAATCCCAAAATAGTCCACTTTCTTCACAAAACAACTTTTCATAAAAAAAATTTAACATTGACAGAAATATTTTATTAGTAACTAAAATTATCTTAAATTACTTGTTGTATCACTATTGAACACCATTTGTATCTATAATGAAGAAAAAGTGAAGTAAAAGATTTAAAGTTCTTCATACAAAACTTTTGTATAGTTAATATAGTTGGACAGACTTCAAGCAAATATACTGCTTAATAGTTTTGAGATTACTTTAAATAAAAATTCTGGTTAAATTATTAAACTTACTTTACTAATAAATACTAGTTTTCTTAAAACGTTAGTTAAACACTTTAAATTCCTCATCATATATGTTATAACTTTAAAAGATAGTCCTAAATCTAAAACATTTCAACAAAGTATAGCTTTTAAAAAATGAACAATATAAAAGCATGAGAAACTTATAGTTTAAAGCCTGTTAATTACTGTAAGTGAAGATTTTGTAAACTTTTTTTTTATGATGCAAGAAATAGTATTAGGTAAAATATGTTCTGTATATTTATATAAAAAATGTGAACTTAATACTATAACAGTAAGTAAGTCAGTTTCAACTTTAAAAACAAGAAGTTAATAACTTTGTAAACGAAACAGCATGTTTGATTCAAAATACAAAATTGTTAATAATTTTTTTATGTTAGTGTATGACATTAGCAAACATACATGTTAAAATTACCAAAGTTAAGAGAACATTTTTTGTCAAAGTCATATATTTTATTAACTTCAATAATGTTAGTATTTACCTTATGATAAAAAGAATAGTAAACACTTTAAAAAAATTTCAATTCTTAAAATAAGATTTGAAGAAAAAAACTTGAGTTAAAAGTAGTTTACAAGTTAATACCATGAAACAAACTAGTATGTATCATACATTTTATTTTTTATTTCAATACTTGAAATTGATAAATTACTTAAGCATAAAAATAAATATCTTTAAAAATTATACGTACACTATAAACTTCGACAATTTTAAGGACCGAATTATACTTTACACAAAAAAATGTAAATTTATTTAATGGAACACTAAAAAATACTTTAAAAACTTATTTATTATTAGGCAAACTATTGTTTTCAAATAATGAAACAGCTAAATGCCTTTAGCAGAAACAATTTTACCTAAAACAACTCAAAATCAATCAAAGCACAAAATTCAAAAGGCGTTTTATTTACTAAAGTCAGTTTTATCTATGTGAATTGTCACAATGTGATTGCCGGGAACCATAACAAGTCCGATGTTTCTCGGCTTCCTATCTGCTGCTTCCCCTTCTTCAACAAACTCTGAAGCCATGCCGAGTATGATGTTGCAGTCCTTGTCAGTGCACATGAACTGGCCCATCACGTTTCTTCCATCGCTCAGCTTCACTCGCATGATCTGCCCCAGCCAGCTCTTGAACTTGTCCTTGGCCTCTTCTTTTGAAGAATCCATACTTACTAAGCAAAAAGATTAAAATTTTCTGTAAGGAATTGCTTTTGTTGGAAGTTGTAAAAGTTGATTGAAAACTACAAGGTGTTTTTTTTTTGGCAACTGTATTATATGTAGTAAAAAAGTGCTGAAATTAAATTTATAAAAAGTATCAAGTACTTTTTCAAAATATACAATTTTTCTTTTTTCTTTTTTTTTAATTAAACTTTAGGTAAAAATTGTTTTAATAATTAACTATTTAAATACATTGATATTTCAATTTAGTTGTGTTTTAACAAAAACTAAACAAAATATAAATTGTTTATTTTAAAGTTTAAGTAAGCCTGAGTTGTTTAAGTGAGTGGCAATCCTTAATCTTAGGATTTTTTTTAATGTTATGAGGAAAAAAGTTTAAAAAAACACTTTAATCAAGCTTTAATACTGGATTCAGCGAACTGCGACCAGCAGGCTGCACTCAAAGTTTTAATGAGTTTATTTTTATGTATTTGTTTTTTTTTATTTAAGTTTTAGTGTTATTATTACAAGACAATCAATCACCTTTTATTTTTTGTTCAAAAAGTTAGTAAAAAAATTTTTTTTTAAGCACACAAAGTTGTTCCCTTTTGACCTGCTGACCCCTGTTTTAATACCTAGAAATACTAAAAAGTAACAAAAGGAATTAATCAATAAGATAGTTATGTCATAAAAACTAGCCTGACATTACAAAAAATACAAATTAGCCAAGGTTTTGCAAAAAATAAGTCTTTAAAAATGTTTATATTAGCCTGAGTTGGCCTGAGCTAGCTTAAGTGTTTCAATCATTTTAAAACTAGCCAGAGTTTTCATAAGTGTGAGCAACCCTAATAGTGGTTTTCAACTTTTTCAAAAGCTGTGCACATTAAATTACTGATAATAAGTGTTGTGTACACAAGACTAGATTAGAAAAGTATTTAATTATTCAATATATTTTAGTGACCTACTGGATTCTAGTGTTGAGATTTGGATCCAGCTGGAATGTCTTTTTGGATGCGGAATCAGATCTGGCTGGATACTTTTTTTTAATCCAGATTTCTATTCAGTTGGATCTTAATTTAACAAAAATATCCTGACTTAGATTCCTGGCTGAATATTAATATGAAAAAATATCTGGATCTGGCCTGATCCTATTTTTAAAAATATTGACCAAATTTGACTAGATTCTAATGTTATAGATTCAGTAGGTCACAGAATATACTTCAATTTTTTTAGTTTTTTCAGGTAAAAGACATAGTTGAGCGTTTTAAAACTGAAAATAAATGTTCTGGAGTTCATGAAAAAGAGCAAAAAAAGAAGGTCATTTTAGGGTAGTTTTAACAGTTATACTAGATATCAAAAGAAAATACTTAAATACTACATTAATCATTTAAAGAAAACATGAAACTTAAACTAGATATTCTGAAGTTCAAGATAAAGAGCAAAAAAGGGTTTCAGCATATTTTAAGGCAGTCTTGAAACTTACATTAAATTCTACAAGATTATTTGAGAGATTTATAGGATGCGGTCAAAGCCTGATTCCAAAATAAGATATTGATCCAGCTGGATTCTTAGGTATTAGATCACTACTTTAACTAATTATTATAAAACTTTATTTTCAATGTTTTTAGAGTGTTAAAAGAAAAGTAAACTGTTAAACTTATAATTTGTGATATATTGAGCTTTTTTGTTAGAACATTAAAAATATTTAATTTAAATGCTTTTATAACTTACTAAATTTTATGTGCACAGTATCACAATATTTATGCACATGACTAATAAAACACAGCTTAAAAGAATTATTACAATATTATATACTATTGAAAAATGGGTTTATAAACAAAGCCTTGAAATTTTAAGTAGACAAAAACCATTTAGACTAGGGTTTCCAAATGTGGGTCATACGGCCCTTTTGGGGGCCATAAGTAGCAAAAGGACCAAAGTGGGGGGGTTGTTGGTTGATGTATGCAATTAAAATTCTATCATTAAAAAACTTACTTATCTTCTGTAAATTACAATGAACTTTAACAAAAACAGCAAAATAAATATTGACTAATCTTCTATGTACCCATTTTTTAAATTTTATGATTGAAATAAAATTACATATATGATTTACAAAGTAAAAACTACTTTACAAAAACTTATTATGAATTAACTCAGAAAAAAACTAAAACTAAAAAGCTATTTTTCAGTGTCTAACATAAGTATTGAACCATATTTTAAAATGATTACAAAAAATTTAAGTGACTAGTTATTCTATTGTAAATAAACAATCTAAGAGACTGATGTTTTAAAAAATGTTTAAATTAAAGTGAGAGTTACCTACTTGGAATTCAAACTGTAAAACACTTTCAAAAAAATTAAAAATAAATAAATAAGAACTTAAGAAAAAAATATGAAAACTAAACTTTGAACTAAATTGAAAATTACTTTGAACTACTAGAACTACATAATCAATTGTCTCCTCGGAGAAAGTTTACCTCGAATATTTTATTCTCTAATTCTGATGAGTTTATTGTATATTATTAATAATATAAAACATTTTTTTTTCAGGTCTTTCCATTATTTTTTGTACAAAATTCCAGGTTTTTTATTTGATATCTCAAACTCCAGGTTTTTTTATCTAAATTATCAAATTCCAATTTTTTCCAGGTTTCCAGGTTTTGAACAACCCTCAAAACAATTAGATTAACGAACATCTTTAATAAATTCAGAGTTTCTCTAGCATTTGTACTGAATAATCATGAAATTTTTGGTAATTATCTAGGATTATGTCACACCAATATCAAACTAAAAATATGTTATAACTAATGCATTATTCAACTATAATTTTGATTAAGCTAAAAATTTTTATTTTATAAATACATAAACACATATTTATCATAAACTAATAAAACTTAAATATTTAATAGTTATTATTTGACAATGTAAAGTAATTATATCAATGCAATAATTTATATTGATTTCGATGTTGTAAAATAAAGTCAAATAAATATTTTATTTTATAATATATAAATTTAATCCTTACTATTTAATTGTATAGCTTGTTTAAAACAAAGTCAAAGAAATATTCATAACTTGGACTTTAAAAAAATCATAAACAAAATAATAAACAAACGAAAAAACAAAATACACTTTTTTTCTATGAAAAACTTTACTTTTAAACATAAAGCTCCTGATAAAAAAACAACTTTCATTTAATAACTGAAAAAACTTTAATTAATCAAAATAATTTAAATAATCTTTTAATTAAAATTATCTAGTTTATATCGAAAAACAAGTACTTTTCAACAAAATCATTTAACCTGATTACAGATAACTTTGATTAAATCGAAATTAAAGAAATAAATTTGTAGACTTAACTTAACACTTAAACATTAGTATACGTAGTTAAGTTATAACTATAACAACAATTAATAAAAAAATTATTGAAAATATTTTATAACCTGTTAAAGACATTATTTAATGATTTGATATACACAAAAAAGCAAAACTATACTTATTTCATCTTAAAATCACAGATAGGTAAAAATCAAAGCTCATTGATGTGCCGGCTGAATAGTAAAGCTTTGCAAGCCTCCACGAATAAGTGATCAAGAGCCAAGAGCCATCTCTTTAACATAACATACTAGACTCTTTTTTTTTTTATTTTATAGTTTAGTAGTATGTTTTTTCTTATATATCGATTTATAGTAATATTTAGTTACAAATAAAATTCGAATAAAAAAATCCATTCCGAAAAGTTAATTTTTTATTAAATTAATAAAGTTACTTATTTTATTATCATACTACCAGGGTAAACTCTAAATACATTTAAAAACTAGTATGTATTTGCAAAAAAAAAAGTAAATTGCTTGATATATTGTTTGTATTTTAAAATTCTTAAAAGTTTATTAGAATTTTTGTAGTTAAGAACAACGTTAATTTTAACCACTTCTGATAATTAAAACTACAAAATATTTTTTTCAATATACAATTGATATATTTTTTTAAATGTACTACTTTGAAAGATTTCAAAAATCCGCTAACATTTTTGCAGATTTAGAAGTATATAATAAAAACTCAGAACAATGTATTTGATGTTAAACGCTATATGCATGTTTTAATTTAAAAATTTTGCTTGTTAACATAGTACCAAAACAAACAATTTTATCTAAACTTTTTAAGTTAAGTCTACAAATTTATTTATTTAATTTCGTTTTAATCAACGTTCACTGTAATCAAATTAAATAATTTTGTTAAAAAGTACTTGTTTTTCATTACAAACTATTTTATTTTAATTAAAAAATTATTTAAATTAGTTTGATTTATCAAAGTTTTTTACAGTTATTAAATGAAAGTTGTTTTTTATCAGGAGCTTTATGTTTAAAAGTAAAATTTTTTATAGAAAAAAAAGTGTATTTTGTTTTTTCGTTTGTTTATTATTTCGTTTATGATTTTTTTAAGTCCAAGTAATAAATAGTTCCTTTTTGAATTTAAGGCACAAATGTTAGAGTTGATTTGATATGTTTATAAACAGTAATTTTAAATTTACATAGTTTTTTAACGATTACTAGCAAACAGCTTTTTTTTTCCTATGTCAAAAATGTAATAGTTTTATTCAACTTCGTTTAATAAATAAAATCCTGATATTACTGTTGTGTTGTACATATAACTAAATACTAGTTCTTTAATTTAGAAGTAAGTTATTGTATTTACTTAGTTGAAATGAAACTATCGTTAGAATTAAATAGGGCCCAAAAACCGACTTAATTTCTATAATTAATTCACAGCGATATGTAACATACATAAACCATAATTATAAAAGAATAAAAAATAGTTTAAAAGTCGCATTATTGAAATGACACTGTTATGTACAGTTGAAGAGTCACCTAAAATTACATTCAGTAGTATAAAAGCATAAGCAGGGCGAAGCCTTGCTTATGTACTTATTTTCAAAATAAAATTGAAAATTATTAAAGCTTAAAATAAAGCTGAAAAATTTCTGTATATTTAACTACACTTTGATATTGGTGCCCACCTAAAATTAATCATAACCGAAAATTCTGTTGGAAGAAATTTTTTAAAATTTATAAAATAAAAATTATATATAAAAAATAAACAAAAATACAGTTATGTAAAGTATTGTTACCTCCAACTTTGACCGGCTATATCTCAAAAATTATTTTGAGTTTTTAAAATCTGTAAAAAGCATCTTGTAGCTTAGTAAAAACTATATAAAATAAGATTAAAAAACAAAAAGGGTGTTTTTCCCCTACCTATGCCCTTAATTGTAATATTAAGGGTGAATTGAATATTGTTTTTTTTTATTGTAGTTTTTTCCAACTAATTTTAAAGTAATATTTTTATAAATTAATAATCATTTTAAACTTAACACCAGGTCAAAACATTTACATATATAGGGTGCACGACTACTCAAATTCAGACAAAAAACTTTTATTTTATTTAATAGTTACTTTATTATTTTGTTATCACTGTTACCCCTAACCCTTACCCTCGATCGATAGCTATTTTTTATTAGTTTATCTTTAAGTAGTTATATTTTGATTTAAATTATTTTTTTTGATTTAAAATGACCCTTTGTGAAAAACTGTTGTTTGTGCAATTTTGTTTCGGTGCAATTTTGTTTGTAGTATTTATTTTATATCAGTTGAATATCGATACAGAAGCAAAAATTTGTTCTTTTGAAAAGATAAAAGCAGCATTGTTCTGATTAGCTTAATAAAAAACACGTTTTAAATTCAACTATTTATTGTCATATTAATGCAAATAACCATGCATTTCTTGTGTTTAATATTCAAGCTTGAACTGAATTTGGGAGAATTTTTTTAATTTTGAAGTCCTACCAGGTCTGAAATATTATGCTGTATACAAGGGAGCGAGTCAAAATTTTAAGCGTCAATATGATATGGTGCGTCACTTTTGCACGGCGTCATTTTAGCACGGAACTATATATAGCAAAGTTTAATAAACAAACATAATTAATAAAAATAAGCAAACACTAGATTTTTTCAAACATGTTACTAGTTTTACTAGTATAGATGTTAAAACATAATATTGTTAGTTCAAGCTTTTGTTTAGCTTTATAAAGTAAAAACATCGCAAACCTAAAACAAAAGTTAATTTTACTTCTATTAAAAAATTCTTAATTATAGAATTTTAGGGTATGATATTATATATTTAAACAAAAAACTTATTTTAATATTTTTAAATTCATGTAGTTTTATACATATGTTTTAATACTTAAAATTCAATTTCATACTCACAAAATAAAAAATTCTTATTTTTTACGTTTCACAGCTTTTCATATTTATTGATGTATTAAATAAAAAGCTTATAATAAAAAAGCAAAAATTAAAAAACATTTAAATCATAAAATTGTTTAAAATTGCAAAAAAAAATAATATAAAATAGGTTTTTGGACAATATACAATAGAATATAAACGTTAAATAGGTGATTAATTGCAGCAAAATTGTTTTAACTACAGAAATTTTTGAATTTAATTTATAATTTTAATTTTAAGCTGTGTTAGTAAGCTTAACAAATTGTAAAATACAAATGTTAATTTATTTCAAATATATTTGAAGAAAAATTTTGTATTTACTACAATGTTAAATTGTACGAGTTTAATGTTTAAACTTTTAAAGATTGCTACAATTAATTTAAAAAGTAAAATATAATTTACTGTACTACTATTTTTTATATGTTTCTTTTTAAAAGAATATAGGTTACAAAAACATTTATTTGCTTTGGTCATACTGCGCTATACAAATAATCTATAGTACTTTTTAATAAAGCTTAAATTTATTATTATTAGGAAATATAAAAAATACATCGTAATGACTTAAATTAATTTAGAATTTTTAGTTGTAAAATTAAGTCATGCGTATTTAAACTGTAGTATTTCATAATACAGAGCTAAGCTGCTTTTGCAGTTAACTAGCTAGATTAGCTTAAAAAAAATAAATGGCCGAACCAAAGAGTTTTTAGAGCATAAAAGTTTTACTTAATACTGTTTATTGGACAATAAAAGATTATTGGCAAATAAATTGTACGAAAGAAAGTTTTGGTTATCGAGTTGTACACAACATGCTTCTAGCACCTATTAAGAGCTAGTAAAAATTATCTTTTAAATTTAACGCTTTAAACCTGAACAAATCTAACAGTCTGTAATAGAAAGAAAAACTTAAACAAAAGTTAACCAAGTAGTAAATTTAGCAGGAAAGTCAAATTATAAATGTACTAAAAATCTCGTTTAAAAACATACAAATGAAAATAGAGCCCAATTTTTTGAAAAAATAAAGGTAGTAAGTAGTTGAAAAATTTTTTAGACCTAAAAAAACTAATATTAGTTTAGCTAAATATAATGAAACATACAATTATAATAGAAAATTTGAAGATACTTGAAAGATGGGTTTCAACTTCTTTAAAGAAACTATAATTGATATAAGCAGAAATATTATAATATATATATATATATTATTAAACAGCAAAAGATATCCTCAAAATTTTTGGTCCAATGACCTGGTGCACGAAAAAACCTTTCGGTTATCGAGTCGCACACCACGGATACCTTTTAAGGTCTTGTCCAGGACAACTATATTTTAAAACTGTTTTGATATTATAATACCGTATGGTATAAAGTAGTGTACAGTCACTTCTCGCCAATCTACTCACATTGTATCCACAGCAAAAGTGCGTAACTAAATTGGAGAACGTAACTACACGAGAGGTTGCAATGTACTTATTGTATTGGCTGTTTTCTTAGGTTTTGTAACTAATACTGCTTTGAACAATTGTAAACGGCTTTTGACTTTATTTTTTCTGTTTGGCTTGTTGTTTACTGTGTGAGGTTACGATCAAACTGTAATCTGCTCAGTTCCAGTTTGTGATCAACTCCTATTCGCACGATAGCCACCCGATCAATTACAAGAACCGCTTACCGACCAACGGTAAGGGTCAGTAGGGGTAACAGTGATAGTGAATAATAAACATAAAACAAATAAAAAAAGAACAGAAAAATTAGAATAAACAATTGGGTAGTGAATTGTGCGTGGGTGACAGGTAGAAATTGTTAGTATACTGATTAAAATACTTTAAGTTTAAATACTTCAATAATATGTGTATGTTATTTATAAAAATTAAATTGAGGATTTGTGTAAACTAGTAACACTTTTTGCTAGGCTTATATACTTACTATAAAATAATAACAAAGTAACATATTATTAACGCACTTAAATTAAGATCATAGCTATTATTTTGTTAATTAATAAATTATTACATAGTACATAGTTTTGCGCTTAGAAATACAAAATAATTCATTTAAAACTATAAAACCAAACTTAGTTAAAATATATCAGTTTTATTATCAATCTCGTTGATTTAAAATTACTATGATGAATATTTGAACTATATAGCTGTATAAACAAGTTAAATTTTCCTCAAAAAATGCATACCACATATAAAATTCACAGATAATTTTAAGGAAATATTGCCTATTTGCACCAAATTTACAGTAATAAAGATTTTTCAACATTTTTTCAATTTAGAAGAACTAAACGAGAGTGCGTAACCAAATGAGTGCGTAGATTCGCGAGAGTTGACTACTTTAAATTATTATGCTAGAAACATTTTTATGACAAACAATTTTAAGAGTTCTCTTAAATTCTCTAGTGTTTTTACTACAATAATGAACTTATTTTAAGATTTTTTTTTGTGAAATGAAAAAAAAAGGTTTTTTACATATTCAATAAATTCAATTGAATCTAAATATGAACGTTCACCTTTCCATTTTTACAGAGTTTTGTATTTATAAAGTATTTAAATAACTCGTTTCCTATAAGTAAAAAAATACAACATTAAAACCACATATATCATACAGGACTATTTGTTTGTAATTTTTTTTACAGTGTTATTTTCAGATTTTAATTTTTATTGAATGTAATTTGTTTGTTTCTTTTTTCGTGTGTATTGTTTAAGCGGCTCAGGTTTTAATGCCCGAGTCCATCTTTGCACAATAAACTCCAATAATAATAATGATAATAATAATAATATACTAAATTTTGCCTTAAGTCTTATTAATAATTTGTATGTATTAGTTTAGTCAAAAATAGTTTTAAATTTATATTTTTTCTGTGTTATTTTAATATCAATTACATGTTAGTCGTGTTTTATAATTAATAAAAGCTAAAGATAGTACATTTAAAATTATCTTTTTTTAATGTTCTTTATTAATATCTTTTGCTTTTTTTAATAAAATACTTATATATACTTAACAATATTTTTTTATTTCACAAAAGTCATTGGCAAAGACAAATTGAAATTATTTTGTTATTTCGTTACAACAGCATTAATTTTAAGCGTAAGGGTATAAAATTACTCTGTTTAAAATCATCAAATTTTAGTATTTACAATACAGATAAGCTATAGGAGGTTAAGAATTGTATTTTTTTATGTTATACAATATTTTTGCTATAATTTATGATCCTCTGCTACATTGCGTTTAATGTAGTAAAAGTTAAACTTAAACTGTTAAAAACTGTAAAATTTTATTTTTCAACAAAAATCTAAAAACCGAAAAATTTGTTCACAATCGCAATTACAAATAAAATTAACTATTTAATCTTTACATTAAAATTAACTCCAATCTATTGGTCCATTTAAGTCGCTAGTTTTCTTCAGCAGCCGTTCAAACATTCTGTAATATTTATCATAATCAGGCTTCTCAGTGAAACTCAAACATCTCACTTCGTCAAGAAAAGTTGCAAATTCTTCATTCAAACCCAAACACAAGTCCTTTGCGTGCCTGCTTCTGCACTCAACTAGTTTTATATGCTTGTCTTTCTTACTGATCTTATTGTCCCTTACAATTTCTTCCCAAAGCAGTTTTCCGGACCTGAGTTTTATGAGAACGTAGGCCAAGCTTTCTAAATCGTCTCTTCGGCTCAAATTTCTTCCGTTGAGGCTGTTGGTCGAACAGTATTTGCGATTTCCAACGATTTGATTCGTTTGTTTTTCGTGAACGTGCTCCCCTTTACAAAGATAACTCGTCGCCAAACCAAAGTCTATCAAGTAGATCGAGTTCGGGTCGTCAGTTTTGGTCATCAAGTTGCTCGGCTTGACGTCGTTGTGAACTATGCCGAGGTCGTGGACCGATTTCAAAATGTTCAAAACTTGCATGGCCACCCTCAATGTGGTTTCCAAGGCAAATTTTTTGTTTGAAATTTTATCCGCTAGTCTCTTCAGGTCGGTTCGGAGCTTTTCCATTATGAAACTCGCTTTGTTTTCGTAAGTGAGCTTGAAACTAACCTGCGGAATGCCGGGAATTTTATTCTTTTGAAGGTATTTTAAAATATTGTACTCGTGCAACAGCAGCTTGTTGTTGTCTTCTCGCAGTGAAGATTTGACCACCACCGGAAGGCTTTCGTATGTTGCGTCATAAACGCGACCGAGACTTCCCTTTGCGAGTTCCCTCTGAATTTTTAGTTTTTTTCGGTCAAAAGTGTCTTCTTTATCAGGTATAACCATTGTTGATTTTTTACTTTAGAAAAGTTTAATTACCTTTACATAGATTGTTTTCTTTAAGAGTTTTTATATAATTAATGTTCAAAAATTATTTAAGAGCTACTAGTACTTTAGGTTTATTATAAATCTTGTTAGAAAAAGCTTGTAAGTATTAGTTATCATTTCATGAAAGACATTGTTTTTATTTTTAGTGATTTAAAATAATAAAACAAAGTAGGAACTGTCATTTTAATAATGTGCTTTTTATATGTGCTTGGAGTTAAATGATGGTACTTTTTAAATTAAATTGATAGTAATAATAATAAAACTGTTACATTTGGTTTGATTAAATTTACTTAAAATTCACAACGAAAACTATTTAATTTATATCTAATAACGTGCTAATCACACACATCAAATAAATAAGATATCTTAATTCAGATTTCCAAGACTATATGTGTATAAATAAAAATTTATAAACGAAACTACTCAATTTATTTTTTGTTTAATATATTATAGTATACTTTCAAGTAAAAAGCATTACGATACGAACTTTAATAAGCAATAAACTAACTTTTTATATATTCTATTGTATTTAGTGATAGAAAACAAACAGTTTTCATTTATTTAAGTTGTTTTTTTTTTATACACAGTAAATTTTTAGCATAAATGACTTTAAGTAATAGAAAAAAATATATATAATTTTAAAAAATATTTAGTTTTATTAGCTTTTATTTAAAAGACTAAACTAAAAAACTTACGCTTGTAAAACTTAGGTGCAAAACTATTGAGAATGTTTTAGAACTATTACTGTAATTGGCTGAGCCTAAACTTGATATTTAAAATTCAAATCTTAATAATGTATGCTTAACTTTAGATGAAGAGTTAAGTACTAGCATAAATTCATAATTAGGTTGTATAAAATAACGATTGTTTAGGGTTTTTTTTATCAAAAATAAGTGTAGTTAATAAAGTGTTAGTTAAAGTTGTAAAAAGAATAATAAACTTGAATTTGGGCAATAATAACTAAAATCAAAAAATATGTCAAAAATATTAAAGCACAATTAAATACTAAATTCGAATAGCATAAAACCTTAAGTAAAGTTAAACTATATTTAGTTTAGTACTTTTTTAAGCGTCGTAGAAAACACTTTCAAGTATATCGACTTGAAAATAAAAAAGTGTTTTTAGATTTTATCCATAGTTTTTCAATTAAAGTTTCTTTTATTGTAGAATCAAAGTTTTAAAATCCGTTTAACGGTGAAATCGAGAAACTGAGTAACTGTAAGTTTTGTAATAAATATATTTTTTAGTATATGAATCTTCAGCTTAAATTGATTTTATGTGGTAAATCTGTTGTAACCATGTATTTAATTTTAAATTAATAGCTAAAGACTATACTTGACACATCAAATAGTTACTTTTGACTAAGTACCATTTAAAGAAGTTTACAAGTGTTTACATTTAAGTCAATGTAATTAGAGTGTTAAATATCATTTATATGTTTAATTATATAATTAAAGCAGCCAATAAAAAAATAACAAAACATGGTATGAAAAAACAGCCAAAAGTTGTGAGTATTTTATTCACAACAGATTAAGTGAGTATAAAATAAAAGCATTTATTAAGGTATTTTCTTGGCATGTATCAGTCAACAGTTAAAATATTTAAACATTTTAGTACTTAGATTTTTATTTATGAAATTTTATTACAATTATTCAAAAGTTTATTCTATTTTATTTATTCAGGTTTATTAATCTAAAGTAAGCTGAAAATTAGAAGATATTCAGAAACAGATACTAGCCTATTTGAACACCAGAGTATCTGCAAAAACTTGTTTTTCAATTCAGAACCATTTTATTTATACCTTAATAAAAATTATACTTTTTGTTTTAACGTTTCTTTGTTACTTTTCTATAATTGATAGTTTTTAATAGTACTTTTTAAAAGTTAATATTCAAACAAGAAATCTAAAATTTTGGTCATTCGTATCAAAATGTTGAGGTAGTAATACATTTAAACAGTGTACTTTGTATTATATACTTTTAGGAAACTTTTTATTTTTACCAGTAATATACGGTCAATGTCGTTCATTTTAGTTAAAAACTGTAAATGGTTAGAACATTTTATTTAATAACAAGTAAATAATCACGACAAAAAATCACAACAAATAGTTGACATACCAGGACGACTTGAAAAGCTTAAATATTATTACTGCAATATTAATGCCATTTCCTAGATATATCTCTAGACACTGCTAATAATACATTCAAAAAATACCAAAAAGTAAACTCCAGCACCAATTATATTGACAAGTATTCGAATCATTCGTCCATTATCAAAAAGAAACTCCCAAAAATGATCGAAAAAAGACTCAATAGACTGTCAAAAACTGTAGAAATTTTCAAAGAGTCAATAACAGGATACCAGAATGCTTCATTTAACTCAAATTTCAAACACAAACTTAAATACTTAAATCACCAAAGCAACCAATACGAACAAGAAAAGCAATCTACTTCAACCCACCTTACTGTCAGTCAGTAAGAACCAATATAGGTAAAGCTTTTTTGCAACTAATAGTTAAACATTTTAAAGAAGACCACAAGTTAAACAAAATAATAAAGAGAAATAATTGTAAGATTTCATATAGCTGCATGAGCAAAATTTAGAAATTAACCCAAAAATATAATCAAAAATACTTAAAACAATAAACGATGAAGAAAACGAAACACTTTGCAACGGTCAAACTAAAAATAAATGACCTTTCAATAGCAAATGCTTAGTTGAAAATGTCATATATAAAGCAACAATCAGATAACGAAACAAATGTTTGGGATCAACGGGTGGAACGCTCAAAAAAGATGGTACAACCAAATCAGTGATTTTAAAAACTAAAAAGAAAACGGCACAGAAATATCAAAATACATCTGGAAACTTAAAAATAACAACATTGTTTACTAAATAGACTGGGAAATAATCCACCATATTTGCAAAGTCGAAAATCCACAAAGCATTTGCAGAACTTGCATACTAGAAAAGGTCGCGATTGCCAAAGCCGACAGAAGGGATAACTTAAATAAACGGTACGAGCTCTTTTATTCCTGCCCGCACTTCAGAAAACTCCACTTCAAAACTTAAGTTTAAATTGTTATTAATATAGGTTTTTTGCATGCTCTTAAAAAGTTTTTATGTAGCTAATATTTTCTTGAAACTTAAAGTTTTTATGAAAATCATTCAAGCAAAACTTCAAATTTTTGTAGCTATTACAAGTACAAAATTGTCTAAAATTTTCAAAAGTTACGTCACTATTAAAACTATCTTTATTAAAATGCAGCTCAACTAAAGCTCACTTAATATAGCACTATTAACTACATTTTTATTTAAGCAATGTTTACTTTGAAAATTAACTAGAAGAAAGAAGAAAACTACATTCAGCTTTTTATTATTATTTTTGTTGTTTTCTGATTTTGAAACCTGACTAAAAATTAAACTTTACCGTAAATTCAATCAAAATATTAGAATTTAATTAGTTTAGTTTTTAAGTAAAAAATTGTTCTTATTTAATTGTTTTAATGCTATTTTCCATGACTTTTATATATCTTTTTAGACTTATTTAAGCACTGACGAGGTCTTTGACCGAAACTTAGTTTGTAAAATAAAGTCTTGAAAGAAAAAATTCTTAATATTTTTATAGTTAAAAACTGGTATATCTTAATTTTTTGTAAATCTAAAGTTTTTTTTAGAAATTTAAAAAAAGTTTTATTTTAATCGGTAGATTTATAAACAAATTTCGTAAAAAACGTATTTTCAAATAGTTTACAGCGTTTATTCTAGGTATTTCAATTGTATTTGTTTATAATTTAACTAGCTTTCGAATTAAATTTTTTAGTTAAGTTAACATAGTGATTTAATATTTAGTTTCTAGTTTATAAGCATAATGAAGAGAAGTACGGGAGGTTTTCAATAATTTTTTTTTATTTTAAGTGTGACAGTTTGAAATCTTAACTAAAAATAAGCGCATGTTAAAAGTTGTGAGTTTGAGATTAAAATTGTTGTTAATAGTTTTACCAATACTACAAAACTGATCTAAATTATGATAATGTATTTTAAATTTTCATCAGTGCTTAGCCCTGGAAATAAGTTGGAAGCTTACCAAAGTATAAACAATATGCTTTTTGATTTACACAAAGTTTTAACGGAAAAAGGTTTAAGTAAGCAGTGGCTTTTAAATCCCAATTTTTTAAAGTCGTGTTTTGAAATCGGCTAGTTTGTTCGATAGAGCTGTAGAACAAATATTGTCTTTAATTAACCATGTGAGCATCTTTTCACCTGTTTTTATAGTAAAGTGTGATAACTTTACTAACTTAGTTAAGCTTTATAGTTATTTTGAAAGCTAAAGATAAGGTTAGAGTATGTTTAGTTTAAACAGTGTTCATATTCAGACTAAATTTGCTATATGGTTTGAAAGGTTAGGTTTAAAAATGTCTATACATTTTTTTAATAAAAAAAAATTGATTTAATAATGTAAAGTCTTCCTTTTATTTATGTAAACCAACGACATTATACTTAGGGTAAAACATATTTATCTCTGTCTTGTTAAAACCACCCGTAATACTTATGAACTATTTGAAAAAATTCCACGCTAAAACCAAACCTATTTTACCTAAACTACTATTTTAGTCTTCTTAATTGTAAGAAAGAAAGTGTGGCCTATTAATGAAAATTGTAAAGTACAAGGATTATTTTTAAAAGAACAACCACGTATATTTGAAAAAAATAGAAATCGTCGTTAACAATATATATGCATACTACCGGTTGATTAAGTTTTCATACTTGATTGCAGTTAAATTTCTATGAAGTGCAACAGATACAAGTTAACTTGAATAAAAAAAATATTTCTAAAATTACTTTTTCCATGTAGTAAGGCAAAACACTTATGTTTGAAAAAACAAATGTTTTGAACTGAAAGTTTACAAATCTTTCATTAATTAATTTTGTAGTATACAACAGAACACATTTTATATCTGCATTATAAAAATTAATCTGCAATAATTTAGAGATATTGAAACCTGTGAAAAATTTTCTACATATTGAAAAAACTAAGCTTTGTTTTTGTCTTTCTAAAAAGTTTGAATTCTATATGTTTGGTAATATATTATAAATACTTTACCACGCTTTGAAAGCTTAAAAGGTTAATAGCATCATAATTTCTATTATACGGCAGGCAATTATACTTCTTTTATGATTTCAAGCTCTTTCTTTTAGACAGTTTTCGTAAAAAAAAATTGTTATTTTATTTTTGCTGTCAAAACCCTTAAATTTTACTCAAATCAAAGAAGAGTTTAAATTTATACTGTAATATTTATTACTAAGTTTAGCATGAAGAAGTGTAGTTAAAAAGGCATAAACTATTAATGATTCATAAATAAAACAATCAATGCATTTTTATTCATTTAATGCTGTCGTACTCTATTAAGAGTATTTAAATTCTATTTGTTGTTTATAAAAAATTACTTAATAGCTAAGCAGAGAATATAAAAACATTTTAGAACTAAATCTACATTAAAGTTACAAATATGTTGTAGATATCACAACAAAAATTGGTGGTTAAGATTTTATTTATTTTCAAATATTGATCTGTTCATTTCATATTTAAAAATCTTCTCACAATTCACCACTCATCATCGCTGTCAACCACACTCTCAGGCTTTTTCATTGTCCACTTCTCATTCATTTTTGCAAAGTTTGCTTTATTATGGTCTGAAAGCACACACTCGCTACACTCCTCGTTGTAACGATACGAAACAAATTTGTCAATATCACTCAAACTGTCACAATCACTTTCGCTGTCAAAAATACTCTCATTGTCACAATTACTCTTACTGTCACAATCATTCTCCCTACTACTGTCGGTTTCATCAACTCTTATCTCAAATAAGTAAGACAAACTATCGAGAGAAGATTTCCTTTTAACAGAACTCTAGCGTTTATCTACATAGGTGCTCTCAGTGTCTTTCTCACCTCGTATTTCGAAAAGTGATTCTATTTTGAAACATTTTATCTCATCGGCATCGTTTACATTTCATTTTCTTACTTAACGGAGGTTCCTCCATCACAGTTCATACTCTGACTAGATGATGATTTTACCATCATCAATACAATCACTGAGCTTTTTAAAATCTTCCTCGTCTCCATTTTCATCGTAAATATCGCCATCATCAACAGAGTGCTCTTCATCACTACTTTCTTCCTTTCAAATGGGAGTAAAACTGTCGCAAAAGCAAAGGTCTGTGTAGTTAAAATTAATAATTAGGTTAGAAAAGTATAATGTTTTTCATACATTATAATTGTATATGCGGACTAATTTATTAAATAAGTTTCAAAAAGTACAAATATTGTTTACTATGGAGTGTAAAGTGAGAGATTTTATCTACATAAATTGTTGTAGATTCCGTTGATTCTGCTTCTGTAAAAAACAAATTGTTTACGAAACTTAAGTTTGTAATAGTTTAGTCTTTTCTTCTAGGGAAGTAGTTTAGAAATACTGTAGTGTTAAAGTTTTCTAAAACCAATTTCTTTATTTTTATTTTTTACTTAAAAAAGTTTGAGTAAACATAAACTAAACGCAATATATTTTAGAACTAAAAGCACAACTTAAAAGAAGTTATAATGTTTAAGCCACTAGATATATTTTAAATTTGTATTCAGTTTTTTACAGTTTAAACTTTATAATCTCATAAAAGGTGCATGAGGGATTTGATGTTCAAATAATGATAATTTTAGTAAAACGTGCATGGGTCATATCTTACAAAAAAAACAGTTTAGATTTTAAAAAAAGCGTGCAACATTTAAAATAGTTATAATTAAGTGTTCTAAAAAATAAAAAAAACTCTTTTTTTGCTACAGTGACCGTTAGAAAACTGAGTGTCTTTGAAATCTACAACTGGGCATATTTTTATGTTTTATTAAAATATTATAAATTTGAAAAAAAAACACCCACCTTTGAAAACACAGCAAGATAAGGATAAAAAAAATAATAGTTAATATTGTTTGGCTAAACATCAATTGGAGTAAAAATATCAAAAAAAAAAAATCTCAGGGGCCCCACTCAAAAATTCAACCCCAACCAAAAGATTTTTTTTTTAATTAATGAAAAAGAAGCGTTCTCTAGAATCAAAAGAAATCTTAGTTAGCTTTAAAGATAAGGAAAATAATTGGATTTGATGTTTGGACATTTTTTTAAACTGCAAAAGACTGCTAATCTGCTAAGTTAACGCTCGTAAACAGTTTTGATAAAGAAAGCAAATTATCACCTCTAAACTGAACCATGACTAAATTTATATTAAATCACTAGATCTAGATTCTAGAATGATTTTAAATGTATGTTTTATGTGTACGAGCGTTTACTTTGCTCTAATAGCATGTTTTTGAAAATTTTGAACAACTCCAAACTTTAGATCCAATTATTTTCTTACCTTTAAAGCTAATTAATTTTCTTTTCTAGCTTTGCTCTACGTTTCTTTGCTTTGAATTAAATAAAAAGTTCCATGGGATTCGGGTTTGACTTTTTGGTTATACGCACGAATCGGGCTACACTTTATTCAACATTATTTGCAGAAACTTTTTTCTATTTTAGATGATATTCAATATAAATTTATATTCAGGTCCAAATTTCTACAATGTGATTTAAAAAACGTAAAGACATTGGTAAGGTACACCCTTTGAGAGGTAGGCACCCGCGTAAGGTACGCACTATTTTTTTCAACTCTTAATATTGGTTTTAGAAAACTTATTTAAAATTAAATATTTATAAACTTTTTACAGGTGTTATCAGAGACAAAGACAAACTCTTTAAAGCAAAGATAGAAAATTGTAACTGTTAGTGACATTTTAACTACGTTAGACATTTTAAATATATCAAAAATTTATCGTCAAAAAAAAAAAAAATATTTTTATGAAAACTTATATTTGACTAAAACTAAATAATAAAAAAGAAATAATTTGGTTTAAAATAAGTTTAGTTAATTCAAAGTTTCCTTACGACGAATAAGAAGACTAATTTTTTAGCTAACTAAAAGTAATATGTTTATAGTACTAGAAATATTTTCTTTTATAATTCGTTCTTTATTTAAATTGTTAATTAAGTGCGGGAGGCCATTCCTGTACGAACAATTTTTTTTTTAATTATATTGAAGAAAAATATATTCTGTATTTTAAAGTAATTAGTTAAAAGTTTTAAAGTTTTTCTTTATTGTTCATTTTTAGTAATTTCTTTTTAGTTAAGTCGTTAGTAGTATTGAAATGTTTTTTCGTAAGTAATAAAAAGCGTTGATACAAAAATGGCATAATTACTTTTATTTTTTTTATGTTTAAACAATGGTTTTAAAAAATCTGTATAAGAATTTATGCAATAATTTATGTTTAATAGCATTCTTTAATTACGTTAGATTGAATATTTTGTATTGCTAAAGTCAATTCAGTCATACAATGTAGTAGTTACGCCTAAAAAAGTAATATTTAGTTTCCAAAACAAGTATGAGTCATAGCATAGGTAGAAGCTGTTTCTAAACAAAAAATTTTAAAGTTAAAGTATTATTAAGGCTAAGTTTCTGATACAAATAATAGTTTTTTTAAACAAGTTAAAGACTTATAACTGTATTAAACTTAAAAATTTGGCTGAAGCTTATGCTTTATGTTTTTTTTTTAACAAATGATATAAAACGCTCAAAAATTAAGCCTAAAGACCTGGTGTAAGAAAAAAAATAGTTATCGATTAGTACTCAACATGCTTTTACAACCTATTAAGATCTACTTGAAAAGTTTCTTTTTTAATTCAATCTTCAACAAATAAAACGAACGAAAAAAAAAAAAAAGTAAATCGAAAATTCTGTATAGTTTATTTACTTAGAATATTGTAAACAAAATGTACAAAAAAACTTTTCTAGCAACATTCATACAAAAAAAAGTGTTATAAAAAACAGTCGTGCCCAAATAGGTGTATTTATTGTCTGCTTTGATTACAATTAAGTATGTGTGCGCCGATTAGAGTCTTGATAAAGATATACAGTTAAATAGGTTTAAGTTTATTCTTTACTTGTTTGAAACATACATTTAAATTAGTAGTTAAGTTAAAATTATTACCATATAGTAGATTAAGCTGTTTATTGAAACTAAATATATTCTTTACTCGTTTACTATTACATTTTTTAATAACTTTTAGTGCAGTTATAAATTTCAAAAACTAACTTATTCTTATACTGTGTTAGTTTGGCTTAATCTTGGTCTAAAGATTAGAAATGGTGTAATCAAAACTTTATGTTAACTTGAGCTTGTCTCTCAGCTCACAAAAATCCAGACTTCAGCATTGTAAGATAATTTTCGCTGATATTTCCTCTGATTTACAACGTTAAAATTTAAAAGTATGGAACAAAAATATTTCTATGTAATTTATGCTAAACAATATCGTTTTTATTAATAAATTTCACTTATTGTATGATTCAGTGATTAGTTTGGGATTTTTTGTGTAAAAATAAAAAACATTAATCAAACTCAATTTGTGTTAATTTAAAATAAACTTCTGTCACTTAAGCTTGTGTTTAATTATTTGATTAGTTTTTGGAATATAGTTGTTTCGTTAAATCTTGTACCGCTACGATTAGATTTTTTCCTGACAAAAATTGATAAACTAAATTTGATAATTAAACTTAAGTTGTTTATTTATTTATTAAAGACAAAAAGGTTTGTAGTTTAAACTCAAAACGTTATTTGTTATAATTTAAGTTTGATAAATTTTAGAGTTTCATTTCTTTAAAATAGTTGCATGTCTATTTTTATCTTTTGAAAAAAAAAAAAATTTAAAACAGTTCTGTTCAGGTTTAATTAAACTTTAGTTTAACTAAATTTACTTTAACCCTAATTATTTTTTTGTTTTTGTTTAGTTTTAGTTAAACACTCGTTTTCAGAAAAGGAATATTTTTCATTTATTTAACAATAAAGTTTTGATATAGTTAAATTATCAAGCGTAGTTTAAATGTCACTAGTAATTACAATTCTATCTTTGTGTTAAAGAGCTTGTATTAGTCTCTGATAATACCTGTAAAAAGTTTCTAAACATTTAGTGTTAAAAAAGTTTTCTAAAACCAATACTAAATATTAAAAAAAAAATTAGTGCGTACCTAACCGATGTCTTAACTTTTTTAGAAGCACATTGTAAAACTTTGGACCTGGTAGTAAATATATATTGAATATGATATAAAATAGGAAAAAGTTCCTGAAAATAATGTTGAATAATTTGTGCCCCGATTCACGTGTATAGCCGACTTTTTATATGTATTGAAAATTGATGCAAGTTTTATTTACACTAAACTGTGATAGGTCTTTGTTGTTTTTTAATTTTTTGTAGGTACAAAATGCACGCAAATTATCATTTATTATTACTAACATTATTTTACGTTTATCGTTGTAGGTAGAGGGAAGAGTGAGTCTGATGTTATTCTACCACAAAAACAAAAACATTAATAATTATTGTATACAGGAACTTTATTAGATTTATTTTCGATAACCAATTTCCATTTTAAACAAATTTGCAGACTATACTTTTAAAAAAATAGAAGACATCAGTAAGTTATGCATTTTTAAGAAGTACGCACCTGCTAAAGGTTTGCACTAAATTTTCATTAACACACTTATATTTCATATTTGAAAGTTTTATTAAAAAATACGCAGCAGCATAAGGTCAGCAGTCAGCACCGAATTTTTACCTACTACCAGGTTGAAAATAATGCACGCTTATTGATCTATTATCTACGTTCGATATATCATTTACATGCAAAACCTTATTGTGACATAAGTTGAAAAAAAAAATCAATATGATAATTTGCAATATGTTTAAAAAAAAACTTTTTAATGAAATTTTACCAAAAGTAACGATTAGTTTCGACAGAAGTTTAATTGTTTTTTTTTTGCTTTTGTTTTTTTAAATATAGGTTTTCTTTTTTCATGAATATTTATGTTTAAAATTATTTTAAGTTATCAAAATTTCCAATTTTTGTTCTTTATTTACTTTTCAAAGTGCTTACCTTATCGATGTCTTTACTTCTTAAAAAGCACGTTCTTGAAATTTAGAGCTGGTAGTAAATACAAGAAGAATATTAATTTTAATTTAGTAAAAGTCTCTGTAAAAATTGTTGAATAATATGTGTGCATTATTTAATAGAAAACAAATTTACTGGGTTCTTTGGACCTTTTAGAGGTGAGAATTGAAGACTATTTGATTGGTGGTGATAACGTTGATTTTTACATGTAATTTTAAAATAAAATAATATTTAATTAGATTTTTTAACTTAAAAAACAACATAACTAATTTGTATAAATAGTGAAAATTAGATAAAGTATAGTGTATAAATACAGTAACAAACACTTAAAAATATGCCCGTTTAAAACTGATATTTTAATTTAATTTATCAGATTCTTTGATAATGTTCTTTTATATTAGATAACAGTTAGCTTTTTTTAAACGTTGAACATTCTCTTAAAAAAAGCTATCTTTAGTGCTCAGTAGAGCGTAAGATTTAGTGGCTAAACGCGAAGCCACCCAGAATTAAAGACTATTTAATATGTGGTTATGTGATGATTTATTGAAAACTGACCAGCATACAATAGATTACTTAAAATTCATTTCTTGTTCAGATGTAGGATAGGTTGTAGATACTCATATTAGAAATTCTTGTGTCCAGTTTTTTAATTAATAATATGAAGTTTTTTTATTTGAGGTAAATACCTAGATTTTTGCTGCTCTAGCATGACTTTCCCTAGATTTTCTTTTGTTAAATTTTAGTTGGAACCCTGTAACTTATATAAATAAGTTTTTAAAGCCTTTTTAGGTATTACCACCAACTTACTAAAATCATCCAAAAGGGGTGACATTGCCCCTTTTTGGAAACCCTGATCTAATTCAACCTTTGATAGTTAGTTAAAGTAGTTTCTAGAATTACAATAAACACAGACAATATATAAAAAGAAAAAGTTTTACTATTTTTTATATATTAACATTCCTTTTTAAAATAAAGATGAACTATAAGTTTAAAAAGATGTGATTTTTAAGCTGAAGTATTGTTAAAGCTATTGGCAGGTTTGCTAAAAAACCTGGAAAAACTATAAAATTCACAGTTTAGGCTAAAATAACCTAGATTTTCATAAATTTTAAAAAATACCTAGAATTTTGAACAAAAAATATTAGAAACCTGGGAAAGCTTGAAATTTTAACAGTTTTCTTGTGGAGTAATAATAATTCAATATGACATAAAAAATGTATCATATAGACAATATTTTTTTGTATTAATTTTTTTTTATTAAAAAACATATTTAAATTATATTTACAATATTTTTTCAATCTTATTATACTAATTTAAGACAGTTTTTAACCTTGAACTTAATTATATACTTAAAATAAATAGACCAAAAAACTTGTAATTGCAAAAACCTGGAAGAAGTTTCTTAAAAATATTTGGCAACCCTGTATTAAGAACCTATAGAAATTTCTAAATTTAACCAGCCATATCACAAAAGTTAGTATAAATATTTTAAAAAGATCTAAAAATCAGGGTTCCTACTTCCCTAAAAATCCTTAAAAAATTTATTTGAATAATATATGAAAATCTTTAGAATTTACTTTTTTTTTCTTGGTGATTAAAATTTTTGTGATAATATAACCAATATTATTTTTTTGGCTTCAAAAATTTTATTTGTACTTAGAGTTGTATGTACTTCTTATCATAGTGCAAAACATAGAGTGCATTTTTAAAATATTTTTTTTGCTGTAGCAACAACAATATTTTAGCATCACTTTTTTGTATGACTATATGACAAGTGTGAAGTTAGCCTGACCGCGTTTTTCAATAATTTTTATGAAATGTCCAAACTTTTGACTTAATTATTTTCTTTATCTTAATAGCTAATTAAATTTTTTTTTTTAGTAAAACTTTAAATTTTTTTTATTCTGTTTTTTATTTTATGAGTTAGTGTAAAAAATAAAAATATTTTTTTTTATCTTCTTATTAATATATGAATTAATGGCCATAATTTTTTTTAAATACTGTCAATATATTGTACAATTTGGCCTTTATTAGGTTTTTTATGAATTTTTTTATTTTATGAGTTTGAGTAAAAAAATTGGCCCAATTGTAAAAAGATTGAAATAAGGCCAAGTTATACAAAATATTGACAATTATTAAAAAAATGTTATAGCCATTAATTCACATATTAATAAGATAATAAAAAAAGTATTATTTTTATTTTTTACTCAAACTCATAAAATAAAAAAATCATAAAAAAAACCCAATTTTTTATAAGGGACCCCACTCAAAAAAACCAAACACCAATCCAATGGTTTAAAAAAAAAAAAGACAAACGACCGCTCTTTAGAATGAAAATAAAAGTTTTGAATTAGCTATTAAGATAAGGAAAATAATTAGGACCAAAGTTTGACATTTTATAAAATTTATTGAAAAACGCGGTCAAGCTAACTTCACACTTGTGACTTTATGAGTGGAAAAGTACTTAAGTATTCAAACTTTTTTGTATGATTTTATGAGTTGAAAAGTACATTTTTCATGAAAATTTTTTAGTGACTAACTTGCTTATTTCTCCAAAAATAGAAAACAAAACAGTATTTTATAACAAAGAAGTATTTTATTAAATTAAAATTAATTAAAAAGAAACATATTTAAAATTAAGTATTTTATAATAATACCTTTGTGTCAAATGTTAATGATAAGTTTATTATACTAAAACTACATTTTTTACAGGGTTGCCACACACTCTGATTAACTCAGGCTAGTTTGAAATATTTAAAAACTTAGGCTAGTTTTTATAATTTTTAAGACTCAGACTAGATTATATAACTTAAATTTAGTTTCCTAAAAATTATGTTTTTACAAAGTCCTTTTGTTATCAAATTAGTGTTTTAGGTATTTAAGTTTGATTAATAATAAACATTTTTTTTTGCTTATTTTACTTTTATATTTCTTTTTTTTTTTAACTCAGGCTTGCTTAAAACAACTCTGACTAGTTTTTACTTACTAAGGCTGGCTGTTTCGCCTCAAAAAGTGTCAACCCTGTTTTTAGTATTAATTTTTCTTTAATAGTATAATTTAAAAAAATTATACAAAGTGTTGATAACTATAGAAAAATATTAAAATGACAACATTACATATTGCATTACATTTGAATTTAAGCATTGTTTAGCAGTTTAGGAGTTTTTGTTTACCTTAAATTTTTTTAGAACAAGTTAAAGCTATAAGTAATAAAAAAATAAAATATTTTGTACAATAGCTACAACAAGCATCAAAAAAGCTGTGTTGACAAACTGAGGAGACAGTAAGTTCAATTCTTTGTTGCTAAGATATGTGTTTGTTTATTAGGTTTTGTTAAAATTCAAGTAGTTTTTAGTTTAATTTTAAGTTTAGTTTAAGGTTGTATCAGGTGATGCATAATCAAAATAATATCGAGTTGTCAAAGTAAAAATTTAAAATATATTATTTTTAATACTATATAGTTAGATTATCTACTATATTGTTATTCAAAAATAAAAACTTAAAAGTTTTTAAATTGCTATATAAAATTAATTAGGTCTTTTAAAAACTATTCAAAAAACCTCTTATAACTTAACTATTATATTAGTTTATTAAAATACTACTCCTGCAAGTAGTTTTATACTGTCCATAGCATAAAGTTTTCATTATATGCTGTAAGCTATATAAAATAGACAGAACAACTGTGAAAAATCAAACTCTATTCTATGATTGTAAACTTAATAACTTTAATGATAAAAGTATAGTAACATTAACATATAAATTGATATCAAAATTCACTTAAGGAAATAGTACAAAGAGTAGCTCAATATAATTGTTCTGTGACACTATCTATGAGGCAAATTTTTTTTGATAATTTCCCTATAAATTTACTATAATTTATAAATTTCCAATTTTTTTTTAATTTTAGTAGGATCCCTGCTAATAGATTAGTTAAGACTCTACAAACAAAAATTCTGTTGTAAAAATAGTTCTGTACTCACCTATAGTTTAAGTCTAATTAATAACTTTTGCATTGGTAGATATTAATTGTTTTTGTTATTTTGTAAGTGTTATTTTGGTAAAATCAAGGGCTTTGTGTATTTTGAAATACCTTTCTTAAACTAAAAATGGTAGTTAACCTTATGTTTTGTGATTAAAATAGAATTATAGGATACTGAAATTGTAAAAAATAAGTATTGTACTTGTTAAGTTTTGAATTATAGAAAAATAATCACACTAAAAAGTATTCAAAGTAAAAAATATATTTTGTTTAAACTTTTACTTTAGCTCTTTAAAGCTGCACCCAAGTTATTTACAAAACAATTAGCAGAATAAATAAAAATTATGTTTCTAATAACATGTTATTTAAATAACCATATGAGTTAATGATGTGTACTGGCATATCATGAAAAACTTTTAGTTTTAAGTATAGTAATACATGGGTAAAATATCTAACAAATAAACAATATTTTACTGCAAACATATAGTAAAATAATATTACTGCTATTGCTTATTTAATACATTTACAATACATTTGAAAACATTTAACAACAATTAGAAACAACAAACAACATTATTTTTTACAAATAACAGAGTTTGTTATATATATATATATATATATCTAACTATATAAAAACTATAATTTAATCAGCTGTTTCACACATTGAAATGTAAAATTTCATGTGATTGTCAGTAAGTTACAGTTTATTATAATAGTGAACCGCCCTTCTTTCAGCCACAGTAAGTTATTCTTATTAAGTTTTTTACAAATAACAGAGTTTGTTATATATGTATATATAAACGAAGTAAATTTTTATTAATAAAGCCCTTAAGGTGGGCTCAGTGTTTACTCTGTTATTATTTAATTTTATTAAAGTTATTTTCAACAGTCTAAAAATTTTTTCTAATAACTTAAAACATTTTTCCAAAATAACCTTTTTAGCTTTCCTAAAAAGCATGAAATGACATTCACAGCGTATTTCAAATTCAGCTAATCGTAAATAAACTGTACCATTACTACGTCACAATTATTATAAAAATTCTAAAATCGAAATTTCTGTTCACTATTATAATAAACTGTAACTTACTGACGATCACATGAAATTTTACATTTCAATGTGTGAAACAGCTGTTTAAATTATAGTTTCTTATATAATTAAATAAATAAATATATATATATATATATATAATAAGGTTAATATTCAAACTTGAACACCTTCTACTGAGCCCACCTTAAGGGCTTTATTAATAAAAAATTATTTTGTCTATATATATATATATATATAACAAACTCTGTTATTTATAAAAAACTTAATAAGAATAACTTACTGTGGCTGAAAGAAGGGCGGTTCACTATTATTATTACTGTGATTGATTCTCACCGAAAAATATTCAAAAAGATTATTGCAAACTCTTATATTTGAGCACTAGTTTTTGGCATCATTTTAAATTGTTTTTATAATATGTGAAGTACAATTAATTAAGTAATTAAAACCAATACTAGTATTATACCAAAAAAATATATTAGAATTATTACTTATTCAAATTGTTTTAATGATGTTTGCTGTAAACATTAATTAAATTGTTTAAAATTACTTTGTAAGTAATCAACTATATTATATATCAACTATATATCAACCAACAGAACATAAAGTAATTAAAAATGGCATCACTGAAAGACCTCACCAAACTGTTGACAATTGAAAACAAGAGCAAGTTTATCTCATGCTCCTATGACAAGAACCCTGACTGCGTTGTTTTCACATTTCAGGATAACTCTCAAGTTTACAATGTAGCTGAAAGAAGGGCGGTTGACTTTTACAAGAGCAAGCTGTCCACTGAAAAGTTCACTTCAAATGTGACATACAACCACAGTAGTGAAGAGTATGTGGCTGTGGTCAATTTCAAAGTTTTGAAAGTTTACACAGACTACTTGAAAGCGCAGAGCTTCACTCTTGACACAAATGTGTTCAAAGTTGAGTACGTCAAGGAATTGAACAAGTGCTTTGTTCTGTTTCATAACGGAGATGTTCAGCCCCTTGACGACATTCTGGAGGACCCCAAAGTCACAGCACCTTTTGATGAGAAGCCAATCTTACAGAGTTTTTTGGTTGGAACAAAAATATACTTTATTGCCAATGGCGAAGAATGCCCACTGTTAAATGTTGTGGACACTGTTAAGTGTTCCGACAACGCCTCAGACTTATTAAAGTCTTACGAGCTGAAGTACGTCAAAAAGCTGGTTTCTTGCTGCATGATGTCCTCAAACAAACTGGTTACCTTGTGGTCAGACGGCCAACTTTGCACAACCGACCTGCCACAAAACAACCACGATGAAATAATGTTCAAGCTGGTGACAACATTCAAAAATGAAAACTTCTACTCTGCGTTTGACCACAAGGTGGTAGCTGTTTCCAGCGACATTGTTGCCCTCTTGCACCCAGAGTCAGAAAAGAACAACAATGTTTGTGTGAGCTGTGTGGACCTTGTTTACGGCTCAATCACAAAGTGCAACCTTAAAGAAATAAACTCAAAGCTGTGCAAAGACTCAAAGCTTGTCCAGGTCGAAACTGATGGCAAGACAAAATTAATTTTGATCAACTCCAACAGAGTTGACTTAATTGACTTAGAAGCAGCCTCCAAAGTCACCTTGTCCTCACTCCTGACCCTCAACAACCAAGAAAACAAGCTGGAAATTTCTGATGACCCCTTCTATGCAAGCTGCTCTGTTGCAATCAAGCAGCACTTTGGTTTGTTGACTGCTAAAGTAGCGCGCGGCAACAATTTAAAAAATAGCTGGCAAAAGCTGTTTAGTCTCTTAGACAAGTCCGACAAGTTTCAATTCTTCTATTCCAAGACTATCATGAGCACTCTTGTTGACAGTCTGATTAAAAAAGCCTCAAAACAAAGGGAAGCTGTTGAAGTGTTGAAAAAGATTATTTCGTCCAAGTTTTTGTCCACTAGAGTGGTGCCAAACCTGCATAGGGAAATACTTAAGATGTCAGATAAACAAACCTCCCAGGAATTGCACAAAATGTACTTGAACCACGTGCACAACATTAGTGAGAGCGACATTGTCAAGTCAATAGACCACTGCATTGAGGGAGAAGAGTACGACTCTGCAATGTTAGAAAAGCTCCTCTACCTCAGATGCACCAATGATCACCTCAAGTACGCGCTGAGAGAACTTTCATACGATAAATCAATGGTGGTGTTGCGCCACGTGTGCAAGATTTTTGAGAACTGCAACCATGCAAACAAAAATAAAGTAGAACCAGTTCTGACGTGGATGTTTGCAATCATGGGCGTCCACTGTATGAACATTTGGTCGAATGTTGAGTCCTCGGCTGCCACTTTGTCCAGAATTCAGACAATCATGGCTCAGGTGATTGATGGTTACAATGAGATGAGAAAGTTGAACAAAGAGATTGCCATTGTCCAGAACAAGTCAAAAGCCAAGAAGGACAACCCGAAACCTTCTTTCTTTTACAGCTTGGATATTTTAGATGATGAAGTTGATTTTTAGGCTATTTTTATGAACATTTGTTTTAGGAAATTTCTGGTAGAAAACTATGTATTTCTATTGAAACTATGATATTGAAAATTGGAAACTATGTATAGACTAAAATTTTTGAAACAAGTTTGCCAGTAACCAATTTAACTGAAATGTTATTTGTTTTATTTAGTTTAACTTCACATTTAAATAACTTTTAAATCTTTTAGACATGATTACTTTTAAATCGTTAACATAACAGATTTTTTTGGTTTTAAAGTTTTGAAATTTTAGAACATCCTAATTTTTCAATTAAAAGTTATTTTGAGATTTAAGACGTAGTATTTTGCATTATATTTTACAGTTTTAACTATAAATAAGCATTGATGTTTGAATACATTCTATTTATTTTTTGTGAAAAAAATTGTTATTGTTAATATTATGTGTTTTTACTATTTGGTTTTAAATTAAAATTGCTGTTATACTTAATTTATGTTTCGAAATAATTTTATTTTTAGTGGCATTAAATTATGCAACTAAACTTAAAGTAGTAAAATAAAAGCTTCTCTGTTTTATTTCAGTATTTGTAAATAGTATTCTTTTTAAACATAAGTAAACAGTAAAAAGTTAGTTTATATAACAACATTGTATTTGATGAACTGTTTAAACTGCATAAATAAAGCAAAATAATGAAATTATTAGTAATTTTGATTAATTCATTTTATTATGCGATTTTTATAAATGTTTTATAAAAACAAGTTTTGTTTTACCAAAGGTTGTTTATCACTTTACTGAGGTACCAAAGATAAATTAGCTTACACTACTAAATCTTTAGACAATTATATTTTAAGATATATTTTATTTTGATTACGTTTATTAATTATAACAAGTTTTGTAGCTAATTAAATCCAATGGTTTTTTTTAAGTTAAGAGTTTTTACAAGTAAGGTTATTATATAAAATACTTTAGTTGTATCCCATAAAACGTAAAAAGATATTTTATGTGAGTATACTTCATTTTTACTACATATGTAAATTTAATATAAACTATAAAATATTTTAAAACAATTTTAAATAAAGCTTAAACTTTTAAAGCGAGTTATTTTTTACGTTAAAAATGGTATTAGACAATCAGAACCCCACTGTTTATGCACACCAGACCCCGAGAGAGCGTATCGTCACTCCTCAAGAACTAGATGAAAATGTTATAGATCCTTTTGACGCAAGAGAAGTCTTTGACATGATTAGGTTTTTATTTATATACAGTACAAAAAAGCAGTCAGTAAAATTTAATTGACATCTTTAAAATAAAAAAAAAGGTTATTTTTGTTTATTCAAGTGTTTGTTCTTGCTTTTACCAAAACTATATCTTGTACATTTTAAATATAATGAAGAAATATTCATTAGCTCGAAAGTTTTTGATTTATGTCACTTAAAATAACACAGCAAGTATAAAGCTGATCACTAATAAATTTAGTTACATTTAAGTAAATTTACAAAGCTAAATTGAAAATTTGATTGCGGTTGAAAGTTTTCGTAGATGCAAAGCCTAAAAATTAATTGCTAAAATTATGATTTAAAATAATATTTTTTAGAATTAAAAAGTAATTATATTAGTAGGCGTTTTAATGGTCATTTTATATATTTTTTTATTCTAATATTGCTGAAGAATTTTGTAAAGCAATTTTAAACACTATTTACAAGTCACAACATATGCTGACAGGGATATAAATGACCCTGAACATCCGCTCACACTCGAAGATTTGAACGTTGTCAACGAGGAACACATCTTTGTTGATGATGAAAACAACACAGTAAATGTTAGTGTGTCTATTTGAACTGATACAAAGATTTGAAAATATTTTCCGAATAGATTAAAGCAACGATAGTATTAGTCAGGGTTCGTGCGCGTCAGGCTAAATCAGGCTAAGTCAGGCTAAATCAGTTTTTTTGAAAAAAGTTGAAAAACGTCAGGCTAAATCAGTTTTTTTATTAAAAATTTGAAAATATCAGTTTTTCTCAGTTCAAATGGTTCAAAATGTTTGATAAAAAAAAGTTGATAAATCTTTTTAAGATCAAATAGAGATGTGAATTTATTTCTAAATAAAATTTAGTTATTAAAGATAAAATCAGTCAGTATTTGTAAAAATAAATGCTTAAAACCTTTTGTTGAATCTTTAAAAAAATTTTAAGAATCTTCATTATTTTAATTTAAGTATATTTTATTCGTCATAATTATGAAAGTTCAAAAAAAAATACAGTTTTAACATTACAGTTTAGTTTAATAACTTAGATCTTTGTTTTAATTCGTTTACATCAGCTATGTATTTCATAGCTTAGTTGGTTGAACTGTTTTAATTTCTAATTTAAAGGCTTTATACCAAATATTTTTTTAGATTAAAACTCTTAGCAATTTACTCATATATTTTACTGTTTGTTTAAAGTTATTAAAGATACTCATAAGACTAAAACCTAGCTTTAAGATATAAGTATTAAGTTTTGTGGGAGTACAAATTTTAGGTACAATTCATTTTTCTTTACAAGAACAAAATACTAAAGGTTTTTTTTTCAATTTAAGTGTAAGCTTTTTAAGTCTGATATGACATCAACAATCACTGTATTTATTTAGAGTTTAGGATTTATATTTATTTATTTATTTATTTTAAGTATTAGTCAAAATACTATAATAAACATTTTTTACTTATTTTAATACTCGTGTAAGCGTTTCATTTTAAACTTAAAAAAACACGACATCGTTTTATTATAAATCTTCTGGTTATAATGTTTTTACTTAGTGCTTAATTAAATTGAACACTTGTGTTTAGTAATATATATTAAATTTTTACACTAGTAATAGATTAGATATAACACTTATTTTAAAACTTATCACTGAATTTGTTATCTTAAGGGCATAAGGGAAGGGTCAATCACCTTTTTGACAATTTAGTCTTGTTTATTGAGTTGTAGCTAAGCTATGAGTTGCTTTTTGCAGATTTTTAAAGCTCAAAATATTTTTGAGATAAAGCTGGTTGAAGTCGGAGACTACAATAGTACTAATCAAGACCCCTTAATACCTAAAACGACTTCTAAAGGGTATTTTCTTTACTTTGAAAAGATGTCAGGCTAAATTGGTCTCAGTCAGGCTAAATGAAAAAAATTTCGCGCACGAACCCTGTTAGTGTTCATTTGTTATACTGAAATATAGTATAAAAAGTTTAAGCTGTAATAAAAACAAGCGAATATTTAAATACTTAAGTTTATTTTTTTCAAAGTAGATTTATTTGTTTAGCACACGATTTATTTTTAAAAGCATTAACCCTTTTAACCTCACTTCAATCACTCTGTCTGATATCCTGAGTGTGTGGAAACCCTGCATTGAATAAAATGAGTAAATTTTTTTGGAAACAGTTTTATTTAAAAAATCTGAAAATATTTCTAAACAAAAGTGTTAAATTACAGGGTTGCTAAAATATCTGGAATCCTTGAAAACCTGGAACTTGACAATTTAGGCTAAAAACTCTGAAAAAACTTAGAATTTTGTCAAAAGTCACTAAAAAACCTGGAATTTTGAACAAAAGTTATTAAACCTGGAATTTTAAACAAATTGAAAATGTTAAGTAGTAAAATTTTGATTTGACACAAAAAATTCTTGTATAGATAAAAATTTGTTGTCATCATCAAAAATTTTTTTTATTAAAAACACATTTAAAGAAGCTTTAAGATATCTTTTAATTTCGTTATAGTAGTTTATCAGGTTTTTTTACCTTAAACTTAATTTTAAACTAAAAATAGACCCTTAAAAACGTGTAATTTTAAAAACCTTAAAATTTTTTGATAACCTAGATAAAGTTTGCCAAAAATGTTTGACCTGAACATGACATCTAGTCACAAACATGCGCAGTAAAATAACAAACAAACAAGCAGTTTAATTTATAGGTGCAGTTCACGCCCACAATCCCGCACTGCAGCATGGCCACACTGATAGGGCTGGCCATCCGCGTCAGGTTCGAATGATTTTATTAGATCACGTGAAGTATGTTTCAAATTATTTTTTAAACCTTGAATCTTTTTCCGAACTGCAAAACACGAGTTTGCTTTACTAGTAATTATAGTTACACTAAAAAAAAAATTGAAAGTTTCTAAAAACTCAACAAACCCGCGCTGCACTAAAGCTTTGCAACTATATGCGTTTTTCAACGTCGGATAAACATTTCAGGCTGTTGCGCGTGCTGCCGGCGAGGTTCAAGGTGGGCGTGCAGATCAGGGAGGGGACGCACGCGCAGGAGAAGCAGGTGAACAAGCAGCTGAGGGACAAGGAGCGGGTGGCGGCCGCGCTGGAGAACTCCTCCCTCATCGGGGTGGTCAACCAGTGCCTCATCAGCAAGAACCCCGTTTACTGAGTTCGGGTTACTTTTGCTGAAGGCGCGGGATTGATCAAGTTGATACCTGGAAATTTAAAATTTGTTTTTGTTTTTTTTTTGTTTGCACAACTTAAAAATTCTGAGTCGTTTATAAAGTATGGGATTTTAAATAAGTTTTTAATTTATTTTTTGGTGTTAAAAGCTTGTAGTTATAATGTACTTTGTATTAGTCTAAAGACTAAATGAGCTTTGCAATTATGTTTATCAAGTATGGGATTTTAAATAAGTTTTTAATTGATTTTTAGGTGTTAAAAGCTTGTAGTTATAATGTACTTTGTATTAGTCTAAAGACTAAATGAGATATTACGTTGAATATAATTTAAAAATTATATTTATTTATTTCTTTTCAAACATATTTCTGTTTCTTACTTTGGCATTTTTATTAAGTAACCTTCTAAAACTTTGAAACTTTGGATTTTTCGAATGCAAATATAAGTTAAGTTTTAAAAGGGTTTCTACTAAAAGCAAGAATATTTAAATTAAAGCAGGAATGTTTATATAATTATGAAGTTATAAAAAGTTGTTATAACAGAAATTTTTATAGTAGCTTTGTTATACTTCTTTAAAACTCCGCAAATTTATTAAATTTTGTGGATTTTCGTACACAAACTAGTTAGTTTTGTTTAATTGTAATACAGCTTATGCTGTTTATTACTACTACAACTGAATAGTTTTTATTTTTAAAATATAACATTTTTTAAGTCCTTCATATTTATGATGTAAATCTGTTTTATGTTCATTTTAATTAAATATACAATAAAGCAAGCAGAACTTAATTGGTAAAATTGTGACTAACAAAAAAAAAAAGACTTTATAAAAAAATATTAAGAAAAGTATTTAAAATAAATAATTTGGTTATTGATATTATGACTTTGACTCTTTAAAATCTATCAAAAATTGTAGGTTTACTTTTGTTATTTGGTTGTCAGTTTTCGTAAATATATTTGTAAAAAATAAATGAACTAGCTTTTCTACAACTATTTCTGCATTCATAACGATTCTGCACGAATTTACAAAATAAACAATAGTTTATAAGTACCAGTTAAATTTCAGTTACCGTACATTAATCTGCCTATTTGTGATTTTTGTAAATTTTCTATAAATTATATTCTGTATAAGATAATTTTCAGTCACTTTTTACATTTGTTGATTATAAAAACTGACTTTTAAATATAGTTTTTTGTGAATTTAAGTTGATTTGTAAGCTATATATAGTCTGTAAATTACAGCGTAGCAGTTAAGAAATAAAGCTTTTTAGATTCATTAACATTCTTTTATTTAAAAAAATATCAATTAAGTAAACGAATTAACTTAAGTTTTTTGGTATAAGAATTTATTAGACAAATAATTATAAAAGAACAAAATTTTTACGGAAACCTTAGATATATTTGAAAAAAAGTTATAGTTATGAACTAATAGTTTTCAAAATCCAGCGTTTTTGCCAAGCTTTGATTTAAAACGACCTTAATTTTGTTTGAAAACTAGTCTTCTTATTTTTTAATCAACTGCTTATCCATTTAAAACAAAACTGCTTGAAAATTTTAAAATGTTTATTTTTTTAGGTTAAAAAACTTAATTGATAAAGTAATTGAATGATATTGTAATATAATATTTGGTTTAAAATACGACTAACTCCGGGCGTTTTTATTAAGATCCTATTAGATCTTGATTTTGAAAATAATTCCGGTTCTAATTTGTGGATCACTAATGATTACTTCAAGTACTTCAATAATTTAATTAAAAGTTAATTTTTTTAAGTGATCAATAAGGATAAAAATCATAGAATAAATTAAGTATCTCTTTTAATTTAGTATTTATTTTACGTTTTTTTGGTAAATTCTTTTCGACAAGTATAACTACTTTGTACTAGCTGTATTTTTACTGTTTAAAAAATATATTCCTAGTATTTTAAATCAAGTCAAAATAAATTTTGTTTGATTATTTAATGACGGCTATTTTGAAACAATTTTCTAAATGAAACTTAATTAACTTTGTATTATAGTAATAGTATATTCTGTAAAAAAATGAAATGTTGATATTATAAGTTAATATTTCTTTAAAAGACATTAAAAAGTCGATTCTAACACTATCTTAAATTTTCAAAATATAGCTATTCAATACTCGAAACAAAAATATTTCAAACTAAAGTAGGTTTTTATTAAAGTTTAGTATTATGCGCCGGTTGTAGTTTGGCGACTCAATAACAAACTGTCTTCCTGATAAAAATAAAGTATTTTATGTAAATTATTAAATTTCTTAAGTCAGAAGTTTAATGCAAACTTCTATTTACCATTTATGTCATACTGTACATCATCTAAAACATTTACCGCGACTCAATATCAAATACTGCGGCGCATAGTGGACTGTTTTATTTAAATGTGGCCCTCTATTATCCATTTTTAGTAAAATTTGCCTGACTCTCATAAAACGTTGCCAACTTTTGTACTAAATCAAAGTTGAAAAAATCTTTGCACTAAATCAAAGAAAATTTATAAGGAAAAGAAATTTGTAAAATGTCTTAAACTGCTGATAACTTATTTAGATTACTTGCATTTTTTTGTTGAAGATAATCAATTTTTTATAGTTTTATCAAACATTTTTATTGGGTAGATCATTCAATATATTCTTTGAAAGTAAGAAAAATGAATTAGGTAGCTGAAGTTTAAAAATTTCATTCCTTTTAATAGATTTTTATGATTAAAAAAAATATATAAGTATACATTTGAATAAATATAAAATTTTATATAAATATAAAAATATATAGATTGTTTTATTACTAAAGATTTAAATGATAAAAAAAGTATGTGTAATAGCTCGTAAGAAACTTGATAAGCATGTGGTGTACGACTTGATAACCGAAAGGTACCTTTGTACACCAGGTCCTTAGACCAAACTTTTTGAGCGCTTTAGTTATCGTTAAATAATAAACTAAAAAAAGTTGTAAATAAAATTTATGTTTTTAATTTAGTTTTAAGTAATCTTTTATGTAATCATAACTATTTCAATACTTATTTATTTGTTAAACAAGAAAATGTCTTACTATAAAAACACAAAAAAATATGTTGCACTGCACTTGAAAAGGCATGGTCTAATGATCAGGACACTGAGTACTATTTTCAACATCTGGCTCGTCGACTAGCTAAGGTATCAACCCGTTTAGATCAAACTTTTAAAGTTTTATCAAAAATTAAACATCAATTAGTTCTAATTGTGTTTAAAACATAAGATGTAAAGTAGGTTTAAAAGTTATACAAAAAATCGTATAAAAACTGAGTGATTTACATTTAGTAAGTGTGTAACCTTCAAAACTAATTTTTGCTAAATCGATTTTTTAATTTTCAAAAGCAGCACTATTTTGAAGTATTTTGATAAAGTTTGTCAGGGTTTAAACAATGCTAATAAATTGAGGCTAAAAAAAAACTATTGCCTGCTAGTGACAAATTAAACTTAATTGTATATAGCTACAGAGACAGATTTATATCATTATAAAATAAAGTATAACTAATTACATCGTTTTTGTACATTATACTTCAACGACAGATTCATATCAATATAAAGCAAAGTACAATAGACTGCATACTTTATGTATATGGTACTAACAAAATAGACTTTTCTCATTAGAATTAGAAAGAGTTAACTATGTGGTATTACTAATTATATTACTTGATAGTTTTTACTGAATTTTTCTTTTAATATTTATTAAACAAATTTCAAGTTTTAAATAGACTAGAGGTCTACAAACGAACATGTAAGTCAGGTCCACTAAAGAAGTTTTCGAAACTTTCATGAGATATTCTGGGGTTTGTAATGAATAAAAAGAAAGTTGTAACTAAAATTTTAAACACGGCCCGCATATTTTTTTTTAACTTGGCCCGCGGGCCACCGAGCTTCTGCCGACATCTGTTCAGAATAAACTTTTAAATAAATCTTTTTATACAAGAAGCTGTTTTTATACTTCAGCTTAATATAATGCTACATGTAACTTTAAGAATTCAACCTGTAACTGATAAATATTAATTTTAGCTTGTTTTCTTTGTGTGAAAATGTTATTATAATTAGTTTAAATAAAATCACCTCACTATTGAAACATTTAAAACAGTTGTTATACTTTATCTTTTTTTTTTACCATAAGAGTAATATAAGGCGTACATATTTCAATCTAATACAAATATATTTGCAATTTTGTCGTTTTTTTTTTTTGAAGCTCCTTTTTAGTTTAAAAATCCGTTTAGCAGTTATACAGGTAACTACTAAACTAATAATAAAATATCTGTATAAATATTTGGTGACTTTTAACAAAAAAAAAAGCCTGTAATAAAAACGGACAAAAGTGTAAATTTAGAAGAAGAATTAATCTTTGTTATAAATTTTTAAGACCTTATTTAAATTGCTACTGATAAACCATTTGTTACAAATTTTCGTAAAACTTGTCGATTTTTATTAGATAAATTTACACAATTTTAAGCATTTCAGAAAAAAAAACTCTAAGTATAATAAAAAAATATGGAAGACTCTGTCATAGATTCTCTTTCGTAAAATAAAAACAAACAACTTTGGAATTATTTATAACTTCCTAAAATTATTGTTTTATATTTTCCAAAAAAATATTTTTGAAGGCAATTACTTATAAGGCTTTTTAGACATATTTATTTTTCTTAATTCTATCTTGTTTTTACGCCAAATAAGTTGAAACATATTTTTTCTAGCGAATACGGTGAGTCATAGTTTTTTTTTTTTTGTAAGTCTACACTTAAACTTGAAACCTTCTAAGAATTTATACAATTTGATTTAAACAAGGGTTACAGCTTCTAAATTAACGATTGAAAATCCTTAACCAACCATTATTTGGATAAGATTTTTCAGAAATATTACAATAAAAAAAGCAAATTATGATGACTTAATTAAAACTTTTAATTTGCAGGCGAGTAGAAGTTTACCTATCCCTATCTTAAAATCCATAGCAATACTAATTAGCGAATTGCAGCTAATAAGCTATTTAAATCAAAATCACACTTAATAGTATTTTTGTTTCTTATTTTATAATTTAGATGGTTTAGAAACTTATGCATTTAGTATCTTGAACGTATCCTTAGTTTTCCTTAGTTTAAAGCAGCGATTCTTAACCTAAATTTTTAAAAACTTTTTAAACTGAAATAAAGAAACTTTCGTCAAAAACTTGAGATGGACAGTAACTGGTACAATACCGTTGAAAAAAAGACTTGTGAGCTGCAATTTTTAATTTACAGTGAACACTCTTTTCAGCAAATACGAAGAGGATGATGAGGGTGCTGTAGGTAAAAATGATGGTCCGATGTCAACAAAAGTCTATTATCTCACGCTGAAGCTATGCGAAAAACTGTTCAGCTAACTATCTGTTTATCTAACTATCTTTGTCAACAAGAACCTACATAATAACTTGTAGCACAACTCATCCAATTCCGTGAATTAACTTCTAAAAAACAATAAAGCTCTTTCAAAAAAAACTCATTCGTTTCTATTTCAGAAGAAGTTGAAATGTTAAAGGTGTAATTTTTTTGTTAAATCAGTTTTAAACTTAATCAAAGTTTTATCACGTTTATTTTTGTCTGATTTAAAAAAAAAAACAAATAAACTTAGTCAAAAGAAAGTTTAATGTGCGTTTTATTGCGTTGCATACTATAAAAACGGTAGTTTATTAGAAAAAAAACAATATTCTTATCAGGCCATAATTACAAAAAATCTTGCCCGCCATGGACAGATAAGTGAGGAAGCAATGTACTAAAACGATTAAATTGAATATACAAGTGTCAACTATGATAATTTGTGATGAAAATTTTATAAATTTACCAAGTATTATAATGCATATAAACTATAACTAATAAATAACTTTATCTTGAAACTCTGGCAAAATATTTTTTCTTGTTAGAGTTCTTTTTATTTAGACCTGTTTTGCAAGCAACAATCTCAGTAACTTCAGTAATATTTCAGACATGAAACAAATCAATGCTATAGACAACATAAACAAAAATAGAGAAATAAAGTATTATATAGTATACATACATTTTTAACTACAGCAAATAAACAACTATAACGTTTTTATTGTTTACATGCTTTTTTTAAAGTTCAAATAATAGTAAACAAGAAATCAGAACTAAACATAGTGACTGACACTGTTTTATAGTTTGTATTTACTTTTCTATTAAAAATACTTATACCTCGTAATCACTTACTTAACTACACCATATTTTTTAGTATTGAAATCGTTTTAATTGGTTTACTTTACATAAACTTTAAGATATTACTGCTTTTTACAGTTTTAGTGTTAAATTACTTGTAATAAACTTTGTAAAATACTTTTTTTTCCGCTAAAATTAAGACTTTCCTCATAATTTAAGACTATCCAGGACAAGACATTAAAAGGTATCCGTGGTGTACGACTCGATAACCCCAAAAGGTTCTTTGTGCACCAGGTCTTAGGACCGAATATTTTGAACGTTTTTTTTTCATCGTTCAATAATCTATAAAGTTTAAATATTTTAGTAATTTTTGTAAAATATTAAACCTTTAAACTAAAGCTTTATCTGTTTTCCATTGAAATTGTAAACTTTATTTTACTCGAAAGCTCTTTATAAATTTAATATAAAAAGAGATTATTTATAAAAATTCACCTTTAATTAAAAAATAGTAATTCTATTTTTTTAAGTATATATTAATAAGGACATTAAAGTAAAAAAAAAACATTTTTTAAGAACTGTATGATAGCAGTGATAAACTCTACAAAATAAGATTAACTTGTAAAAAATCGAGGTAGATATAAAAATGTTTTACTTAACTAAAATGATTAGTTTGAAAAAAAAAAAAGTTTTAGAGACTGTATATTTCTCTTAGCAGAAAATTATTTGATTTTGTTAAGTGACTAGAGAATATGAATTAAAATTATAGCTTATGAGAAAATATTTAAAATAAAATCCTAATTTTAAAATGTTTTATGTCTATATAATAAATAAGTAGTTTTAAACAAAAAAAAAGTTGTTGTAAGTTTCTGTTGTGTACTTTTGTTTAAATTTTGCATTAAAGAGCTATTTTCTTAGCGTTTTAAAAGCATTTTCAATAAAAACTACTTTTTATAAATTATATATACCAAATTAAAAACCAACAAGATATATTTTGTTTTAAGTGGGCTAATGAGCAAAAATTAATTAGCAAAAGAAACTTGTATACTTTTAAAATAATTAATAAGTTTCAATCAAAGTTAAAGCTAAAGAAATTTTTATACAACTTTTATTAAGTAATGCTAATAAATTTTAATTATTATAAAAATATTTAAAGGCCACATTGATATTATATAGATATTTTAATGGTCAACAAACACTAAAAAAATATTTAATTTAGTAATTTACTTAAGTATTTGATCAAAAGAAGGCCATAGGCGGAGATATAAGTTATTTTATTTACAACTTATTCGTATTTTAAAGAGTTTATTCAAGCTAAAATATTCTAGTCAGCAATAATTTTATCATAGTCATCTTGTAATCACAATCATTATATAAACTAATCATAGTTGATTATAGTCTGGATTAAGCCTTATGATAATACTTTTTGTACTATTTTCATTATAATTTTAATAGTTGTTTAGAAGTTTGATAGAACTTATACAAAACAGTGTGTAACCAGAAATTATTTTTACTCCTAAACTCTTTATATACAATGTAAAAGTGAATTAAATGTTAGTTTAAACTAAAATGCGATTAAAATTATTTTACTAATCTGTTACATTGTTTTTCATTGGCTATATTACACAAATTGGATTTCTGTTTTATATTAAAAAAAAGCATAATGCTTTATCTATGCTATAAAATGCTAGCCTACTCATAACAATAGTTAACATTTTGAATTTAGCTGTACTGTAATAAACCAACGGTAACAGTACATTTATTCTCTCGGTGTAAGTTGGAATTATTTTACTAGTAGACATTAAAATATCATTCAAGTATAAAAATTTAAAACCGCTAGATTTAGTGAAGCCTTTTTGCAGATGTTCAGTTTTAGAGCCAACGCCAAAGTAGGCGAGGCACCCAAATCGATGCTCGCTGGCAGCTATGATCGTCAGTAAAAGCAAACGTTTATAAATTTTAATAAGTTTTGCGACATAATTATAAATGCATTAGTATTAACTTATAAAACTTTCATTACAGTGTTCATTTGTTAGAATAAAAGTTTGAATGTTGGGAGTCAAAATATTTTTTTTTGCTACGATTTTTGGCTTGTTCGTCACTGCTAAACCGTAAGTTGTATTTAAATATTTACAATTAAGTAAATAACATTCTTATTGTAAAATTTAATAATTACTATTGAACAGCGAAAACAGTGCTCAAAAGTTTTTGCCTAAGACGGGGTTTCAAAATTTTTTGTTTCGATCATTTGGACTAGACACATCACGGACTAGAGCAAGGTTATTCATTTTCTATATTTAAATAAGTAGTGGCTTTTTAAGTTAATATTTGTGGGTTAGTTATACTGATGTAAGTTTTGTTTAATTATCAATTTTTGATTATGCATTATAACGTATGAGATGCTAATTTTTCTTTGTTTTTTAATGGTTTTGTAGCTATACTTAATATTTGTAGTTTACTATAGTTCTAACTACAATAGTTTATAAAATATAAATAACAGGCCGAAACTCGACATGCCAGTTGATAGTAAGTTAAAACTTTTGTACGGTTTAGTTTATTAGTTTTTAACTATACAAACAAAATTACAATTATTCAGTTGATTATTTATATATTATTAAACCTTAAGGCAATTAAAAAGTACTGCTTACTTTTATTTAAGTAAATTTTGTATTGAGATCGCAATTTAAGCTTTATTATTTGAATTTACGTATGCTTAGTAGAATATTTTATAAATAAGTTTTAAGGATAACTATTTTTGTAACTGCGATTAATATGAATAAAAATTAAAAACTTAGATATCAAGCAATGTACGTACAACTGTGATAATCAAAAAATAATTTGTCAGTTTTTAAGACAAGATATAAATCGTAAACTTTTTACTTTATTTTTTCTTACTTTTTTCTAATCCTTATAAGGTATAAATTTATTTTGTATTAAAGTAAAATTTTGATAACTTAGTTATTAAAATTTTTCAACAAAATTAAGCACATGCGATATAAAACATAACAACTTTTAGTTCGAGAGTTGTAGTTGTTTCAAAAAACTATTTAGCTGCATTATAAGTATTTTTTTATATTATAAAAAAAAGTTGTTACAAATCTTAGCAAGTAGGTATACGTGAAGAATTTGATATCAAAGGTAGATAAATTTTCAAAACACAGAAACTTAGATATCAATATGAAAGAATTATAACGTCTGGTTTAGAGTTAATTTACAATGTATAGATATATTGAATAATTAATTATTTAAATTGAACTTTGTTTTTATTTAAAAATTATCACATTTGAAAATAAATAAAACAATTAAATAAGTATTTTTTGAATCCAGAAATAACTTAAATGTTTTAATCATTGGTCTTCACGGTAACCACAATCTGTATACACCAAAATAGAAAAAAAATATGTGCACCCCTAGCTTAATTTTTACACAAGAACATCTAGTGTGAGTTTTAAACTCTTTTCAGTTGTGCCTAAGACCGTTTATTTTTTTCGTTCTACCAATATACAAAATATATAGTTTAGTTCTATATTTCAAATCCATGAATTGTCTAGAGTGTTTTTCGATGTTCTAAAGGAATTTCGTGCACCCCTGGATCAGTTTCGTACACCCCACAATTTATATAGAGCACCTATGAAGAATACTGGTCTTAACAAGCATGTTTGTTTTAGATATGTACAATATTTACACAAAGTCCGGTTCTTATTACGACGACAATGTATGCATAATCACCGTGAACTCGCATAGAAACTTGTGCCGGAATAAGAGGGGACACAACATTGTCGTTATTGACACAGAGACTCAGGAGTACGAATCTGTTCATTTTGATACTTACGCCAGTGTCGATGAGGTTTGATAACTTTTGTTTCACTTATGCTAAAAACATGGTCAATTACTTGATGGAAGTATTACAAAAATTTAAAAATATTTTGTAAACTAACCTAAAAATGTCCAACCGTTTCTACAGAAAGTAGTCGTTCAACTCTTTTTAAACAAAACATTCTTTGAAATTTTTCAAACAAGAACACAGTTTTTCATTTATTCTGCAGGCTGCAAGGATGATAAAATACCTGAAATCTTTGAAGATGAACAATTTGATTATAATGGCGATCAAGGACTCGACTTTCCCGAGGTATTGGAATGATGAATGGACCTCGTACGTGGATGGGTACGGATCTAACACAATTGAAAAAATCGCATACCTGATCGAATACGATCCTTTCCAGGATCAGTTTGAAGGATGCCCGTTTGTTGCTTGTAAGTTAAACTATTGAAAGTTTAGTTTTGAAAAATTTAATATTTTTATTAGCATTCAATGATGCACAAATACTTGAAAGTCTTTAAGAATATTTAGAATTACGGATGTTAATGTTAAATTTATGTTTCTTGTGCACACATCGTTAAAACTATATACTTAAAGATATATACATTGCAGTGAAACTTTTTATTAAAAAAATGCAATTTATATTCTTATGTTTAATAAAACAAACCATTAACAACAACTTTTCAGAACGTTTCATTTCACAAATCAACTTAAATCAAAGCGTCTATTTTTTTATCACCGCAGATCGCAAGTCGTTCTTGCTGGTCACCCAGAAGCTGCCGGTTGTCAACGGGAAGAGAAAAACTCCCCACTGGGTGACGTGCAAGTCGAAGGGATGGTCGGGAGGATCGGTTGAAGAGTGGAGCGACTTTTACGTGCTCGACGGCGAAATATACTATCTCGGCTGACAAGTGAGTTTGGTGATGAACACAACGATATTTTTTTCCAATGTAAACTGTAAATTAAAAAAAAAAAAAAAACTTTTTGAAATACACAAGCTTTAAGAATTCAACCTGTAACTGATAAATATTAATTTTAGCTTGTTTTCTTCGTGTGAAAATGTTATTATAATTAGTTTAAATAAAATCACCTCACTATTGAAACATTTAAAACAGTTGTTATACTTTATCTTTTTTTTTACCATAAGAGTAATATAAGGCGTACATATTTCAATCTAATACATTTATATTTGCAATTTTGTCGTTTTATTTTTTTTTTGAAGCTGCTTTTTAGTTTAAAAATCCGTTTAGCAGTTATACAGGTAAATACTAAACTAATAATAAAATATCTGTATAAATATTTGGTGATTTTTAACAAAAAAAAAGGCTGTAATAAAAACAGACAAAAGTGTAAATTTAGAAGAAGAATTAATCTTTGTTATAAATTTTTAAGACCTTATTTAAATTGCTACTGATAATCAATTTGTTACAAATTTTCGTAAAACTTGTCGATTTTTATTAGATAAACTTACACAATTTTAAGCATTGCAGAAAAAAAACTCTAAGTATAATAAAAAAATATGGAAGACTCTGTCATAGATTCTCTTTCGTAAAATAAAAACAAACAATTTTGGAATTATTTATAACTTCCTAAAGGTATTGTAATATTTTTTACAAAAAAATATTTTTGAAGGCAATTACTTATAAGGCTTTTTAGATATATTTATTTTTCTTAATTCTATCTTGTTTTTACGCCAAATAAGTTGAAACATATTTTTTCTAGCGAATACGGTGAGTCATAGTTTTTTTTTTTTTGTAAGTCTACACTTAAACTTGAAAACTTCTAAGAATTTATACAATTTGATTTAAACAAGGGTTACAGCTTCTAAATTAACGATTGAAAATTCTTAACCAACCTTTATTTGGATAAAATTTTTTAGAAATATTACAATAAAAAAAGCAAGTTATGATGACTTATTTAAAATTTTTAATTTACAGGCGAGTAGCAGTTTACCTATCCCTATCTTAAAATCCATAGCAATACTAATTAGTTAATTGCAGCTAATAAGCTATTTAAATCAAAATCACACTTAATAGTATTTTTGTTTCTTATTTTGTAATTTAGTTGGTTTAGAAACTTATGCATTTAGCATCTTGAACGTATCCTTAGTTTTCCTTAGTTTAAAGCAGCGATTCTCAACCTTAATTTTATAAAACTTTTTAAACTAAAATAAAGAAACTTTCGTCAAAAACTTGAGATGGACAGTACAGTAACTGGTACAATACTGTTAAAAAAGACTTGTGAGCTGCAATTTTTAATTCACAGTGAACACTCTTTTCAGCAAATACGAAGAGGATGATGAGGGTGTTGTAGGTAAAAATGATGGTCCGATGTCAACAAAAGTCTATTATCTCACGCTAAAGCTATGCAAAAAACTGTTCAGCTAACTATCTGTTTATCTAACTATCTTTGTCAACAAGAACCTACATAATAAATTGTATCAGAACTCATCCGATTCCGTGAATTAACTTCTAAAAAAACAATAGAGCTCTTTCAAACAAAACTCATTCGTTTCTATTTCAGAAGAAGTTAAAATATTAAAGATGTAACTTTTTTGTTAAATCAGTTTTAAACTTAATCAAAGTTTTATTACGTTTATTTTTGTCTGATTTAAAAAAAAAAATAAATAAACTTAGTCAAAAGAAAATTTAGTGTGCGTTTTATTGCGTTGCATACTATAAAAACGGTAGTTTATTAAAAAAAAATAACAATGTTCTTATCAGGCCATAATTACAAAAAAGCCTGCCCGACATGGCCAGGTAAGTTAGGAAGCAATGTAATATAACGATTAAATGATTAAACAAGTGTCAACTATGATTATTTGTGATGAAAATTTTATAAATTTACCAAGTATTATACTGCATATAAACTATAACTAATAAATAACTTTAACTTGAAACTCTGGCAAAATATTTTTTCTTTTCAGAGCTCTTTTTATTTAGACCTGTTTTGCAAGTAACAATCTCAGTAACTTCAGTAATATTTCAGATATGAAACAAATCAATGCTATAGACAACATAAACAAAAATAGAGAAATAAAGTATTATATAGTATACATATATTTTTAACTACAGCAAATAAACTGCAGCAAATAAACAACTATAACGTTTTTATTGTTTACATGCTTTTTTTAAAGTTCAACTAATAGTAAACAAGAAATCAGAACTAAACATAGTGACTGACACTGTTTAATAGTTTGTATTTACTTTTCCATTAAAAATACTTATACCTCGTAATCACTTAACTACACCATATTTTTTAGTATTGAAATCGTTTTAATTGGTTGACATTACATAAACTTTAAGATATTACTGCTTTTTACAGTTTTAGTGTTAAATTACTTGTAATAAACTTTGTTAAATACTTTTTTTTTCCGCTAAAATTAAGACTTTCCTCATAATTTAAGACTATCCAGGACAAGACATTAAAAGGTATCCGTGGTGTACGACTCGATAACCAAAAGGTTCTTTGTGCACCAGGTCTTAGGACCAAATATTTTGAACGTTTTTTTTTTCATCGTTCAATAATCTATAAAGTTTAAATATTTTAGTAATTTTTGTAAAATATTAAACCTTTAAACTAAAGCTTTATCTGTTTTCCATTGAAATTGTAAACTTTATTTTACTCGAAAGCTCTTTATAAATTTAATATAAAAAGAGATTATTTATAAAAATTCACCTTTAATTAAAAAATAGTAATTCTATTTTTTTAAGTATATATTAATAAGGACATTAAAGTAAAAAAAAAAACATTTTTTAAGAACTGTATGATAGTAGTGATAAACTCTACAAAATAAGATTAACTTGTAAAAAATCGAGGTAGATATAAAAATATTTTACTTTATTAAAACGGTTAATTTGAAAAAAAAAAGTTTTAGAGACTGTATATTTCTCTTAGCAAAAAATTATTTGATTTTGTTAAGTGACTAGAGAATATGAATTAAAATTATAGCTTATGAGAAAATATTTAAAATAAAATCCTAATTTTAAAATGTTTTATGTCTATGTAATAAATAAGTAGTTTTAAACAAAAAAAAAGTTGTTGTAAGTTTCTGTTGTGTACTTTTGTTTAAATTTTGCATTAAAGAGCTATTTTCTTAGCGTTTTAAAAGCATTTTCATTAAAAACTACTTTTTATAAATTATATATACCAAATTAAAAAACAACAAGATATATTTTGTTTTAAGTGGGCTAATGAGCAAAAATTAATTAGCAAAAGAAACTTGTATACTTTTAAAATAATTAATAAGTTTCAATCAAAGTTAAAGCTAAAGAAATTTTTATACAACTTTTATTAAGTAATGCTAATAAATTTTAATTATTATAAAAATATTTAAAGGCCACATTGATATTATATAGATATTTTAATGGTCAACAAACACTAAAAAAATATTTAATTTAGTAATTTACTTAAGTATTTGATTAATAGAAGGCCATAGGCGGAGATATAAGTTATTTTATTTACAACTTATTCGTATTTTAAAGAGTTTATTCAAGCTAAAATATTCTAGTCAGCAATAATTTAATAATAGTCATCTTGTAATCATAATCATTATATAAACTAATCATAGTTGATTATAGTCTGGATTAAGCCTTATGATAATACTTTTTGTACTATTTTCATTATAATTTTAATAGTTGTTTAGAAATTTAATAGAACTTATACAAAACAGTGTGTAGCCAGAAATTATTTTTACTCCTAACTCTTTATATACAATGTAAAAGTGAATTAAATGTTAGTTTAAATTAAAATGCGATTAAAATTATTTTACTAATATGTTACATTGTTTTTCATTGGCTATATTACACAAATTGGATTTCTGTTTTATATTAAAAAAAAGCATAATGCTTTATCTAAGCTATAAAATGCTAGCCTACTCATAACAATAGTTAACATTTTGAATTTAGCTGTACTGTAATAAACCTACGGTAACAGTACATTTATTCTCTCGGTGTAAGTTGGAACTATTTTACTAGTAGACATTAAAATATCATTCAAGTATAAAAATTTACTTCTTAAAACAGCTAGATTTAGTGAAGCCTTTTTGCAGATGTTCAGTTTTAGAGCCAACGCCAAAGTAGGCGAGGCACCCAAATCTAAGCTCGCTAGCAGCTATGATTGTCAGTAAAAGCAAACGTTTATAAATTTTAATAAGTTTTACGACATAATTATAAATGCATTAGTAATAACTTATAAAACTTTCATTACAGTGTTCATTTGTTAGAATAAAAGTTTGAATGTTGGGAGTCAAAATATTTTTTTTTGCTACGATTTTTGGCTTGTTCGTCACTGCTAAACCGTAAGTTGTATTTAAATATTTACAATTAAGTAAATAACGTTCTTATTGTAAAATTTGATAATTACTATTGAACAGCGAAAACAGTGCTCAAAAGTTTTTGCCTAAGACAGGGTTTCAAAATTTTTTGTTTCGATCATTTGGACTAGACACATCACGGACTAGAGCAAGGTTATTCATTTTCTATATTTAAATAAGTAGTGGATTTTAAAATTAATATTTGTGGGTTAGTTATACTGATGTAAGTTTTGTTTAATTATCAATTTTTGATTATGAATTATAACGTATGAAATGCTAATTTTTCTTTGTTTTTCAATGGTTTTGTAGCTATACTTAATATTTGTAATTTATTATAGTTTTAACTACAATAGTTTATAAAATATAAATAACAGGCCGAAACTCGACATGCCAGTTGATAGTAAGTTAAAACTTTTGTACGGTTTAGTTTATTAGTTTTTAACTATACAAACAAAATTACAATTATTCAGTTGATTATTTATATAAAATTAAACCTTAAGGCAATTAAAAAGTACTGCTTACTTTAATTTAAGTAAATTTTCTATTGAGATCGCAATTTAAGCTTTATTATTTGAATTTACGTATGCTTAGTAGAATATTTTATAAATAAGTTTTAAGGATAACTATTTTTGTAACTGCGATTAAAATGAATAGAAATTAAAAACTTTGATATCAAGCAATGTACGTACAACTGTGATAATCAAAAAATAATTTGTCAGTTTTTAAGACATTATACAAATCGTAAACTTTTTACTTTATTTTTCTTACTTTTTTCTAATCCTTATAAGGTATAAATTTATTTTGTATTAAAGTAAAATTTTGATAACTTAGTTATTAAAATTTCTCAACAAAATTAAGCACATGCGATATAAAACATAACAACTTTTAGTTCGAGAGTTGTAGTTGTTTCAAAAAACTATTAAGCTGCATTATAAGTATTTTTTTATATTATAAAAAAAAATTGTTACAAATCTTAGCAAGTAGGTATACGTGAAGAATTTGATTTCAAAGGTAGATAAATTTTCAAAACACAGAAACTTAGATATCAATATGAAAGAATTATAACGTCTGGTTTAGAGTTAATTTACAGTGTATAGATATATTGAATAATTAATTATTTAAATTGAACTTTGTTTTAATTTAAAAATTATCACATTTGAAAATAAATAAAGCAATTAAATAAGTATTTTTTGAATCCAGAAATAACTTGAATGTTTTAATCATTGGTCTTCACGGTAACCACAATCTGTAGACTCCAAAATAGTAAAAAAATATGTGCACCCCTAACTTAATTTTTACCCAAGAACATCTAACGTGAGTTTTAAAACTTTTTTCAATTATGCCTAAGACCGTTTTTTTTTTTGCTTGTTCTACCAAACTACAAAATATACAGTTTATTTCAAACTTTCAATTCCACGAATGGTCTATTGTACTTTTCGATATTCTAAAGGCATTTCGTGCACCCCTGGGTCAGTTTCGTACACCCCACAGTTTATATAGAGCACCCATGAAGAATACTGGTCTTAACAAGCATGTTTGTTTTAGACATGTACAATATTTACACAAAGTCCGGTTCTTATTACGACGACAATGTATGCATAATCACCGTGAACTCGCATAGAAACTTGTGCCAGAATAAGAGGGGACACAACATTGTCGTTATTGATACGGAGACTCAGGAGTACGAATCTGTTCATTTTGATACTTACGCCAGTGTCGATGAGGTTTGATGATTTTTGTTTCACTTATGCTAAAAACATGGTCAATTACTTGATGGAAGTATTACAAAAGTTTAAAATTTTTTGTAAACTACTCTAAAAATGTCCAACCGTTTCTACAGAAAGTAGTCGTTCAACTCTTTTTAAACAAAACATTCTTTGAAATTTTTCAAACAAGAACACAGTTTTTCATTTATTCTGCAGGCTGCAAGGATGATAAAATACCTGAAATCTGTGAAGATGAACAATTTGATTATAATGGCGATCAAGGACTCGACTTTTCCGAGGTATTGGAATGATGAGTGGACCTCGTACGTGGATGGGTACGGATCTAACACAATTGAAAAAATCGCATATCTGATCGAGTACGATCCTTTCCAGGATCAGTTTGAAGGATGCCCGTTTGTTGCTTGTAAGTTGAACTGTTGAAAGTTTAGTTTTGAAAAATCTAATAATTTTATTAGCTTTCAATGATGCACAAATATTTAAAAGACTTTGAGAATGTTTAAAAGTACGGATGTTAATGTTAAATTTATGTTTCTTGTGCACACATCGTTAAAACTATATACTTAAATATATATACATTGCAGTGAAACTTTTTATTAAAAAAATGCAATTTATATTCTTATGTTTAATAAAACAAACCATTAACAACAACTTTTCAGAACGTTTCATTTCTTAAATCAATTTAAATCAGAGCACCTAATTTTTTATCACCGCAGATCGCAAGTCGTTCTTGCTGGTCACCCAGAAGCTGCCGGTTGTCAACGGGAAGAGAAAAACTCCCCACTGGGTGACGTGCAAGTCGAAGGGATGGTCGGGAGGATCCGTCGAAGAGTGGAGCGACTTTTACGTGCTCGACGGCGAAATATACTATCTCGGCTGACAAGTGAGTTTGGTGATGAATCCAATGATGTTTTTTTCCAATGTAAACTGTAAATTAAAAAAAAAATTTTTTTTGAAATACACAAGCTCTGCGAAGGTACTTGATGTAATAAACATGCTGTAAGCTTCTTTTGAGCAAAATAACATTTTTACAGGGTACGAATTTGCGGCTGACCAATGTTCAAAAAAAAAAGAATTAGTTCTGTATTTTCTGTGTGCTGATGTAGAACAGTGTTTCTTAACAAAGTTTTAATTTTTAGAAAACCAAAAATAGATGTCTATTACATTGTGCTTTAATAACCGATAAAATTGGATCTACTTTGTATAAAACACAACTGTTTTTCTTAGTGGTCTTAAAATAAAACTTTATAATTCGTTTTATTTAAAGCAAAATAATTTTGATACATGACAAATAAATATTGTTATGTATTTATATGTTATGTTTATATTTGTTCGTATACTTTATTATTTTAAAAAGTATGTTTAAGTAAAATATGAAGCACTAGTATAAAAATAACAAATGAACAACTAAAATGCATTTACAAACAATAATACTATTAATACAAATGAACTTTTCTTAAGTAAAACCATAACTAACTTAGCTTTACTTCATGATCATTTTTAATGCTAATGTAGTATTTTTTTTAAGATTTACAAACTGTTGTAGAATCATTTATTTATTACTAACAGAAAAAAAAACTATAAACGTGTTCAAAGTTTATTACCAACTGCCTTTTTTTAATTCTCAAGCTATCAGCAATTGATGGATACTTTATTTTATTTGTTAATTTTACAGGAAGATTACGAAGCAAATTTTACAAAAAAATTAAAGATAAATTTGTTTGAGAAACTATGTTTTGCTACTTTTAATTGAAAAAACGTTTGTTTAACTAAGACTTAAGTTTCTTGTACAAACATAATGGTAATATTTACGGAAAGCTCTTTTTTTCCAAATTACTTCGAGAGTTAGTTAAATAAAAGAAATTCAAAAAAATTCTCTAACTAAAAAGCTTTTTTTTTTGAGAAAAAAAATTGAAAAAGCTGTTTTGAAGTTTTTAGACTATGCAAATCAAGTTAATTATGACTAAAAACTTAGTAAAGTTTTGTAGACCATGTATTAACCTAAAGTCAAATTAAAATCCATGTATTTTTCAAGCTTTACTTGTAATATAAAGAAAACGTAATTTAACTTTAAGTACATAGAAAAAACGTGAGTTTTTTAAAGATTAAAATCATAAACCAAATATTCGAATAAAATTTTATTTAAAAATATTTATTATTTGAATAGATAATACGTGAAAATTAATTTTATGAAGTATTAAAGTTCTATAACTAAAACTTTTGTTTAATTTCATAAAAAAGTGTTGTGCAACTTGAACTTATGAATTATAAAAATACTAAAAAACTTATTAACTGTATATGTCGATAAAGGTGATAGAATTAAAATTCTACTACTTATATTATTTAACAGTCTAAGATTGCATAGATCTCTTTAAATTAAAACAAAAAAAAAAAAGCAAATTGAAGATTTTTTTTTCTGCAAATTTAATTTTGGAGTTTGGTGTTTTCTTATCGTAACAGTTTTTTATTATTTTGGAAAAATTAGTGAGTGTGAGAAATTACAATTCGTTTTGCTAATTGCATCTGTAAAACAAAAATTAAAGTGAAGTAAAACGTATTATTAAGTAAAGTAATCACAGTTGCTCTTATTTGTTTTTTTTTTACCTTGATTATATATAATAACTTTTTTACTGTGCAGTGTACACGCATATTTTTGTGAGTTAGAAAAGAACTAAATTAGAAAATCTTTGTTGAGTCTCGTAGTTTAACTACTTTGACCTTTTTAAATATATTTAATAACTTTGATCGTTATAAATATCTTTGATCGTGAAGTTTTTTATAATGTGAATTACGAAATAAAAGTAATTAATCGTAAATGTTTAAAGTTCTAAAGAAGAGAAAACTTCATTAAACACTTTTAATCACCTAAATCAATATATTTGCTTAATAAAATATTTATAAGTTATACTAGGGGTCGACAAAGCAAAAGTCTGCGACCCAAAATATAATTTTCTGTATGAAACATGTTTTTTTATTTTAAAGGTTTTGTGTTCAAAACTTAAGATTAGGCTCTTAAATGAATAATTAGTAATTTGCAATGCTTTAATATTGCTTATATTATCGGATTTCTGTTAATATTAACTGCTATTTAATGAACGCAAAAGAGTTTTTACAAAACTGCAGCGCGTGAAAAACTTTTTGCTATATGATGTGACCGACAAGTAACGTTTTCTAATAAAGTTTGGTTCATGGCTTATAAAAGGCTACCAAGTACCAACCTCTTAGGTTATACATAACACAAAAACAGCTAGGTGTCAGAATAGCACAGCGACACTTTAGCACGGAGGTTTAATTTTTTAGGTATTGAATTTATACCTGTTTTGAAACCAATAACTTAAGTTTAGAACCATTGTAGTATATTTTATAGTTTTCTAAATTAAATTTTGCTGTAAAGATCCTAACTTTTATCTTTAAAAAAATTAGCAATAGCAAAATTTCAAGAAAATTATTAGTTTTGGTAAAATAGACGCATTGTATTTAGATAAAGTTGTTACAACCTCTTGATCAATATGAGAAGTTTATAAATTTAATTGAATAAAAAAATTGACTGATTGTAAAATAATGTAGCTCTTAAAAAACTTTTTAAGAAAATACATAGTCTAGAGCTACTTTATGAACCGAAATGTTTCATTTACTTGTAATCCGCTCTAATATTTGTATCGTTGATAATATTAATTTGCTATATAGAAAGGTAAACTGTAAACCAAATTTATTATCAGTAGTATTTTATATTTTCTAATGAAAAGGTTTGTAATGCTAATTAAAGAATTAAAGAAAAGCTATATTTGGATGTAAAAAAGAAAACGTCTTCCTCATATAAAATATACTTTTTTAGAGGTCATATAATTTACACAATTTTTTTACAAAAACAAATCAGTGGTTACTAATCTCAATATGACGTTGGTTTTATATTTCTGATCGAAAATATAAAATAATGTATTTACATTAAATTTTTAATAATCGCAATTCCGGTGATGGAAGCAAAATTATTTAAAGCACTACTTTTGTGCCTATTGGGCATAATAAGTACAAAATTGATCCTAAGCATAGTAAAGAATAATACTATGATAAAAGTTGAGGTTATCAAAGAGGAAGATATTACAGTTAAAGATAAACTGATTAAGTTTCTTGACGGCTTTATTGAAAAAGAAGAAAAAAAGGACGAATCGATTTTAAATAAAGTAAAAGCATGGGTGAGACCTAAAGAAACAAATCAGAATGAACATAAAAAGACGATATTTGGTCAAGTTAAGGTTATATACCTGCAAACAAGATCAAAGATTGTAGGAGAATGTGTTCTAACTTCAATACTGCTGGCGTTGGTAGAACGCTATTTAGCTTGTAAAGCAGGAAAATATTTGTGAGTTAATCTAGTTAAGAAACTTGTTTAAGTGTAAAAATATAAACATCAAAACCATTTAAAAATGACACAATAAACTAAAATACTTTTTAATTGATATATAGAAACTTATTTTTTATTAAAGTTTTGAAATCAAAATGTATAAATGCCCCTGAAAAATATTATGACTTAAAAAAGGACATCAATAAATAAAATATCGGTATCTTATTTTATATTTTTGTTATTTTATTATTTATTTATATAAAATATCTTATTTTTAGTTTTTTTTATAGTTTCAGGTAATTTAACATACTTAAAGTATATAAAATACTTCAGTAGTTGAAGCCAATTTAAAGTTATTATGAATAAAGTATTCTGGTATTTACAATACTAGTAAATATATTTTATTCTTTTAAAAATACGATGATTTCGTTGTATATATGTCTTATTCTTTCTCATCTCTTTAAAAAAACCGTTCAGTAGTCCTAAAAGTACTAAATCGGTACAATGTTTTTATGTTTATTATAGTAAGTTAAAGAAGAGAATAACAAAAAGTTCTATTGGTTCTTTTAATTTTAAAGCTATAAACAATAATTAATAATAAACAATATTTTTCAACAGGTTTGCTGCTTTAATTATTACAGTAAAATATGTATTCCAAAATTGTCTAATTGGTCTTCAAAAAACATTTCTGCTGGCAAAATGTTTAAAAAGTATGACAACTGATCTTCCGTCTACTACTGTCTTGATTCGTACCAAGGTCAAATACTTGAAGTTATGGTGTGCTTCTAATATTCTAAAACTGAAAACGATCTTATTTTGTTTTCTTTACAATATTCTTCTACTGTTGGTAAGTTTTTGGTTTATCATTTTTAACTCATCTACTTTTAAGAGTTTACCTTTAAATAACGGTATAAGACATTTTTGTTTTAAAGTTAGACAGATAAAACATCTTGTTCGTATAATATACTACCATATATCCATTCTTAATTAAAAATCTCAATCAAGAAAACTTTCTTAACTTTTAGTTACTTTTTTTATCTTATAAACAAATAAACAACATCGGAACAGCAACAAAAAGTCCTAACTATTTGTAAAGATTCTAATTTATTAAAACTTAAGTTTATATTTTTGTTCTCTTAACAAGCAAAATAGTTTATTACTAAAATCTTACTATTTTTTACTTACGTCAGGTTGAAACTTTGATCAAAGCTGCTAGAAACATTAGAAGAAAAATTGCTGCTTTTTTACTTGAGAAATTTTTCACTGAAGAAACTGAAGAGCAGACTCAAATTTTAGAAGCAAATGAAAACGAAATTATTGAAAGTTTGATTTTCAGCTTTAAAATTATTTTTATAAGGTATTTTCGTTATTAAGGAAATTAGTTAAGGAAACTATCAAAAATGATAATATTTTTTTATGGAATATTTTGCATTTACAAATTATGTTTTTTTAACATGGAAGGTTTTTGACTTTGTTTTGACAATTTTATTGAGAGTATAAAGTTATGTTTTTGAAAAAACTGAATAAAAATTTATAATATATCTAGTTTCATAAAGATTGCACTTTTTTAATATGCTGTTAGTTAAAAATTATCATAATTCTAGTTTCTGTTCACTTAAACTTGTAAAAATAAAAATTACAAATTAAAAAAAATCTTTTGAGAAAGTTTTAACATTACAGTATTGTCGAGAAACGTTCTCAGTAGTACAAACTAAAATAATTATAAACTTTTAGTATGGTCAACTATTACTTTTTACAGAAGCAGAGTCAACAGAATCTACGACAATTTATGTAGACAAAATCCCGCACTTTACTCTCCATGGTAAATATTATTTTTAATTATTTTTTAATTGTGTTTTCATAAGTAACTCATATCTTTGAGCCGCTTTTTTATTCTATAAAAAATATCGTATGTTGGTAACTTTATTGATATTTAAATTAAGCAGACCTTTGCTTGAGTGACAGTTATATGATGGCTCCAGAGGAAGAGAGTAGCGATGAAGATAGTGAGAGTTGCAATAGTGGAGGAGAAAACTCTGATGATGAAGATCTTTCTGAAGACTGTATTGCTGATGAAGAAAACAGTGAGAGTCTGAGCTGTGATGAAAGAGTTGTCGATAAATGTAATGAAAACGATACCGATGAGATGGAATGTTTTAATTTAAAGGTACTTTTCCAAGTAGAAAGTGTGAAAGACACTGAGAGCACCTGTGTAGATGAATGCGAGAGTTCTGTTAATAGAACATCTTATGTCGAGAGTTTGTCTTACATATTTGAGATAAGAGCTGATGAAACCGACAGTAATAACGAGAGTGATTGTGACAATGAGAGTGATTGTGAGAGTGACTGTAAAAATGAGAGTGACTGTAAAAATGAGAGTGATTGTGAGAGTGATTGTGAAGGTGAGAGTGATTGTGACAGTGAAGGTGAGAGTGATTGTGAGAGTGACTGTGAGAGTGACTGTGAGAGTGATTGTGAGAGTGATTGTGAGAGTGGTTGTGAGAGTGATTGTGACAGTGTGAGCGGTAGCGATAAATTTGTCTCGTACCGTTACACCGACGAGCATAACGTGTGTATGCTTTCAGAAAGCAATAAGGCAAATTTTGAAAAAATGAATGCAATGGGGACAATGAAAAAGCGTGAGAGTGTGGTTGATAGTGATGATGAGTGGTGAGTTGTGAGAGGATTTTTAAATATAAATAAAAAGCTCGAGTTTTTGAAAAAATGGTTTTAATGAACAGAATTAAAATAAAAAGTCAATAAATGAAAATTAAAAGAAATCGTTGTTATTGTAAAATTTACAGTATGTTTGTAACTTCAATGCAGATATTGTTCTTTACGTTTTTAAAATTTATTTTTCTAAACTTAGGCAAACTATCATAAGCAAACCAAAAAAAAACATTCTTAGTCATAATTATTTTGAGTACAAATAAAAAATTATAACATTTTTTTGTAAAAATAGTTAAACTCTAAAAAAATATACAATTGGCTCAAAAAATATTTTCATAATTCAAATACAAATGAATAGCTCAAGTGTTTGAATTTTTTTTTAATTTTAACAAACAGCTACTCTTGTGATATCTACAGTATATTTTTAACTTTAATGTGGTTTTAAACTTAAAATGTTTTCTTTATTTTACTGCTTAGGTGTCAAGTAAGTTTTCAAGAAGAAAATAGAGAAGTAAATTGTTCTTCATAGAGTTACAAACGCACTAAATGAATAAAACACACATCCGTTATTTTACGTTAGTATTTCTTTAAGAAATAATTAGTAGTTTAATCACTTTTGTAAACTTTTCTCCCTGACTTTTTTCAAGCAAAAATTATTAAAAAATGTTAGAGTACAAGTTTTAACTTTTTCATGAGATGAGTAAAACTTAAGAGTTTTAATAACAAAAAAGAAAATAATAGTTTTTTTTTTACTGAACATGGTTAGAAGCAAAATCATTTTTCTAAGCTTAAAAGTCATAAAATTTATAATTGTCTGCTATATAAAACAATATATGATACAATTAACCTTCTAATATTTCAAAGCGTGATAGAGAATTTATAATTCAGTCAAAAAGTTTGACTAAATATAGAGAACTAAAAATTTTTAGAAAGACAAAACAAAAGTTCTTAGATTTTTACATATGTAAAAAATTTAACAAGTCTTAACATCTCTATATTGTTAATATTCCATTTTGAGGATTTTTATATAAATCTTCTTTCATACTACAAAAAGCCTTAAAAGTTTGTTTTGCCTTTCTATATTGGATAACTAATTTTGGAAGCTTTTTTAAGTTAATTTGTATCCGTAGCACTCCAAATATTTTAACTGTAATAAAATCTAAGAACTTTTATTTACAATGGTTAAAAAGTATAATTAAAATGTTTGGTTCAATATAAAGCTGAAAATCTCCTAAATGTTCTTAAAAAAACTGTTAATACTGAAATAAGGTAAATTTTAAAATACTTATTTTTTAAAATTGTAAACAGTTATGACTATATAACTACTTTTTATAGTTTTGGTTGAAGTTAAAGTTATATAACCACAAATGAATTAAAAGAAAGAAATATTATTTAAGTGTAAGTAGATTTTAAATAATTATTTGATTTTGTTTTGTTTGTGGATACTATTTTTCTTTTAATTTAAACATTTATAACTGAACAAAAAATTGTATTTTCTTAATTTTATTAGTTGTTTTACACCAGTAAAATATTTCAAAAATTAAGTATTTCAAAGTTTTCTTTATAATTGTTTCCAAGTTTCTAAAAGAACAAGTTTTCTTGACCCTTAATAGAAAAAAAATATTTAGATTTTTAAAAATGTGTTTGTAAAAGTTTAAACTTACTAAATATACGATCAACAAAAACATCGGCGAAAATCTGCAGAGCAAAAGTCTGGACTTTCGTTTGCCGTGATACAAGAATCATCAAAGTTTAACAAATGGTTGATCATGCCAATTCGATCATCAGGCCACAAGTGTTCTGAAGATCGAATTGGCATGATCAACCATTTACTAAGTATACAGTAATGCTAATTTAATTGTGTTTACGTACATAGCAATGCGCAGTCAAATCAAGCCCTGACTATCTTAGACTTAAAATTTTTTACTAGTTGATAACTAAATATTTTATATAAACAATTTCTGGTTTATTTATTTTGAATTTAATCAACCCAGATATAGAAAATTGGTGTACAAGTGGTTAAGGTACTGTTAAAAGTATTTATTAAACAAAAGGTCTAATTCATTAGTTTTTAAAAATTGAATAAAAACAAAGTTATTTATAATCTTAAAAAAAATTATAAGTATAATTCATAATAGTTTGAGGTTATTTTTTGTGTCATATTTTTTTTTCTTAGACAATTTATAAAACTAAATCGGCCATCTTAAGTCTAGGACTTTAAAACTTTTTAAACAATAACTTGCCGTTAAATGTGTATTTAAAGTAGAAATCATGTTTTGGACACATCTTAAAGCAAAAGTTTAATTAAAAATTTACAGATTTTTTCAGAAAAAGTAAAATTAAGTAAATCACAGAATAAAACTTAATTGACTTATTTCTTTAAACTTTCTTTCTATAAACTCTAAAGTCAAATATATCTTAAAACTGTTATTGGTTTAATAACAAAGATACGTAAGTTCTTACAAAAATTTATGTTATAGCTTAAACAGTAAGAGAAAAATTCACTGTTAAAATTTGGCAGTTTTCAAAAATTTTTCTCAAAAACTTGATCATCGTTTGTGAAACGTTGTTTTACTAATATTTAAAAAATACCTTCTCTATTGTATAATATTAGGACAATTTTAATTTTCCCTAGTTGTTTATTAAAGATCTTTTAGATTTAAATTTTTGACGGTTATATATAAATTTTAGAAAATTTTTAGAAGACAAATTGATATGGCAACTTCCTTTTTTTTATAATTACAAGTTAAGTTTACAAAGACTAAAGGGGTACCAATTTTTATACTGAGAGAGCAATGTGCTACAAAATAAAAAAAATCTTAGTAGCTAACTATTTATTAATTTAAAACTTAACACATCTGATAAAAAAATAATTTGATACTTTTAAACTGACACATATTTAGAAAATATAAGTAATTTTGGAAAGTTCCAGGACAAACTTAAGATCTGATAAAAGGTCAGTAGTGATTATTGCTACTCGTCTATTTACTCGTATATTTATTTATTTGTGTAAGGAGTTAATACCAAATTTATTTTTGTTCAAAAGATCGTTTGGTTACAATTACCGTGGTTTAGTCTAAATTGCAACAAATTCTATATGGTTATTCTTTAGATTATTTTTTAAGATTACTATTTTGAATTAAGCTCAGAATACTTACAAACTTTTTTTTTAGCATGCCAATGGAACAAATAAAAAAGTGATAGACGTATTTAACTCAACAGAAAATTTAGTATTTTAAAAGTAAACTGAGATAAATGTTTGAAGCAATTTATGTGAAAATATTTTTTTTCTGAGGAGATCAAAGAAAAAAATTCTTCTTTTTTATGTATACAAATATTGTTTGCCTTTTATTAATACAAATTTAGACTTAGACAAGTGTTCAAAATATAAAAAGTATATTTCAAAATAGAAAGAAATCTGTTGTTGCTAATATTATTATTGTTTTCTTATTGAAAGCATAAATTCTACAGCACTTATCTTTATATTTTCATTTATAAAAGTTAAGTTATGGTAGAATCCACTTCAAATTTTTTTTACGTAAAAGTAAAATTATTAAATAAAAAGCACTTTTAGCACAAAATACTGATAAAATTTAGCGTATTACATTTTTACTTTCTATTGGTTGTGACCTATCATTCAAGTATACACATGTTTGCTATTAGTATTGTTAATCTCCTTTTATAAGTCAACTTAAAGGTTATATATATATTTTTTTTTAATTCTTATGTTACTTAACAAGTTATAGTACACCTTTATATAAAAAAATTGATTAAACTTTTGTTTAGTTTACTTTTACTACCTTTAACTGATTGTTTTATTACTAAATAATAAAATGATAGAAAAATTATATGTAATAGCTCGTAAGAAACTTTAGAAGCATGTGGTGTACAACTTGATAACCTAAAGGTTCCTTTGTACACCAGGTCCTTAGACCAAACTTTTTGAGCGCTTTTTTTTATCGTTGAATAAACAATGATAATTTAGTATTATGCCTGAAAATATTGCTTTGAAGTTTGATACAGAATAAGATAATTTTATTTTATTAAACTGAAGACTAAAACAAAGAATGCACAAATCTGTCATTCAATGAAATTTCAGAATTTATATATAATTAAAAAAACATACATATAAAACAAACATTTTCAGTAAGTTCTACAAGAACGAACAAAGATAGTATAGATATTTTTCAATTCTAACTATAAAAATATGCTAAATGTTTATATAATAAATTCTGTTTATTATTTCAATTATTTTTTTCTTAGAATAATTTATATATTTTTAAAATTTTAGCTATAATTTCAGTGAGGTTGTTTTTTAAACTATGGATACTTTCTCCATAAAAACTTTTTCTAATTAGTTGGGTCAGGCCCGATTTGTTTTTTGAAATCAAGATCCGGATATTGGCAAAAAAAGAAGGATTTAAACTGAAATTTCTAAATGAGTTACGATTTAAACATTTAAATTCCATAAACAAGTCAGTAGTTATTTAACTATCATAAATCAGTTACTTTTATTAGTTTTAATTATTATTATGTTTGTTATTATATGTTTTGGTTTTAAGAAAAGAAATAGAGAGATTTCAAATGCTGGAGGAGAAGTAATATATTTATTCTTTCAAAAATTTATTTTACAAACTAAGTTTCGGTCAAAGACCTCGTCAGTGCTTAAATTAATCTAAAAAAAGATATGTGACAGTCATGGAAAATAGCATTTAAACAATTAAATTAAAATAAAACCAAATTATTACTGAAAATTTTTACATAAGAAACTAAACAAATCAAGTTTTAATATTAAGACTGAGTTTTAGTAGAAGTTTAAATTTTTAGCTAAGTTTTAAAATCAATATATCTTTTTTAGATTTATTTAAGCACTGACGAGGTCTTTGACTGAAACTTAGTTTGTAAAATAAATTTTTGAAAGAATAAATATATTATTATGTTTGTTAATAAACTGAAACTTTTTTAATAAAGAAACAAAACTAGTTGTGTTATCTTTAACCTGTGTTGTACAAACTTTTAGAAGTTGGTACAAACTTTTTGTAAATAAGAGTCTAGTTTTTTTTAACTTTTGCTTTCTAAATTAGTAAAAACTTAGACTAAGCAAGTTCTTTGTTTAGAGTTCTTTTAGATGTTTTTTTTTTTGTTTAGATAATAAGTGATTATAAAACAGTTCGAAATTTTGTTAAATTTTTAGACTCGGTCAAAATTAGTGAAAACAAAGTGTTAGTTGACTAAGCAAGCTTAAAAATATTTGAGCATTTATTGTACAATTAATAGTCAGGTTGTAAAAAACTAAAATTAGTTATGTATACAAAATATACATAAAATCAGAAAATAAAGGGTTACCACTTAAATCTAACTTGAGTTGGCTTAAGTTCATGAGAAATTTTTTGTAAAATAAATTTGAGGCAAAAACAAAAAAATATGTTAATCAAGCTTAAATACTTATAAATACCAAAAAATCAAAAATACAAACTTTAAGAGAGAAAAAAAAAGTTTATAAAACTAGCCTAAGAACAAGGGAAAATCATTGTGAGTTTTTTATTAACTTCAAACGACTGTGTAGCAAAACCCTGTAACGATGAAAGGCAACAAGTGATAATATTGACAACTTTACCACCCGACCACTCCGAACCGGTCAACCAGCTTCGACTGCTTGTTCAAATCCATGATCACTTTCTTGCGCATGTAGAAGATCGGACAGTCTCGGCTGAATTTTTTTTTTATGTTTGCATTTTAACTATATACAAAAACTATACGCTTTTATTTCATGATAAATTCGAAAAATTGCAAAAACATACTCAAGATTTATCTTTTTTTTGAAATATTAAAACTGTCTGATGTGACAAAAGTAGGTTAATCCCAGTAAACAACTAAAAGAATAACCTTTTTAATAAAAAAAATTACATAAATTTCAATCTTATTTGTTAAGTAAAACTTGAATAGTAAGTAAAAATAATCCAAATTTTTTTAAATAATATAAAACCATGTAATATTATTTTAATTATTATACCTTGTGCAGAGAACTTCATCGTGAAAGGAACCTTGACACCTTTGGCATTGAGTCCACAGACGGGAAAACTTTTCTTCCAGTTCAGACAATTTTTTAACCTGCAAATTAATAACACAAATGTCATTGGAACCCAAAACTTTTGAAAGCTGCCCACATGTAATTAGCTAAAAAAGCTCGATTTTACTTGAAATTTTCATCTCTAGAAAAAAGTACTATTTTTAGTCTTTTGCTACTACTAATTAGGCTACAACTTGATTAAAACTATCAAAATGTATCTTTAAAAAACACTACTAATAAAGATATATTTCTAATATTAATTAATTATAAAACTAGAGAGGGAAGGAATTTAATTGAGAAGGAATTGTAAGCTAAGTATTGAAGAAACTGACTGATGAACTACTCTGTTTAACAGGATAGGGATACAATTAAATCAGAAAAAACCGTAGTGTTTCATATATAAGTTTCTACATAAATTGATTTGATAGTTTAGAATGAAACGCTATATAGAAGAAACAGTGTATATACATTTATTAAATACTGTTGTTTAGATGGAAGATTAATTTTTCCACTGAATATTTGTACTGTACAATATTTAATAACTACGTCATAATTTTTAGGTTTTTTTTCATAACTTTTGTATCATTGTTTAGCAAAGTGTTATTTATTTCAAACCTACGGCTGATGATTAGAAACAGTTTTATTATATATATATAAACTCATCTAAACCATAAAATCGATTGAAGTAGAAATTGCAAACCTCTTTCACGTAAATGAAACCTTCTCTATGTATACAGTGTTTGCACACTGTTTTTTTATATTAGTCACTTTTACAACAAAAATTATTAATAATTCCACACATTAAAGTGATTCGACTACTCATCAAAATTACCAAATGAATTTATGTAACCATACCAAACAACCTCTTTCACGTAAAATATGAGCATTACGTATACTACTATCAAACAGTTACTACTACTTTTACTTTAGAAGTTTAAAAAAAAATTCAAAACATAGCTTCTAAAATACAACAAGTACTTTAAAAAAAAGAGTAAATCATTTACATGCACTCTTTAACGTAAGAAAAACCGATGCAAACCTCTTTCACGTAAATGACGCCCTCCTTGTCCACGCAATGCTTGCACACCGCCCCCTCCCTTTCCTGCACAGCCGCCCTGCACCCCACGCACTTGTGGCCCACCCTGGCGAACGCCATCATCCCGCCCACCTTGCTGTACGACACCTTCTTCTTGCGCGCGTGATCGCCGCCTGTTGGTTTGTTTGTTTGATTGCGGGTGGAAATAAATTGTTACATATTATCATAAACTTTATTGCAGAAGGGTATAAAGAGTTGGTTTTGCTAAAAGTTTAGTAACTTGTAGAAACAAACTGCATCGACGTATACTTTTATAACCGTTATGAAAATAAGAATACAAAAGCTATACTTAGTGTTACCAGTTAAATCGATCGAGTTTATTGTATGTTTTAACAAAAAAGATGCAAAATTTACTATTGTTTATACCTAGTTAAGATATAATTTATTATTCTACAAAATTTTGAACAATAAATATATGTAAATAAAAATGTTCAAATTGATTTTTTTTAAACTAAGTTTCGGTGACAAAAAAATTGCGACGTTTTCAAGTAAAATAAAATGAATAATAAATATAACAAAGTTAACAAACAAAAAAGGACAGATTGGACTTTTCCCTCCCCAATTACAGGTTCAAATATTCTCTTGAGAGGTTCGGTCAATTGATGCTTCAGATAATGATCCGTGTCTATCTGAAGATTGTTCTCCAACACGTATATCGGATCCTCCGACCTTTTAAATTGTGAGTATTGTTTGATGGAAGAAAACTAATGATTTTTATTTTGATCTGCGTTTTTTTATTTTGAAAGAAACACTAAAGATTTTGTTAGTAAACGCGTGGTAGAGTTAAAATTGTCTAATTATTCATATACGTTATAATAACTTAACTAAAAATTATGACATATAAAAATTTTTAATTTTCAAGTTCATCTTTCCCATAGTTGACATTAAACAACGGTAAAATTTAACCAAACTAAAAACTGATAATACTCATTTCAGTGACCGGGGTGTTCTTAATTAAAATGAAATAACTTTTGTTTCTAGACACTTAACCTACTTTTAAAAATAGATTATATTTTACAGTCGTGGTATCTTACCTTTTCTGGTAATTTTGCAGTTCTTTTCTTTTCACAATTATAAAATCTACCAAAACTTTTTTAAACAACAAACTTAGGCAAAAAATTTTCTTTGAAAAATTAGTAGAAACTGATCAAACTGACTTATAAAAAGAGCCAATGTTATTTTTTGTAAAAAATAAAACCGTTACCCATCTATGCCCTCAAAAATTTAAATTTCTTTTCCACCAAAACTTACTTTAAATAAGCATAAAATATTTTTGGCTTTTTAGAAACACACATTTATCAAACAAATGCCATCAAATAAACGTTCCCAATCAAGTTAAAGAGTTGTTTTTTTACAATAAGTAGCAATCAAACCAACTTCAGGTAAGCGGCGGTGTTCTTCGCTCCGGCTATTATGACGTAGGGCACCCGGTCGCCCAGCTTCGGCGCCGATCCCTGGTCCCTCTTCTTCATCCTTTCGGCCAGCTCCACGTGCGCCTGCTTGGCCGCGTACTGATCCGCGCTCTTCGTCAGCTCCTTCGTGATGATCAGCTGCGAGATGTCGATCCTGGAGCACAGGAGGTCGCTGATGACCTGCTTGGCGTGCTTCACCGCTCCGTCCGGATCGCTGGATTGAGTTGGTGAGTTAAGTGTTGTTAAATAAGAAAATTATAAGATAATTTAAAGTTCAAAATAAAAAATCTGGTTAGTAATTACTTTACTTTTTGATTTTAAAAATATAACTTGCATGCCTGGATGGTCGTTCAGGTCGGATTACTGCGAAGATGTTATGAGGGAAGTATTACAAATGTTTAAAAGACTTAGGTCTATATAAAATAAGTGTATCAAAAGTTATACTTTTAACGAATTTTTTTACTTTTTATTAAATTTTTGCTTGCTTTGCCCCATGAGAAAAGCTTTTTTTAAATTTGATCTCATAACATAAAATGCATAAAAATTTGGCATATCACAATAAACCAGTAATACTTTACATATTTAAATAATTTTATGGTTCAAAAATGCGTTCAGTTCGGACATTTAAAATTTTATATAGCCAAGTTAACTTTTTTCCTATCACTTCATTGTCATAAGTTCAAAGTTGAAAACTAAAGAGAATAAAACAGAAACTGATAATTATTATATTTCATAAATTTTTAGTATAAGCAAAAAATATTTTGTCATAAAACAGTGTACGAAAAAAAACTGAATAAAAGATGTGTTCAGTTCTTAGTTTCAATATTAAAAATAACCAAATTAACTTTTTAAACTAATTATCACTTCTTAAATTGAAATTAAAAATTTAAGAAAAATATATATAAAAACACATTATTTTCTTACTTCGATAATATATTCATATAAGCAGCATAATATTCTATGTTAAAACAGTGTCTTAAAAAACTGAAAAGTATATTTTTTCACCACAAATATTTAAGCTTGTATAAAACTAACGAATGTACACACAAAAACCCACCGATCAATGAGCAGCTTGTTCAAGCACTTGCTTATCAAGTTGGCGGTCAACGGAGCGTTGTCCCTCCTAACTGTTTCAATTCCCTTGCAGTCAACTTTGTCGTGGGTGTCGGGGTTGGAAGAGTAGTACAAACCGGCGTACCTCTTCTTGTTGATCAGCAAGTACGGAAAGTAAACCTTTAAGTGGTGAGAGTGTGTTTAGGATTCTGATGAGATTCGTTTTGATCAAGTGTTTGATGTATTTTACAGATAAATAAATTATTCAACTTTAGTTCATTGGTAAGTGAGTAAAACTCAAATATAACAATACTAAAAATTTAAAATATTTTTCATGCTTAGTTTCTAAAAAAATAAACACAGAACTTGATATGCTGTACTTATAAAACTACAAGATACTTTTAATTAATTAAATGTATTTATATATAACAAGCTTTGTATTCTTATAAACTTTTGTAAGTAAACTGCAAGTGGATTTAATTTGTTTACGAGTGCATATAAAATTACTCCTAAATCAATTTTTACAGATTATAACTTTTTAATATCATTATTTTAAAAGCAATTAGAATTTTAACTAACTACTGGTTTATAGGATTGAATAAAATTGAATGATAGAGTGCACAAATATAATCAAAAACCAATGTATTCTTCTACTTTTAAAAATTCAGGGCATCTTTTGTGAGCAAATTGTAAAAAAAAAACTTAAAAATTTTAGCAAACTACAAATTAAAAAAAAAACAAAGAAAACAAATTTAAAATTTTGATAAACAAAAGAAACAAACGAAGAAAAATTGAATTTCCTTCGTAATAAAATACAAACTTAACTAATTTTACAAACAACAATTCTAAACAAACTTTTTCAAATTCCAGCTTGATGGGGCTTACAAACTTCTTTGAAACGAACTCCGCAGCAATCTTACCCAGCTCCATGCTTTCCTTCACAGTGTCCACCCCGAATTTCACCATCACCGAGTCCGTGTCCCCGTAAATTACCTATTTTAAAATTACTGCATATTCTGCCGAAATTCAATGTTATATTTAATTAATCTTGAAGCTTTTAGCTGCTAACACTACTTTCTAATAGTCTGAGCAAAAAAAGTACCTTAAAGTGTAATTTTAACCACAACTTTTTGAGCACTAATTGTTATTAAAGTAACCTTGGTGTCGAATTGTTTTATAAAAAAATATAAACAACAAATTATAAAATAAAATAATTTAAATATAAAAAAAAACTATTTAAAAATTATCATTAATATTTAATTTAAGAAACATTTAAGTATAGAAATAATTTTTGCTAATTTAAAAAAAATTAAGTAAATTTTTTATATAAATCAATAAAAATTAATTATTAAACAAATAAATAAAGATACGACATATATTTATCAACTGTCCTTTTTAAAAATTCAAGTTCTAATAAACAAAATGTACATTCTGCCTAAAGTTAATATCATATTTCATAAATCTAAAAGCTCTTAGCCACGAATACTACTTTCTAATAAACAGTGTGAGCAAAACAATACATTAAAAAATAAAAGCTACAACTTTTAGACCTTTAATTGTTATAATAGTAAGCTTGGCGTCGAATTATTTTATAAAAAATAAAATTATAAGCACTACAAAAAGAATATTTTATGTGATAGATTTTTTGTATTCAATCTAAATTTCATTATTTTAAATGTACAAATGTTTAAAGTTCTAAACTCATTCAGGTTTTTTAATGATTTTGTTAAAAATTTAAGGTTTTCAAAGTTTTTTTTCAAATATTCTCAAAATCCAGTTTATTTTTCTACCTTGGCATCGTGTGGGTGCCCGTTCTCCACGGTGTATTCCTGCTCGACGTGCTGCTTCGTCTGATCGATCATCAGCCTCCCGAACCCCGTCACGCTCTGTTGCAATAATTGTGAGTTTGCAAACTAGAACCATGTTTAACAAATTAGAAAGCTAGTAGGGTACTGCTAGTTTATTTTAAAGCTCACATGGTAAATCTTGTAAAATTCTAAGTAAAATATATTAAAAAAAAACATTTGTGACAATGTAAACAAAATACTTATTATGTATTATGTATAGGGAAGTTAAATTGACAAATTATATTAAACTGTATTAAACGCATCAGATCTTGGGGAGTTGGTTAAAAAATGTAATAATATTTTATTTGTTACATAGTACATATCATTTCTAAAGCTTCGGTTTTTTATCTTTACATATTAAATTGGGCCAACGGTTTTTTTCATAAAAAAAATGTTCTGAAATTTTATTTGCTTCAAAAACATTCAAGTCTTTTAACTTAATAAAACTGAACCAAAAAACTATGAATTAGTAAATCTTAAAGTAAAATCTAAACTGTAAATAGAGTAAAACTTGAACCAAATACTAACGCTGGAAATTTGTAGACAGGGCAGTTTTCCGTTTTGGGCTCCAGTAAAACCGTAAACTGAATTACAGCTTATTTTTAAGGCCAATTGCCTACCGTCCAAAACACTCTTCTTGAAAGGGTCTTTTTCCGTTTTCATTGCTTTTTTTGCTCTTTTAAATAATCTTATTTTAACATTTTATAAATTCAAATTGTTTGGCAATGTTATTAACGCTAGATATTTTAAATGCTAGTTTGCTATCATATAAAACAAAAACATTAAATTATAATTAAAACATTAAAGTTTAAGTTCATTATTTAAATACTCTCGCTTCAATAATCAAAACCAAACTAGCACAGTTACAAACGCAATATATTAAATGCTATATTAATATTTGAATCACTTCTCATAGCTAAATAACATTTAATTTACAAAGACTGATGCGTTAAAAAAATAACTTTAATTCTCAATTTAAATAAAATATTTTAAGTTGAAATACTAACGCTCTTCTAGCAGACAGCAGGCTGTCGAGAATTTTCGGCAGCAGTCCTTTTCTCACGTGACTTTTCACGAAACAATCTCCTGTGGGGGTTTTTATGAAATCCTCGGGAGACAAGTTCTCAAACTCGTTGCTTCCCTGCAGCGAAAGGTGATAAAATTTAAAACAATAGCCTGATTGTGAATTCCAAATAGTAAATTATGAACTATATTTTTAACGACCTAAAGTTTGAACGAGTCATAAAAAAAAGACTACTCAAACTTTAATTGTTCATTTTGAATTTATTAAAAAATATTTAAAATTTCTTGATATATTTGAAAAAAACCTTTATTTTTGAATAAAAACTCAAAATTGAAAAAAATATATATAAATTCAAACCACTAAGTTTAAACCAAAGACGCTCCACCTCTAAATGTTAATTTTGAAAATATAAAAAAAACTACTTAACATACTAAACATCTTAAATTTTTTGTAACGTATATTTAATTATACAAACTTTCTTGATCAGTGTGGTGTAGCACAAGTTGTGCGCCTGCATGATGCTCGGGTACAGTGAGGCGAAGTCCAGCGTGGCGATGGGTTTGTTGTAGTAACCCTTGATGGGGTCGATGACGGTGGCCCCCGTGAACTCGTCACCAGCCGATATTCTGATGACCGGCATCAATAAATTTGCTTCTATTGTCTGTATAAAAATGTTGATATGTATAACTTTTTAGTAAAGCAAAAAGTTTAATATAATTAAAATTAATTCAAGACATTTAATGATGTTGATTTTTTTGAAATACTCGTATTTTCATTATTTAGATTTAAGCAGCAAATTTAATGCATCAACAGGTTTGCTTTTATTGTCTGTAAAAAACTGTACTTCAATATGTCTAAAATTTAGAAACGTAAATTTGTATAAATTTTATGTGAACAAAAAACACTGTTCTTGATAAAAAAAATCGTTAAAATTAAGTCAAATTTTTAATCAAGTTGTTCAATGTTGTAAACTTTTCAGAATAAAAAAAATACTTTGATTATATAATTAAGCAATAACATTTAAAATACCACAACAAGATAAAAATAAATAAAAAAGAATCTAACTTAAATTTCAACAAAACCTCTTCAAGCAGTATAATAAATCTTACATTAAAACATAACGCCTCCGAGCAACAAAAAAAGCTTCAAATTTAAAAACAATAATATAAAACCTTTCTGAGCAACATGGAAATGACTTTGATGCCCTGCCCCCTCGTGAGCAGGTAGGTGAACGGGACACCGGTCACTCTTGCCATCTCTGTGTAGTTTACAACAAGCATCAGTTTGTCCATCAGCCTCAGTGGCAACAACGCGTCCTTGATGCAGTAAACGGCCAGTCTCCGCCTCGTCTGTTTGTTAATTTTATATAGAAATTGTTTTTTTAAGCTAAAAGTATGTTTGTTGGAAATTTTACTCGTTGGTGGCGGATAGTTATTGAAGGTTTAAGAGATAGCATGTAAACGAAGTTTGTATATAAAAAATAATTTGTAAATAATTAGAGTGTACAAGTTTTTTTTCATAAAAACCAGATGTTCAGTTTATTCGTAACTTTTCAACTAATTCCTGACACAATTTTTAGTTACCAGAATGAACACTCTATTTAGCTTATACCTACACAAACTCTAACTTGATTATTAACTTCAAAGTGAACAAAAAAGTTAAAGAGGTTAAAGTGAAGAAAAATATTTTTTTAAATATTAACTTGAGAAGACTCGTTTTGAAGATCAGTGATGATGGAGTGGTGTACGTCTTCTTTCTGCTCTCCGAGGAAATGATAACTGACCGCGTTCAGAGTGTAAGACCGGAGCTTGTGTTCCTTTGTAAGCGCCTGAAAAATTAAAAAAAATATAAACATGTGATAATTGTTTATTCATTGTGAAGATCGTTAGAAAAAATAATGTATTTGAATCTCTTTATAATAAAACATTCATTTACTTTATAGAAAAAAATCCATCTAATAAAGTTTAAAAAACCGTAAACTAAAACTTCACATTTTCACAAGTGTGAAGTTAGCTTGAATGAATTTTTAAAAATATGTCCTAACTTTAGATCAAATTATTTTCCTTATTTTAATAGCAAAATAAAAACTTTTTTTTATTTTAGAGAACGGTCCTTTGTCTTTAATATATAAAAAATTCATTCGATTGGGGCTTGACTTTTAGTGTGGGGCCCCTTCGAAAAAAAGAGTCTTTTTATCAATTTTTACTTAGCTCGAATTCAAAAAAAAAAAAAATTTTTTTCTTCTAATATTGAAATTTATTAGCAAATAAATTTTATATAACATTTTTTTTTCCATCTGTTATTATTTTGTACTATTTAGCCTTATTCTAGAATTCCTAACTCCGGAATAAGGCCAAACAGTACGAAATATGAGTTTTGTTATCGATTTTTACTTAGCTCGAATAGCCGGAATTCTAGCATAAGGATAAATAGTACAAAATATTAACAGTTGGAAAAAAAGTATTATATAATATTTATTTGCTAATAAATATAAATATTAAAGAAAAAAAAAATTGTTTTTTATTTTATTTTTAGATTTGAGCTAATTTAAAATTGATAAAAAAAAACTCTTTTTTTCTAAGGGGCCCCACACTAAAAGTCAAGCCCCAATCGAATGGATTTTTTTTATATATTAAAGACAAAAGACCGCTCTCTAAAATAAAATAGAAGTTTTTATTTAGCTATTAAGATAAGGAAAATAACTTGATCTGAAGTTTGGACTTTTTTTTTTAATTTATTCAAGCTAACTTCACACTCATCACATTTTCTTGTCCATTTTCCAATCTTTAAAAATCACATCGATTAAAACTTACAAAACTAACTTCTTATATAAACGTTTTTCTAAACATTTTTATTTTACAATACAAAACTAACAGGGAACACATCAAACACGATTCTTCCCTCCATATTAACTTTCTTGAACTCTCTTTGTCCCATCTGCTTCGATTGGAACTTGGCGTCAACTGCTACCGACTTTATATTTTTGATCCTTTAAAAAAATAGTTGTACGATTTTTTTTTGCAATGATAAATAAAGTCTTAAAATAATTTGACAAAATTCTTGATTTACAAGTTTATTTATAAATTTTTAAAATAAATTCGTCAACCAACAAATTTGTGATTTTCTGCTCGGATAAAAGTCGATAACCTTGATTGTTACTCTTGAAATAAACTACAAGTATAAAACATAAAAAAATTAAATAATTGCTATTTATAAAAGTTTTATTATCGTTTTTATCATTCAAACCTATTATATTGAAAAAATACTTCAAAACTCATCATTTTATCTTAACAAATAAACTTGACAAGTACCTGGACAGGAACGGAAACTGTTTCATTCTCAACGTGTTGGCCCGGTCTATCAAGTAAGGGGTGTCGAAATTTTGTATGTTGTATCCCGTTATCACGTCAGGATCGACTGCTGTTACGAAATCGGAAAACGCCTGCAAATCAAATAAAACTTTTAAAATGTGATAACTGTATATATAATCAAGTAAAATACAAAAGTGTGTATATATACAGAAAATAATAGAACTAGATAAACTAAATCAACTTCAAGAAAAGACCACTTAAATGGCTTTTAGATAGTTTATTGCAAATTGTAGAATAAAAAAAAACAGTATATTGGTTTCATCGAGCTAAATGCTTTATCATCTAAGGGTTATATAATTTAGCTTTATGAATCATAAGTACTGGTTATTTTATTTTGAATTTGACAGTTTGCAATAAATTATATATATATGTATATATATCAGCTGAAAAACTGCTAAATATTCAATTCAAATATTTAAACAAAACGCCTTTAAAATAACAATAGAATCCGGATTATTCCAAACAGATATTTAAATGTATCCTTTAACATATTAAACTGAAGTCACCAACTTCACAACAAACTAAACTCACTAATTTTATACGTAAACAACAATTCCAATCAACCACGACAAGTACTAAAACAACTACCTCAAACAATAAACAAATGACTCATAAAACTTTCTAACAATGAAGAATCCTTTAACATTGTAAAAAGTGAACATCAAAAAAAATTGATATCAGCCAATTGGAAAGATAATTTAAAATACGACAAGACCATTCTATAAAAAGAAATAGAAGACAAAAAAAAAAGATATATTATTTTACAACTCTCCGTTTAGTTTAAGTGGAAGTTCTAAAGTAAGCAAACAATTTTTAAATTCAATTAGCACATCCTTTGATGAGATTCATCCATATAAAAAGTATTCAGTCGCAACACAATTAAAATATTATACAGTTGTACAAGTAATTTTAGAAGCAAAAAAATGGCACACAATAATAAAATTTTAAACAAAAACAATATAAACAATAAAATATCACAAAGATAACTTTGCAATTGCCGCAAAGAACCCCTGCCTTTTAAACAACCAATATATTATTTTTAATATAATCTATACAGCAACAGTAACATCCAATAAAGCAACCAAACAGTACGTGGGATCTACGGGAAACAGTTTTAAACAAAAATATAGAAATCACAAATCTTAATTTAACAACATTTTCAAAAGACATACAACAGATCTGGCAAACTATATTTGGTATTTAAAAGATAACAATACAGAAAATAAAATTAAATGAGAAATTCTAAACAGGACAAAATCAAAATCTAGTGTTGAATTTAATTACAGACTTTGTAATTTATAAAAAATTGAAATTTATAAATCAGACACGACTATAACACTAAACAAGAAAAGCGAAGAACAAAATATATGCATTCATCACCAAAAATTATTTTTTAGCAAAGTTAAACTTAATTAGATTTAAATCAGAGTAAAATTAAGCCGCACACACGAGCAGTTTAAAACAATTTTCTAGTACAACCTTTCTTTTTCATACTTTACAAAATTTAGGGAAAACTAAATATTATAAGTAAACTAGTTTAAAAAAAATATTTCATTTAAAATCATCAAAAAAGTAAAAACTTATTTGTTTTCGATGTAAATCTGTTTTGATCTAGGTAACGAAGGAAAATTAGATTTGTACACCACTTGCAAGTATTACTTAAATATTTTTAAATTACTGTGTGGTTTACAGAATGAGTTTTTATATTTCCTTATTTGAAGTTCTGATAAGGCGTGCTATTTAGAAAATAATAGTCTCAAGTATTTATAAATCTAGTTGATTAATTTTATTTAGAGTAAACAAACGGAAAATTATACTAAGATTTAAAAATATCACAAAGTTTTAATTACAAAGACTTTAGCTCAAGTATACTAAATTATCTTAAATCTTGCGTCACACCTGCAAGAGGTCTTCTTCTTTCGAGAAGGAAAGCACCACGGATCCGACAATGGGATCGCAGGTTCCCAGCGTGAACACCGTTTTTATGAACGGCTTCCCGACCTCACCCTGCCGCTTCACCACCAACGCTATCTGAATGACGGGATCGTGTTCGGCTTGGGGGAAAATACCTGTTGTGAAACATATTGGTGTTGACTAAAAGTAAAACTTGTTTCAACTTAGCACGCTGTTAACAGGCTGTCCATTCAGTTACATTACAATTCAATTTCTTCAAAACAAAATTTTAGGTGACCACATCTCAACATACATACTAGAAAAAGTATATAAAAAGCCCATGTAAATCTTATGATTATGATGGTAAAAAAAATTGAAAAATTTATATATCAAAACAAAATAAAAGCTAGTCAAATGTAATAACAACATTGAAACTCTTTCAGAAATTTAAATAAAAAATTTATACTACTAAAATTTAAAAATTGTAAAATTTTTAAAATAGTGTTTTTAATGACTAAAAATTTATTTTAAAGGGAAAGTATATTTAAAGGTCAGTCTGATTTGCATATTTGCCGAATCAGCATTTTTTAAAGGTTTTTTTTTTAATTTATACTCTGATCTCTAACCCACGTTACCCAAATATATTAGAAATTAATTAAAAAATATAGTTTAAACACTCAAAAAAAAATTTAAATGAAAAAAAGCTCTCTTTTTTTTGCTGACTCAACGAAAATGCAAATCAGACTGACCTTTAAGTATGCCCTTTTAAAGAACAAATAAATTTAACTTTAATTTATATATTTATTGCTTATTAAAAAACTGTTTTAAAACAAAAAAATTTAGTCCGGAACATTTTAAAATTTAAAATACATAAAAAAATATAAAAATGATTATTAGAAACATTATTTATTAAAAATACCTTAATTATAAAATAAATAACTTATCCAATCACAAAAACAAATAACAAAAAAACTTACAAAAATTTATAGTAAACTTAGTCGTAGCCAGTAAAAGATTAAAACTAATCGCACAAAAAACACATATACAAAAAAAAACTTCTTCTTCCAGCGCACTCGCAGACACAGTATAAAACGATAAAATTAAAAATATATTTATAAAACCAAATGAACCTTTTCTTCCAGCGCACTCGATGTCGTAGCTCATGATCCTGAGCGGGGCGATTTTCTGCCACTCCCCCTCCGGTTGGTGGCACACCAGGTCCTCGTACATGACGTCCACCTCGATCTGCACCCCTTCCCCTCCCACCTTCTCCTCGTCCCTCCTGATGTTGGCCTTGCCCGCGGGCAGCTCGATCCAGCTGCAACCCGACACCCCGTTGTCAGCCATGAACCTGCAAGTTTTTGTAAAATAGTTTTTTTAATTTTAAATTTTAAAACTAAACTAAATTTAAGTGGGAAAAAATACCTATGCAGAAAACAAATTCTCATTTAAAGTCTTAAACGTTTGGTTTTTGTCATAAGGGTTTAATATGTAAACAATTTTTTAAGATTTTTGTAGTCAATAACTTTGAGACTTATATAAACTCGAACAAAAAAGCGATATTAACTATTGAAACAGAAAATTTTAAAAATTTTAAAACGTTGTACGCACTGAACCTGTGAGTTAGTAAAACGAAGATACTTGAGTAGGAAAAACTTTTGTGCCAAATTAGACTTGAAAATGGCGCACTAAAGGCTTTTCTGAAGCGAGGGCTTATACGTAAATTTCACCCCATATTACTAGATGTATGTTGCTCAAAATAAAATTTAAATAGCGGCAAAAAAAATTCAGCAACCAACTTATTAACAAATATTGGTAACGCATTACAGTTTTTGCTAAAGTAAAATGCACCTAAACCCAAGTATATATATACTACTCAAAATAAAACACTACTTGGCAAAAGATTTGAAAATAACCATAAACTAATTAAATCAATTTGCTTAAGGCTCAAACGCTTTCTTTAATTTTAGTCATAAAAGTTTTAATACATGCAAAAGACCTAAGAATCTTGTGTGGCAAAATTATAGGGCTCATTTGAAATTCCATTGGCTTTAAAACAGGGCTTCCTAAACTTTATTTCAAAAGGCCCCTTAAAAGAAATTAAAAAACATATGTCCCCCTTCAACAAGATTACTCAAAAAACAACCATTAGAAATATCTAAGACTTTTTTTGCTCTTCATCAGCAAATCCAGAATATCTGGTGTAAGTTTCAAATTATGACCTCATGGCCCCCAAGGGTGGCCACTTGGCCCACTTAGGGAAACCCTGCTTTAAAACCACATATAAAAGGCTATATAATAAACTAAATGAAAAGTGTTTATAAAGTTAAAAAATATCATACATTGGTATGACACATTCGGAAAGTTAATATTTTCTAGTAACTCAGTATATACACTTTTCTAGTTAAAATACCGCATATATTGGCATATTATAAATTGTCCAACCTGACTTCAGCGTCAATGAAAGACTCGAACGGCTGGTATCCGTGCATTGGCAGTTCAGGCGTCTCAAAACCTTTCTCAAGAACACCCTTCACTGCGGACACTATCCTAGGTATGGCGCACTCGATCCTCAGAAACTTCTGGTTTCCATCTTTTGCATACCAATACAAACCTTTAAAAAAATGCAGTTGAGAGTGAGCATTTAAACTAATAATAATTTTTGACTAAACACCAGGAAATGAAAGTTATAAAGTTAAAATTACAAGTATAGCATGTGATTTTAGAATATGTAATTTTTGCAATTACTTTATTCTTTTAAATATATACTTATAATTGCCCAAAGAAGTTAGACTTAACAACTTTTAAAGAAACATAATAAAACTGACATCACAAGTATATCATGCAATTTTAAGTGTTAGACAATGAACAGTAAAATATTGGCATAAAGTTCTGATATTACAGGAACTACTTCTACTATTGCAAAAAAACAAAGAGACTCATTTTCTCTATGCAGTTACTCTTAGAAAAATAAAACTTAACCACAAATACAAAAATAAACACAAAAATGAAGATGTTAGACAGAATGTTCTAATCTATTTATTCAAAACTTGAAAATAAAACTTTAAGAAATCTTTAAGCATTTAGAAAAACAATAGCTTATCTACAAGTATGCCACTCATATTTTCAAAATTTTTCCAAGTTTTCGAAATTTCCTCCAGGTTTTTAAAAGTACACATTTTTGGGTCTATTTTTAGTTTAAAGTAAAGTTTAAGGTAAAAAACTGTGTTATATAGTATAAAAACATTGAGAAGATACTGTAAAGCTACTTTAAATGTGCTTTTGAATAATTTTTTTTTGACAATGACCAAAAAAATCATCAAAAGGAAAATTTTTTTGTGTCATATTGAAAATTTTCTACTTAAGTCTTAAGTTGTAAAAATTTTTTTAAACTCTAGGTTTTTTAGTGATTTTTGTTCAATACTCCTGGTTTTTTTTTAATTTCTCAAGTTTTTCCAGTTTTTTTTTTGCCTAAATTGTTAAATTCAAGGTATTTCCAGGGGCAATCCATATCTATGCAACTAATTTGTCAGAATATAATTACTTACTTTGCTTCTCAACTATTTCTATATTAATCACAGGTCTTGAAACATCAGCGAATCCTCGTTTGTTTTTGTTTACCTCTTCGTTCAAACGAATTTGAAAATTTTTAAGGTGCTCTTCCTAAAAAGATTTTATTGTAAGAACTAGCTCAAACTTTAAAATTTGATATAAAAATTAAATAATGATTTTTTTTTTCACACTATATTTACAGCTCTCAGAACAACTTATCTAATTATTATTTAAATTTATCCAAGCTTATTGATTTGTACTACATGGAATAACTTAAATAAATATTAAGTTAGATAAATACTTATTTCCAATAAATACAATACATCAACATTGCTAAACATTTACATACTTTTAAATTGTCTTAATTTTATGTATATTTGTTTATTAAAGCTTCAATTACAAAAATTACTGATAACTTAGTTTAGGGGTAGGGAGTACAGCACATTTTTTTGGTCATATTGTAAAATCCATATGAGGAGTCTTGATTTAGATGTGTTTTGGTATCATTAAGAAGAATTTAAAAAAAAAATTAAAAAAATTCCTAAAAAACAAAAATGCACCCCAAAAAACTGATCTGGACCCCAAAAATCACATAATTTTTGATTTTTCGACTTAAATAGTAATAAAGTCACTCATACACGTCCTAGACTTATATATTATATCTTAAATGAAAGCTAATAATTATAGGCATACACTTAATGACATTTCAACTGCTTTTGGAATATTATGACGTCATAATCACACAAAATATGTAAATTTTATCTGTTAAATGGTGGGTTTTGAAAAATTAAGAAGCATAGCTAGTTGTCTAATCTAATTAAAACAAAATATTTTAAAATAAAACTTTGTAGATATACTTACTTACCTTTAAAATTTAGGTGATGTTGTATGTATATTAATGGGATATTTGATGTCATAATTCATTTAGCTATAAGTATTTAAAAATAACCTAAGAATGTTATTCAATTTGCATTACAACAACATAACGAAATACAAAAAAGTTATAATTTATTATAGGCAACATAATGTTGTATGGCATTAAACATTAAGTTAATGATTGCAAAATAAATAGAGACTAGTATATTAAAGAAATAAAGAACATTGCATAATAAAACGAACATTGCACTATATCATTTAGTATTAACACTTAAGATTACTGCAAAATGACTGATACTTTTAAAAATACTAGTATAAAATAACTGTCAAAAGATTGATAAAAATCTAAGTGACTATATGTACATAATCTCATAAAAATACATAAAAACTACTTTTTAACTTTATGTAAAAGACATCTGTTCTACTATTAAATGTATTTGGACACGGTTTCTCAGTGAAAAAGTAATAGATCTTTCATTAGAAACATCCCATTCCCCATCAACTTTACAATCAAGAATAGAATCTAAATGCAAGTTTAGCAAATCACGTTTAGGTGAGTGTTTCCACTTCGAATTTCTTCTGTCTTGAACTCTCATGAGGTGGTCCATCTTATAAGTCCCATCATCATTTTTACCTTCACACATAGCAATATACCATGTGTCTGATGACCCTTCACTAATTAATGTGACATAAAAATTCCCTTCCATAATATCTTCATTTTTTTCTTTCTGTATATTGGGGGAAGAACCCCCTACAATTAATAATTCATCAGTGTTTGTTGGTAAAGAACATAGAGAGCACTCATCATCTTCTGCAACAAGAGCACATAAGTTTAAAAGTCTTTCTTCGTGAGTATTACCATTAACTTTAAAAAGTTCTGGATTGTATAACACTTCAGATTTGTGAGACTCTCTAAAGTAAATTAACGAACAATAACTTCATTTCGATCAGGATGAGATTTTAAAATAGAACGCAGCTCTTCCACGCTCACTATAGGCCCACCCCAACTTTTACACAGTTTGAGACGTTTCTGCACATATTGATCCCTTTTTTAATTTTTTCCTTTATCTGTTTGAGCTTTAAACTTTTTTGATCTGCTACCCACCTTTGCTCCATCTCATTCAGAAATTGAACAACTTTATTAATTTTTTTTTCATGTTTAGTTTGAAAAGAATCAGATATAAGTAATGTACAGTCATTTTTTATCCCTTTTGCTGTGAATCGTTGGTTCCTAAACTTTGCCACTGCTGCTCGCCTTCCAAAACCAGCAAGGTGTCTTTCAGATTCCAAGTTGTTTGTTGGGAGTCCAACCAGTTCTTCATTACTTAATAGGTTGAGCTCAGTAGCACGTGGTGGATTTGACAAACGAAACTTTCTAAAACCATATTCTCTACCTGTTGGCGATCAAAAACTTGAGTGGCATGGAGACACATCTCTCAATAAACATAATATCTAAAAGTGGTTTAAAGTGTTTTTTATATTTTTATCAACAAACAATTGAAATGACTTAGTAATATCTTTCTGGTTGATTGACTTCAGAATTCGTCATTCAAAATCATAGAAACTATAAGTAAAACCAGCAGAAGAATTCGCTTTTTATAATAGAAAAAAATTCCATTTTACAGACAAAATTTGCATATTTTGTGTAATTATGACGTCATAATATATCAAAAGCAGTTGAAATGTCATTAAAGGTATGCCTATAATTATTAGCTTTCATTTAAGATATAATATATAAGTCTAGGACACGTATGAGTGACTTTATTACTATATATAGGTCGAAAAATCAAAAATTATGTGATTTTTGGGGTCCAGATCAGTTTTTTGGGGTGCATTTTTGTTTTTTAGGAATTTTTTTAATTTTTTTTTTAAATTCTTCTTAATTAGACCAAAACACATCTAAATTAAGACTCTTCATGTGTCTAGCAAACATCACCCAAGTACTCCCTACCCCTACTTAGTTAGTAAAAAGCATATTTTGCAGTCAAAATTTAAATAGTCTCTTGCTTAGCGTTACTTTTGTTCAATCACATCATAAATATACTATTCGTCAAAAATTTTTATAGTTTCATTGAGTTTTTTTATAATTATCCTGGACCTTTTTAATTAACAAAGCTGCATAAATCTAAACATAGTTTTACAATTTTCCTCTAAATTTCTAAACTTTTAATTTGCCATCAAAACAATTTTGTTTTCAATAACATGTAACTTTTTTACTTATATCATGTTATATTTAAATTTTTTTAAAAACAACCAATCAATGACTTACTTTTATCCCTCTGATAGCCTGAACATAAAAGTAGTGTCTGAACCCGTGTACGTGGCAAATGACGCTGTAGCCCTCGTTGGTGATACCGTACATCCTGTACACCCCAGCCACGTTTTTGTGGGGAATTTCTTCACCGTACATGCCCCTGGTGGTCACATAGTTATCAATGTCGTTTTGCTGGAAAATAATGGGTTCCGTCTTGCCATAACCTTCTTTCACTTCTTTCCTTTTCCACTGCTGCAAAAGGTCATCTGGAATCTTGCTAATGAGATTTTCACCTGTTAAGAAAAAGAATTATACAAATATATTGATTAATAACCAACGCAGCATTGCTTTACATTTACAGCATTTGATAAAAGGTAAAGCTTTGCTTTTTAGAGGTAAGATACTTTAAGCTTGGAGTACTACGTAAAACTTTTTTGAACAACTTTTTATATAACAAGACTGATTGATTTAACAAAACTTAAAACAGAGAAAAAATATATTTATATACTTTTACAAAAAGAAATTGTGAAAAGTGAATGTTATCAGTAAGATTAACAACTTTTGCTTTTTAGAAATGTGTAATTTTATAAGTAAATGATATAACTTTAATCATACAAATCAACTTTTTAACTAAAAAGTTTTAATAAAAAAAATCATTACATTGCTACACCTCAAACTAAAATAGCCAGACTGAGAGACAAAAACTTACTAGAGTTACATCAAACTAGCCTAAGTTAACTGAGTTAATAAGAAAATTTATCTGTTTATTAAATGAAAAAAAGTGAAAAATTTACTATTGTTCAAGCTTTAATAATAGTAAATTTAATATAGTTTAATATAATAAACAAAAATAATAACAAAAAAATCAATATTTAGAATAAAAACACAATTTTATTAAGAAAACTTGGTTTTTAAGTCATAAACTAGCCTGAAGTTTAAAGAAAATGCTTGCAAAAAATTTCAAACAAGCCTGTGTCAACCGGAGTTTTTTAAATAACCTGAAAAAATAGTCTGAATTATTTAATACTTTTAACAAGTCTAAAAAAGTAGAATATTGTTATTTCAAAAATTTAAGGCTTTTAAATTTAACTAGTAACAAAACATACAAATAAAAAACTTACCATAAATTCACTAATCATAAACTCTTAGAAAAGTAAACTACCTTCATAAACTATTCGGGGTCTTTTAAAAGAATTTTCAGTTTTAACTTTCACATCACTTTTTCTTTTAAAAGACATTATGTTCAAGTTAATCTAACTAAAAAAGGCTTCATTAAATTTTATTTTCAAAAAAGTCATTTATTTTCATTATTCAATAAGTTTTATATATCCTGAGTTATAATATTAAAATATATAGGAAGCTTACAAGTAAACTTTGAAAAAAGGCTTATATTTATATGAAATAAAATTATATCACTTGCTTTATAAAAGTAACTTACTCATGCATTAATGATAGGCAACTGAACTTTTTGCAAATAAAATATCACAATAGATGTGTAATAAGAGTCACGCAGAGCTGGATTTTTTATATTCAAACTATTTTTTAATTTTGAAGTTAGGTTGAATTGCAGGGGAAGCATTTTCAATATTTTTATCAATAAATTGGATCTAAATAAGCTATTGAGCGCTGAAAAAAAACTAAATCTTATTTGGAGTCACCCAAAAGTTGGTATAGCACTAAGCGGAAAAAAGTCATTCCCAGACTAGTACTAGTACTTTTTATTACTTTTCCTATTTTGTCAAAGAATTTTTCTGTATACTGCAATAAATCCAGAGAAATAAGGATAGTTGGGAGCCCTGTAACTAGTATAAGATAATTATAACTAGAAAAGAAAATGTTTAGCTATTTCATTGAAGATAATTTTTCAAAAAATATTTAAACAGATTATTCTGTACGGATAGATTTTGTACTTATGGTATATCATAATAAATAGAATAAGTTACTAATTTGTAAACTTGAATAATAAATAGACTTACTGATTATTACAAAGTCAATCAACAACACATAAACTAAAGTACCTAACTATTAAAACAATAAGAAAAAGTCATTATACTTAATAAAATAACACATTTATGCCTTAATAAAAAGATATTTAAATTTCTCTATTACTTACTTAGCAAAACTATCACATACTTTTATTATAACATTTTCAGTGCATACATCCCAAATAACAAAATATCTTATTTTGTACACAAAAGTGTGCATAGAAAGATTTTTAGGTACACAGAAAATAATAATAATAACAATAGTATATAGGTTATAGTTTTTGTTTATAAAATCATAACTTAATACTGTACTATTTTAAGTTAATACTTATTATGTACTTAATTACTGTATACAGGTAAACAATAAAACATTATAAATATTTATATAAAATATTATATTCTTGATAATAATAATGTTACTTTGTTTTGAAAAAGTTTACTTTAAAAGTACAATTTTTTTAAACAATATTATTTAGTTATTTTAACTACCAAAACAAAACTTTAGATTTAGATGTTCCTTCTAGAATTCATTAAAGTACTATGCTATGGTTTTAAATAGTTTTATCTTTCAGCAATGTGAAAGAAAATTTTTGTAGTATAAAAATAGATCAATATATCTTATAACAAAAATTTATACCTGTAAATTTTAAAAGGGTGTGAACTAGGAGTTTATACAAATGCAATGCTTATAAGTCCTTAATTACTAAGTGTTATTTCCACCATTTCTACCAACTTAAAAATTATTCAAGTTCTGTATTCAATGAAATGATTCTTATAGTATATATATATATATTTCTTTATGGTAAAAAAACATCAGTCTCAAACTCTACCCCTTGCAACAATAAACGTTTTCTGTGGAGCTTTATTAATATTATATGCTTTCAAATAAAAGTCATTGCATTCAAATCAAAATTATTGCATGAAGAATAGTTAGACTTGTATCGTTTCACCTACAAAAAAAATATTTTAAAATGATGAGACTATTTTGTTGTTTTAACTGCTTGAAAAAATTCTTGATTATTTAAGTATTTTGAAATACAACTTATTCTGTCGATTGTTAATAAAAACTTCGAATTAAGACAGCAGATGGGATAAAGTTAGACAACTTTTTTAACAGTCTATTTTTTTAGTTTTAAAATAATAAGTAGTAGTTGTAGCCATAAGAAAAAAAAACACAATTATTGTCTTTAATTTAATAATATTTTAAATTAAAATTTAGTGTTTTAAGGCAAGTTTCTCAGGTTTCTACAGTTTGAAGTATCAGCTAAACCAGAAGTCGGCACAATGCTGTTTACAATGTACTCTTCAGCTTAAAACATACTATAAAAAAATAATTTTTGAAGCAAAATTTTACAATTAGGCTAGTTAGCTTTATAGTTCATGTTTACTACTACTTTTGAACTGCACCAGTTTGGTTTAAAATAGTAATTTTTTATTTGTTATTGCAATAGACTTACTGCTTAAAATGATACCAACTAAGAGTGTAAGCAATCTAATAATTGAAAACAGGATGTTTGGTTGGGGAGAAAACCAAATTGTTTTGGTGAAATAAGGTTATTTAAAAAAAAGATGATCAAATATTTTTCTAGAAATTATATGTTCAAAGATTCTGCAAAAGCTACTGTCAAAGAAGTTACTGTAATTTAAAGGATTGTATTTGCTACCTTTTTTGAGTATTGGTACATACGAAATTTTTTATTTTTTGGTACAGAAGATGTAGCCAAGGAACAATTAAAGATTAGTGATATTGGGAAAATAAAAGAAAATTTAGTTCACTTAATAAAAAAAGAAGGAATATTATATGGTGTTCTTGTTTTTTATCTTTTAAATAATTGATAGATTTAATTATTTCATCATTGCTTATAAAAAAAATTTCATTTCTAAACAGTCTTTATCATAAGTTAAAAAATTTTGTTTTCATTATCCTTAACCCTAACAAAAAAGAGACTTTATCAAAATCAGATACTATTGGTAAACTGTTTTTGTCTTGCAAAACAGAAAAAGCAGGTGCTATCTTAAGCTTAGAGTTTACATAACAGTAATTTTTTTTGCATTTATGCTCTGGAGAAAACTTTTTTCATATTCCATATAAAAATTTTAACTGCTTTTTGTAATTCATTTGAAACTTCTTTGTATTCCTGTGTGATCTGCTTATCAGATTTGTATTATTTATAGAGTTTTAGTTTTTCTCTTGACAGTTTTTTGATGTTTAAAAGATATATTTTTGAAATTCTGTGATGTTTAGTAAAAGGCACAAACTGTTTGATTTAAAATTTTGTTACGTTTATAAATTCATCATAAAATTCCTGTAAATTTTTTTAAATACTAAATTTAACTTCCCAATTTATTTTTAACAAGAATTTGTTAATGTTATCAAAATTTGCTCTGTAAAAATCTGGGTAGAGTGACTGAGAAGTTGGTTTTGTACCACTATCAACACTAATGCCAAACGGAATAATGATATAGTCATTAGCATTGGTTAAAGCAGTAAATCAAGAATAAGGGGAATCAATAAGTTGAGGGAAAAGATTATTTGAACAAAACTTAATAAAGCTAATGTGACAGTCATTGTATGTTGACCTTAAAATATTTCAGTCTATATTTGGTAAATTGATGTTACCAAGAATGTAAAAAGGAAAAGTGTCTGACTAGACCAGGGTTTCCCAAAGTGGGCCAAGTGGCCCCCTAGGGGGCCATGAGCAGCAAAGGGGGAAGAGGGGGGCCATGAGCAGTAAAGGAGCCACAGGGGGGCCATGAGGCGGCCTTAACTTGAAAGTTACACTAGATATTCTTGAGTTGCAGATGAAGAGCAAAAAAAAAAAGGGCTTATGTGTATTTTATTGTAGTTTATGAGTAACCTATATGTTGAAGGGGGCCATTGCTTTTTCAAACTCTTTAAAGGGGGCCATTTGCAAAAAAGTTTGGGAAACCCTGGATTAGACTGATCATATTTGAAACAATTGTTAGAGACTTGGAAGATTTTGAAGGGATGTAGACAAATAAAAATCATATTTTTTAGTCCATTAAGAATTAAATAAAATCATATAAATTCAAAACCATCAGAGGAAACAATGTTAGTTTTAAGTTCAACTAATTTTAGAGGACTTTTTAAAACGACAGCAACGCCTCCCCCCTGCTTGGTCTATCATTACGGATAATATTATACCTTAAGGAAAAAAATTTGGATCAATTATATTAGGATTTAACTATGCTTCAGTAAAGAAATTTAAATCTAAATATTTTGTACACATATAACATTCAACAAAACTTATCTTAAAATTTAAAATAGATCTTATACTTGTATATGAAACTTTTATTAGAACATTTTTACTAGGGTTTAAATTATTACAACTAATTGTGCTTGAAGCCTTAGTACAAGCCTTACTACAACAACCAAATAAAAACTAAATTTATTTTCACTATAACTGTTTGTGAAATTTTCTGTGTTAAAAAGGTTTAAGTTAGAATTCAAGAAAATTGACTTACTAAAACCAGATATCCTGGGTGTTGTCCTGGACAAGACATTAAGAAGTATCCGTGGTGTGCGGCTCAATCCAAAAGGTTTTTTCACGCACCAGGTACTAGGACCAAGTATTTTAAGCAAATTTTGCTGTTTAATAAACTGTATATTTTGTTGGTTTAATCATGTACCTAACGTTCAAATTTCTGCTTTCAGCTTATGCTTGTTTTTCTTTCAGTTCAACTCTTAATTTTCTAAAATGTTCCATTTCTGTTTTTGTACAGTCCACATTGATGTATATGTTAATTTCTTTACCATATTGGAATGTTTTAAGGTTTCTTAGAATCAGTAATCATTTTCTTGTAGATTGAGATCTTAGTTTCAGAATAACCGGTCTTGTTTTACTGCTGTTATATTTAACCACACGGTATAAAGTATTTAGTTCAGTCTCAGTGAACTTTTTAGAACCTAAACTATCTTGAATTAAGTTGAGGTCTTTTTTATCATTTTCAATTGTGTAACTGATAAACTGTTACAACTTTCAGGAATGTGAAAAGTTATGACATTTAAAGCTTTTTTTTTCACTAACAGCATTTATGTTTTCTGTTACTAATGTCAATTTAATGTTGATGTTACTAACGATGTTTTATAATTGAGTTATTTGATCTTTCTGGATTTGCTGAGTATTTCTTATCAAAATTATCAAATTGGCTGGTGATTTTTTTTTAATTCCATTAGACTCTTTATGTAGCAAACTAATTTTCTCTTAGAGGAATCTTCAACTGCTTTTTCCAGTAAATCTTTAAATTGGTTTTCTACGTTTTTGAATGTTAATTTATAGTTCTTTAAATGCTAATTTCTAGTGCTTTGGTTTTCTTTTCATATTTATTTTTCAAAGTACTAATTTTTTTTTGCAATAATTCATATTTAATATTATTTTTCCTTCCAAGCTGTATCAGGCTTTCTTTTGTAGCTTTGTTAAGTTTACTGTTTTCAAGGACACTTCTTATTTCTGATTCAGAATATTAATAATACTATATATATAAGCATTCTTTTATTGAGAATTATATTTAGTTATTTTAAAAGAGCTGCTTGCAGAAGTCTACAAGCTATTAACTGAAAAAAATGGTCAACTTATAAAATGCTGTGGTCTCCTGTGCCAAACTAATCCTTAAAATAAATATATATGAAATAGTTAATTAAAAAAAGTTGAAATGGTTTTATGACAAATTGAAAGTCCTTGTAGCTTTGAACATTGTTAATTGAAATTATTTTTAACAAACAACATAAATTTTTAATTAATTTGATTAGTTTGAAGTTCACCTATAATAATGTTGTTATTGTTAAGAAAACATTATATACAACTAACTTATTTGTAATTACATGATCAGTCTACATCAAAAGTACTAGAATGAGACCAACAAAGTATGATAAAAAGATTAAGAAAATATCAATAAAATGATACCATTATTTTGCTATAACTTAAGCAATATTTTTCATTAGTTACATTAATTATAAATAGATTAATCAAATTGATAGAACTAGACAAGACTTTCTATTTATATAGCACCCTATCTGTAGTATTCACAGTGCACATCCTTGTCCTGGACATGACTTTAAACTGTATTCTGGTGTATGACTCGATAACTGAAAGGTTTTTTCGTACACCAGGACCTTGGACCATATATTTCAGGTTTTTTTTGTTCAATAAACAGTAATTAACATCTTTTCAAATGTCATTTTTTTATGAAACTTTATATTATCTGGCGGGAATAATTAAAAGTTTATTATTTGTAGTCTCTAATTCGCTTTAAAATACAACCACATGAGGGGTAAAAGCTATGAACAAATATATAGTTGAATGTGTATGGAAAATAGTCAGTATTCCTAAAACTTACAAAAAAAAATCTGGTAATAAAAGTTATCTTTGAATGATGTTTTTAATCCAATTTATATTATAATACAACTGCTAATTATTTTTCTAATGGCAAACTTAGGCTACAAAATTTTTTGATTTATTAATGTTGTTAAATTGGTTTGTTTGTCTATCAATTTAACTTTTTTTTAATTCTACGAAAACTTGTTCAGGGGTATTGCACTATTGCTAACCGAGAATAAATCAAAATTACATAGTACTAGCTGATTTATACTAATTTTTTTCACTCAATAATGACTTTGTAACCATACCTTTATAATTTTTGTTTTGTAAAAACAGATAGTTGTAATAATTATTAAAAAACTAAACTAGTTTAAATTATTTTTTTATATGGTCAAAAGACATGTAGTATAGAAAAATCTTTCGGATTTTGTCTACTACACCGACTAACATCGGTTATTTACTTTATACATAATAAACTTTAAAATAGAAACAAAAACATTTGTTTTTACTTAAAAATATTTCACTTACAGAAAAAAATAAGAACTTTTAAACTAAAAAAACTTATTAGTATAAAAAAAAAACAGAATATTAAAATTTCTTTAGAATAACTATACAAAACTAAACACTATTTTGTTTTTAACAAATCATATATCTAATAAAATCAGAAAAAAATCGATAAACTTCTACAATTTTTTTTAGTTATTATACAAAACGACCACTAAAAAAGTATTATATAATTTTTCTTTTAATAAATTTATAAGATAAGTCATTTCTAATGTATTGGTATAGATTTTGTAGGAATAATGTTTAAATAAAATAACAATAAATTTGAGAATAATTTTATTCGTAAAAAGTTTAAGGCAATAATTATTAAAAAAAAATTAGAAATACTAACTAGGTTTATTAAAATACTTATTCAACTACTTTGATATAATTTTTTTATAACTAGTTTGTTTTAATAAAAATAAAAGTACTTTACAAAATAAAGAAAACTAGTACTGTCTTTTTAACTTAAAAGTTTCTACAAAGTAATGCTAAAATAATATAAATTATGTTAAGTTTTATCTCTAAGCATAATTTTAAAGCTCTTTAAGTAATCAAACAGCTCTGTTCAGTTTAATAAAAAGTGTGATTAAAGTTTAGTGAGAGTTTTTAATTTAACCTTTTAAGTTACTGTTCTAAATTTTTAAATTAACTTAACTAATGTAAAGATAAATTTCTTAATAGAGTTCTTTTTCAGTAAAAGATACAGTTCTATTAGTACTCATAATTAACTTTTAGACTATTTTATTTATAAAGATTGCTTTATTTTTAAACAAATAATTTACTGTGAGTATCAAAAAGATTTTTTTAAATTTTTTCTTAACTATGTATGATTTTGATAACTCTTAAAATAATGACGTTTTCTTGTACCAATTTAACAGTTTTATAGAGTTAAAATCTCAGCAATTCAAAAAAATATTTCAACACTTAATGTATTCAGATTCTTTTATCATTTATTTAGATTCGTAAGTTTTATCACTATACGTGACGTGAATGTTTATTTTAAAAACAGTTAAGGTAACTTATATAAATGGTTTTTACAGAATTGAGTCTTCCTTTGTGAAGATACTATTTTAAAATATAATATTTTTGCGTTTAAGTTTTTATAAAAAGTAAAATACTAGTACAATAGTTTTTAAAACTTTCATAACTTAAATAGATTTTTAACTCAAGGTTTGATCATACCAATTTGAATAACAGACCACAAGCCTTCAGTAGACTAAGACCAGTTTCGTCCTTATTGGGACTCATCAGTCAGTAACAACCGAAAAACCTGCAGTCATCAATCTAAAAACGGTTTATGTTGCTTTCACATGAAGCAACCGTTTGCTAGTATTAATCTGTAACCTCAGCATTGTCTTTTGCCGTGCAACGTTTAACACATTGTCCAATGGGCATGACAGCTGGTACGCTCGTATCAAATACAACCAACGATAAAATCGGCTGAAGTCTACAGAGCCTAAGCCTGGACTTTCGTATGCCGTGAGACAAGCTCAAGGTCGCGGAAGTTTTTATTGATTATTTTCAATACGAACGTACCAACTGTCTAACTGCCCAGTCGAAAATGTATTAAATGTTGTACGGTGAAAAACAATGCTGACGTCAAGGATCAATACCGATAAACGGTTGCTTCATGTGAAAGCAACATAAACCGTTTTTAGATTGATGACTGCAGGTCTTTCAGTTGTTACTGACTTATGAGTCCCAATAAGGACGAAACTGGTCTCAGTTTACCAAAGGCTTGTGGTCTGATGATCGAATTGGTTTGACCGAACCTTATGTTAAACTTTAGCTTTGAGTCTCATGACACACGAAAGAACAGGCTTCTGCTCTGTAGACCTTTTTGTTAATAACTTTTATTCACTTTTAAAACTTTGTATTGGAAAAAGTTTCGTTTCAATTAATTGATAAGTTCTTTTCGTAACCCGTAGAAAGCGAAATTTATAAACATATTTGAGACTTAACTTTGATAGTTATACAATTAAATAAAAAATGTTACAAAACTCGATTAAACTTAAAATTGTTAGCTGATTTGTTTTTTATGTTGAAAACACTTTATGTAAAAGAATAAAAAAAATAATTGTTTATTTTAATAATAAACACTAAAGACTAAGTTGGTTCAATAGTGTTTGCTAATAATACGTAAAATAACTGTGTTAGCTAATATTTACGAAAATAAGCGTAATTGTTTAATAATTTTGTTAAATAAAAAATGAAATAGGAAAAAGATAATCAAATTACATAGCAAAACATTTTTTAACTTGAATAAAACTGTTTGCTCATATTTTTTAATACGTTTTTTTTCTGATGATTGTAATATACTAAAAAAGAAAAAAATGCAAACTAGAAAACAAAAAGTGAAACAAATCCTGCGGTAAAATCACTGACTAGTAATCGGAAACATCCACTGTCTTCTGCATTTGTAACTGAGACCTTAAAAAATTAGGAAAATTGTTGAAATGAAACTTTTACACAATTTATTATTTATACAAATGGTTTTAAATTCAATTATAAGCACGATTTAAATAAATTACCAACAAAAAAAAAACAGTTGAGGATTGTTTTGTTTAATGGTACGGAACTTTAAATTAGTTTTTTAAGTTTTTTTAAATTGTGATATTTTCAGTCTTAATAAGCGCAATTTTTGCTTTTAAAGGTCGTAAGAAACATTAAATGTTAAAATAATTATGAAAATATTTTTACTTTCTTGTTAATTGAGTACATATGAGTAATTTCTTTGTTAAAACATAAGCAGGTTTTTCTAAAAACGATTTTTATCTTTTTATACTGAAAGTACTTACGAACGCGGGCCTTGTGAACTTCAGTTTTGCCCGTTCTCCTCCCAACACGTGACCCTCCGCTTTTTCCTCCTCACCACAACTGTAAACTGACACTCGATCGTTCCACATGTCGGCTACTACCAGGTGGTCAGTCCCATCGTACACTAGCCCGTACGGACAATCCAACTGGTCTTTGGTGCCGATCACACGGACCAGCTTGTTCTCTTCGTCGAATATCTGAAGTATGAAATTTTACAAAAAAAATGGTTTATAATAATCTTAGCTCATATTTTTTAAAATAACAACTTTTTTACTAATAAAATGACCCATAAAAAGGACTAGTAAATAATTTAAGCATTTTATAAAAAAAAATTGAAGCAATGTAAACCTTGATAATATATAGATACATGCAAATGCATCTGTAATTACCTGAAATCGAAAAAAAAAGAATAAAAACAACTGACAAATAAAATAAGGGCTAAAGTGTTTTACAGAATTTAAAAATTAATGAATCATGCATAAAATTTTTTGGAACAAAAAAAGAAAACTCACGCGAATTCTGTTTGACCAATCGGCGACTGCAAAATTGTCTTTACTGTCAACAGCGACACCAGTGGGCGTTTTGAAGGTAAAATCGAGTTTAGTGATGAAGTTTGGGGAAATTATTCTCACACAGTTGTCGTCCGTATCACTCACAATAATTTCATCTATTTAAATCAATTGTTAGGTATCGTTTTGTATTATTACTTATTTATTAAACTAAAAAAATACAACTTATTGATTTTTTTAGAGATGACTCTGAAAAATTAAGTAAATAAACCTACATAGTATTATTTATTGTGGTACATATTTTCATTAAACTTTTAAAAAACAAATTTTGTCAGATTTAAACTTACATGGTTAGAGTTAAAGTGATAAATAAGTTGTTTAAACTTTTAAAATATTTTTACGGTGAATTAGATTTACTTTTTTATCAAGTTTTTTACGGGTTTATAGCTTTATTACAAAATTTTTTCAGAATTTAATATTTATAAAACATTTAAAACTAGCAGGAAAATTGTAGCAGTTTCCAAAACAGAACTAAATTGTTTTTTGAACAAAGTATTAAAGTTTAAATATAAAACTAGTACTAAATCTAGTTATTTAATTTGATTTGCTTAACTAACCAAAAAAAAGACTTCCAGCATATGAAATTCAGTTTTATACATATTTATAAAGTTAAAAGCTTATTAATGCAAATTTTTACTTTTAAAAGGATAGTTTATAATTATACAAATGTAAGTTTTTATTAATAGTTAAGTTATCAAAATTAGTAAAAAAAAAGAATAGAATTTTTTTTGAATTAACAAATCTAGTTTTTATACTATAATGTGTAATAAAAAGTAGTTTGAATAAGATTGTTCGGTAAGTTTGTTAAAATACCGTTAGATCGACAGGCCAGCCACTTGGCACATTTAAGCATATTTTTTCCATGTTCCATCAACAGCTTTCCATCTTTTGACCAAACAGTTACACAGTTCTTACAAGCTGCTGCTATTGAATTGCTTTTCGTCATCGTTATCTAAAAGTAAATTACATTTTACAGACTACTGTGTTAATGAATTATAAAGTAGTTTGCTCATTTAAAATAAGAAGATTTTTCTATTGTGTTTTATTAAAATGCATTTGTGAACACCTTTAATTTAAATAAAAATAAAATTTCTGACACAAAAAATTTAATCACTAATAAATATACTTAAATTTTATACACATCTTATCTCATTTGTAAATTCTAGTTTTACATATAAAAAAAAAGTACTTCAACATTGAATACTAAGACATAAAACTTATCAACAATGATAGTTACTTTTCCTTGAAAATGTTTAATTGACATTTAAATGTACACAATCTACTTTGAACAGCTTTTGAAACATATTAAGGAATACTTGATAATATTGTGCTATGAAAATGAGTTTAAATACTGAGATAATATTAAGAACGCGTATAATTCTTGAAAAAATGATAAATGCTCACTTAAACACATTTTGAAAAAATAAACCAACTTGAAAAGCGTCAAAAACTCTTCCTCCTTTTTTCAAAGTGAAGCTTTTGGTGAAGCAGTAATTTTTGTCGAACATCTGAATTTCTCTTTCCCCGCTTTCAAGCATCACTGATAAAATGAAGCTGCCGTCGTCTTCCAAACAAACACCAAACGTGTGACCATGAGTTTCTACTTTTCTGCATTGTTTACAATATAATTTGTCAGAAATTCTAAATATTGTTAGATAAAATTCAGTTTTTATAGTTGACTTATTAACAACTTTTTATGCCAACAAGTTTAAGTGAAATTAAGATTGTTATGTTACTTGAGTCTTTGAGAGACACTAATTCGTTATCTTGTAACTAATAGTAAGATAAATACAAGTTCATGAAGTTTATCATTTACCATAAATCTTTTGGACCTCCAAGTAAAAATTATAACAAAATTAAGTTATAAAATAAAATCTAGTACTAAGAACTAAGCATTATTTCCTCTCGTTTTTATCGTCTAAAATTGTCGTAAGTTGATTGTCACGTAAAACTATTGTTTTTAGAAGGTAAAAATTAAAAAAAAAATGACTCGTTTCTTTTAATCGACTTTTAATGTCCTGGAAAAAACGTTAAAAAGTATACGTCGTGTGCGACTCGATAACTGAATGAATTTTAGGTGCACCAGGTCCTAGGACCAAATATTTTGAGCGCTTTTTTGTTGTTCGATTAACTATATATCAACATATAATAAAATTGGTTAAAAAAAAACATAGAAAAAAGCTGCCGCAACTCTTTAAAAACAAAAGCAACAGGTTCAGAAAAACAAATTTTATTATATGTTCAAAATATTCAAAGCTGTTCAATTTCTTATAAAAAATAAAACAGACTACTTTCAAACCATTAATTTTTTAATATTAAAAATTTTTAACAGGGGTTAGCTTTTGATAATGACTTAAGCAAAATAAAAGGTTTATTCTAAATCGTTAAAGTACACAAATTTTAATAATTTTAAAACTCCTTGATATTTCTTTATATTAGCTAAGCTAGTTTAAATTAATTTACTTAAGCTATACAGTTTTATTTGTAATAAAAATTTTAAAAACAATCAATGTATTTTTATACTGTATCAAAAAAAAGTATATATACTGAGTAAAAGAATATTAACCTAAAAAAACGTTTAAAAAAAGCGTTTATACATTGCAAAAATCATAACTAACTTGACTGTTTTTGGGTGAATCCACGTTTTTACCGAAGGCTCAGGATCGGGAAATACCGGAACTTGAGAAAACGTCGTTGTGGACATTTTTTTCGGCAATTTGCTGCGGGGAAAAGTCAGACTTGTTTTTACTATTCTACATTTTTGTCTAAAAGTCATTTTGAAAAAGAAATTTCTGACCAAATTCAAAAAAACTTTCTTCAACAAATTTTAATAAAAGCAGTTTAGAATTGCTCAACTAAACTACTTGTAAAGCTTATTAAGTTTTTAATCGCTTTATTTTCTAAAGATTTTACATCAGTTAGAAAACAAAAGAAAACAAAAAATAATGCAGCCTTAGCCGCCTACTTAAAAGCTTATTGTTTTTATTAGTTCCTTATATAACTAATAAAACTTAAATAACAGCTCTTGTTTTAAGAAATTATAAACTTAGGTCAATTTTTTTTAAAGTGTTTAAAATAAAAGTAAAAAGTTAAAAAATAACACAAACACAAACTTTTCAAACGAATTGCTGCGCCTTAAAAGTTTCGGCGAATATTTTTTACCATGTCTGCCGCTTGAAGGTGCAAGGTTGCTGGCACTTTTCGACTCCTGCAAGTTTCTCGTCGACGAAAAGTTCGTCGAAAAAGGCCTCTGCTGCATTTTGTTGCCGTTTCTCAAATTTACGCTTTTGTTGCTGTAAGATGAACGCATTTCAGAAAAAAAACTAGTATTTTTTAACTAAAAAAATAATTCACTAGTTCAAGCTTTGCTAGCTGATAAAATTCACTTTGACTGAGCGATACTTCCGGGAAAAAAAAACTTGCAGCTGCGTTTGAATACGCATAAAACGAATTGGGGAAAAGTTTTAGCTTCACCTTTCAATGGTTTTTTATCTGCTGTTAAAAAGCTGTGCAGATTAAAACGTGTTCGCTACAAGATGCAAGCTTACAACTTTTAAATGTTTTCCTTGAAGTTTTCACACTGCAAGCTCGCTGTAGTTTTCAAAGTTTGTTAAACTTAAGCCGAAAAAATCAATAAGGCGACTGCAGTTTTTAAATTTAGTGACTGGGGCTCTTTAAAACAACGAAGAAGCTTTTGTAAACCTCTTAAACATTTAAATGAAACAAATTTCAACTAATTTTAAATACTTGATAATAATAATTATAATTTTATTGTTCAATTTGTACTAATTGTTTCAAATTTAAAACAAATTATTTGCTTATGAAATTAGTTTTTATTATCAAAACTTACTGTTTTAAATAATAGTTTCGGTGTATAGTAATTTGAAATCTAAATTATAATAAAAACAAATTATAACAAAAAAAACTGTTTTATTAAAAAAAAAATTTAGTCTATACTTTTGTTTTGCAACACATCTGTATACATTTGTAAATTTGTCAAGTTTTGTACCTTTCAAAGCAAAGATAAGACTGTAACATCTAAAAAAAAAAAATTAAAATTTGTTGTACAACATATTAGTAAAAAGTTTGATGTTTTAAACTCAACAAATTATTTTTACATTTATAACTTGTATATACAAACAAACAAGGTAAAAAAAAAAATAGCTAAAAATTTCAAAAATTACAAACTAAAAATTAAACCACAACACTTTATTTCAATTTAAGTGTTAGCTTCTTTTAAGGCTGTATAAACAATCTTAGTATAACCTTTTGGTTGTAATAAAAGATCACTTGAAATATTTAATTTCTCGTAACGCAGTTTTCTAGCGTTGGTTAATACTTAATAGATATTATTTGAAAAACAAAAATCGATTTGCGTAATGTGTAAAATGTTGTATTTTTTCTTGTAACATGCAACCTTGCTATATGCGCTATTTACTTAAGCAAGTTTAGTGACGTTTCATTGAATTAAGTGCAGTTACTTTGCTATAACTTTCTTAACTTTAATAAAGCACCTGTATAGAACAAGCTTCTTTTAGTTTGACTTTTAAAGCTTACAAATGCTTATATCAACGTTGTTTTAATTAGTTTAAAAAGTAATAAAAATAAAATTAGCTAAATCTAATTACTTTGATGATAAACTTTATGGAAACTTTAACTTTTACAATTTTTTAAAAGTGTATAAAAATAAGTTTAAAACGAAAATAATAACGTAATCAAATTAAAAACATTTTCAAATATATTTAAAAGTCTTAACTTTAACCTTTAAGTAATCAAGTTAGATAAAAAAAAAATTTATCTTAACATATGTCCAAACTTAAAAAGAAATTTAAATTTATAAAAAGTTACTCAAGTTTGTAGTTTTTATCACAGCTTAGCTAATAATGTAGTTATGAAAATGTGACTATTTTATACTCCAGTTTTTATTTTTACTTTATAAAAAATACATTTAAAAATATTACTAGGCGCTTCAATTAAAAACTATAAATATTGATAATTTATTTTTATGCTCTATTAAAGTTGTGTTTTTATTTTGATAAAAATTAAAACCGGTGCATAGATTTAGCTTTTAATTAATTGAATTTTATAAAACTTTTTAATTGCGGTTTTAAAAATCTTTTCACATGTTATCGAGTCTACAGCTGAAATTTTTAGTGTTAAAGCTTTTGTATTGTTCTGAATAGTTTTATTTGTCTTAATTTTTCGAAATTTATTCTAACTTTCTTTTTTAAATAACTGAATAAACATTAAAACGATATTATACAGCTGTAATTTTAAAATCTATTTTCGAGAAGGTGTAACAATAAGCAACCTGGTTTAAACCTTAATCAGCTTAAAAAAGTTGTTTGTTCTAAAATTTTATTCTTTTATACAAATTAAAAATATTATTCTTAAACTTATTAATTATAAAACACGAACAAATGAAATCTACTTAAAAGTTTTTGCACTTACATTTTCTATAGACTTATTGTAAACTACTTTAGAAAACTTCTTTATATGTATTCAAAACCTTATTTTTAATTTCCAAGTATAGGTTCAATAGGTTCATATATGCTGTTATTAAGCTTAAAGTTAGTTCATGATATGAATTGCACATACTATTATTCTTTTTGCAATAAAAAATCTAGTTTTAATAGATAAATCATTAGTTTTTAATACAATTTAAAAAACTTCTATAAATTGAATCAAAAGTTACCAACGATACTAAAATAAGATACTTTTTCACCAACTTTTTTTACTTAAAACTTAAGTCAAATGCTTTTTCTAGTATACACTTGAGCGTAGTAACCAAAACATAAACCATATTTAATGTGATCTGAAATTTTGATAAGTTTTTTTTTTTAATAAGTTACGAAATTAGTTGTTAAATATACTTTGTTGTTACTTACTTCATTCAGTTGGTTTGTAAGAAACCATATATGTTAAAGTTACGATTTTATATTTTAAATTTAACTTTTATTAATCATAATTACCAAGATTGTTTCGAGTTATAAAGTTAAAAAGGTATGAGATATGAAAAATAGTAACAATAAATTGTCAAAAAGTTTAATTACAAAAAAAACTTTATTATTTTCTCTAAATTACTACGTAAAAAATATTACTTACACAAGATTAAGTGAAATTTACGAGATTGCTATTTTACAGAAATACAACTTTAAATGTTCAAACAATGGTCATGTTCGAAGGGTTGGTGACAAGCGAATCCCAAAGTCTTCGCCGTATAGCGAGATGGTCATTTGCAACCGCGATCGTCCAAAACTACTTTTTTGGGCGTCTGCTAAATAGCTGCATCAACATGTTTGTATTTTTTTTTCTTTTTTTTGTGTGTTTTGTACATAATAATTTTTTTTAAGCACGATACGCTTAGCCGATTTCAGCTAACAGTGGGCCTAATTTTTTATTAATAAATATTAAATATATTTATACTTTTAGAGTTTATATTCATTACTCTAACTTATAAGCTTCTTCTTTTTTGAAACTAATAAATAGCATTGAAAGAAACATTATTTAATAACAAATCCAAGTATAAAAGGTAATAGTAAAACATCATAGTTTATTCAAAGATCGACCAAGGTATAGCTTTTAATTACATTTCTTCTGTTTAGCGTGACAAAATCTTATATATAGTAATTTTTTTTTATGCAAAATCCAAAATCAACTAAAATAAAGAAATAAAAATATCTTTTTAAAGTTTTAATAGCAATTCTGTAAATGGTCATACTAAAACCAAGTATTATATATTTTTTTAAGGACATTCCAAATTATTTTTAATTTAATTTGTATTAATTTAGCCTTTATTTAGAATTAGACTGAGATCATTTGTAGCCCAAAAAAGGTCTTAAATTTTAAAACTTTTGTACAAATATTTAAGGATGAACTATTCTGTTAGTTAGACTACCAGTTTTTCTTATGTATACAGTTATATTAGACAGCATAAACTCTTTTTTTAATGAAGTAATACTTTTATACTGTAAAATTGAACATTTGTTTGATTAAAACTATTAAAAAAAAAATGTTTTACAATGATCCAGACAAACAAAAGTAACAGTTTACACCTAGATTTTTTTTACCTAGCAATAAACAAGTTTAAATCATTAAAAAAAGGTATTGAATTTGCAAATTTAGTTCTTAGTAAATGCATAAACAACTTACTTATTGATTTATTTATATTAATGAACTTTAACTTCAAATGCAACTTATACCACTTTTAAAAGCAAACAACATACATAAACCATAAAGTATTTGTCTATTTATATTTGTTACAAGTTTTCCTATAAGTTAAACTCATATAAAAAAGTTAAAAAAAAAAACCAAGAGTAACAATAGTTTATTTGGAAACGGTATAAAAACTGTCTGATAGTGTCTGCAGATTTCGGGCAGAGTGAGGAACGAGTGCAGTATCATCGGCAAAAAGAAGACTACATATTGTGATAATCTCCAAATTTCGCTTTGATCGTGCAAGGTTGAAAAGGTGATCGTTAGTTCTTGCATGAAGTTAATTCCTGTAGTTAATAAGCCAAAAGCGCGCTCTAACAGCATCGAAAAAAAGTTTCAAAAAGAGTTGGAGCAAGCCGTATTTATTATACATTGTTAAGTAGTGTTAGAAAAAAAATTACCTTAACCGCTTGCATTGTGAAATGGAGCAACTAAATAACCTTAAACTAATATATAGTACTATGAAAAGTAGTATGTTGATTATAAAATACAATTAATAAATTTAAACTGTTTTGTTTATAAAAATTACAAGTTTATTGTCAAAGAGTATTTACTTTTGTTTTACTTTAGTTGTAACTTTATCTAGTTCTTCTTAATACTATCATTGCTTTATATTACTTTAAACTTATATAGCTTTAAATACCATAAGTAATTATTTCACGTTGTTTTAAATAATAAACATATAGTTTTCAGAAGCACTACAGTTTAAATTTATTAAGTTAAGTTAAATATTCGACACCAAACTTTTCATAGTACTGTTTTTTTAAATTAATGCTTTTCGATTTAATCTGTTTTACATGGTGAGTGATTAACATATGTTTTGTCTACTATGTAATAAATGTAAAATATTTATGGCTTATATGATAGTAGTTACACATATTTATCTCTATTCTTTTTACAGAACTCCGTCGAACTGTGTTATTTTTTAACACAGAGAAACATGTATCAGCTAAGCAAAAAAAAAAATATTGTGCAAACCATTGTTATTATAATACTTTTAGTTATAAGCTGGTATATTTAATGTACTGATGCTAATACTGCTATGAAACAACTGATAAATCTATTTAAAGTCTTAACTTAATCTTTGTTAAAACTTTTAAGAAGTATCAATTATTTTAAAACTATATAAAATTATTGTGTTTATTCAAAGTAGTCCTTGCATCTTCAAGTAGCCAACCTGACCAAAGAAATTTACCTAAACTTCTCAGACGTAGCAATTCTTTAAAAAGTTCGTGCTCTTTTTTTTACCGTTTTATTTTAACATTTTATCTTTACTAAAATTGATATACTTTTAAAAAAAAAAAAAAAAAGCTAATTTGTAAGCTTTAATAGTAATATAAAGAGTCAAAAAGTATTATAAGCTAATAAGTAAGTAACTAAAGCTAAATTTAATTTTTGTTTACTTTTTTTTTAGGTTCATCCAAAATCCTTAAAAAATAGAACGATTTAAGCCTCACAAAAAAAACTAGTTGAGTAATTTCTAATTATTGGTATAAAAGAGTTTTAAAGCCATTTTATTTTATATTTTGATTTTGTTCTTCAAAATGGCTCTTAGAAAAAATTATGAAAAAATAAAAACTAGTCTATCTTTTTCCAGCGGGATCTGGCCAAAAAGAAGAATGTCAATATTTTATGAAGATACGATTTTTCCAAAACCCAAGACTTCAGTAAAAACATGGAAACACCAAAAAGCAGTCAAGTTAGCTTTGATAAAAACTTTCTTTCTATAAAAACTTTTTTTATAAGTTAGCTAATTTTTACACAATAACTATTATTTTAAATATACAAGTTTATTGGTACTATTTATTCAAAAAATGTACAAAACAGATAAAACTCACAAGTTTTCTAAATATTTAAGTTTCTTTCTTGTATTGAAAGCTTAAAAGAATTAAAAAAAAAAATATACCTTTTCATAATTTCAGTTTCTTTTTGCTTCGAAGTTATTAATTAGTTTTATTTTTATCATCCAAATCTAATATCTTAATTTTTTTTTTATAGTTTATTAGAATTAGTTTTTAATTACTAAAAACTAAATTTTTACATGAAAACGACAAATTTTGAAAATTAAAAAAAAGAGAGGAAATAATGCATAAATAAACTTGAACATAAACAACAAAAAACTATTATTTGTTATTATCAGACTGTATTTTTTAAGACCTTATAATTTTAATTATTGGTTCTTTTTTAACATTTTTATTTAATAACGCTTTAAATTAAACTTGATTAACAAAACAATCTAGATTTAACTTAAAAATGTTGTATGAAAATATGTAAGTAAGTAAAATTTTCTAAAATCAGATTTCACTTAAAGAGCTTTTGAACTTCTGACAAAATTATTACATTGTTACCAATGCAGAAAAGTAAAAACTCATGGTTATACGTTTGGTGTTTGTTTGGAAGACGACGGCAGCTTCATTTTATCATTGATGCTTGAAAGCGGGGAAAGAGAAATTCAGATGTTCGACAAAAATTACTGCTTCACTAAAAGCTTCATTTTGAAAAAAGGAGGAAGAGTTTTTGACGCTTTTCAAGTTGGTTTATTTGAATTTTGTTAAACTTTAAAACAGCCTTCATTTATTAAACTTAAAATAAAGATAATTGTTTTTAATATTATCTGTTTGTAAAAACTCATTTTCTTATCACAGTATTATTTTTTATTCCTAAATTTGTATAAAAAGCTGTTTAGAGTAGACTGTTAACTTTACTGTTAATTATTCTTTTCTATAGAAATAACCGATATGGTTCTTAAACTATATATGTTACTAAGTTATAACTAAACGACATTGTAGTACTTCTTAAACACCATCTAAAACTTCTTTTTGCATATAAGACAGACAAAACCTTTATAAATCGGTAAACATATTCATTAATAATCAATATCTACGTGTCAATAACTTTATCTTTATTAAACTTATTGTGTACAGATGAATTTCGGAAAACATTAAATTATACTGTTTTCATCATGACTAAATTACTTAACAGTCTTTAAAGACAGAAGTGTGTAAAGCATAATTATGTAATAAATACTTTTAGATAACTTTGACGAAAAACAACTCAATAGCAGCAGCTTGTAAGAATTGTGTAAGTCTTTGGTCAAAAGATGGAAAACTTTTGATGGAACATGGAAAAAATATGCTTAAATGTGCCAAGTTTCTGGCCTGTCGATCAAATGGTTTTTAAATAAACTAACCGTACAAACTTCTTTAATATTTTTTTTATTAATCTGTTGTTTTTTTAATATTTTAGTATAAACTAGCTTTTTTATTTAAAAAATAATTCAGTATTTAAAACAAGTTAACTATTGCTACTTAAATTATTTATAAAAACTCTTATAAAGATAAAACAGTTTTTATGCTTTAGTTACTTAAAAAAAAATAAGTTGAATATCTGAATGTATTTAACATTTTGTACTTTAAACTAAATATTTAAAAAAATATAACTAAATATTTTGAAACCAAATATTTGAACTAAATTCAGTTTAAAATTCTACTTTAATAATCTAATTAGTTTTAGAAATAATTATGAAAACTTAATTTAAAATAGTGTATACAAAATAAAGTGGTGATTCTCTGAAAAATTAAATTTACAATTAAGAGGTTTGAAAAAAAAGAAACAAAACAACTAATTGTTGCTTTAACTCTAAGAATATTAGTTGAACTTTATTAAATTCTATTACTGTAAAAGTTTAATTAAGTTTTTTACCACAATGAGTATTCCTATGTAGGTATTTTTGTTTCTTAATTTCATAATTTTTATTAAGAAGTTTATAGAATAAAAAAATTAACTCAATTGTGTTTTTTGTTTATTATAAAGAACTACTTATCAAAAAATAATAGCTACAACTAAATCATTTAGATGAAATTATTGTGAGTGATACAGACGACAATTGTGTGAAAATAATTTCCCCAAACTCCATCACTAAACTCGATTTCACCTTCAAAACGCCCACTGGTGTCGCTGTTGACAGTAAAGACAATTTTGCAGTCGCCGATTGGTCAAACAGAGTTCGCGTGAGTTGTCTTTTTTTGTGCCATCAAACTTTAAGCATAATTCATTAATATTTTTAATTCTGTAAAAACACTTTAGCCTGTATTTTATTTATCTGTTGTTTTTATTCTCCTTTTTTTTTCGTTTTCAGGTAATTAAAGATGCTGTTGCATGTATCTATATTTTATCAAGGTTTATATTGCTTTTTTTTTTTATATAAAATGCTTAACCTATTTACTAGTTTTTTTATGGGTCATTTTATTAGTAAAAAAAGTTATCTATCTTAAACAACATGAGCTAAGATTGTTTTAAATTTAAACCAACTTTTTTTTGTAAAGTTTCATGTTACAGATATTCGACGAAGAGAACAAGCTGGTCCGGGTGATCGGCACCAAAGACCAGTTGGATTGTCCGTACGGACTAGTGTACGATGGGACTGACCACCTGGTAGTAGCCGACATGTGGAACGATCGAGTGTCAGTTTACAGTTGTGGTGAGGAGGGAAAAGCGGTGGGTCACGTGTTGGGAGGAGAACGGGCAAAACTGAAGTTCACAAGGCCCGCGTTCGTAAGTACTTTCGGTGTAAAATAATATCTTGTAACTTGTTTTAATTGGTTTAAATTTATTTTAAATACATTTTAAAAGCCTGGTAGGGAATAGCAATATTTTGTCACTAGAATCTGCTTAAATCAAATCTCGTGAAATTTCAGTATAAAAATATTAGTTTTATTTGTTAAAATTGTTAAACTAGATATCACTATGTTAGATACAGGGAATAAAGAAAGATAAAACTTGGTTATATGGAATATACAAAGAAATATGTTTTAGTTTATACTTTTAATTAAGTTCTTTTTAACTTTAAGTTTAAAACTTCCTCACACAGCTATTGGCAAACTTTTATTACGACGACAATATGAAATTTATTTCAAATTAAAGAACTTTAAAACAAAATTCTACTTTTTTATACAAGACCATGCTTAACTTTGTTTTCTTCTTTTTGGTAATTTGTTTTATTTGTGCTTGTAGTTGATGTAAAACTACTTTAGTATGTAACTTTTACTATAAAAGTAATAAACTTACCTTATATATATTTTTTAAGGTTTCAGTTACAAACGCAGAAGTGAGTGGATGTTTCCGATTACTAGTCAGTGATTTTACAGCCGGATTTGTTTCACTCTTTGTTTTCTAACTTTTTTGTTTGAAGTAAATTATTTACAATCAGCAGATTTTTTTTAAATTATGACCTAACAGTTATTAAAATTCTAGTAATGAACACTCTTTTAATTTGAAGCTATATTTCAGTGTGAACTTATTATTATTATTATTAAGCTTTTTTTAGTTTAAAATGTTTTGCTATGTAATTTGATTATCTTTTTCCTAAGTTTGTTTTATCCAATAAAATTTTAAACAATTACGCTTGTTTTCTTAAACACTTTTGTTTTTTTATATTTACAGCAAACGCAATTAAACCAACTTAGTCCAATGTTTAATAATGAAATCAACAAAAATTTTGTATACTATTACATAAATGAATATTTTAAACATTAAAAAAATTAGTTAATATTTTTTTTTGATAAATTTAACATTTTTTTTTAATTACCTAACTATCAAAGTACGCCTAAAATATATGTTATAAGTTATACCTTCTAAAGTTTACGGAAATAAGTAACCCATTAATTGAAACAGTTTTTTCTAATAAATTATTCCAAAAGCAAACAAAGTTTTTTTTAGTAGTTATTCAAGAGTAGTAAGTTTTATAATAGTTTTACTAGCAATTTACCTTATGTACTATCTTGTATATAATATTCATTTACTTTAAATTAGTATCGGTACCAAAAAAGGCTCTCTAGGCTGAATTGAATGAACAAGCTTGGTACCTTAAAGCAGTGGTCGGCACGGTGTACACTGGTGCACACTAGTGTACACGAAACTTTTTTTGGGGTGCACGAAACTTTTAGGGTACACAAAAGTCATTTAGGGGTGCACGAAATTTCGAGATTACACAAAACTTTACTTTTTGTCTTATTATTATTATATTTATTTAGTTTAAGCAACATACTTAAATATTTAAGTTAAATCCAGCCCTGGTGTTTAGTTTAGCTTTTAGTTTATTGGCCATTTTACTCTCATGATCTATTTTGGTATTAAAAATCACATAGCATTCTTTATATCAACATTGAGGCTGCAGTTTGCATCTTAAAGAATAGAGAGAATGCTCCAAGATCTTTTGAATTCAGTTGACTGATGTGGAGGAAGCTTTCATCCAGCTACGACCATGATTATATTTAAACGGTTAGCATTTTTCATTTTACTTATAGTATTAGTAGATTACAATATTTTTCTTAGTGAAGAAAGTTCCTTTTATAAATTATTAATATTACCTACTTTTAAAACTAAACAATAATTTCTATTAGAATATTCACATGATAATTATATTATTAGTTCAATAATGATGAAAATTTAGAGATAATTTTTATACTTACAGGAAAATAAAAGAATTTATGTTCAATTAAAAATACTTAAATTAAGATAAAAATAGTTAAAGTATATTAATAATTCTCTCTAAATAGATGCATAACAGTAGTAAAGAACAAGTTTTAAGTAACAGCTTTAAGTTTTGAATAACACAAGTTGAGTAAATATTATACCTTTAAATTTGTTTTTATATTTAATTAATTAACCTATCTATAATTGAATAGTACATATAAAATGTAAAGAAAGTATAGGCTCAAATTGACATTGAGTTACTACACACTGAGGATAGTTTGAATTTTATAAATGTTTTTGAAAATCTCAGGATGGCTAAAACTTTTCTTTTTTTTTTTGTAAATCTCAGGCTAGCTAGGTATGCTTTTTATTAAACTACTTGTTACTTAAATTTATTGACTTTGAAAGTTGAAAAATTTGTTCTCTTAATTATTTTATTTACTAGCTATTTTGATTTGTTGGTTTAACAAAATATGTTGTATACGTCTTATGATTGAAGGTTGCTCAGCCTAAGTAATTTTTATATTAGAAATAAAGTCTTATTAAGCATGTTTTTTTCTTGCAAAAGGTAGACTAGTTTTGGTACTTGTGTAGAATTTTTAAATACATTTAGGATTTTTTTTTGAAGCATGAAAAATATATTTAGTCATTTATCAAAATATTACTTTAAGTAAACTGCTACTTTTGAGCTTTGGCTTTCTCTTTTCTTTATTAAACTCAAGATGACCTAGGCTAATTTTATTGTAACTAATACAGAGTCCTACACTTAGTGCAACTCAGGACAGTATAAATATTTTACAATTCCCAGGATAATTTGCTTTTTGAATCTTGTTCTAATATTGTTTATTTCATTAAATGAAATTTCTTTGTTGTAGTTTTAACATTTTTTTTTAAATTCCAATTTTGATGATTAACTTGAGTTGTTTTTTAAACTTTATTTATATTGAATATTTATATATGATGTTTTTTAAAAATTTCAAAGTTAAAGAGTCAGGATAGTTTTTTAACTCGAAGAGTAACAACAGTGCTAATGCTTGTTCTTAAATTTATGAAATATATTAAGCAGTAATTTTAATATTTTTATTAGAAGAGTTATAGTATGTGTTTTTAAGATGTAAATCTTTCTTTATGCTTAACAAACATTTAAAAAAAGACTAAAAAATTTTGTTTAGTATTTTAATAACTTATAATTTTATAATTAGAACTAAAAATTTATTATTTGTGAAATGTTAAGCTAGTTTTTTCTGTTTTAGTTGTGCTTATTTGGATATAGTTTTATTTTTTGAAAGTTTCAAAATATTGTACAGTTCCTCAGTTGTTTTACTTTATTTGAATATTTTGAAAGAAAACATACTGTTAATTGATATCTTTTTCAGTATTTTTATTATGTAAATGCAAAAATATAGACAGTTTAAAGGTTTTATGATACTTTATCAAAACTCAAACTAGTAAGGATTTTAAAAATTACCCATTTTAGGTTAGAATGTTTTTCCTGAGCTTGAGCCTGGTTTTGATTTTTGATTAACAACCCTTTTTGCTTTAAAATTATAGTTTAGAATTGTATATTTGTTATAAATTTGATAATTCAGGTAATCAACAAGTTTGCCACACAATCAGAATAATCCTGGATATTTTAAAATTTTGAAAATCTCAGTATGACATAATATAACTTGGAACATTTTAAATTTCTTTTTTAAACTCAGGCTGACTCAAGATAGTTATTTTTATCTCAGTATAGTTTTAAGATTTCAGGCATTTTTTTCTACATTTTGAATGAGATACAGTTAATTTAGTCCCAATAATTTATTTTGTAATTTTTAGTATTTTTTGCTGAAGATATTTGTTTTTCTTGCCTTTGAAAATAAAATAAAAAAATGAAAAAAACCTAGATGACTACAGTTCAGTTTAAAGTCATTCAGGACAGTCTTGATCTGTCAAATCAGTTTTAACCAAAAGGATTACAATCCTGTAAAACTAATTAAACAGTATCTACATTAAATGTTTGACATAATAAAAAATGTTTTTTGTTTCAAAGAAAAGCAACCCTGGTCTTAAAATATTTAAATTCTTATTTTTTTGCAAATTTTTGATTGTCCTTGTAACTTTTTTTTTTGCATTTTACATCTTTTACTTACTAAAACTCTGATTTTAAATATAACTTCTTTTATTAAACTAAGCTAAAAAAAATATAACACAATAATAATTTTAAATATTTACAGTAAGATATCAAATTTACTCTATATTACTTATCTTAAACCAAATATTTTACTTAAAGTGGTTTTTTATATTTTTTATAGAAATAAAAAGTTTTATAAGTTTAATCAGGACAATTTTTTTGAAGCTATAAAGTATTTTTTTAATATTGATTAAACTAGATTAGAAATCAGTAATGACATTAGTTTTTTGATAAACTTTTTACACACTCAAACTACTTTGGATAACTCTTATGTTATTTTAAAGGTTGGAAAACTTTGGCAAAGTAACTTTTAAAAAGATACTTATGCTGAGACATTATACCTCAATTGAAGAACTTACTTGACAAAAGGAACCACAACCCAGTAGCAGTTCTAATAAACAGCTCATTATGGTAGGATAGTTTAAGAATAATAGGTCTCTCGGTATTTTAGTCTCTTAATTACACTAAAAAAATTAAAAGTCAATGTCTCTTCTACTAATGTTGTTACATTTTTAAATTTTACAAAAATGATTTATTCATTTTTATAAGTGCTTAATAACTTTTGAGAAAAATCTAATTATTATTATGTCAATTTTTATTAATTTTCATTAATTTACTTGTTTTTTTTAAATCATTAACATTTTAATTAGTTTAAAAAATTACTTGTTTTTATTATTAATAGCTTTTTTTTGCTTTTTTTTTTATTGAACGTTGTAGTTTTATTTTCTTTATGTTATAGCTTATTTTTATTCTTACTTATTTTAATAAGTTAAATAGTAGAATCCAAATTCTTAAACATACTTTTCAAAACTTAAATATATATAAGTCTTGTTTTTTTTAAGACATGTAAAAGATTAAACTATTGATAAGTTTTAAATTTAAAAACCTTTCAGGTTAAAACTTTACCTTTTAACGTAAAGTTCAATATAGATTTTATGTGTGTATGATGTTAGATACTATTATATAATTTTTTGTTTGTTGATATTTTAGTTTATAAAAAATAGTTAATGTTTTCAATTTAATAGTCTCATTTAAAAAAATGTTTTGTTTTAGAGTTTGAATTTTAACTGTTAAGTTTTTTTTTTTAATTTTTAGCTCATTACAAATTTTATTAAAGTTTGGTATGCAACTCGATGACCGAGAGGTCTTTTTGTGTATCCAGGTCCTTCAACCAAAAAAAACTTTTGTGCATATAAACCTCAACAAACCTCATTAAGACCTGAATTATTACTAGGCATTAACTTTAAAACCTAAATTTTAGGTTTGATCAGACTCGTGCTAGCAACAAGACAAAAATAGATAGTTCCAGGTCAACAAAACGGATTTAGCTGTGATAAGATTTTTCATGTCTTTTTTTTCGTTACTTTTTGGTGTAATTTTTGTTTTCGCTATTTTTTCGTGGCAATACATTTGTTAAACACATATAGTAATCGCTTAATAAAAAATCATTAAGTTAAGTTAACTAAATAATTAAATATACCATGCAATAAAAAGTACCAAGACTGCTGATTGTTAATTAGGATTGTGGTAATCTAGTTAGTATTTTAGACTTGGGTGATACAAGTAAAATATTGTTGTAAAAATTAGATCATCGATATAAGTTTATTAAAATGGATAGGGTAAAGTGGTCAATTTTAAGTTAGCGTGTAAAAATTAACTGGGTGTTCTCGAATTATTAGTAAAAAAATCGATTGAAAGTATTTACATATTCTTCAACACTAGCGGCGCTAAAGAATGAAAATTGGGGTGCACCGAATTTTAGTTTTGTGATTTAGGGTTCACGAATTCAAATTAGCGTGCCGACCACTGCCTTAAAGAATGAAAATTATAAAATTTACCTTCGGTTTAAAATAAAAATTAACATATAATAATAAATTGATTTTTAGTTTTTTTAAGTTATAAAATCTTCAAATACAGAAAGTTTTAAATTATTTTTGTAGCTTGCTGGGATTTTAACTCTGCAGAAATGTTAAATTAGTACAAGAAAAGAAAACGACTTTACAGTAACCTCTCGCTTATTTACGCACATTGTTGTGTCTACAGAAAAAAGTGCGTAAAGATACGAGAGATCGTAGAGATACGAAAGGTACCAAATATACTTACTATAATGGCTGTTTTTTGATATTGCTTCTAGTTAAAAACAGACTTGGATTACATTGAATCTGATTTTATTTGAATACGAATTGAAAATGTTTGTTTTTTAATAAACGAAAGATCTCTTCAAAGTGCTTGTATAATACTGTGACTGATTTTTTTAATGGTTCTTACCACTTTTTATTTTTGTTTATCTAAAATTAATCCTGTCCGGTCTTTAAAATCAAAAGAGGAAGACAACCTTCATCCCATTTTAATTTACAAATGTAAACATTACATAACATTTAGCTTTTGATTTAAACATTCAAATTTTATTGGCATTGTGGCTATGCGCATACCAGATTTTGAAAGTAGGTTTTAAAGCAGGGCTGTTATAAGTAAGACTATTGAAACCTGTTGGTTATAAAATTTTTACTACTTTACGCTTAAAACTAAATAAATAAATGCATCACAATTTTATAGTGAGAAAGCAAAGCAATCACAAGAGCTCTATTTACAAAAAAGTTCTAACTGTTCGACATTACTGCAATCATGCTGTTAGTATTTCAGTTGATACAACTGAACGTAAAACTTATCGGTTTCTATTGAGTAGGTTATACAATTTTAAGCATTGTAGAAGATAATGGTCACGTATATAAAACCAAGTTTGAAACGGTCTGAATTAAATATTTCTCGATAAAGTAAGAATAAAGAGTTTTCAAAGATTTATAAATACAGAAATATTAAAAGTTTCGAGCAGTATCTTTTGCAAAAACATAAACTTGGAAGCCATTTTTTAGAAATATTTTGGTTTTTAATTTTATATTCAATGAAATTTCCACGTGAAGTAGATGAAACTACACCTGTTCGAACTTATACAATGAATTATTGAAAACTATTGATTTAAGAGTACAAAATCGAGTTCTTAACCTTTTAAGGACTAGTACATAGTTTTTTTTTTGTAACACAAAACAAGGGCCCGAAATTAATTAAAACTACTTTTTTGGGTCTTTTTTGTTAGTCTTTTTAGGACTGATTAAAAATTACTCTAAAAAATAAAAATAGATTTTAAATGCAAATTTGTAATGAATTAATAAATTTAAGTGTAGCCTACGAGCTGCAGTTTGTAAAGTAGACGTCGTCAATAAACTATTTAAAACTAAAATATCCTTGTACAAGCTTTTATTTTGTAAAAAGTTTTGTTTTGGTACTTGTTTTTATTAAAACACAAATTTTAACACAAATTACTCATTTTTAAAAAGTTAGGAAGATTAATCAATAAACTTCAGGACTTTTTTTTAAATTAGTGATTTGTGTTTAAAATTTTTATTTTGTAGTTTTTAATTTTTGTGATCTAAAACTGCATCAATTTAGTTTAGTAAGTTTTAAAATATTATTTTATTGTTAAAAGAATGTTTCACTTGTTTGAAACAATTCATTAATTAAAAAAAAAAATCTGTTTGAATAAGATTTCATTTATCAACTGAGGATCTTGTTTGAATTATTTCAAACGAGTGAAAAACTGTTTAGACAATAAAAATTATGATTATATTTTTTACTTTAGAGACTACAATAAAAATTCTCGAATTATAATGAAGAAAATAGTTACTTAGTTAGTAGGAATAAAGTTTTGACACAAAAAAATCTGTGGTATATATTCCGATAAGCTTAGCTTATCAGGATCTCCAGGATTTAACGCCTTTTAACGTTAGATCATATAATTAATAAACATAATTAAAAATAAAATTAAGTTACTAATCTCAATATGACGTCGTTTTATATTTTTGACTAAAAATATTTTAATAATTCAAATACATTCTATTTTTAGTAATCACAATGTCGGTGATGAAAGCAAAAATATTAAAAGCACTATTTTTGTGCCTTTTGGGCATAATTAGTACAAAATTGATCTTAAGCATAGTAAAGGATAATACTATGATAAAAGTTGAGGTTATTGACAACGTAGACAAATCAGGGACATACGAAGAGAAAGTAGTAAACTTTTTGGACGGGTACGTTGAGAAACCCGCTGAAAGCAACGATAAGTTCTTAGATAAAATAAAAAGATGGATCGTACCTGAACCAAAGGAAGAAAAAAAGACGATCATTGGTCAGATAAATACAATATACGGACAGAAAAGAGCAAAAATTGCAGAAAAGTTTTATCTAGGCTCGGAACTCCTTACGATAGTTGAATTCTCTTTGGCAAAGATAGCAACTAAATACTTGTTAGTAAATATTTTTATACAAAATGATTTTATAACGTAAAATGTAAATATCAAAACTATTCAATAATAAATTTAAACCAAGAAAATTTCAACTTGCTGCGTATAAGCTATTAAAGAAAAAAAATAACCAAAAATAAAAATAAAAATAAAATTTGTAAAACACTACCGTTACCTCTTGGAGAAAACACAACAAGTATTACAATATCTTTTTAGAATTTTAGACAATTTTCCTAATTTCAGACAGAACTCTTAACATAATTTAAATAACATAATATAGTCCTTATAACTATAATTTTTACTATTTATTTAAAAGTATTTGCTAAATTTAACATACAGAGAACTAAATAGTATAAAAAATTTAAATTGAATTTTACTTAAGTCAAGTTTAGTTAAAATATACCATTACAACACTATAAAAAGAACTCAAGACCATACAGTAATAGATACATTGGTATAAGGCTCTTAGTTATACTATACTGAGTTAAGAAGTAAATAAAGTTTCGTTTTTAGAAATAACTAATATCATTATTAATTCTATAGAAAATAAAGATATTATAAAACAGGTTTGCTGCTTTGGTTGTCGCACTAAAATATATTTTCCAACGTTGTGCTTCTGGTTTTCAGAAAGTTTTTCAGCTGATATCAAAGTCTTTGATAATGATGAAACAAGTATTTCCCTTTTTTCCAATCTTCGTTATATCTAAGCTGAAAACTGTAAAGCATTGGTTCACTATTTCCGTTAAAATATTGAAAACGATCTCGTATTATTTTCTGAGCAAAGTTGTTCTTTTGTTGGTAAGTTTTATACTTTATGTTTTTAAACTATATCATTGATAACAATTTGCATTTAAACGATTATATATGTTTTTTTCCCTAAAACATAGACTGACAAACATTCTTATTGTTTAATACACTACTATTCTTTAAAATAACATTTTAGATGAAAATCATATTTTAACTTTCTGTTACTTTTTATAGTATAAATAATTATAAAAAACCAAACTATGGTTGAAATAGTTTGAAAGATAATAACTTTTTAGACATACAGTAGACTACCGCTTAAATACGCACTTTTTTTGGTACGCACCCCGCCTTAAGTACGCACTTATCCAGAAAGACAAAAAAAATTCTAAATTTTTTATATACTTATATAAAATTTAAATAAACAAATAACCTGAATAATTGACTGAGATTGTGAGAGTCCTGTTATTAAATGTTAATAAACTAAATACTTATGTAGTGGTTGCAGAAAAGTGAAAAAAGTTATGATATTTGAGCTGTAATGCTATAAAATAAATAAATCTAGATGACGAAGTTAAAAAAGACCTACAAATACAGCATAGTTAAGTCATAATTTAATAAAAAAGTACACACATTGATGTTTTGAAAATATTTGGTAAACACAATGTAGATTGGCACTTTCCTACAACAAAACAAAATATGGAAGATATGGCTTAATATTCTTTTTTATATCATTGACTGACATTGACTTTCTATATTAAATGTATGTATTAATTATGTAGAAACTTTTTATAGAAAAAGTTACTAATTTTAAAATATTTTTTAAAATTTTGCAAATTAGAATTATGTATTAAATGTTATATAAAATAAAAAGACTTGTTTTTTGGCTTAATTATTTGGTGGCTAGTTGTAAGAAAGAAAACAAACAACTAAATTTCATATTATACTATGTCGTCAAAAAGTACGCACTAACCGTGCTAAGTACGCACTTTTTGGTCGGGTTCAATTTGCGTACTTAAGCGGTAGTCTACTGTACTTTAACTCATCAAACATTAGCTTTATATTGCTGCACTTTTAACTGCATTAGTTTATTACCAATACTTTTTAAACAAATTAGGCTGATGCTATTATCAAAGTTGCCAGAAGCGTTCGTAGAAAAATTGCTGTTTTTTTACTGGAGAAGTTTTTTTCTGAAGAAAATGAAGAAACTTCTGCTGAAGAAAACCAAGAAACGTCTGCTGAAGAAAACGAAGAAAGTTTTGCTGAAGAAAACGAAGAAAGTTCTGCTGAAGAAAAGGAAGATCAGATTAGAACAGCAGCAGAAAATGAACACGGATCCGTTAAAGGTTGAATTTCTATCTTTAAAATATTTATACGTTTTTTTATAACTTAAATTATTCAATAACTGTTTTTTCATACTTTTAGTAGAATATTTTGTAATTACAAGTCGTATAGTTTTTAACATATAACGGTTTCGACTTACAGTAATTAACTCTTTTTTAAGTTCATAAGAAGAAAAATAATAATTTTTAATGTAATAACAAAGTAAAAACTTATTTTAAATTTGTAGCACTGCAGCATATTCAAGAAACGTCCCTACAGAACAAACTAAAACATTTACAAACTTAAGTTTCGTAAATTACTAACATTTTTTTTTACAGAAACAGAGTCAATAGAATCCACGACGATCTATGTAGATAAAATTCCTCACTTTACATTACACGGTAAGTATTATATTAAGATAATAATTTTTTTAACGTGTTTTAATAAACTACTCAACAACATGTTCTATTCGCTGCCTTCTTGTTTGAAATTTACCATATGTTGTTAACTATAGAGTTGTTTAAATTACACAGACCTTTGCTTGAGCGATAGTTATATGATGGCTCAAGAGGAAGAGAGTAGCGATGAAGATAGTGAGAGTTGCGATGGTGAAGGAGAACAATCTGATGACGACGATGATGAAGGTGATGAGTTAAAAAGTCTCAGAGATTGTGGTGGTGATGAAGCTGGTGAAAGGCAGAGCGGTGATGAAAAACCTGCTGTTGAGCCGGAGAGTTTCAATGAAGAGGAAAGCAATGAAATTGAATGTTTTAACGTCAAAACTCTTTTTAAAAAAGAAAGCATGAAAGACAGTGAGAGCACCTGTGTGGATGCATGCAAGAGTTCTAGTGAAATACCAGATTCTTGCGAGAGCCAGTGTGACTTATTTAAGATAAGAGTTGATGAACCAGACAGTTATAGAGAGAGTGGTAGTGACTGTGATTGTGAGAGTGACTGTGAGAGTGATTGTGAGAGTGATGGTGAGAGTGATTGTGAGAGTGATTGTGAGAGTGATTGTGATAGTGACTGTGAGAGTGATTGTGAGAGTGATTGTGAGAGTGATTGTGATAGTGAGAGTGATTGTGAGAGTGATTGTGAGAGTGACTGTGAGAGTGATTGTGAGAGTGATTGTGAGAGTGATTGTGATTTTGACAATGAGAGTGATTGTGAGAGTGATTGTGACAGTGTGAGCGGTAGCGATAAATTTGTCTCGTACCGTTACACCGACGAGCATAACGTGTGTATGCTTTCAGAAAACAATAAAGCAACTTTTGAAAAAATGAATGCAATGTGGACAACGAAAAAGCGTGAGAGTGTGGTTGATAGTGATGATGAGTGGTGAGTTATGTGAGGTTTTTAAATGGGAACAGATTTGTATATGAAAATAATAATTTTAATAAACAACAAAAAAAAAATCAGTCAATAAAAAAAAAAAAAAAAAAAACTGTTGTTATTGTAGTACCTATACAGCATTTGTATTTCAAAGGAAATTTTTTTCGAAGTTTTTTTTTTTAGTTTTACCGGTAAAAGACTTAAAAAGTAGTCAAACTAACACAAGCAAACTAAAAAATGTATTTATATTTAAACTATTTTGAGCGCAAATCTAAATAGAATTTCAAACAAACATTAAAAATAAAAATATAACTATAAATTAAAAATACAATCCAGCTACGATACTATAATATTAAAAACAAGCATAAAATTGTTCTTATCTGGCTGTTAAATTAGTTTTAGAAAAACTTTAAACAGAAATTAGTTGTTCTTGAAGTTACAACAGCATCAAATAAAGCAAACGCAATTTGTCATGAAAAACTACTTATATTGAAATAAGAAAAAAATGTTTTAAATATGCATATGTGAAAACTTTAAATCGGTTTAAGTTTATAACTATTTGGTATTAGTTTTGGTAGTAATTTGTTTTAGTTAACTACAAATTAGTTAAAAGAAATGAGTAATTTTTAGAAATGAGCAAGCTTAATTGTTTTACCATGTTGTTTGTTTGGTTTGTAAGCCCCTAAAACTTTTTTAATTAAACATTAAACACTTACAAACAACTGAATCTACTCATTTTATTACAGCAATAAATTGTTGCTTGACAAAAGTTTTGTATGCAAAATTGTTAGCAATCTATATTAATTTTATTTAAGGTGTTCTTAACATTTTTACATACGATATTTCTAAACAAGCAGTGACAAACTTGAGTTGTCCTCCCAGTCTCTAAAAAATTTTAAAAAAAATTCCACACAAACACGAGGTTAACCATCCTATAAGTAGCACTTCTGGTTGATTAAGAATTAAAATCCTGGTAAAGCAAAGCCGCTCCAACTCTTTTTGGATTTATTATCAATGTTGCTGTAGCGCGCTTTTGTATCGTCAACTGTAGGATTTAGGCTCCTTTTAGCTGCCTAGTACATCTGAGAGCAAAGTGAAAGTTATAAGCTTCACAATATTGTCTCTTTGCTGATGATGATGTGCACACAGCTCACCGTGCCGAAAATATTAAGAGATACTGATTCGGTTTCAATCAGCATGATCAGATTTCGTTCTTAGAACTTAAACTAAAGTTTTAAGCCAAAAAACAAATATTCTACCATCAATCAAAATCAATGATATCTAAGATGTAAAAAACCCCTAACACTTTTGATAAAATGTTAAGTCAAACACATCAAGTGGACAAATATACCAATTGTCGCGTTGGTATGGCGTCAGGTATTGCTTGTTCGACTGCAAGAATTTAGGATAACCAAATGATACTTATTCTCACAAAGGCTAACGTTTATTGTACCTGCAGTACTCTGCTATACGGTAGCGAAACCTGGACGTTTTCGAGCTCACAAGAATTTAAAACTAAGAATATCTTAGTCGTATACTTAGAATTAAATGAAAACAAACGATCACCAACGAGGTAGTGACGAGACGTACTGATCAAACTACTATGTGTTTTAAACTAAGCTAGCGCAGGCTTCGCTGCCTTTGTAATGTTTAAGGATGGGCAACAAGCTAATTCCGAGGTCTCAGTTGTATAGCGACTTAGTCTTCTGAAATCGCCTATTAAAGAGCTTGAATTTCGACACTAATGAGTGTGAGAGCTAAGTAATGATAAATGGTGATCTAATATATACAAAATGCTGAAAGAAGTAAAAAGCAGCAATTTTAAAAACCATGTAGACGAAGAAGTCAAAAACAAAATTAATATTTTTTTTGGTGCATCGGTATATTTGTTTTTCAGCCTTATTTATTCTGTACATATTTAATTTTTTGAGTACAACACGGGTATTTGAATTCAGCTGATAGCGGGACTACTATATTCTCCACTTTTTGTTTATTCGGCGTAATTAAAATGAATTTTTGTAGTTATTTGATTTACAATATGAAAGTTTAGCCTGTGCTTATCAAAATAAAATTACTAAGACATGCCCCAGATCAGTATATGATGTCTGAACATCTTTAAAATTCATCTTTAAAATTAAGTTTCAAAGAACTATTTTTGGAAGTATAAACTTTAATGATATATAAAAATGTTTATAAGTATAATTGACTTCCTACAAACTTAAGTTAATTTAGTTTTTAACTTTCAAACTTATATTGCAATCACTGTTACTATCAGTTCTAAAACATTTTAGCTATAAGTTTTTGTGGTAGATTAGTAGACTGTTGAAAAATAAAGTATTTAATTTGAGTAAAAATTTCAAACATATCTTTATTCTCGTTTTCCAACTCAAACTTTTGCTACAGTTATGAAACGTTTTACTCTATTTTAATAGCTTTTTAAAAAATCAAGCTTCTAAAGATTAACTTTTAAAAATAAGTATTTAAAGTTACCTTATAAATTTAGTAGCGATTTTCTAGTTTTACATTAAAAAGCTTTTAAATATAATTGTATGTATATTGTTATGTATAACTGGCTAGTTAACGTAGAAATTGCTTTAGCTGAAATTTTTTAATCGTAGCTTTTATAAACATTCACTCATATAAAAAACTACTACTTTTCCTTGTTCTAACTTTTTATTTGTTTAGAGATGTAAAATAATTAACATGTATTAAAAGAGTTTTATTTAAATTATACTTTTGCTATTTTATTTTGCAACAAAATTGTTGCTTTTTTCTCTCAGTGTGTATTTTGCTAAATGTTCAGGGTTTGATGTCTGGGTTCAACGTTGCACAATAAAAACAAACAAAAAGAACATATTAAGTACAAAATACGTTTAAATACTGTTTATCTAAAAAATTATAATTTTTATCCTAGTCTAGGTTGTTTTTAATAAAGAAATAAGTGTATAAGACATTAAAAGGTATCCGTGGTGTACGACTCGATAAATGAAAGATTCTTCGTGCACCAGGTCCTAGAATCAAATATTTTGAGCGTCTTATATTCGTTCAATTAAATATAGTAGTAGTTATAACTGTAGTAAAAAAAATAATAAACAGCTCTTTGTTTAGTAAAAATATATCACAAAGTTTTATTTACTATTATTATATGTATATGTTTCTTATCTATAGCTTTGTCATGATAAGTTTTAAGTATTTGTACTTTGTTTTTAATAAAATAAAAAAATTCTTAACTTGTAGTCTAATTAGAAATGTAAAATAAAACTTTAAAATTCAGAGTATTCGCAAGTGGAACAAGCTAAGAAAAACTTGACAAATGAAAATTTTTGTTAAACTGATTGTGATGAAAAACAAAAAGTTAACAGCTTATGATGTAATGAATGATAAAAACTTAAAATGAATTTTTTTTTTAAATATAAATAAACACAGTGTTGTTTTGTTACGTGGCAGTTTTCACAGTTGGAAATCAGCAATTCTGCAAAATATGCACAAATCGAACTCTTCGGCACCACCTCGTGTTTGAAGATACGTCTTGTCGCAATTCTTACACTGGAACAAAATTACAGTTTAATAATAAATTAAACAGCATAAACAAAATAGTCAACAAAACAAAAACTTAATAATTCTGTAATGCTTTTATTGCATAACACTCTGAGGAGTTTTTAAATATTATTTTTTACATCATATAAAATTCTGCTTGAACTTGTATGCAAATGTTACGCGGAAACATATCAAAATAGACAACGTATAAGATAAAAGTTTACATTTTTTTACAACTAAAGTTATGTTTGGTATAAAATTAAACCCTATTTTGAGTTTACAGCAATATTTACACTAAATTTAAAACTTTAAAATTTATTCTAAAATGTAACCTTAACTAATCCGTGATTGTTTTTTCTTATGTACATTTGAACGACTGGAATTTTGTCGTAATCTTCAACGTTCCACAAGCGAACCGTTCCGTCCTAAAGTATTTCTTATAACAAATAGTAAACCTACTTTATTATTTAATTAGTCTTTAAAACTCAAAATGAACAATTTATCTTTTTTAAAGTTTAGATATTTTTTTGATAAAATTGTAAAAGTTTTATAGTGTTGTTTATTTCTTTATTAATTAACCAACAAAAACAACAGAAAAAGTAAAAACTGACATTAGAAGCGGATAGAATAGAATTCCCGTCAGAAGAAATTTCAATACTGTTCACCCAACCTCTATGCCCCTGTATAAAAAAGTAATTTTTTTCTACTAGTACTAAAATTTTCGACGTAAAATAAAATACCTGAAAGAAAAGATATTTCTAAAAATGTTATGTAGAAACATGTTAAGCAAAAAATTCAATTTTTTTTAACAAAAGTTATTAAAAACTGTAAACAATAAAACCAATTTAAAATTTATACTGCAATTGATTAAATACATTTAACATTAACAAACAAATTTAATATTTAACATTAACAAATAGAACATATTAAGTTCAAAATACGTTTAAATACTGTTTATCTAAAAAATTATAATATTTATCCTAGGTTTTGTTTAATAAAGAAATAAGTGTATAAGAAATTAAAAGGTATCCGTGGTGTACGACTCGATAATCAAAAGATTCTTTGTGCACCATGTCCTAGGATCAAATATTTTGAGCGTATTTTATTCGTTCAATTAAATATAGTAGTAGTTATAACAATAGTAAAAAAAAAACAAAAAAAAGAAATAAATTTCATAATTTGATTTTTTTCTGCTTCGAAATTGTTGATTAGCTTTATTTTTATCACCTAAATCTAATATTTAATTTTTTTTTTTATGAGAACTAGTTTTCTTTTAGTTTTTAAATACTAAAAACAAAAATTTTACATGTAAACGACAAGTTCAAAAAATTTAGACAAAAAAAAAGAATGCATAAATAAACTTGAACGTAAACAACATAAAGATATCTTTTGTTATTATCAGACTGTATTTCTTAAGACCTTATAACTTAAATTATTGGTTCTTTCTTCAATTTTTTTAATTTAATACGGCTTTAAATTAAACTTGATTAACAAAACAATCTAGATTTAACTTAAAAATGTTGTATGAAAATATGTAAGTAAGTAAAATTTTCTAAAATCAGATTTCACTTAAAGAACTTTTGAACTTCTGACAAAATTATTACATTGTTACCAATGCAGAAAAGTAAAAACTCATGGTCACACGTTTGGTGTTTGTTTGGAAGACGACGGCAGTTTCTTTTTATCAGTGATGCTTGAAAGTGGGGAAAGAGAAATTCAGATGTTCGACAAAAATTACTGCTTCACCAAAAGCTTCACTTTGAAAAAAGGAGGAAGAGTTTTTGACGCTTTTCAAGTTGGTTTATTTGAATTTTGTTAAACTTTAAAACAGCATTCGTTTATTAAACTTAAAAAAAAAGATAATTGTTTTTAATATTATCTGATTGTAAAAAATCATTTTCTTATCACAGTATTATTTTTTATTCCTAAATTTGTATAAAAAGCTGTTTAGAGTAGACTGTGTATTCTTTACTGTTAATTATTATTTTCTATAAAAATAACTGATATGGTTCTTAAACTATATATGTTACTAAGCTATAACTAAACAACATTGTAGTACTTCTTAAACACCATCTAAAACTTCTTCTTGCATATAAGACAGACAAAACCTTTATAAATCGGTAAATATTTTCATTAATAATCAATATCTACGTGTCAATAACTTTATCTTTATTATACTTATTGTGTACAGATAAATTTCGGAAAACATAAAATTATACTGTTTTCATCATGACTAAATTACTTAACAGTCTTTAAAGACAGAAGTGTGTAAAGCATAATTATGTAATAAATACTTTTAGATAACTTTGACGAAAAACAACTCAATAGCAGCAGCTTGTAAGAATTGTGTAAGTCTTTGGTCAAAAGATGGAAAGCTGTTGATGGAACATGGAAAAAACATGCTTAAATGTGCCAAGTTTCTGGCCTGTCGATCAAATGGTTTTTAAATAAACTAACCGTACAAACTTCTTTAAAATTTTCTTTATTAGTCTGTTGTTTTTTTAATATTTTAGTATAAACTAGCTTTTTTATTTAAAAAATAATTCAGTATTTAAAACAAGTTAGTTGTTGCTACTTAAATTATTTATAAAAACTCTTATAAAGATAAAACATTTTTTATGCTTTAGTTACTTAAAAAAAAATAAGTTGAATATCTAAATCTATTTAACATTTTGTACTTTAAACTAAATATTTAAAAAAATATAACTAAATATTTTGAAACCAAAAATTTGAACTAAATTCAGTTTAGAATTCTACTTTAATAATCTAATTAGTTTTAGAAATAATTATGAAAACTTAATTTAAAATAGTGTATACAAAATAAAGTGGTGATTCTCTGAAAAATTAAATTTACAATTAAGAGGTTTAAAAAAAAAAACAAAACAACTAATTGTTGCTTTAACTCTTAGGATATTAGTTGAACTTTATTAACTTCCAAAACTGTAAAAGTTTAATTAAGTTTTTTACCACAATGAGTATTACTATGTAGGTACTTTTGTTTCTTAATTTCATAATTTTTATTAAGAAGTTTATAGAATAAAAAAATTTACTCAAATGTGTTTTTTGTTTATTACAAAGAACTACTTATCAAAAAATAATAGCTACAACTAAATAATTTAGATGAAATTATTGTGAGTGATACAGACGACAACTGTGTGAAAATAATTTCCCCAAACTCCATCACTAAACTCGATTTCACCTTCAAAACGCCCACTGGTGTCGCTGTTGACAGTAAAGACAATTTTGCAGTCGCCGATTGGTCAAACAGAATTCGCGTGAGTTGTCTTTTTTTGTGCCAACAAACTTTAAGCATAATTCATTAATATTTTTAAATTCTGTAAAAACACTTTAGCCTGTATTTTATTTATCTGATGTTTTTATTCTTTTTTTTTCGATTTCAGGTAATTACAGATGCAGTTGCATGTATCTATATTTTATAAAGGTTTATATTGCTTTATTTTTTTTTTATATAAAATGCTTAAACTATTTACTAGTTCTTTTTTATGGGTCATCTTATTAGTAAAAAAAGTTATCTATCTTAAATAACATGAGCTAAGATTGTTTTAAACCAATTTTTTTTAGTAAAGTTTCATGTTACAGATATTCGACGAAGAGAACAAGCTGGTCCGGGTGATCGGCACCAAAGACCAGTTGGATTGTCCGTACGGGCTAGTGTACGATGGGACTGACCACCTGGTAGTAGCCGACATGTGGAACGATCGAGTGTCAGTTTACAGTTGTGGTGAGGAGGGAAAAGCGGAGGGTCACGTGTTGGGAGGAGAACGGGCAAAACTGAAGTTCACAAGGCCCGCGTTCGTAAGTACTTTCGGTGTAAAATAATATCTTGTAACTTGTTTTAATTGATTTTAATTTATTTTAAATACATTTGAAAAGCCTGATAGGGAATATTTTGTCACTAGAATCTGCTTAAATCAAATTTCGTGAAATTTCAGTATAAAAATATTAGTTTCACTTGATAAAATTGTTAAACTAGATATCACTATATTAGATACCGGGATACGACAATATAAAATTTAATTCAAATTAAACAAGTTTAAAACAAAATTCTACTTTTTTATACAAGACCATGCTTAACTTTGTTTTCTACTGTTTATTAATTTGGTTTATTTGTGTTTGTAGTTGATGTAAAACTACTTTATTATGTAACTTTTACTATAAAAGTAATAAACTTACCTTATATATATTTTTTAGGTTTCAGTTACAAACGCAGAAGTGAGTGGATGTTTCCGATTACTAGTCAGTGATTTTACAGCCGGATTTGTTTCACTTTTTGTTTTCTAACTTTTTTGTTTGAAGTAAATTATTTACAATCAGCAGATTTTTTTTTCAAATTATGACCTAATAGTTATTAAAATTCTAGTAATGAACACTCGCTTAATTTGAAGCTATATTTCAGTGTGAACTTATTATTATTAAGCTTTTTTTAGTTTAAAATGTTTTGCTATGTAATTTGATTATCTTTTTTCTAAGTTTGTTTTATCCAATAAAATTTTAAACAATTACGCTTGTTTTCATAAACACTTTTGTGTTTTTTTATTTACAGCAAACACAGTTAAACCAACCAAGTGTATAATGTTTAATAGTAAAATCAACAAAATTTTGTATATTATTACATAAATGAATATTTTAAACATTAAAAAAATTAGTTAACAATTTTTTTTTGATAAATCAAACAATTTTTTTTTAATTGCCTAACTATCAAAGTACGCCTGAAATATATGTTATAAGTTATACCTTCTAAAGTTTACGAAAAAAAGTAACCCATTAATTGAAATAGTTTTTTCTAATAAATTATTTCAAAAGCAAACAAAGTTTTTGTTAGTAGTTATTCAAGAGTGGTAAGTTTTATAATAGTTTTACTAGCAATTTACCTTATGTACTATCTTGTATGTAATATTCATTTACTTTAAATTAGTATCGGTACCAAAAAAGGCTCTCTAGGCTGAATTGAATGAACAAGCTTGGTACCTTAAGAAAGAAAATTATAAAATTTACCTTCGGTTTAAAATAAAAGTTAACATATAATAATAAATTTATTTTTATTTTTTTTAAGTTATAAAAACTTCAAATACAGAAAGTTTTAAATTATTTTTGTGGCTTGCTGGGATTTTAACTCTGCAGAAATGTTAAATTAGTACAAGAAAAGAAAACGACTTTACAGTAACCTCTCGCTTATTTACGCACATTATTGTGTCTACAGAAAAAAGTGCGTAAAGAAACGAGAGATCGTAAAGATACGAAAAGTACCAAATATACTTACTATAATGGCTGTTTTTTGATATTGCTTCTAGTTAAAAACAGACTGGGTTTACATTGAATCTGATTCTAATTGAATACGAATTGAAAATGTTTGTTTTTTTAATAAACGAAAGATCTCTTCAAAGTGCTTGTATAAGACTGTGCCTAATTTAAAAATGGTTCTTACCATTTTTTATTTTTGTTTATCTAAAATTAATCCTGTCCGGTCTTTAAAATCAAAAGAGGAAGACTACCTTCATCCCATTTTAATTTACAAATGTAAACATTACATAACATTTAGCTTTTGATTTAAACATTCAAATTTTATTGGCATTGTAGCTATGCGCATACCGGATTTTAAAAGTAGGTTTTAAAGCAGGGCTGTTATAAGTAAGACTATTGAAACCTGTTGGATATAAAATTTTTACTACTGTACGCTTAAAACTAAATAAATAAATGCATTACAATTTTATAGTGAGAAAGCAAAGCAATCACAAGAGCTCTATTTACAAAAAAGTTCTAATTATTCGACATTACTGCAACCATGCTGTTAGTATTTCAGTTGATACAACTGAACGTAAAACTTATCGGTTTCTATTAAGTAGGTTATACAATTTTAAGCATTGCAGAAGATAATGGTCACGTATATGAAACCAAGTTTGAAACGGTCTGAATTAAATTTTTCTCGATAAAATAAGAATAAAGAGTTTTCAAAGATTCATAAATACAGAAATATTAAAAGTTTCGAGCAGTATCTTTTGCAAAAACATAAACTTGGAAGCCATTTTTTAGAAATATTTTGGTTTATAATTATATTAACAATGAAATTTCCACGTGAAGTAGATGAAACTACACCTGTTCGAACTTATACAATGAATTATTAAAAACTATTGATTTAAGGGTACAAAATCGAGTTCTTAACCTTTTAAGGACTAGTACATAGTTTTTTTTTTTGTAACACAAAACAAGGGCCCAAAATTAATTAATACACCTTTTATTGGTCTTTTTTGTTAGTCTTTTTAGGTCTGATTAAAAATTACTCTAAAAATTTAAAAAAGATTTTAAATGCAAATTTGTAATGAATTAATAAATTTAAGTGTAGCCTACGAGCTGCTGTTTGTAAAGTAGACGTCGTCAATAAACTATTTAAAACTAAAATATCCTTGTACAAGCTTTTATTTTGTAAAAAGTTTTGTTTTGGTACTTGTTTTTATTAAAAATTTTAAACACAAATCCCTCATTTTTAAAAAGTTAGGAAGATTAATCAATAAACTTCAGGACTTTTTTTTAATTAGTGATTTGTGTTTAAAATTTTTATTTTGAATTTTTTAATTTTTGTGATCTAAAAACTGCATCAATTTAGTTTAGTAAGTTTAAAAATACTATTTTATTGTTCAAAGAATGTTCCACTTGTTTGAAACAATTCATTAATTAAAAAAAAAGTTCTGATTGAATAAGATTTCATTTATCAACTGAGGATCTTGTTTGAATTATTTCAAACGAGTGAAAAACTGTTTAGACAATAAAATTTATGATTATAAATTTTACTTTAGAGACTACAATAAAAATTCTCGAATTATAATAAAGAGAATAGTTACTTAGTTAGTCGGAATAAAATTTTGACACAAAAACATCTGTGGTATATATTCCGATAAGCTTAGCTTATCAGGATCTCCAGGATTAAACGCCTTTTAACGTTAGATCTTATAATTAAAAATAAAATTAAGTTACTAATCTCAATATGACGTCGTTTTTATATTTTTGACTAAAAATATTTTAATAATACAACTACATTCTATTTTTAGTAATCACAATGTCGGTGATGGAAGCAAAACTATTAAAAGCACTACTTTTGTGCCTATTGGGCATAATTAGTACAAAATTGATCATAAGCATAGTAAAGGATGATACTATGATAAAAGTTGAGGTTATTGACAACGTAGACAAATCAGGGACATACGAAGAGAAAGTAGTAAACTTTTTGGACGGGTACGTTGAGAAACCCGCTGAAAGCAACGATAAGTTCTTAGATAAAATAAAAAGATGGATCGTACCTGAACCAAAGGAAGAAAAAAAGACGATCATTGGTCAGATAAATACAATATACGGACAGAAAAGAGCAAAAATTGCAGAAAAGTTTTATCTAGGCTCGGAACTCCTTACAATAGTTGAATTCTCTTTGGCAAAGATAGCAGCTAAATACTTGTTAGTAAATATCTTTATACAAAATGCTTTTATAACGTAAAATGTAAATATCAAAACTATTCAATAATAAATTTAAACCAAGAAAATTTCAACTTGCTGCGTATAAACTATTAAAGAAAAAAATTAACCAAAAATAAAAATAAAATTTGTAAAACACTACCGTTATCTCTTGGAAAAAGACACAACAAGTATTACAATATCTTTTTAGAATTTTAGACTATTTACTAATTTCAGACAGAACTCTTAACATAATTCAAATAACATAATGTAGTCCTTATAACTATAATTTTTACTTTTTATTTAAAAGTATTTGCTTAAAATAACATACAGAGAACTAAATAGTATGAAAAATTTAAATTGAATTATACATAAGTCAAGTTTAGTTAAATTATACTATTACAACACTATAAAAAGAACTCAAGACCATACAGTAATAGATACATTGTTATAAGGCACTTAGTTATACTATACTGAGTTAAGAAGTAAATAAAGTCTCGTTTTTAGAAATAACTAATACTATTATTAATTCTATAGAAAATAAAGATACTATAAAACAGGTTTGCTGCTTTGGTTGTCGCACTAAAATATATTTTCCAACGTTGTGCTTCTGGTTTTCACAAAGTTTTTCAGCTGATATCAATGTCTTTGATAATGATGAAACAAGTATTTCCCTTTTTTCCAATCTTCGTTATATCTAAGCTGAAAACTGTAAAGCATTGGTTAACTATTTCCGTTAAAATATTGAAAACGATCTCGTATTATTTTCTGAGCAAAGTTGTTTTTTTATTGGTAAGTTTTATACTTTATGTTTTTAAACTATATCATTGATAACAATCTGCATTTAAACGATGATGTATGTTTTTTTCCTAAAACATAGACTGACAAACATTCTTATTGTTTAATACACTACTATTCTTTAAAATAACATTTTAGATGAAAAACATATTTTAACTTTCTATTACTTTTTATAGTATAAATAATTATAAAAAACCAAACTATGGTTGAAATAGTTTGAAAGATAATAACTTTTTAGACATACTTTAACTCATCAATCATTAACTTTATATTGCTGCACTTTTAACTGCAAATGTTTATTAACAATACTTTTTAAACAAATTAGGCTGATGCTTTTATCAAAGTTGCCAGAAGCGTTCGTAGAAAAATTGCTGTTTTTTTACTGGAGAAGTTTTTTTCTGAAGAAAATGAAGAAACTTCTGCTGAAGAAAACCAAGAAACGTCTGCTGAAGAAAACGAAGAAAGTTCTGCTGAAGAAAATGAAGAAAGTTCTGCTGAAGAAAACGAAGAAAGTTCCGCTGAAGAAGATGAAGAAAGTTCTGCTGAAGAAAATGAAGATCAGATTAAAACAGCAGCAGAAAATGAACGAGGATCTGTTGAAGGTTGGATTTCTATCTTTAAAATATTTATACGTTTTGTTATAACTTAAATTATTTATTAACTGTTTTTTCATACTTTTAATAGAATATTTTGTAATTACAAGTCGTATAGTTTTTAACATATAACGGTTTCGACTTACAGTAATTAACTCTTTTTTAAGTTCATTAGAAGAAAAATAATAATTTTTAATGTAATAACAAACTAAAAACTTATTTTAAATTTGTAGCACTGCAGCATATTCAAGATACGTCCCTACAGAACAAACTATAACATTTACAAACTTAAGTTTCGTAAATTACTAATATTTTTTTTACAGAAGCAGAGTCAATAGAATCCACGACGATCTATGTAGATAAAATTCCTCACTTTACATTACACGGTAAGTATTATATTAAGATAATAATTTTTTAACGTGTTTTCATAAACTACTCAACAACATGTTCAATTTGCTGTTTTCTTGTATGAAATTTACCATATGTTGGTAACTATAGCGTTGTTTAAATTACACAGACCTTTGTTTGAGCGATAGTTATATGATGGCTCAAGAGGAAGAGAGTAGCGATGAAGATAGTGAGAGTTGCGATGGTGAAGGAGAAAACTCTGATGACGACGATGATGAAGGTGATGAGTTAAGAAGTCTCAGAGAATGTGGTGATGGTGAAGCTGAAACTGGTGAAAGTCAGAGCTGTGATAAAAAACCTGCTGTTGAGCTGGAGAGTTTCAATGAAGAGGAAAGCAATGAGATGGGAAGTTTTAACGTCAAAGCTCTTTTAAAAAATGAAAGCATGAAAGACAGTGAGAGCACCTGTGTGGATGCATGCGAGAGTTCTAGTGAAATACCAGATTCTTGCGAGAGCCAGTGTGACTTATTTAAGATAAGAGTTGATGAACCAGACAGTTATAGAGAGAGTGATTGTGAGAGTGACTGCGATAATGAGAGTAATTGTGAGAGTGATTATGAGAGTGATTGTGAGAGTGATTGTGAGAGTGATTGTGAAGGTGAGAGTGATTGTGAGAGTGACTGTGAGAGTGATAGCGAGAGTGATTGTGACAATGATAGTGATTGTGAGAGTGATTGTGACAATGAGAGTGATTGTGAGAGTGACTGTGAGAGTGACTGTGAGAATGATTGTGAGAGTGACTGTGAGAGTGATTGTGAGAGTGATTGTGAGAGTGATTGTGAGAGTGATTGTGAGAATGATTGTGAGAGTGATTGTGAGAGTGTGAGCGGTAACGATAAATTTGTCTCGTACCGTTACACCGACGAGCATAACGTATGTATGCTTTCAGAAAGCAATAAAGCAACTTTTGAACAAATGAATGCATTGTGGACAACGAAAAAGCGTGAGAGTGTGGTTGATAGTGATGATGAGTGGTGAGTTATGTGAGGTTTTTAAATGTAAACAGATTTGTATATGAAAATAATAATTTTAATAAACAACATAAAAAAAAAAAGTCAATAAATTAAAAAAAAAAACTGTTGTTATTGTAGTACCTATACAGCATTTGTATTTCAAAGGAAATTTTTTTCAAAGTTTTTTTTTAGTTTTACCGGTAAAAGACTTAAAAAGTAGTCAAACTAACACAAACAAATTAAAAAATGTATTTTTATTTAAACTATTTTGAGCGCAAATCTAAATAAAATTTCAAACAAACATTAAAAATAAAAATATAACTATAAATTAAAAATACAATCCAGCAATGATAATATAATATTTAAAACAAGCATAAAATTGTTCTTATCTGGCTGTTAAATTAGTTTTAGAAAAACTTTAAACAGGAATTAGTTTTTCTTGAAGTTACAACAGCATCAAATAAAGCAAACGCAATTTGTCATGAAAAACTACTTATATTGAAATAAGAAAAAATCTAATTGTTTTAAATATGCATATGTGAAAACTATAAATCGGTTTAAGGTTATAACTTTTTAATATTAGTTTTGGTAGTAATTTGTTTTAGTTAACTACAAATTAGTTAAAAGAAATGAGTAATTTTTAGAAATGAGCAAGCTTAATTGTTTTACCATGTTATTTGTTTGGTTTGTAAGCCCCTAAAACTTTTTTAATTAAACATTAAACACTTACAAACAACTGAATCTACTCATTTTATTACAGCAATAAATTGTTGCGTGACAAAAGTTTTGTATGCAAAATTGTTAGCAATCTATATTAATTTTATTTAAGGTATTCTTAACATTTTTACATACGATATTTCTAAACAAACAGTGACAAACTTGAGTTGTCCTCCCAGTCTCTAAAACATTTGAAAAAAAAATCCACACAAACACGAGGTTAACCATCCTATAAGTAGCACTTCTGGTTGATTAAGAATTAAAATCCTGGTAAAGCAAAGCCGCTCCAACTCTATTTGGATTTTTCTTATCAATGTTGCTGTAGCGCGCTTTTGTATCGTCAACTGTAGGATTTAGGATCCTTTTAGCTGCCTAGTACATCTGAGAGCAAAGTGAAAGTTATAAGCTTCACAATACTGTCTCTTTGCTGATGATGATGTGCACACAGCTCACTGTGCCGAAAATATTAAGAGATACTGATTCGGTTTCAATCAGCATGATCATATTTCGTTTTTAGAACTTAAACTAAAGTTTTAAGCCAAAAAACAAATATTCTACCATCAATCAAAATCAATGATATCTAAAATGTAAAAAACTCCTAATACTTTTGATAAAATGTTAAGTCAAACACATCAGTGGACAAATATACCAATTGTCGCGTTGGTATGGCGTCAGGTATTGCTTGTTCGACTGCAAGAATTTAGGATAACCAAATGATACTTATTCTCACAAAGGCTAACGTTTATTGTAACTGCAGTACTCTGCTATACGGTAGCGAAACCTGGACGTTTTCGAGCTCGCAAGAATTTAAAACTAAGAATATCTTAGTCGTATACTTAGAATTAAATGAAAAAAATGATCACCAACGAGGTAGTGACGAGACGTACTGATCAAACTACTATGTGTTTTAAACTAAGCTAGCGCAGGCTTCGCTGTCTTTGTAATGTTTAAGGATGGGCAACAAGCTAATCCTGAGGTCTCAGTTGTAAAGCGACTTAGTCGTCTGAAAGCGCCTATTAAAGAGCTTGAATTTCAACACTAATGAGTGTGAGAGCTAAGTAATGATAAATGGTGATCTAATATATACAAAAGGCTGAAAGAAGTAAAAAGCAGCAATTCTAAAAACCATGTAGACGAAGAAGTCAAAAACAAAATTAATATTTTTTTTTGGTGCATCGGTATATTTGGTTTTCAGCCTTATTTATTCTGTACATATTTAATTTTATGAGTACAACACGGGTATTTGAATTCAGCTGATAGCGGGACTACTATATTCTCCACTTTTTGTTTAATCGGCGTAATTGAAATGAATTTTAGTAGTTATTTGATTTACAATATGAAAGTTTAGCCTGTGCTTATCAAAATAAAATTACTAAGACATGCCCCTGATTAGTACATGATGTCTGAACATCTTTAAATTCTTAGTTTCAAAGAACTATTTTTGCAAGTATAATTTTTAATGATATATAAAAATTTCTATAAGTATAATTGACTTCCTACAAACTTAAGATAATTTAGTTTTTAACTTTCTAACTTATATTGCAATCACTGTTATTATCAGTTCTAAAACATTTTAGCTATAAGTTTTTGTGGTAGATTAGTAGACTGTTGTAAAAATAAAGTATTTAATTTGAGTAAAAATTTCAAACATATCTTTATTCTCGCTTTCCAACTCAAAGTTTTGCTACAGTTATGAAACGTTTTTCTCTATTTCAATAGCTTTTTAAAAAATCAAGCTTCTAAAGATTAACTTTTAAAAATAAGTATTTAAAGTTACCTTATAAATTTAGTAGCGATTTGCAGTTTTACATTAAAAAGCTTTTAAATATTATTGTATGTATATTATTATATATAACTGGCTAGTTAACGTAGAAATTGCTTTAGCTGAACGTTTTTTAATCGTAGCTTTTATAAACATTTACTCATATAGAAAACTACTACTTTTCCTTGTTCTAATTTTTTATTTGTTTAGAGATGTAAAACAATAAACATGTATTAAAAGAGTTTTATTTAAATTATACTTTTGCTATTTTATTTTGCAACAAAATTGTTGTTTTTTTCTCTCAGTCTTGTTTAGTGTTCAGGGTTTGATGTCTGGGTTCAACGTTGCACAATAAAAACAAACAAAAAGAACATATTAAGTACAAAATACGATTAACTACTATTATCAAAAAAAATATAATTTTTATCCTAGCTTGTTTTTAATAAAGAAATAAGTGTATAAGACATTAAAAGGTATCCGTGGTGTACGACTCGATAATCGAAAGATTCTTCGTGCACCAGGTCCTAGAATCAAATATTTTGAGCGTCTTTTATTCGTTCAATTAAATATAGTAGTAGTTATAACTATAGTAAAAAAAATAATAAACAGCTCTTTGTTTAGTAAAAATATATCACAAAGTTTTATTTACTACCATTATATGTATATGTTTCTTATCTATAGCTTTGTCATGATAAGTTTTAAGTATTTGTACTTTGTTTTTAATAAAATAAAAAAAATTCTTAACTTGTAGTCTAATTAGAAATGTAAAATAAAACTTCAAATTTCAGAGTATTCGCAAGTGGAACAAGCTAAGAAAAACTTGACAAATGAAAATTTTAGTTAAACTAATTGTGATAAAAAACAAAAAGTTAACAGCTTATGATGTAATGAATGATAAAAACTTAAATTAATAAATAGTTTTAAATATAAATAAACACAGTGTTGTTTGTTACGTGGCAGTTTTCACAGTTGGAAATCAGCAATTCTGCAAAATATGCACAAATCGAACTCTTCGGCACCACCTCGTGTTTGAAGATACGTCTTGTCGCAATTCTTACACTGGAACAAAATTACAGTTCAAATAATAAATAAAACAGCATAAACAGAAAAATCAACAAAACAAACTTAATAATTCTGTAATACTTTTATTGCATAACACCCTGAGGAGTTTTTAAATATAATTTTTTACATCATATAAAATTCTAATTGAACTTGCATGCAAATGTTAAACGGAAACATATCAAAATAGACAACGTAGTGATAAAAGTTTACATTTTTTTACAACTAAAGTTATGTTTGGTATAAAATTAAACCCTATTTTAAATTTACAGCAATATTTAAATTAAATTTAAAACTTCAAAACTTAATTTAAAATGTAACCTTAACTAGTCCGTGATTGTTTTTTCTTATGTACATTTGAACGACTGGAATTTTGTCGTAATCTTCAACGTTCCACAAGCGAACCGTTCCGTCCTAAAGCATTTTTTATAACAAATAGTAAACCTACTTTATTATTTAGTTAGTCTTTAAAACTCAAAATGAACAATTTATCTTTTTTAAAGTTAAGATATTTTTTTGATAAAATTGTAAAAGTTTTATAGTGTTGTTTATTTCTTTATTAATTAACCAACAAAAACAAGAAAAAAAGTAAAAACTGACATTAGAAGCGGATAGAATAGAATTGCCGTCAGAAGAAATTTCAATACTGTTCACCCAACCTCTATGCCCCTGTATAAAAAAGTAAATTTTTTCTACTAGCACTAAAAATTTTCGACGCAAAATAAAATACCTGAAAGAAAAGATATTTCTAAAAATGTTATGTAGAAACATGTTAAGCAAAAAATTCAAATTGTTTCAAAAAAAAACTATTAAAAACTGTAAACAGTAAAACAAATTTCATATTTATACTGCAATTGATTAAAAAAACAGAGTAACTAAACCTGCCGTTGAAACAAAGTATTGTTAAGTTTAACTTTAAATAAATTTTCAAACTTTTAGATTGAGCAGTTTGGCACACGAAGTCACATCCCAAACGCAAATGGCCTCATCATAACCACCCGATACCAATGTTCTGTCTGTACAACAAGTTATTAATGTATACATTTATTTAATATTGTTTAGTTTCCATTACTATTCATTGTTAAGTATACTAGATAATCTAGAGTTTGTGATACAGAGAAAAAAGGTCTCATGTGTTTTTAAGGCTAGTTTTGAAAGTTACACTTGAAGTGGTCTTCAAATTGTGCACCAGTGCACACTAGTGTGCTCAAAAATGTTTTTTTGGGGTGGATGTATCTTGTTTTGAAAATTATCCTAAACATTGAAACTTAAAGTAGAAATTCTGGGGCTCGGGATGAAGAAAAAAAAAAAGCCTCAGGTGTGTTTAGGGCTAGCTTTAAAACTTACACTAGTTACTACGAGAAAATTTTTGAAAGTCAACTAGATATTACGAGAAAATAAAAAAAAAAAAACTAGATATTTTGGAGTTCGTGATGTTTATGGATACAGTTTTTATTTTTTAATTTAGGGTGCACAGATTTTGATTAGCTAAAAGACTACTGGATCAAATTACAGCTTTACTAAAATTAATAAAATACTTATTATAACGAATCTTAAACTTTGCAGACGTTACTAACAACTAACCATCTTTAGTGAACTTGCAGCAACTAACGCATCCTAGATGACCACCTTCATACAAAACTTTCGATCCTCGCGATCTGTTGATAGTTTACACAGGATTAGTTTAAATGAAGTACATGGAGTAATTGTAAACTAGTAAAAATATTTATAAACTTATTTGTTTTCTTGATAAATTTTTTAAAGAAAAAATATTACTTTCTGAAGGATAAGAAATGTTGTTCGAAAAAGAGCAGTTTTAAAGAAAACTATTTACAAATTTGTTTATTTTATTTATAAACTATTGATCTGCTATTTTCAATAGTGATTATCTTGAACTTTAAGAAGTGAAAAATGTTTCAAACAAAACTACAATAGCTTATTAAACGGAAATAAACCTGAAGTGACCAGTAGAAATATCCCACAAACGAACAGTTTTGTCCCAAGAAGTTGTAGCTAGCAAAGACTGATTTTTCGAAAATTCACAGTGAGAAACTACATTTGTGTGATCTCTAATTAAAAATTTATACTAAAAATAACTTTTTGCTTTTAATTGGAACTAATAGTACTATTTACTGAAAGGTAGAAAGATAATCAAAGCTATTAAATTAAAAATAAAAAGAGATCAGGTTGGTAATATATTAAACGACAAAAAATAACTTACTTTGCTTAATAATATAAAAAGTTAAATCCTCTGCTTGTAGCACAGTTTCTTTTGGTTATGGTTACGATATGATGAAGTTAGTTAATTATACATACTTACCTAGATTTGAAAAAACTAAGCAAAACAATAATTGTAAATTAAGGTTGATTTAGGTTTTATAAACCATTTTTTAAATCATAAAACAAGAAATGTACTGAAATGAAGTAGGTAAGATATCTTTTATTAGAAAATCTGCTTAAAGTCAAACTAAAACCAAGTCATTTAATATTAGTATTAAGTACTGTTACACAATTTTTTTTTGAATAAAATATGTAAGAAATATTTAAAGTTAAAGCTAGCTATCAAATCATTTGCTTGTTATAAAACTGAGAGGTTTTCAGCTAAAAAAAACCTTTATTGTTATAACATTTTATAATATTATTCTAAGACAAATTATTTTGTGAGTTAAATTACAAGTTTTGATTACGTATACAATAATGTTAGACAGCATTGAAATAAATCTTTATATCTAAAAACTAAATAAAAAAATTTAAATCTGAGGAGTTAAGAATTATTTGGTTAAGAGAAAAATTGTGTACCAATAATTTACCATATAAAAAGTGATAGACTTTTTCTATCTGATAATAAACAGAGTTGAATTATTGAAAAAAAAATGAGGAATTAAGTTTGCATATCTCTATTTTTTAATTTATGAAAAAATATGTTTTTAACTTGTTTATGAAATGAACTTAAACTACAAAACGCAATTTAAACAGCATTTAGATGTAAACAAAACATAATGCATAAACTAAAATTTTTTGAAGAATTAAATTGTTTTGAGCTGTTTCTATAAGCAAAACTTATATAAAAGAATTAAACCAACTCAAGAGTGACGGTAGTTTGATTTGAAACAATATCAAATATTTTTGTTTTACAGTCGATTCCACAACTAGCTACTCTTTTTCCATCTTTGGAATATCTACAGCATAAAGGGGTGCTTTCATGTTGGCCTGCATGATAAATATTTCAACAATTTTAATAAAAAAATGAACTTTTTGTAACTATATAATGAATTTTACACATGTGCGCAAGTTTTTAACTTTCAACAGCACTTTAAAGTTTTCAGCTTAGAGTAAATAATTTAAAACAATTTAACTTGTGGTGGTCACTTGTTGTAAAAATTTAAAATGATAAACTATAAACTAGAGTATTAATATTTGAATTAACCTTATAAAGATTTATAAAGCAAATATTTATGAGTTTAAAAGACTCTATTCTAATGCACATTGCTTTCATTTCATACCTTGACAACATTGATCAGGTTTCCGTCCCAGAAGTCGTAGAAGTTTAAAAGAAAAAAAGAGTCAAAAGTTGCTTAGACAACGAAAATTTAAAACAGTTAATATTTACACAATTAGAAAACCCCATTTTATTTTATTTTAATTCATAATAGTCACCTGTCTAAAATTTAACCTATAAGAGATACAAGAAGCTAGTTCTTATTAACTTAAAACTCTATTCTAATGAATATTGATTTTAAATTCACACCTTTGACAACATTGATTGGGTTCCCGTCCCTGAAGTCGTAGAAGTTGAGGGAGTGGTCGAAATCAGAGCAGGAAACCACAGTTTTACCATCAGGACTGATGTCGGAGGAAGTGACCAGCCCCTGGTGCTTGGACTTCCAGATCACGTGACCCGTTTCAACGTCGCTCACGCACACGTGTGTGTCGTAAGATGAGGACAAAATTCTGTGGAACATTTACAACGTATACTAATTTTTGTGGTTTAAAATTTATAAAGCTTATTATTATTTTTATAAACTAGGTTTAACTTTACTTTTTTATTAGTTAATATTTATTGGTTTAAAAGTAATAAATCTAAACTAATAAAAATACGAGCACAAATTTCTGAGAAATTTTAATTATAGGTCAACATCTCTTGCTTTTAAAGTAACAATAGTATTGACAATGCATATCAAATTTGGTTTAAAATTTCACCTAACAATTTAACAGTAAAAAAGATATAAAATTGCTTACTTCAATTGCACTTAAGAGAACCTGCGAGATAATTCCAAACTTTTAAGAAAAATAAACATAATTAAGGCCATAGTAAAGGGGGTAAGCCATGTTTTTTACAAGTTGATCTTATTTTATAGAGTTTTTTCTAAGCTTCATAATGATTTTATCGTTTTAAAAAATTCGAATTATTTTTTGAGATATGACCAATCAAAGTCGGGCCGCATAATAGGTAACCTATGGGAAGGGAAAACAAAAACAGCAAAAAAGACTATTTTATTTAAAATCTATCTCCTCCTAGATTTTTCAAGCAATCTTCATCAAACTTTCACAGTCTAATATTTATACTCTTATAAAAAACGTTACTTTGAACTTTAAAAAAATTTAAGTAAAAATATAACTTTTTTGAAAAAAAGTATATCAATTTTGAAAAAAAAATCCTTTCTTTTTATTTTTGTCCATAAAATTTTTATCATTATAAGTTATTGAAATTCATAAGAAACGTTTTTTTCTTTTGATATAAGGAACATTTCCTGAAAGTATGAAGAAAATTATTTGAAAAATGAAGGAGGTAATAGATTTTTAGTGATTTTTAATATTTCCGAGAAAATTAACCCCGAAAAATTGCGGTACATATGTTTGTATCAGAAACTTCTTACAAAAATAAAATATCTCAAAAGTTAAATTTGAATTCTATAACAACTGGCTTGTAGTTTGTACTTAAACTTTTATATAAACGCCAAAGTTAATTTTTGTAAAAAAAGTGTTGTAAGCTAGCATCTTAAAATTCACCCCTCTTTTGCACGTTTACTACTATTTGGCACTTTGGAGTCTTTAGTCTAGATCAGGGGTCAGCAAACTGCGACCCGCTAGCAAAATTTAAAATTCTGTTTAAACTAAACTATCATAAATTTGTTTTCAAAAAAATACTTTAGAACTTTAATGCTATCTTAAAAAGATAATCTATCGCCAATTTTTTTCTTCATTAAAACAGTTCTGTTTTTGACTTGCCAACCCCTGGTTTATATAAACAAGTTGTAAACCTTATGTAGAGTTTCTTAAATTAAAAAAAAGTGGGAACGGGTCAAATATGCACAAAGAATAAAATTTGCACAAAGGGACAGTTTTGCACAAAGTGAAATTTTTGGTTAAAGACACTTTTTCACTAGAGTTAAAAAAAAAAGTTAGATTAAAAAAAAACAATTAATTAAAAGATAAAAAAAAAAACTTACCAATGAGGGTAAGGGGTAACGGTGAATGTAAAAATAAAAAGTAATAACAAAATTCTTTAAAAGAATAAAAAAATAGTAATAAATAAACTAATAAGCAACAAAAAAAAGTTACCAACCGAGAGTAAGGGTTAGCAGTAATAGTAAACTAAAAATAAAATAGAACTTACAAAAATTTTTGATAAAAAAACTAAAAAAACAATAAAAGTAAAAAAAATACAAAAAATAAATTACAAAAATAGAAAAAAAAAATTCACTAAAAACCTATCTTATCCTTTTTTTTTGTGCTAGAGACCTCAAATTTTCAAAAAACATTCCTTTTATAGTTTAAAAGTCTTTAAATGTTGAAATATTGTATTTAAAAACACAAATACCTTAGTGAAAAAAATGTTAAAAAAAAGTGTTTTTTTTCTAAACTTTTCATTTTTCAAGGTTTTAAAATTTCCGCATCTAAAGTATTTAACTGTTAGTTATTGACTTACAGTAAAATTTGAAGAAGATTGGTTTAAAAATGAAGAAAAAAAAAGATTTTAGTGAAATATTTTTTTTTGCATTTTTTATTAGAAACCTTTTGAGCTCACTAATTTTGATTGCTTATATCTCTAAAATCACTTTGAATTTTGTTATCTATTTAAAACTTCTTGTAGCCTAGATGAAACTTACAAAACAAAATCAATTTGTAAAAACAAGGTTGACCTCCCCTATTCCCTTTAAATTAATATAGATTTATTGCTTTGAGAACCTATAAAACAGTTGTAAGTAATTTTCAACCAGAGACAGTTTTTATTTTAATAAAATAAATAAAACTTGTTTAAAAGTAAAGAAGTTAAAATCAACAAACCGTGAATTTTCATAGAAAATTTTACTTTGTGTCACATAATGATTGTGGTTTTTAAAAGTTTGCAAAACTTGCCCAGAATCAACATCCTATAATTTAAAAAGTGTATGTAATCTTTAAATTTTAAATACATAAGTAATGTGTCTTTAATTGAAAAATACCTAAGTAATGTGCATTTAAATGATAATTAAATACTTATTTAGTTTTATTAAAAAACAATAATAATATGAACTACTCCTGGCTAACCCATATACAAGTTTCTCCATTTTTTGATCCAGTTATAAATCTTGTATTGTCAAAACAAAAATTACAACTTAAAAATTCAGACTTGTCTCTTTTTCTGAAAACTTTTATTGAAATCTAAAATTCGATGTTAGTTATTAGTTATTTAGAAAATTCAAAAGATGTTGTATTGTTACAAAGAAAATTTATTCTTAAAAAACAGTATAAAGTTTTCACCGAAATGGACTATAGTAATAAAGTAAAGTTTATTATAACACGTTCTGTTAAATGTAAACATCTATTGGTTAGCAAATATAAGTAAACCATTTAAGCAAGTTTAAAAACTTCTACCAAAATAAACTGTGGTAATAAAGTTAAAACTTGTTATAACAAATTTTGTCGAATTTAAATATATTATAGTCTAACATTTAGTTAAAACAAAATATAGTTAATTTATTTTAACTTTTAATCTATTGTCAATAATGTTCTAGACATCTATTTTAAGTAATATAACAAAACTTGGTTGTTTTTTTTTTCCTTGACAACAACTCAAGCAAAAATATAAACTATTTAAGCAAGTTTAAACACCTTTGCGGCCTCTTCATTTTCAAAGTATCCTGTTGCGCTGTTTTCTTCTTTTGCATTTTCAGTATTGTTTACTTCCATTACTGATTTAGACATTTCGAGTCTTCTATTAATTTGCTTTTAAATCTAATCACTTTAAATGGTGCTAAATTACTAAAAACAACAAGTTTTAATAAGTTATAATATGAAAAAAATATAATGCTAATGTTGTTTGATTTTAAATGTCATTTTAACTAACATTTTCTTTGCTCAATATGCATAAAAAACTTGGAGCAATATGAAGTCAAATGTTAAGAGTATATGATATAATGTTTAGAAACAAAGTGTTTTGAAAAATAGCTAATAAGATAAATTTGTGGAAAAACTTAATGTTAGTTACATTTTCAAACATACTTTTATCAAACCAAAAAAACTTTATTGTTTATCAATTATCAAGTAAATGTTTGATTTTTCTTTTGCAATTTAAAAATAAAAACATTTGATTAACAAGTACATTACTATTAAATAATTATAACTACCTATTACTTAACCCTAATTCAAACTATTCAGTTAATATTATCTAGTACACAACTAAACTAGCAAAGTAAAATATAAAGTATGATAACACTTATTATCCAAACATAAAACTTTAATATAAATATTTTTTAATCAGTTTTGTGTTTATTAAAAAATAAAATATTTAAAAAAAATTGACAATACTTATAAATTAAAGTAAAATAACGTAATACAACTAAAACTTTATTACTATGTTTAAAATAGAAAAGTAAAACATACAGGGTGGCCACTAAGATAAAAAATCAACCTTTAAGTTTAAAACTAAATTATCTTTACATGTGGCAATTATCACAAAAACACGTTGTGAGTAGTAATTTAATATGATTTTAAGAAAGTTTTATGGAAGCCTTAAAAATAAAAGTTAACAACAATGATAAAAATTACTGATAATGTAAAAAAAAGCTTTGGTGAAACATTTTTGAAACAGTCTTAAACTACCAACAATATGTTTTTATGTTAATTATTACATTAAAAACATTTTCCAGCTTTAAACTCTACAGTTACATTTTTTGGTCCCATACACTTTACAGTGAGGTTGTTTTCAGAAAATCAAAAAAGATAGTATGAAATTCAAAAATCAGCTTAAGTTTTGCACAAGTTTTTTTGTGATACTTGTCACATGACAAAAAAAGAGCTAAAAACTCAAAGGTCACATTTATTATAAGCACTCTGGTGGTCACTTGTGTTTTGGAAATTTCTTATACATTTTTTGAATTCCTTTATGGTTGACTGATTGTATTATGACTTACTGTATTGATTCTTAAAATCTATTATACTCCACCACAACCTTTTTTTTTAAATTTAATACCATAAGTTATAAATAAAAACATTTTTCAAAAAACTTTTGAGTTTTACCCTTAAGTTGAACTAAAAGCACCATTTAGTTAATAAAAATAACTTGAAAATGTGAACGTTTGGAGTTAACAAATATCTGATATTAATTCACAGGGTTGCCAGGTGATTTTTGTAAATTTCTTACTGGTTTTCTCAATTTTTTCCTGGATTAAATATTTTTTTTGTTTCTTAAAGTAAAAAACTGTCGTAAATAGTACAAAAACATTGGAAAGAAGAAACTGTAAAGCTACTTAAAATGTGTTTTTTAAAATAAAAAACTGTTTAATGATACAAAAAAAAGTTTCCAGATTTTTTTTTTCCTAAGTTGTCAAATTCAAGGTTTTTACAGGACTCTAGTTTTTTTTTGCAACCCTGAATTATGCAATATTTCCTGTAGTTCTAACTTGACAAAAGAAAAACTTGACAAAAAAAAATTATTTCATCTACCTTACCTTACTTCTTAAATACTTTGAGCAAAAAAACATTAAAACAAGAGATTTAGCTCCATCTAACTATGTTTAACACTTGGTTTAAATTTTAGTCACCAAAATATCAATATGCAATAGCTAACCCACTGTGCACCCACTGTTTGCATTTAAACTTTTTTTATTTAACTTGCTATCATTTATAGTTTAGCCTTTATACAGCTTCGAGTTTACTATGGTAAAATGTTACAACTTAGGGGATTAACAAAAAATCACCTTAAATTACATTGAAATTTTTTCGAGCATTAACTAAGCTCGAACACCATTTGATGTAAATTTTATAAAAACTCAAAAATTTATTTCCAAATATTTTCCTTATCTTTAAAGCTAACTAAGAATTTTTTAAATCTAGAGAACGTTACTTTGTCTTAAATTAAAAAAATAAGATCCATCGGATTCTCTTGCATATATTTTATAAGTTTTAAAAGTTTATCATTGTTACTTTTACCTCTGCATTTATTAACAATTACGAAATATCAACTGTTTTACAAATTAAATGGATGGAAACGGGTCAAAATTGCACGAAGACAAAATTGCACGAGGTGACTAAATTGCAAGAATACAAATTTGCACGAAGGGACAGTTTTGCACGAAGATACTTATGTACAAAGATAAATTTGCACGAAGGGACAAAATTGCACGAGAAGAAAATTACACAAAAACAATTTTGCACGGAGGGTCATTTTTGCACGCGTGAAAATTTTGCATGGAGGTTCATTTTTGCACTAGAGTAAAAAAAATAAAGAAAAAATAATAGAAGATATTATTAATAAAAAAAACAAGGAAAAAAAAATTTAGACCGAGGGTAAGGGTTAGGGGTAACAGTGATAGTAATAATATAATATAAAATAAATAATAAAACTAAAAAAATTACTATAAAAAAAAACTAAAAATTAAAAAAAAAAGCTACCGACTGAAAGTAAATGTTAGAAGTAACAGTGACAAAAATAAACAAATAATAACTAATGTAAAACTAAAACATAAATAAAAAAACTAATAAAAAAAAAAAAAAAAAATAAGTTACCGACCGAGGGTAACGGTTAGTGGTAAAAGTAACAGTAAAAAAAAAAACTAACAAAAAAATAAAGCTTAAAATAAAATTATTAGAAAAATTAGAAAAAAATTTAAAGAAATTTCAACCTATGCAAAAAGTCTACGTTCAATTTTTTCCCTTGTGTAAAAGTGTTTTCGTGCAAAAGTATCTTCGTGCAATTTTGTGCCCTCGTGCAATTTTTTACACTCGACTCCTACCCTAACTAGATGGGTAGCTGTCAAGTTTGCACGAGAGCACAAAATTGCACGGAGACATTTTTGCATGGGTTAATTTCCTTTAGTTTTTTATTTTACTATCACTGTTACCCCTAACCTTTACCCTCGGTCGGTACGGTAGTTCTTTTTTTTTTAGTTAATAAATTTTTTTTTACTTTTAATTTTTTTTTTTTAGTTTTATCTGTTAAATTTTTTTTTTTACTTTTACTATCATTTTACCCCTAACCCTAACCTACGGTCAGTAATTTTTATTATGTTTTATCTTTTTTTATCTGTTTTTTTTTTTTTTTTTTTTTTCTGTTATTTTTTTAATCTCGTGCAAAAATGACTCTCCGTGTAAACTTGAAACTTGTACAAAATTGACCTTTGGTGCAAAGTTGTCATCGTGCAATTTAGTAACCTTGTGCAATTTTGTCTTCGGGCAACTTTGACCCGTTCCCAACTAGATATATAGCGAAATATATTAAATTATCATCTTACTGCTTAAAATACAAGACATTTTCAAAAGTTTTAAACTAGCTTTTAGTCTTTACATCATAAATTTAACAAAACTTCAAAACTACAAAATGTGTAAACTAAAATTGTTTACAGTTTAAGTTTTTGAAATGATTGAAAATTAATAAGGCCTAACTTATAAATTAAAGAACTAAGTAATTCTAACGCTTTTTTGATAAACGCTTAATTTTTGATATTATAATTATACAACAAAGTAATTTAAAACAGTTTTTAAAGTAATAATATATTTTAAAAGTCATTTAGCCTAATTGATATCTAAATTTCAAATTATTTTATTTGATACAACTTATCGTAGTCAAAACACTGTTTAAAAGTATTTTTTTAACTAAATTTTAAAAAATGAAAGTAAAACATTTAAATTATAAAAAAAAGGTTAACTAACTTTTATACAAAATGTTTAAAATGTTGTATAAAACTCGTTGCTTAAACAATTTAAGTAACATATATTTGAAACAACTAGGAAGCCGTGCAAAAAAAAAAATAAAAGTTCTGTATAAAAACTAGTGATGTACCGGACTCACTATCCGGGTCCGGGTCCGGCCGGATATTGTCATTTTTGTCTGATATCCGGATCCGGCCGGATTCTAATTTGAAAAAAAATTCCGGATCCGGTTCCGGCCGGATTCTAATTTGAAAAAAAAGTCCGGATCCGGTTCCGGCCGGATTCCAATTTGAAAAAAAAGTCCGGATCCGGGTCCGGCCGGATCCTAACAGAGATCCGGCCGGACCCGGATCTAGTTAGTAAAAAAGAGCATACTGAAAAGTATTTTTTCAAAAACAAACCCTGTGTAAATTAAAAAGAGTCATTTTCGTCAGTTAAAATTAGACACCTACCGTGATTGGCTCATTTTATACACGTGACTAATTTACATTTGTTTACATTTAAACTATGAAATAAACATTTAATAAATGCAACTCTTTACATATGTTGTAAAATTGAAAACTTTGGAATGAATACTTGCATTATTTATTGTTTAAAGTTGAGCTCAGAGAATATTTAGAGTTATTACGGTTGAATGTACGAGCAAATGAGAAATATATGACGAAATGTTTTAAACTAAACACTGATGCAACAAAACATCAGAACATGACAGGCAGTTTATATGTAAGCAGTTAGTTAGTTTGGTGTGCAGCTTGAAGCAACAAAATATCTTGAACTTTTTGTGAATGCTTAATGTAAGTAGTTATTTGTTTTAAAAGTGAATATTTCAACTGGTGTTTAATAGTTTAAATATTTAAGCCAGGTTTATAGTTTAATAGTTTATTAAAAATTTTACAGTTTCTTGTTTACTAAAAGTTTTATTTAATTTTTAGTTTGTTGTTTTAAGTCTTTTGATATAGATTTAAATAGCTTCCAGTTTTTAAAGTCTTACCAAAGTGTTTAATAATTTTGTATATGCTAGTATTTCTTGCTGTGTTTTATATAAAAGATTCACCACTCAAAACTGTCGTGTCTGATTATAGAAAGTAGTCTCAGTTAGAATTTAGTATTTGTTAGATATTGATTAAATAAGGTAGGATTTAATTATGATGGGTAGTACTAATAAGTTAAGTGTACCACAATCAGTCCACTATTTTACTACCAAATTGTCAACCTTTGCTAGCTGTCTGATTATTATATTAAATTGATTTTTTTCAGTTTTTAAAAACCTCATTCTGACTCCGGCTTTTTTATACTCACTCTAGCTAGTTTTATTGACTTAAACAGTGGCAACCGTGCTGGTTTAAAAATTTTTGGGAATTTTAGAAAATCTTGGACTGCCTCAGGCTAGTATAGTTTTTTATAAAAACTCAGGCTAGTTTTCTTTTAGATTTTGAATGAGTTTGAGCTGATCCAGTTTTCAATATTTTGTAATTTTCTAGTGTATTTTGTTCAAGAACTTGATTTCAGATTTTTATTTGAAATAACACCTAAATTTGTAAACCTTTTGGCTAGCTGTTCTACTTATTATTAGATTAAAATTTTTTTTTCAGTTTTTGAAAAACTCATTCTAACTTAGGCTAGTTTATACTATTGATGTACCGGACTCACTATCCGGGTCCGGCCGGATATTTCCATTTTTGTCTGATATCCGGATCCGGCCGGATTCTAATTTGAAAATAAAGTCCGGATCCGGTTCCGGCCGGATTCTAATTTGAAAAAAAAGTCCGGATCCGGTTCCGGCCGGATTCCAATTTGAAAAAATAGTCCGGATCCGGTTCCGGCCGGATTCTAATTTGAAAAAAAAGTCCGGATCCGGGTCCGGCCGGACCCGAAATTGTGGGTCCGGTACATCACTAATAAAAACAGACAAAAACAAACATTTTTTTTTCAACTGCTGTATTAAGGTATGAAAATTGATTAAACTTTTGATACTTTAACAACATAATTGAGACTTGCCAATAACGGGGTTTGGCTTGCAAGAGCACTAGATAAACTAAAAAAAAATATTTACTTTTTATTTTAATCATAATTTTTTCATTTAAAACATCAAGTGTTATGAATCACTTTGTAAAACAATGGAACTAGATGAAAAACTGTAAATATAGAGTTTAATGAAAGTCTATTTACATTATAACCAAATTAACAAAGTCTAACTTTTATTGTTAAGTAGAACATTTTAGTGTACTAACTTTTTTTTTTTTCATTAAGTCTTTTTTTACAATTGAGTCCGGTTTGATTTAGTTTAGTCTTATCGCAATTTAAATGCGTTACTATACTAATATTGCAACTAAGTTTTTTATTTGTTTACTAAGCTTTAAAAATGCAGTACAAAATTTTAAGATTAGCTAGTATTATTGTTTAAAAGATAAAATTATTAAGGTTTAAAGTCAAGCTTTAGATTGTTACATTTTACAAAAAAATGTTAGAATAAAGGAAAAACGACATAAAAAAGAAAAATAGAGTAAGCTGTTTACATAAATTGTAAAAGTAAAGTAATTATTTGATGTACCATTTGTAAAACTTCTTTTGCGATGCAAAAATTTAAACGATACTTTAAGGTTTATTTACAGTTATATATTTTGTAATTTAAAGCTTATGACCTGATAATTTTAATGTACTTGACAAATTTCAAGTGTTCATTAAAGATATTGCATTATTTTGTGTTCTATATTTACAGTTAACATTTTCGGTAACTTTATGAAAACAATACAAGTAAAACAATTGTGGCTTTATAAACATTTCAAAAAAGCAAAAAACAAAAGATTTATATATTACATTGTTAACAATTTTAGTAAAAATAAAAATTTTAGTAGAATGTTAGAAACAGAAAATTATTATAAATAGAAAATTCTTAGCTGAACGTTAAATATTGTTTCAAATTAAGTATCAGCGAAATAGGAAATAAATCTTTATTGCTCTTTTTCATAAATTAAACCTAAATAAAACAATGACTCAAATATATTTATGCCACGACAAGTATAAAAAGTATTACTTTTAGACAGGTTGAAAATAGTTTACTGTAAGTAAAGTATTTTTTTTTCTAATTTAAGTGGACATATTATTTAAAAGAAGTGTAGTATAGTAAAAGTTAATTGTTTTAGTTTTGAATGTTTAAATATAATAATTTAAAGAAGTAAACTTACATTCGCTAAACTTTTTAATAATTCATATTGATTTTATAAGATTAAACTTTTTTGTTTTGTCGTTTATTTCGAATACCTTACCTGTATATTAAGTATACAATGTCACTTTCTGTTTAATCGTTTGTTATGTAATTTTAAACAAGCATTAAAATAAAAACTACAAAGTGTTTGGATATTTCAAAGTTTGGTTAAAACAGCACTTACTAAGGTAAAATTGTACTTAAAGTGTCAAACAATTATCAAATTAAACGTTTCGATAAGATTTGAATCGTCGAGCATTTTTAAACGTACTGGCTGATATTCAGAAATTTAATGAGCAACCTCTGTCAGTTAAAGAATTTTACTTTTTTTCATATTTACTAAAAAAATTCTTAAAGATAACAGATTTTTAGGTTATCATTAAATATCAGATCAAAGACAGGTATTAAAGCTGACATTTTAGTTTTAATATATAAATAAGCGCGTCTAATCTATCTGCATTAACCGGCCACTAAAACGCGGAACTGTCACTTATTAAGCTTGTAGGTCTTAAACATTTTGAAATTTTTGATAAAAATAAAATTATACTAAGTTGTAATTTTTTTTGAATAGCAATGTTTTTAGAATTTTAAACTATTTAGTTATACTTATCGCTGGTGCTTTTTATCTTTTTTCGTTGTTTAACTTAAAGGCAACATAATAGAAAACAAATACCATTATTATGCTTAAACAATTTTAAAATGCATTCATTTATTGAAAATTTTGATGATTTTAATCAATGATTTTTTTTGTAGTGGACTCGATATTACTTTACTGCTAAGCTTTGTTTTATAAATTGTCCTACTAAAATTGGTAGATAAGTTTCATAGATATTTTGATTATTTAAGTGCACCATTTTTGTTACTAATTTGCAGTGAGATAAATGTGCATTGTTTGATTGAAGTGAGAACAAGCATCTCACACGCTGTTTACTATTAATATGATAAAATGCAGAATTAATGAACAAGTAGCTTTACTGTTTAATCATTTAAATTTTTAGAAAACTTTAATACCAAAAATTAACTTTTTGATGTTTGTGTATTGAAACCTCAATAATATTACAGATTAGTTATAAACTAGGCATAATTGTATTGCTTTACTCATTTTATCGATTTTTTAATATTCTTTGAATTCTTTAAAAGTATTATAGTTTTGTAACAAAACTAATTTTTTCGATTAAATGAAAGTTTAAGTTATAAACTTTTTTTAAGTAATTTAAAATTGGTTTCTATAATTAATTTGTTATAAGGAAACTTGGTCACAGTTTATAAATGACTTGAACTTTTTGAAAGAAGTTTTTTAGATCATGAAACTAATCTTTTTACACAAACTTTTGTATAATGTAGTGAACAAAAGTTTATTTATTACCCAGGAATAATTTTTTTTAAATGTTAAATTGTATTTTATCAATTAAAATTTCACAGTTTGAAGAAGTTCAGCACTTCTTTCCGTTCTTTTATTTCTTTAAGTGCTTCCAAGTTTTTGTTTTTACTGAAAACAAATTTGTAGGTATTTTCCGCTTGTTAAACAAATGACGCACTTTGTAAATTTTGTAGTAACTATGGATTAAAAATTAACGTTCAAAAAGTGAAAATCAAAAATCAACATTGCTCCAAATCAGTTGGCAGAACCCTTAAAGTTTAACAAAATACTAGTGCCTTTAAAAACTAGGTTTTAACTCATGTATGAAAGGCTTTATTGATTAAATAGGTTATAAACTACTTTAAAATTGTATCCATTTCTACAACATGTTTAAAAAAAGTTTATGACCTAAATACCTACTCAGTTTAAAGTTTTAATTTTAACGTTTTCAATTATATAATCTACTAGATCTATTTTATGTATTGAAGCACAAGCAACGAATATTACTTTTATTTGAACAAAAGTATTTGATGATTTTCATCTAACTTAAAAAGTTTTTTCGAACATAAACATATAAAATTTTATACTTTTAAATCAAAAAACTTATGGAAACAATTATTTACAAAACAACGCTTTTTCTCCTAGTTTTAAATCTATAAGTTTACTAAACTTAGTATTTATAAAGTTAGATTGTTTAACCACTATTAAATTTTTGAAGCTTAGATCTATGAGAAAAATTTATATTAAAATAAATATTTCAAACTGTTTATAAGAATCTTATGAGAAAAAAAAAACTTTTATTTTAAAACTTAACGGTCAAAACTTCTTTTATGTGGTTTTGAAATTAGTCTCGCTTAACAAAAATAAAGATGTTATAAACAATATAGAAGGCTATCATTTACCCAAAACAGATGATTTATTGTCCATATGCCAAACATATTTAACACCAATTATTAGTATGCCATTGTTTAATAATTTTTAAACGATAACATAAACATATAAAAACATCAAAACTTTTCTATGTTATGAAATGAAAAGTTTTGAAATTAATGTAGTAATTAAAAATATACAGCAAAAAAATAAGTCGAAACACTTAAATAAATTAATAGGACGAATAAAATTAGTAAACGACTAGATATTTATGCATCGAAAAAAAAAGAAAAACTTATGTTTTTTTATAGCATCGTGATGAACTATAATCTAAATTAGTTTTCTAAACTTCTGTACCGAATCTAACAAAATATTTCTTTATCAAGTCTATTTTGTTTTTCGTACTAAGTTTTATTTTTTTTAAATCAAAAGTATGAAAAATTTAGTGTTTTTATATACAACAAAACAAAAGCTACTACTTACATAACATATTTCAAAAAAGGGTTTTAAGACAAAAAAAAGCGTGTTTTAGAGTTCAAAAAATTGTTTTGGTCACAATCAAATATTAAACTGTATTTGTACAAACAAATACAGCAAATATCACATACGATTGCTGTAACACTGGGCACTTTTTTATTTGAACAATACGTCAACGTTGTTGTTTTATACTTTCTGCTCGTAAAGCTACCGTAAAGTTATATCTTACTTATTCTTCAAGATAATTTATTAAAACGAAAAAAGTTATTATAGGTTTTTCAAATTAAATGAACATGAAAGCTTCAAAAGAGTTAGGATAATTGAAAAGTCTACTTTTGGCCATTTTAAGTTGTTAGTACAAATTAGTTGTTTGAACAAAAATATTAGTTGTTTGAACAAAAAGTGTTAAGATTTGTTATTTATATCGTATTATGTTTATTATTTGTTTGAACTTTGAGTATTTTGTCGTTAAAAAAAAAATTCTAAAAATTACTTGCTCTTTTTTCATTTTTTTCTCTCGTTGATTGTATTTTTTTTCGGTTAACGAAAACGTAATAAAATAAAACTTTTGTTAAAATCGTATTTAAAAAAAAAATTAGTGAACATAATATGTGAAAACTAACATTAAGTTTCTAGAAAAGAAACAATAAAAAACTAAAAAATACATCACCATAATAAGTTAGTTAATTTGAAAACTCAGCTCAGTATTTTTTTAAGTAAATAATTTGTTTGCAAGTCTAAAAAAAGTTGAATTTGTTTAAATATTTCTAGCTAGAATTTACTTTTACAATTTTTATTTACTAAGTTTAAATTCTTTTATAAATAAACCATTAAATAAATAAAAAATATTGTTATTGTTTAGTAAATTAAAGTATAAAGAAAAATAACGAATGAAAAAAACAAAAAATTGAAAAAAGCAAAATGTGTTTGAGAAAAAAATATTTCATAGATAGTAAACTTTTAGTTTTTAACTAAGTTGTTTTTGACTTTAATTACAGAAAACTATGAGTCGTAGGCTTTGTTTAATAATTACAATAATTTTATTTATTTCTAGATTTTGATATGATTACGAATGTGACTACAATATGCCTTTTTATTTATAGTTATTTTTTTAAAAGCATGGTTAGGTTGCTAAAACAATACAGTTATTTTTGATTAATTTGTTACAAGTTTTTCTTAAACTTTTTTTTTTAGTTATATTAAAAAACAAGACATTTTATTCTCTGATAGTAAAAGCAACTAATATAAAATTGTTTAGAAAAAAGCTTTTAATGCATTAGTATATTTTTTAGTCGTAATTTATTATTATGGTACTAATGGTTTTTAAGTAAACTAGAAAAAAGCTTTATAATGCAACCCAGAATACTTATTATCAAAAGTGAAATTTTATGTATTACATTTTTTAAACAGTAATTTGAGTTATTTTTTTTCTAATGTGTTTGTTTTGTTCTAAAATATTTGTTTGATTTTTCTTACAACTTGAAAACCTAGACAACATGGTCAAGGAAAGAGCGCGTAATTACATTGACCTAGATGTTTAAATAAACTGATCTATTTTGTTACTTTATTCAAATATTTTACAACAACATCTTTTTTCTTAAAGTGTACCAAAGTTTGAAACTTATAATATAGTTACTAATTAACATTAATAAATAAGACCACAAAAGGGTTTGTATTGCGATATTGCGATATGAAAGTATTATTAGTTAAAATTAAATTAATAGTTTTTACCTCTAAAATGGTCGAGATCTAACAGCAGTAAATTACTTGTGAAACTTTTTTATGAAAGCTTTTGAAATTGTAAAGAGTTGATTACAGTAACCTGTCATTGTCTTAACATGCTGGTACATTTATGAATTTGTAACCAGATCCACCGTAATTTTCCATTAGGCCGTCGTAACGACGATTTAACACAAAACTGGTGCTAATGTGTTCAATGAATACGAAAAAAACTTTACCGACTTGAAAGAATGATATATTTTTAGATTATTTCATTCACTTTTATTGCAGGTTTTCACACGTTTTAAATCAATAATGATTTTTCTGTAAAACAATGCTTTAAAATGCTCAAGCAATGAAACTAAAATGTCTGAAGTTTAATAAGTTAATAATTAATAATTTTGAAATATGTATTTGTGTGATGAAAATATTAAGATAAACTAAATAAAGTTTAATTATAGAAATAATTTATTAAAGTAGTTTGATGTAATGTTAAATATTACATCAAATAAAGTTTTAATAAGTTAAATTTATAAAAAAACAAAATTATAAAAACTTACATGTTTTTTTCGTTTACATATTGTACAAAAGTTATGTTGCTAATAGACTCTTTTTATTTAAGTCAAGCTCGATGAAATTAATAGTATTTGTTTACTTTAATGATAAGATAGAGTTATTTAATTAAAAGCTAATTAATGTGCATTAGAGCTAATATTTTATTAAAACAATATTTTATTTTATTGTCAATACAGTAAAATTCGCTCTAATGTATTTATTAAAGAGGCCTTTGTCATCATAAAACTGTTTTATAATATTCGTGTGACAGATTCTAAAAGCTACATAAAATTTAAATAAGAGTCTTAATTGTTGTTAACATTTGTTAAACTTAATAAATACTTACTTTCAATAGCAAAGTGATTTAAATTACTTTATATAAGAATTTCTAGCCAAGTCAAAAAAGAAGTCTAAACAAACATTTTGACCATAAAGTACTTGTCAAGCTAAATATTTTACCTTTAATCGTATGCATGCATTACGTTTTTTCTTTTATCAATTTAAGTTAAAACTTCGTGTTTTATATAAGTTTGGCATACTTTTTTTTCTAAGACTCAAAGTTGGACTAATGCTAAGATGTTTTGTTATTTAATGAACTAAAATAGTAAATACTCTTGTAATAACGAACTTATATTTAAAGTAAAACTAAAAAAAACAAGTTGTTTAAAGTTTTGTTTAAATGTTTTAAAGTTTTGACCGCGATTCAACCTTTGATAACTTAGCTTGTTGCTAGTTTTAGTACATAGTAATTGTATAAAAGTTTTTTGTGTTTAGAAAAAAAGTTTTAAAACGTTTATGTAACAAATGAATGTTTAAAGCTAAAAAAAAATCTAGCTATTTAAAAGCTTCTATATAATTAATAAGTGAAGTAAATTTAATAGTAAAATTATAGTAATTTAAAACTAAGTTTATGTTTTTAAAGATGAAATTTTACTTATATGTATGAAAATACATTTTCTTTGCAAATTTAAACAAAGTTTTTTATAAATTTAAATTAGACTAAGATAATTTAAAACTTTTTAATATCTTTACAAAGATTTTTTTTAATATCCAACAATAAAAGTTAATGGTTATCAATGTAAAGATTACGAAAATCTTAACAGTATTCTTTTTATAATAACTACCTTCATTAAGTTTTAACTTAGTTACACAAAAGGTTTACATTAAATTAATTTTAATAACTTAGTATATATAATAAAATAAGTGAAAAATAGTGTTTATAGTATATACATATAGCTTTATTAATAACATTTTTTGAATAATGTATTCTAATATTTGTTAAAAACAATGCTAAGCACTTTTCTTGTGTTTCTTGTTGTTTTTTGGATACTTAATCCGTATACTTTACAGAATTTTTAATGATCCTATTTTTTCTACACAAGCAAAACAAGAATAATGACGATTGAATATATTTTAGTTATTTTTTGCATCTTTTTTACTTCTTCTGTAGCACAACTGGTTAGTATTACTTTGATTTTACAATTTTTTGATAATTTAAATGTGTAACTGTTTAAACATTTTATTTATGTCAATAAAGATCTTTATTTTAATAATTTATTTTTTTTTGTTTGTGAGTTTTGGAAAAAGAGTTAAATTTATTTCTTAACTTTCATGCTTTTACCTTTTTACATACTTACATAAGACTAAAATCAGAACTTTAAGTAACTAAAAAAATATTAAAAAATGAAACACGCTTGTTAGAGCAAAAATTATTAACTTGATTGTTTTTAAGTTTTACTTCTAATGACTTTGTTAATCCGTCATAAAATAGAGCAAACTTAACTTTTATAGAGCATTTCTTCAGCTGGCATTAGTAAGTTTTGCCACCTCTACACATTGTCGCACAAAGGAAATCAGTTTATTCTGTTTGCCGACAAAACTCATACTTTCAGAAAAAATAGACCCAAGCGAGAATGGAATGGTAATTCTAACTGTTAGTTGCTTAGTATTTTTTAAACTACTTATAATAAATCAACGTTATTTTGTATAAGCAAAAAGTCTTTAGCATCAAAAATAAAAAATAAAATAATAGAAAATAAGAGCTGGTAAAACTAAAACATAAACTTGACACGTTTTTTATAGATTTGTAGAAAAATATTTATATAGAGAGTATAAATAACACTGTACAATTTATTTTATAAAAATATTTTTTTCAATTTTTTCGAATAAAAAAATTCAACACAAGTGACTTGTAATTTTACTACTTTACGAAAGCACCAACAAACTTAAAAGTTTTATTCAACATATGGAATAATTTATAAACAGTTTAAACCTTCAAACTAGCTAGCTGAAATCATGAAACATTTAAGTTTTAAATGAAGATTTTTATTTAACTACAAAATTTTCATTACACTTTATTTTGATAAGAATGTATAAGTTATATAAAACTTATGTAAAGTTCTAACTGCTTTCGTTTTAATGAAAGCTCTGTTAATTCATGTTAAAAGGCGCATTTAAAAAAATAATCATCTTGCAGTTATAATTCTTAATGTTTATAGTTTTTAAATATAAATGAAATGCACTTACTCAATGCTATACTGTAAAGTTAAAAAAAATTAATCACAATGTGTAAATATAAAAACAATAAAGATTCTTAAAAAAATAAAAGTTGTATACAATTTCTTTCAACTACAAATAATCTATTTTATACTTAACCATTACTTTTTATTTCTATTTTAGACATGTTCAAAATTATTAATGGAATATCTCGTTATGACAAAAGAGGGAACATAATTTACTCTACAATACGATTGGTGGACATAAAATCAAAAAGAACCTTGTGCCAGACTAGAAAAAACCGTAGAAAACCTGTTTTAAAGGTTTGATACTTTCTTACTGCAACTATTTAAACTTGGAAATTAGATATGTGCACAAACAACTATTTTTTAAACTTTTATCTTAAAGCTATCAATTTTAAACAAACTATCCTTTTACTTATTAAAATGCCTCACAAAATATTTATGTCGCCTTTAAAAGATCTGATCAAATAAGTCACGACTCTTTAAGGCTCATTTAAATTCCAGTCAATTGTCAAATGAATATTTAAGTGATTGTCCCTAAAATTAAGCGTTAAATATGGTTTTCTGCATTTTTCATAAGCCTTTCTCAATCATTATAAGTTTAAATAAATTTAAGAACTTAAATACTTATAATTTAAATTTAGTTCCAGCGATAAAAAACAGTTACGAAATATTTTTTGTTGAAAGTAGTTAAACATTTTTATGTTGACTTATTATACAAGTTAAAAAAAAGATTCAATCGTAAATATTCTAAAACATATTGATATAAATAACAAGGTTTATAACACAAAAACTATATAAAATAAAAATAAATTGTGTGGAAGTTAACTTTTACAAACTTAAACTGTTAAATTATTTTAAAAAGAACTTCAGTAGGTATGTAAAATGATAAATAAGTCATTTATTAACTTTGTTATAAGTACATTTTTATTCAATTTAAATTGAATTTGTTTATAATTTTGTTATAAAAGTCTTTCTTAAAATTTTGTATTGAAAAATATTAAGAAAAAGCATTGCTAAAGGTATATAGTATTTTAAATTACAGCTTATTAATTTATAACTTTGAGTTTTATGAAGTGTCGTCATTATAACAGCTACATAACATTAGAGAATAATGGTAATTCTATAGCGAAACTGAAAAAAAAGTTTAAGCTTACTTAACAATAAACATTTAAAATTTTATATAATATCATAAAAACACTTTAGTAGCAAACTTGTGTACTAACAAAGATTTTTGATTAATTCAAATATAAGGAGATACTTTTTTCTAACTTCAAGAATAAATCGTTTATTTTTGTCAAATAATTTTTCAAAGAAAACATTACGTTCTTTTAAGCCCTTTAGTTAGGAATTAAAAACAAACAGTTATATAAAATTTAATTTGATAAAATATTTTCAGTGTATAAAAAATATTAAAACTTTGTACTAAAAGGACTTAAACGGTTAAAATAAATAAATTTGAACCAGAGAAAAATAAAATCTATATTAAGAGTTGTTTTTTATTGATAAACTTCGATGTATTCTAGTACAACTTGTTTTAGTAACCTACATTATGATATAAGTTTTAATATAAGCTCAACTAAAAAACTTATTAGCTCACTAAAGATTTTCAATCCCGTTTTATTTTAGATTGATATTTGTATGATTATGTACAGAACTGTTAAATGATCAATAAACATAAATAGTTTACATAAAATATATAATTTTTAAACATTAAACTAAAAAAAAAAATTCAGATCTTTTCAGATTATTTTATATTAACATACTAATATCTTTAAAGTCATTTTAAAGGTACAACAATAACTTAAAAAGTATAAGTTGAACATTTTTACGTTTATTATTAGAGTTAAGAGCTAAAATAACTATAAAAAAAGAAAAAAAGTCTTTAAAGAAAAACTACTTTGTTACTTTTTTTTTAAATTATATCTTTATCCAAACTAAGTTTAAATGTTGTTAAAGCACTTATTAGTGTAGAAAAGAATGTTAAGTCGAATATTTAACTTTATTTTATAAATTTATTTTTGAAAAAGCTACTCGAGTTCATACAAGTATACAAATATTTTGTTTAAAAGTTATAAATTTTTTCTATTAACTATATAGTTTATATGTTAGCTAGTTTTTTTTTTGAAGTACTACTAATGTAGAAAAATAATTGTACGATTATCAAGCTTTTCTGCTCACAAAAAACTACAAATATGACTTAATTCATGAACAAAAACTTTCAATATTCGGCTCTTGCTTAAAAATGTTTACATACTACCAGTACTCTTATCATACTTTTTTGAAACTATTTGTGCACTAAAACGACTTTTTGTCAGCAAAAAAAAAAAAAGTTTGTTGCCTCTTTTATAAACTCAAACAGCTTTATAATGTGTGCATGTTAGAAAAATTTTCGCGTTTCAATCAATGTTTTAATTCAATCGAAAACTCCAGAAAGCTCGCTACGCGAAGAGGTTCCCGCGCAAGTGCCAGTACCGCGAGCGCAGCAGGGTGATGCAGGGGGAGCACAGGTACAACTACCACTTCGTCAACGACGCGTACGGCAACTACCTGCAGTGGCGGAGGTGGAAGGTGAGGTACTCCAACAGCAAGGTGCGCAGGTTGAGGAAGAGGATGGCGTTCGTGCCCGAGATATCCTTCCACAAGGACTGCCACCACAGCAACTTCGCGTTGGAGGACGAAAAAATGAAACCAAAGGGAAAAGAGTCGCGAGATAGTGAAGCAAAAGAAGAAGTGAAGTTCGGAGAAAAAAGTCGTAAGAAGTATCACGTCAGGTACAACGATAAGAGAAAAAAGCGGAACCCTTACAAAGAATTAGACGATTCCGTTAACGAGCCTAAGTTTTTCTAGGGAAAGTTTCTAAAGTTCTATTAAAAGCATTAAGAGAGTCACAATTTCAGAAATAAGTATTATAAATTCAAACAATATAAATAACTTCTAAAAGCTTAGAAAATAAGGAACTCTATTTACTTAATTTCTACAGTACTTGTTTAAATTTCTTTACATTTTTATTTATAGGAAATACTTTGTTGTTATTTTTATCAAGTCTTTGATTTTTAAACATTTTAAGTTAGTTTTTCTTAATTTATTTAACCTCTTAGGAAATAGATAAGTTCTTCTTACTTTTTTATTTGTAATTCCTAGTTTCTTATAAACTTTTGTTATCTCTTTACGGCGCTGGATCGCTACACTGTTTTCTTAACATTTGTTTATTTCTGAAAATTTAAGAAGAAGAATTTAGTTATAAAACTTTTATAATTTATTGTGTTTGAGTGAAACTATTTTACAAAACAAGGGTTGTACGTTTTATGTTTGTTTACTAAAAACTTACTATTTCTTTTAAAAAGAGAAAAGTTTAGATGAACAAAAGAATTGTTGTTAATAAAAAAAAAAAATTTCATTTATAAGTATATTGGAAACTTTAAGAAACATTTTTTACTCGTTTATTAGTTCTACTGTTTATTATTTTCATTGTGACATATGTGTAAAAGATTATTTTTATTTCTATAAACATAAAAAAAATTGTTAGTAGTTGACAATCTGTAATCTAACAATATACCAAAAACAATAGTATTGTATATTATCAGTAATTAAAAATTTTATACCTTAAGACAAGTACCAGAGTTATTCACAACTTACAAACTTAAACAGCTGAAAAATTTAAGAATTGAAAACGTATATGTTCTACAGAACAAAACTCTTGTTCTAAGCTAAAAGTTATTTCAGATAAATGATTATGCGACTTCATAAAATCGACTTTATCGTATTGCAAAACATGTATTGAATTTATTGTTTTGGTACTAACTTTTATTAAAACTACATATATACATGTAACTCATTTAAAAGTTCGATTTACTTTATAAAAAAGTTGCTAAAATCTGACAGAGGTACATCCAAACGAAAATGTTAAAAAAACTTTAGAAACTTAAATAATTAATTAGTTTATATATAAGATTTTTAATAAACTACTTTTAATAGATAAGTAGAATAACGAAGTAGTTAGCATTTAAGTTTATTTTAAAAGTACACATAAATATAAGATGCTATTATACGACATTACTAGAGAAAAGCTATTTAAACAAAAAACAAAATGTCTTAGATGCTCGATAACAGTATAATTTATAATGTACTTTTATATTAAAAGTATGTTTATAAAATATTTCCTTCATGACAGTACTTAAAAACTTAAATCTCCATCGAGACGTGTAACAAGTTAAATTAAGAAAAAAAAAGACAAATATAAAATAACTATTTTATTACTATTGTTCATAATATTATAATTCAACAACTTTTTTTACTAGTATAGTTTAGTTTAACAAGGGTATAGAACTTGTAAGCTTTATTTTAAAGGTGGATTGTACGTGTTTTTATATAAAATGATAAAAAAAAGTTTTTGAATGTCTTTTTTTAATTTTAAAACAAAATAATAGTGCTATAAATATGTTTGTGTTTTATTGAAAATAAAATACAAATGTATGACATACTTAATTTATTTCATATTTTATCATTCTTCTTTTTAAGTTATGTTTTTAATCATGCAACGAGCTTTAAAGTATCGCATGTCATTTAGGTTAAAAGAAACTTTAATACGATTTAAAATTTGAAAAAATACTTTTCAAAGCTTTAAAAGACTTTTAATAAAAGTAAATAGAAGTTAAAAGTGACTTAACTTACTTTCTAGTTCCTGCAAATACACAGGCTGTAACAAAGCTTTCGAAGCTTAAAATTAAGGCTAATTAAATAAAGTTAAAGTGGAGTTGCAGTTGGTAAAAAAGAAACCTTTTTTTCTAATCGGTTGACAGGATTCTAGCAAATGTAAAGCTTTAAAATAAAACTTAAAAAATTGTTCAAAACTGAAACTATGGCAGTTGGCGCGAGCTGAAAAGCCATCTGGACAAGATGTAACATCCAAGTGGTGTGCAACTCGATCGTGGATTTCGTGCACCAGGTCCTAGGACCAAGTACTTTGAGCGTCTTACAACCCTCAGTTCTTGCTACTAACACTTTCCTTTCGTCTGATATCACTTTGTGTTGGTCTTGTTTGTTAGTCGGCTCAGGGTTAATAGTTGGTAACTAGCATCCATACCCTTTCCAGCGCCGGTAACTAACCTCGAGCGGTCGTATACTGACACAGGTATGGATCTCTTGCTGCTAGCACTCATACTCAAATATAATTGATTAGTGCTACTAATCGTGTTAGTGAGAGTATGTTACAATTAAACGTACTCTGCAAAAGGTCTAATATATTATAGCCTATAAATAAATGCTAGAGATATAAGTTAAGCTTAACTAAGTTAAATTCTAGTTAGTAAACAAGTACGAATTAACACTTGATGTTTATTGTACAATGTAAAAATCTACGATCTTTGAAAAGAAACTAAGTGACTCGCTAAATGAAAATTAGTGGTATTAGCAAGAATATGAATCAATGCCCAATAACAAATTATGCTTAGTAAACGACTAAAAAGTACGTCTCAAACATAATCAAAAGTAGTGCTCGAAAACTAAGCACATACGCCTACCCCTATGAAAAAACACATTAATGTCCCAGCGCTAACATTAACCAACAACGCTACAACAACAACAAAAACAACAACAACAACCACTTCTACAATAACTAACCACGTTTGACCTCTCTTGCGGTGATTTTTGTACCGTTTTTGCGTTTTTGATAAATCTCTTCCGAACGAGACATGCATTTATGCTTACAGTATTTTTTTGTCGTTTACTAAATTATAAGATATAAAATATGGTCCCCTCCGATAAAATTTTTCACAGAACTAATTAAACTTGCTAAAGCCTTTTTTTTTTGCTCCTCATAACTGTCACCTGCAGAGTATTTAGTGTAAGTTTCAAATTATGGCCTTATTGCCTCCCTTCCCTTTGCAGCTTATGGCGCCCTAACTTTCTAAAATAGCCCACTTTGGGGAGCCCTGGCCTAGTATAAGTTTTAAAACTACATTTAAATACTTCTAAGACTTTTTTTTGCTCTAAACCATCATCTCTAGAATATCTAGTATAATAAGTTTCAAAACTACCCTTAAAAAATCCTCTATTTTTTTGCTCTTTTCCATCAACTCCAAAATATCTAATGTAAGTTTTAAGTCATGGTCTTATGGCCCCTTTACTACTCACGGCCTCTCTTTAGCCCCTTTGCAGCTTATTTGGGAAACCCTATTTTTAAAGAAATGGTTACAAAATTTAAACAAAATAACACAGCAGTTGTCCCAAAAGCTAGGCACACTTACTTTTTTTTTGCAATATTTTAAGACTGACTTTTGCGTTAATTATTTGTTAAATATACTACAGCTTGTTAAAAAAATCATAACCAAAGATATATTAAATGTTATTACTACTTAAAAAAAAGTTTAAACAAAGAATTAAACATTAGTCAGCTAGTAGCCTATCAAGTTATAAATTTAATTTAAACCCCTTTGTATATAGTAATATGTAAGTTGTTTAGTTTATTTATTCACTTCAAGCTGATTGTGTTTTTAAATCTAGTAGTTTCATGTTCAATACCTATGTTAAAGTTTTCAATTTATTTAGTAATTCTAGTACATACAGTTTTAATGCTTAAGGCTGTATATTATAGTATGTAAGAAGCTTGTTTTATTCCTTAACTTTTGAGCCACTAATGTTTTTTGGTTTTAATATAACAGTTTCTCATTCAGTTTTTTAAGAGCCTAAACCCATAGTGTTTATTTAGTATTTTGTACAAATTCTTGATTAACTTTCTAACTAACATAATTTACAATTTACTTATTTTGTTTTGCTTTATAGTATCTTCCATATTTGTTTAACTTTTATTTTTCAGATTTAAATTGTAACTGAAGATCCCTTAAAGGGTGAAACTTAGTTTTGTAAATAAAAATCTTGAATAATTAATCTTGTACAATAAATTGTCGTCACTTTTTGGATACATTATACATAAATCAAGTAGCCTTTTTTTTTTGCTTATTAACGAAGCAACATTTTAAGTTTGTAACGAAACGGAAACGGTTTGTAAACAAGCAGTTTAGAAACCCTGTAAAAAAATATACTGCTAATATTCGATGAATACTAAAAGCTTTATAGCCTTTAGCTTGATTTCTTAGCAGTTACCTTGCGTAACACTGGGTTTTTTAGGTTATATTAGTGATTAACCGAATCTGCTCTAATTTTTAACTAAAACTGCGGGTTGACTTTCCTAAAATGGTGAACAGTAGTCAAAATGAGAAAAAATCCTTGAGGGCCTCAGTTGTTAAAATGGTTGTGTCAATCAATTAAAAATACTATTTCCAAGAAATGTAAAGAAACAAGCAATAGTTAAGCATTAGTAGCTAATAAGTTACGTTCTAATTACAAGTTTTTACAACAAAACCGTATTTTATTACTTAACGTTAGTTTTTAGCGGAAAAGTCACGGGCCGCATACTTACGCTTTACGGGTTGCAATTGACCAGCGGGTTGCAGTCATAGACCGCTGAATTAAATTAAACAAACACTAAATTATTTAAAAATAATCAATTTCGTTTAAAATTTAAACAACTGAAGAAAATAATAAACCGTTTTAGTGCTATGAATAGAAGAAAGTAAAATTGCTTACTAAAGTCAATATACTTTTACGGTCAAATTAAGGAACAAATTCATCAATAAGATCAAAATAAACCTTTTTTTTCTATTAGAATCTTTATCAAAAGCTTTTGTGAATTCTGTAAAAACAAAAAAAAATTGTAAACCTTAACAATATGTGTTCAATTTCCATTTGTAAAAGTATATTGTTTAAATTGTTTTTCTCAATGGCATGCTTGATGCTAATATCTCTTCAGAAGAATTTCTATTGTAAATTCACTTTTTTAATTTCTAGACGTTTTGTTTCTAAAAAAAATATGTACAATCCAAATATTTCGATTCTATTCTTGGGAAAAAATGCCTAGCTTTGCGATATCATAGTATGTTCATTAATCCCCTTTTAACATCAGTGATAGAACGAACAAATTATTTAATTACTATGAACAAACCTGCTGTATTGTTATGTAGAAAAGTTTACTTCAGGGAACTTATGTTCTAATAAAACAAAAAAATATATTATGTCAAATTTAAATCTATTTGTTGATTGCTTGAAGTTTTTAAACAATTTTCTTTTGTTAAAAAATTTGCGTCAAAATACTGAAAAAATACTTAAAAAGCGTAAACATAAGCTTTAATATTGCTATTATAGTTTTGCAAATATTAAAAAAAATTGATTTTAACAAAGTATTTATCGATTTACTTTATACAATTGATAGTACAGTTACTTCATAAAATATATATTGTTAAAAACAAACAACTTTTCACAAGAAGGATTTTTTTTTAATCTAGAACTTAAAAATTTGTGATAGTGATATTATTCTCAAAAACAAAGCGTAATTTCTCAGCAAGGCAACAAAAAGATAAAAACTGAGAAAAAAAATTAAGAAATATTACATTAAAACTAGTGATGTACCGGACTCACTATCCGGGTCCGGCCGGATATTGCCATTTTTGTCTGATATCCGGATCCGGCCGGATCTTGATATAAAAAAAAAAACCGGATCCAGTTCCGATCGGATCTCGATTTAAAAAAAAGATCCGGATCCGGCCGGATCTTGATTTAAAAAAAAGATTCAGATCCGGTTCCGGCCGGATCCTAACAGAGATCCGGCCGATTCGGATCTAGTTAGTAAAAAAGAGCATACAAAAAAGTACAGTAGACTACCGCTTAAGTACGCCCTTTTTTGGTACGCATCACGCCTTAAGTACGCACTTATCAAGAAAGGTAGAATGGCCAACCTGCTGAGTTAGCCTAAGACTTTCACAAATTTTAAACTAGGGTGAGTAATCCTGAGTAGTCTAAGTGGCCAATTGTGACAGTCCTGTTATTAAATGTTAATAAACTAAATACTTATGTAGTGGTTGCAGAAAAGTGAAATGAATAATGATATTTGAGCTGTAATGCTATTAAATTAATAAATCTAGATGACAAAGCTAAAAAAACCTACAAATACAACATAGTTAAGTCATAACTTAATTTAAATGTACGTACCTTGATGTTTTGAAAATGTTTGGTAAGCACAATGTAGTTTGGTACTTTATTTCTAACAAAACAAAATATGGCTTAATATGCTTTTTTATACCATTGACTGACATTGACTTTCTATATTAATAGTATGTATTAATTATGTAGAAACTTTTTATAGACAAATTAAGACACCTTAAAATCTAATTAAAAGTTTTGCAGATTAGAATTATGTATTAAATGTTATTTAAAATATAAAGACTTGTTTATTTGGCTTAACTATTTAGTGGCTAGTTGTAAGAAAGAAAACAAACAAATAAAGTTCATATTATACTGTGTCTTCAAAAAGTACGCACTACCCGTGCTAAGTACGCACTTTTTGGTCGGGTTCAATTTGCGTACTTAAGCGGTAGTGTACTGTATTCTTTTAAAAATCAACCCTGTGTAAATTAAAAAGAGTCATTTTCGTCAGTTAAAATTAAACACCTACCGTGATTGGCTCATTTTGTACACGAGACTAATTAACATTTGTATACATTTAAACTATGAAATAAACATTTCAGAATTTTAACTCTTTACCTATGTTGTAAAATTAAAAACTTTACTACCAAATTGTCAATCTTATGGCTAGCTGTTCTACTGACTATTAAATTAAAGTAATTTTTTCACTTTTTAAAAATCTCATTCTTACTCAGGCTAGTTTATACTCACTCTAGCTAGTTTTTTTTTGACTTAAACAGTGGCAACCCTGCTAGTTTAAAATCTTAGGCTGCCTCAGGCTAGTTTAGTTTTTTATAAATACTCAGTCTAGTTTTAAGATTTTTTGAAGAACTCAGGCTAGTTTTCTTTTAGATTTTGAATGAGTTTGAGCTGATCCAGTTTTCAATATTTTGTGATTTTCTAGTTAATTTTGTTCAAGAACTTGATTTCAAAATTGTTAATTGTAAATATTACCTATAATTGTCAACCTTGTGGCTAGCTGTTCTACTTATTATTAGATTACAGTTTTTTTTTTCAGTTTTTAAAACCTCATTCTGAATCAGGCTAGTTCTACTCAATTTACAGGGTTCCCATATCCCTAGATTTCTCTAGATATCCCTAGATGTTTTCAATTATCCGAAAAAAAACCCTAAATTTCCCTAAATAAAATTGAAAAAATCATGAATTTCCCTAGATTTTACTTTTTTTTTTAGTGCTGGACCAATTTTTATGATATATATATAATATAACCTAATTGACATAATATGACTCACTATCCGGGTCCGGATCCTAATTTGAAAATAAAATCCGGATCCGGTTCCGGCCGGATTCTAATTTGAAAAAACTATCCGGATCCAGCCGGATCCTAATTTGAAAAAAAAGTCCAAATCCGGGTCCGGCCGGACCCGAAATAGTGGGTCCTGTACATCACTAATTGAACCAAATACACAACTATTTTTTTACGTATTTCAACCTACAATTATTACTTTTCCTTTTAGAAATATTTACAGTTAAGCACAAGTTAAAAAAAATAATTAAAAAAAATATCTGTAAAATTTTATTAAGCTGCATGAGCAATATTAAGAAATTAATCAAAAAACATAATTGAAAATATTTAAAAACAAAAAACGATGAAGAAAGCAAAAACTTTTCAACTGTCGAACAAAAAATAAATGTCCTCTCAATAACAAATGCTTAGTTGAAAATGTCATCTATAAAGCAACAATCAGATGAGATAACGAAACAAAAAACTATTTGGGATCAACGGGTTGGACTTTCAAAAAAAGATGGTACAACCATATCAGTGATTTCAAAAACTACAAAGAAAACGGCACAGAAATATCGAAATAAATCAGGAAACTTAAAATAACAACATTGACTATAAAATAGACTGGGAAATAATCCACCAAATTGGCAAAGCCAAAAACCCACAAAGCATTTGCAGTACTTGCACACTAGAAAAAGTCACGATTGCCAAAGCTGACAGAAGGGATAACTTAAATAAACGGTACGAACTCTTTTGTTCCTGCCCGCACTTCAAAAAACTCCACTTTAAAACTTAAATTGTTCGTAATATAGGTTTTATGCATGCTCTTAAAAAAAATTATGTAGTTACTACTTTCTTGAAACTAAAAGTTTTTATGAAAGGAATTTAAACAAAATTTCAAGTTTTGATAGTTATTACAAGTATAAAATTGTTTAAATTTTCCATAGTTACGTCACTATTAAAATAAGCTACATTAAAATGCATCTCAACTTAAAGCTCACTTACAACTATTAACTGCATTTTTATTTAAGCACCGTTTATTTGAAAATTAACTAGAAGAAAATAGAAAGCTACATATAGTTGTTATATTGATTTAGACAATTAACTAAAATTTAAACTTTACCATAAATCCAATCTTGATATTAAAATCTAATTTGTTTTGAAGCAAAAATTTTAAGTAAACATTTGTTTTTTTTTATTGTTTAAACTTTAAATACTATTTTTCATGAATGTTACGTATCTTATAGATTTTTTATTTAAGCACTGACGAGGTTTTTGACCGAAACTTAGTTTGCAAAATAAAGTCTTGGAAGAATAAATTTATTATTTTTCCTCTAGTAGTTGAGATCTCTTTATTTGTTTTCTTAAAATCAAAACATATAATATTTACAGTTATGTAAAAACAGCTTAGTTTGTATACATTTTTTAACTCATGGTTTTTTCGACTCTACTTTTGATTAGTATAATAATTTTACACTTCTGGTTATAATTAAACCTGTATTAATTGTTAAAATTGTAAGTTAAGAAATAGAAAATATTCAAACTGTAAAAGTATTGTTATTATGGAACTACTCCTGGACTACACTTAGTTACCCTGTATTTTTCTTCCTTTTATATTAATAAAATTCATATAATGTAAACAAGTACACTGCCGAAATCTTTTTATACGTTAAGTTGTAGTTCAATTCATAAAAATGTTTTAGCTGTAGTAATTGATTTGTGAAACTGAATTAAAAACTACCAGAGCTGACATACTCTATTACTCGTACCTTAAAAATAGATAAAACTTTAGCGTCTTGTGTATTTGCTAAGGCGTAGCATAAAAATACTGAAATAAAACTTTATCGCAATAATAGCAAGAAATCAAAAAATTAATTATAACTAATATAATTAAGAGCGTATGTTAACTACGAGCTGACAAAAAAATTTAGTGCTGTAAGTAGTCTGAAGTAAACCTGTATTGCAGTCTACTATTAATTATGTACAAAAAATAAAACAATTTAAGACTTAATTAAACAACACATAACGTTATAAACAGTTTATTAGTTCGGTTAACAATAACATGGTTAGCAGTTAAGTATTATATTTTCAAAAATATGTTCACTTGATGCAAAATCATAAATTCAGTGGCACTGAAGAGACAATAATTAAAAGTGTTTACAAAATTTAAATGTTACAAAAATAAGATGTTTCGAAAATATATAGATTAATAAAAATATATGTCATAATGTAACCATGTTCAAGTAACGAAAATACATTAACATGATTTTAAAGCGTAGTGAGTCATTAATGATGGAAAAAACAAAATTATTGATTTAGTAGGCGGATTTTATGAGAACATACATTTCTAAATGTAAGTTTCAGCACCATACATATTATAAAATAAATAAATTTCAAGTCCACAACTAAGTTTTATTTTCTTAAATGAAACGTAATGCCTGATAATAGTTTTAAATTATCAATAGGAAAACAGAAAACAAATGAAAGGCATTGTACTTGTGTATTTTTACTTTTAACAATAAACAAACGTCTTCTTAAACATTTCCAAGCTCGTTTATTATGACAAATCAAAACCGTGCAGTAAATAAAGACACGATAAATTTTGTGTTGTTTTTAATACCAGTAGTTCATTTGGAACAACGCTAAAAAGTTTTTATTTAAAATATAAAAGTAAAAAATTATAAACAAGTAAACTTTTAGGCGTTTTAAAAGTTACTGTGTGAAAGAGCACATCTTTTAGTAACGAAAGGTAAACATTAATGACAGTTTTGTGCGAGTGTGACGAAAGATCGATACGAGTTATCAGTAAACCGGATTTGTAGACACAAGGTAAATTGATTTGTACGAAACGCAACTTATGTATACTTTTATATGAAAACTGCAATGAAACTTAGATGATTTTTGCTCAACTGTATGAAGCAATTCGTGATAAATGTAATTATTTGGTCATTTTGTTTCAAATATAAATTTAATTAAGTAATACCAAACGCTTGTATTAAAAGTAAAACTACGATTGCTTTCTCTCAAATGATAAAAACCATTTAAATATGTTTAAAACAATTTTCAGTTGTTTAAAATGAATATGCAAAAAAGTTGCAAACTTAATTTTTTTTTTTTTTTCTAACCACCTTTAAACCATAAATATTTAAACTATTACTTTTAAGGTAATTTTCGGAATTATAAGGAATATTTAAATTAACAATACTTTGTTTTGTACTTTTTTCTTTTTGATCAGCAAAAACATAATTTTAGTTGAAGTTTAGTAAAAATACAACTTATTATTCAGTTAAGCAAGCTCGTATTTAAATTAAGGCAACAACAATAGTTCAAAACAACGTCTGTGTAAAAAAATTAAATGATGTACCAAGTAATTTAAATTCAGTGAAAAAAATCATGAGACAACAGAAACATTTTTCAATTTTGGCAAAACATAAACTTTTCACCTGAATTTTCATCTAACTAATCGAGAACGTTGCCGAACTGCTGCGCTCGCTCTAAACTCGACTTTCTCTTCACCTGTGGCGACGCGTCGCACGACGACCTCAGAGTGACGTCACGATCTCTTTCCGCGAACTGCTGCGGAGGGGGAGGAGGGCTTTTCACAAGACCCTCAAGTAATAACACGCTCCCTTCGGCCCCCTCGCTCACGTTGTCATGGGGACTCGATGACGTCAGCAGGTTCTTGAGCCTTTCTCCCTCCGCGCTCGGGTCCTCACCGAAGATGTCCTCCAGCAGCTCAACCTCCTTGTTTTTGACCGGCGGAAGTTCCGTTTTTTCCGCATCGTTGAACGAAAGCAGGAGGTCAGGCTGGGAAGGTGAGACGACGTCATCGCGACGAACTGTGGCGTCATTGTAAGATGTTACGTCATCGTGGTGGTGGAGGGTGGAGTCCCACTCGAGGTCGACTCCTTCGACTTCTTCTTGCTCTTCTTCCGTGTGATCTTCGGCTGTTTACATTTGAGTTGAATTAACTAAAAAAATATACTTTTGAACTATTTAATTACTTTTTAAATATTACGACTATAGTTAAAAATAAAAATTAAATATATAATAAGGTCTTGAAATTTATAACTTAAAAACTTGGTCATAAACTTCACGATCAAACAACTAAGTTATATGTTTTATATAAAATAGCTAACTTTCAACATTTTCTTCAACATGCAACTCAACTTCGGCCACTTCTCCTTCGTCATCCAGCAGCGACACTTTCTCCTCGCCGTAAGCCTCCTCCTTCCTGGCCTGATGACGTGGCGTGCTCTCATTGGTCGACGAAACAGCTTTCTTCGGGCTTCCCGTCAACGGCTTCTTAAACTCAAAATCCTCCGGGCTCGAAGGGCGTTCTTCCTCCTCTGTTGGTTGCACCTCAGGTTTCCTTTCAGAGAATTTTTGGATTTCCGTCTTTTTTTTGAGGCGGTTCTTCTTCACCGGCATGGAGTAGACGCCGTAAGCTCCTCCCGCAGAATTCTCCTCCTCCTCGTAATAACCGGTTTTATTTTGGGGTACTTCCCTGGTGGGCAGCATCTGCCATATGGAGTCGGGCTGAGCGGGCGGTATGTTATCGGGCGCGCGCTGTTGCCACGGAGACGAGTCTTGTTGCTGGGGAGGGAATTTTTTGGAATTAGCAATCGGTGTTGGGGGAGGCGGGAGCTTGTTGATAGCTGTGTTGGTTTTGTTTGGTTGAAATGTTTATATCAGTTTATGTAGATTTCTTATAAAAAAAGCAGTATTTAGCTTTTTTAAAACGAAACTTGAGCTCTTGACTTGAGCTCTGACTTTCTGATTAATTTTAAAAATGATAAGTAAGACAAATAAAAAAATGTGTTAAGTTTTTTAGACACATTTTCAACTAGACAGCACGAAGAATTAAAGTTATAAACTATATATTTAAACTATTTATTATAATCATAAGAACAAAATAGGTGTAAGTTTTATAGTTTAATTACCAAATTTTATGTTGTTTTCTTCAGGATTATTCGTATCGTCATCTAGGTTCATGTGAACGTTTTCGGTTTTTTCCAGCACCTTTGCCAGATCTTGCACAGACACTTCGTTCTATAAACAAAAGTGTGACTTCGTACTTAATACAAATTTAAAAAACTAATAAATGGAATATGTTTAACAAATTTAAGTAGTTAAGTAATACAACATAAAATTTTAAAATGAATACAAATCTTTAAAGCTTAATTAAAATTCTGCATAAACTATAAAATAAATGATCATAAATTTATGTTTTCTTATTAGTAAGAAAAAGTTTAAACTAATAGTTTTTATAGGTCTACATAACATGCTTTTAAACTTTACAAAGTAACAGCTGTAACTAATAAAAACATTTTTAATTGGAATTTCTTCATCACTAGCTTCGTCAATTTCTTCATACGGATTTATGTACTCGTTGTAATGCTGAAGCGCAACTGATGAAGTTTCTTCCACTCGTCTCCTCAATTCATCGGGTAACTAAAGTTTTTGTCTAGTTTAACTGCTATGTCACAATTTATTCACTTCATAAAGTTTTCATCAAGATTGAAATCAAAAGTAACCACTAAATAATTCAATAAACTTTAAGAAGTTTAAATTTTCGGCAGTAATCTAACTTTTTATATCTAATTGCAAGTTTACCACGACTAAATATTAAGATACTATATATTTAATATATAAACATTAATTTGATTATCATTCAGATAAAACAAACTTCTTCTTTCTTTTTAACTTTGTAACTGGACTCGTTACATTTCAGCAGTCCAACAGCCAAGTTGCAGTCTTTTCGCAGTCTTTCCTGCAAAATATTAGTTGATATAAGCAAGTTAAAACAAAAACTAAAAAGTCGAACATGACTAACTTACAAAGTAAGCCTTGTAATTAAGAGCTTAACTACGTTCTAACGATTTATTCTTTTTAAAAGAGGTGACTATGAAAGTTTAAAATTTTTGTGAAAAGGTTATATAACTTTCTTTAAAAGTATAAATATTCTAATAACAGTACTTAAGATAAGTGCAAAAACGCTTAAATTAAAACAAAACCCAAAAAATTTATTATAAAACAAATAAACTATCTGCAAAACTAATTAAACAGGGTAGTAAAAAAATACAATATTTTATTAAAGCATAACTTAATAAAAACTTACATTTTCTTGCTGTAGCTTTGTGTATGCAATCTTACTTTCATATAAACTTTGAGTTTCTTTATCCTTGCTCGCGGCTAGCAATTTGTTTTGTTCTTCAAGATGTATAATCTGTATTTTTATTTACTTTTTACTGATTAATACTAAAATATTTAGTGTAATTTATTGTACAGTAACCTCTCGCTTATTTACGCACATTGTTTCCACAGAAAAAGTGCGTAAAGATATGAGAGATCGTAAAGATACGAGAGGTACCAAATATTTACTATAATGGCTGTTTTTTGATAATGCTTCTAGTTAAAAGCATACTGGGGACTTTTCCACTTATAACAATTTGTTTGTTTTGTTTATATGTATAAAAACAAAAGATAAAACTATACAGGTATTAAAAAAAAACGAATTTAAGTTTATATAAAATAATGTTACTTGTAGAGGAATTTAAATAATTTTAATGGAATATATGTTGGAGTAACTGGTGCTGGTGAGCATCACGAAGAATTGAAGGCAACGTGCGAAAAACTTCAACGCTTGCTGTGTTACAGACAATAAACTTAAACTAAAAAAAAGCGTCAAATTAAAACAAGTGATATTTTTACTAAAAAAAACAATTCATATTTGTGTTCAGTGTAAGCTCTATATTTATTGAGTATCACTCCTACTTTTTGCTTGGAAGTTTTATTAGATTTATTTTTTAGATTTGTGTTCATATATAGGGCAAGAGTGCTGTATTATTTATTTGTGTTATAAAATTTCATTATTTAACACAGTCATATTTCTTTTAGAATTTTAACTTAATCTCTTATTGTTAACAAAATTGCTGATATACTAATAACTTTAAGTTTTTCAATTAGTCAAGGAACATAAGTTTACAAAGTCTAAATATATAGTGAGGTGAGCTAGCATTTAAAAACATACTTTTAGTTAAAAATTCACAGTAAACTTAATTTGTGCAATATTAAAAAAATCTTTTTAAGTTTTTAGAATTCTAAAATGCGTAACGTCAAGAGTGCGTAAAGATGCGAGAGGTTACTGTAGTAATTAATCAACCAGCCAATGCAATATAGTATCAAAAAGTTGTAGCAGGTATAATTGATTAATTATATTCTCATTTTAAGGTCAAAATTTATTAAAGTAAATCAACCGTTGATTCCTTTTCTCTTAGTTGTCTTGAAGCATTCATCAATGAGTCATTTTTCATTTTCAGCCTGTAAAAACATTTATTAAATAAATTAGTAAAACTATTTGAAGGGCTTTATCAAAAACTCTAAATGTTATACTTTTTTTTTTGATAAGTTTAACTACTACAAAAATTAGTTAAAGGTATAGAAAGTTTATTCGTATAAACACGTTTTTTGTTTGGTAAGTATTTAAGCAAAGCAAAGATAAATATTTAACAAAGCTAAATTAAGAGTTTACTAGTAAAAAAAAATAAAGCAGTCTATTTTAATTCCTTAAATGAATATTTTGAATAAATTTTATAGGCTTTTTTATGTACGATTATTCATTAGTTGAAATAAAAACCATTTAAAAAATATTCATATATTTCTTTGAACTCAACTTTTTTTATTGTTAACAATATGTAGATAGGATACTAAAACCTAAGCCATAAATAATTTCAACAGTTTTCATATAGGATAGCTTATAAACACCTTTCAAAAAATCATACAAACTTTTAAGTTTTCAATATTCTCTTCTGAAAATTAAAAAGTGTTTTTAAGTAGTACTTGAAATAAAAAAGACTTAGACCGACAATTAAAATAATGCTCTTTAAAAGTTAATTATCCCATAATCAAACTCTTGCTTATAAAACGAATCGATCTCATTACAGCTTTATTAGTTTAGCAACAAAACAACTAACTAAAAACAGAAATAACTGTATCAAGACAAATACAATTTAAACTAACGAAGCATAGCTTTTGTTAAGAGCATTGTTTTTTTCTTCTAAAATACGGATCTGACCTTCCAAATACTCTTTAGTTTGTGAGTGTTCAGCTTCAAAAATTTCGTATTTTCTTGTCAAGGCGTGCACTTTGAGTCTTAACTTCTCATTTTCAATTTCAATAGATCTAAAAATTGTATTATTATTTTAAGCAAAACATGCTGAAAACATGCTGAAAACATAACAAATTAATGAAACTTTTCATGTACTAGAACTGCTTAGTAAACTTTGTTTAACTCAAACAAAAAACTAACTTAAATTATATCAAACCCATGGTTAAGATGCATACGTTTTACAAATAAACCTATAAAGTACATAAGTACTTTAACTTTTTTGTGTTGACACCAAATGCATTGATGTGTTTGAAAACAACTAGTTAAATCAGGATAACTGATTAAAATTTTTTTTAAATTTTGTTAAACAAATATTACATGTGCTTTTATCAACTTTTTTTGCTTATATAATCAAAGTTGCCACAATTAACTCTAAAATTAGTTTACTGAATTGACAAAAAAAAGTTACAAAGTTTAGAAAATTCTTTATAAAAAAACTAGTCTTGAAAAATTAGATATGATCTACTCGCACTTTCAATAGTTTTATTTTTAGGTTGTTTAGTATAACAAATAATTAAAAAAAATATTAGACACATTGCATTTATAAATGTTTTATTTAATAACATTGTAAAATATTTTAAGCTGAAACTTTTCAATAATATACATTAGCAATTTAAATGTTAAATTAACAAGAATGGTGTAATGCGTTGAAGTTATCAAAGTAATAGTTGGATATTCACTATTAATTAAAATTTATTTATTCAATTATCAAGTAGTCTTTCGTTAAGTAAACTGAACAATAAACAATAAACTAACAAGTGCTAAACAAAACATAACTTAATATTTCAATTACTTATATAAATCAACTGTTGTTTGCAAAGCTTAAGGTTATAGGTCTTTATAAATATAGATTCATTTGCATTTAAACAAGAATTGTGTCCTTTAACTAATACTGAAAATCTACATCATGATAATAATGAAAACATTCAGGATTTTTTGTCAGGAGATCACCAATAGCAGACAAACTTTTGTTAGAAATTTCGATCTCGTTTTCAACCAATTTGGAATATTCTGACTATTTTTATTTTTCTTATCTTTTTATTTCATTAGTTATTTTTGATCCCTTTTTTTTTGTTTATCTGATAAATTTTAATTAATTCTAGCGTAATGTATATCAATAGACATTGCTAAATAAATAATAATTACATTAGTTTTGTTACAAAAAATCTAGTTTGCATAGAACTATAAAACCAAAAATTAAAAAGACGAATCAATATTTACTAAAGTTGATGACGTTTATATATTTTAAAAGTAGCACAGCTGAATTTTATCAATTTTATTTCTATTAGACAACTCAAATACAACTAACGTTTTTTAATGTTAGAATTTTTAGCTCAATTATATGCTAAGCATCATTTTGTTTTCTATTTTAGAAACCACAAACTTTATTTTCTAAATGTAATAAATCTTCAATATTCCACAATTTAGAGCGATTTAGACTGACATTTTGCTAACTTTTGTTGGTTGGCTTATAACTGAATAAAACAACACAACCTTTAAGATTATTTCTAACTTTGTAATTTATTATTAACAAAACATTTTAGTACAATTTTGTTTTGTTAATTTCAAAGTTTGTACTTAATTATACTTGGCCTCCAGAAAATGTCATAAAATTTTTAGTATTCAGAACTTGAGCTGTTATTAAAGTGTTACATATTTAAAATTTTATTTCCAGAGTGCTAGTTCACACCTTCTTATTTTTTTAAATAACTCTAATTACAGCAGCAGTAATTTACCCAATTTATGATACTGCCCTTAGGCATGCATTCTAGAATTTCTTGCAAAGAGGTGAGTATCAGAAAAGTACATTTATGGTAAGGAAGTTATAACATCTACTCAAAACAAAAACAATCTGAATTTTATTTTAGAAGTTCAGAAACTTTCAAGCATTTGTGCTGACGAATACTGACATTTTGCCAATATTGCTTTAATTTTAGTAAACTAAGGCTAAGAAAATCAAGTACTTTTTATAAGAAATTCACAATTAATAAAATAATTTACAATAAGATCTTAAATTTTCAGGTATTGGAACAGACGAAACTTACACTTTGCCAGATTAAAAAAAAAAAAATTATTTAGCCTGACTCGTAAGAACCCTGAACACTTAGCTTAGAAGCATAAGTAGCTATATTTGACCAAAAAACTAAATTTCTTATCAACTAACTTAAATAAATAAAATAACTAATTTTGAGCTTTAATCTCTAACAGTTTACAATATAAACATATACACTGCTTTGAAAAGGAGAGATCTTAAATGGATTTACCATTGTAGATTTCTAACTGTAAGCAATAGCTACTGACGGGCTTATGTTTTTATGACTATAAAAGACAGGTGGCTATGAATAGTCAAGCCGCAAAAATTAAAAAAAATAAATAAAAAACTTAACTAATAAAGGAGTGGGGAGGTTATATTTTTAATTAAGGCCAAGACACAATTCTGAAAACGAGTTTTGAAAAACCCTGATCTAAGATGAAACATACATTTTAAAAGTGTTAAACGTATGAAAAACTAACTTATAGTTGAAAAGTTTTAGTTTTTTCAAAAATTAGTTCTTGTGAAATGTTAAAATCAGTTGTTACACTTTTAAACAATAATAAAAATTTTAAAGAAAATGTCTAAAAAAATTAAAACAACTTTTTGACAATCACTTAAGGACTAACATTTTTAATCACAAAAGCATAACTTGTAACAAACAGATTTCAACAACCAAAACAGATAATTTTCACGATGCAAAACAGAAATACTTTAAAGTTTGTAAAACAGAACATTGTTTTAGAAATACTTTAAAATAAACATTCTAAATTTAGAGAAACAAACTACAGATGCAAAGTAATTAAATATAAATAACAAATGTATTTAAAAAAACTACATTTAAACTTATAAACAATTATATACAATACTTAAAGCTCTAATTTAAACTTAAGTATAATTTTAGAGCTTGAAAATAATTTAGTCTTATAAAAACTTGGGTTGAAGTGGAATAATAAAAATTAAAATGTAAAAATGCAGTACTCTTTACTAATCAATTAGTTTTCACTAAGTAAAGCTCTTTCAGTATTCTAAATTTATAAGTTTTCTTATGCTTTAATTATTCACTAAATAATTTTAAACTAAGAACATTCAAAAAACATATGAATAAATTTTAAATATTTACTACATTACTTTATTTTTCACACTCAGTTTATCATATTTTTCAAAAACTACCTTTAATAGACTTAGATTTTTTTTGAAAGCTTTAATCTAATATACAATATAAGTCTATATAATTCTTAATTTAATTTATCTAAGCTAAAAGTTAAACATAAAACTCTAAATAAGAATTGTTAAATCATCAAATTATGAAAGAGCAGTAAATATTCAAACTACTTAAACAGAAAATTTGATAAACGCAAAGTTACGTATTTTTAAAACGTACGTTTTTTAACAGCGCAAGGCAGTGTGCATAAAATATCTTTAATAAATAAGATGTTTCAATGAGTAATAAAAATGCTTAAAGTGTAAGTTTAATATTTATTTTATTTAAATTATAAAATTTTGTTGAAAATTATTTTATTTAAAAAAAATACAATCAAACAAACAATGTATTTATTAAAAAACATATCATTTAAACAACTTTTTTAAACAAGAATTTTCTAGAGTGTCAATATACCATGAGATGCATTATATGAAAAAAGAACAGTAATATAAAAATTATGTCAATTATTTCTTATTTAAAACTAGCTACAACATTATTTTAAAAGCTAACTAACGATTTAGGCTCTAAACTTTCAGGCTTTCTTCGAGACTGAACAAGATACTCCTGAAAAATAAAACTTTTTATAATTAGTATAAATAACATTTAATAAGACTTTTTTATATCTTAAAAAAACTAAAGTGTCTGTTTACAAAACGCTGAATTAGTTAAAAAAAAATTTTCATAAAAGTATGTTCAGGTTCATTTTGTTTTTCAACAGAGTTTTTACAAATAATTAAATATTATACTTATTTTTATAAAATAAATTTGTAAGTAAACAATTTTAAGTTAGTACTGAAATACTTTATTAAACAGCAAAATTGTTTTAAATAAGTGCAATAATTCAGCAAACAACTTATATAAACTACACAGGCTATATTTTTAATTAACTTACAGATGCTTTCCGATATGGCCTAGCCTTAGTACCATTTGAAGCCATAGATGAAACTAAATTAAAAAACGGAAAACAACTTTACTAAATTTAACTTCTGTTTCAAATGTAATAACTTTTATTAAAACAAGTTTTATAGTATTTTTAATTTGTTTGGTCTTAAAACAAGTCTTTAAAATGTTTAAAAGCATCATATATTTTGACTTAAAGAATTCAAATGAAAAAATTTTTACTCTATTAGAGATCTTTAGTTTAAATAAATTTATAAAAATATAGTCACCTCTTGCAAATCTATGCACATTGTGACCCTAGCAAAAGTGTGTAACTTAATGACAGAATGTAACTAAACAGAGGTAGCAAATATACCTGCATTACTAACTGTTTTCTTATAATGCATTTAGTTAAATACAGTTTGGTGACTTTTCAACTTTTTTGTCTACATAAATAGTTTTCATTCAAGTTATAAAATATTTGAGAGATTTTAAATAATAATACAAAGTTTATTAATTATACTTTCTTCCTTGCCAACCTAAGATTAAACTTGTCTTGCATGGTATTAGAGAAAGATCAGGCTTAAAATGAGAGTTTTATTGAGTTCCAATGAAATCTTATGCCATAATTATTGTGAGGAACCAAACATTGTACCTTGTTTGATTTAAAGGTATAAAAGGGGGCTAAGACAGCTAAAAATTTAAGAGCAAAGTTAAGTTATATATTTCAATAGATTCCTTTTTGAAGGCACAAACCGAAAATTCAGAAATTTTAAATTAGTTAAAAATCAATTTCACAATTAAATGTGTATCCAAATTTCAAGGAACATAGTTTTACAAAATCTAAACAAAATAGAGGTAAGTTAAAAATTTTAAAAAATATTAAACATTTTACTATAAAAAATTACAATACTAAAGAGTTTAATCTTTTTTTTGAGAATTATTAAATATGCTTTACTAAACGGGAGTGCGTAACCAAACAAGTGTGCAGATTTGCAAGAGGTGACTGTACAACTAAAATTTTAACAAAAAATGCTGGTGCACAACTGTTCAAATTTGGACAACTTACATTAAAAAAAAATATTGGAATACAACTAAAAAACTACTACATATTTTGCAAAAACAAAAAGAGTGGTTTTAGATTTCATAAATATTTACTAACACTTTTATCATTTTTGCAAAGTTATAAATATTTTTTAGATATGCTTAAAATAAGTTATTAAGGGTATAGGGGGGGGGGGGTAAACACCCTTTTTTTTAAATTTGATCTTATTTTATATAGTTTTTACTAAGCTACAAGACACTTTTTACAGATTTAAAAAATTCAAAATAATTTTTGAGATAAAGCTGGTCAAAGTTGGAGGCAACAATAGGATCCTTATGGGAGGCGCAAACTAAAACAGCAAATAACTAGAAATCACTAAAAATCTATCTTCTCCTATGTTTTTTGAGATAAAAACCTCAAACTTTTAGGAAATGTTCCTTGCAATATTTAATAAATTCTATAGGAACAAAATTTTAAAAAGATTCAAAAATAAAAAAATTATAACTGTTTTAAATTTAATTAGTTTGTAAACCGTTTTTTTTTGTTTATTTTTTGTGTAAAATTTTTATTTTTTAATTTTTTTTAAATTCTTTCCAACAGATTTTTTAAAATATATCAAGGAACATTTCCTAAAAGTTTGAGGTATTTATCTCAAAAAACATAGGAGAAGATAGATTTTTAGTGATTTCTAGTTATTTGCTGTTTTAGTTTGCACCTCTCATAAGGATCCTATTGTTGCCTCTGACTTTGACCTGCTATATCTCAAAAATTATTTTGAATTTTTCAAATCTGTAAAAAGTGCTTTGTAGCTAAGTAAAAACTATATAAAATAAGATCAAATTTCAAAAAAAAAGGTGTTTGCCCTTAAGTATAGTAACTTTTAGTACTTCTTAAAATTTACTTTTTATATTTTTTTTAATCTCATAACCTTACTAGTTAGACCTACAACTGCTCTCTTTTTTTTAATATGTGTTTCTTTTCAAGTTGTGTGGCACTTTAATTTTTTTTTAGAGTTTAAATTGTCATGTAACCAAAAAATTGAAGACAAAACAACAACTATGTTATCAAATTAAAGAAAATATTACATAAGATATATTTAAATCTTAAGTAAAGACAATCTATTTAGTGCTTAAACAGAGTTCGAAAATCTCCTAATTGTTGTCTAAATATTGTATCTCTTTTAGACATATTTAAATTGAAAAGTTAACTTCTTTATTTTAAAAATAAATTTTTGTAGGCATAAAAAATATATAGAACAAAATGTTTTCAAATATAACTTTAAAAAAAGTTTATAATAAATAATTTTAAAGATAAGTTTGCTTCCAAAGATGGTAAATGTCTATTACTCTTATGTCTATTACTAACAAGACTTAACAAAAGATTTTTTAAATTGTAATAACTGTCCTTTTTAGAATCTTGCTTTTTTTTCAGATTTTTTTAATTAAAAATGTTTTGAATATAAAATCAAGTGTATTACTTTTTAAAACATATATAAAATGATAGCTTCTTTCTACAAAACTAATTTAAAAATTAAAGTAGGATATTATTATTATTGAAAACTAACTACACAGTTATGTTAATAAATAAAAATTTGGTTTAAATTATCTTAATATGGTTTATTAAACACTTGAAAGACTGATATCATTAGAATAAAGAAATGAAGTACATTTTTAAAAGAATTAAATACTTATAAACTAAGGGAAACTGTTTAAATTGATTAAACCTTCATTTTTATAACATGTTGATAACTTTTCAAAAAAATAATTTGAACACAAATAATATTATGAACTGTATTTAAGTCATTACACTAAAGGAGGGCAGATTTTACAGAAATTATTTGATTTGAAAAGTCTTCATAGGAAATATGAATTAATATATTTTTAATACAGAAATTTGACAGCTTTTAAAATGCAAAATTGTTTGATACAGATTTTTATAATGTTAAAACTGAGAAATTATTTGGATAGAAACACTTTGAAAATGCTATTTGTTTTATTCTCATATTCAGTATTGTATATCTGTTTGGGATAGTGCTGCTAGTTGTCATTTGAAACTAATTGTTAGTATTCAAAAAATAATTGTTAGATATGTTTGTCACTTGCCTGCTATGACTATTGTAAATGTCCTTAAAAATAGTGTCTAATAGAGACAATTACTTTGACAAAATTAGAGGTTGACCACAGCTACTTTAATCCAGTTAGTATTGTTCATACGCACATTACAAGACATAAGAAATTAATAACTTTGTAGTTGAAAGACTTAGAACAGTGCTTGACCTATACTTCTTCAGGTATTTGGGTCCTAAGTTGTGGTCTAGTGTTTCAGAAAACTTTAAAACTAAAAAAAAGGATGTGTTTTAATAAAGCTACAACTTTAAACTTTAATTAGAGATATAACAGTAAAATAGTTGTGTAACACTTTTTTTAGTTAAAATGGTCTTTTAGATAGCTTAATTTATTTATTATAATACTTATTTTATGTGCTTTGTCAGCATTAAATTGCGGGTTCAGTCTAGTTGTAGTGATCTCATAGTTTGATTATTGGTTTAATTTTCTTATAGCTTTATAGAACACTTGCTTGGGGTTTAAGTTTCAAGATTTTCAAACTAATAATGATTTTTATTATTAAAATTCCTTGTGAGCGGATTTGTCAAAATGCTAACGTAATTATGTTAATTGAGCAAACTTTTATTTGTTTTAAATTAAAACTTTTTAAATTTGAGATGTTAAATAATTTTGTTTTAACACTCTATGAGAACTGTAATAATTACTAAAAAACTAAATTAAGCTTATACTTCAAACTTTTAGATACAAAAATCTCAATTCTATCTATTTTTCAAAAGTTGTTTTTAGTCTCAAAAGTACATCCTGTGTTGCTTTTACTGATGTCAACATTGAAGACAAGAGAGCTCTCTTAAAACTTGTTGAAACGATAGGGACCAACTACATCAACAGATTTGAAGAGATTAGCAAAAACTGGGGAGGTGGTATCATGGGTAACAAATCCGAGGCCAAGATCCAAAGCTCAAAAACTCCATCAAAAGGAACTTAAACAGAAAGCTAACCACATGTAATTTTTCCTTGCTTTGCATAGTCAATAAACATTGCAGACACAGAAAACGTTTATTTGGTAATTTCCTTGGATGATGTCGCACCAATATCAAAGTGAAAATATTTTACACTTTTAATTTTACACTCTGATATGACAAGTTTAGAAATGAAAATCTATAAATCTAAACCTTCATTATAGAGACTGTAAGGTAAATAAATAAAAACAAAGCTACCGATCATGGGTAAGGGTTAGGGGTAACAGTGATAGTAAAAATAATAAAAATTGTTTTAAGAAAAGAAAATTGAAAGAAAAACTATTAAACAAAAAAAAAAGTTACCAATCAAGAATAAGAGTTAGGGGTAACAGTGATAATAAAAATAAAAAATTAACTAATAAAAATTATTTAAAAAAAGTTTTCTGTTTAAATTTGAGTAATTGTGTACCTTATATTTCAACTCTATATAATAGGCCTTAACATATATATATATTAATCTTATCAAAGTATAAAATTGAAAGTGTAAAATATTTTCACTTTGATATTGTTGGTGCAACATCATCCTAGGAAATTACCGTTTATGGTTGCAAGGGGTAGAGTTTGAGACTGATGCTTTAAAAAAATAAAAATACTAGAGATTTCTGTATTTAGACCATATCCACCTGCTTTACATTGCCCTACCCTACTTTACAACATTACGATATTTCATTAAATTATGTTTAAAAATTACTGTTGTGTAGTTCAATGACTAAAAAATCTTCCACCACACTTCTTCATATTGTTCACATTGTATTTTTTTCTTTCTTAATTGTAAATCTAAAAAAATTATTTTTGATTCTGTACTACATATATGGTAATCCCCAAAGAGAGTACTGTATATGTTTAACAAAAACAGTAAAAACTAACTAATATTTAACTTAAAATTAAGGGTCGGCTGCAGTTTTTTTACAACATCATGCAAACGAGGAAAAGTAACATAACAGCAGCATATAAAAGTTATTTAAACCCCTAATACTACCCAGTTTAACCTAATTCATTCGTTTAATTTCTACCCTTATCCCAAACCCTTAGACCTTCAATGTCATCAGTTTTTCTCATTATACAGTTGTAAGACTTAATACGACCTAGTCAATACGGGTAGCTGTCAAATTTGCACGAAGGGAAAAAATTGCACGGAAACGCTTTTCAACGAAGAACTTTTTGCACAAAAGGTCACTTTTGCGAAGAAAATTTTGCCAGAAGAGACAATTTTGCACGGGTTGAATTTATTTATTTTGTTTTATAATTCTTTTAATAACTTCAACTTTTTTTAGATAAATCATTGTTACCCCTAACCCTAACCTTTACCCTCGGTCGGTAATTTTTTTTTTATAATAACTTTTATTAGTTATTATTTAATTTTTATTTTTACTGTCACTGTCACCCCTAAATCTCAACCTCGGTCAGTAACTTTTTATTTTTATTATGTTTTTTTTATTAATTTATTGTTTAGTTTTTTTATTTTCTCGTGCAAAATTGTAACTCGTGCAAAATTGACCCTTGGTGCAGTTTTGTCTTCGTGCAATTTTGTTCCCTCGTTAAAATTTTTCTTCGTGCATTTTGACCCGTTACCAGTTAATACATATACAAAAGTGTTAGAACTGAGAAAATAAAATTAAACATATTAAGATTTTAAGAACCCTCTTAAAATGAATCAAAATCTATATTTTATAGGCGGTTAACTTTTTAGTTTATTAATTAATCCATACAACAACTAAAAATTTAAGAACTAAAATGTTAAGTTTTAATAAGTCTCAAACAAATAAATTTACTACCATGGTACCAAAATCTAACTACTACTAATCTTACCTAATCAAAAATTTGTTAGACTATAATCTTTTTAAATTTCTTTTGAACAACAAAACTATACATAACTATTTTGAATTTTTATTGTTTACAAAAATATATTTCCTAAAAACTGAAAAGTAAATTTATCAAGATTAATGAAGATACGAAGTATTTATTATCGCAATTCTAAAATTTTTTTTGTTTGTCGCAGTAAAATCGTTGTAGATATGTAAAAGCAAAGCATGTGAAAAAATAAAATATTAAAGCATATTTATTATATCTAATAATTTTTTAATTTTTTTTAGACACACTCCGGCTCCAGTAGCATTGATAGTTATTTAATTTTCCTAAAAAATTGTAACAATTTTGTATTGGTAGCTAAAGTTATTTTATTACTATGTGTATTTTGTTTAAATTAGGCACGTCAGTTTAAATGACATTTGTTTACAAAAATTGCTTACACGTAGTATTTTAAGTTAAAAAAAACTATTTAGCATTCAATGTTTATTTGGCATAGTAACCTTTTTTGTTTCTAACAACCTTAGTGTAAATTTAAATCTTACAGCCTAGAAATATGATTTTTATTTTCGTCATTCGCTACTATAAAATGTCTTAATTTTTTTGATGGTCGTTGCTCGAGCTCATAAATTGTTCATAAAGTGCTTATAAACGATTTTAAATTAAACAATTTCGTTCTAGTTTTTCTTTATTTGTATATAAGGTTTTAACGAACTTTCCAAAATTGTCAAGAACATTTTTATATCAAAATCCTGTTATTCATTTGATAAATTAATTAAGTTTAGTTTAAAAACGTATTTAAGATAAAGGTTGATATTTTTTTATTTTTTTGTCAATAACTTTGTTGTATCCTTACTAAGAGCTAAACAAAAACACCCTTACTAACATACAGTTTGCTAGTGAAGTAAGTAAATTGTAAATTTATATTTTCTTACCCATTAAATGATTCTCATTAAACATATGCCTGCACTAAGTATATGACATATTAATGAATAAAAGTCAAATTTAGCTAACGATGTCTTTTACGAGATATTTTATAACCTAGGAGAGCTATTAATGACGAAAGTTAATTTATCATTCTTGGCATATAGTTATAGTATATCAAAACCTAAAATAAGTAGTTTGTTGGATTTCTCTAAAATAAAAAAATAGTTAAAAAGTTTAAAAATTATATCAATTTGATCATTTCTAAATCAGACAAGGGAAATGGTTGTTTATTAATGAAGAAATCTCTGAGGCCCAAAATCGTCGTTTGACGTTAAATTTTTTTTTTCCAAATGTACCCTTGAAAGAGGTCATTAAAATTTGTGTTGATACGTTGTATAAGATAAGTAAGCCTACAATAAACAAAAATAATTTTTAAAAACTTTTGAAACTTGCAACTTCTGGCGTTAAGTTTAGTTTTAACTCCTTAATTTATTCACAACAAGACGGAACAGCCATGGGATCTCCCTTAGAGCCAACTATGACTAATATATTTAAGGGTTATATTGAATTAAAACTTATTCCTGCTTTCAAAAATAAATTGTTATCCCTCAGGTATGTTGATGACTGTTTTTTGTTGGTTAGAGGCGAGAAAGTTATGTATAATTTTTTTGATATTTTGAATAGTGCTCATAACTTTATCAGTTTCACAATGGAAAAAGATAATAATAATAAAGTTTATTTTTAAGATGTACAAGTTAAAAGTGAAGAAAATTTATCTTTAACATTGGTGTAAAGAAAGAAAACTTTTACACGTTGTTATTTGAATTTTCAATCCAACTGTAGTTTAAAGAGAATAGTGAATATAATTGAAATCTGAGTCATCGTGCACATAAAATTTGTTACCTAGAGTTGCTACTAAGTGAAATCAAACAGATAGAGTTAATTTTAAACAAAAACGGGTACCCACAAGAGTTAGTTAATAAAACAATTCATTTACGATTGAAAAATTTGGATCAAATAAAGACATTAGGACCTGAAAAATGTGTAGTTACTTTAAAAACTCCATTCATTAATAAAAGCTCAGAAATGTTAGAAAAAAGAAATTAGACAATTGATAAGAAATACTTATTATGCAGCTAAGCCTATAATCGTCTTCACCTCTAAACCATGATTAACACCAGGTGGTAAGGATCCAACATCAAACTTAAATAAAAGTATGGTAATTTACCAATACAGCTGCTGTTGTATTAGTAAATTATACAGCAGCAAAAGTATGGTAATTCATTACTGAACATTTGGTTAATAATTCAAAATTTGCAACAGGTATAATCTAAAAAGATTTAAAACTATTAAAAGTTGTAGTAGTATTTTCGATTTGATAAAATTAGAAGCTATTTGTATTTTGTTAAGGAAATCTGTTTTATGTAAGCAAAAAAAAATACTATACTGTTTTTTTTATTTTCGTGATACTTTATAAGTGTTGTTTTCATTATATTGATGTTTAGTTTTACTGTAGATCAATTATAACGTAAGTAAACTTAAATGATTTTAATTGTTACTAATTGCTTTTGTCTTTTATTAATCTGTTGATAACTTTAAGATTACTTGGTTACTATATAAGTGTGTAAAATCTTATCTTTTGTTTGCTTTGTACTCTACTGATGACAATTGCTCAAAATATATCTAGTTTTATTGAAATTGTCTTTCTTTTATATCTTATTGTACAATTACTGGTAACTTGTGTTCCAATATTTTTTTAAACTTAATTGCACTTTATATATTACAAATACTTGAACAAATCTATGTTTATTTTACTAACTATTATAAGAAAGTATAATAAATTGGTTAGTAAATTAACAAGTTTGCTTACCAATAAATGAGACAATTGTAAATTAGTAAAACTCAAACCAAATAACATTTTGTTTCAATAAACATTAAGAAAATCAAACGAAACAAACTAATTTTTTTTCGACAAGTTGGATTTAGCCCTTGAGGTTACGGATGTTATTTAAATACTCGCGATAAAAGTAAAAATAGTTTATAAGCAAATTAAACAAACAGTTTGTTTCACAAAAATATACAAGAACTTATGTTAGGGTAATTATAATAGGAACGGGTCTAAATTGCACGAAAACAAAATTGCACGAGGTTACTGTATTGCACGAGAAAAATTTCACGAGTGCATAAAACTGCACGGCGCCAAACTTGCACGATTTACATTTTTGCACGGGAGTTTAAAATACAAAAAAAAAAAACAGAAAAAAAAAAGAATTATGATTTTATAAAAAAAAAAATTACTGACCGATTGTAAGGGTTAGGAGTAACAGTAATAATAAAAAAAAACTTATTAAAATTAAAAAAAAAAAAAGCTACACACCGAGGGCAAGGGTTAGGAGGGTAGACAGTGATAGTAAAAAAAAAATAACTTACCAATCGAGGGTAAGGGTTAGGGACAGAGATGTAAAAATGCTAATAGTTAATATGGTAATTTAGCAATGAAGTGTTTAAACTTTTGCTTGTTTTAAGTTAGTAATTTCACGCATCAGTAAACAAAGCAGTGCTTTTTAACATGTTTGGTTAGGGGTAACAGTGAACGTAAAAAAATATATTATTAATAAAAAAAAAATTTAAAAAAAATCTAATACGTGCAAAAATGTCTCCGTGCAATTTTATCTCCTCGTGCAAAAGTGTCTTCGTACAATTTTGTGCACTCGTGCAATTTTGTACGCTCGTGCAAATTTGACAGCTACCCAATTATAATTGCTAGTAAAAAATAGATGACTTAAATTAAAACTAACAATTTTACTAACCTTAAAGCTTCTTTCATGAAACTAAACAAACCTTTGCTAGACTTTTCATTTTTAAAAATTGTGTCAATTTACGGTTTTAATTTAAATGTATAGAACTTTTTTTTGTAAAAAAAAATATTGTTTTTTGTGGATTTAATAAAGCTTAGCTTTTACCAAACGAGAAACTGCTAAATAATGTGGTTTTGTTTGAAAACTATTACACCGGGAAGCTTAAACCTTAAAGTATACCTTGGACCAGCTCCCCACTAGTATTGTAGGGAAAAACCCTAACTAACAAAAACTTTTTGCCTTTAGTTTTAATTGGGTTACATTTCAGTTGCTCAGGCAAAACTTTCATTTTTCTTGAATCAATAGTTTTTTTATTTCGGACCTAATTTGTTTAAATCGTGAGTTCCATTAGTAATTTGTACTTATAATGGTTAAAAATAAAACAAAGTATTTAGTAAAAACCAGTACAAGACTTTTATTTTTTCTTCTATACAAAATTTTTCAAGTCTATTGTTGTAAAAATAAAGACAAAGACAACTTGTAACTAGAGGGTAAAAGTGTTATTCAAAAAAAGTTGTTCAGTAAATTTTAACAATCAATTTTATGATTAATGCATTGTGTATTATTAAAAGCCTAGTGATCTTAAGAATTACAATATATATTTTTTATGGTAGAAAAACATCAGTCTTACTCTTCCCTCTACAATAACAGTTCTTAACCTTTTTACCCCTTGTTGAAAGGTTATTACCAAATTTACCCCCAATGTACAAAACAGTATTTAGTTTTGATAGTTTTTTTTTAACTTTAATCTTATTTAATATAAAAAATTGTAAAATTCTAAGAGTTTATTTAACTTTAAAAATTAAATATAAGTACTAACTTAACAATTGAAAAAACTATTAACAAACATTAACTAACATAACTGGTAATAAATAAAAATTACCCCCCAAAACAAACCACAGTTTAAGAAGCACACTCTACAACAATAAACATATTTTGAAGGACAAGCAAGCAGTTTGTTATTTACCTGCCCCTTTGAAATTAACATTAAGCTAACCAAAAAATAAATTCTCTGTTTAACTGAAAATAAAAATCTTTTGGTGATACGTCATTTGGCAAACATTCACAAGGTTAAAATCTCAATACTAAAAACCACAAAATGTGGGAAAAACAAGAAGCTCAAATCCCCAAGCAAATATTTGCTGACACTGAAACTATACATACCTCAACAATCCAATTGTAGGGCCACTGCCACAAGTGTGAACTCACAATCAGCAGTTGCAAATTTGAATAAACAAATAACTAATTAAACGTATTAAGTCCTCTAAAACATTTGTAAACAGCATAATACCAAGAAAAGTAAAACAATTATACTTAAAAAGATATTCAATAAAAAAAGTATCATTATAAAACTTTACTAATATCTTTATGAAATGCTCAAAAAATAGTTTGAATGTTTTTCTGTTACTTTTAGTTTGTATTAAAAAAAAAAAAAAAAAAAAAATCAACCATATTAAAATGTAAAACAGTAACAAAAAATTATTTAATTTATAAAAAAGAATATTAATAGTAACTTTTTCATTAACCAGACAATTATTAAATAAAAAGACCTAGCACAATCTAGTCTCAAACTTAATTTACCTCAGCAATACAGGTGTGTGGTCACTGCCACCAGTGTGAACTCACAATCAGCAGTTGCAAATTTAAATGAACATGTATCTAACTAAATGTATTAAGTTCTTAAAAAAAAATCAACTTAAATTTTGAAAATGGTTTAACTTTTTTTTATTAGTACATATCAGGGTTGCCGTTTAACCTGTAATTTGAAACTTTGGTTAAAAACGCCTAGAAAAACCTTAACATTCAAACAAAAATAGTTGTAAAAGCTTGTAATACTTGAAGTTTTGAATAATTTTCTTACAGAAATTAATGAATTTTAGATAAAATGAAAAAATATCTATTGCATAAAATACAACAATTTTGTATTATTCACAGTTTTATTTGTTATAAAACAAATGTAGAGTAATATTAAAATATATTTTTAGAAAACTTATTAGTTTTGACAAATATTCTACTGGACAAAAAACTTATACTTTCAAAAAACTTGAAGAAATTTTAAGTAATTTTCATAACAATTAGTGGCCACCCTGATGTATAAACTTATATAACCAAATGTGCAGAATTTGTTGCCATAAATATTTTTTTACAGACTCTTTAAGTGTCCTCCCAAATAATTTTTTTTTTTAATTAAAAGAAGTAAAATAAATTAATATGTTATATTCTTTGTTTATTTTAACATTTACAGCTTGTAGATGGGAAATGTTTTCATACATATTTATACGTTTAAATGTGTTTATCAAGACATAGTGAATTGAAATTTTTGTTACATAAAAATAGTTCCAGGAAAATATGTCTAAAACTGTAAAATAAATTATAAAAGGTAAAAAAAAAACAGTATGAATGGATCTTTATCTATATATTTAAATTAAGGGAATAAAAGAGTTTTTAGTCGTAGTATTTATATTAATAACTGAGTACTTTTAGCACTATGAATCAGTTATTTTATACTTTTTTATATTTAAATTCAAAGTAGCTTTTAAAATATTTTCAGTTAAAGCTTTTAAGTTTTATAGATACTTTATGAAAGGGGCCAAGTTAAAGTAAAAAAGACTATTTAAAAAAATTATAATTTGTATTTTTTTTACCAATTTTTTTAAAGTCTATCATTAAGAAATAAAATTTGTTGAAAAAAATAATAAAATAACCAATTATTTTCGATTAAAAAAATATATACTTTTTGTCATAAGATTTTATTTAAATTTTTTATGCTTTCAAAATTTAGTTCCAACCAAATTTTTTAAATATTGCAAGGAACATTTCATAAAAACATTAGGTTAGTTAAATAAATAAAAAATAAAGTAGATTTTTATTAAGTTTTTAAGTATTCAAAGAAGTTTACAATGAGAACATTGACATCCATAGCTTTTGGAATCTTTTTACAAAATTGACTATACTTTTTAAGTAAATAGAAGTATTTATCTTCTATCAAAATTTACTGATAGTTCACCCTTAGAAGTTTGTTTTAAAGCCAATGTTTATTTCAAAATTAAAAGGTTTCAGACCTTCATTTGGCCTTAAGGGTATAGGGAGAGGTGAATAAATTTTTTTTCAACTAGATCTTACTTTGTTGAGTTTTACTAAGCTACAAGTTACTTTTTACAGAATTAAAAAAAAAAAAAAAATAAAGATATAGCTGGTCAAAGTTGGAGACTATATTAGGTTACTTTTGGAGGCAAAAACTAAAAAATCAAAAAAAATACTATTTCACTAAAAGTATATTTCCAATGTAAAACAAAATACAAATTTGTATTGTAGTAAAAACCAAATTTTTTAAAATTGTTATAAATTTGATTTTTAGTTATTTTGATATTGGTTATTAGGCTTAATAGATGTTACATTTATTTGTGTTTATAAAAACTATTTTTAAGTTAATGAATTATTTGAAAATTTTTTAACGATAATTATATTTGCATTTTAAATTTTAATATTTGTCTTTATCCTGTTGTAAATATTCAAACAAAATGTTGCATTTTTTAAAGTGTTTTTTTATAATTAAAATATTCAAAAGTTATAAACTAATATTTTTATCATGCATGTTGAATGTCAAAAAAAAAGAGGTAATATTTGAAATGTTTGATTAAGATGAAAAAAGAGCTTATAAAAGCTTCTCTTGTTCACAAGAAAAGAAGAACTTTTAAGAAGGTTAAAACCAGCGGCTGCTGAGACCCAGCAGCCAAGGGTCCCGTTGATCTGACTGGTCATCTGGGACCAGGTGGCTTATCAGCTCTTGAGCTATGCGTTTTTTTTTATAGAGGTGGTAACTTCTTCATATAAGTTTATTTTGAAATAAAACACGTATACTATTTATAAAATCCTAACTTATAAAAAGTTAAGCTTGTAAAAAATGGTATAGGATTCTGTTGAGTTATGATTTTTGTATACAATACAAAACATTGAAAAACTTGAGTAAAAAGTAATAAACTTTAAAAGAAAATTTACAACAAAAATTTATAAAAGTATAACAAAAGTGATGCAAGTATTTGAAGAAAACTTAAGTAGAAATCTTACAAAAAGTTCTAAAAAGTGGTATCAAAAAAAAGTAATTATGTTCAATTTTATTAGAAATAAAGTTGAAATACAACTAAGCAAACTTAATAATAACTCAGAATTTTTAGATACAGTTTTGTTTTGAACAATAACTTTCAAAAAGTTCTTAGTTATTATTAAGTTTACTTAGTTGTATTTCATATGAATTATTTATTCCATATAAAATAACAAGCCCTGTTTGACAAGTTAAACAAGAATTTTAATTGACAAGTTAATTTTTTTATTAACAATCACTTAAGACCATAAAAGATAGGGTACATTTTTACAAGTTGATATTGTTTCAAAGTTAATTAAAACAGCTAGCAATTGCTTCTTACTGTTTCTTGAGACTCATATTAATTTTTGAGATATAATGGTTCAAAATCGAAAAATTTAATTGTTTCCTTACGTAAATAATAAGAAAAAAAGAAGGGTTTATTATAACTCAGAAATCTACAGTTTTTAAGCAATCTTTTTAGTCCAATCTTAACTTAAAGTTAAACAACTATATCTTTTTCTTCATAACAGTTTTTTTTTTCAATTGTTCATAAAATGCTTAGATTTGAATTTTGAAAATTCATATTACAATACCTATTCTTACAATTTAAGAATTACTTTTTGAAAAATTAAAGTTACTTGCTTAAGAAATGAAGGAGATGATAAATGTTTAGTAGATTTTTCATAACTTTAGAAAAATGGCAGTAAAATATTGCTTTGCCAATACTTAACTGATTATGCATTTTCTAAAAATTATAAATGTTAAGTGGGATCTTTTTGCTTTATATCAATAAATATGACTTTTTAAAATGTATAAAGATATTTTCAATATTAGTTTTTATACTAAATACCATTTAAGAACTAGTCCAACTTGTTGAAATATATGACTGATGTAGCATTTTGATAACAGTAGTTTTAAAAATAGACTGAAGTTTCATAAAAAAACATTATTTAACCAATAAAACAATAAGTTTAATGTTTTTTTCAATACTTATTTTGCCTTGAATTAAACTTAGATCTTTAAAATAATGATAGTTTTTTAAAGCTCTATTGATTTTAAAAATGTTGAAAGTAGTTTAATATTTTTATAGCAACAAATGGCATTTTAAGTATAATACACTCTGATGACAAATTCTGAACTATTTAACTTTTAAATTTTATTGTTTAAGCAAAATAGTTTGCTTCAACTTTAAATTTGTTTATAATTTTGTTAAACATTTCATATAGTTCTTTTGATGTTTATTTTTTTAAAATTAGACTTAAATTGTTAAATTGTAAACAAAAAAGCAAAAAAAAAGTTGTTGTTTTATATTAAATACCCCTAACTATTTCTGCTAACATTAAACCTAACCATCTTAGTTTTTTTATAACAATCTTTTAACCTTTATTTGTTATGTTTTTTTTTTTATGTTTTCAAAGTATTAGAAATATGATTCTAATTTAACATTTTAGAAATAAAACTAAACTATATAAATAAAATAGTGTACAATGATAAAATTTAGACTTAAAATGGTCAAAAACAGATATGACTTCTTACACCAATATTTCTGCTTAATTTTTAATTAAATATTATTATTGGGTTAAACTAAAAATGTGAATAAAATCAAAACTATCAATACAATTAATTATATTAATTATTAATTAAAAATTTAAAGCTATAAACAAAAATTTAGTTTTTAAGAATATTTTTGATTCATATATTTTTTCTTATGAACCAAAGTATGTTTAAATGTGGTTTTAGATTACTTAACTAAAACTAAGTTAGTGCTTGTAAATTTTTAAAAGTTTAGCTTTGATGTTTCTTTTATGAATATGAAAAATTTTTAAAGAAAACATTAATTTTTACAATAAACTTTAAAATTGTTTATTGCTTTGTTTAAAATTATTTAATTTACTTTTAAACGTAACTAAAATGTCTTATTATAGAGCGTTAAAATAATCTTTGATATTATAATTTTTACAAAAAAATTAAAAATTGTTTTGTGCTATGATAAATCTATCTAATTTGAAATAACTGAATTGTTTTTTTTCTACAGCTTTTTTAAAATGCCACATTGATCAAATGTGGAAGGACATACACATACTACTACTCGGCGAACCTGGTGTGGGGAAAACCTCGCTGATACTCGCCCTTGTGACTGAAGATTTCCCTGAAGAAGTTCCGAGTAAAGTTGAGGAAATTACCATCCCAGCTGAAGTCACCCCTGAAAAGGTTTGAAATACTTATTTAAAAACAGCTGCTAATTTTAACAATTTAGTTTTTGAGTATTTTTTTCATAATACTTAAAGTTTAATTGTTTTATGATTTAAAAATAATTTTTATTTGTTTAATTACTTTTCAAAAGTTTTGCATAGAAAATTGATCTGTAAAGAAAGTTTTGTGCAAAAAAAAATTTATGCTTTAAAATAAAAGTAACTATAAAAAGTTTAAAAATGTTTTATGCTTATATTAAATGAAAAAAAAAGTTTTTCAAACTTATTATAAGCATATTAGTTTAGTGTGCGCTGTTTAGTGAAAAGCTGTGCACAATATTTATAAGTTTGAACATGATTAATTGAAGTTTTAGAACACAAAAGCTTGCTAGATATCAATTTGAAATGTGTACAAATATTTTCTCAAAGACAATAACTTATGTTTCAAAACATTATCAACACAAGTTGAACATATTATTAAACAACACTTTCACAGCATAACATAATTTATTGATTTCGTTTTATCTGTGTAGTTTTATTTTGACAGTAGTACATGGCTTCTTCTTTTATAACTAGAAAGTTTTAAAAGGTTAGCATTGTTTAAAATTACTTTACATGAGAGTTTGATTTCATATTGTTGGTTATAAACCAAAATATTTTGCAACTGTGAAACAGTTTTTTTTTATGTGTCATTACAAATTTAATTTCATTTAAAAGAACTATGGATAGTAAGTTTCAACTAAAAGTTATAACAAAATATAATGATAGTTTTGATACTAAGTTCAATTTTCTAGTCTAGCTTAATTTAAAATACTATTAGTATAACTTAAGTCATTATTATTTTAAATTGAAACAGGTACCAACCTACATAGTTGATTATAGTGAGGGTGAACAACAAGAACTTGAACTCTGTGAAGAAATTTCAAGAGCAAATGTTATTTGCTTAGTTTATGATTTATCAGATCTCAGCACACTTGACCAAGTTAGAAAAAGGTTGTTTAGTTTTTATTTAGATGATTTTGTAATATTTAAGGCCATAGGGGGGGTAGGCCATGTTTTTTACAAGTTGATCTTATTTTATAGAGTTTTTACTAAGCTTCAAGTTGCTTTTTACCGTTTTTAAAAATTCGTATTAGTTTTTGAGATATGACCGGCCAAAGTCGGGCCGCATAACAGGTTCCTTATGGGGAAGGAAAAACTAAAACGGCGAAAAAAGACTAATGCATTCAAAATCTATCTCCTCCTTCATTTTTTAAGCAATCTTCTTCAAACTTTCACAGTCTATTCTTTATACAATAAAAAAAAACGTTATTTGTGACTTTAAAAAATTTCAAGTAAAAATACCTTTTTTTTGAAAAAAAAAAAAATTTTTTGATAAAAAATCACTTTATTTTTTTTTTGTCATAAAATTTTTATTTTTTTTAAGTTATTAAAATTCACAAATAACGTTTTTTTCTCATTATGTAAGGAACATTTCCTGAAAATTTGAAGAAGATTGCTTGAAAAATGAAGGAGAAGATAGATTTTAAAGCCCGTTTTTAAAAACTCGAGAAAAACGGCTTTAAAGTTACCCTGTATATACCCTTTATAAAGACAACCCTTTATATAACCGGTCATAAAAAAAAGTTACTCAATATTTTTAAAATCTAAAAAAAGCATCTGAAAGATTATGAAATTTACTATAATATAAGTCTATATGTTATTTTTGGTCAAAAAATGGCTTCTACCCCCCCCCCCCCCCCTATGGCCTTAATTTTGTTAAAAAATTTTCATAATTAAGCTCTTAGTTTAAATATCTTGTAAACTCTAATTTAATTAGTATTGTTCATCTTTTATTCTTCGTACGATAATCACCAAGGTACGCTGTGTTCTTTGTATATATTTTTTCTTTATGCTTATTTTCTGTCCAAGAGCTTTTATTTAAACATAACGTTTACATTTAAACTGTTCAAGCTTTCATTTATGTGGTATTCAGCAGGGAATGTCTATTTTTTGTTTCCTATAATATTTTTTTTTCTATTCATTTCAATATACTTTATATAAGTTCTAAATACTAATTATAGCTTGTTCAAGGTAATACCTAGATGGTCATGAACTGTTGATTATACAAAGTTCCTAAAAGTTTGAAAAATGATTTCCTTTGAACACAACAAATCTTGTTTAAACAAGTTTTTTTTGTGACATAATAAATATGTATTGAAATTAAATAAAAGTTGAGTCGTGCTTCGATTTACAATTGTACAAACTTACAATTTTTTCTGTTACATAATTTGCACATATTTATTTTGTATTTAAATCAAACATACTTATCATAAGTTTTAAATAAAAATTGAGCTATATTAAGATTTACAATCATAAAATTTCACAGATGGCTCCCCCTCATTCGCGAATACAATATGCACGAAAACTCACCTCCAATCGTTTTGGTCGGCAGTAAGTCCGATCTTGTACGAGATACACAGGTTTTTATGATTTTGCATATTGTTCTTCAAAAACTAACAACTCGAACTAGTACTTTTTATAAATAGATATCAATGTTTAGTTTAAGCAAATTTTTGTTAGGAACAATAATTTTATTAAATTTGGTTACCAGACAAAAAGTATAAATGTATAGCTTCTGTATGAAACCTATTTAAAATATTTTTTTGCAAATTTTTCTTTTAGTTTTTAAATTATAGGAAGCTTTATTTAAAAGATATTACAAATTATTTTTGTTGTTTAGACTTATATAGTACTCTAAGAACTTTAATTTAAAGCTTTTAGGATAAAAGTTAAAATTTTTAACTTTAATTTTCATATTGAAAAGCTAATCGTTGAAAACAGTTTAATTTTTATTTTGAAAATTATGTTTTTGTCTTTAATTTTACGCATAAACAAAGTTTTTTCTTATTAAACGCTGACCTATCTTAAAATGTTTTAGTAATACTTTAGTTTTATTGTGAAGTATTACTAGTAGTCTAAATAGTATTATTTTTTATCATTCATTGTTTAATCCCTACCTTTTAAAAAAAAATGTACTGAAGCAGTTTATTCAAAATGCACTTTAAACAAAAAAAAAAAACTAATTACACAATTTTTAAAACATGATTGTAAGTGATGTAATCTTCTAGTTCATGGCTTTTCTATGACTAATTTTTTAAATTCACTAGTTAAAGTTAGCCATCTTTTATTGGCTTAATATGAAAGTAAACTTTCTCGATTTTTCAAAATTTATGATAACTAAATTAAACTTTTCGTAAAATTTGTAAAATAAATTAATCATGTTTTCTATTAGGTAAACATAAAAAATCCTATTTCAAGTAACAAATTTAAATGTTAAAAAATTAGTAGCTTAGCTTTTTAATAGTGTTAAGTTTTTGTGGTTTTAAACTTAAAAGTCAAGATAAATAAAAATGTTTATAATTAATAGTTTTTAGTTTTAAACAGTAAATGAAAAACTATTGTTTATAGTTGAACTTTTATTAGAATGGTGTGTAGTGTGAAACTTAAGTTATTATGTCAGTTTATACATATTTTTTGTGGTTATAATATATATTTATTTATATTAGCCCTCTGGCGAATAATACACAAACATCCAGTCTTCATTGAAAGTCTTAACTATTTTTTCTGTAAAATACATATAAATATACATGGTAATTAAAAGTTTTATTATTTTATTGTTGCGCTGTACTGATGCTTTGTGGTAGAGAGAGAGCATAAAATTTTATTTTGCAAAATAAAACGTGACAATTTTACTATAAATGGTTTAAAAGGAAAAGATAAAAAAATAGTCTGTCTCTAGAAATTAAATTTTCATTAATTCTTTCTATAGTTGAGCTAATAAATAACGCTGTTAACTTTTTTTAGTACAACTTAAATTCTTAAAAAAGCATTGTTAATTAAAAAAATCGTTTTAGTATATTTTATTTTACTCATTTAAAACTCATAATTTGTGAAAGAACCAACTTTAAGCATAAACTTATAAATATTAGCAATGACTTATTAATAAGTTAAGTTTATAAATTTTGTTCCATTGAATTAAAAACATCTAGCCTAATGAAATTATATTTTATACAATTCAAACAATTATAGCAACAGTTTGCACAGTACTTGCTTTATTCAGCTTCTGAAATAAAAGTTGAATAAAGCAAGGACTGTGCAAATTGTTGTCATTATTGTATATTCCAACGAACTTGTTTCGTTAGGACTTTTATTAGCAAGTGTTTTACGTTTATACTTTGTAACAGAGAGAATTATTCTATAAACTTAACAGCTTTTTTGATTGATTACAAAAAAATTCAATAAACATTTTTAGGTTTACGAAGTCATGCCAATCATGTCTGAATTTCCCGAAATAGAAACCTGTATTGAGTGTTCTGCCAGGTACATTGGTTGAAAATAAAACATTACTTTGAATTAAAATTATTTTGTTGAGTTCTAATCAATAGTGCAAAATAAGTTTACAAAATAGGGTATACTTGGTTGTGTTTAAAAATATAAATGTATATTTCTAATTAAAAGATAAAAACTAGTAATATAATATTCACATATTTTTATCCATAGTTGTTCAAATTTTTCACAGAACAATGTCGAACGTGTCAGAGTTGTTTTACTTCGCCCAAAAAGCGGTACTTCACCCCACGGGACCCCTCTACTCCCCCCAGGACGGATACCTGAAACCTGAAAGCAGAATGGCTCTCACCAGAATATTCAAAATTTGCGACATTGACAACAACGGTTTGTTGTAAAAACATTTTGTGTAATTGTCTTAAGTTGTAACAAGCACTGGTTATATTCTATATATGATACTTGTGCATCAAATCGTCTTCAGAAATATTATGTTTATTACATATTATTTAACCTTGTTTTGATGTACTGTACTATACCATTTGTTCTATTTTGTTTTTATTTCATATAAAATATCTAACTAAACTTAAGTGGTTTCGAATACAATATACTAATGTGCTTTAAATTTTAAGTTAATTTATGCATTTTACGTGGTTACCAGCTTCAATTATAAAAATCTTTAATTTACTTTTACTACAGCTGTAATTAACCGTTAAATGTATTTAATTTAAAACCTTTTAAGTAGTTATATTTCCTTTATATTATTTGTTTACCTTATTTATGTTCATAAGTTTTTGCATTGAACTTTATTTTTATTTGTGTTCAGTTATCAGATCTTATTGAGAAAGCTTCAATAAATTTTTATAGTGGCTGAAACAATTTATCTGAACATACTTGAGCTAAAGTTAAGTTTAGTTTCAGTTCTTTCAACCGTCTTTTGTTTATTATTATTTGTGTTTTGTATCAAACTTTACAATTTACCAGGAAAACTGAACGACGAGGAACTGAACGACTTCCAAACAATCTGCTTCAACTCCCCGCTCGCCCCGCAAGCGCTCATTGACGTGAAGAACGTGGTGCGGAAAAACTGTCCGCAAGGTGTCGCCGACAACAGCTTGACCCTGGAGGGCTTCCTCTACCTCCACCTGCTGTTCATACAGCGGGGCAGGCACGAGACCACGTGGGCGGTGTTGAGAAAGTTCGGTGGGTTTTCGCTTTCACAGAATTTTGTTTTAGTTTGAAAAAAGAATAAACAGGAAGCTTGTTTGTTAAGTAGATCAAGTTTTTTTGTGACATTTGAAGTAATAAATTAATTTCTTATATTTTTCATCTGGAAGTTAAATCTGTTTATTTTTCATATCAAAGATTTTTATTTTATTTTATATCAGCACGAGACTACGTGGGCGGTTTAAAAAAAAAAACTCGGTGGGTTTCTACTTTCAAAGATTTGTTCATTTTTGTTTTATTTTAATAAAACAATATTATGACTTGTGAGGCTATGTGTAAATTGGTTAAAATGAGTTTCAAGTTTCTCTTGTTATTTTAAAAATAAAAACATTTTTTTTCATAAGCAATCTTAATTAGATTTTAGTGCTGTTTATTTTAACGATAAAGGATTAATTGTATATTAAAGATTATTTCTGTTACCACCAATTTAAAAACCAGGGTACAACGACAAGTTGGAACTGTGCGAGGACTACCTGTACCCGGAAACGGTGCAGCCCCCGGACCCGAACTCGGTGCCCCAACTTTCCGACAACGGCAAGGCCTTCCTCACCATGGTCTTCCACAAGTTCGACCAGGACAAGGACGGCCTGCTGAACCAGCAGGAGCTGTACGACCTGTTCTCGGTGTTCCCGTACGAGCCGTGGGGTGGCGACGTGCTGTCGACTGTTTGCACGGACGGCAAGGGCGGGGTGACGCTGGTCGGCTTCCTATCGCAGTGGATGCTCACCACGTACCTCGACGTGCCAAGGTTTGAATGATAAGTGTTGTTGTAGATATGCTGTACAGCTTTTAGAAGTAACTAGATACTTTCGTAATTATTGTAGTAAAATTGTTTTTGAGCGTGTCAGGATAAAAACGTTTAGTAAAAAAATGAATAAATTGAATCGAAGAAAAAATAAAATTTTGATACCAAGGTTTGAATGATAGTAACAATTATTATTAAAGTGAAGCTGTACAGTTTTAAAAGTTATTCGATATTTTTGTAACCATTTTCTTAATACGGTATTGAGTGTGCTAAAATGGAAATGCTTAGTAAATTATCAAATTGAATCGTAGATAAAATAATATTTTCAGAACACTGGAGCACCTGGCATACTTGGGGTACGCCACCCTGCAAGGCAAATTGTCGCAAGATGACGCTGTGACGTTCGTCAGCGGCAAGGTGGGAGGAGCGGGAAGGGAAATTTTCACGTGCAAGGTCATCGGGTGCAAGGGAAGCGGAAAGTCCTCATTCCTGCAGGGACTCATCAGGAGCGATGTAAATGGAGACGCCTGTTAGTTTTCTTGTAATTTATTTGCTTGTTACTCGTTTGAATAATCTTTTTTGTTCCGATTGAAAACTTGTCAGTTGGGTCTCATGCTTTGAATAGGTAGTAAGAAAGCTTTTATAGGAATGACGTTTAAATTTACTTTTAAACTTGTTTAAAAATTTTATTAGATGTGTTTCAAGCTTTGACTTAAGACTTGGGAAGCTTGTTGTAAGTAAGTCTATTATTAATGTCTCAACCACTCCAAACAAACCACAGCATCTAAGAAGCGGCCGTCGAACAGCGTGATATCCATCAACGAGATCGCAGTCAACGACACGAGGTCGTGCTACCTGTTGCTGCACGAAGTGGACATAGTGGACCTGATGGCCGCGGGGGAGGGGCTGTTCATGTGCGACGTGGTGTGCCTGATGTACGATTCAACCGACGCGGACTCCTTCCAACCGTGCGTCGAGGCTTACAGGAGGTTTGTTTAGTTGAACTATAAATCACATAATATTTTTTAAGTTTATTACACGGATTGTTTTTAAAAGCACGTATTAATCAACTTTATAGCATTGTCTTCTTTTTGTTGCAAAAGCAATTTGATAAGTCATGGAACGACCAATAAACCTTTGTTATTGTCAATATTTTTTTTTAACATCTTAATTTTTTTGGAGGCTTTATCAGTGCAGAGGTTTTACTAAAATTACATCTTAAAAATCGTTACATCTTAACTTTGAAATTTAAAAAACTTTGTTTTAATTGTTTTTAAATTAAAATACGTGTAAACAGGTTTGTGGCGACGTCGCCGGACATCCAGTGCATGCTGGTCGCCTCGAAATGCGACAGGAAGGCGGTCAGGCAGCGCTCCCTCCTACAACCTGAGGAGTTCTGCCAGGAGGAGAAACTCCCCTCTCCCGTCCTCTTCTCCTCACAAGATCACGAGGCGAATGAGGAAATTTACAAGGCGCTCGCCGAGGTGGCGTCGAGGCCGAGCCCCGCTTTGAAGAAGAACTTTAGAACTGGGAACAAATTGAAGGTTTGTTTCAAGTTCGGGGCTTTCTGCTTGCTGGCGGGCGCTTGTGGGTACGGATTGTACAAGTGGCTGGAATCGAAAGACGTGAAAATTGCGGAATTAACAAAGAGCTTGACTGTCAAGAAGGCTTGAACTCTGTGGCGAAATTTGTGGGGTTTTCAGGAAAAAAGAGTTAAATTGCAACGCTCCTCTGATGGTTGTGATTTCAATACTAGCAATAATTATAAACTATGCTGTCGTTGTTTACAATGTTTATTTTTCACTTTGATAAATGTTAATTTTTTCGAATAAAAATATTTTATTTAAACCGGATTAGAAACAAATAGTTATAGATTCTTTTGATAATAAAGTTGGATTTTTTAAATTTTAATATAGTAATTAAAAAGTTTAACGTCAACAGTTTGTAATGATATTAGGGCCAAATTTTGTTACTACAGCTTGTACTTGTAACGTTGTTGTTACGTCACAGTAGTAATTAAGAATTGACTCATCATGACGTTTATTTTCGAACAGAAAAACTTATGCATGTGCTCATTTGTGAGTAACTATTTATTTTCGACCATTTTAAATTAATAACTATTTTAAACTATATGTATATTTATAAAGCTTGTAAAATTTAAGCAACTAAGTATTTATTCTTTACAACGTACCAATGATTTACATCAAAATACGTAAAAATGATATTTCAAACTACTTAGAACTTTATGTATGCTTAACTGTTTCTTATGCTCTAATGATTATTGTAAAGTTTATGTGTTAGACAAATCGTTATTTTTGTTTTCCAAACAATAAAGTTTTTAAGTGTTTAACTTATGTTTTTTTTAAATAACCTTATTTAAAGTTTAAATATAAATATTTTAATTGATATAAATTTTTAATTTTGTTACGTGTTAAACCATGATTCCTGCAAACAATATTTTCGTAGTTAAATGTTTAAACTAATTTTTATTTTAGTACATCAAGAAAAGTAAACTTTTATTTTATTTATCTTCAACTTCATAGTTTATCGAACAAAAAAATACATCACTCAAAAAAATTTTGCTCCAAGTACCTGGTGTACTTTTTGTTATTGGGTCGTACACCGCTTTGGTACAGTTTGCATTTTTGTTCAGGGCAACTGCAACAAAAATCGTTGTTCTTTTTATTCTTATGTAGAAAAACAATTTAAGTTTTTAATGTAAAAATAATCTTTGTTTAGCTTTAAGAAGATAAAGTTAAAGAGATTGTACGTAACTCCGTGACCGAAAATTTTTTTCTACATCAGGTCTTTCGACCATACTTTGACCGTCGTGTTCAATAGGCTTAAAAATAAGACAAGCTTAAGACCCTGTAGGAAAAAAAAAACAACACGTTAATTAAGTATAAAAAAATAAATATTTATTCAATAGTATAAAAGTTTTCAATTGCGAGTAGAAATATTTAAAACAATTACGATGCTAAAGTTCATTTGAAAAAAAAAGGAAATTTAGTTAACGTTATTTATTAGCAGCTTTAAACAAAAACGATAGTTTTTTAGAGACGATAGATATGTATAGCAATATAATTGGGTATATACAGCAATACCTTTAACATTTATACTATAATTCTCAACTTCATCATTGTTTATCTTATGTGTCTTAACATTTGGTAAAACATTATCTGCTAAGCTAGGGGCGTGCAACATTTTTAGTCGGCGGACCAGATGTAGAAATATTTAGTCGTTGAAGGGCCGGTTGATTTCTGTTTCATTTAGTTCACGAAAACTACTTTGTTGTTCAAATCATTATACGGTCATATAAAAATACTAATTTTATATGACCGTATTTTTTACGAAATTTATTATAGCGTTCAAATCTCCCGTGAATTATACTTGAGACTTTTATTTGCTTTTTACTTAGATTCGCAGTTTTGTCTTTAGCGAGACGGATTCCATTTCAATTCTGTAAACACTGGCAGGCCGGATCCGGCCAACGGACCCTCATTCTAAACGTAAAATTCTTAAAATCTATACTTTCAGACAATATGTGCAAAAAAAAAATTCTTGCGAAAAAGCCACCAACGCAAAAAGTTTGTCCGTGCAAAGTTATATGAGCAAATATAATTTGTTATACAACTAAAAAATGATACATTTTGGATACAAAGATGACTATTATTTTTGATTTCTCAGATAAAGGTTTTGAAAGCCTGTGCACCTTACTCCTATTATTCTGCATTTTTGCAGTGAAGTATATTATATTGAATCAGTGCTAAATAGACAGTTCAGGGTAAAATGTTGGTGTGTACGATTGCAGTTCCACCTGAAAAATTGTGTATGACGAAAAACAAGAACAAAAAAGAAATTACAAAAGAAAACTTTTGATACGTTACTTTGGTCGGTACTCAATCTTTGGTGTTTAAAATTAAGATCACGATAGCAAGAATCGAGTCATAAATGTTGGACCAATCGAAGGCCGAGGTACCGGGGCAAACATGAATAAAGCTGTGATGGATAATGTAAACGAATACTGCGTGTGCGACTCGAAAGATGTGCCGATTTATGTGATAGAGTATGAAGTGTCTTGAACGCAGTGTGATTATCATTAACATGTAATTTTTCAAGCTATATATTTTAAGTGGGTGGGTGTCACTTTTGCACGAGCGTCATTTTTGCACGAACGTCACTTTTGCACGAGGGGACATTTATGCACGAGGGTCACTTTTGCACGAAGGGTCACTTTTGCACAAGGGGACACTTTTGCACGGCGACTCTTTTGCACGAGCGTCACTTTAGCACGAGGAGACCATTTTGCACGGCGTCACTTTTGCACGCAGGGTCACTTTTGCACGAAGGGACACTTTTGCACGAAGGGACACTTTTGCACGGCGACTTTTTTGCACGAGGGGACACTTTTGCACGGCGACACTTTTGCACGGAGGGTCACTTTTGCACGGCGACACTTTTGCACGGAGGGTCACTTTTGCACGAGGGGACACTTTTGCACGGTGGGTCACTTTTGCACGAGGTGACACTTTTCACGGCGACATTTTTTCACGATGACAGTTTTTTACGGCAGCATTGTTGCACAACGTTACATTTTTACGATGAAATCTTGCACAGCGACATTTTGGCACGATGAATTTATTGCACGGAAAATAAATTTTGCATGCAGGCTGACCAAAAGTTTTTTAGCTACTACCAAGTCTGCAACATAAAAAGAAACTGAAAACTAAAATTTTGTAATAAACCTATATTAAAGACAAAAAATAAAAGATCTAAAATCTTAAACAGTAAAAGTTAATGTTAGAAACAAACTAACGAAAAGATAAAATTAAATTATTTATAAAATATTTATACCATGTACAATAAAGTTAATTCATTTAGAAACTAGGATAAAAAATACTTTATGTGTAAGTAAGTTGTTCTAGTATATTTTGAATTTTAATATATTAATCAACAACTATGCCTTTTTTTTATATTTTACTATACGGTTACAAGTTTATTGTTCATATGATTACCCTAAGCATCATAACCTAGACCACTTAAACTGGAAGACACATAAGGAAAAAATAAAATAACACATATAGTTTATTTATTATAACAAAGATAAAAACATAATTTGATGTAAAATTTATAGGTTAACATAAAAAGAAAAATTTTAACCACAAACTTATATTTATTTACGCATTGATGTAGAACGAACAACATCAAGTATTTAAATGCAGTGACTAACAACAAAAACAAAAACCTATCGCTCCAAGGACATTAACGTTAGGCTCTCGTTGGCTTATTTCATGATCATGGAATGCTGGTATAAGCATCTCTTGATACTTTTGATGAACATAAGTTCAAATTTCTAAATGTTACTCTCTCATTGGCTTATCATTATCATGCAACATTATTGTAACGAAATAATCTAAGTTTAAATCATGAAAAATGCGCTATTTTATTGCTTTTTTTATTCTCACGCTAAACTAAAAAATTAAAATAAACATCAGGTAAAAACTTAAATACCTTTACACTTCATAAACTAACTAAATCTTTATTTTAATTTAACAATTGTTTGAAATAAAAATAAATTCAAAATATTTTTTTAACAAAAATATTTGCTAATTATAACATCGAGAGAAAATAAGTAAAAATAATACTCGAAATTCGTGTTTTAAAGCCTTACTAAAGTTTATCTTTCTGTTTAACAAGTAACAAAATTCACATTATTTTTATTTAATGTATTCAAATCGTTTTTATTTAAAATTAAAAATGTGTATTCAACTAATCTATTTAAATTAAGCTAATAAATATAAATTAATGAAATGTTGTACGTTGTTAATTATTTTATAGTTCTACGTAAAGCTTCAAATAAAAGCTGTACATTAAAATTTCATTAAAAAACTACCACATTTTATTTATTTGAAACAACTTGCGTTTAAAAGCGAATATTATTTGAGTAAAAAATTTTCTTTTTATTAAATAAAAAAGTCTTCGTGCAAAAGTGTCACCTCGTGCAAAAGTGACCCTCGGTGCAAAAGAGTCGCCGTGCAAAAGTGTCCCCTCGTGCAAAAGTGACCCTCCGTGCAAAAGTGACACTCGTGCAAAAGAGTCGCAGTGCAAAAGTGTCCCCTCGTGCAAAATTGACCCTCCGTGCAAAAGTGACGTCGTGCAAAAGTGTCCCCTCGTGCTAAAGTGACGCTCGTGCAAAAGAGTCGCCGTGCAAAAGTGTCCCCTCGTGCAAAAGTGACCCTTCGTGCAAAAGTGACCCTTGTGCAAAAGTGTCCCCTCGTTCAAAAGTGTCTTCGTGCAAAAGTGACGCTCGTGCAAAAGTGACCCGTTCCCATTTTAAGTGTATATAAACTGTCCCACCTGTTTATAATCATGAAATACTTAGAATTAAAATTATTGATTATCTTTCGTTTTGTTACTGTATAAATTTTTACCGTATAAATTTAAGCATTATTTTTAACTTTATAAGTGTAAAATATCAAAATAGACTAATAAACGTGAGGACACCATAGTAAGATTTTGTTTGTTTTTGAAGTCAACTTAGTTTAGTTATGAAGAAACTATACACAAAGATAACAATCGATTCAATTTTAATACAAACTTTGATATCTCCATAACTTTAGTCATTTAAAAACAAAAAACGTTAGAAAGGACATTCTTGCTAATCTCCTCTCGAGTTAACAACTTGCACAAACTTTTTTTTACAACAGTTTAAGCGTATTTCCGGTTATTTTAGTTTTTATGTTATTTTATGGTTGTAAAAATTTTGGACAACGACCAAAAATCAGGTTAAAAAAAAACTTACATCATTAATACAGTCTAGCTATGTACTTAATAGTTTTTGTTAGTATTACACTGCTTAATGCTTTAATTTTTTAACTTTTTTCTATCTAAGCTTAATAGTTTTGGTTTAAAAATCAAGTTTTAATGTTTCACCCTAAAACTAGTCACTAAAAAATTTAACTAAAGTCCCGAATAGAATTAATAAAGTCGAATGTACTAACATAAGTAAAATAAGCAAAAATAAAAAAATAAAAGATGATTAGTTTACTAAACTTCTGCTAAATAAAACAAAAGTATAAATGCACTTATGTTTATCTAAGTGTTTAACTAAAATTTAAAAAAATGATGCAAAGTAAAACTTGTTTTAAAATCAAATAAAAAGCTCTGAGCTAAATAATATATACTGTTTTTAATTTTAATTGACCTGATACTAAATTTTAAACTAGACTAGAGTAATAAATAAAATCTTAAGTTTTAAGTCGATTTAAAATAGTTTGAGCATCTTTATTAATTAAACGCACCTTATTTTAAAATAAAGGATATCTTTTGTAAGAAACATTCGCAAGTCTTATTCAATACCTACAGTATACATTGTTTGTTTAACGATAAAAAAAGCGCTCAAAAAGTTTGGTCTAAGGACCTAGTGTACGAAAAAACCTTTCAGTTATAGAGTCGTACACTGTAAGTCCTACATGTATCTTTCTACTAAATTTAGCTGCTTAAACTAAACTTAATAAGACCTTCAGTTTTTTATTAATTGATGGTTAATTAAAGAAATATTGTAACTTTTAACTGTTTGTATTTTAGGTTATAGTGGTGGTAAATAAAATCTAAAAAGGAGCCTCAATCTTCAGAATGACTACAGCTTCGATAGAGCTAAAAGAATATTGATATAAAGTTATTTTATCTTAATGTGCTATTTAATTTTAATATTTTACATGCAGATTGCACAAAATCTATTGGAAAATAAAAAAACAACATATATTTAAAAACTTTATGTTTATACAAACAAACTTTTGTTCGAGTAATAAACCTTTATAAGTTGCAATATCATAAGCTTTTTTAGTCTCTGAAAAATTCTATCTCAATAAGGTTATCCTCCTTTGCTTGGTACCCGTTAAGTAATTTTTATTAGTTTTAAACTTAAAATAATCATTTGCTAGTTAAAATTTCCATAAGGTAAGTCTCAAAAATATATTCATTTATCAGACATTAAACCTAAGTCATTGCACTATTAATAAGTGCAGTTAAAAAAGTATAAAAAATTAATTTTAAAATAAAAAATATGTAAGCTAGTTTTCAAAAATACTTTTTTTACGCCTGGAGTATAACAGATTTAAAACAACTACTTATTAGCCTCAAACATATTTTACAGCATTCTTTGTCAAAAATTACAAAAAACTATAAGATCTAATGTTTTAAATTAAAATTCAGAGAATATTACCTTGAAAGATCTGACCTAACTCTTAATATCTTTAACTTAAAACCAAATTTTTAAAATAATTTTTAACTCCTAAGCCTTAAGTTATACCAAACACTTTTCTGTATACTCTATGACTCATAGAATTAAAGTATAAAGATTGTAACTGAAAAACATTTAACTTATGGCTTAGTTCTCTATCTTAAACTTACAAAGTATTGAACTAACTTTAACCCCTGTCATAATTCCCTTACTTTGTACCAAACATGCTACCTTTCACTCAATCTTTAGTATAAAACTCTGTATTTATTATTACAATATTGTTTAATCTGTATATGTTGCTTATATAACAAAAATTGTTTTACTAGAAACTTTTTGAAAAAGATATTTATAAACACGATGTACAGAAAAAATTGATAAGTACTGAACCGAGTACTAATCATGATATAAGTAATTCTAAATAATTTACAATTTTTGAAAAGGTGTATTTTACATTAAGCAAAAAAAAAAGACTTACTTCAATATACTACGATATTTTGTTTAAAAAATATCAAACAATTTTACTTATTAATCTATTAAATTTTAAGAAAAGTTTTTGTAAGTCAAAAATATATTTAGGTTATTACTGTCTTTTTAAATGTTTAAAAGCTAATTGAAGCGAGTATAAATGTTGTTGTTATAATTTATACAATAATTATAAGACATACTATTTAAAAATATTTCTTTAGAAGTCAAAGTTAAGTACAGTAAAAAATTAAGTTTATAAAAAGCTCGTTTTACACTAAAACATTAATTTTTTTATTTCACTATCAAAAATATTATTTGTTATACATGAAATAATTTTAAAAGATCAATAAGTAAGGCTAACATATTTTTTTCAATGATGAAGTCAATATTTGAAATACTTGTTAAATCTCAAATTAATCAAGTTGCTACATTGTTTAAAAGGTTTTAGTGATTGAGTCTGTTTTAAACTATCAGATAGTTTATTGATTATGTGTCTAATATTTTTAGACAATATTTTTATGAATGTCTTTGAACTGTTGTAGAAAGATTATTAGTTATAAACCACTAACTGAGGCTCGTTTAGCAGTAGGTAAAGTACTCAAAAATTTTTACCTGTATTAACTGATTAGATCTATAGCTAAACAAGAAATTATATTTCAAACTTTTTAACAATAATACTTCTTTATATTAATTAGATTTCTTAAAAAAGTTTTTTTTTGGTTTGTTTAATAATGTTGATGAAATAATAGTAATACATTACAGCTAAAGACAAAATGCTTAAAAAATTTACTAATATAAAAGTTTTGTGGTACTTTAATATTATTAAACATAACAAACACTTATTATTTTTAGTTTAAAATTTTTTAGTAATTTCTTAACTTCAAGCTACAAAATAGCTTTTATTCAGAATTTTTTTCAGTTTTAATGTTTAGTAATTTTAAACGTTTTATGACATGTGTAAATACGATACAATCAAACTCCAAGAACACGAATTGGATTACAAGCTGCTACACAAGGCTGCCGACGGAACCTGCAAGAGTGAAGTCTTCTACCATTTCAACAAGAAAAATGTCAAATTTGAAGTAACCAGCATCAGTAGAGTCAAGTCGCGATCACACATCAAAGAAGAAACTTCAAATCCGGCCAACCCGAATCTGATGATGTTTCATGGTACGCACGGTGAGTCAATCAGGGGAATATTTAGAAACGGTTTTCGTGTTCCCGCCACGGCTAGCCACGGAAGAAGGTTCGGAGAAGCAGTGTACCTGACTCCAAGCAGCGCTTACGCTCTGAGGTTCTGCTTCAGTCACGACATGGTACAAGATTTTGAAATAAAACCGGACGGTCTGCACAAAGTGAAAATACTGGTGTGCGCGATAGCAGTTCAACCATCAGACATGCTGACATACGACCTAAAGGACCAAATAGTCGACAAAAGAGATCAAACGAAAGAAGCTGCATCTTGTTTCAAGCGCTTTAAGGAGCGTTATTCACCGGGTGATCAAAATTTTAAATACGATAGCAAGAATAGAGTCATTAATGTAGGACCAATCGAAGACCGAGGTACCGGGGCAAGCACAAATAAAGCTTTGAAGGATAAGGTAGACGAATACTGCGTGTGCGACCCAAAAGATGTTGTGCCGAGTTATGTGATAGAATATGAAGTGTCTTGGACGCAGTGTGAAGATTGTAAACGTTCTTAAGCCTTTTATTTGTGTGTAAAGTTAGTTATAACGTTAATTTTATAAAACTTACAGTTTTCAACATGTAAAAACTTTTCCAGAGCTTATTCTGTAATTCATCTACAAAACATAAACTTTATTTTTAATTATTGAACAGCTCCTTTAAAGTTTTGTATTTGGTATAATTTAAATCTTCATGCAGATGATTTACTAAATATTTAAAATAAGTGTTTCCTTTTAGGTCTCTAAAAACTTCTTCTTATAACATTTTAATTTTTTCAAAATAAAGCCTAGTTTGGTATTTATTGTTCAGAGCCTTGGAATAAATTTTGCTTTACTACACTAGTCATTTAACATTAAATTTAATTTGAACCTAGTCAACTTGGAATATATAAATAAAATGTTTTAATCATCAAACATATTCACAGCTCCAAGTAGCACAAATTTATGTCAAAATAATATTTGATACTAGCTTAACTACTAAACAAAAGTTTTAGGATCTGTTTATATAACATTGATTAGTTGCAAGCGTTGAAAATTACTAGCAGGTATGAAGCCTGGAGTATTCTTATAAACCCTTAACAAGTTTTAAAGTTAACCGATATAAATATTTTTGTAGTGGTAATTTTGCAATTAAACAAAGCAAAATTTTTAAATTGTCAACTTTGAAATACTCTAGTTAAAATCATTTTAACATTTTGGGTATCCATAATTTTTAACAGTCTTTACATATTAATTACCGTAATTTTGTATTTATCAAACTGCAAGTTAAATATAATGCATAAAACTGTTATTAAGAATTTTTATTAGTTGGCAAGAAATTTTTTTAGCTAATAAGTAAACTAAAAGAAAATTAAGCAAGTGTAAATAAATTTACGAAAACAATATAATATTTATAATTTATAATAAATTTAAAACCAAGCTAGTTAGGTATTTTTACTAATTATAAGTAGTAACAAAATGTCGAACATTTTATTGTTTTAAGAATTTCGTTTTAGATTGGAAAAAATATTACTACCAATAACAAAAACAGATACTTTTTTTTCGAAAACAGTTCGTATATATAGTTAGTTTTTACTTAATTTTGACTTATAACATATATCATAAGTATAGTATTACGTTTTTAAATAATATATTTTTTCCATGTTAAGCTTATTTTAAGTAGATTAATAAATAGTAAATTTTTTTTGTAGATCTAAAGTAAAATTTTTTTTAGTATCTTTATGTATCTTACTGAATCTAAGATCAACCATAAGAAAAAATGAAGTTCTGGTTTTATATTTTTTTCAAATAAGTATAAAAGAAAAATATCAAGAGCTAAAAGTAAACAAATAATGTGAAAATTATAATTTGTGAGTTATAAATATTAAATACAAATTGATTACCGTGTTTACAAGATTGTGCAACTGATCAAAGAAAGTTATTTATTGTCAAAACAAATTTTGACAAGTTATTAAAGTACATTTATAAAAATATTTTCTTATGTATTCTGTATTATTCTCAAAGCTGTTCTTTTGTAAGTTGTTTAAAATCGTTAGATTTTTATAAAATAAATTATGATAAAAATTAAGATGTAGTTTTTGAACATAAAAGCATTTAACTAACACTCTAACCTGATTATTTTTTTCTGAATAGATAAATTAAGCAAAATATTTAAATAAAACTTAACAAAGTTATGTATTCCAAGTTTTAGTTTTCAAAATTTCTAAAATAGTTTGGGTTTAGGTTTTTAATACAAATTCAGCTTATTTACAAATAGTTTGATATTAATCTGAACCAATCCAAAAAAAAAACGTTAGTTTTAGCTTTTATTAACAGGTATTAAAAAAAACACTTTAGCATCGATCTATATTTTAAAACTATCTTTTTTAGTCGTTAAACTACATTAAAAATAATTAAAAAAACACATTGTTCTTTGTCTCTATTTATTAAAATAAAACTTTTTTATTAAACAATTAAGCTACTAATTAAAAATTTATCTGAGTTATTACAAAAATTCGTTATAAAATCACTAAAACATTTATTTTAAGATATTTTCCGTGTTGGCGTTTGCTCTTAATTCGCAAAATTAAAGTTTTACCACAACTTATTTGCACAACAACAAGTAAAAAACTTTTTCAACTATTGCTTATCTTTTTCATTGCAAAACACTATTTAAACAAAAAGCGTCTTTATTTTTTTATATCTAGTAATACTTTTTTTCTTTGAATCTTTGTAGCTATTTTGTCTCTTCAGACAAAACTTTAAATGACTCTAAAAATTTATATGAGTCGTTCCATAACGTGCAGATACCAATGAAAAGGTATTACCTTCATTCTTTTTTCTGTTGTTTAGTGCATCTGTGGCTGTTTCAAGGTATCTGTTTAAAATAAAGCTCTTACTGTCCGAAACATTACTTTTAGCTTTCAAGCACATTTCTTTATTTCGGCTTTTTTTTTTCTTCTTTAAAAAAAATCTTTAAGTTAGCAACTTTAGAACTGTCAGCAATGTTTTCTAGCAAAGTGTCTACATAAATGCTGATGTCTGTTCCAGTCTCTAACGTTTTGTTTTCTAACTTTGCAGACTTCTGATTTGTTAATTTTTTGTGAACGATCTTTGCTTTGGTTCATTAGAACAGCATCGAACAAGTTGCTATCATCCTTATTTTTTATCAGTTGAACTAAATTTTAAATAAAAAATTTAATTTGAAAACTCTTTATGACTTTGAATCACTGCTTTAAAGTAGTACCTTTAAAATATGCTCTATGGACAAGAAATAGTACAAAAATACGCTTCTGTTATGTTATTTAATAAATAAAAACTTTTAAGTTTCAATATCAAACACTTATTTAATAAGTTAATACAAAACTTACACTGTCTATTTAAACTACTTCACGATACAAATAAAAAAATTTAATTTTTTATTAACACTTCATGATCTAGATTTTAGAAATAAACATACATAAACTTAGGTATATTAACAAAACCTCAAGTACAAAACTTTTTTTTATAAACTGATTAAATGATTTTAGAGTTTAAAATGAGTCTTATACAGTCGTATTAAATAACTTGCAGACTCACAAACTCCAAACATCAGCTTTAAAAGCGTCATAACCAGAATCAAGTACTTGAGTAGCTACATACGCCTGAGTTCCTAATACAAATTCGTTGTGAATGAGAATATTTTCCAGCTTTATGTCGCTGTTTTTGTTGTATGTTAGTTTTGGTACACTGTTTGTACTGAAAATTGTGAAACCAAGATTTTTAACAGATAAAATATATTCTTAAAGTATACCAGTTATTTGTTGTAAATAAAAACAGTTAGAATAATTTGAAATATAGCACTACGTTTTAATTGAAAAAAATGTTTTGCTGGAAACATTAAAACTTTATACTTTTTTTATAGTATTTTGCACTAAAATAAATATTGAACAAATACTTTTGTAACACTACGCAATTAAAAAGCTTATCTTATATTATACTTAGATGTTTTCTGGTGATCAAAATTAAACCTGTGAGAAACTTTTTAATATTACAATTCAAAGTAAACAACTAGTTTGATCGTTTAAACATAAAGAAATGTTTCTATTTCAAAAAAAAGTCACAAAAATCAAAACACGTGCGTACAAAATGTAGATGAAATTTTAAAATAGTATGTTTTTCAAATACATATATTTTTTACTTCGTACGGCATCTTTTATTCGGTCTGCTTCAAGCAGGACCATTACCCAGGTGTCTTTTTCATCATTTTTTGTCTAACTTTTGCTTTGGAAACTCTTCCAATCGCCCGCCTCCAAGGAAATAGCTCGACTTGATTATTACGTCAAAACAGTGATTTTTACAAGCGACTGTTTCGCTTTTCGTGATATGTCTAGTTTTTGTTTAATAGAAACTGGTAGTTAACTTATGAGTATACTTTTTTACACTAATATTTTTCTAGAAAGTTGTATATCATTAATGACATAAAGGTAATATAGTTTAAATTTTTTTACTAAACTAAATTTTTACATTTTAATCAAAATATTAAAGCTGATTTTCCTTTCAAACGAACATGTTCGAAGTTTTGACAACATTGTTTGTATGAATCCTAGAAATTTCTACAAGCTGTAAAGACTACCCACAGGACTTATTTACAAATAATTTTTAAATCTTTTAATAGATTAGTAGAAAGAGAAATTATTTTAGTTTGTTATAAATACAAAACTCAAATTGCGACAAAAGATAAATATTGTATCGAAATAATGCATTAAACTTTACTAAAAATGTAGTTTTTTAAACAAATGTTTATTTATTGGTGTTGTTTGTACCGTTTTATAATTTTTTTCAGGTTATTGTACTTTATTTAGTTAATTTAAATGTCATTTGTTTAATGTGAGAGTATATAATGTTAATAAAGAAACTTATATAATACTTTTATAAGGCTTAAAATAAAAAACTAAATAGTAAAAAAAATTTATAAAGATTTTTTTATACGCTATATGCTATCTAACTTTTCAACTAAGTATAAAAAATCAACAAAGTAAGTGCCTATTATTATGCATTTGTGCTTTCTCAAAAAAATAAAATTACTGAATATAATACAAAAAACAAAAAATCTTTCATTTAGTTTATTTAGTTAAGTTATTACGAATGTAAATAAGCTTAAAACTACGGAAAATAGGTTTGTAAGTATTAATATGGTATTTCTTAATATGTAAATAAACTATAACAATACCCTAACTTTAACTAAAAAATCCAATTTTTTATATATTGTACAAAAAATAGTATTATAATGTATTAGAAAATACGATTTTACCTAATAGTTGTTTATGTGTTTGAAAAATTACAAAGATTTAAATTTTAATTTATGATTTATCATTAAAGTAAAATTCACTATATTTATCAAATGCTAACTTTCTTGCTCAACTTTGTATAGTTAATATATGTTTTTCTAATAAAAACTTTAAAAAAAAAACTAAAAACAAACACAGGTTTTAGAAATAATCTTCATTGTTTTTTGTAAGTTTTATTCAACTTGAAGTTATTAGTAAACAAAAAATTTATGAATCTTACTCTCTTGACACGTTTAGTTTTGTTATTTAATAATTAAAAACTATAGTCAAATAACCCTGTATACTTAGTATCACTTCGGAACGTTGTACAGTTCGATCGATATTAAAAGACTTATTGATTCGGCTATTATCACTTCTTATCTGAAAAATCACAAAAAAGAACTACAAAGACTAAATGGGCTTTGTGTGAAAAATTGTTTGATTTTTATTCATTATTAAACGCTTTTACAGCCATTCAAGTGCTTATAAAAGCTTGTATAAATAATTCACATTATAAACAAGTAAACGGCGCAAAGAGAGCCGCTTCAAAAAGCGCAGCTGCCGAGATTGAAAATCAGAAGCTCGAAAAAATTCGAAAATGTTGCAGAGGCGTTTTCGGTAAAGTTCAAGGCTGGGCTTTGAACGATTATTCTGTTAGTAAGGTTGTCAAACTAAGGTTGTTAGTTTTTATAATTTAACATTTTACAGTTTACAAAAGCGCATATTCGCTTTAATATAATTTTGAGCTTTAGCAGCATGTATGGTTTAAAACAAACGAACTTTAAATTAGTTTTGATATTAGGAACATAGAAATGTTTTGTTTGAATCCTTTTTTTTACTTAAGTCAGGTAGCTTTATTCATGTTTTTTTACAAAATTTTTTTTTTTCATGTAAATTATTATGTTAAAATTTCATGGTAGCGCTATCTAAGTATTTTAAACTTGAGATACATATATGTAAATATATATTATGAATAAGAATTGTATTTTAAATTTGATTTTATTAGCTTACATGTAAGCTGTATAAACAGAATTCGTACAAACCGTTAATACTTTTAAGTAATTTATATAGTTTTTGGTGCATAAAGTTTTCATATATTCTGTAGAAAATTAAAAATTAAAAACTATTAACAGACTGTTTTTCTCTCAAGCACTTTGTGAGTTTAAAAAATGAAAACCATAATTGCTTTTCTATGTTTATAATACTCGCCTAGAATTCTGTTATGTAAATAAAATTATCCTAAGAAGTTTATTTAGTGTAGAAAAAGATGAATACAAATTGCATGTGATTGTAATTTTTTTCAAGTTTAGACACTTATCGTTGACAAAAACTTACTATATTTTATTATAAAACTTAAATTTATATATTACAACTGTATAGGAAACGTTGTTTACTTTTCAATTTTAGTTGCAGTTGAAGCAGAAATAGAAGCATTTTAAATATAGATGTAAACGATTAAGTGATTCTAAGTTTATTTCAAGTTTATTCTAAGTGCTCTTCAGTCAAAATAAACTTGCAACATCACTACTTATACATTGAAAATCAGAAAACTAATTGGGCGTGTTATTAAATATAGAATCACTTAATCGTTTATTTGAAGCTCTTTGAAGTTTTTTAAGTTGAGCAGAGTTTTATTAGCTTGTTTTAAAGTGATTAAACATAAATATAAAATCAAAAAATAGTTTTATTAACAACACTTAAAATTCTGCATTCAGCATTTATAGTCTATTACTTGTACTTCTTGTTACAAACAGCTAATTAATTTGTTTTTTTTTTTTGAACATTAAAATTTAAATGCACATTTATTTTTTTAAAGTAGAACTCAATTCTTTTATTTTAAAAAATTCTTTCGCTGACTAAAAATCTTGTAAACTGTTCAAGTAATAAAATCGATCAAACGATAAAATTTAAGTTAAGTGACAGCCACTAAATCACCTGCCTTGTAAAATTGACTGACAATTTTGTTCAGAGGTCGAAATTTTACTTACGTCAATGATTTACGTTGAAGACTTTAAAATTCAAACTGCATTGAAAAATTGGAAATATTCAAATGAAATTGTTTAAAAACTCTTATTCAAAAAGTAAACTATCTAGCAAGTTTTAGCTTTTAATAAGTTTTTTAGTTTTCACAATGAAAAAGTGAGATATTTTATTTTGTATGTAAAGCTGTATTACCAATTTTTAGTTTAAAAAAAAAGATTACACAAGTATACTAATTATTTAAAACATAAAGTTTTTGTACAGTAGAGTAGTTTTACCCTATTTTTGATTAAGCTGTTGTGTTTATTTTTTATAATTAAAGAAAATGCAAAAACATTAATCAGCATAACTAATTCTGACAATAGCATATAAAGATACCATCAAAAATGTATGGAAATAAGTATAAATATTTAAAAAACTTTTTTTTTTTTTAACATTTATGTCTATATACTTTATATTTTAAAAATATTAATAAAACTGTTTAAATTTTAGTTAAATCTGTTAATATCATTCGTTTTATTTAAAAACAAAGAATACACACAAGTGCTTTTATATTGATAGACAAATACCAGCTTAAATAAATGATTTAAGAAGCCTAGATATAGATTTATATGTGTATCTAAATCTATTTGAGTGTATAGAATTGTAAGATTAAAAGTTCAATATACTTATATAACGGTTTAAAAAACTTTTGTAATCTTAGACTGTAAAGTTTCATACAATCTGTAAATAAAAACTTTGAAAAAAGATAAACAGTTAATCAAAATTAAAAACTATAATTAAAAAAAAACTGTTAAAAGATGTTGTATTTACTTGATTTAAGAAAAAGTTTGATGTCAGGAGTTCACATTATAACCTTACAAAAAGTATAAGATGAATAGGCTTTCTCTTCAAGTATTTTATTTGTTAGTACTGTAGCAAAACGGTACGTAAACAATAATTATTTTTCGTAAAACTAAGTTTCAAAAACTAAGCAAAAATAATGTTTATTATGTTTTAAACCTAAAAGTAATTTCTATTTAAATAGTCTCACGATGAGATCATAAACTAAATAATTCTAATTACTAACTTCTTTCTTAGTATAAGGCTTATAACTTATAATTTCAAACAATAATCTACAACTTATATAAAGTTTAAAAACACATGTGTAAAGATATATATATATATATATAGATAATGTTTTTTAACAATATTAACTTTTAAGAATTTTTTTTTTAAATAAAACCATTCTTCAATGCTTATTAACGTTTGCAAATATAATCACAATTGTTTTATGAAAATCATTACTTGATTGACTTTCTGTCTAGTATTTATAGCTAAGCATAACACCTCAGTGAGCTTAACTACTACCTTGATGAAAAATAATAGTTAAAGCTTTGAACTATCAATTAAAGCGTTATTGCAGGTAAATGTAAATTAAGCAAAGTATGTGTTTTGATACTGAGAAGTTCGAGGTATTTAGTTATGTTTTTATCTTTTTGAGCACCAAAGGGTAAAAATTTGAATTATTTTTAATAAGTCTTGATATTACTTACGGTAAAATAAAATAAATTTCAAGCCGTATTAATAGGAGCTTAAGATTAGTTGGTTTAAAATAAACTTTGTATCGTATTAATAAAACCATATTTACTTTTTTCGTCTGATAATCTAGAAACTGCAAGGTTAAATAACCTAATGGAAGTTTTTATTGATACAGTATCATACAATTTAGATTTAAACAGCAATAATCATCAAACTTTTCCTACTCGACTTTAGAAAAAGCGCATATTTTTCTTAAGATATTTACACAACTGTCATTAACATAGAATAAGATTTTATATTATAAATATAGTTTAGTAAGTTTTAGCAGTTTTATAGTTCTAATTTGTAATTTTATTCAAGTTTGTGTTAAGAGGAGAAGTATTAATTTTTTTATTAATATTTCGTTTGTAAAAATACACAAAACTTTTACCTTAACAACTAAAATATGTTGAGTAAAACCTTTTAAAGCTCTATATTACTAAAGTTGTTACATCATCTTTAAGTAATGTAGAAATGTTAGATAATGAATATCCATTTAGTGACATTTTTAACTGCATGCATCAAACTATGGTTTTTGTAAAACCGAAAGGATTTATCAGCTTTAAAGAAAAACCATAATAATTCTTCCAACGCAACGTTGATAACGTTAACCACAATATAATTCGCGGGTGCCGCTAATTGCATGTGTGGCGACATTATGACGTAATATAGACGCTTTTAATTGCTGGCACGAAGGCGCAAAGTAAAACTGCAAATTAACACCACTCACGGCCGTGTTATTGTTCGCTTAATTGGCAGATTTGCGTTTTTGAAAGATTAAAAGCAGGCAGTTTAACTCATCAATTTTTCAAAATAAGTTCAAGCAAACGCGTGTTTATAAACACTCTTTAATGTTTGGGTTGTTAAAAGTTTTTGTAAAATAGTAAGCGTAGTGAGTTCTTGTTGTACCTTTTTTGACAATGTCATTTAAAAACAGAATTTTTCGGGTTACTTATGGAATAGATTTTTATGACAGCATTTATAATTATTACGTTCAGAAAGTTTTTGTATCATAAGTACTATGACTAAATTTTACTTGAAAGTCTTCAAGCATTAAAATTTTACTTAATCTAAGTCAATAGTCTAAATATTGATAGTAGAAAGTTTAATATAACAAGTTTTTTTATACAAAAAGATGAACAATTATTTTAAATAACAAGTAGTTAGATTTTTTTGCAACTTAAAGTTATTGACATTTTCAATAAAAAAATTTTGTTAGTAAATTTATAGAAAGTTTTTGAGACTTGTATTGTCTCCGATCAACAAAGTAATTATATATCTTAAAGTATATTTATAATATAAAAAAACAACAAATTTTCAATTCGTTTACTTAGTTTCAATGCTTTGTGCAACTCCTCAGAACGAAATAAAGAACAAAGTAAGGTTTTTAAAGAATCACACAAAAAAAAACACATCGTGACGTTTCAACTAAAATTGAATAATTTTAGTTAGCCTACTTTAAAAACAACTTATGTACAAGTTAACTTATTTTGCTTTGTTTGTTCTTGTTTTTGGATTTATTTTGTTGTTATTTTTTGTCATTATTTAGTGGTTTTTGTTCTTTTGAAATACATGTTTTGATTATGGAGGCAGGATCTTAAAGTATAAATAAATTTAAGTTGATTTAAATAATTTAAACAATGTTTCAACAATAAGTGATAACGTTTCTCAAAATTATACACAAGTTTTCAACACAGCTTAAAATAACAGTTTTCTAAAACTAAACTATACTTAAATTAAGGTAACTTGTATAAAGTATTTAGTTAACAAAACTTTTAATAAAGTAATTTATCAATGATTTAATCTTTATTGAAGACATTTATAGATATATAAATAAGGTAACTATTTAAAATAATAGTCATATAATTAATGCTTTTTATCTTTTTTTAGATTATATAAAAAAGTAGGGTTGATTAAAGATTTTTTCGTCTGTCACCTTTTAAACTATGTGAACTTTTTTAATTATTCATTACTTCTTTGTCTGTGTGTATCTGGAAATTTGATGTGTTTGTTTTTATCTGTCTACCTAATGCTAAGTAAAAAAAAACTCCATTAACTATAAGTCTTATTTAATTTTAATATACTTATGTATTTTTTTTTACAATTACAATAGTTAACTTAAAACTAAATCGGTAGTTGGGTTTAAATTTTATACTTAAGTTAGATAACATATGCTGTTTTTTTATATTCAAATTCAAAAGAGCGCATACAAAATTATGTACTATCCTTTATATTTTATAAAAATTGTGCCATAAATTAAAATGAAACATTTTAGAGCACAAAAATAAAAATAAAAAATAATTTGAAAAAACAACTTATTTATGCATCGAAATTGGAAATTAAAAATTTTATACTTTTGTTTTTATGAACTACTAAAGTTTTATTATTTTTACAGTATATACTAGTTCATTTTTAAGTAAGTATGATTGTTTTCTTGAATTTTAATGTTTAAACAAAGTAAGAAACAAATAATTTTATTTGTGTAATATTTCCATGATAAAATAGTTATTTTGAAGTTTTATTTATATGTTTTTTTTTAGAATAATACTATAAATCAAAAAATATATAGTAAAATTTAAAGTTTATAATCATAAGGTACTTAAATTTTCCAAAAAGTTAGTATTCATTTGGCATAAAGTTATATTATAAAATACTTTAGTTTATAAACTGATGCAAAAGCCTTATTTTATCATATAAAAAAAAGAAACTTTGAAGAACGCTTATTGCAATTTAACTATACAATTTTCCCTTTAATTACTTTATAAGCTATTTTTTGCTGTTTTAACTTTATATTAATAGTAAATATAGTAATATTATTTAGTATAATTAAATACCAAAACTTAAACAGTTTTATTTATCCGTTCGATTTGTTAACTTAAGAAGAACAAAATTATTAACTTAAGAAGAACAAAATTATTAACTTAAGAAGAACAAAATTATTAACTTACAATTTATTTAACAATGAAGCTCGAAAACCTCAAGCAAGTGTTGTAGAATTTTCAGTATAAAGATAATAAATCATATGAGTCAGTTTATAAATTTCATATGTATAGTAAAAAATCTAGATTCGAAATTAAAACATATATACTGATATAATACACATATACATAGTTATTATGTTAATGTCATAATAAATACTTCAAGCTATATATTGATTTTTATAAATATTTTGACAATGCTAGCACAATTTTTTTTTAAATTTTGTTTAAAGTTTATTACAGGCAAAAGTTATGTAATTCAAACAGATAAGTTTCACAAAATATCTTAAATTAAATCAGCTGTTTAAAATTATTTTGTTAAAAAATAAATACGGATCGTATTTTTTTTCATTTATATGTCTATTTAAAAACAAGTTTACCTTGACAATAAACCTGAAACGAGACTTTTGATTATTGATTAAAAGCTAGTAATGACTGTGGTTTTAAATTGAGTTTGTAAATAAAGAAATTTAGTGCACCAATATTATGATACATAAATGAAAAAGCTATTAACTTTTGAAAAATTTAGCTTTTAAAAAGTAAAAATGCTGCGTCAAACCGACTACCGGATGAAGTATAAAAAGCGAAGTCAAGGGAGAATAAGTTTAAACATCGTCAACCTCAAGAAGAAAAACATGTGTGACGGGATTTGCAAAAGTTTTTTCGTTAGTTCTCTTAACTTCCAATGTTATTACATTTTTTTAAGTTTGCATGTTTCAGAAAACTTTACTAAAAACTACTTTAGAAAGTGTTATAAAATGACAATAAACAAAGTTATTTAAAATTTATCCGCTAAGAGCTGCACAAGATCAGATATATCATTGAGGTACGAGCTTTACCTCTCCTTAAGATTTTTAGTTTTCATCATCTTTTTGAAGCACAAATAAAAAGCAAAATAAATAATTGCTTACAAACTGAACTTCACTGGTATCTTATATTATTTAACGTATTTACAAAGCTTCAAGCAAAAGTTAAATAGTTTTTGGTTATGTTACGATAAAACTATTTCTTTAGCAATTTTAATTCTTATCGGTAAGCTTAAATTAATTAAATCACAAATTCTTGATAATATTGTTTAAATATTTGTAAATAAGTGTATAAACAAAATATTTGTGGCCAAATTACTTTATATATAATTTTCTGATAATTTTTTTGTAAATAGAAAAATTATTAATGAATTAACTTAAAGTTTTTACTAAAAGCTAGAATTCATGCCTAAAACTATAAAAAAAAAAACAACGTTTTGTGAAATTCTTCAGCTGTTTGAATATTTTTTAATAGAAGAAACGCATATTTTTCTTAATGAACATAAAAATTGAATTTGACGAACAAACACTAAAAAGTATTTTATATATAAACAAAGATTCCGGTATAAAATATCTTAATTTACTGATATATAAATTAAAAATAAATAAAATTTGAGCATTAACTCAATACTCTATTTATGTAACTTTTTTACTTTAGTTGGGCAGAATAGTCGGCAATTATTTAAAACATAAGAAAGCTTTTATTTAAATTTATAGAAATTAAAGTAATGAATTCGTTTTGAACAGTTTGGTCAAAGTGTTACCGGTTAATACTTTATAACAGTAAAAATTTGCTAAAATGTGTATAATTTGTTCTGCTTCAACATTTAAACATTGGATTTTTTAAGCTCCCTTTTTCTTTAAACTTTATATTTTTCTAAAACTAAATAAAATCATTGACTTTAAAGCAATTATTTTACTTTTTACTGTGCTTTTAAATCAGTAAGAAAAACAACTTGCAATGTCTTTAAATTAAACTTTTATCGTAAACTTTTGTTTGAGATTCTTTAGCTTCATGTTTTACTACTTTTTTAACAAACTTAATTTGATACTTATTTTTATTTATAAATGCTAAACCTAAATTAAATTTTGATAAAAGTTTCAGAAGTTTTCTAACAAATTATAAAGTTCAAAAAAAAAAACTTTAGAGAAAATAAATCCCTTCATTCTCAATTTAATATTTAACGTATTAAATTAACTTTATAACTAAAAAAACCTGCAAGAATCTGTTTTACCAGCAAAATTAACCTTTTAATAACCAATTTTTATTGCGCGCAACGACCAAAGCACAAATCGAAGCTCATTTAATTTCATAATAACATATTAATATTTCATCCTCCCATTCATATTTTGAACTTCACTGTCCGCAACCTCTCTCTCTTTCAAAACATCACGTTGCTTAGCAACCTGCCCTTGATCGATCTGTTGCCTGGGGAGGCGCTGGCCGATTTCACGGTCGACGAGGCAACAAGGCTGCAGCACATTAAAGATTTCAAAGCAACTTTACTTGTTAATTTTTGTGTCAAATCAGCATCGATTTTTGCGTTATGTCGAAAAAAAAGTTGTTCAAAACCTTTTATCCGCGATTCACATGAAAGCCGTGTCACCGCGAGCATAATTCAAAAGCGAAAAAAAAAACTTCTTTTCATTCGGTGACTTGTGAATGCAAAGCTTTTAGTTCAAGCGCAGCTCCGGATGACAGCATGATCCTGCAACAAAAGATTCCGTCTTTCTACGACGGCAGCTTTCTGCTCAGCTCCAGGTATTCGTACGTTTACACCTCGATGCAGGAAAACAGGGGCAAGAAGGGAAGCCTGAGCAAAAAGCTGGGAAAGTTTCTTCTGACTTTCCTGTTCGTTTTTATCAAGGCGTCTTTCAATTGCTTGAACGTGAGTACAAGTACATATTAGTTTTGCTGAAACATAATTCTGCTATGATATACTTGGTACAAAGTTGCTTTATAACTTGTTTACAACAGTTGGTTAGAAAAAGTGTATACTAACAATGATTCTTGTATTAAATAATGTAGTTTTAGTCATAAGAGATATTCGCAGTAAGTTTTTATCGAAGCTTACTTTTACAGTTGTTTCTGAAGAAAATGTCGAGTTTAGTTGTTAGATTTTCAGTTGTGTTTATTCTACTGCCGTGCTTACTTAGTGTTGGGTTCATTTTACTCAACAAGTTTTTGCCCTTTCAACCAATCAAAACAGACAATAGTTTGGTGAATATTCGAGCAAAGTTTGCTATTATGAATCCAAGCACTGAAAAGCTTGAAAGAGTTTTAATTGTAAGTTTAAACTGAATGCGATTTTTATTGTTCATTATTTAAAATGTTTATTTTATTTTATTAAACTTACTTGAAAGTGTATTTTTATGTAAGAACATGCCTTTAAGCTTCTTTTAACTAGATTATAAAGTCTAACAATTTGTATTACGTTACCAAAATTTTATTTTTTAGCCAAATGAAGTTATTCAAACAATTATAAGAAAGCTTATGTAAATTGTATAAAGTATAACGGTTTTCTATCTGTTTTTGTATAATTAATATTGATATAAATACACGAGTATAGTTAATAACTAATTCATTGAACGAAAAAAAAAGACGCTCAAAAATAAGACGGTCCTAGGTCATAACCAAACAACAACTCTTTAAAACAAAGTTTTACAGTCTTTTTCTAACTACAGTAACCTCTCGCTTATTTACGCACATTGTGTCCACAGAAAAAGTGCGTAAAGATATGAGAGATCGTAAAGATACGAGAGGTACCAAATATACTTACTGTATTAACTGTTTTTTTATATTTGTTTACTTTATTTATAAATATGAAAGTAAAACTATACATATATTAAAAAGAAGGATTTAAACTTATAAAAAATAATAGTATTTGTAGAAAAATTTTAATTATAGGTATATTTTACCTTTATCTTTATTTATATGTGACTTATTTGATACTTAACATTTGTATTCAATTTTACTTAGCAAATTCAATTTATAATTAAGCATTTGTTTTCAATTAAGAAATGGTGATTGCAAGAGTGTTGTATTATGTGTTTGTGTTTTAAAGTCTCATTATTTCATTATACTTTAATTATTTAACACAGTCATATTTCTTTCAGAATATTTATTTAATCTCTTATTGTTAACAAAATTTCTTATATATAGAGGTATAACCAAATATTTATTAATTAGTCAAGGAACATAAGTTTACTAAGTCTAAATATGTTTAGTGATGAGTTAGCATTTAATAATGTTTTTTAAATTAAAATTATACAGTAAACCTAATTTGTGTAATATTAAAAAACATTAGAATTTTTATTTTTTGAATTTTTAGAATTCCAAAATGCGTAACTAAACAAGAGTGCGTAACGTCACGAGTGCGTAAAGATCCGAGAGGTTACTGTATTAGAAAAAAATATATTAGTTTTTTCGAAAGGAAATAAAATCAATAAAAATTGTTTTGTAAAAGGTAAATTTTTTCTTCTGTAAAAGTTGTACAAAGGTGTAAAATAAAATGTAATTTTAAACTTCAATGTAATACGGCAAATCAAGTAAAAGCTCAAGTTAGTACATAACCAAAAACGGTAGAAAGTTTGCTTGAAACAAATCTCTTTATTAAGAATTAAAAAGTATGCCAAATGAGTTTCATTTGTTGCTTATTTACTTAAGTTCAAACAAACAGACAAACTTTCCTGATACTTGGATGAGGCTCGGTTCGAGCAGAAGTTATGCGAAATTTTTAATTTGGACGGACGACGAAACTTACGATCTTTTGAACAAAAAAACATGCAGCAGCATTCTCGATCTGCACAGTTACGTGATAAACAACATAACTGCATCGATGGGTGACTCAAACATCACTTATAAGTAATTTTTAAGTTATTAAGTTAAGTTATTTTTTTAAACATGTGACTTTGTATATATCTAGAAGACTAGATATAAACTTTTGAAACATCAAATACTGTTGGTTCAGTCATTTTTGAATTCATTAAGGTTGAACTTTACTTTTTAACTTTTTTTATGTCTTAAAATGCTAAAACAATTTTTTACAACTTACTAATAACTAAGTTGAAAAGAGATAACTTTTGATAGTTTTCACCAAATATTTAAAATACTTTAAAAGTGCTGTTTATCATTTATATATAATACCTAAAAAAATACTAAGAACCTATTAATTTGACTCAACTTTATTTTAGTCTATAGAATTCTTAAAAAATAATTACAAAATTACAAATTATTACATTAACCTTGCGCGGCAGCGTAACTTCACGTGCTGAATAGATACACTTTTTTAACAAAAGTATGGGATTTAATGTTTTAAATTTGTTATCTATAAACAGACTTGTTAGGCTATAAATAGAAGTTATACACTTTACTTTACATCTTTTACTTGTAATGACTTTTTAGTGATGTGTGCATTCATTCCTTTGAAAACTCAGCCATAAATCAAGAAAGCGAAATGCTTGGCAGAAAAAGTACGTGTTATAATGATCCTGTGTTATTGGCATGTAAAAGGTTTTATAAAATATTTTGTTGTATGAAATTTCACAGATAAAAATATTTTATAATTTACAATTGTAGAAATAAGTGTAATATTTTAAGAAAAAAATTAATTTTTACATAGCTTTTGTTTTTGTAAAAATATCAACGTATGCTTTGAAGTGTAGTGAAGAATCCAAAAAAAGGAGTGAGTATGAAATTTTCCACTCCAACTGAGGCTCTTTATACTGACAAAATAGAAAAACAAAACTGGCACCAAACTGCGCCTTCGAACTCTTCAAGTAATTTCTATAACAACTTAAATGTTTTAAAAGTAAAAAACACTTGGTAGAGTGTAGAAATTTAAAAACTGCTTTCAGGTGTTGTATCAAATACTAACAGTTTTTTAAATTATATACCAATCTTAATAAATAGTATTTTATAACTAAGGGTTAAAAAAATAATGATATCATGTTTTATTTCAAATATTTATTATCCCGCACATACTGAAAAAAATTAAAAAATAATATTAGCTAAATCTAAGTCTATCTATCAACAGTTGCAGTTATTTAACTTATTCACTTTAAAATTTAAAGTATATCGAAAACAGTTAACATTTAATATTTCTTGCTTATATGTTAAAAAACGAGCTGAACATATAAACTAAGATCAAAGTATGAAATTGATTAAATTAAAATGTAACACCACGGTTCAATATGCCAAATTATTACATTTTTTTTTGTATCATTTAAAAATTTAACTAAATAATGTGAGTTTTATGTAATCGATAATTGATTTTTCACAGTTTACTTTACTGTAAGGATGGAACAGAGTAAACATACCAAGAAACTTTTAGCGCGACAAATTCTACTTTCTTACATATTGAATCCATTACAAAACTCAACTGTAAAAAACAAGCGAGTTAACTTAGTTGTATAAATTTTGAGGCTTTTTATATAATTTTATTTAGATTATTCAAATTAAGGCTTGCACATTAAAAACTGTAATTCTTAAAAATTTTCAACTGTTAATTTTACTTAAATATTCAGAGCCTGGCTGAAAGCATTCGAACATCAAAGTCGAAACTTACGTATTTTCGGTTCATCAGTTCGAATGATGCACGTGACCAGCAAAACTGCTGATCGCGAATGGCAGGCGTGCTCCACTAACAACGGCTATGACGTCACAAACAACACTTCATGGTCTTTTCTGGTGACTTGCTCCAGCTTTGGCTACTTCCACATCATGATTTTGTGTGTCGCCTGCTTTGTGATTTGTCTGGCACTTTCAGTTTTGTACGAGTGCAACTTTCTTACGTTGGTTTCGTTTTAAAGGACATAATATAAAAAAATATAATTCTAACAAGTTTAAAAAAACTAACTTAAGTTCTGAAATTTTTAGATGCATGTTTCATGCTATCCAGTCATCTTCAAGTTTGGCATTTATACTAATTTCTGTACACTCAATTCACCACTTGCTACATGGAAAGTTCAGTGACTATGATGTCATTATCGCTATGGTCTATGTTTCGAGTGAGTTTTAACTAATATTTTTAATTCTAATTCTAATAATAGTATATATATATATTTTTTGTTTTACATACCTAATGTTAATTTAAATTTTGAATAGAAGTCTATCGTATTTTCTTATAGTCTTAACACTGAAAGCAAATTATTAACAATCTTAATATTAACGATTGTTTTTGTTAAAACCTATAAATTATTAACAGTTTGCCATATTTGCGCTGAGATTAGTTTCATAACGGCATATACGAAGCATCTGAGTGAAGTAATCAGCCGAAATGAAGACGACACTAGCTCTTTGAACGGTTACTATTCGTTTTAATGTGCTTTCTTAACTATGATTACTTTAACTGAAGCTTTTACAGGTAGACTTGTAGGAACCTGTGAGAAAATTGTGTTTGAAGCTTTTTACAGCACTGGCCGGCACACTTTTTTGTTTGCTCTAGTCACCGTTTCTTCCTGCTTCGAGCCTTTAAGAAATATTTCTTTGATAAGTTGCATTGGTAAGTTTGAAAAGACACCTTAGCAAAAAGATCATAAACATAAATACTTAAAATGAAAGTAGTTCTAAGTAGTCTTAAATGCTAACTGATATTCAAATTGCTATATCAAACAGTAGATAAAGCGAAACTTTTCAATTTTTTACAATAAAAACAAAGCTTTTAACTGCAAGTGACCCATTCTTTTTTTTATAATATAATTCTACTGCATTTTAATTTTTCATTCTCGTTCGTACAAACTCTGAACCATTTCTAAGGTTTCGGCATGGCGCTGTTGTTCCAGGTGTTTTTCATACCTGCCTGCTTCAAACTGCACCAATCGTGCTTCATGTGCGGCCATGTCAACAGTTGGTCCGAGGAGTATTCCGATGATTCGGATGCTGACAACAGAAAGGAGTTCGCAAAGTTTGCTAGAGTTCAAGATAGCATACGGTAAGTTTAAATTGTTATTGGAAAGAAAAACAAATGTTTATGATAACTAAAAAGCTGAAACTTTTAGAAGTTAATTATTAATTCCGAGAACAATCACTTTAAAGTCCTCAAATTAAAGTAAAGTTAATTTTTACATACAATGAATATATTAAACTTTTTGTTTAAAAAGAACTTTTTTACTTTATAACCTTAAATTATTAATAAAGTAACGATTGATAAAAAATAATAAACTTTTACTTTAAATTTTACAACGTTTTTCTATTAAAAGAAAATAATTTCAATAGAACCGATGACAAAATGAGTAGAGATGATTTGTCATCAATAGATCGTCCTAGACGAAACACTTTGATAACTAAGGACTTCAGTTGTATGCAAGTATTTCATTGTTCTTATTAGACTTTTTTTAATTGCATATATTGTCTTTTAAACAAATAAAAAAGGTTAATATTTTGAAGTCAGTTATTAATTTTTTCTATAAATATTTATAAAAACAAAAATATAAAATTTTATCGATGTATAAAAACTGTTGTAGTTCTTAACAAATACTTTAATTTTTATATCTAAACTTTCATTTAGTTGTTTTTGTAACTAATCTAAATAACTTTTGACTAAATAATATTATTTCTTATAAAAAATCTGGAGACAGTTATATGTATAACATGTAGCAATCACAAATATATTTATGAAACAGCTAACATCCCATCGTCATTACTTATTTTAAAAAAACGACAGAAATTGAAATGGAAGTTGTGCGATGGTTTCTACGATTACTCGGCGTCTCTGGTGACAGTTCACGTCAGACCTTTCGTTATGATCAGCTACGTCATCTACTTGAGTGTGGTGCTAGTTGCGAGCGTGAACTTGAATGAAGAAGCTTCGTTGAAGCAGATAGCCACTAACGTAAGCTAATTAGTAGTACAATTGAATCATAAACTTAGTTAAAAACAAGTAAGTTCTAACTAAAGTCTAAAAAACTTCAGGAACATCGATAGTACTGCTTTAAAAGTCGAAATATGTTTGCGACAAGCTTGTTTAAAAAAAGTACTTCTAATGTTAGAAAATGCACGTTTTGAAACATTTAAGTGCTAAAATAAGTTTAATTTTCAATCAAGAACTGCAACTCAACTTTAGGAATCATGGTGGCAACTTTACTTGGAAAAGATGGAAGTCTATCCACCGAGATTTGTAGTTGCAGGTAGAATAAAGACTTGTCCTTGGATGAAAGAAAACTTGCAAATGTTCGTAAGAATTAATGAAGAGCTAACAACCGGAGATAATAAGCGAGCAGTTTACACAGATGAAACTACTAACTGGATAACTGCTTATATGAAGTTTAATTTTTATCTTAGTTTATGTTTTAGAAGTTTTCTACAATCAATAAAAAATTTCAAATAAGTTTTTTTTTGTTTTTTATGAGCTAAAAGCTCAAACACACTTTTTTGTAGATAAATTTTAAAAACTTATTATTACATGCACAATAATTGTTTCTTGAATTATTTAGTACATGTACTTTATCATTTATTACATGTACTTAAGTGGCTTGTTCGAACATAATTTTAAATTGTAATTTTTTTTTTAAAGGAGACTAAAACTGTTCTAATAATTAACAAAAATTTATATTCTAACAAAACTATGTTTAGTTTTCAGTATTGTTTATAAGCCTATGTTTAAACGATTTTAATAAGTATGTAGTTCTAAAACTTTGTAAAAATAAGGCTAGCTGTAATCACAGTAAAAATGTATTACTTATATAATGTAATATTAATACTTGAGAAAGAATTATGAAAAAATCTGGTAAAAGTATTTTTCGAAGAAAAAAAAAAAAAAAAAGCACGGTTTACAGTATTTAAAAACGTATCAATACTTCTATTTAAATTTAGTTATACTTTTTTGCAATGTCAAACCAAGTTATAAGATAATAATAGAAATTTTTCTTAGAATATGACTTTAGTTAATTTTCTATTACTAAGATTTATAAATCGTTAGTCTTTAAATCAGAGAGTTTGATAAATTAATTAATACACAAATAAAAGGAAACGTTTACTAACTATACACTTTGTTGCTTTGAACACGTACAGCTAATTAAATTCAATAACTTTCTATTTTAGTATCCGAGACTAATCCCAGTACAAAAAAAAAACTTAAAAATAAATATTATTGAAGAATTCTCAAAGAACAAAACGAAGAAGAGAGTTCAATGGTGAAATCAGTGGAAGTGAACGTTTCTAAATACGAAGTTCCGAAAGCGGCGCACATCCCCCAGAAAACCAACTACAAAACTAAAAATGCCGCCAACGACAATCAGCACTACTCTGATGAAGGGGGCTCTGACGAGGGCAAAGGTGATCATCACGGTATGCTGTGTTGTTTTTTGTTTTGTACATTTTAACATGCTGAAAGATAGTTTGTCACTGATTGAATCATTTACTTCTAAAGTGTTCAAAAGCTGTGTACAGTAAATCGCTAAAAAGATGTGTGTACTTTAAGTTGTTTATTATTTATTTTTTTATAAAATTATGTTGGTTGTTTAAACATAAATATCTTATTAATTAAAAAGTACAATAGGACAGATATGTAAATGCTTGAAAAATATTATGATCCTAAAAAATATTATGTTCAAAGTAAAATACCTTCTATGCACACTAATGTGCACAGGTAGAGATTTTCAAATACACTGCGACTTTAAAACACACTTACGAAAACAAAACAAGCGCTAAACTCTGGTTTAAAACCGTTTAAGAAATTTGACTAGAAAAACTAAATAACTTTGATCGTTCTCAAAAAAAGTTTAAAATGTTAACAAATGAAATAACAGACTACAAACCGATAATAGTCGTGACAGACTCGGAGGTGGTTGAGAACAGCAGCCAAAACCAGCTGAACAAAAGTTGGCAAATATTTCAATCGGAACGGAAAACTAAAGAACATTTGTTTTACAAAAATGATACAAATGGCACCGGCTGGTGGTACTTCAGGTTTGTTTATATTAACAATATACTTTAACCAATAGAATTAAATTCTGCTGTTTGTGTTATATTTGTTAGGTAACTGATGCAAAAAAACTCCCTTTTTTCTTAGTTGACCAAAATAAAGTTTTTCGTTATAAAAGTGTTTGAGTTTTTTTTTTAAGTAACTGTTGTTCTTGTACATACATACATAATATATGTTTGCGTTATACAATAATCTTTTAAAGTTGATAAATTTCTATTTTAAAAAGTTTTTGAAAAAAAAATATTAAGATAAAACTCTTGCATTGTCTTAAACTTTAAAGAAATATACAATTAAACGTTGTTGTTTACATTAGAGTTGGTGTTTCCAATATATAAGCGTAATGTATAATGACAAGGTTTGTAATACTTCATTTTTATTTTATACAAAGTGAAAAGAAGTAAAGCAGTTACAGTTTATAAATGTGATGTAATAATCATCTTTTTTTTTTCGAGCATATGGTACTGCGAAATTGCTTAGATGTGTTGCTGATGTAACTTAGTATGGGTAGGAAAGTTGTAATCTGCCTTTTTTTTTTATTGGAAAGCGTATGTCAATTCAAATATTACTAGTTATGATTGAAGTGATTTAAAAAAATGTATCTCAATTCTAAAACGAGCATTTAAAAAATAAACTTTTAGTTTGTTAAAACAATTTCACTTATGATAAAAACACATACCTATAAAATTAAATTTCGAGAATAAATTCACGAGAAACAAAACTAAAAATATATTTATGTAAAAACTTAATTTCAACACGTAAGTAAAGTTTTTGTTGGTGTTAATATTTTTTTTACATGATTTAATACATTTATATTTAAATCAAAGTTAGATTTTAAATTATTAATTCATTCTTTTTATTTTATTATTTCAATTAAATTGTGTTCTTTGTTAAGCACACGGAAATTAATAACATTTTATAAACTATCTAGAAGTATGTATCTTTCAGCAGAATTGAAAATATTTTAACAACCGTAAACTCACATTCTAATTGTTATGTTTTTAGAATAAATGCAGCTTTTTTAGTGGTTTGTTAACCAAAACTGCTATTGTTTGTAATTTAAATTCAAACACTTGTATTGAGGAGTTTTTAATTTTTTCTTTCTGTAATGATTTTAATTAAACCTTTAATATTAAAGACTAGTATACATATTGGATTAATTTATATTAATCAAACTCAGGTTATTTTATCATACTTTCGACGTAAAAATGTCTTCGACTAAACAAAGAATTGTGCATATAGTTGACAAGTTAGCCAGCTACAATAACGACGAGCTGCATATATACGGAGATTGCGAGAGTTTTGATTGGTGGAGAACTATTGGAGTCGGAAGATTTTTTATCCCCATTATCGTTGTTTCAGCCTTTTATTTGGGTAATAACTGTTGATTGCATTGTTTTTTGCTATTGAGTTTATATATATACTTTTTTAGTATAAATAATGTATAAAAGCTGAAAAGTATTTACAGTAGCTTTATAATAACTTTAAGAATTATAAATTTAATTGTATGAGTAATAAAGTTCTAATGAACTTATAATATAACTATATTTTTATTTATTTTGGAAAATAAATAAATGTATCAATTTTTGTAAACAAAAGTGAATGCTTTTTGACTTACATAGTTTGTTTACTGCTTTGAAATACATCTTAAGTTTTAAATAGTATTTTATTTTCAATAATCAAGAATTTTTTAGATGACTAAATTAATAGTTCAAATTAGAACACTTTTGTTGCAGTAACTTTTATGGCTATTTTGGCATCGGGAATGTCTAACTTAATTCTTGTATGGAACTTTATGACTTCATTATCGATAGGATTCGGTATAGTATCGACGTTGAGTCTGATTGATTACAGTTTAAACAGTGCTACTTTTTGCTGTGTGCTTTTTAGCATGTGCATTACTTCGCAAGTTATTTGGAAGCCTTTTCAAATATTTAAAGGTAATATTTTAAAGCATTATTATTTATACTCTTCAAAACTGTAAACCCAAAAGGTTAACTTAGAAACTTGTCTATGAAATTGTTAAAAATAAAATTCTATAACACTTCTTGCTACATTTTTTTATTAATTTGAAGTTTTATCTCTAGTACGTATTTAGTATCTAAATTCTGACAAATACTTTCAAAAAATAACAAGAAATTACTTTAACAGAAGAGAAAAAGCTACAAGGTCGAGCGAAAAGGAGTGAGATAGCGACTTACGAAACCTCCGCTCACGTCATATTCTGCGTCATATCAATCATTATTTGCTCATTTTTCATCCCCGAGTTTTCCAAACCGCTCAGAATTTCCCTCTTCACTCTCGCGCCTCTTTTGTTGGCCCACTGTCACGTCGTAATACCCGTGCTGCTGACGTTGGCGCCGCCGTCGACCAGACCGCGCCAGGTCAGAGTGGCGCAGATGCTGCCGAGCGGCGCGGGCTCGCAACTGCGTCACTCGTCGTCCAAGTACAGGGTGACGAGCAGCCGGCTGAGCAGAACGTCGACGAGGTCCGTCATCAACGGTAAAGATTCGAAGCGCTGCTCTGAGATTCCCCGCGTCATCGTCAAAGACGAAACGTCGTTCTGAACTTCTGAAGAACGCTGGATTAGAGTTGATATAATAGCTTTTTTTTTAATTCTCTTGGTAAAAGCTGTCCTTTTATTACTGTCTTTTTTAATTCTAAAACCCTAACGTTAAAAAATTTCAAGAAAATTCAAAAAAAAAATATCTTTATTTTGTATTAAATTCATTCGATAAATTTTGTTTAAAATGCCACTATGAGTTACTTATAAGGTCTAAATACTACCGTTGTTTAAAACTTAAACTTTGTCAATAACTAAACCTTATATGTACGATGCATTATAATGATTTTGTTATTATTTACATAACATCAGTGTTTTTAAGTTGTAGTGGTATAAATTTTTTATTGTTTGTGTTTTAAAACTGCCCGTCTCTTGCCGTACAACTTTTATGTAAACCTGTATAATTAAAAACTAAAACAAAAAAAATTTTTAAAGTGATTGATTTTTTATAATAGAAATGTTTATAATAAAATAATGTACTACTGAGGTTTTTTTTCAATAATAAACTACACGTTCAAAAAGATTTTAATAAAAAACTTTCATGGAGTAAAAAAAATTTTTGTGATATGATAAGAAAATAGAGATAAGTCACGCACTACGTAAATACTAGTTACAATATATAGTTAAGTAGTTTAGAAATTCAAATTTACAAACATAAAACAAATAAACGATTGAAAACGGTAGATTATCTAGTAAAACTATTCGCATTAACTTGACTAAAACAACTATTTCAAGCAGTAAACAGTTAATATTCAACAGTTTACTATTTTATTTTACTTGAAGAGGTCGAAAATTTTTGTCACCGAAACCTGGTTGTAAATAAAAAGTTTGCACATCTTTATTTAAACAAGCTCTTTACATTTCAGTAAATTTAGCAACCTTTATTAGTCAGGACAAATAACTTTTTAAAGATTAGTTAACAAAATAAATATTTTTTGTGTGTGTGTGTCGACTACTGGGTTTCTATTCTGCAACGTTCAACTTGTCAAAGCTTTTGTTTTAACTCTTACGTCATCAGCCCAGACAATTTAACTCTACGTTTTTAATTTCATTGATCACAATTTCTAACAAATCTACTAAAAATTATTAAATCCTAACAAACATTGGTCACAGTAAAAAAAGTATTCACCGCTTGTCTTTTAAAACCTAAAGTAAAAGATATCTGCCCTGCCAAAACTTGATATTTTTCTATTTTTGAAGGACTTTTAATTTTTTTCTTTTAACTAAACTTAACATTTACTGCTTAATTTCATATTGACAAAAATTAACAATAAAAACATAACAAGTACTATAGGACATAATAAATACTTTAAGTTAAATTATTTAAAACAATTATATTGTGAAAATTTATGATACTGTAATAAAACCAGAAAATATCTAACAAACTGTCAGTTAAAATATTGCTAAGTTAAGCTTTCATTTATCTAATTCCTTACATGATCACTTAGGCTTTTTAACTTACCTCTTTTTTTTTTCATTTAAAAAATATCATGCCAAATGAAACTTATTGAGCAGTTAACAGTAAGGTATTGAAATGATTGTAGCATTTAAAATTAAAAATTTGTCAAGTTAACCTTACTAAAGATTAACAGATTACTTACTTCGTGAGTACAAAAAAAAAGTATGTTTTGGAACTCTAGCTACCAAATCTAATATAGTTTTTTAAACGGGTGGGTTGAAAACTCGTTTTTTTTCTCTAAACCAATCAAAACGAAGCTGCTTTTATATTTTCAAACTAACATTTTTTTGCTTCTGTTTTGATATTCAATTTATATAAATATAATAACCACGATAAGCTATACTTCAATTAATAACAAATATAATAAATTTACAGTTCAAGCAGAACTGTAAAAGGGTATATCAAAAATGATATTTACATGTAGTAAAAAAATTATAAAGTCCTGTTAAAACAATTTATTTCTGTTACCAATATATTAATAAGATATTTCTGGTAATATATTATTACTTAATTTATAAAACTTTTCTTTTTAATTTTGTTTTATAAAGTTTGCATTAAATTAACTTTATTGTTGTTTGAATAGTTTTTATTATATTAAATAATATGTATGAAAGGCATAGGGGTGTTTTATTTTTTCTTTAGATGTTGGTACTTTTTATTGAATTTATAGAGCTTAAAGTTTTGTTAAACAGTTAATTATAATATAATGAAAATAAGTTGATATTATTTGGCTGTTTAGTTGTTATATATCAAAAAATATATAAAATATAAAGTTTACAATAATTTTTTGTAGCAATTTGTTAAATAGAATAACTGATAATAGATAAGCATTACAAAATTATTTTCAAGTTGTTGCTGTAACCTAATATTGTCTTTTTTCTCATAAAGGCCTATAAAAGGGTCGTTTAAACGTTTTTTAGTGTTAACTTAATTAAAAGACTAATATTTGAAAAACTTATAACTTACAATGTTTTGATCCACTAAGACATTTGATTATAAAACTTTAGTTCGATTTTCAAATTTAATTGTTTTTAATTAAAAAGTTTAAACATAACTGACTCATTTTCGACAAAAGTTTATTTATTAATTTCGTTTAGCTCTCTTCAGAATAACATTGCTAAAAACTATGAATATTGTAGAGTAATTTTAGTTATATATAATGAATTTGAAAAGTCTAACAAAAAATAGTTACGTCATAAAGTATAAAAGTCTGTTTAGAAAAAGTTTGAAAAATAGAATAGAGCTGTACTGAACTAACTTGAAGTAATTTATAAGACAAAATTGCTAAAACAAAAACATTTAAAATAGTAGAAATTTTTACCTTAAACTAAATTAAATAAAAAGCACATTAAAAAATACGACAATAACGACAACAAAAATAATACTACTAAAGACCCTATTTGTAAAGTTTTAAATTGTAAAAATCTCTTTGTTTGCAAATTTTTGGCTCGCGAGATCTAATAAACAGAGATTCTAGAACTGAAAGATGGTAGGTGTTTCTAGCTCGGGATAGGATTTCAAACCTACTATCCAGGTAGTTCTCGGCACAAACAGGGTTGTTGAGGAGGTGCTGATGAATAGATGACTGTTCACCTTTAGGCTTCACGTCTCGCGAGCCAAAAATTTGCAAACAAAGAGATTTTTACAATTTAAAACTTTACAAATAGGGTCTTTAGTAGTATTATTTTTGTTGTCGTTATTGTCGTATTTTTTAATGTGCTTTTTATTTAATTTAGTTTAAGGTAAAAATTTCTACTATTTTAAATGTTTTTGTTTTAGCAATTTTGTCTTATAAATTACTTCAAGTTAGTTCAGTACAGCTCTATTCTATTTTTCAAACTTTTTCTAAACAGACTTTTATACTTTATGACGTAACTATTTTTTGTTAGACTTTTTAAATTCATTATATATAACTAAAATTACTCTACAATATTCATAGTTTTTAGCAATGTTATTCTGAAGAGAGCTAAACGAAATTAATAAATAAACTTTTGTCGAAAATGAGTCAGTTATGTTTAAACTTTTTAATTAAAACCAGTACCAAAACCAAACTAATTGTTTTTAAACTCCACTAAAGATATTTTAACTTTTTTTTTTAAATAAAAAGGCTGTTTATAACAAATAGTTACAAAAAAGCTTTTTCAACAGTTCTAGTCGTTTTTTTATCATTCATATATGAATAGTTAATTAAAATATGTAGTTCTAAAAGGTCAAAAACGTTTTTATGATCAAGTTTTAAAACTTTAGTAAGTAAAAAGGTTTTTAACTCTTTTTTGTTTTCATTTTAAACTTTACAAAAAAACATACTTATCGTAAACCTACTGTACGTAACATTTAAAAATTTTAAACAAATTAATTTTAACTATAAAAAATACTTAAATAAGGACTTTTTTTATTTTAACTTATATTGGTTGTTCTTTTTTAATTTTTTCCAAGTTTTATTTTATAACAAACTTATCGTTTTTTTAACGTTTAAGTAAGTAAACAACTTAAAGATAAAGAAAAAATATAAAAGAAGTATTACTTTTCCTTATTTGTTCTCAAAGTAATAATTTCTTTAAGTTTCACGTTTTCAAACCGAATATAGTTTTTAACTTGTAACTATATTTTACGTGAAAAATATTTAAAAACTAAAGAAATAATAAAAAGTATGTTTTTTGTTATTTTATAGTTTTAGTATAAATTTTATATTAAGTTTAATATTTGATTTACTCACTGTAATTGTTTAAACACTTACAATATTTTACATTTATTGTAGTAATTTTAGTTGTAAATAAGTTTAATTAAACTTTATTTGTTACAGTATATATGTGGTACATGATAATTCAAACTCGTAAAAAAAGTATTCAAGAGACCATGTTTTAAAATATAAACATATTTAAAAAAATATATGTGTAGGACGTAGGTTTTATCAATATCTACAAACCATTTTTTGATTTTCTTTTGATATTAAAAAATGTGATATATAATATAACCTATTTAACTATACCTAAAAAAATATTTAAAATTTTGCAAAAAATAAAAATGGTTTATAGATATCAATACGTAAATTTAAATTGTCTAAATTAGAATAGTCGTTCACTCTATTTATGTAGATATTTGGACATGGTATTAAATTTATAATGAATATCAACTTCAAAAACGTTAGTTTGAAATGATCACAAAAAAAACCGATTTTTCAATCCACCCCTTTAAACTATACGCTTAATTATTAAAGAAACAATTAGAGGTTTCTACTTAGTAAAAGGAGAACAAATACACAATTTATTTCTAAATTTTTTTTCTGAAAACTCGGTTTTGCTAAAAGAGCTCGTCATTGCTTATAATATTTTCATTCATAAATTTTATTTTTTTATAAGTAATGACGAGTTCTTTGAGCGAAAATGAGTTTTCCGAAAAACTTTTGAAAATAAAAAGAATATAGCTTTTTATACTAAAAAATTTATGAAATATTGTGTAAAGTATAACGAAGTTGGTATGAATGCAAAGCTATTTCCTAAATATATGCTTATTCTTGGTTTATAAAGTATAGTATTTATAGTCATACAAATTTAAAACTACACATTAAAAAAATTACATTAAATTAGTTGTATTAGTCAGATTTTAACAAAATAAATACTAAGTTTTCATTATTAAATGATTTGTAATTACTGCATAAATGATTAAACTAGTAAAATAAAGGCAATTATAAAAAATAAACTTTTAAAACACAGAAAATTAAACAGATAATAAGTGTTGAGAATTGCACGGACAAACATGAAACAAACAAAATAAATATCTCAATTAATTAAAATCAGGATCCGAAAGGTTCTGTAACTCCTTTCTGGATTGGTTCGAATTTGAAGTCGCCTCTGCCGTCCATCCACAAATAATACTAAACAAAAAGTTATAGTTAATTTCCATAACGTTTAATTATAAAAAGCATAAAAATGTTAGCTTAAATTTTATTCGTTTTTGTTTTATAATTTCTCCGAAATATTAATTTATAGTTAAAACATTGTTTATCAATTAAAAGATATAAACAAATTGTACTTTATCAAATTAATATTCAATTATCCAAGTCTTTCAAGTTATTAAAAGCAAATTTTCAAAAAATTTTAATTAAACATGCAAAAAAATTCCTACAACAATCAATTCTAATCTCAATTACCTCATGATGGGCCCACAAAGACTTTCGGTGGGAAATGGTGAATAGAGTGATGGGTATTTCCCTGCAACGAGAGTACATGATTTCTTCCACGTCAACGCTGACCGCGGAAGTGCACTCGTCCAAGATGGCGAACTGCGGCTTGTGGTAGAACAGACGAGCCATCTGTAAACATTAGAAACTAACAGCCGACATTTCAGTGATTAAATTATTAAATATGTTTAGCTAGACTACACAAATAAATCAAAATCATTTTGTAATAAATTGTATCAAAATAAAAAACACTTATTTTTTGACAATAACTGTAATGTATATTTTTAGGTGTAAGCCTTATCCAGCTTTAAATTTTGTAGTAATAGTTTACTATAATATTTTTGAAGAACCTTTATAAGTTATTAAAAAAAAACATTATATACTACAAAGTATTAAAATAAATATTCTTTGTTTGTTCAATTGATTCAAATCCTCTTTTTTGAATTAAAAAAAAGGTTAAAAGTGCATGTAATTTTTTAAAATATTTTGTATGAGACCATAAGTATTTATCTGTAGATGTTCATTTAGGCTTAATTTATAATAATTTTATAGGTAATTTAGGAAATTTGTTAAACTTATTACCATCTGAGTTAATTTTCAACTTTGTTACATTAAATCAACTTTTTAAAACACTACAATTCTTAAAAATAAAAATAATAAGCACTAACAGCAACACGTTGTTTTTCGCCTCCACTCAAAACATCCATCCAATCTTCGACTTGATCCCATCCCCCGTGCGATTTGACAACTTCCTCCAATCTCACCTGCACATTATGATTGTAAGAGTACTTACAATACGAGTAATATGGTCAATAAATTATATGTGTATAAAGTAAGATCACTTCCTCCAATTTCACCTTTACATTATTTGTATTACATTTTCAGAAATAGTTACGAAGAACATTTTAATTTGTGTTTCACTATTCAAATTTAAATAATCTAGCACAGTCATACCTTTACATTATTTGTATTATGACTTTATTTACAATAAAATTTACAAGAAAAACACTATAGTTTTTGTTTCAATAACTTTAAATAAAATAATGTAGCACAGTCATACCTGTACATTAGTTGTATTATAACTTTATTTACAATAAAAGTTACAAGAAAAACACTATATTTTTTGTTTTAATAACTTTAAATTAAATAATGTAGCAAAATCAGACCTTTACATTATTCGCATCATGACTTTATTCACAAAAACAAATTAAAACATATTTAAATTGCGTTTATTAAATTAAACAAACCTATATTTAAGGATTTTAAGGATAGTTTAATTGTTTTTAAACTGTTAGTATTTATTCGAATATTTTCTTTTTACGCCCCAAAATATATAAGTTTTAAATAAAAATTTTGTACACTATTGAAAAAAGTAAAATAAAGTTTATACACAAAATTGTTTAATTATAATCACTTTGTATTAGCATAGACAATTTTAAAACCGCAAAAATTAAAAAAGAAGTTTGCTTAAAATAGTACATTTTTAAATTAAATATGGAAAACTTAATTAGGTTTTTATGTTTAAATACATTATTTAGCAGTAACTGATGGAAAAAACAAAGATCATATAAAAATCTACCATTAAACCCGTTTAACTGAAAAAATAAAACTGTTATTTGTAATTATTAGTGAAGTTAATTACTAAAACTTATCAATAAAAATAGATACCTTAAACACCATAACTAGCTGTTAGGTAATTGGTATTCAGACAAATTTAGATGTCACTTTTTATTTTCCAAACACTTTAGCAATCAAGAATTTTTGAAACTAACACTAAATTCAAAGACAGACACTTTAGCAGAATTTTTTTCTAAAACCTTTTCATAAACTAATAACCAAGGACTTTAACACAAACAACCTAAAATGTCTACAAATTTTAAATATTATCTGTTCAAAGTCATCAAAAAGAAAACAAACGTCTTTGAGGTACTCCATCAGGTCGTCGTCGGTCAGCCCCTTCTTCCTCATCTGCTCCCTCGTGTCCGGGTAGATTATCTGGTCCCTCAGCGTCCCGACCACCATGTACGGCTTCTGCGGGACGTAGAACAACTTGCTCCTGTGCGGCTTCGTCAGGTTGCCCCCGAACATCGGCCACAGCTGTTTGGATTGTTTCAAATATTTTTTGTGTATGAACTTTATGCACGCTTAGAATATAAAAGCTTTATATTTGTTGTATAAATTTGTGTTTACAAAATGTACTACAGTTTTGTTTATTTTTAATATTTGTTTTAACTTGAGTTATCCTAAAAATGATGCTGTAAAAATATAAACGATTGTACACACAGTGTTTCACTCTATGAGGGATCTTCAGTTATAATTAAACTCTTAATATAACAGAAGTTTTATTTCAATATGAATTTTGTTACAACCGAAAATATCTTATAGAGTGAAGTATGTTTGATTTAGGAATTCATCAATCAATATACAAATATGTATATAAAAGTATTGAAAAGTAAAACTATTAAGAAATACAATGTTCAAGGAAGACTGCTTTAAATATCTGTAAAATTTTGTTAAATTTGACTCACCTCACCAAGCACTCTGAACAAGGAGCTCTTGCCGCAACCGTTCGGTCCGCAAATAACTACGTTCCTGCCGCTGGGCACCTTGAAGTTTATTTCTTTCACCAAAACGTCTCCGTTGGGTGTCACTAGAGGCACTTTTTCAAATCTGAATTTTATATTGTTGTCCTATGAAATTTAATAAATATCTACATAAATTTTGGTTTATCAAAAGAGTCAAGAAGTGAATACATTTTTAATTTATTCAATTTACAAAAGGAATTAAATCTCAAAGTGTTATGTATACACTCACTCAATTAGAAAATCTTCCAAAGAAACATTGTTGCACGGCACTAGTGGTAAGTTTTCTTCATCTGTCGTATCACTTGATGAATTTCTATAAAAAACGATATTGATTATAGGGCGTAATTATTATTTTAGTAAAAAAAGGTTTAACTAACACAAATATTTTAAAACTAAAAAAAAAAGATTTTTGTTAACAAGTACAGTTCTTACAACCACCTATAAAAATTTTAACAAATTAGTTTGATATCGAAACATCACAGTATTTAGTTTTCTACACAATAATTAAAAAACTAGATTAATTGCAATTTCTACAGCTTTCGAAAATAGATATAAGAAAACCAGTTATAAAAAATTTGATATATAAACTTAATTCTTAATATAAACTTACTGTAAAAATAAAAAAAAATTGTCGAAAATTAACAAACAAAGACTTAACAAAAACCAAATTGTTACAATTTCAATTACTTTTACCTAAATTCATTTCTTAAAAATGAATTCAAACTAATAAATAATATTTGGTTGGTTACGGACTTTATAAATGGTTTAAGAAAAAAAAAATTAGCTTAGATTTATTAGCTTCATTAAGTTTTTTATTTTAGTTTGAAAAACTTTATGTTAGCTTTCAACTTTAATCACTTATTTTGTAAGAAAATCAAAAATAACTACTCACAGGATTGTATAAAACATAAAAGTAAGCTTAAAACTGCAAAAACAAAACTGTAAAGTGTAGTTTAACTTAAAAGCTCATTTGCACCACTGAAACGTTTTATTGATAATAGTAACTTACACTTTTTGCACCATAGTTCTTTGGTAAATTCCTTTATTCAGTTCGTCTGTAACTTTCATAAGCTCAGTGACTCGCGCAGTGAACCTGTTTGTATGTTTTGCTGAGGCAATTATTTAAAGGATTTCATTAGCTTTATTTATATGTATTCAAATATAAACATATTTCATTAACAAACACATCCGAGAAAGATTTTAAAACTTTTGTTTAATAAACAAAAAGATTAAACCTTCAAGAATACTGAATTTGAAAGTTATAAGTTTACGTAAATATAAATTGTTTCTTTAAGAAAATAACAAAAACTGACCCAGCAAGACGCGACATTTCTCTACCAGCCAACACAATTCTTCCAATGGCCTGAGAAAGCCTCACTAACATTCTACCGCTTCTGTAGTAGTCCTGTTGATTATTACGTCACACTTACATGTTGTTTAATGTTACGCAAATTTAAAGTATGCGCGGATATTTTTATAATAACTTGCAAGTAAAACAAACAAAAGCTTATTTTGATTATTAGTGAATAATTAACTGACAATAATTTGTACGTTGTTTTGAACTTGATGTTTTTGATTTTTAAACGTTATTTAAGTAAAAATATAAAACTGTTTTGGTTTGACAACTTAATTTTACTTTGAAAAGTAAATATACAAATTGTTTACACATTAACAGTTGAACAAAAGAGAATACGGTGTAGTGAGAAATTTTTACCTCAAGCAGTTGGGGCTGCGTGGCATTCTTAAACCTCTTATTGTCCATATCCATAAAAGGCCTGCTGACAATCAAGTAGCCGATTGTTGTTGCCGTATCTGTTTATTTAAAGTTTTGCTGATGGAACTAAATACCTCTGAAACCTTATGGTTATAATCAATATCAATAAAATTATTTATTTCAGTAGATAGATTTTAGGGCTAAAAATACAGTAAATGAAACCTTCTAAATAGCTTAAATATACAATAATGAAGCTTAAAGTAGTCAACTTACACTTTGCTACTACGTCGTCTATTATACCCATATTAAATCTGAACTTCAAAAACTTCTTCAGATGATTGTACAAGTTGAAAAATGAACCAGTTAGAATTTCCTTTTCTTTATCGTTACCTGAAAAATAAAAATATGTAATAATTAAAGTTCTACTAAAAGATCACACTACAGCAGCAAACCATTGTAGAATGCAATCTGTTCACTGTTTGTGATCAACCTGGAGTTCACGTATCTGTATTCTCCTTCTAAACGTTGCTCTGTCACCGTCAATTTACCAATCGGTCTTCTCAAACTGTATGGTTTGTATATAATTAGTGTACAACTAAAAGCTGCTTGTAACACTAAAATAAAACAACTCTTATGTTAAAATATTTTAAAAACAGTGTTTATACCCATTAAAAATTTAACAGATTTAATTAAAAAATATATATATACATGACATTTACTTCTTTAATAATACTTTTATTATATTTAATGTTTTACCAGCAGAATACAGAGTTTACTTAGTTTGTATGCAGTTAAACTAAAACTGTAAAGTAAATGAGCCTCAATTGCTTTTAGTTAAATGTTTTTGCCATAATGTTTAAAAAAAAATTCATATATTATGGTGGCCTTTAACTTTTACAATTTCAAACAAAAACTTCTATGTTTGCTAAGTAAACAATTAGATTCTTTATAATATGCTATAACAATTTAAACTTACTTAAAAGACTTTGTTGGCTTACACAAAAATTTTTAGATATTTATAGGCTAAAATAATTATAATAAAACCTGTTTTTACTCATGTATTGCAGATACTATATATCTTTATAAAAAATACACTTTAAATTATAATTTCATACGTACTATCTAGAATATACCCACATAAAAACTTTACATATAACATTTTTTGAAAAGCCGGAAGTTAGCCAACAAACTTAACACAACTCTCAAAAAGACTACAAAAACATAAATGGTCAATATATTGATGGCTAGATACCAATCAAGTTGACTTTAATTAATTATATGATTCAGCAGACATATAAAAATATAAAAGAAGCTATCACTTTGTAGCTTTAAAATATATGGGGTCTTTTCATGACAAAATTTTTTGAGTATACTTCATAGCTGACAATATGAAACATGTTTATTATAAAGATAAATTATAGTAGTAGTATAGACTTTTATATAATGTTACCAAAATTTTTAGTTTAAATTTAAACGTGTAAAGCTCTTCAATGTATACATAAAAACTTATTCAGCTATGGGATTAAATAATATTAAGGACTTCTCAAAAATATTTTAATTGAAGAACATTAAAATTTTCATGAAAAATAAGGCTCTTTAGCTTAAAATTTTTTTCAAAAAATTCTAAAAAAGTTTACATGTAACAGTAATTTGCTTCCATACGATACTAACTCAAAAAATAATATTTTTATTAGTTTTTACATTCAAATAACCAAAGTTAAAAACAAGTTGAAACCTGTTTAAGAAAGCTCCGGAAAATACAAGGTATGCTATCATTCGGGCTGGACCTTGAGGTCCTATAGTTCCAGTCAATCTGTATATGTATATAACCATATCCAAAAGAGGCTGTAATTATTATTATTTACTTGTTTGTTAGTCCTACTGTAATCAGACTTAAAATAACTTTAAATTTGCTTTTACGAAGAAAAAACATTAAATTACTTACCTTGCTAAGATTTGAATAAAGATCTACAAGTGAATTGCAAAATCTTTCAACGTCCTGGGTTATAAGCTGATCTGCATTGGCTATTCTGTTGTCTATGTTGCTCATTTTGTAGTATGTATGTCCGCTGTGTTGTTGGGTAAGCTTTAAAACTTTCATTAAAAATCAGACATAAAAAGATTTATAAACATTTAATTTCATGTTGGTATAAACTTTATAAAACAGAACTTTTTAAACCTAACACTCAAAAAAAAATAATCTCCTTCACTATCTCCATACAAAATTTTGGAAAAATAAACTTTTAATGTTGTTTTTGTACAAAACTTAACACTTATGATATAAAACAATGGTGCAGGTTTATCAACTTACAACATATAAAGACTTAGCGTCATGATGGTAAATATTTTACAAATATCACCTTTTAAACGTTATACTCAAGAAAAACGATCACCTTCACTATCTTCATAAAAAATTTTAGAAAAACTTACTTTTTTTTTATAAAATCTAACATTTATGATCAAAAAACAATGCTGCATGATTACTACAAATAGTTTATGGATATAATAAAATCAGTCAAACTTTAAAACTAACTTTAGGTAGCTATTGAAAATGCTCATTGTGAATCTCATTCGGAACCTCAATTTTAATGAATTTAATCCATATTTCAATAGCTGATTAGTCAAAGCTAGCTATAAAAAAATTCACAGTTTTACATTAACCGAAGCAAAACTAATCATAGTTTAATATTTTCAGACATTTACTACATGTATAGTATTAAATACAAATATAGAAAATCTCATAAAACTAACAGCCGGTTGAGACCAAATGTAACTAAACAAATGTCCAATAAATCTACTGTAGTTTCTATCAATGATTGCGCTGTAAAATTTGTTATTATAAAAAGTTACAAAATAACTTAATTGATAAAATATGTACTACTTTTAACAACAATTATTGCTACTAAATACAATTTTATAGTGTATTAAAGTTAACATAAAGATGAAAGGAAAAAAGGCAAACAGGGATACTGAACTATTAAAAAAAGCTAAATCATGAAATATAAACTTAAATATTGTTTAAATTAAAGTAGTGAATCAAATTTTTAAGTGATTATGTGACTGAAGATTTTTATTTTTAATCATTTCATTACTACAATATACTTTCAAAAAACTGTGTATAATTCAACAGGCTTAAATTTGAAAAAATTGAAATAACATTGCTACCTTTCAATTGCTGTCCCATTTTGAATCATCCAAACATCAAAACCAGTTCGTATTACAAGCATAACTGCTATAAGTATGATAAACCCAACTTCTTTACAAAAGAAATTTGGTACCAATACTTTTAAAATTCTAATCAGGCGCCTGAAAAAATAATTTCTTATAAATATTTTTACAACTACAAATAACAAGAAGAAACAAGTTTATTTTATTAAAGCATTAAAAACAGTTTAAAAAATGCAAAATTTAAATGAAAAGTTGACTAAAAATTTATACAAGTATTTTTCAAACATGCAGTAGTTAAATAATATGGTACAACTTAATGTATGTTTTTTTTTGAATAAGAGTCAATTTACTTTAAGAAAGTTTTGTCAACAAGAACTTTTTCTTTTTTATCTCCTTTTGTGGGTGCAGCTCCTCCAACAAAAGCATGTTTACTAAAAACAGTTGTTAAAAAATTAATATATGCTGAGAAATTAAAAGCAACAACAGTAACTCAATTTTTGTAACAGTGAGCAAAACAGAATAATAATAAAACAAAAACTTTAAAAATTTATAAATATATTTCAACAGCTAGAATTACAAAGTCATTAAATGCATTTTACAAGCTTCAAGTTTTTACAAGTAGTCTAAACTTACAATTTTTATTTGTATTTAGGCTTTGTTCTGATAGATTTAAAAACAGAAAATCTCATTTTTTTAAATAATTAAATCTTAGAGTTAAAATCAGTGCTCTGAGAGTAATAAAATCATTTATACAAACAACTTCAATGTCTTTGATACCCAAAAAATCATTAGTTGCGAAAATTGTTTTAGCAACTACATATTTGACACCTAACTTTTATATTAAATTTAGCTTCTAGGTATGAAAAAGTTATACAACTGATATCTATCTAGTTTTTTGTCTTAAAAAAGATACTTAACTATTTTAAATGGACTAGCAGTTAAAATTTATGTATAGAAAGTTGGAAATAGAACTGTTGCAAATTAGTAACATATAGTAAATATAAATTGTTATAAAATCTATATAAACCTCAACCTTTGAAAGGTCAACTTATTTAGTTAAATGCTGATATTTATAAAAACGTTTACAGGGTTTTTTAAACTTTAAACCATGTATGTCAAATAACAGTTTTTACAATTCTTTGCATGTATAAACTATTCATTTTGGCATTAAAACATAGTTTACGCCTACATTTATTTTCATATAAGGCTTAGATAGACTTTTACAAGTTTAATATTAAATTTAAAAACTATTTAACTGTTTTAACAGGTTTTAAAATGTAACAGATGTTTGAAATAACTTTTTAGTAGATTGTAAATTATATATTGATTAATTCATTGTATATTTATATACAGTTATGTAGCTTTTTGACTAGTTCTTAGATTATTATACTTCCATATACTAATAAGACTTTTATTTAAGATGGTTTATAATTCACAACTAAATAAATTAAGGCCATAGGGGGTCCTGCATTTTTTTTTCAAAAGCTAATATTTGCTCTTATATGAAAGCTTCAGTATAAACTACAATCAAGTTTTTGTAGTATATATATAAGTTTTAATTTGCTTGTGAGATAAAGACATTTTTTTCAAAAGTTTTCAATACAAATGTAAAATAATTTGGAAACCAAATGAATAATAGTGCTCAATCTTGAAATAGAGAGCTAATTTAATTAATAATTTATTGACAAAAATTGCAACCTTACTAACCCGGTTTCGTCTAAAAAAGGATCTTCAGAGTTAGGGAGCAATAAAAATGAAGCACACTGATATATATATAGAAAAAACAATCAAATTAATTGGCACTAATCAGGCTAATCAGCACTAATTAGACATAAATTAGTAATAATTAAGTAATTTATAGATATTTTTGAGTGAAAATAATTAATAACTTTATAAAAAAAACTTTTTAAAAACTTATTATGCTTAATTAGTAAATTATCATAAAATTTATAAAAGTCTAAAAATTAAAGATTAAGTTTAACATGTAAGATAGTAAAAATAAGACACAACAAGCAAACAATAAATCAAAAATAACAAGATCTATAATGGGGACACATAGCGGTTAATTCTTTTCTGATATTTAGTGATTTAATTCTATCTGCTTCTGCTATAGCCATTCTTTCCAGATTGCAGATTTAACAGTTGTTGGCTTTCTTCGGGACTGAGCTTTTAACTTTGTATAGTACTTGCCAATTGATTTTGGCAAAATTGATATTGTTTATAATGGCAAATTTAGATAGCGTAGTTGTTTGGGTTTTTTTGAGAACACTGTATTTGTGTTGCTGCCATCTTTTTTTGAAGGATACCCCTATTGATCCTATGTATTCCTTATTCCTAATAGAAGCCTTATAGATGCCTTTTAGTAAGCATTCTCCTTTAAAAGGGCAGTTGGTTTTGTCACTGCAGTTGCAAGTCTTATCTTTTTTGTTTAAATCATCTAAAATCCTTTTGTTGTGGGTATTTATAACGTTTTTTAGGTTTGGAAGGCAACTATAAGAAATTTTAATGGTGTTCTTGTTAAAGATCTTATGGAGTTTGTTATTTCTTGGAAAATGAAGTTGTATAAGATCCAAAAATTTTTTACCAATATTTGTTTTTACAGAATTGCAGAATGGAGGGTTGAAGGAATTAATTTTCTTGGACTTTCTAATCTTTTTATTGGGCTTTAAGATAGATTTGTTGTAGTTTTTGAGTTTGTTGTGTCCGCTTTCAGCCAAGGCTTCATTGTAGTCTTTTTTGATGCTATTGAAAATCTCTTCGCTACTGGAAAATTTATTTAATCTGTTATTGACTGGTTTAATAAAATCGAAAACAAAAAGAAGCTGTGCTTCTTGAAATTTGATATTGATAAGTTTTATCCCTCAATATCAAAGAACGAATTAATTAAGGCTTTGAAATTTGCTGAGGCATATACTAATATAACTCCTCAAGATATAAATATTATATTACATTCCTGCATGAGTGTCTTATCAGATTCTAAAGGTGTAGAATGGGTTAAGAAAGACGATACTAACAACTTCGATGTGCATATGGGCAGCTATATGGGTGCAGAAATTTGCAATCTTATAGGATTATATATCTTGTCTAATTTGTCTTCAATTTACACCTTAGTTTCATTTGGACTATACCGGGACGATGGTCTAACGGTTTTAAAGAAATCCAAATGTGAAAATGAGGGGCAGCTAAATCAATCAGAAAGATTTTCCAGAATCACGGGTTTAAGATAACTGTAGAAGCAAATTTAATCCAAACTGATTATTTAGACATCACATTGAGTTTATCAAATAACACTTATGCCCCATTTCGAAAAGAAAACTCGCATATAAGATATGTAAACAACCAATCAAATCACCCTAAACTAATAAGAAAGAGCATAGGTCCAATGGTTAGTAACAGATTAAATAAACTTTCCAGTAGCAAAGAGATTTTCAATAGCATCAAAAAAGACTACAATGAAGCCTTGGCTGAAAGCGGACACAACAAACTCAAAAACTACAATGAATCTATCTTAAAGCCCAATAAAAAGACTAGAAAGTCCAGGAAAATTATTTACTTCAACCCTCCATTCTGCAATTCTGTAAAAACAAATATTGGTAAAAAAAATTTTGGATCTTATACGACTTCATTTTCCAAGAAATAACAAACTCCATAAGATCTTTAACAAGAACACCATTAAAATTTCTTATAGTTGCCTTCCAAACCTAAAAAACGTTATAAATACCCATAACAAAAGGATTTTAGATGATTTAAACAAAAAAGATAAGACTTGCAACTGCAGTGACAAAACCAACTGCTCTTTTAAAGGAGAATGCTTACTAAAAGGCATCTATAAGGCTTCTATTAGGAATAAGGAATACATAGGATCAACAGGGGTATCCTTCAAAAAAAGATGGCAGCAACACAAATACAGTGTTCTCAAAAAAACCCAAACAACTACGCTATCTAAATTTGCCATTATAAACAATATCAATTTTGCCAAAATCAATTGGCAAGTACTATACAAAGTTAAAAGCTCAGTCCCGAAGAAAGCCGACAACTGTTAAATCTGCAATCTGGAAAGAATGGCTATAGCAGAAGCAGATAGAATTAAATCACTAAATATCAGAAAAGAATTAACCGCTATGTGTCCCCATTATAGATCTTGTTATTTTTGATTTATTGTTTGCTTGTTGTGTCTTATTTTTACTATCTTACATGTTAAACTTAATCTTTAATTTTTAGACTTTTATAAATTTTATGATAATTTACTAATTAAGCATAATAAGTTTTTAAAAAGTTTTTTTTATAAAGTTATTAATTATTTTCACTCAAAAATATCTATAAATTACTTAATTATTACTAATTTATGTCTAATTAGTGCTGATTAGCCTGATTAGTGCCAATTAATTTGATTGTTTTTTCTATATATATATCAGTGTGCTTCATTTTTATTGCTCCCTAACTCTGAAGATCCTTTTTTAGGTGAAACCGGATTAGTAAGGTTGCAATTTTTGTCAATAAATTATTAATCAATACAAATGTATGGACTTTTTTCATACTCAATTTTCTCATAATTTCAAAAAAATACTAAAAATATAACTTCTTTTTTTTGCAAGCTAGCGAGCTCAAAATTTTCAGGAAACATTTCTTTTTATAGTTTAAAAGACTTTTAATGTTTGGTTTTTTCAAATATTATAAAATAAAAAAATATATAAAAACTAAAAAAATATTTTTTTTTTCAAACTTTTATTTTTCAAAGCTAAAAAAACCTACATTGAGTTAATTTCAATATTAGTAGTAGACTTACTGTAACAATTTGAAGAAGATTGGTTTCAAAATAAAGGGAGTATAGATTTTTAGTGAAATAGTTTTTTTTGTGCCTTTTGTTTACGCCTTCTATAAGGAACTTATTGAGGTCACAGACTTTGATAGCTCACATCTCAAAAGTTGATTTGAATTTTGTTAAGAAGTTTAAAAATTCTTATAGCTTAGATTAAACTCTACAAAATAAGATTAACTTGTAAAAATCAAGGTGGATGTCTCCCTATGAGTAGCTGTCTAATTTGCACAAGCATACAAAATTGCATTAGTGCACAAAGATACTTTTGCATGACGGTACAAAATTGCACAAAAATAAATTTCACAAGCAGACAATTTTGCACAGGTTAATTTTTTTTTTTTTTCTGTAGTAATTTTTTTTTTGTCTATCACTGTTTCCCCTTACCCTTACTCTCAGTCAGTAGCTTTTTAAAGAAAATTTTTTTTCAAGTTTTATTTAATTTTTCTGTATTTTTTACTCTGGTGCAAAAATGTAAATTGTACAAAAATGTAAATTGTGCAAAATTGACCTTTGGTGCAAAATCGTCTTTGTGCAACTTTGCTCCCTTGTGCAATTTTGTGCTCTGGTGCAAATTTTGCTTTGTTCAACTTTGTTCTTGTGCAATTTAGTCCCCTTATGCAATTTAGATCTGTTCCCTTCCTTATGGCCTTAAACAATGTGTTGATTTTTATGAACGATTCCAAATAACTGAGTAATATGATTATCATTGACTGTCTAATAAAGAGTTGTATTTACCAAACACCAGATGTATCAAGCAACATTGTAAGTAGCATTCTTAACATTCACAACAATGTGCACTACCGATCACAAATTTCATTCAATTATACAGGTGTTACAAATACAACATCTCTAATTTGACCAAGAGTTGACCTTGGGATTAGTCAACAATCATGGCTAGCGTTTATCAGAAAACTGGAGGTGTTTAAACTGAATAAAATATAAGCATTGAACATGCAGGATCTCAGCTTTCTCAATGTGTTTGCTAATTATTATTAATTATTGAGAAAATCTTAGAACTGAATGGCTGAATTGATGTGGGCTTAATCAAAGATCCAATAATGGTCAATAAAAAAAAGATCTAATGTTCAATGTGGAAGATGACATAGAGAAGTACTTTTTGATCAAAGAAATAAATGACAGCTGCTTGTTAGAGAAATAAATTTACATTCCAAACATTAGTAATAGCTACTACTACAACAAAAATTTTCCTACTAAGACTGCATTTTTGAAGCAAACAGAAGAGGTAAATAAAAAAAAAAACTTTTTAATGCAAGACTCTAGCAAGTAGTTTGCAAAGAAAAAGTTGATAGAAGGCTACAAGAGAAGGCACACCAGAGAAAGGCATTCAAGTCATTTTAGGTGTTGCAGTGTGTAAACAGGCTTGAAAAATTGTGCATCAACTCAATCCAAACTTAAAATTTTAAGAAAAACTGAAGATACCAGTATGTACTCCAGATGAAGATAGAATGGATCAAAATAAATTTCATGGCAATAAGTTATAGGTTCAACTTAGTAAGCGCTTCAAACCTTCAAAAAACATTATTGATGTCATAATCAACACCTAACAATAAAAAAACCAAATACATATACAACTGCAGGTTTGGTGCACTAGTATATAGTATCTATACAACTTATACAGTTTTTTCATCTTCAGGTGTCAATTATCTACGGCATCCTTAATATTTTTCTCTTTAACTTTATTTTTGGAAACAACTTATAAGAATACATATACAAAACATTAAAACAATGTAATGTACACTGCAAGCTTGGTGCACAAGATAAAATTATAAGAATGTAAGGATGCAAGAATGCAAATATTCAGCTAACTATAGAAACCAGGAAAAGTTAGCCTTAGTTACATTAAAGTAGTCCGAGTTGGCATTAATTTATGACACAATTGTAAAAAACTAAGAATAATTACAACAATTTGCACAGTATTTTTCTTTTTTCAACTGAAGCATGCTTTGCTGTGTTAAACAAGTAACTCAATTGCATGGAGTTGTTAAAGGTTTTCAAAATTGTTAATTGTTTAAAGGTGCTTCAGCTGAATTTAGAAAAGCACTGTCAAATTGTTGTTATTATATTCAAAAAAACTTGTTTAGTTAGAATCTTTTTAACAAGCTATTAGCAATGATTTTTATGAATATTTAAAAAGTAAACAATAAATATTAGTCATGTCTGAACAAAATTCTGGTTAATTAACTATCTTAAAACACCAATATAATAACAATTAGATTAAATTAAAACAAACTCTAAATGGAACTTTTGAGTGTTAATGTTATGTTTACAAATAAAAACATTTTACAACAGGTTATGACAACTTTTACACACTTTTAAAATAAATTAATACAATTTGTATTAAATAAATAGTATACTATGGCCGGATTTAAAATCAAAATTTACTTTGAACTTTTTCTTTTATATGATCCAACAAAATAAACAATTGCAGCTACTCCAGATATATATGCTGTTTTCTTCACATGGTTGTTTTGGAGAAGTTTGCTGAAAGCAACCATTTTAAACTGTATTTGTAAATAATTTTTGTTTAAAATTTCATAATAACCAATTTTAACAATATAATCTATAAAAAGACTAATTATGTTAATCTGGTTACTACAAAGTTTGTTTTGTAGAAAACAAAAGTTTTTTTTTTTTAATTTCCCAAAGATGGAACTTTTATAAAAGAGTTTTTGAACACTTTGCAAGTTATGCTTCATTAATATTTTTCAAAGTATAGAAAAAAAAACGAAACAAAAATTGATTTGCCGTTATTACTTGTTAAAGTTTTAAGTTTTAAATGTTTTTTTTTGTCATAATAGATTGTTAAAGCATGTAACGTTCGAATCAATAACCGAAAGTTTCTTACGTACACAAGTTTCTTAGACCAAACTTTTAAAGTGCTTCTCTTTTATCATTCAATAAACAATGTATAACAAATCGGATATCAATTATTTTACTAAAAGTTCTAACTTTAACTTGCAATTGCTTTAATTTAAGTATGTTTTTAATTATTCAGCAACTTGTTCTACTGACTTGATATTTCAGTTTTTTTTAATGTAATTTAGTTTATTTCGAACATTTTTTTTTTTACTTTTATTACTTGATCTGTCTTAAACCTATACATTTCTAAACTTTTAATTTTTCTAACCAATTATAGTTATAAGTCAGGGGTCGGCAAACTGCGGCCCGCGAGCAAGTTATTTTTTTGAATGGAATGCGGCCTGCAAAAGAAAATTTTGCGGCTCGCGACCATGTAAATGTGGCCCGCTGAGCAAAAATATGTATTAAGTCAAATTTATTTGGTAGATTAATTTTAAGGTCCTGTATAGCATTTTAAAAAAATTAAAAGACTTTAATGATAAGTCTTTTAAGCTTTAGAATGTAAAAGGACAGGTTAGAATTCTACCAGGTTTCTTTTCTAAATTTACTAATAATTTTCTTCTTACACCAGCAAATTATTTATTGAAAAAAAAAAGTTAAAAAATGCTTTGAATTAGTAAGGTAGTTATATAATACCTATTTCGTAAAAACTACGTACAAATTAATACATACAAATGCATAGTAATGAACTAAAATTTCATTCCTTAAAAGTTTTTTTTTACACGTTTTTTCTACCTAAGTTTCTATTACAGATTTTTTGGTTTTAAATGTTACATTCTAATTTATACAAAAACATTTTATATAACATAATATTAATAATAAAAATGATAATAATAAGAAGAAGAAGAAAAAAAAAACGTTTAATTTGTTTTGATTTTGAACTCTTGATTTTTTAGAAGTGTTCTTTGCATTTTAAAGTAATTCCTATGCACACCAATGAACAAAGATGCTCATATTTTAGACCACTTTTTATTTAATACTTAACGAGATGATATTTAGTTCATGCATGATAATTATTTCTACATGTTATATCTAAGTGTGTACAGACACATTAAAAACAATATATATAAGACATAAATTAAAAAAGTTTTTGTTAGGTATAATTTTTGATTTTTCAAACCATGTTTTTTGGCAAATAAGTTTATTTTAATGCGTTGCATACTAATATAAACAGTTCCTGTTTTTTGGAACTAACTATTTATTACAAACTAGATTAAGAAATGGTATTTTATTAAGTTTGTACATTTTTAATCAAAATAGTTAAAATTCGATCAAATAAACAAATAAAAATTTCCACACACTCAGACTATGACTATTTGAAGACTTGAAATCTCAGGCCAATTTAGTCATTTTTCAGTTTTTGGCTTGAATTGTTTTTTTGTATTCTAAAATATCAGGCTAGTTTTGGTCACTCTGATTGACTTTTTTGCTTTAAAGAGTCGTAAATTAAATTTATGATGTATGTTTTGTTTATAAACAGTGTTGGTTTGAATTAAAATATACTTTAAATTTTGAGTCTTACAGAAGATATAATTTTAATTATTATTTATACTAATTGTAAACATATAAAAGTGAACAGTTAGTGTTGACAAAAATCCCGGAAAAGCTTGGAATTTGAAAAATTATACTTAAGAAATCTAGAAAAGCCATAAACTTGAGAGTTATCGAAAAAACCTGGAATTTTAAACAATTTTTACATGTAAAGTAATGAAAGTTCGATTTGACACAAAAATTCTACCATATAAATATTTTTTATTAGAAAACATTTTTAAAGTATCTTAACAGTATATTTTAAATTATACTGATTAGGACAGTTTTTTTTTAACATTAACTTAATTATATACTAAAAATAGAAGCAAAAATTTGTACTATTAAATACTTTATATTGGTGTATTGTACCTTTGCTTTTAAATTGTCTTAATCTATTGTTGTGCTTTGTATTGGAACTAAATCTACAAATTCTTCCAAAATGTAAATAATAGTAAAAACACCTAGAATAAAAATTCTAAAATTAGCAATATCTGTTGTATCAGTTCTCGCATCTTAACAGATTGATTAAAGTCTTTTTTTTTATTAAGATGCGGTTTTATAATCTTTAGACATTTCCTAAACACGACTTCTTGTTGATATTGAAGAAATAAACAAAAATATTTTGCTAACGCAAACACAAATTATTTAAATAAGTTTTCAACTCTCAACGGTTTTTTTTAGTAGTTACTTTTGTTACTTTATAACTTGCCTGAACAGTTTTTTCTGATCAGTCTGTAGTTACTGAAAATAATAATGTGCGTTGGTAAAACTGACTTAAGCGATTAGTTTTTTTTTTTTCGTTTCTCGCAATAACTCCAAACTAACGTACTATAGTTCTTATAGCTTGTCTTATAATTCACATTTGCTCTTTTTAAATGCAATATTTTTATTGCAGATAAAGAATTGCTATAATGCTCAATAAAAAATAGGGTTTTCTAATTCATTAACAGCTTAATAAATTTTAATACATTTGTTAAAAATGTTTAAAAACTTAATCGTCTATTCAAGCTGAATTACAATAATTTTTTTACTTATATAATTACTTCACTGTTAATAAACTTCGGTATTTCTTTATTTTGTGAATTTTATTTTAAACAGGGTTGCCAAACAATCAGGCTAATTTGATTTTTTTTTATATTTAGACTAGTTTAAAGCTGTTTAAAAATATTTTATAATACTTAGGGTATCTAAAACTATTATTTCAAACACTTAGAATAAATCTTCGAATTCTTAGAATAATTTTTATGACTGTAGTGTAGTTTATTGATTGTAATTTTTTGTGTATTTACTTATTGTGTTTTTTTATAATAATGATATTTTAGTTATGTATTTAAGCTTGATTAACAGAAAGTTTTTAGCTATTTCAACTTTTAGTAAACTTTTAATATAATTCAGAAATTTTTGCTTTTAAATTGGCAACCGTTTAAAAGACTAATTAATTACTAAAAAGCTATTTTATTAAAGTATTCCAGCATTATTTTGCTAAAAAATTTGATGTAGCTTATCTACAGTATAAATAGGTATTAATTTTAGTTAATTAACTAATCACTAAGTATTCTAAAGAGTGAAAAATATTTAAGACGCAAAAATTATTTTCTAAAGTTAACATTTTTTGATATGAAAAGGTGGTTCATTATATAAAAAATGTATAAAAGTGACTCATAAATGTTTTTCTATATCGGTTTTTATAGAAAGTTAGGTTGTAAGTAAAATAATAAAAGTATTTTATTAAGTGTAACTTATCAAGTATTTCAGAAAATACATATTTTATTAAGACGTAAGTATATCAAACAATGAAAATTCTATTGTAACAGATATTTATATATTAAATAGACATTCTATGTGTAGCTAAAAGTAATTTAAAGTAATTAAGTGAATAAAATGGAACTATCTCTGGTGTGACAAAAAAAAAATCCCAAAGATTATTCAAATATCAATAAAACTAAAACTGTGGCCCGCGAAGATAGTGAAAACTTGAAAATTGGCCCGCGAGCACCAACTGCCTGCCGACCCCTGTTATAAGTTATAGTTTTGCATCTTAAACCTAAACATTCAGAGCGATATTTAGTTTATTTATTTGAAAAAAATCACGTACAAAACATTTTTAAATCAAAATTAAACAACTGAATGTAGATATTAACCTAAAACTAATAAAACTTAAATGTAACTAAAATTTAAATTATTTAAAAATTTAAAAGATAACTTATATTAAAAATAAAATTATTTATTCAATCTTTTACTTGCTTTTTTGCAAAAATAGTTTTATTTTTGAATAATTTTTATTTTTAAGAGACATGTATAGTTATATTTTATTATGTTGTGATGTTTTCTTCCAAGTTTATTTTTGTTTTTAAAATATATGACCCATACAAGTTTTTCCTAAACTCTTAGCACTTGAGCAAGAAATCCCTCAAATATCATTGCTAAGAACATCACAACATCATAAAACATAACTATACATGTCTGTTAAAAATAAAAACTATTTAAAAAAAATAGTTTTTGCAAAAAAGTTTTTAAACCTAAAAATCGAAAATCGTGCAAAATTGAAATTTTTCTGAAAATTTATTTAGGCTTAAAAACTAATTACAAGTTTAAACTTAGTTTGATAAGTATATTAAAAAAAAAGGAAAAGAAATTATTATTTTGGATAAAAACTTGTAAAATTAAAAAAAAAAAAAAAAAAAACTCCAATTCTTTAAATTCACTATGCCCCACTACGAAATTCAAACCCCAATTCGATGGAAATTATTCTGAAAAGCAAAGCAAAAGAACGTTCTTTAGAATCAAAGAAAGAGTTCCAACTTAGCATTAAAGAATTTGAAAATAATTGGTTTCAAAATTTGGTTAAAAAAAATTACAAAAAAATGTCCATTCAAGCTAAGTTCACGCTCGTGTAAAAATCATATAATGTAATTTTTGTAAGTTTTGTGTTAGTTTATCTTTGTTTGAATTTACTTCATGGTATCCATAGTCATTCCTGTTTTATGCAGCCTTTCACACAAAAAATGTGCATTGCACTAAAACTTAGTCGTGTACATATCTTAATAAATCTCAATTATAACGAAACCTAGAGTTTAGAAGATAACAAAAGAAAAACAGCTTAATTTGATGAAAAGTTTAAATAGTTGTTTAGCCGATTAGAAATGAATTTGAATAATTGATGCTTTTGAACTACTTGGAACGTTTAAATTTGAGAAAATGCAAATTAAAACGAAATATCTTGAAAGTAAGTAATAGATGTGTCATTTTCAAGAAAACGTTAGTTTAAAATTTTTAATCTTGTGGAAAACTAAAATAAATCTAACTTTGGTTGATTAATGTGTAAAAATTTCAAATTTTATTCTAAATTATTTTATTTGTAACCAATTTATGAGAGTTAACAACTTCAACAACTTTAAAAAAGATAGTAATAGTAAAAAGATAAAAAACACCTTGTTTAGTAAAATATTTTATTAGTTCAATTAGACTTTTAAAAATATATGCTTATAAAACACAAACATAATATAAATCTTTTTTTAAGTTGCACGTTATAAGACTTAAAGCAAACTACTAAACATAGTTTTTTTTTATAGAAGACTTGTTGCAATGTAAACAATTGTAAATTTTACAAATCAAGCAAAATATTTTTTTCACAATATGAGCCAAAATAAATAAATTAGTTATATTATAAAATTATAAGTTTATAAAATAAGTTTACTTAGAGTTTATAGGATTTTTTTAAATTTTATACAAAACTTAAGTAAATAGCATAATTATTAAATTAAAAACTTACTTAAGTCTGGTACTAACGGTATCAACATTAAAGTATTTACAATAATGCAGTTAGTCAAAAATAAATAGTCAATAAAACTTAGTTTATAAATAGTTAAAATGAATCCACAAACAGATTTATATCAAATTATAAACTTATTATTACTAAAATAAAAATCACCGAAAAGAAGCTAATATATTTTATGAAGAAAAGTTACTACAACATTCACTATAGTTAAGGCTATAACGATTCAAACTTTGATAAACAAATAAAATATTATCAAAACTACTTTATTTTTAAATATCGCACAATACAAAATAGAACAATATCCACTAAAAAATCAAGTTTTGAAATTTTGAAATTACGATTAACAATACATTAATAATGATAATACTTTGAATTAAAAATGTTGTATATAGTTTCAAAGGCAAAAAACATATAAAGACTTTAGAGTTTTTACTAAAGTGCTTTTAATACTGTTATAGTATCCACATAAGCACTTTCATTCTCTATTACGACAATGTTATAAAACAGCATACATAGTTATAAAAAAGAAATTTTTATATCATCCTACTTTCCAAACTGATTTAACCATGTCAAAGTTAATTTTGCCACTTATTTTGCTGTCCTTTTTGTAATCTTCGTGATTTTTAACAAAATTTCGCATTCTTTGAGCTGTCGTAGGTACTTTTCCCGAAGCAATGCTGCTGATGTGGTTCATGTAACCTTGCACTTTCTTTTGAGTTATTTGACTCATCTTTTGAGTCTTCAAAAACTTACTGACCAAACCCATCAAACCGACAAAGTTGTTGTCACCGTTCACGATGACATCAATCGACATGAGACTTATATTCTTGTACTCATCACACGCGCCGAAATTATCACGAAAACTGAACAGGCTTTTGCGGCAAGCGTCGTTGCTCTGCGCCCTCTCCACGTTTCCGTGCACCATCGACATCGGGATGGTCAGATCCACTTCAAAGTGCATGATCGCTCTCGCCAGCACCACCACGAAGCAAATAAAAGCCGAGTTCTCAAACTCGCTCGGCTGCGCCTCCACCGGCCGAAACTCCACCCTCCACCCGATGTCCGAGTGCGGGCCGGGCGGCGGCTTGAACCTCAGGTCCTGCCACACCGTAGACTGGATGTTCTCGAAGCAGCGGTAACTTTCGTCAGCTTCGAAGTCGGTTTCGTCGGGGAAGAGTATGAGCGGGTCTCGCACCCACAAGTGGGCCACGTGCTTGGCGATTTCTTTGCAGATGCCCTGGGAGATCAGGTAGTCGTACGCTTCGCCGTTCACCGCAACCTGAACGTCGTTCAGCTCCGAGTTTTTCTGCGACAAGTACAGCTGCACGGAGCTGAAGCGCGAGTGCTTGATTTCGGAAAGCTCCACGTCGCTTCTGTCGTCGCAGCATTGCGTGCAAAGCGCCCACCTGGTGTCGACGTTCGAGACGTGGCCGCGGTAGAAAGGGCTTGCCGCGCTCATGGCGAGCATTATCGGGGAAACGACTGCGAGCTGGTCGTACAAAAACGTTGCTTGCTTCAAGTTTGCCGCTTGCATGGTCACTTGCACTGAGCAGCTGCTGAACGCAAGCTGAATTGAGTCCATGTAAATGTGGTTTTCAAGACATGAGCACCCATCTTCTTCATTAGTAAAATTTTCCTTAAAAGGCGAGCTGGTGTTTAAGTCTGAATATATTGGAATGTTACCAGTCAGTTTCTTTCCCTTTCTTTTGTACAAAGCCTTCGTGAATGCTTTATGTCGTGGGTGTCTACTCATCGCTTGGGAAGGAAAAAATATCGATTTAGTTAATTCATCATCGCTTTCTGGTTGCACGTCGTAAGCAGGTTTCGTGAACCTTTTGCAACCTATGAGAGGAAAGTGAGTCATCGTTATTATAATTTCTTGCTCGTTCAAAGCCTTCAACGCTTGATTTCTACGAATCAGCAAGTTGTCTTCAACAAGTGCCAGTTGATCCAATGAATCGCTGTATGGCGCGCCTGGCGAGCTTTCAACCATGAAATTGGAGTACTCCGGCTTCCATTCGATCTGTTGGTTTTCGGGCAAGCCGCTGTTGAGTGCATGTAACTTACTTAAAACTTTATCTCCATTTAAGCAGAGGCTTGTAGTTTTGTTGGTTTCGTCTACATTTATTATGTAGTGCTCTACTTCGTCGCCCCATTTAAAGGCGAAATCTTCCTTTTTTTTCATTTTGTTGTAATTTTTCACAAACTGGATTAACCCGAAAAGTTTGATTTTCTCTCTATATACTTTTGTCTGTTCCCAGCTTAGAGGATTTCCAGAAACTTTCAACACTCCCATTATTCTACGAAAACAAATAACTTAATATAGTAGAAAAAGCTAAATTATAAAGTAAGATTAAGATTATTACAAACATGTCACGTACATACGCTTAAAACTTCTTTATTTAAATATAAAACAAATATTTCCCAAAAATTTCCCAAATATTTTATATAAGGCCTCTTTGAAGAAACTAAAAAAGCTATAGCCCGTTTCGACAAAATTTCTCAAAAAATTACCCTTAAATACGCCTGATTTTTTTTTACTCTTCATCATCAACTAAAGAAGTTCATAAATTTGGCTTCACGGTCCACTTACTACTCGCGCTCCCACCTTAGCCTCTTTGCAGCTTATGGCCCTCTAAATACCTAATTTAGGCTTACTTTGAGTAACCCTGCTTTAAACATATTATGTCGATACATAAAAATTTTGCAATGTAATGTCTAAAAAGTAAGATTAATATTTTAAATAAACAATCGACTTTTTCTGAACCTTTTTATTTTCTTTTTTTAGCAACAAAAATTTACAACTTTACGTTTTTGTTTATTATAAAAAAGCTTGTAAAAATAATATTAAACATAGGTTTAAAAGTTTGTAATGAAGTTTTAAAAATTTATCTTGATTTTTTTGTAAAAAATCAAATCAAAATCGTAATAATTTTTCTTATTGTTTACTGTAAATTAAGAACTTTTATGTTAGAAAGTTAATGTAATAATTTTTTATAAGTTTTCTTACGTCTCACTTATATTTTTAAACTTTTATACAACCATGTTTCTTAGACCTAAAAAATAATCTATAAAACTAACTCTTTTAAAGTACTTTTTGTGACGATTAAACCGTTAAAAATACAATAATACTTTATTAAGCTTTTTGATATAACTATTCTAACAAAAATAAACACTATCAAAAAATTAGAATACTGATCTTTAAAAATTTTTAACTATCTACGCGTTTTAAATTTAAAATAAATATGTCATACTAGGTCAAAGTAGTTTAATTAAACGTACACTTTTTTATTTCAAATAATATAATCAAATAATCGATTTTGATATAACTTCAAGTGTTAACTATAATTTTTTTATCATACACGTATAATAAAGTCCTTCTAAAAAATTGTTTTTGTTTTGTTTTTTAATTGCTTATCTTGATATAACTTAATCTTAGTTTAATACTTTTTAAAACAACTTTAGTAAGATCATCGAAAACTTTTAGCTTAACTGAAATTGAGAATGATCATTAAAACTTAAAAGGTTATAACTAAAAAAATAGATTAAACTTTTATTTTTATCTTTTTAGTTTAATATTACACATTTAATACTTGGTAAGCTGCATTTACTTTTCTTTGAAACAAATTTTGAATTTTTAAAATTAACATGTATATCTTAAGCTTTCTTTTCGGTTTAAAACTCTCGTATTTAGCATAATCTGCGTGAATATATTTTATTGAGACTTATAGACCCGAAACTAATAACTTGAATACACGGAGTATTCATAGTGTATAATTAGAATGAAACTTAGCAGAGTAATATATTTTGCACTTTAAATCGTTTTAACTATATTACGTTTCTTTTTTGTAATATGAATAATATGACTAAAAACAAACTTTAAACACTAGCTTATAATGGTTCTAATAAAAATAAAAACTTTAGACTAAACAAGTTAACAAATACACTGATTTTTGACATACAAAAATTCATGAAGCAGTTTTTAGTTAAAGTACTAAAAGATAATATATAACTATAATATGTATGAGAATACAATTTATGAATTAATAACAAAGTCAAAAGTCTTATATAAAGATATATCTTAAAATATAATGTATAAATATAACTCAAAAGTCTCTTACTTGCACTGAAAGTTTTATCTTTAAGTAACTGAATTTAAAGTAAATTTTGTCAATATTTGAATATTTATAACTTAATTCATTGTTTTTGATAACTCATAAAAAGGTTTTAACAACTTTAAAACATAAACTTTTTTATTTTATTTTAAGGCCTGTGAGTTTTTGATTTATAGGTATTCTTCTTAAATGAACTCATTATTTTTTAGTATTGGTTTTTTCTCACTATTTAACTTATATTTATTAAATCCTGGAGTTCAAAATTCTTTAAAAAAAAGCCTAAAATTTTGGTAAATTTTAACATCATAATTTGACTAAGATTTTATGCAATTGGATGAAAAAAAAAGAGCTAATTGAAATTTATTTTTTCAGGAATACTAGAAACAAAACTGTCCTTTAAAAGAAAAAAATATGTTAAAGTAGTTTACTTTTTAGATATTTGGATAAAATAATTCATGAAATATTTTATTTCGTTACGGTAACTGAGTACAAAATAACATTAATAAATCCTGTCAAAAGTTTTGACAAAAAAAAGTAAGTTTGCACCTATTTTGCACTGAAGACATTCCTAACACTTTAAAATGTTTTTTAAGTAGCTTAAATAAGAACTTGAACTTTAAACAGGCGGAGTTTGTACAATGAAACCTACAATTTCTTCTTTGTATACCAATTAAAGATTAAATTTGATACAAACATGATAGCGAAATGTTATAAAATACTATTCTATACTTTTAACTTAATGGTTTGATGGTTTGAATTATAATAAGTATAAGAAAATTTACCGTTGTTATTTTCATAGTAATTTACTTTTATTTCAACTTTTTATGGTATAGTAAAAAATTATATAAAAGTAATTTGTACAAAGTTATACTAAAATCTATTTGCAGAAAAAAATAGTTCTCGACACATTTTACTTTACTTTTACTTTTCAAAATTATCTTTTAAAAACACATATAACTCTTAATTAACATCATCTGCTATATTAAGAATGCTACTATTAGTATGTTTAAGTTGTTTTTGTTTTGTAAACTATAAACAAAGCTAATTTTCTGTGTTTAGAAAAAAAGTAACGATAAATAAAAATTATAAGATAAAATGATATTGCTAATAATCTCAAGTTTTTGTCTGTGATATAATCTTCAAGTAAAGAAATATATTTTTTATCTGTGTTTATCATGGTTTTTATTACTAAATTAGTGTAAAAGACAAGCTTAAAACACTTTCAGTTTCTATTATCTGTTTGGTTTCATTCAAAAATTTTTTTTTAAATATTTCGGTCTCTTTTAAAATAATATGAAAAACCTGTCCCAAACATACTTTTAAAGAAATAGCTAAAGAGAACCCATAGTGTTGAGTTTAGATCAATTATCTAAAAAGAACCTTAAAGTAAACACTTGATACTATTTAGCTGAGTAAAAATTTATACAGATATATACAAAATAGTAAAAAAAAGTAATAAATCTACATGTATTTTATGTATTATATTTTCTAACTTGTAAAGGTTACTTAAGAGACTTTTTAAAAGTATGAAAAAAATATTTTAAACACTCTTTATTAATTTAAAATTACTAACAAGCTTAAAAATAAAAAGTGTATGTATTTGCTAAATCAGTTAATGAAATTCAAAACAGTCACTATTTTTACGCTATTTTTCCAGTAGTTTCTGTAAAATCTTCGCGAATGCTGGCCTATTTGTTAGATTAAACTTTATAATTAACTTATATATTATACTATGTATAATATGATTGTATTCTTTTGTATACAATTACTATACAAAGAGTTAAAAATTAAGTATATCTTTAAGCCTAATTTTTTCAACTGCACGAGAAGAAACCAATAATTAGTTAATTTGAAAATAGTGTTATTTTTAAAAAAAATTTCAGTGTAAAAAAGTAAATACAGACGATTTTATTTATAAAGGTAGTTTATGTTATCAAAAATTTATAATTACTTTCAAAAAAGTAAACCATCATAGAGAATAGTTATAAAAGATAAATATCTTTACACCATAAGTAATAAAAAAAAAAGATTAGTAAAATTAAATTTATAGTTTTATGCTAATTTTAAAAATTAAAGTTGTGCTAAGGTTAAAAAAATGTATTTTAACTATACTTTGTTGTTAATTATAGTTTACTTTGAAAATTGTAAGCTATAAGTTTAGATATAAATTAGTTTGCTTTTTGACTAAAGCTCCAGTATGAGCCATACTCCGTATTTAAAAAAAAAACTCAAGCTCAATTATATGATAAAACTAAACTTTTAAACGTTCATTTGTTAAGATAAATATGATTTTTTTTAATTTAGGCTTTACCTAAATATTAATTGTCAAAATTACTGCTAATTATCGTAAAGAAAAAATGTTTATTCAAATATATTTTGATTATTTTATATTAATCGCCTTCTTAATAATACAAACAAAAACTCTAAGTCATTATCAATATTAGCCAATAAATTAAACACTTAAAATTAAATGTGGTTTAAGACAATTGCAAAAACTATCTTCATAGTGGTTTTTATAAATTCTTTAACTTTTTATTTCTAAAGTGTTATAAAACCCAAATCATTTGAATTGTTTTTATTATAGGTTTAAGTTGAACAGTAGCGCAGAAAGGAAATGAGCTTAATCATTCATTGAAAATAAACGTTTTGTATACTCTACTGAAATTTAAATTGTTATAATATTTTTGTTTATAACTTTTTTTATAAATATTTTGTTTCTAGTTTTTTATGCAATAATGAGTAAATAACATTAGAACTGGTTTTTAATTCACAAAAAAGCTAGAAATCTCTACTTAGTAAAATGCAAAAAGAACAACATATAGGAAACAACTTTCCTTACAATATTTTGTTTGAATCTTGGGTGGTCAACAATAACACTGGTATATTGCAAATTTATTTATACTAGCTGCATTTTTTTGATACTTGATGTTGCATCGTGTAAATATTAAATAATAGTCTAAAATTACTATTCAAAATCATTCTTGATTGCTAATTCTTTTAAAGGTAAACTGTAAAAACAATAGAAACTTTAAAGCTTATTAGAATATAACTTTATAGAAACTTATTTTTATTCTTTTTTTATCAACTAACATTTTAAACGCATAAGTTCAACATTAAATTCATTTATATCATATATATTATAATACTTGGTTACTATTTTTTGCAAAAAAAATGTTTTTTATAACAAAGTAGTAAAGTTTTCACTCAATTATAACCAATTGGGTTTTTGTTAGCCTTTTTGTTTTCAAGTATTAGTTAAAATAACATTATATAAATGTATTGAACAAAGCGTGTATTTATTATTTTTAAGTTACTTTTAAAAGTTCATACTCAAGATATTTTTTTGAAAAAGATAGTTCAGCTATTGATTGCATAGAAAACGTTATTAATATTAACTGGTAACACTTTCGTTTTTATTACTTTTATTCGTTACTTCTTTTTTTAAATCCAGGTTTTACAAAAAACATGTATGCTTAAAATCTAGTGACCTGTTTTTTTTTCTTTTTCGATAAAGTTAAAAATTATATTAAAATTTAAAGAATTTTTGTTGTTGTTTTACTTATAATTTTATTTTGAACTTGTTTTATACACGTAAAGTAAACTATTTATATATGTGAAACTTGCATTAATACGGTACATGTTAACATATCTATCTAATTGTACATATTACGAACACCAAGGTTTTTTATTGTAAGAAAACAATAACATACTAATTATACTAAAGATAGAAAATAGTTTAAGGCTATAAAATTTAAAATGTATAAAAAATTTCTGAAATTTTCTTTAAAAACTGATTACTAGAACTCTTGATAAAGTAAATGAGATTACCTTTTTTAAGTTGTTAAATTAATATGTCGTCTTATGATCCTTATTAGATCGTTTAAAGAGCTTGGTTATAAAAAATAAATAAAATAATTAACCTTTTACTAAATTTTGACTTCTAAATAAATTAAAAATATACCAAAACTTTTTAAAATGTATTTAAATAGAGATGAGCGAGCTAAATATTTTACTTACCTTAATATTTTGTTTCAATATTTTATTTAATACTAAATTTATTAACTTGCACATTTCTATTAAAATAAGCTCTTTACATTTCAGTAAATTAAGCAATCTTTTTTAGTTAAGACAAATAACTATAAAATGTATTTAAGAAACAATATTTTGTAGGGAATCTTGCTGCATGTTCTTGCGTTTTTATTTTCGCAATAGTTTACGAAGTTTTCAAATTTTCGAAGAAGTTCACCAATGTCATTTTATTTAGTAAAGAAAATGAAGGGTTTTATCACATAAAAGTAAGAAACTTTGAAATAAATTAAGCTGTCCCTTTATATCATGTTCAATTTTCACTTTTTAAGTTTCAATTATTGTAACTAAGATAATCTTATGTAACAAAAAAACTTATAAAAATTTTGGTCATACTCAGTTTTGAAACAATAATATTTTTAGGACACTAAAGTTATATTTAAGAGTTTCAAGACAAAATGGGCTATAGGATTACTTTTCACGTCGTTAACAATTGTTGAAGTAAGTGTAAATAATCTATAATAAACTAGCATAAATTTTTCACAAAAATCATATGATTAAACAAGTATAAAAACTTTTACAATAAACATTTAAAATAAAATAATATATTGTTTAACAGTATTTTGTTTTAGAAGCTTATTATGTATCTCCTTATGTTATGTGTAATGACATTCAACATCTATATTCTGCTTAGTATATGTTGTGGTTCTGGTGTTGGTTATTTAATCGTTCAAATTACTTACAATACCTTAGTAAGGAAAAAAGTCAAGAAAATTACAAAGGAAAACAATTTATACTCACTACAAGTCGAGGTTGTTTTTAAGATATTATATTTTTACTACAATAAAATCGTTTCTAAAAAAGTTTAATAAAAATAAATTACTAAGTTTAATCAAGCTACTTCAAAAACTAAAACCTATTACTTCTAGTTAAATAATTTTACAGAGTGTAAAAGGCTTTCACTTTCAAGGCTTAAAACAATTTTTGAGAATTAATGATAACAAAACATTATGCAAAACTGCTATTTTAAGTGCATTAAAATATAATTTGTCTAATTTTTATAGCTATGAAATACATACTATTTATAGTTTAATAGATATTTCACCGAAAAGTAGTACTTTGAAAAAATAAGATTAAGTTTTTATGCGGAAAAAAAAATAAAAAAAGTTTCTCTTACAGTTTACTTCAAATTTTCTTTATTACAGCAATTATATTAAAATTTAATAAAAATTTTTATATTAAATTTTGTTTCTACTGAGTTTGTGCCCCTTTTAGTTTCTTATATCAATATTTTTTAGCAGACAAGTGAACCTCTGAATCATTCTACCAAAATGGAAACTTTTCTTATCCATAAATAGAAAACTAAGCATTACAATGTTACCAGATGAATAATTTAACAAATTAATAGTGCTTATTTAAGTTAAAAACTTTCTAACTGTTAGCTTAAATCAGAACTGAAACGTTTAGAATATTTACGTGATTGACTACTAAAGTAAGCCTTTGTAAAATTAAATAAATGTCAAAAAGTAGTAATACTACTATATAATTCATTTGCTGCCACATAAAAAAATTGAAAATTTTTTGTAAGTTTTTAACCTGTTTGCTTAAATTTCATTGTAAACTTTAATTGACAGTTAATTGTTTTCTAGTTTCTTTAAAGGAAATATGTATAAATAAGTACACAATTAAAACTATTATCTAATTTACTTTTTTAATTAGGTTTTGGCTTTTTAGTTATCAAAACTAAAAAATAAAAAAAGATCAAACTAACTTGAAGATAAAATTTATAAGAAAATTATATATAATTTAATTTGTAAATTTGTTTTTTTTTTTTTGCCATACTTTTTTCTATAAGTTTTTTCAATTTTAAAAGTATAAAGATTTAGTATTAATTATAAAATTATTCGGTTTGCTTTTAAGCTTATTAAGCTTGTCTAAGGTGTTTTAATGTGTGTTTTATTTTAAATGAAAACATATTTTACAAAATTTATATCTTGGACTTGCACAACTCTGTCAAAGTGTGTTAACTAGTTAGTTAACATATGTTAGTTTAATTAAGAAAAAGTACTTTAAAACTTGTTATTATATATTCCAATGAACTTGCTTCGCTAGATTCTCTGTTAGCAAACAATTAACATTAAATGTTGAATATTTGTCTTGTACTGAACGATTTTATATTTTATAGTTTTAAAAATGTATTAAAAAAAACTAATGTTTAGTGAAGTTTTAGTTTTATATTTGTGTTACATACGTAAATTACAAACAATGATTTTTCAGTATCATCATTAACTATTTAATTTGTAGTTTTTAAAGTTAGTCAACAAAAAACACTATAAATCTAATTCAATAAAGCTTGGGTCATGCAATAATGTATAATAGACTTTAAATAAAGTTTTCTACTAGTACATTACGGTATCATTGAGTAATACGACTATCTTTAAGATAATACAACAATATAAAACTTTTTTAATTAAAATACATGCATGGTTTACAATTCAAAATTATTGAAAAAGTGACTCAAAACTAGTAATGTACCGGATCCGGACTTTTTTTTCAAATTAGAATCCGGCCGGATCCGGATATCAGACAAAAATGGCAATATCCGGCCGGAACCGGACCCGGATAGTGATTCCGGTACATCACTAGTATAAACTAGCCTGAATCAGAATGAGGTTTTTAAAAAGTGAAAAAATAAGAACTTTAATCTAATAATAAGTAGAACAGCTAGCCACAAGGTTTACAAATTAGGTGTTATTTACAATTAAAAATTTGAAATCAAGTTTTTGAACAAAATACACTAGAAAATTACAAAATATTGAAAACTTGATCAGCTTAAACTCATTCAAAATCTAAAAGAAAACTAGCTTGAGTTTTTATAAAAAACTAAGCTAGCCTGAGGCAATCCAAGATTTTTTAAAATTCCCAAAAATTTTCAAACTAGCAGGGTTGCCACTGTTTAAGTCAATTAAACTAGCTAGAGTGAGTATAAACAAGCCTGAGTCAGAATAAGGTTTTTAAAAACTGAAAAAATTACTTTAATCTAATAATCAGTAGAACAGCTTGCAAAGGTTGACAATTTCGTAGTAAAGTTGTGGACTGATTGTGGTACACTTAACTTATTAGTACTACCCATCATAATTAAATCCTACCTTATTTAATTAATATCTAACAAATACTAAATTCTAACTGAGACTACTTTCTATAATCAGACACGACAGTTTTGAGTGATGAATCTTTTATATAAAACACTACAAGAAATACTAGCATATGCAAAACTATTAATTACTTTGGTAACACTTTAAAAACTAGAAGCTATTAAAATCTACATCAAAAGACTTAAAACAATAAACTAAAAATTAAATAAAACTTTTAGTAAACAAGAAACAGTAAAATTTTTAATAAACTATTAAACTATAAACCTGACTTAAATATTTAAACAATTAAAAACCAGTTGAAATATTCACTTTTAAAACAAAACATCTACTTACAATAAGCATTCACAAAAAGTTCAAGATATTTTGTTGCTTCAAGCTGCACACCAAACTAACTAATTGCTTACATATAAACTGCCTATCATGTTCTGATGTTTTGTTACATCAGTATTTAGTTTGAAACATTTCGTCATATGATTCTAATTGGCTCATACATTCAACCATATTAACTCTAAAAATTCTCTGAGCTCAACTTTACATAATTAATAATGCAAGTATTCATTCCAAAGTTTTCAATTTTACAACATATGTAAATAGTTGCATTTCTGAAATGTTTATTTCATATTTTAAATGTAAACAAATGTAAATTAGTCACGTTTACAAAATGAGCCAATCACGGTAGGTGTTTAATTTTAACTGACGAAAATGATTCTTATTAATTTACAAATTTGGTTTGTTTTTGAAAAAAAATACTTTTAAGTATGGTCTTTTTTACTAACTAGATCCGGGTCCGGCCGGATCTCTGTTAGGATCCGGCCGGACTCGGATCCGGACTTTTTTTTTCAAATTAGAATCCGGCTGGAACCGGATCCGGACTTTTTTTTTCAAATTGAAATCCGGCCGGAACCGGATCCGGATTTTTTTTTCAAATTAGAATCCGGCCTGATCCGGATATCAGACAAAAATGTCAATATCCGGCCGGACCCGGACCCGGATAGTGAGTCTGGTACATCACTACTCAAAACTAGTAATCGAAACAGATCATGATTTTTTAAACTAGGAACCGTTTTTTCTTCAAATAACGCGCAGTTACTTTAAGGGTGACATTTTATAATAATCTTACTAACGGTACATTTATTGTGTAACTGTATATAACTTAATTTCAAACAATCTAATTTAAACTAAACTATAATTAACTAAACAATAATTAATTAGCAATTAAAAAAGATCGTACAAGTATTAAGGAGCCCTACATAGATATTTCTTGAAGCTTTTAATAAATTACACATATTTTTGTTTTGAAACCGAATAATGAATGTAATGCAATATAGTATAAGTTTTCTCAAACTAAAGATTATTTGTTTTTTGTACCTGTTTGCTGTTTTTTGAAACTTACTTCAGATATAAACTTTAAAGTTTTGTTTCGTCTTCAGTAGTTTTAATACAGTTTAACTTCTTACTAATAGTTTTTGCTTAACAATTTTTTTCTATACTTGTTTCATAAAAAGTGTTTTATGAGATGTTTAATGATAGTTTTTTATATACTGTTTTTAGACTTCATAAAAAAAACCCTAAGTTGGTCTACGTATTTTTGCTTAATATGTACTTAAAAAAGTATCTTAGTAAAATTAGTTAAATATAAGATTATGAAAAAAATTTCCATTGTCTCTACACAACTTTTCTTATGTATAACAAAAATTTGTAGACTTAACTCAGTAAAAATATTTAGTTTTTTTATAATACATATCATAGGCTTTAAGTGCTTTAAAATCTATTAAAAAATTTTAAAAACGAAACAATAATAAGTTAATTTTTGTTACAAAGTTGTTTTTAGGAATCCTTATTTGACTACGGCTTTTGAAAAATTAATATGATATTGTTTTATGGTAATTAAAATTTTAATAATAACTAGTTTTTCAGAAAAATACTTAGAAAATGTATTTACATAATCAAAATTAAGTCTATACTTTTATTTTCCACTGAATTAAAAAAAAAAACAATAGTTTCAATACGACGTATTTAGTTTGAAAAAATAACTTTTACAGTATAACAACAGAATTATATTTCAAAAACTTTTTTTAAGTATTTTAACAATCGGTTTTTAAAAGTTGTAGTACTGTCATTACATATGTTGTTTTTATAAAGTAGTTTGAAACTGTATTTTAAATAATTTTGAAATCAATCTAGTACACTTTTTTTCCAAATAAAAACTTTTTAAAGTTGACTTATTTGGAAAGTATCAAGACAGTTTTACAACATGTAAACAACATGCACTCCTTTTTGCTAGACAAAATTTTCTGCTTAATTTTAATACCAACATAAAGTTTTACAAACTAAAAGTATATTGAATAAACTGTACGTAAATTACTTTGCTACTTGTTTTAAAGTTTTCAAAATGCTTAATAGAAGCCTTTTTAAAAACCAGATGCTTTGTTTGATTTTCGAATTTTTTATTTAAATTTTCAAATAGTTAATTTTTATTAACTAGCGAGTTACAAATATAAAACTTAAAACATAGTTCTGTATTTAAATGGAAAAAGTTTTATTTCGGAATTTGATAGCATGATGTGACTAAGAACAATATAATTACAGTGTAACTATAAATGAATATTATCTCTAACAACTAATCTTCTAAGTGTAAAATTATATTTATAATTATATTTTTATCAGTTTTTATTTATTTTAATATTAACTATAATTTGAAGTTTTTTTAGCTGTGGTTGCGCTTAATTTTTGCTAGAGTAATGTAAGCTATAAAATTTTGCTATGATTAACTATTTTGCATATTAAAAAGGTGACGCTCTGCTCTTACACTTAAAGATTAAAGTTTCTGTCTTTATAATAAAAAGTTAGATGCAACCAAATAGAATTTTTAAACATACTGCAGTCGAGTTTTAATATTAGGTCTGTTTTACTACGTATTCTTTTAAGCTTTTGTTTGTTTTGCATAAATAATCATACAAAATTACTTTCACACACTGAATAGTTCAACTAGTTTTTGTTTTGTTGATTAAAGTTTGAATTGAGTTTTAAAATAAACCGTGTAAACATAATCACAAAACAGAATTAGTTTCGTTTGAACTTAGTCTATTACAAATAGCAACATTGTTTAAACAACTAAATCTTAGATTGCGGTTTTATTTTTGGTAAACCAAATCTTTTATTTCATTAGTAAAAGCTTAGACGAAGTTTAATGTTTTTATAAGTTGAAAATGTTATTTACTTTAGTAAAAGTCAAAGTTGAAACCTAGATTTGTAAATTTCTCTAAGAACTATTCATAATTTATGAGCTTAGCGGACAGAAAAACAGATAACAGCAAAAATACAAAATTTACACCGATTTTCTACTAATATGCCATTACTTATTTGTAAATTGTTGCTTCGTTCGTTATTAATGAATGAACGTAAAATACGTTGGTTCTTAGTGAAGAAAGCTCATTACTTTTTACGATTTAAGGTTTACAAGTACACATCAAAATTTAAATTAAGTTAAACACGTTTAGCTTTTTTATGTTAAGTAAGCTTTATACTAGCATTTCAAAAAGTTTAGTTTAATCTTTATATGCTTTTAAAACGAAAAAACTGCTTTCAAATGTTTTCAGTAAAGCTATGAGTGGGCGAATATAAAATTATATCTAAGCTATTCAAAAATACTTAATTTAACGCTAGTATAAATGCTTGAAAAAGTATCTTAAAAACTAAAATGTTTAAAAAAATACTCAAGTACTTGTTATAAAATGGAAGACCAAACTGCATTAGAAATTAAGTCGGCAGGAAAAAATTCAGGCCTGGAAGTATGGAGGATTGAAAACTTTGAGTTGAAATTACTTCCTAAAACACAACATGGAAAGTTTTACATTGGTGATTCGTACATCGTGCTAAATACTGTTCAAATTAAAGGTATGATTTTTTCGTTTGTTTTTGTTATTCCTATCCTACTAATAGCATTGCGAATGGAATAAAAACTATCTAAATAGTTATAATTAAACATAAAGTGTAACTTATATACGAAACTTATGTTTCCGTTGATTCATAAGCAGTTAGTTAAGTTTTTGTGACAAAATTAATTTTAACGTATACAAAAACTTTTGGTTTCAAGACTTTAGCCTTAATTGTGTGAAAATTATGTACTTGTTTTAATAAGTACAACTAAAATTAAGTTTAAACTAACAATTACTTTTAAACTTTCTTAATTTTTTTATTTGCTTATTTCCAAATAGTTTTTAGCTATAAATGGTTTTTGTTGATAATAATATTAATTACAGAAAAAAAGTGATAAGTGTACATAATGATTAGTTTTGCTTAAACAATATCACATAGTACATTTTTTCTTATTAAGTTGATTAACTTAAAAACCAATACTTAAAAGTTTTATTGTAAAACTAAAATATTTAGTTTTAGAAATATTGAGAATGACTCTACAACCTAAAAATTATGTATAATATCTAAAACATTTAGAAGTCTGCTTGATTCTATACAACTTCAAAAAATAAAATTAAGCTAGAGTTCAAAAAAATATTTGATAATATTATTTTTTTTGTTTTAAACAAAATTTAGGTAGTACTTACCGTTATGACCTTCATTTTTGGCTTGGTGACGAGTCTTCTCAAGATGAAAGAGGTACCGCCGCTGTTTTGTCAATAAAAATTGATGAACAGCTAGGAGGAAAACCAGTTCAGTTTCGTGAAATTCAAGGTTTTGAGTCGAGCACGTTTATGGGCTACTTCAAAAATGGTATCAAGTATTGCGTTAGTTTTGTATTAGTCAACTTAAGTTTTGTAAAATGATGAAGTACTTTTATTTTTTAATCAACGAAGCATTAATTTGTCTTAAATATAAGATTATTTAAAGCAATTTAATAGTTAATATTTTTGTTTCTACAGTTGCATTGAAAGCAAAAATAAAAAAACTAGTATAAATACGTTTTTTTATTCAAGTTTATAGTTTTCTCAACATGTTTTAATCTTTCATTTATAACCGGTTTACAGATTTAGGTGACTAAAAACTAACACTTTAGTATCATTTATTGCTACAAAAAAAAAAAATATTCTTAATTAAAACTATTATACTGCTTAGCTTAAAATAGCTTTATTTTTAGAAAGGTGGAGTTAAATCGGGCTTCTCACAGGTAAAAACTAACGTTAACGAAATAAAACGAGTTTTGCACATTAAAGGAAAAAGAAGTGTGCGAGCAACGGAAGTTGATATGAGCTGGTCTTCATTCAATCAAGGAGACTGTTTCATCATCGAAATTGATAACGTTTTAAAATAGCTTTACTTGAATTTTTCTAATCTAATCTACATAGTTGTTATAACACTTTAAGTGTAATACCACTGAAAATATAAAAGTTCGTATTAGTCTTGATTGTGAGTTAGGTAAAAAAAAATAACTTTAAATATTCATAAATATAAAAAAAATAACTTTAACAAACTTAAATTCATCTTATATTTTGTACTTATTTTTATGGATTGTCAATAGTTCAAGTAAAAAGGTTTATATTTAATTTAGAACATTTACCAATGGGTTGGAAATGACTGTAACTTAAAAGAAAAACTGAAAGCTTGCCAATTAGCAAATATGATAAGAAATAACGACAAAGCAGGAAAAGGAAAAGTTATGATTTTAGATGATCACAAAGCCACTTATCCTATAGAAGTTATAAAAGTAAGCTTTGATAAACATTTCTTTCTAATTTATGTTAAACTGTTATAATAGTTTTATATGCTTGTGCAAAGATACGCTATTTTTATTAACAATTTTACAACGAAAAGTATATTATTTATTTTATTTTTTTTTCAAATTTAATCTTAGAGACTACTTAAAAACAAAACAAAGATAGTTTTAATTTTTTGATGTTGTTATTAATTACTGACTAAAACTGTTTTTAGCATTACTTCTAAACACTTGCATAACGCAAACAATACTTTTCTAGTTGAAGTTTTGGTAAAGCCACAATCAAATATAAAATACTGAAAGCAATTTTAAACTACAGAAAACTTTATCATGAAAAATTTTCTAAACTTAATACAAATAAAACTGAACAGGCGATAAGTGGGAGTCGTTGCGATATAAAACCACCAATACCAGATGACGTAATAGCTGTAAACACCAATAGAGGACTTCTCTACCAGGTTTGCATGGACACGGGCGATCTGGTCCTCACCAAAGTCGGTACTTCCCCATTTCAACAAGAATGGTTGGACAGTGACGACTGCTTCATAATCGACTCCGGGTCGAACAACACCATATTTGTTTGGAAAGGTTTCCACTTTTTATTAATCGTAAATTAATTATATTCATTTTAAAGTTTCTTACCAAAAAAGAGAGCAAAAAGTATTTTGTAATATCTATTTACTTGTTTTTTTACGTTAGAATTTTTTTTTAGGCAAAGGAGCTAGCAAGGAAGAACGTTCTGAATCACTTAACATAGCAGAAAAGTTGATAGTAAAAAAGAATTACTCGAAAGGAACTAGAATACAAGTAAGCTATTGTATTTGTTTTATGGTATTCTATGCAACATTATTCTAGTGAAAAGTAAAGCTTTTTTTTAGTTACGTAAATAATTAGTAGCGTTTTCACCCACTTAAAAGTGTAAATCACAAAATAGTTTAATTTATTCTTTAATCTCTGGTCAACTTGTATGTTCCTATTTAGTTATAAGTATCAACGAAATATTACAAACTGTAATTTTAATTTAAAACCTTTCATTACCTATTTATCTATTACTCGCTTTATTACAAAAGTAGTATTTTCTCACAAGAACAACATTTCTCATTTAAAACAGTTAATGAAGGATGTACTTATTTAGTTGATTAATTGTTTAAAATTGATTTTATTATTTAAAGGTTATAGCAGAAAACAGTGAACCTGCACTATTTACTCAGTATTTTAAAAGTTGGAAATCTAAAGACCAAACTGTCGGTTTTGGAAAGGTTTTTTCAACGCACAAAATAGCACATATCAAAAAGGTGTGAGACTTTTGTCGTACACTTAATTTTTTAATTGCCAAAAAGTTATAATAAAAAACTACTTGTAACTACAACTATATTTGTATATAAACCTTGATGTTAGCATGGTATGTTTGGTTCAAACAAATATTAGAATTTTAAATTGTTAGTTTAGAGAAATGAAGTGATTTTATCTTCATTTTTGTTTTAATAACTAAAAAAAGAAATTTATTTCACTCAATTTAATATATAAACTAAAGCTTTAATATCAGGTTCAATTTCAAATGAAGAATCTTCACAATACACCGAAGTTAGCTGCTAAACATCGAATGGTTGACGATGGCTCAGGAAAAGTGAATAAACTTTTAAGATATTTAGTTTTTTTTTTGTATACCTTATTTGATAAAAAGTTTAAGTGCAAAAAGCTTTACTTTTTTACAAATTTTACTTAACTCTTATAAAATATATTTTTTGTTAATATCAACTATTCAACACTTAACACTCTTACTATAATCAAACTTCAGGAAAACTAACTACTTTTTGATTCATCCAAAGATCAACAAATTTAAAAATATAAACTGACTAGGCGGATTTTTAAGTAATTTTCAGAATTTCATATTAACTTAAAGTAGTTAATTTTGCATTCTAAACAAATTAGCTTTAAACCTCGAATCTACTAGTCCCTTTTTAGTAAAAGTTACAGTTAAAATATAGTACAAAATTTATGAGTTTGTTGCATAAAATTTTAGTTCTTAAACTATTTTTTAATCTAAATACTAATAATTAATATTTAAGTAAAATAGCAATCATAAGTTATAACTTTCACAGTAAGAAACTGTAACAATTTTAACTTGTTCTTCTGTATAAAGCATTCATTCAAAAAACTACTTTTATTGTAGTTAAAACCTAACAATACAACTAAACCAAAACAACTAACAATAACAATAAGGTTGAAGTTTGGAGGGTGGAAGGAGTTGAAATGGTGCCAGTTAACAAGGAAAACTATGGAGAGTTCTACGCAGGCGACTGTTACATAATTTTGTACACTTATTTGTACAAAAACAAAAATGAGTACATCATATATTTTTGGCAGGGACAGCAATCAACTGTCGATGAAGTAAAAATGATTGTCTTAATTTCAAATGTTAAAACTGTCAAAATTTAGTAACACATTATTGTATATTTGTTTAAATCTTTCTTTACGATAAATAAACTTAAATAGTATTTTTTTTTGTAAATGATGATAAACTGTAGTCAGTAATTTGTTTTACTTAAAACTTTCAACTGGGCAATTTTGAATAACTGTAAATAGATAGGGTTTTTTTCCTGTTTTATTCATTGTTATTTTATATTGATACTATTTAGGGTACAGTATTACGATGTTTTGATAAAACTTTTGTTTATTACCTGTGGTATAAGTTGTCTTTACAAAAATATTTATCCAATAACACTAAAAAAAGTTATACAACTTTTGTTCGGACCGACTTAAAAAAAGGAGGTTGTCGATTTTTTTTCTTTGTTGGCATTCAAATTTTGAATGAGTGTTTAATTAATTAAAACTTATTAATGTTTTCAGGTAACAGCATCTGCATACCTTGCCGTCCAACTAGATGATAAATATGAAAGGAAACCTGTGCAAGTTCGGGTTGTCATGGTGAGAATATTGTATTTCTCCATAAAGTTAAAACTTTAATTTGAGTAAAGCTTATGTAATTCTAATTGTTTAAATATGGTTAGGATAAGTTTGGCCATAAGTATACTAGTTTTATAAAATAAATAATTGGGTTAAAACTATTTCTATAACATATCTATATCTACATTTTCAAGTTTTAATTAATGTAATCATTACAAATTTATACAAACTTCCTTCTTTTACGGCAGGGAAAAGAACCAATGCACTTTTTAAGCATTTTTCCAAACCCTATCATCATAACAAACGGAGGTTTCGACAAAAAAGTAGGCACCGAGATCGGCTTGTCAGAAACTTCCCTTTATCAGGTTATACTAGCTCATTTTGTGAAAATTTCATGAAAATTTATTTGTTCTAATTCGTTGTAGGTTTATTTTTAGTATTTATGAGAAATGTCTACTAAACTTATCTAAAGAACAACTCATCAAAAAAAACTAAAAGTGTTGGAAAATATGATTTTGTTATAATTTTATACAAACTAAAGCTAAGTGAACTGAAAACCAGTTTTCAAGGTGCGTTCAAGTGAAGCTGGCGGTACGAAGGCAGTAGAGGTGAGTGCGAAAGCTTCCTCGCTGAACTCGAACGACGTGTTTGTGCTCACTACCGACTCCCAGTGCTTCATCTGGATTGGAGTTGGCGCTTCTGAAGTGGAAGTTGAAGCTGCAAACTCAGTTGCTGGTTAACAGTAATAAATAAATACAATTTCACACTTACTATGTTTGTTAAAAATAAATTTTAAGTTATATAAAAAAGAGTTCTGTTTAATGAAGATTTATTAAACTTTTTTTTTAACAAATTGTTCTTTAGTAGTTCAAACTTCAACGAAGGTTTGTACAAGTTTAACTTGTTGAACAGAAAGATGTGTTAAACAGAAATGAATTTATTAACCTTAAAATTATTATAAAACTTTTTAACAATACTTGTGTGTGGTTACTATGTTTTATTACAAATAATTCTAATAAAATGAATTAAGGCTATTTATTGGTTTTATTGATTTAAAATTTTTGTTTTTCAAGTTAATTAAGATGTAATGAACAAACTCACAGCTTTAAAAATATATCCTTAACCATTTAGGCTCTAATTTCATTTATTCTCAAAAAGTTTTATTTCTAAAAACTCACGCTTAACTGTTTTTTTTTTCAATGTAACGGAAGTAAAAACTTAGAACTATTTTGCTCGAATTAAAGTTTAAAATTATTTTTAAGATTTATATTTTGTGTTTTGTTGAATTATATAGTTTACTGTAACAGCATTCAATTTTAGAAAAATTATCAAAGTTCAAACCGCTGACTATGAGAGAGACTTTAGAATTCACGTCTTTTTGGAATTTACTGGGAGGAATGGATCTGTACGCGAATGATCCTCGATTATTCGAAGACCTTGAAGAAAACCCTCCACGAATGTTCGCTATATCTAACGCAAAAGGTTTTTATGTAGGAAAGCCTATAATTTTTAACTTTTATATATACAACATGCGAAATTGTTCTTTTAAAACAAGTTGGTCATAAAAATTACCATTAACTGAATATTTATATTCTTTTTCTTAAAGTATTGTATTAATATGACTAAAATACTTTTATAGTTTGTAATTATGTAAAAACTTATTGTTATTTTAATGAAATAGGTGTTGTAGAAATACAGTTATACAAACAACAAAAACGGTACTATAGTATGTAAGATAAGACGTTTTGTATTCATATTATATATTAATCTTGTTTAAATAGTTTTTATAACAAAGCTTTAAATATGAATAGTTTTAGAATCAATGATACTAAAACTCAATAAATAAAACAAATTACTTTTTTTTCATTCTATTTATTACAGTATTAAAAGAATACAATTACTTAACTTAAAATTTGAAAAAAAAAATTATGAGAATGTCCTTGACAATGACGTGAAAATGTATCCAAGTGGTGTACGACTCGATAACCGAAAGGTTCCTTCGTGCACTAGGTCTTAAGACAAAACATTTTGAACGTTTTTTTGTCGTTCAATAAACAATACAATAATGAGTAGTATTTTTGTTGCAGCTAAAAACTTTTTATAAGAAGTAGATGACATTTTAAATTTCAAAGTAAGCTTAAAATCCACTATATATTAAAAGATTAATAAAAATTAGTTTGTTTGCTAGAACTCAACAATAAACTTGGTTTCTTTTAAGAATAACTTATAATTCTCTATACTGTTTAAGTATACAAATTTGCTTAAAAACAAGCAAATTAAGTATTTATGTTCATTTTAATAATAAGCTTAATTTAATTTCAATAACAAACTATCACTATTATTTAATATTTAATCATTGTTAAGTTAAAAGGCTAAATAAAATGTAGTGATTATGATGAATTTTTTGTTTCTATCTAAAAGTATAAAAAGCTTAATCTTGTTTAATAAAGTTGTAACTTTCCTTTGTGTTTTCTCTACTAATACTTGTATAACCATTGTAAAGTACATTTCTTCCTCAAAAAATATAGAGTTAAAACTTTTTTTTTGAAGTGTAACTTGTTTTATTTATCGAAAACGTATAAACTTTTAAAGTGGTGCATACTTCTTTTTTTTTTTTTTTTGTAAGTTAACATTAAACTAATAAATTAGTTTAATTTTAGTAAGTCCGTTACTGATTTCTTTTGAAAGTATAGAAAAAATGTAATTTTTTAAAATTTACTTATTCAAGTTTTATACCTACTTTTTTCAAGTCAGTACAAAAATATCAGAATTGACTTAATTCAATGGTACACAGATTATAAAAAAATGATAACCTTAATTCTTTAATTAACTTTTAAAGTAATTAATGATTCAAAATAATTTTCAACCGACCGATAAAAACAGGAAACGTGTGTGTGGAGGAGATAGCCGGCGAGTTCACTCAAACCGATCTTGAAGTTGATGACGTCATGATGCTTGACACGTGGAAGGAAGTTTACTTGTGGATCGGAATTGGTGCGAACCAGGAAGAAAGAAGGGAGGCGCCAAAGTAAACTGTGCAATATCTAAGAGCTTGCAGAGATTAACATTTAGCCTTTATTTAGGGCACTTATATTAGTTTAATGAGTTGTTTGCATTACACTTGTTGTTAAAAGCTAAAATTTTGAATGGTAGAAAAACTTACTAAAAAAATCAATTGTGTTTGTTTTAGTCTTGGCAATTTTATTTCAGTATACAAGCTTATAAATTCCCTTTTAAAAGAAGTTTAGCAAAAATCTACAATTAAAGCGTTCGTTTTAGTGATTTAATATAAACAAGTATAGACAACATTTTAAATCAAATATACACTTTGTAAAATGTTTTTTTAAATTACTTAATACCTCAAACAGGCTAGCTGCACAGTACATTAAAACTGATCCACGTGGCAGAGATCAGGACTGCCCGATAATAACTGTCAAAATGGGCCATGAACCAATCAACTTCAAAGGATTCTTTCCGTCGTGGGACGAAAAGTTTTATACTTTCGAAGAGGCTGATTTTTAACTTTTTAGCTTTTCTTTTTTGTATGCTTATATATTGTTAATATATCTTTTTTAGTTGAGGTAAATTGTATAATGAACATTGGTTGATGTTAATAATGAACTTGGAGTTTATCAAGTAATCAATTATTTGATATTTTATCATTAAACTTGTTAAAATAAAACGTTTAAAGTTTAGAACCCATATAGTCTTGCTAATTTTTGAACTTTGTTTACTAGGTGTGATTAAATTTCATAAACGAAGCATTAATTATTTAATAAAGCTTTACAAAGAATTCTAGTTGATTACTTTGCTGGTAGATTTTAAAGAAAAAAATGTTTTTTGAAATTTATCTTAAGATAAAGATAATAAGTTTTGTTTTGTATTTTATTGTAAAAAAAGTTTACTGGTAACAAAGTCAAAATAAAACTACTAGAGCGTTGTATAAGCATGATTTTTAAAACAGTTTTACGACCTTATGAAAATTAATACGTAGGGCTCGTTTTGATATACATTAAAAAAATAGTTGAGGATAACCTTTTAAACTTTTATATACAAAGTATATATTCATAAGACTGCGCCTTATACTAAAAAAGTATTTATATATCAGTGTAATCTTCTTTTGCAAAAATAATATTTTATACAGCTTATAAAAACATTACTAATAATTTTCAACTATTAATTAACAATTATAATAATAAAAACAAATGTATGCCTTAGAACTTTTTTTAACTTTCGCACTTGCAAATTGTACTATAAGTTGAAATACAACACATTATAAGCAATGCAAAACTTGATAACTTTGTTATAAAGAAAATTTGGCACATTAAAACATATAGTTGATTATCTAACCTAATTTAAAAGCTTATAAATCTTGTTTTAAAACAGAATTGTGTGTGTAAACTAAACTTAAAGTTTTTTTCATCATTCCATAAATATTACTTAATTTTTGAAGTTCATAATGTAGAATTGCATAATAATCTATTATTTTTGCATGTAAAGAAAATTAGAGAAAATTTGCATTAAATTCATGGGTTGTAGTTCTGCAGTTTTTAAATAAAGTAAAGCCTGTGTGTATGAAATAATTTTAAATAGTATTTCTATCTTTAAAAAAACCTATGAGAAATAAAAGTTAATACTCCAAGTTAAAAAAAAGTTTTTATAAGTAAATTTTATCAAGCTATTAATCTAAACCAATTATAAGACTTTCATAATAATTTTTTGAGATGTTTTAATGTAAAAATGTTATAACAGTTAACTATTTTACTTAAAAACCCTGTAAGTTTAGGATTACTTCAGAATTGATTATAGTGGTTTATGGAAAAAAAACGAAAAATAGCTCAAAGCTTTTTAGTTCAAGAACCTGGATAAGCAAAAAGACCTCTCGGTCATCTAGTTGCATACCAAACTTAATTAAAACTTTATAATGAGCTACAAATAAAAAAAAAAAACATAGTTGTTATTGTAATTATAATAATTTTATATAGTTATTACAAACAAAAATGTATACTTTATAAAATACTTTAAAATATAAAAAGTATCTAGCATTTTTAAATATAAGTTTTCAGTTACAAGTAGCTAATATTACTTATTATGATATATAATGTTTTTAAACACATAGTTGAAAACTCTTTTTATCATCACAGTCAACCTTTTCTACACGAAAAACAATAATAAACGTTTTTGATCAGTTTAGTTATAATTGTCTTTAGACGATATTATATAATTGTTTTTGGTGTCTATTTAAGTTTTTTCAATGTAGAAGGCTAATAAAAGACAGTCAGAAATTTAAAATCTATAAAGCAACTAAACTCAAATGAAAAAAAAAGTAACATGTTAGTTAAACATCCTATCCAAACAGGACAAAAACTTTTTAAGTGTAGTCTTATTTCCATAGTATTTTCTAAACACTTTAAAAGTTGAGCATTTGAAAATAATAGATAAAAAGTGTAGAATATAACTTTTTAATGTTTGTTATTATAAGAAACTTACTTTTATTACACTTAGTTGTTCTACAAGTAATATTTTCGATAATGGAAATTAGTTTATTTACAATTTTGTAAAAATTAACTTTCCGTTGATGAAAAACAATAATAAAAAGTGTTAACTTTTTATCATAAAAATAAATTACTGTTTTAAAACCAATGTTCGTAACCTTTTTTTATTCCATACAAAAAGTTTACATTATAGTTTAAATACATCCATAGCTGTTTATTGGCTACCATATTGGTAAAACTAATAAATTGTAAACTAGATATGTCTTTTTTTTTTATTAAATAAAGTAGTTTAAAAAACAGTAGCAATCAAGCATACAACCTAGTTTTATCAAAAATAAAAGCTATTAATTTAACTTAAAGCAGTAGTAAAGTTTTATCAAGGTAAATTTAATGTTCTAAAGGTAATTGTCACTTCTAAAACTATATCTTGAATTCTGGTTGTACAAAAGTTTAAAAAATAAAATTTTCATTTTTAAACTTTGGTATTAGAAATTAACACAAGCTAAATTTTATTTTTCTTAGTATGAAAGATTATATAATAACTCGCCTCTGCTATTGCATCTACAATTCTTATAATTAGTATTTTTAAACGGTTTTTGTACCGAGTTAAACTATCTATACAATACCTAATTTTAAAAAACAGTAAATTCTAATTTTGATATCTTCTAATAATTCTTATGAAAACATTTGTGTCATTAAGAACATTTTTGACTCAATTGGTAAAACTCATTAAAGTAATCAAGTAAAAAACTAAATAATAATTTTTATAAAAAACTTAAGATTTTATAGTAGTTTATAGCAGTTCTAAAAATAAACCAACAAAACTTTTTAACCAACTGTTTCAATTTTTTTCTAGTTAATGGACATCTTTTGTAACGAACTATATTTTATTTGTTAACAATTTGATTTAAACAGACGTATAAATATATATAAAAGTGTTATATAGCCATATAAAGAAGACTTAGTGTTTACAGTAAACTGCTGCTTTATTAGTTTTGTATATTAATTAAAATGAGATTTATAAATGACATAAAAACTCATTAAGTTGTGATCTCCAACAAAGCTTAATGAGTAATTACTTGTTTTGATGTTTTTTTTTGCTAGTTTTTTAGAACAAAAAAGTATTTAAGGTAATACTTAGCTATATATTCTTGATAAAAAGGTAAATTTACAAATCAAAAAACTATTGCTATTATTTTTTTTGAAAAACTTATTTTTGAATGAACGTAAACAAACGTATTAGATATTTGTACGATATACAATTATTAAGATAAAAAGAAAAACAATAAATAAACCTTTTTGTTGCAGTTTATATTCATTTATTTGGCATTATGCTTAAAATTACAAATAAATTAATTTAAAATAGTGATTTAGTTTTATGTTTTTTTATTGGTTTTTTCATTCTAAATTAACAACATACCTATATGGTATAAAATCTAAGCTTGAGATCGTTTTTTTTAATTTATAGTTAGTACTTTAGTACAGTAGGCTATAAATTAATCTATATTTTAAATCTTATAACCATTAGTAAGCAAATGCATAAAATAAGGATTTTTTATACATATAACAAAACAGTTTTAAAAATAAAATAAATGAAACAAGATTATTTAGGTCGAACACTTATGCGTTCTTATAAAAAAGCGATAAGTTGTACTGTTAAATAATTAAAACTTTTAGCTTTAAAAAAGACAAAAGTTAGAACAAAGTTACTTTTCTAAAACCGCTTAATTTCTAATTTCATAAATTAAAATAGATATATTTATGTCATAAATCATTATAACTTTATCATCACAAAATTATGTTACTTAGTTTAATTTTGCAAAATACATTTGATATTTGATAAGCATAATATATCTATATTATGCTTTGTTAAACCATCTAATTATGTTTGTTTTTGTAGTTCCTTATAAAAAAATTGATTTAATTCTTTAATTACATTTTATTGAATGGAAACGCTAATTACAAGGAAGTGCTTCATTTGTTTAAATAACAGCTCAGATATATAAGTAGCCAAGTTTACAGAATTTAGAAGTGTTATAGATTTTTATTAATGTAGTTAAATTAAACATAATAATTTTTTAAGACCTTTTTAGCACTTTTGTAAAAAAGTATAAGTGAATAAAAAAATACGTATAAACAGTAAAATTCGCAAAATTTTTGGTTTATGTTTTATTGCTTCAAACAGTTTTATATACTTGTTTTCTCTGAAAAACAAGGAAGTTTAACTTCCACATTGCGATATAATTCTCTAAATATAAAAAGCAGCAGAAAATCATGACATGACTAGCTTGTTAAATAAGAACAACATGAAGTAATAATAAAATGCATTTTGGTGGCGAAAGAGTGACAACTTTATTAAAGTTTTTTTACTGACTCGCTTTTAATATGAAATAAAACTACAGTAAAAAAACCCAGTTATGAATTCTACACAAGCAAAATGTTTAGCTTATTTAGTTAAAAAACTAAGTTTATTTAGTTGTTTATGTTTTAATTTTACTCAAAGATGTACTTGAGAACCTTTTTAAACGTTTAGAGAAATATTTATTAAAAAATACTAAGCTAAGTAGCTAGGCCGTTATAAAATGTTTTTTTTGTTTCCGTTTAAAATGTTCTATTGTTCAAAAAACGATGAAATCATTCTCTGCGTTTTTTGTTTTGATTTTTGTCTGCTTGAATTTAACGCGTTATATAACTAAATTAACTTTACTTAATGTTTAAGTTTTTTGTTTAGTTAATCTGACCAAAACATTAGTTTTTGTATGTAGAAAGAATTTTTTATACTTTAGAAAGTTAGAAAGTTTGATTTATGCTTTAATTTACAAAACACTATAAAAAGTTATTACTTTACCTTATAGTTATACAAAATAATCAATGTTCTTAGAATACATAACAGAAAAAAAATGGTATAAACAGTTTTTTTTTATAAATAGAATAGTACAAAAAAAGACAAAAGTTAAATTTTTGTGATTTGTTTGTTTAAAGAAGCTAATAACACAAAGACAAAGCTTGCTATTTTACTTCCTTTTAAGAATGTAAACAATCTTAAGCTATAAAATAAATGCATTGAACAGTTGTTTTTATAGAAAATGAAATAGTAAAGAAGCACTTCAAGTACTTGGAAATATACAAGCTATTTTTTTATATACTTAAAAATGTAACCATGTGTATAAAGTTTATAACGTAAAAATACTATGAAATAACTTCAACTCTAAATATAATTTTAAGTAATTGATTTTAATACTTAATGACGGACAAAACCACATTTGAGATTGAGAACGCGGGCAACTCAGCCGGGTTACAAGTTTGGAGGATCGAAAACTTCCAACTGGTGGCGCAACCGAGCAGTCAACGTGGTAACTTTTTCACAGGAGACTCCTACATACTCCTTAACACCGTTCAACTTAGAGGTTTTTATATATCTATTCACAATGAAGCTATTATAATAAAATTTAAAAAATTTTCTATAATTAAAGATAGGTTTACAGGCGTAATTGAAATATCAGCTATCTATATTCACAGATCACTTTCTTATTATATATACTATTTTGGTTATTTATAATGAACCTTTTTTCGATTGTACTTTTCTTGAGCTAAAATTAAAATAAATAGATAATTTAAACATATATAAAACATATTGTTAAAAGAACCTTTTAAACTAATTCAGCTATGTTTTTTTAAAGAAAGAATAGCTTTTTAACAATTTATCGTTCATTTTATAAAATTCATAAAAAACACTGTTTAATTATTAGGTTCAAACTTCCGTTACGATCTTCATTTTTGGCTCGGTGAGGAATCTTCTCAAGATGAGAGAGGTACCGCTGCTATTTTGTCAATAAAGATTGATGACCAGTTAGGTGGAAAACCAGTGCAGTTTCGTGAAATTCAAGGTTTCGAGTCGAACACGTTTATGGGCTACTTTAAAAATGGAATCAAGTATTGTGTGAGTATACAGTCTACATTTTATTTTTTTTAAACAGTGAAAAAATTAAATTAACTTGTTTAAACAGATTATTAAGGACTTTCAGCTTGTTGATAATGAAATTAGAATTTTTTTGATACCTTTTTGACTTTTTGACATGTTTTTGATTTCTACGTTTTTTTAGTTGTTATAATCTTTGTATTAAGAAATAAAACTTTACGATAAACAGAAAGGTGGAGTGAAGTCTGGCTTCTCACACGCCAGAACGAACGTGAGCGAAGTGAGACGAGTTTTGCACATAAAAGGAAGGAGGAACGTTCGAGCGATGGAGGTTGACATGAGTTGGCGCCAGTTCAATCAGGGCGACTGTTTCATCATCGAAATTGACAATGTTAGGATTAATTAATCTACTTAATAAATCAAATTGAGATTTTAACAATTATTTGTAGAGTTAACTTATAAACTTTAGCAAGACTTAATAAATTTTATGATTAGTTTTAAACAAACAAAAGTATTTTGTAAAACAAACTGACGTTATTTATGTTGCAGAACATATACCAATGGAATGGAAGCAAGTGCAACAGAATGGAAAAGTTGAAGGCGTGCCAAGTCGTGAACACGATCAAAAACGAAGAGAAAGCCGGTAAAGGAAAAATAACTATTTTAGAAGAGGGTGAAAGGATCCCACAAGAAGTTTTGAACGTAAGTTTTGGCTGAAAATTGTGCAAAAAAAGTGATTTATTTTCTAAATAGTTGTTTATTCTTTTAGTTTAAAGATATAACTGTATCAAAAATTTTCTAACAAAATAAAAACAAATTTTCTCAATTAAAGGTTCTTAGTGGAAGTCCGAGTGACGTGAAGCCAGCGATCGCTGATGACGACTCAAAATCCAAGGCGAAATCGAAAGCGGCCAGCTTGTACCAAGTGTCGTCGGACAGCGGAACCCTGGAAGTCACGAATAAAGGTACTTCCCCGTTCAAGCAATCGAGTCTGGACAGCGGAGACTGCTTCATTGTGGACACCGGATCGGGTCAAACAATATTCGTGTGGAAAGGTGTGTGTTTAATAGTGTAATATTTATTATATAATGAATATTGACCAATTTATGATTAATACTTTTTTACATCTAAACACGATTTAGTCTTATACAAAACTTTTTCAAGGGTCCAAAGCCAGTAATGACGAACGCAGCGGTGCTTTGAATACTGCTATGAAATTCATCAAGAAAAACAATTACTTGCCGCAAACTAAAATACAGGTTAAAAATTGGTTAAACATCAGTTTTTATTCAAACTACATAAAAGTTCTTGTCACATTACTTCATTTGAAGTATTTACAAAGTATAGCAAAAACAGAGTTTAACTGCAATTACATTTTAACTTTTAGGTAGTATCTCAGCATACTGAGCCAGCATTGTTCACTCAGTATTTCAAGGACTGGAGAAAGAAAAACCAAACTGTTGGTTTTGGAGCAACGTGGAACAAGAGCAAAATTGCTAAGATTGAGAAGGTAATGAAGTAGTCCAAATGGTTTAATAATACTATTTGTCAATATTTATAAAGTTTAGTATGCCACATAACTAGTAGTGTAATAGACTTAATCATGAATAACTCGTTTAAACTTCTATAACTTTTATAGAACAGTAAGACATAGTTAAAGGTTTTGTTTTATAGCACTTACCAGAAAACTGGCAACAAAACTAATATTTTAAGTTTTTTGTTTTTCTAGAATCTTATTAGGTTTTATAACATACTTGTTTGTGTAAGCTAAAAAAATATAAAAAACTTTAACGATTAAAAAAATTTAAAACATTATAGACTTCAAAGTTAGGCAATTTCATAAATAAAAACATTAAATTTCATTTTGTACATTTCAAATAAAGTATGTTGTTCATTTTCTTTTATTTACTTATAAACTTATGGTAAAAATAAACCGTAATATAACAAATAATAATAAGCTAGTGCTTGATATTACTGATCGGAAGTGATCGTGATATTACGCAAATATTTGGTTATTAGTCAAAATAGCGTTAGTAAAAACTAGATTTTAACACACATAAAACCTAAACAAAAATATTATACTACTATTATTAGATAATTAATTTTTAGGTTTTAAATATTTAGGTTTTGTAATTAAATATTATTTAATTAATTAAATAATAATTTATAATTAATATAATTAAATATTTAGGTTTTGAATAAAAAATAATAAAAGTTGCGATACTTCTTGGCTCTAAAAATAGTTGTAAACTATTATGAATTAAAATATTTATTAGTAAAGTAATAGAAAAAAGTTTATTGTTGATCCTTATATGCTTCTCACTAGTGAATGTTGTTTATTTTGCATAATTAAACGTGAAACTTTGTTCAGGTGAAATTTGAAATGAAAAACCTTCATGACACTCCAAAGTTAGCAGCAAAACATCGAATGGTAGATGATGGATCTGGCAAGGTATTTTTAGAAAAGTTACCTTAGTTATATTATCTTATAACTACAAAACGTTTTTAACGAACATAAAGTTTTGTTGAAGTACCGTAAAATAAAATGATCGCAATCAGATTATTGTTTTGTATTAAGAAACTTACTAAATATATATTTTCTAAAGTTTATCATTTATTTTTGTTGGATATACTTTTAACCGTATATTCATAAAAATACAATTTTTTGTATGGTGCGAAATACTTTTGTATACATTGTTTTTATTTTGTCTATGGATAAACAAAATATGTAAAAGTATTTATGATTGAATAAAGCGGTACTTTATCATTTTTATTCTATCATCGTATAGCTTTTTAGTAAGTGTGTTTAGGTTGAAGTTTGGAGAGTTGAAGGGAGCGAAAAAGTTCCTGTGAAGAAGGAAGATTATGGTAAATTTTTTGCTGGTGACAGTTACATCATCCTTTACACGTACATATGCAGAAACAAGGAGGAATATATTATTTATTTTTGGCAAGGAAAACAATCCACAATTGACGAGGTTTATTTTTATTTAATAATTGTTGATAAACTTATAATTAATTTTTAAAAGTATGATTTTATCATACTTTAAAAGTAAGTACTTTAAAGTATGATAAAAATTAAATCATCTATATACTTAGACAGAACTTTTGACAAACATTAATTTGTGCTTGAGAGTTTGTAATAAATGTAAATTATATAAAAGAATTAATATGTTTTACAACTTATTGACTTTAATCAAATTTTTGATACAAACTTGTAATAATCAACAAGTTTTTAACTGGCTTTAACAGATAACAGCTTCGGCGTATCTGGCCACTCAGTTAGACGATGAATACGGCCAAAAACCTGTGCAAGTTCGAGTTGTCATGGTAATCATTAGTTTTGTGTTTTGTTTGAGTATGAACTAAACAAAGTGAATAATTTTGTTAGGGCAAAGAACCGATGCACTTTTTGAGCATATTCCCGAACCCGATAATAATATCTAAAGGTGGATATTCGAGAGCTCTTAAAAAAGAAACTGGGCTGTCTGCTACTGCATTGTATCAGGTATCTTTTAGCATTTTTGAAAATAGTAAGTGAGACATTTATACACTAAAACTTTTAAAATCTAAGTCGGTTATCAAAAATCAAACTACAATTTTTACAACCTTTATTTTAGGTTTTTTTTGTTAAAGTTTCTTATAAAAGTTTTGCTATCTTCATATAACAAAACTTGTAAAAAAAAAAAAACTTGGTTTTTATAAGTCTAAAACATTGTAATATGATGAATAGTTTTTTTCAAAAGTAAGTTAAATAAAGATCTTGCTGAGTTATAAACCATTTATAAGAAAATTAAGTAATGTGGAAACACTCATAACTGTTTTATATTCATAAACGAAACTCCTAGGTCCGATCATCGGAGTTGGGAGGTACAAAAGCGATAGAGATTGCAGCAAAAGCAAGTTCTTTGAACTCAAACGACGCTTTCGTTCTGAAAACTGCTGGTAAATGCTTCATTTGGGAGGGCATTGGCGCTTCTGAAATCGAAACTGAAGCCGCGGATATTGTTGCTAGTAAGTATAAATAACTAAAGTTTTACAACTGCCTATAAACATATTACTGCTTTGAAATTTATTTTCTCAATTAATAATTAATGAAACAATTAGTGTCGAGCCTAAAGGAGATTGCAAAATATTAAATAGTTTTGTTCAAAAATTTTTCAGATAAAAGGTAAAAACTTTATAAAGATTTGTTGTATACACTCATTATTTTTTTAGTCTGTACTAGTACTCCGTTACTGCATGTTCATGTTTTTAGCCTATAATAAACATGAAGCTAATTCTGCAGAAGCAACAGCAACTTCCTCACCTATTCGTCTCAAAGAAAACGGTGAGAGCGAGGAGTTTTGGAAGATATTGGGAGGAAAGACCGAGTATGCGAACGATCCCCGGTTGTTTGAAGATCTCGATGAAAATCCCGCAAGACTGTTTGCAATCTCCAATGCTAAAGGTACAACAAATACATTTAGAAGCAAAATTTGTGTTTTTTCTTGTTTTCATGGGCAAAAGAGATAAATGGATAACTAGTTTAACGTGCTATGCTTTTAAAAAAACGTTTTTTAGAGAGATAAAAGTATTAAATCGATAAAACTGCGGTGTTTAATCTCATACTTTCAGCAAAAACATTACTGCAAACTTAATTGAAAAATATGCACTAAAACAGGAAACGTGTGTGTGGAGGAGATAGCCGGTGAGTTCACTCAAACCGATCTTGAAGTTGATGACGTCATGATGCTTGACACGTGGAAGGAAGTTTACTTGTGGATCGGAAATGGTGCGAACCAGGAAGAAAGAAGGGAGGCGCCAAAGTAAATTGTTCAATATATAGGAGCTTGCAGAGATTAACATTTTGCCTTTATAAAAGACACTTAAATAATTTCTTTAAGCTGTTAGCATAATGTTTTTTTGTAGAAGCTAAAAGTTAGCCCTATGAAAAAAGTAACTTTAAAAGATTTAAAATTAAATTTTAGTTAGTTTTCTAAGTTCTTTCAAAACAAGTAAACAAAGTTAAGCTTTATCTAAAATGGCTTAATTTAAAAGTATTTTTGTTTTAGACTAGCTGCTGAGTATATCAGGGACGACCCGAGAGGCAGAGATCAGGACTGTGTCGTCATAATGGTTAAAATGGACCACGAGCCAGTCACATTCAAGGGGTATTTCCCATCGTGGGACGACAGCTACTTCACAAAGAACCTGAACTATGAGGACAGAATCAAGCAGCTTCAAATTTAAACTATTTTTTACATCATTTTTATTTCTTAAAAATTTGTTTTACAAAACAGTTGGGTATCTTTATGTTTTTCATAAAATACTATTTCTAACAATAAAACAAGTTTTTTCATTCACACTTCCTTTTGGTAAAATCAAAATAAAATAATTTCATAATTATTATTTCTTTATATTAAACAACTATTGCTATACTTATTAAACTTTTGAATCAAGATTAAGCAAGTTATTTAAAAAACTTATATCATAATAAATTATTCTGCAAAATAAATAAAGTTATATATGTTATACTTTTAATAAACTATATATAAAGCAGTATACATTATATATACATACACTCACATTATAATCTTGTATCTTCGACTCTTCTACAAAAGTTTTTACTGTTATGTAACTAAAAAGTTCAGTTGACAAAAGAAAGTTGAAATAGGTTAAAAGTTTTATTAAAATAAATAATATAGTTAGGAATCAAAACAAAGGGATCATTAAAGTACTCTGGTACGCTGGTAACATCTAAAGTAAATACTGAATTGTAAAGTTGTAGTAAATTTAGAATAAAAATAAACAAATAAAACAGCATATTATATTTAAATTGATTTTTTTTATGTAGTAGTAAAAAATTGCACTCAATATACTAATTTCATAGACATACAAAAAATTTTACGTTTTATTAAAATATTCAACAAAAATTAAACTAGACCATAAGTATTAGTAAAATAAATTTAAAACCATACTCATTTAAAATATAAGGCTTAAAAGACTTTTTTTTCTATAAAACAAATGTAGCTTATGCATTAGATAATTCAAAAGTTTAGAAGAGAGTTATAAAAGTAAAACTTAGAAATGTAAGTTATTTTTTTTGAAAAACTACGTGAAAAAACACTGTTGTTGTTTTAACAAACTAACGACACAAAAGTAAAAACAAACATTCAAAACTACTTTATAAATCAATTACTAACCGACTAGTAGTTTATTTATTTATCATTTGATTTGTTATAATTTTGATATACAATTATGACTTGATATACAGTTAAAAGTCTTATTAAAAGTAAAAACAATAGCGAACTCGCACCAAAGATCGTAAAAAAATATACAATTAAGTTGAGCAGTTCAGCATTGCAACAAAGCTTTCGACGGTAACAACTTTAAATGAAGAAAGAGTTTTAAAGTTGTTCAAACTTGATGTTAACTCCAGTCGAACTTCTCAACACGAGTTTCGGCACAAGTTGGGGTGCAGGTTTGCTCTCATCCACCGTCAATTTAAATCTCCTCAAGGTGGCGCTCATCACCACTTTCATCTCATTCATAGCGAAATTTTGTCCGATGCAGTTTCTGTTTAAAAATTATATTTTGATCGTTTTAGGCGTAGACCTCTTAAGGTCTTTCGTAAACTTTATTAGACTAAACATGTGAGGATTGGTAAAAAAAACTTCATTGTTTTTTTGGGTTAATAGTTTTTGATGAATTAGAAACAAAAAAAAAAAAACTTATTTAAAATGTTTCAATGCTTAAACAATAATTAAGTAAGGTATAGTTCTTTTTAATTCCAAGTTTCTAAACGTAGTTAAAGAAATACATTATTTAGATTTTTTTATTTTTAGTTATAGTATTAAATTAGTACTTCTTTAAAACATCTACAATTTTTTAATGACAAAACTGGAAATAATGCAATTTTTTTCTGGTTAAGTTTAAACAAACAAAAAAAGTTTCAATTAAACTGATGCTAATTCATTCATACATCGTAACATTTTGTAAACATTGAAAAAGTTCTGATAATAACCATTAACATTTATAATGCACTATAAAAGTACAATTTAGAACTAATAACTCTTTGAAAATAAACAACATAAAATCTAAAATATATCTTTTTTAAATGAGTATTGTAACACTTTTCTGAAGTACTTACTTTCTGATTTTTTTGGCATTTTTTGGGCTCAAAGTGTGTACTAAAGAGGTAGGTTGAAATTATAAAAAATTAAACCAATCTCATTATACCTTGGTCCGGCAGAAAAAGGAATAAAGGCATGTGGCGGCATCTTTGATATATTTTCATCAGAGAATCTTTCAGGATCGTAAACCTGAAAGAAAGTTTTTATTTTAAGCTAATCGTTGTTTGTAGGCTAAACATGAAATTATTTTTTATAGTATATTAAAGATACATAATTTCAAGTAATTTGTTAAATATAACATTTTCTTATTAATTTTCCAAAACTTTTTGTTTATAGTTTAGCTGTTGTGAATATTTGTTTGTAATTTAAGTTAATATTAAGTTTATATAATTTTGATTAATAATAGTTCGAGTTTTTTAATTTATTAGCTGCTTAATATTTACTAAGTTGCTAGTAAATTTAAAACTACTTTAAACATAAACTGTTTTGCCGTAACTAATGATAACATATTTTTCTTTACATTTTAAATTATTAATTATAATTTAAAAGCACTAAAACTTTTTTATTTAGTTTCTCTTAAATAACAAACTATTTTAAATTACTTTAAAGCTAAGTTTTTGTTTAAATGAATGCTTATTATGTGTTTCTCAAAAACTCATGTTTATGCCATGTACTTAACTCGTAACCAAGCTTAATACTTAAACTCTTTCAAGCTATTTTTGAAGTTAAAAAATTTTATCTGTTCTAAAACTTACGTCGGCATTTTCCCATATCAACGGATTTTTGTGCTGAGCAAAGATGTTGACCATTATGTTTGACTCATTCGGAAGTGTCGAGTTTTTTTTCCGCAATAGAGGACACTCGACAGGCAGATCTTCATCCAACGTTCTCCCGATCACGTACACGGGCGAATGAAGTCTCAAGCTCTCTTTTATGCACATGGTCAGGTAAGAAAGTTTGGGAAGGTGTTCTCTGTTTTTATAAAGTTATCACTCTTTATGAATGGAATGAAAATGTAGTTAAGCTACGTACTTTTATTTTGTTAATTTTTATTTTAGTCTGAGCACATTTAAATGTTGCTTAGTTGCTAATTTTTTGAACTAACGTTTTAATTTTTTCCTCGTGATCTCCCAACACACCATTTACTTCATTTCTGCATTTTTCTTGAATTTCAGGATGTCTTGCCAGATTGTAAAACAACCAAGCAAGGCCTATAAAAACTTTAATTTTTGGAAAGTCGTTTAAATGTTAATTTTGTTTATAAATGCCTACGTATAAGTTTTAGTTTTACAACAACTGTTACAACTTAAAACATTTAAATTATAACTTTAGCTCAAAAGCTTAGAATCAAAGTAATTGAAAATTAAAGTTCATTATTTTATTTCTTGTATTTGTACAAACCTGATGATGTTGTATCATGACCTTCAAACAAAAAGGTTTCTACCTCGTCACGAATTTCAATATCTGTTAAACCTTTTCCGCTATTGTCCTAAGATTTATTTAATTAATTTTTTCTTATCATTTAGCCGTAAAACTTGTTAGCTATTAGTTTAATTGTTTAAGCTTTTTTAAAGTCTGCTTAAACTTAAATATTAATGTGCTGATAACTAAAAATAAACTTTCTTTACATAATAAACAAAAAATCTGAAAAAAACACTTTAGTATTATGTTAATATTGTTAGGTTATTTATTCTTGTTTTAAAGTTAATAATACTTTTGTAATTAAAAAAAACTATTTCATCTTTTTATATTGATATAATCTGTTATAAAAAACTATTTCTTCTATTTACAACAGGATATACAATAAACTAGTTTTTGGTATGGATTTTTTTCTAGAATAGTAGAAACATATGAAGTCACACTTGTTAAAAAAAGATAAAAAAGCTACAGATTGATTTTTAATTATTTTTAAATTGTTTTTGATCTTAAAGTTAAAAAAAAAAATTCCTGTAAAGCTTTGGTGCAACACTTATGTACAACATCACCTTTGATTTTTAACTTGTAAAACATTTTATATAAATGTAAAATATAAAAAAGTGCATACTTGTAAACCTAAAAAAAATGTAAAAAGTAATTATTTAATGATAGAAACTACGTACCTGTGTTTTACTTTTTGTTAGGTAACTTTTAGCCAAAACAACACTTATTTAATTTGTATGTGACGAGACACTAAATTAAAGTAAAATTTATTCGTTGGCTTGATTCCAATTTCGTAAATAAAATTTTACAACCCCGAATTTAATAGCTACAGTATGCTCCCAAGTTATATAAAATACTTTTATGTCGAAATATATTTTTCTAAAGAAAATGTATAGTACAGAAAATGTTACAAAAAATGCTACAGAAAATGTATGAAATATGTTCAATATTAAAATAAATTAAGTAGCAGTAAAGAAACCACATACTAGTTTTTTTGTTCTTGAAATAAGTTTATAAATACAGCATTTTAAATATATAAACTAGAAAATTTTCAGAGCATTTAAGTCGAGAACTTTAAAGAGCTTAAGCAGCAAAGTAATATCTAAGTAAAATAAACAAAATATAAAGTAAACATAGACATTGACTGTTTTGTTTGTGTAAAAGACCAAAGTTTTAACTTTATTTGACGAATGTTAATTTACTTTAATTTTGATTACAAATATTAAAATTTGTTAGAAATAACTCATAACTAGAATAAACAAATAATTATGAAGCAAATATTTTGTTTCGATTAACATAAAAAGTTATACTCGAAAAACTTCTTTAAAATTAAAAAATAACTTTTGTTAAAATGTATTGTTAGATATAAATAAACAAAGTTTTACAAGATTAATGCTGTTTGTTTTTTTTTACTTATAATACAAATAACTTGTTAAAAAGATAAGGGTATCCAATATCAACTATGTGAAACATACTTTAGCTTTAAGAAGCATATCTAAAAAGTCGACAAATTTCTTTTCATCATCTGAATACTTCTTTTTTTCATTTTCTTCTTTTCTTTCTTTTATAATCTGAAGTTGTATACTTGTTTAAAAACAAAAATGCTTGTTTAGTCCTTGACTTAGCTTTAACTTGATTTTACTGGATTTTAAAAATCTTCCTTATAATTTGCTTTAAACTTTTCTTAACTGAAATTGTATTTAACTTGTACTTTTTTTTTTACTAAAATGTGCATTTAAACACCGACATAGAAACAAGATTTGTTGATGAATTCTTTTATCACCAATAGTTGCATTATAATTTTCATAGTAAATATTTTTAAATCTTTAGTAATTAAACAGCTGTAGCAATTTTCAAAAAGTAACTTGTAAAAATAGTAGAACTTTAAATTCATGTTTTCTTTTTTGTCATTTGTTTTTGTAAATAAATCTAATAAGTACAAAATTTAAGGAGTAAAAATATGCTTAAATATGTCTCTAATTCACATGTGACTTGTTTAAGAAAGTTTACTTGTAAAAAAGTACAACATTTTTGCAAAAATGCAAACCAACTCTAGCAGTGTTGTTGTGCAGCACTTCCACGCTCCTGTAGAAATTTCTCCCTATGCTCGACAATTTGTAGAAGAGTGAAAGTTGAAGCAATGGATTATCGATTCTTCCCACAATGCACTCTGCTACACTGTGAACCGCTTGCACGTATTCGTTGTTTTTTATGCTGCAAAAATTATGTAACGTTTAAACCTACCACGTTTTTAATCAAAAAATGTAGAGATGAAATAACAATGCTTTTATTATTGACTAATCTTTATCAAACGACAAAAAACGCTCAAAATATTTGGTCCTAGGAACTGGAGCACGAAAAAACCTTTCGGTTATCGAGTCGCACAACACTTGGATACCTTTTAACGTCTTGTCCAGGACCAATTGATAAGTTTTTAAGCAGTTAATTTTTATTTTCTACAACAAAGAATCAACTAAGCAGTTTTAAAATAAATAATTAACTAGTAAGTTATAATTTATAACACATATTTTCAACCAGTAGTAATTTCTTTTATGAATGACAATGTTTTAATAGTAAACATTACGTCTAGCTTTTTTTTAAGTTTGTCAATTTCTCCCCAACAAAGTAATTTATACTTTAACATGTTTTTGTCATACCTGTCAAGCTGGCATCCGGTATCCGACGAGTAAGCGCATCTGAGGATGGCGTCCAACGTGAGCAGGTTCAGGTGCGAGCTCACCTCAATCGATTGTGACGTCATACCGGCAAACTTGTCGAGCATCACGTCGGCACAGTCGTTGAATGTTTTCGTGTATCTTGTGAGAATTACAACTTTCACTATGTATTCAAAATAAAAAGGGGGAAATAATTAGTAACTTCTGTTGTTTAGAAATCTGAGTAAGCAAGACTTTTGTTAAACCGTTTAAAATTTAGTGAGTACTTAATTTATTTTATTTTTACGATGTACAAAATTAATAAAATTTATTTGAGGTTAAAGCTTTATAAACTAACTGTTTGAGAATGTTAAAATGAAACGCTGGTGTAATAAGTTTTCTTTGCCTTTTCCACTTTTTTCCTTCACTTGTAAGAAGACCATCTCCCACCCAAGGTCGGACAAAATCGTAAACAAAACGTGCTTTTGGTGCTGTTATTGAAACACTTTGAAAATTTTTTAAGTTTTTTTCTACGATTATGCTACGTTTTTAGTTTTAAAAATTCTAAAAATTTAGTTGAAGTACTGTTTAAAAGTCCTAAGTCAAGATTTGTAAAATTTTAAACTGTAAGAAAATACATTATAAAGAAAACACATTAAGAAATTTCAGCTGTTTGCTACTTTTGTTTATCTGAAACAACGTATTAGAAAAAAAAAAACTAACTGTTTGAACTAAGAACTACTTTGTTAATATCTGGATGAATAGCTTGAGTTAATGAAAAGAAAGGTCCAATCCAGTAATTAAACAATGCTGGAAACTTGTGAATATCTTTAACAAAACCTAGCAGTCCCGTTGTAGTTTGAGAGTACTGTCAAAAAATATAGTATGTAGAACAATTTTAATAATTTAATCACTCTTTTCGAATTTATGTTATATTCGAAATTCAAATACAAAAAAGTTAAATACGTTACGAAAATATAAACTTTTAGAACGCATTTTTAACCAATATATTTTGACTTTAAGGCAGCCTTTTACAAGCTTCAAACCCATTAAAAAAAAAGTTTACAATACAATTAACTCCAGTTGACACGAGGCAATTTGAAGGTTTTTGAATAGATAAAAGTTTGATGTGTTTAAAAATAGAATATCAACTTCAAAGAAAAACCTTTAAAAAACTACTTTTATTAACTTTTTTTTTATAGTTTATAAAAAGATATTTCAAATTTATATCTATTAAGTTTAATTAATATTTTTCTTTTTTATTTGAATTTTAAAAATGTACATGGAATAAACTTTCTTTTCTTGCCATAAATATAAAATCAGAAGAGAAAAAATTATCACCTCAATTTACAAGAAACCAGCAAACACAGATGTTTTACTAAACTTTAACTCTTGCACTCCGGAATTATGGATGAAAAACTTGATCAGACATTTGCTTATCAGAAACGAACGATTAGTATCAGAAAAATTACAGAACCAAGAAGTAAGTAGAATAAAGGATCTTCTTTTAGGAAACGGTTATCCAATAAAGTTCATAATTAGTGAAATTGAAAAACTACAAAAGTTAGAAGATAAACCACACCTTCCTGATCAACATTATTTGACAGTTCCTTACATTAGAAACATTTCAGAAAAATTTAGCAGAAATATAACAAAATAGTTGAAAACAATTGGTATTAATATTAAAGTAGCCTTCAGAACAGCTAAAGTTGGAAACTATTTCTTATTGAATGATTCGGTCGATAAACTTTACAGGAGTGGCATCGTTTATAACTTTCAATTTCAAGGTGACCTGGATACCAAATATATTGGAGAAACGGAGCGAAATCTGTTTGTAAGAATCAAAGAACACACAAGGCCCACAAATAGAGCAGTATTTTCACATTTAGAGCAACATAAAATTTGTAAAAATCACAACAATATTTTTAATTGTTTTGATATAATTAACTTTTGTGAAAACCAATATATTTTATTAGAATTAGAGGTAATTACGATTAAAAAAACTTACTCGTATTTTGTTTGATTAATTACTTCTGAGAGTACTTATTTTGTTTTGAAAAGGAAATTAGTTAAATTTTGAAAGCACTTCTCAAATGAAATTTTTCAATAGAAAAAGTATGGTTATTAGCAATAAAGTGGTACATTAAATCATGTAAACATCCTTCTTTACATTCAGTTTATTTTTAACACATATTAAATGTTTAAATATGTTTACATACAACACAATAAAATCAGAAATAACTTCACATTGCCTCACTTTTTTTAAGTGTTACCAAAAAAGCAACATTTTAGGAAAAAAATACTTTAGGTCTGATTTTTTTTTCTTCGTTTCAAAACTTAAGTTATTAATTTAAAGCTGTATCAAATGTTATTTTTTCTTTTTAAATTCACAACTATCAAATTTATACAAAACTTCACTCCATATGTCAAATTCAGCGTGATTCTGGTCTACTGTGAGTTGTTTACTGACTAATAGATACGTCGCAGCTCGCCAACGTCCGGTATTAAAAGAAATATTACTACATCATGCTATCGTAATGTCTTATTTTGAAAATAAAGTCTCAGTCGCATGGAGACGTTTTAAGCTTTGTGGAGCAATATACATACATCAACCTCGATAATAATTAAAGAGAAAGTCATAAGCTTTTTATCTTTACTGCTTTTGGAATTTTATTTAAGTACAGTATAAAAAAACAGTTGAAATTTTAGTTTATATTGAATAGCAAGCCCTTTGACTTCCCCAAGTGTCGTCCCTGGCTGTAAGCCAATTAGCAGAAGCAGCCAAGAGTATCTAAAAAATTTTTAATTAAGCAGAATTTTCATAATTAAAATCAAAACATTCAAAAGCTAGTATTAGCTTTCCCTCGGTGACGATTTTGGCTATTAGAAGCAACTACTGGTAAGGGGGCGAAAACGTATAAAAACAGTTTATTAGTAACGGGCAACATATAATAAAGAGAAGCAATTATTTTTTTTATTTCTTCCTTATTGGCGATTGCTAAAATGAGTTTGATAAACCCTGGTCTAGATAGTCTTAATATAACATTCTTTTTACAGTTTGCTAAAATACTTTAATAACACAAAATTATTAAACTATACTAATTCTTTAAAGTTTAAGATTAGATCAAATATAAAATTAAATCATGTACAGAAAAAGTAAAGCATGAAATTTTTAAGAAGATCTAAAGCTAAACTAAACAGTTAGTAATTTAATCTCAAACCTGTTTTAAATGTCCATAAAACCAGTGGCCACGGGGAGAATTCGCCATTTTGCTCATAGACAAACTTCTTCTAAACAATGTAATCACAGGCACAAAAACTTTACCAATCAATAGTACAACAATCAAGGTCAGAACAGATGCAAGAAGCATCTGCCTAAAGTTTCCATAGTCCGTTTCTATTTTTTCAAACATAGTTGACGCTAGAAAACAAAAAAAGTTGCAAAAGTATTACAAGTTTAATTACAAAGATATTATTTTACAAAGCAAAATGCTATAAGTAATACACTTTTGGTTGCGTTGTATGTAAATACTAACTTTTTAATAATATTTTTTTAATTGAATCTAATAAATCGTAAGTTTTAACTTTTAATTAACTTTTAAACGAACACTAAACAACATATTTACAAATAACAATAAAATAAAATAGTATGATTTTGCTGTTTTCAAAATTTACTTTAACGTATGAGAGACAATTTAAAGTTTAGTGAGTATACAAAAGCTAAATATTCCGCTTCACTGAATGAAAAACGCTATTCTAAAAAGGAACTAAAACCTGATTAAAAAAAAACTAACTTTAATTTTACAATAAAATTCATAATATCTTGAAGAAAAAATAACTATATCCATTAAGTAAAGCAAAGTTAATAAAAGAAAAAATTAAATTACATTATCCTCACTTTAAAACTGTATAGTTTAAACCTAAAGTTAAACATTTTAGTTTAGCTGTATTACTTTAAAATATATTAAATTTATTCTCAAAAGATTAAAGCTGTGTGTAAAACTTGTTATAATTCATCAATTCACAACATTTATTTTTTTAAATGACATCGTGTAATGAATAAGCAATAATGCAACTCTTATTTTTATAAGTTTATTAAAAATTTTTTATCTGAACAAATTATTTTTTTTTACTTTTGGAATCAAAAAAGTGACTGCAGTATTTTTTGCATTCAACTGCTCTTAAAAAACATAAGGAACCTAAACATTTAAAAAAAAGTATACATTTGAGATATAAAGAGTTCTATATGTTAAAAAGCACTATTTTTTATTATGTATTATAAGCTTGAAATATATTAAAAAAAGATAAATACATCATAAAAAAAAAATGCGTAATGACATTCATATGTCTGAAAAATTTATTTCTTAAAATCTTATTAGTGCAAGCGTCTACAACCTATTTTAAAATTGTTGATGATTAATTAAAAACATACAAATAATAAACAAAATAGTATATAAAATTTTTAGATATTTTCCTGAAACAATATTTAGCCTTAAAGTTTGGTAAATAAAGTGGTTGCAGTATTTTAGTTTTTTAAAACTTGTCACTTTAGATAATATAACTTATTTTTTTTATTTATTTTGCTGTTATTTCCCATTTGTTGTTTTGTGTCACAGTTGGTTTTTTTTAATGTTAACTCTATCTTTTTTAAAACAAATTTTTGTGTTTATTAATTCCATTTTTTGAGTGGTTTTTTAAACCACCCTTAAAACTTTTTAAGTATTAAAAACTTTTTTATTTCTTTTAAGGTGTAAGCTTTTTTAAATGTTGCAGTATCCTGAAAACAAAAAAAAAAACAAAAAAAAAAGCAAATAAAAAATTTGCCCTTGAATGTCATAAAATTACTTTAAAAATTAATTATTTGAGAAAAGTAAAGTATATATGCATATTTTAAACAGCCAAAACGTTTACTTTTCGTAATACTGAAGTTTTTGACACTGTTTTGATCTTTTTATTCTTTTTTTTCATAATTTTATTTATTTAAATGCTTTTTTTTAGTAAAAAGGCTATTAATCTCAAACTTTTTTAGACGAAACTTTCTTAAATAGAAACAAATAAGCTTTGTAAAATCTTAATTCTAAACTCTTTTGAATTAAGTATTAAAACTAAAAATTCTGTATAACGTATAATAAGTTTCCTCTACAAACTACTTTAGGAAAATAAAAATGAATAATGTTTTGTAAAAGAAAATTTTTTAGAAATAAAAAACATTAGCATAGATATAAAGTTACTCAAGCTTGCTTTCAATCTCCTATTGAATGATCTTTTTCCAAACTAAGTAAAGTATTTGCAGCATTTGTGCTCTGCAATTAAACAGAAGTTATTTTAAATTCTTCAAGCTAGGTTATTATCACCATTAGTTTTAAATACAAACTAAACAAAAATGTTGATGTATTACTTTAATTTTAGAACTTTATGTAATTTTCTTCATCTTTACTTAAAAATAAATTTAAGTTTAATTTCTTTTGTTTTTTAATAGTATGTGTTTGTTTATATAGCTTATTTAAAACAAAACTTCGCAAAAGTTGTTTGTTTTCATAAATATGTCAATTTATCAAGTTTAAAAATACTATTATAGGCTCTCTACAATTAACAAATTAAAATTTATACGATTTAGTTCTTGTACAGAAGTATAGTAAATTTATTTTTACACCTTTTACAGCACCAATAAACATTATCTTAAGTATAATCATTTAGATTTATATTTAAATTTCTGGCAAACATAACCAATGAATTTAAAATAAACTCTATTAGTTTTAACGAGCTCATAAAAACTAAACTTTAATGAAAATATAAAAAAAAAATTTAATTATTATAGTTATATACTTTTTCAAAATCTAAATGAAAGTATGTTTTTGCTGTTTATTTACATTAGTTCAGTAAAAATGAAAAAAGGTATAAAAGATTCTGGATGTTTATAAATTAGCAATTTAAAAATCTTGTTATTTATATTTGCTGTTTAAAAATACAAAACTTGGCTTCAAAGCTACTCTACTTTGTATACTTAGCATTTATTGGTAATTGATAATGTTTTTAGATAATGAACTGTTTAATTTACTTTTCAACATCTTTTTTGAACATAACTGAAAAAAAAAAGTTAAAACATCTTGTTTTAATCTAAAGTTACTACCAAACTACATTCAGTTTAAAATATTTTATACAAAGTTTTCTTATTATACTTTGTTTGATTATTGAATTAGATTTTAAATAGTATGTTTTTGCATAAGTTAATCATTAACTTTTTTCCTAAAATTTTATAGTTAATTAAAATAAAACTTTATTTTTTAATTATGATACAGCTTTAGTATTTATACATTACATTAATGTTCAAACTTTAAAAAAAGTTAAGTCATACTGAAAAACTAGTTTTTGAAACATTTTTTATTGATAATTTTTTTTTTTTAAATTAAAAGAATAAAAAATTTTTGCGTAAAACTTGAAAGTTTAAGTTTCAAGGAATTGTTTAAGTACTTTTTGTTTAATTAGACTTGAATATATTTTAATTGATTTACATAAATCCAAGACGATTGTGTTAAATAAAGAATATAATTAGACGATTGCATTATTAAATTAAATCTATTTTGATTATTTTTTAACTGTGCTTTGTAAATTAGTTTTAACTAAGTAAGTTTTATTTTAATTGTATGCATGTATGCATTTAAACTTTATTGCCCCGATGATTATCAAATAAATTTATAAGAAAAAGTTCTATTATTAGTTCTATCTATAGTTTAAATTCTATTTTAAAAGTTCTAAGTTAACATTGCTATATATTTATTCGATATAAATAACTTCAGAAACTTAAACCAATAGATAATAGTTAAGTAAGAGTTTTTACTAGTATTGGTTATTGATTATCAATATTATCAATTCGTTAAAGTTTTTAAATTGTAAAAATCAATTTACTTATCTAATATTCCGATTTATCTCATTTTCAAAGATATTATTCTTTTAAGTGTATTTTACATTCTTTAGTTTAAAATGAATTTTCTTTTTGATTAGAGTTTTGATATTTTAATAATATCTTATATTTAATTTTTTTACGATCGTTTTTAGAATAAATTAAGTTACATTAATTTTTGTAGTATTCAAATCTTTTAAAACAATATTTAAGTAGTACTCTTTAAATTATTAAAACTTTTACCTGACTTAGTTTTTTTAGTTCTTTGACAAAATTTTAATTTTCAAGTACAACTGTTGAACTTACTTTTATAATCTATAAATTTTAAGTTCCCATAAGGTTACACTGTACAAAATTTATCTAAAGATTAAAAACTATATAAAAGTTTTCGAAAAAAAACTACATTGCGTAATTTTTCTAAAAACTATCTTACCTTGATACGAAAAAAATTCATGCCTTTTATATAAAAGGTATTTCAGTGTTTTCAGATGAAATTATTGAAATTTTTTTTTTTACAAAAACTCAAATTAGTTTCTAAAAGCTTTATGTTTTAGATTTTAGAACCATACTTAGTTGATATTTTTAGGTGAAAACAAGTTTTAGTGAACTATGTATTAAATTTGATCACAATAAACTATTTTTAAGATAGCATTTTTTAAATATTAAAGTAAAAAGTATTATTTTGTTATCATTTAGATTTTAGAACATAGTTATTTTTATAAATTAGATTTACGGATTGGCATTAGATTTTTACAAATTAAACTTAATAAGTAACTAATTTTATTATCATAAGCAAACTTTCTAATATTTTTTACAAATTTTTCAATGAAAATAAGCTTATAAGCTGTTGATAGAAATAAAAATAACTATTATTATAAAGTATAGATAATTAAATAACTATAGAAATGATAATAAAAAATATCATATATCTTCGTTTCAGATAAGGAAAGATAATTTTAACGAAAAAATTTCATTAAAAATAAATCTTAACAGTTATAAAACATGTTCGGTTTAACTTTATTTGGTTTATTTTTAAAACTATTTTAAAACCAAAATATTGAATAGAGAAATAATATAGAGAAAAAACAGCAAATTATTCAACATAGAGACAGCGAATATTTGCTAGAAGATAATATAACTATCATAAAATGTAAGCAAAGTAAAAGCTTTAATCACTATTAAAAAAAATCTAACGTATAGTTTAAGTAAAAAGCAGTAAAAACTGCAAGCCTGTTTATTAGAGTTCAACAACTGTTGTCTTAATACCACTATGGGATTTAATTGTAATAAAAAAACTAGTAAAAAGCGTAGTTTTCTATAGAGAAAATAAGTATAAGTTGTTTCAGGCAACAAAGTTCTTCGAATTAGTTTGTTGAGGAGTACAATGCATATAACTTTTAAAATTGTATTTTAGTGGATGTGCTTATAAAAAACTTTGTCAAATTGTTTAAGATCAAAACTAAGTCGTAAAGGTGTTGTGGGCTCATGTTTTCTATAAGAGTTTCATTGAGTTTTATTAAAAAGCTGTAAGTTTAGTCTATAACTTAATTTAAAAATAATTATAATGTTTAAAAAGTATTTTTTTCAAATCCGTTTGGAAAAATGTTTTCTACAAAACCGTAAAATTGTTAATTTAAATTTTGACCTAAAATATATCTTTTGCTGAACTAATAAGTTAGGAATTTATAGTTTTTAGGATTTTTTTTTGTGTAGTTTACCACAAATTTTAATGAAAATTATAAAAATAAAAATTTTATTAGGATAATTTAAAGAGTATATGAATATTTAGAAACTTAAAATTTATCTAAAAATTTTAGTTAGCCTGTGAAATGAAAGTAACCCTGAAAAAATTGAAAACAATTGCTTTCTTTACAAAACTGTTGAATTCTGTAAACTTAATCTGTCATACTTCAGAAATTAATTTTTATTTGAAAGCGTTAAAAATCAGTTGTTAGTTTGGTTAAAATTCTACAAAGTAATAGTTTTTTTAACTACCTCACTTTTCTGCAATGGGTTTATCTAAAAAGCTAAAAGTATGTAGCTTAAAATGTAAAGACATTATCAATAGGTATAAGTTTTTATTAATTAGCGTTTCTTTGTTTATTTATTTATTTTTTAATATTTTAGTGAAACTAACTAACCCAGTAATAAAGTTACTTTTTGGTAGTCGGTTGACTTTTGGGTTTTAATTAGTTTTTTCTTTTTTTTCTTGATAAATTTTTAAACAGACCTGTTTCTGTCAACATCTAGTTTAAGTAAAATACTAAAAAGTATTTAAAAATAGTTGCTCTAAATTCACAAAATTAATTGTCTTGATTGTAAGATATTAAGTTTAAGTTATTAGAAATCTGTAAACTTATTACTATTTACAAGCATTTGTTAAATTTACTAACCATTAATACACTCAAGATTTTTATCTTATGGTTAATTTAGTCAATATTTTACATAATTGACTCTGGTTTTCTTATATACTTCATTTAGTGTTTTCACCATAGGCAACAATTGGTTAATGCAGTTGTATAACATATAAAACTTGTATTGGTATTTTTGTAAAACTCAGTTTTTGGAAGTTATGAAGAGTTTAAACTAAAAAATAGTTGGTTTATTTTTTTAAATCGTATGATGTTAAAAAACTTTTGGAAGAAACTTAGCATATTAACTTTTAGCTGTCAACATAACTGTTTTTATAAAAGCAAAAAGTTCAAGGATTTTTAAGTAATAAACAATGAACTTCACCGCACGATCAACAACAACATCCGAGACAACCTACGACCGGTTTCGTCCTAATTAGGACTCATCAGGCAGGCATATTCGCAAGAAACCGCTGTTGAGATCTAACCAAGCGGTTAGTTAATTGTTTATTATTAATGGCGAAACACATCTCAACTTTGTTGATGATGGCCGAAATAAATACAGGCTAAAAAGGATTTTTCAGCAAATACTTTTTTCAAGGGTTTTTTAATTAACTAATATATTTAAAGATAAATGTGACTACATAGTAAATCATTGTCTTTCTTAACTAAAACTTTAAACTTGACAACTTGATTGGATCCCTAAAGTTTTGTCTTTTAATTTTTGTTAACTAGCTGAATAGTTAATTTAATATTATTTAAATTTTAGTTAGTTTTCAAACCTAAACTTAGTAGGATACACTGGTTGTACCAAACCTTTTAATGATAACAATTTTTTATTAGTAACAGCCTAGTAAAATATTAAAAATATAAATTAGCTGAAGATAAACTTTATTAAGGAAAAAGTTAATAGTTTGTATTATAGTTATTTGCCTTAACTAAAAAAGAATGCTCAGTTTACTGGGATGTAAAGAGCTTATATAAATAGATTTATGCAAATTTTATATTTTATTCGCGACCGGTTTCGGTGGCAAGAGATTGCGACCTTTTCAAACAAAAATAAAATATGAAACTCCAGTTTGTATTAAAATATTAAAAATTGTCTAGATAATAATTTACTAACTACGCTAGGAGAATATAATGTTATGTTTGTAAATAATTAAACTTAGTGAGCTGTCTTAAACAAAACCCTTAAAGAGAACTACAAAACCAACCCAATGTACAATTCACTGACATGAAGTTACGTTTACCAAATTTTATCAACTATATTATTTCAAGTTTCATATTTACTGATATTATCATTCTTAAAAAGTTGTATTTCGTATACATTCGTTTAAAGTTTAAACACAATAAGTCAATCTGGTCTTTCTACTAAAAAAAGTTGTATAAACCATCTATAACCTATTCAAAATAAAAACAGAATAGTGTTTAACCGCTGCAATACTACTTGTATTTCTTACATTTAAGACTAAAAAAACTAAAAACTTATTCTTTAGAATACAAAAAAAAAAAGACTTAAATTTTTTTTTATGCATTTTAAAACTAATTATCTACCGTTATATTATCATCCATTTTTGAACCTTACCAAAATAATTAGTTACTATGAAATAAAAACAAAATGCATGCAGTCATATTTATAATGATATTTAGCAAATAATTACTTTTTATCGTTCAGTTTAAATGTGGAATAAGCTTCCAAATAAAACTAATCTTTGCGAAAAAGTTGAACAACTTTGACTTCAGTTAAGTTATTAAAACAAAATTTGCATTTGTAGAAAATATCAGTAATTTAACCAATTTTTACTTATAAACAATTGATTTATTACTTAGGGTTTTTCTTAATTGTTTAGTTAGCAGCACCTTTTTTTCTGTAAATAATAAACCATTTTTAATGTTTTCGATAGATTTTTGTTTGACCTATATTGTTAATGTGCATTAAACTTTAGGTTTTAAGTTTTGTAGTTAGTCAATGCATTTAGATTTTTGATGTTTTTTATACATTTATCTGTAGCTTAATTCTGATAATGTTCCTTTTTGTTATATTGTTTATGCTTTAGCAAAGCAATACAAACAAATTAAAAAAAAAAGAAATACCAAACGGTTGCACAATGTTCAGAAACTAACTCTAAAAGTAAGGTTTTTGTGTATTGAGGTTATGTTTAAACAAGAAGACAATTCATTATTGAAGTTTTGTTGTTGATTGTAATTCTGGCATTCTGGCATGTTCTAAATAAATTTAATAAAATAGACCTAGAACCTCTGTTTCGATGTAGATGTGCGTGATTCTTGGATTTTTGAACAGAGTTCATATAAAACTATTTAACTAATCACTATCAATAACTAAAGTTTTCTACAATAAAAAAACTTTTATGGTACATACCTTAAGCTTTTAAATGTTATATATTAACCAAGTTTATTAACTATATATAAACTGGGAAATATATTAACTAAATATCTTTTATAAATAATAAGAACTTCAACTAAACAAATGGGCTTAAAATACTATAATATTCACACTATTATCACATTCTCAGATTAGGCTAACATTAATTTTATTTATCTATGTGCTGTTAACTGTGTCACCATGGCTACTATACAAACAGTGCTAGTCTTTAATAATGCAATACATTATTAAATTAAACTTTGCATATAGGGTATAATAAGAAATCTTATTTACCTATTTTTTTAAGGTTCAATCTGTTGTTTTATTTCAGTTAAGAGTAAGTGACCAGCAAGAATGTGAAAAAATTAAGTAAAAGAAGACATGTTTTATATAATACAATATGTTTTTTTTGAATTAAAGTTTTATCAAAAAAAATTGACAAACTTTTGTATGAATAAATAGTAAATTTAATATAGTAATTTCTTTTTTTATAAACTATGTTACTTGAATTAATATCATAAATTTTGAAATATATAAAAGTCATTTCAAAATTTAAGTAAAACATACAAATATATAAACTAAAAAAAATTCTTTTTAATTATAGTCTTTAAATATTTTTAGACTTTAATAAGTTTTTTTTCCTTTATTTTGTATGAAAGTATAATTTTTTATTGTAGAAAAAATATGACTTACTCCACCCTCTATTTTGCTTCTAAACATTAAATTGGATATTTTGTAAGTTTTAAAGTTTGTATTTTCAGTGTAGATAAGGTTTTGGCAAGATTTCATAAACAATTTATTAAGCTTAATATACAAAATACTTTGCGGAGCGTCCTTTTTTCGTTAAACAACATTAAATATATTTATTCAAATTGTATATTTTATTCGCGACCGGTTTCGGTGGCAAGAGATTGCAACCTTTTCAAGCAAAAAGTAAAATATAAAAGCGTATATAACAATGTTAAACAACATTAAAATTTTTAAAATAAGTTTAAAGTCACAGCTTTTAAAAAGTATTATTTGAACTTACCTTAAAAAATAAAAAATATATATATAGCTAAAAGAAACTTTAAAACATACTAAATAATGACTTTTTAGTACTGATAAATTTATTATTTTTATTTTTTTCATAAAATTTTTAAGCATGAGCATTATTTTAATATTTTCAAATTTAATTTAATTAAAGAGCAGTATACCTTTAAAACCTTTTATAATATTTTAAATTTATTATTTTATTAGCCTTACAAGCATCGTTACAACAACAAATAAACTCTGATAAATCATTTTTCAAATTGTCTTCTATGAGAAGATTTATGGGATTCCCCTTTAGGTAATTCCCCTTTAAGCCGTTATGCTATGAAAATTAAAATTCGGATTTAAAGAGGCTTCTTATACTAAGCTAAAAGCTTTTGTAAAAAAAGAGCTTATTTTAAGAAAAAAATTTCTGCGTTTAAGCTACAATTGGAATCTATGCTGCCAACTATACTTTAACATTGCATTTAGTACTACAATACTGAATTGCAATCTTAACAAATTTCGATATTTTTCCAACTTTTAAATGTAAAAAATAAATTTTTGTAACAAAACTTCATCTTTTACCTTGCTACTTTACTGTTTGAATGTTGAACTTTAATTTTTGAATGTTGAGCCTAATAAGAGTATGAAAATTTCAAAATATTATAATAATTTATGATCATGTAAATAACATACCATTCAGCTAAATACTTCTAACTCAGTCACAGTTTTATATTTTTTTGTTATTTTTTCCTGCCTAAACTTACCTCCAGGGTTGCTACTTTAGCTGGAAAACTGAAAAAACCTGGAGTTTGCCAATCTAGGCAAAAAACCTGGAAAAACATAGAAGTTGTGAAATTTTGAAAAAAAAACCAGAAATTTTTTAAGTTTGAGTTTTTGTTATTTAAAAAAAAATATGTTTAAAATACTTTTAGTTTTTATAACTTATAAATCTGTAGTTTTAGCTTTGTTGTTATTGAAACAATAATGTTTTAACATTAACATTAGAAAAGAAATAAAAACATTAGTTTGTTCTTGTAACAAAAATGTCACTATTTTTTTACATAAAAATATTAAGAGAACACAAAAGTCTTCAAATTCTTTTCCCAAAAAGTATAGTAAACTAGACAACGCACATTTTGTATAATTTCATTCTTCTATTTTAGCACAAGATTAATTTATTATACTTTAGAAAATTTATTTTTCTTAAATTAAAAAAAAAAATTATAAAGCTAAAATAGTATTATTTAGATTATTTACAATCTATGTAAATTTTAATAAAAAAGCATTTTAGTTGCTGTTTAATTTAACCAAAAATGATTGATATAAAGTTATTCAACTGGAGCAAAATACTAATGTAATGAAAAATTAAATAGCAGGAAAAAAAATGATGTAAATATTTATCATGATGGGAGAAATAGTATGTATGTATGAGTATTGTAGTTCAAGAATTAACTTTATGTCTATTTATGTTGTAAAGTTTCATTTGTTAACAATGTTTACTTTTTGTAACTAGTTTCTGATTTCAACTTAAATAGTTAAGTATTATTTTATTCTAAACAAGTATCTTTCCCCAGGATTTAAATAGTTTTAGGTTTAAGGATTTAAATTTTTTAAAGGTAAGTATTTTTTTATGTTATCTTTACCTACAACTTAATTGTCAAATTATCTAAATAAAGATAAGCTTTCAAAAACCAGGAAGAAAGTCTCAAAAACCTGGAAGAAATTTAGAAAACCTGAAATAAATTTGGAAAACCTAAAAAAAATTTGAAAAAACGAGTGGCAACCCTGTACCTCTTTAAAGTTTTAAAAGTTAAAACTAATTTAATACTGTTATTTAATTGTTTGTATGTTAAAAGTTTTCATTTAAACAACACTTATTTGTGTATTGTCTTTCAAGTTAGGTTTTTTTTTTTTGTCTAATACATTTCTTAAACAGCATTTACATAAGCTAAATTACTATTATTATTCCTCTTATTTTTAAATTGAAATCTTAAGTAGTTTTTGTAGTTAAAGGATAGTTTTCATTACTTTATTTTATTGTGCTTTATAATTAAAAATTCCTCCACACAGTTATTGTGTTTAGTATATATAAAAATGAGTAGAAGTCTAAAATGCACAAAGAAACTTTTGCCCGGCGTCAATTTTTCACAAGGGGACACTTTTGCACATAAATACTTTGCACGAAGTGTCAGTTTTGCATGGTTTATAGTTTTTTATTTGTATATTTATCAACTTTAATTAATTTTTTTTTTACTTTCACTTTTACCCCTAACCCTTACTCCCCTCGGTCGGTTTTTTTTTGTTCATATAGGTGTTTTTAATTTGTTTTATATGAGTGTTTTTATTTTGTTTTTTTCTTTTTGTTTTGATAACTTTTGTTACGTTTTTTTTTTATTACTGTTTTTCCAAACCCTTAACCTCGGTCGGTAACTTTTTTTACTAATTATCAACTAACTTTTTTTTTCTCCAGTTTATTTTTTTGATTTATTTTTTACTTTCATGCAAAAGTGTCCCTTCGTATATATTTGAACCTTCGTGCATATTAGACCCGTTCCCATAAAAAGTAGCATAATATGGTATTTAGTTAAATATGAAGAGCAATTTAAATCACTCAAGTAGTCTAACACTCTAACAATCTTTGATTGCAAAGATATAACAATTAAAAGCATTATTGATGTCATCATGCTTTTTATCTTTACTAGTTATAGTCTTTGATTTTTTAATTTTTTAAATACAATTTTTTTTTTTTCATAAGACTGGTTGTAGGTTGCATAAAATATTTTTTGATTAGTTATTACTTTTCATAACTTTTTGGGAACAACTCAGTTCCAACCCGCACACAATTCCTACCCACGTACAGTTCACACCCTCACGATTCCTACTGGAAGCAGTTCTTTACCGGAGCAAGTGCAACTCGAACCAATCCCCACCCTATTAGTTTCTACTTATTTATTCGTCACTTTTGCAAGGATTTTTTTGCACGCGTCATTTTGTACGGGTTTCATTTTGCATGAAGCGTACTATTAGACGAGTCGTCACTTTTGCACCAATGACATTTTTGATTAGTTTATAACTATATTAATATAAAACTATATTTCAATGTATTAAATTAAGTTGAGTTTAAAATTCATAAACCTTAAAAAGTTCAAACTAATCTAAAACCGTATTTTAATTTGTTTTATAAACAACTCCTACTCATTTAGTGTAAAATATATCAAAACCAAAGTAAACTTAACCTAAAACTAAGCTTTAAAAAGGGTTTTGCGAGTTAAAACTTATAAAAAAAAATTTAATAAAAAAAATCACAAAATTTTTGCTTGTTTAATTGTTTATTAAATTTTTAATAGAAATCAATTTAAAGATAAGTTTGACTTGATTTAAAATCAAAAATACAAAATAAAATACACAGACGCACAAAAACACGCACGAAGCAGAGTTTTTTGACAATGATGTTTAACTTTTGTTGTACAAATATTAAGAGTCTTTAAAAAACTTTTCAATTTGAAAACTTTTTTTTGGTAAAATAAAACTTTTACACTTTCATTGTTTTCTATTTAAAAAATATTTAACTAATCCATTAGGTTAAAAAATTTCTAAATTTTGTATGTTAATGCGTTTTACAGCTTTTTAAAACTTAATTTTAAACTATTAGTACATGTTGATTTTTTAAACACAAAAGCAACGTTTAATATAAAAATAGTTTAAAGTAAATCAATTTATAATGTTTTTCCTTGTATCGTGTGTAAGTGCAGTTTTAAGCAATAAATTAAGTAGATTACTATTTTATTACATAATTTTACCAAGATTTGTGTGTAAATACTTTTATACATTTTTTAAAAGAAATTTATGTCTTACGAGTTTAATCTACTGTACAAAGCGTAAAAAACTATTTACTAATTCTTGTTCTAGTGTTCCTTTCTTTTCTACAAAATAATTGATGTAACTTCTAAAATATTATTTTTAATTCATATAAAAAAAAATTATAGGCTAAAACTATTAACACTTATTTATATTCTTTTTTTTTTTTTGAACTACCTTAGTAAGTATTAATCTTAATTCTAAGTAAATCAAAAAAAATTGTATTTCTATTATTGTCAGCATTTTGTCTTGAAAGATTATAATGTTATCAGACTCTCTTTTGAAATTGTGCTGCTTTAACAGCAAAAGTCTTAAATTAATAAAATAGTTAAAAGTGGACATTCGGAACTAGTAGTATAAAATCAATGAGCATCAAAGTACAAACAGAAATATTATTAATGAAAATAACTTAAATTAAACAACTTATTTCCTGAATTGTCCGTATTTTCGTAATAGGAATTGTAATATAATTTTTTACTCTACTTAAAATAATTTAAATAAGCCTTTAGTTATATTTTAATTTCATGTCAACTTATTTTAGTTTATTTTTTCAAGTTTAGTTTTACACTGATAAGTAACTAATTTTTAAACAGGTTAGGCCTAATTTTAATATAATTTTAGTAAATTTTTTGTTTTTTTTTATAAATTTATTTACATAAACTTCGTCAACTTAGTTTCATCAAAGTTTTAAAAAAAGTCAGCCGTGAAAATGTGAAGTGCAAAAGTGGCAGCTGTAAAAAATTGTTGTCATGAAAACAGAATGCTTTGTGCAAAAATGCATTCATAAAAAATTTAAATTCTTTTTTAAAGTAACACTTATGCAAAACTGACACTTTGAAAAAAATGACTCTCCGTGCAAAATTTGTGTAATTGCTGTGTAAAATTAAAAAAAATGATTTTGGTGGGATATGATTGGGTGGGAATAGATTTGGGTTGGAACTGATCGGATGGGAATTAGATCAGGTTGGAAATGATCGGGTAGGATTTGATGCCGATGTAAATTGATCGGGTGGGAATTGAGTGAATTGGAATTGTGCGCGGGTTAGAACTGAGCGGTTCCCAAAATTAAAAAAGTATTTTTGTTTGTGTTTAACCAAAACAAAATGTTAACTTGAACAAGAAAGCATAACTAAAAGTTTTTCATACAATGAAACAAACTTCATTAATTTTTTTACAATCAACCACAAATTTTAGATATCAATATAACAAATAATTTTCACTTTTTTTAAATAAAAAAATGATATTGTGTATTTATAATTATATCAGCAATAACTTTTAACTTTATAAAATGGATACAAGATTGTCAAAAGGTTGTCAGTTGGTATCAACAGAAAAGAATAAGAATAAAACAAATTTAAAGGAAAATAGTTCAAAAGTTGTTTTCGAAGAATTAGTTAGTTCTGATAAAACTTTTAAAGGTTTATTGAACTATGGGTTTGTGGAGTTTTGCAAACATGATTGTACTAAAGCTTTGGATGCAAAGCATTTACAAACTTGTGATGGTTTATCAATGCCAGGTTAAATATTTAATCATTTACCTTAATTATTAGATGTGCATTTTACTAATAAAAAAACAGATCTATCAATGTTTAATTTACTTAGCGTTAGTGTTGTTTTATTTGCCGAAGTTTTTAAGTAGGTCTCTAGAGTTTATAAACTGTAGAATATCTAGATTTTACAAAGACAAATCTTATTAAGATATAAGTATAACAGTTTTATTGATTTAATCAAAATGATCACTTAAAAGAGTCTAGTTTAAAATAATACTTGGTTTATCATTTTAATAAGTTTTAAAAATCAAGTTAAAATTGTATATTATATGCCATAGTTTGTTTTATGAAGCTAAGAATAAGTATTCAAAATATTATAATAAAAACAAGCAATAATATTAAAAAGTAAAAAATGATAGTTATTCTTGGTAAAAATACTAAAACAAATTTTTAATTTCAGTTAAAACAAAGCAAGAAAAAAACAATCTAGTTTTTACTTTCAATCTGAAGAAACTTATGCTCGATGAAAATATAAAAAACGAAGAAATTAAATTTTTTGAAGACAAAATATCTGTTAAAAATGTTACAATTTTTTACAGTTTAGCTAAACTCTACAACTTATCAAATCTCGCGGAAACAACTCAAAACTACATACAACGTTGCTATACAATGGTAGTTGAAACCCAAAATTACTTAGAGCTAAGTTTTAAACTGGTTTTGAAAATACTTTCAAGCTCAGAACTAAATATTCACTCTGAAATTGAAGTATTTAATGCAGCTATTAAATGGTTGAAACACAAAAAAGAAGAGCGTAGTAAGTATGCAAAACAGTTGCTAACAACAGTTCGGTTTCATTTGTTGTCTTATTGTGCACTAAATTGTGTTTTAAACGATGTTTCATCATTCACAGAAAAAAGTGATTTTTTTCATGTAGTAAAAGAAATAGTAGCAAGCAAAGATACCTTCTTTCAAAATAAACTAAACAAATACTATACAACTAGGTATTGCAACCAAAAAAAGTTTGATACAATAATTTTCTGTGGTTTTGAAGAAACTTGTTTTAAAGTGGCGAAGAATGTTAAAAACACAAAAATAAATGATTTAAAAAGTATAAAAGTTGTTCCTACAACGATTAGTAAGCAGTACTGTGCATATTCAGCTTGCATAAAAGGAGAAGTTTACTTAGTTGGAGGTGTTGATGCTAATTTAAAATTGATAACGTCTGTTGTAAAATATTCACCTGACACTAAAACCTGGATTAAAGTTGGTGATATTATTGATGATCGCAGATGCTATTCTGCTTGTGCATTCATGGACAACTTATTTGTTTTCGGAGGGCTTACTCTTAACTCTTGCTTACAATTTAATACAAGAAATAAAATATGGATAGAAGTTGCAGGAATGAAAGAAGAAAGAGCATTTTCTAGCTGTGCAGTATTTGAAGGAAATATCGTAGTTTCCGGTGGATGTAATGATAATGGTCATGTGGAATTGAATTCCGTAGAATCGTATGACGCCATTGCTAACAAATGGTCATCAATGCCTAACATGGTTCATCGTCACCCCTACCACAATTTAGTTGTTACCAGAAATAAGTTGTTTGTTATCAGTCAACAGGGAGGAGACTGTGAGGTATTAGACAGGTCTTGTAAAAAATTTGTCAGTTTTAAACCGCAACTTAAATACGACGAATTAAGTAGAGTCACTTCGATTGGAAATAAAGTTATAATTTTCTACGATAATACATCTTCAATAGTTTTTTATGATGTTGGTAAAAATGAGTGGTCTGAAGAAGCTTTTGAAATTACAGGAAGCCTTGATAGTTATTCGTGTGTAAAAGTACCTTGTTATTAGAAAAAAAAAATAATGAAAAGTATAGTTTTTTATTTGTCTTTTTAAGTAGTATAGGAATATCGTATATTTAAAGCATTTTTTTTAAGTTATTCCAAACAAAAAACCTAAGCTTTTAATTCTTTATTATTTTAATTCTTTTAAGTACCAACTTAGATAAAGTTACTACTTATAGCTTAACACTGCGTTAAATTAAAAATAAATCTCTTTTAAATGACTATCAAAATGCTAAAAATATTCTATTTAGATTTTATGTTGATTAATGAAAATAAGAAATGCAATAATTTTTAGTGTTCTTTTAGTTATTTTGCTTCTAAAAATAAAATAAAAATATGTTAGGTAATGTCTGATAAAGTTATACTTTATGTTTATTTTAAGTTGTCAACATTAACTTTACTAGTTAATTGTTTTAGCTTATCAGTTAATAATATAATAAGCTAAGCTTGCAAACATATTTAGTTTTTATTTATTCAAAAAAACTGTAATAAGTCAAATGTAAAAGTTATATTTTTTGCTTGTAAGTATTTCGCAATAGTTATACCAAATAAGTTTTATTTTTAACGCATCTGGTCATATCTTTAAAAAATTTAAAATACTAGATTTTTTAAATTTAGAAAATTCATTTTAAGTATATTTTTCAATTAAATTGTTAACCTAAAATTATTTTTTCTGACTGTAAACAGTAGTTAACTAAGAAAATTCAGAAGAAAAAAAATATTAAGTAAAACACCAGTTTACTTACTAAATTGTTCTTTTCAATTAAAAAACGTAATAACTACTAAAAAACAAAAAAAAAACTTAACAAATATTTATGAATTTTCGAAGCAAATACTGTTCATAGTAAAAGTTATGTTTTTATAAGTCTTTACTGGATTAAGAAGTTTTCAATTTAAATTAACACCATCCAATCAATATTTCTGGGATTTTTGAAAAAAGTGTTATGACAGAAGGCTTCATTTATCAACATAAAAAACTTTTTTGTTTATTTCTTCTGTTCGAAGACATAGTCACTATATTTACAAAAATCAACGAACATTAGCGAATGTCAAACTGTTTGTATATTGATGACTGCAAATCTTTAAATTTTGACTGACTAATGAATTATAGTCAGAAGTCAGGACGAAACCGGTGTCAGTCTACCGAAGACTTGTGGTCTGATGATCGAATTGGTATGATCAAACTTTTTTTTACTTGAGCTAGTCTCACGGCATACAAAAATCAAGGCTTCAGCTAAAGTAAACTTTCGCCAATGTTTTCGCTGATCTTATTTAACACGAGGGTGCTAGCTGTCTTGCCTGGTGGACAATGTATTACACGTTGCACGTAAAAAGACAATGCTGACGTCACTAATCAGTTCCAGCAAACGGTTTATTTATGTCTTATAATATAAACCTTTTTTAGCTTTATAACTGCAAGTCATTTGGTTGAGACTGACTAAAAAGTCCTAATTATAAGGAAACCAGTCTCAGTCTAATAAAGGTTATTTTCTGATTATCGAATTGACATGATCAAACCTTATGTATACAAAAATCATGTAAAGCTTTAAGTTTTTATACTAGGATTTTTTACTATATGAAAAAGTAGTTTCAAATCCATTTTAGTTTAGTTTAACATATCAAACTGTAGTCTACTATAAACTTGGAGTTATTAGAATATTTATACTTTGTTTGTCAAAAAACTAAAAGGTTGTTATAAAAATATTTAGCTTGTGAAGACTGTTACAATAATTAAGCATAGAACTACAGTGAAATTTTTATAATTAAATAGTTTCGTTTAATCAAAATCTAATAAAGGTTACACTTTTGTGGAAAAATTTGAGCAAATATGTAGCAAACTGTTAAAACTAAAATTAAATCATATCCATTTTATTAAAGTTCTATTACTTTTTGTGTTTTTAAACTAGTAGATTAAAAATTTTACTTGATTTTTACTTACTATTTGCTTTGTTAGAGCACTTAGAAACTTATGATAAGTATAATGACTAATCAAGAAAAACATTAAACTGTAAATTAACATTAAAAAAATTGTCTAAAAAATAAAAAAATCATTAAATTAATTAAATATAAAGGATATTTATAAAACCGTAAGTGTAGAATCATAATCAAGCATATGTATGAAATTTTCAGTGCTGAACTGTTTAGAATTAATTTAACTTAATTTTGTATTGTAAGTAGCAGAGACCTTTTCATATATTTTTTAAAAGTGTTTCTTACCATATAAGTGAAAGCGTAACAATAATTTAACCTTAGAATTTTGATTTCGAATGTATTTTTATAGGGTTGCCAAACTTTTTTAAGAAATGTCTTCCAGATTTTCGAAGGTACAAGTTTTTGGGTCTATTTTTAGTGTAAAATAAAGTTTAAGGTGAAACACTGTTGTAATTAGTAAAACAAAATTAAAAACGATCAAAATATTTGGTCCAAGGACTTGATGCACAAAGAAACTTTCGGTTATTAAGTCGTACACTATTTGGATACCTTTTAACGTCTTGTCTAGAACGAAAGATATTGTATATAATTTTTTTATTTTAAAAAAAATTAATAACTATTTGATAAATATCTATATGACAGATTTTTGTGTCAAATTGAAATTTGATTACTTTAGTTGTAAAAGTTATTTAAAATTCCAGGTTTTTTAGTGATTTTTGTTCAAAATTCCAGTTTTTTATCAAAATTTCCCGAATTTTACGTTTTTCTAAGATTCCAGGTTTTTCGGCAACCCTGATTTTAACTATAGTAATAAATATATTTTTGTTAATTTGAAATGTTAGGATAATATTGGTTTACCGGCTAACGTAAAAAAAAAACCTGGCAGCTTTATTTATGTTGTACAAGTTTAGAAAGTCTTTAATACAATAAAACATACTTGCCTGTTGTAGACCTTTTTTTTAAATTTATTTTATAAACAGTAACAGTTTGTTTCTAAATTTAGTATTTGTGTTAAAAAAGCAAATAAAACAGTGATCCAAAAATATATAAGTGGGCTAATTAGTAGTGAAACTAAATAAATCTCATTTAAAAATCTAAAACATTTATCAATTGAATGAACAGAACAAAATAAATTTATTGTTTAATATTAACCTGAAATATTGTATCTACTACGGACAACCTAAGTTATACAATACTCAACTAATTTAGTAGCAAAAAAATATTAAAAAATAAGTACCTAATAATAATTTGTATAAGTTCAACTGCAGTTTGTTGAAATCTCCAAATTTTGCTTTGCTACAGCAAAATCCCCTAATAAAGATCGTCGTCATTTGAATAAACTTTGTTTTCATAGCACATCTTCTCTGATCTCGGCTTAAAAAAAATTAAAAATAAACTGTATTGTTGTGCCTAGTGTACATTACAGTTCATTTAATTTTAGTGTTATAGTCGTTTCTACAATCAATAAGAAGCAGTTTTTTAGTATTTTTTGAGTATAAAACTCTATCTGTACAGTGAACTATATAAGTAGTACACTAATATAAAAAAAAACATAACTGAAACCTTTTAAAGTCTTCATTTACCAAAAATAGTTTTACAAAGTAAGTCGTAATCTATTCTTAATTGAAAAGTTAATTACTAGTATTTTAAAAAATTAAAGCACATAAATTTCATTTTCTTAACTTTTGCTACTAAAATGTTCAATACTTTAAAAATTTAAATTTAATCTTAGAAACATACAAATTATACTTTTTTATTGTAAATTAAAACAATTTATTTCTTTGATTAAGAAAAACTCAGGCACGAAAAAAATACTTATAAATATGCTTAGTAACAATTAAAAAACCAGTAACTTTTAACTTGACTTGTTTACTTAAATTTTACAATAACTTCACATAAACTGCATTTTTTCTTAAATTTAAACCCATTAGCTTTGTTACAAATAACTGACCCTGTAATTACCGACCAATAAAACACAATTAAAGCAAAAAATGCTGGTTTTTACAAGTGTAAACAACAAGCGGTCTTGTAAATTTTACGGAATATAAATTTGTATATATTCATATGGTAAAAAAAAATTATAACAGGGTGACCACAACTTTAAGGTTTTTAAAAATAATTTTTTTATGTTTTAAGTTGATATTACGTTTAAGGTCAAAGATTGTGTTAAATAGTAAAACGACATTAAAAAGATACTGTGAAGCTATTTGAAACGTATTTTTTAAATTAAAAGCAATAGATGAACTTTTTTGTGTCAAAACAAAACTTTATAACTTAACACGCAAAAACTGTTTAAAATTCCAGGTTTTTTTAGACAAAATTTTCAAATTTAGGGTTTTTCTAGGATTACAAGTAAAGTGGCCTACCTGGTATAAGTACTTAGATATATGAATTAACAAATTTTTTTCTAGGTTAGCTTTAAAATTAATCTGAGCGAGCAGTAACAGTTTATGTTTTTTACTAGCATTTCAGAGTGATCCTCAACTTGAAATATGAAAACGAATCATTTTCAACTTAAATTTGGTAATAAGAGCGTTTTATAAACTTTTTAATAAAAACCAAATAAAACATTCCATCTACAACTGAAGTTATGCCATATGGTGCAAGGTCATTTAAAAGTCTTTCAAGTAAAATAAAACTTGAATAACATCTAATTTGTAAAACCATTTTTGAAAAAAAAACAATCAAATAATAGCTTAACAGTTTTGTTTTTAGAAAATGTTTAATAATAAGTAGTAACAACTTTAGACCTGGTAAACTCAAAAAAAAAAACTTAAACAATACGCATTTTGAAAATGTACACTAAATGTATAAAAAAAACCTAAGCTTATTTTAAATGCATTAACAGCAAGATCTCGCAATGTGTATTTTAGTTATAAATGTCGAAGTTTTAATATTTATTTTGGGAAATAACTGAAAACACCTTAAAATTTTTTATCAAATTAATTGAACTTTACAATTATTTTTCTATTTATAGTTTAAATTTCAAAACTACTAAGCACCAAACATTCTACAATAATATAAATATACAAGCTGTTACAATAAAAAACAAAACGTATGTTAAAACTGCCTTAAAATTAGAACAGAACGATAGAAAAAAGCATGCATAATATTTTTTTAGAAAGCTTCTGTTTTAAGACTGTGAAAGTAAAACTATTTAAATTAAAACTCATTTATTTCAGATTGTTTTACATAAAATTTCTGGCTGCTTAAAAATTAAACGATTGAAAAAATATACAAATCCTGTTTGTTCAATATTGCAACTATTAATGCCAATTAAGCGCAATTAGAGTCCATTGTTCGTTGTTTTATAAACAGAAGCAGTTTCTGTGTAAATTTACATAAACTCCTAAGGTTTATTTTCTTCTAGATAGTTTTTTATTACAACTTAAAAATTGCACGAAGGACAACATTGCACGCGGTTACTAATTTGCACGAAGACATAATTGCACAAGGACACAACACTGCACTAAGATATTTTGCACGAAAACAGATTTGCACGAGGGGACAGAATTGCACGAAGACAATTTTACACTAATTACAACTTTGCACAGAGGGTCATTTTTGCACGAGATTAAAAAAAAAATGCATTAAAAAAAAACTAAAATATTAATCATTAAAAAAACAAAACAAAAAAGTTACTGACCGAGGGTAAGGCTTAGGGGTAACAATGATAGTTAAAATAAAAATAAAAAAATAACTCATAAATATTGTTATTAAAAAAATTAATAATAGTATTTATTAATAAAAAAAGAAAACATCTTACCTACCAAAGGTAAGGGCTAGGGGTAACAGTGATAGTAAAAATAAAACTAACCCGTGCAAAAATGTCTCCATGCAAAGTTATCTGCTCGTGCAAAATTGTCTCGTTCAATTTTGTACGCTCGTGCAAATTTGACAGCTACCCACCTTAACTAGCTCTGATTCTAAAACTAAACTATTGCCTCTATTTTGCTCATTTAAAAATAGTTGAAAAGTAAGTTTTGTGAAAATTGATTGAAAATGAATAAAAACAATTACGCTATGGGCTACTTTAATTTTAAAGAAAAAAATAATAATGATATTTATTCCAGTTGAAAATCATTTAAAGAATTTATGGGTTCACTCTGTAATGATCAATATATTTTAGCTTAAATCCTCAAGTTATAGCTTGTAAAATAGTATATAAAATTACAGCAAACTTTATGAATTTTATTAAGGCAGTTTTATTTAGTTTTAAACAAGTTTTAGAACAAACCATATTTAAAAAAAACAATCATAAAAAATTGTTAAAGTTCGTAAAGTTAATCATTCTTATATTAAAATACTGTATAAAGTAGAACGACTAAACAGTTTATTTTATAGAAATTTTAGAATACTTACTGAATAGAAAAAAAGGTTCTGTAAGTATGTATATGAACTTATTACATAACAAATAACTAGATTAAAGTTTTTACAAAAAATCTTTACCTATCAAAAAAAGTTATTTGAAATAATCAAGCGTAATTTCAAAGCAAAAAACAACTTACATACTTCCAAGTGTACTACTTAAAAAACTTAAAAAAGTCAGATAAATGAGATATACAAATAAATGCTTACAAAATCTAAAATATCTTACTCACCTAGTTATTTATACAAAAGATTTTATCAATAAAAATTCGATAATATACTATCTCTTTACTATCTCGAGCCTTTAAAAATATTCCAAAAGCTTCTTCTTCACTATGTAAAAATGCACGTCTTCAAAATCCGCTCTCGCCTCGTAATGGTTGAACTTACTTGATCTGTTCTTCAAGTTTATCTGAAAATCCTGTTTTAAATAACAAAATCAAATTAATATCAACAAAAACTACAGCTGTAAATATTTGAAAAATATGCGCCCACTAGTTAGCTTAATTCTTTAAAAAAGTTATTTGTAATTATAATTTCATTGATGATTGTATAAATAAGGTGTTTTTTTATTAACTTATCATTTTAAAACAAAATTACTAGATTTCTATCTACATAACAAATTAAATTAAGGTTATAAATAGCAATATACATAGTTTTAAGCTAAAAATACAAAAAGGTTATAAATAGCCAATTATAGAATTTAAAATTAGGAAAATATAATTAAAATTAAATAATTTTCACATAGAAACAAAATAAATTAAGTAAGATAGTACGATGTTTGCACTTACTGATATTCTTCTGATGTCGCTCTACTGCTATGTTATATAATTTAAAGCTTAAATTTAAAACTTACAATATGTTATGCTAAATAAACACTAACTTGTGGTCTTTGATTTCTGTAACCATCCAGTTGTCTGTCAGTAGTGTTATAATCAGTATAAAGATAATAATATTTCAAATAATTTGAAATGACTTTTAAAAAAGGTGTAATTTTAATTATACAAGATAGTGTTAGAACAGCCTGCGTTTTTAGATATTTGAAATTGGAAAATTCACGCAGGTTTAAAATGATCTCTGGTAATTCAACTTCTTTTGAAAACTCAACCTTGTTTCATGAGAAGCGAGAGGAAGTTGGCATCACGGTGGTGGTTTGTCTACTGTCGCTAGTTGGCGCCCTTGGAAATCTGATCGTTCTGATTCTATTTGCATTTTTTTTAGTTGTGAAACCGTAACATCGCGTAACGATGTTGTATGTTTTAAGTTAGGCTGTTAAGCCGTGGTATTTTAACTCGATGCCATTTGTTTAACTAAATAATTGTTATATTTTATATTATTATATGTTAGTTTTTATTGTTACGTTCTGTTCGTGTTTATTCATAGTAAAATACATCGTTCGATTCACAGACTCGAGTTCAGTTTTAAAAATAAAAGTAAAAGTTCAATAAAACTTAAAAAACCTACCAATTTAAATAACGAAATTAGGACAGTGCATTATGTCCAAACCCATATCAATGTATAACAAAGCACATACCTACGTTGGTTTCAACATGGCAACAATACTGAGTAGCAACGATATGCAAACCAAACACAACTTCATCATTGGAAGCTCGTGCTTCTCAAATATGAATTCGAGAAAAACATTATTTTTTTCATTAAAACTATTAACGTACCATTAAAACTAGCTGTGTAATTTATGTACTTAAACAGTATTTTAAAATTTTCGACGCTATAATTGTTTTTTTGTGTCTATAAAATGTTAAAAGTATATTTAATTTATATTCTCTATTTAAATTGCCTATAAAACTATGTCTCGACCAATTATTAATGTTATTTTCTTACGAAAAGCTTCTACTACAAACGTTTAAACGATTTTTCGTGTTTATTTTAACAGAAAGAAAATTACTGAAAACAATTAATTCGAACTTTTAAATTATCACTTTTAATTACTTAAAATGAAATTTAGTTATTACGTTCTAACAGATTTTTTTTGTTATGTTTGTTTTTATTCTAAATATAAATTATATTAATGTCATTTTTAAGTTAAAACTGATCAAATTTCAACCTTTTAATCTATATATTTTTTTATTACATTTTGACAGTTTCTTTTTTGTTTCAACAGAAAAAGTATATTCGTTTACCATTTTAATTATATTATAAAATTCTTAGCAACTTATGAAAGTCAAAATAATCATTTTAATAATTTTGGATTAAAGTAACTTAATACAACAAAAAAGTATTTAGCAAACAAAGTCACCTCTCGCAAATTTACGCACATTTTGTCCACGGAAGTGCTTAAGTAAACGAAAGACTGTAACTAAACGATAGGTAACAAATTAACCTATTATATTGACTGTTCTATCATAATACATTTGATAAAAAACAGTTTTAGGACTTCACAACTTTATCAGTTAATAAAAGTAATCTTTATCAAAGTTGTAAATAAGTTTAAAGTTTTTTTTAAGTTGTTTATTTTTATAAAGTTTTTTTTTTCTACTTTGTTTCTTGCCTACCTGAAAATAAATTTTCTCGCGTGGTATAAAAGAAAAAAAAATTTTGATACTATGCAAGACAAGTTCAACCTAAGATGGTAAAGGAACGAAATGCTAAAAATAAGATGTTTCTTGATTTAAAATGAAATTTTATGCGAAGTATATTTTGAAAAATTGGACATGGTACTTTTTTTATTTAAAGGTTAAAAAAAAGCTAAAACAATTAAAATATAATTGGAAAGCAAAAAAACTCAATAGGCTCTTTATGGAAAGCACTCACTAAAAATGCAAAATTTTTGTTTTCAAATCATTTACTTTAAATTGTCTTCAAATGTTTATTTCATTATTGTTGCTAAAAAACCTGGAACCCTGTAAAAACATAAAACGTTTTTTTTTGTAATCCTAAAATGCGTAACAATACCAAATGCGCAACCAAACAAGTGCAAAGATTTGCGAGACGTTACTGTAATGAACAAAACAGTTTAACAAAAGCTTTTATATTAATTTTAGTTTAATCATTATGTATTGTTACTACACTTTTATTGTAAAGCCTAGATCTTTAAGATGTTACAATATTTTTTTAAGTTTAACACCAACCAGAATAACTAAGAACTAAAAGTAATTACTGCAGTTGTTTATAAAAAAGTTTTTTTCTGATGTTGCTGGTACTGTTTAATAACGCTTATAATTATTTGATGTTTTTTAAGTAGAAACTTAAAAGTAAAATTTTTACTTCAGTCGTAAATTTCGTAAACTAATTTATCAATATACAGTATATACCAACTTAAATCATTCTACTATATTCTATTTTATTTGAAGCCGTCTATGTTATTTGAAGTTTGTTCCATTGATAAAACTTTTACATGATTTTTTAGCTAATTTAGGTTTTAAATTAAAAATGTAACATTTTAACATAATATTCATTGCATAAGATTAGAAAAATAAAGCATTGCTTAATAGATTAACACCAATCAAGTTCTAGAAAAAAGCTTTTATTTTCGATTGAAATAATAACTTTAACAATTCAAAGAGTTCAAAGACTTTAAAAGAGGAGGCTTGAAAACATTAATCATGTAGTAAACGCTAAAAAAAAAATTCATACAATTCTCATTTTGTCTTTGTAGTTATTTTTCGTGATTTTTCAGATAGAAGTGATAATAGCCGAATTATTAAGTCTTTTAACATCGATCGAGCTTTAAAACGTTCTGAGTGGTACACTAACTACCCAGGATTATTTGAGTATAGTTTTTTATTATTAAATAACAAAACTAAAAGTGTCTAGACAGTAAGATTCATAAGTTTTTTTGTTTACTGATGACTTCAAGGTTAATAAAACTTACAACAAATAATGAAGATTATTTCTAAAATCTGTGTTTGTTTCACTTTTTAAAGTTTTTTTAGAAAAAAAAACGATAAAAAGTTGAGCAAGAGATTTAGCATTTGAGTAGTTTAATACATTTTATTTTAATGATAAATCATAAATTTAAACTAAAATATTTCTAATTTTTCTAGCGCATAAACTATTAAGTAAAATGATATTTTCTAATACATTAGAATACTATTTTTGTATATATATTAAACAACTAGGGTTTTTTACTAAAGTTAGAGTATTGTTATAGTTTATTTACAAATTTAAAATACCATATTAATACTTATAAACCTATTTTCCGTAGTTTTAAGCATAATTTACATATGTAATAACTTAACTTAATAAACAAAATGAAAGATTTTTTGTTTTTAATTTAATTATTGTTACATATACTTAGTTGAACAGTTAGATTACATATAGCTTATAAAAATATTTATGAAAAGTTATTACGGTTTAGTTTTTTGTTTTAAGCCTTTATAAAAGTACTTTGTAAGTTTCTTTATTAACATTATTTATTCCCACATTTTACAAATGACATATAAATTAATTAAATAAAGTACAATAAAACCTGAAAAAATATATTAAACGGTACAAACAAAATCAACAAATAAAAATTTGTTTAAAAACTTATATTTTTTAGTGAAACTTAATGAATTTCTTTGATATAAAAATTTTCTTTTGTTGCAAGTTTTTATCTCAAGCTGAAATGAATTTCTTGTCTACTAATCTAGTAAAAGATCTAAAAACTATTTGTAAACAAATCTTGTAGATAGTCTTTACAGCTTGTAGGAATTTCTAAGATTCATACAAACAATGTTGTCAAAATTTCGAACATGTTCGTTTGAAAGGAAAATCAGCTTTAATATTTTGATTAAAATGTAAAAATTCAATTTAGTAAAATAATTCAAACTGTATTACCTCTATGTAATTGGTGACATACAACTTTCTAGAAACATATTAGTGTAAAAAAATGCTCATGAGTTAACTACTTGTTTCTATAAAACAAAACTAGTCATATTACGGAAAGCGAAACACTCGCTTGTAAAAATCACGGTCGTGACGTAACAATTAAGTCGAGCTCTTTCCTTGGAGGTAGGCGACTGGAAGAGTTCCGAAGCAAAAGTTATACAAAAAAATGATGAAAATAATACCTGGGTAATGGTCCTGCTTGAAGCAGACCTAATATAAAGTAAATAAAGTAAACAATATGCTTTAAGTATGTACTATTTTCAATTTTTATCTACATTTTGTACGCACGTTTTTTGATTTTTGTGCCTTTATTCTTGAAATGAAAATATTTTTTTATGTTCAAACAATTAAACTAGTTGTTTACTTTAAATTGTAATGTTAAAAAGTTTCTCACAGGTTTGGTTTTAATCACCAGAAAATATCTAAGTATAAAATAAAATGCAGCTTTTTAATTGCATAGTGTTACAAAAGTGTTTGTTCAATGTTAATTTTAATGCAAAATACTATAAAAAAAGTATGAAATTTGAATTTTTTCAGCAAAACATTATTTTTAATTAAAAACGTAGTGCAATTTTAAAAATTATTCTAACTGTTTTTATTTACAACAAATAACTGGTATACTTTAAGAATATATTTTATCTGTTTAAAATCTTGGTTTCACAATTTTCAGTACAACTAGTGTACCAAAACTAACATACAACAAAAGCAGAGACTTAAAGCTTGAAAATATTCTCATTCACAACGAATTCGTATTCGAACTCCGGCGTATGTGGCTACTCAAGTACTTGATTCTGGTTATGACGCTTTTAAAGCTGATGTTTGGAGTTTGTGAGTCTGCAAAAATTCAATACGACCGTATAAGATCTATTTCAAATTTTTTAATCGTTTAATCAGTTTATAAAAAAAGATTTGTACTTGAGGTTTTGTAAATATACTTAAGTTTATTTATGTTTATTTTTAAAATCTAGATCATAAAGCGTTAATGCGAAAATTAATTTACTTTTGTATCGTGAAGTAGTTTAAATAGACAATGTAAGTTTTGTGTTAACTTATTACATAACTCTTTGATATCGAAACTTAAAAGTTCTTATTTATAAAATAATATAACAGAGGTATATTTTTGTACTATTTCTTGTCCGTAGGGCATCTTTTTAAAGGTGATAACTTCAAAGCAGTGATTCAAAGTCATAAAGAATTTTCATTTTTTTTTTAATTTAAAATTTAGTACAATTGATAGAAAATAAGGATGATAGCAACTTGTTCGATGCTGTTATAATGAACCAAAGCAAAGATCATTCACAAAAAATTAACAAATCAGAAGTCTGCAAAATTAGAAAACAAAACGATAGAGACTGGAACAGACACCAGCACTTATGTAGACACTTTGCTAGAAAACATTGCTGACAGTTCTAAAGTTGCTTGTTTAAACTTTTTTTTTTTAAAGAAGAAAACAAAAGTTTTAATAAAGAAATGTGCTTGAAAAGGTGTTGTGCCGAGTTTTGTGATAGCATATGAAGTATCTTGAGCGCAGCGTGAAGGTTGTAAACATACTTAAAATAGTTTTTATTGTTTAAAAAAAGCTATAATACTTTTGTGTTTATTATTTAATAAACTATTAATATTGAAGCATTTATTAAATTGTTCATATTTTTTATTTTATATAACTTTATTGTTCATATATTATTTATTTAAAATAATAGAACTAGTATTTTATTATTTAAAGACATATAAGTTATGCTGTAGAAATTTTTATAGTTTCAGTTAAATATTAGAAGAAAAAACAAACTTAATACCTTAATCTTAGCAAATTTTGTTTAGTAATTTTAGTATGTAGAAAGTACCCTCTTTGAAAATATACTGAGCTAAACTTTGACTGTTACAATTTGTTATAAGTGACCGATAGAATCAATAAAATATTATCAAAACAAATTTGGTAATTTTGTATTAAAATATGCTGTTTAAATTTTCTGATGTGTATAGTTTTACAATTTCCCAAGCAATCAAGATTAAAATTAAAAGTATTAGTATAATTTAACAGATCCTTTTTTTTAATCTAATGTTATCATTTTAATAATAATTTTTTCGTTTTATTATATGAGTTTAAACATAATTACCTTTTTATAGACAAACTTTAATAAAAGTATTTGATATAGTTTTGTTTAACTTTATAAGTTTTGAATTTATATAGCAACAGAAATCATGTATTGATTTTTAGCTAACGGTAATAAAACAGTTTTGGATAAATTAAAAGATAGATTACGTTTTTTTAAACTTCATTTTGTAAACAAGTTCAATCTTCACAGGTTTAATGTAGATAAATAAGTACTTATTATGTACTAAAGAGGTGATTAAGTATTAAAATTTTTATTATATATGCATAAAGCTTCATCCTCTAGAAGTGCTCCTAGCAGTAGTGGAGGAGTTTTTGATAAAATATCTGATATGATTCCTGAAATGCCAGCGACAATGAAGGCCATGACAGCGATGATTGGAGCAATTGAAGCTCATCATGCAATATTTATTAATCTTACAGCAATCAATTCATCAACACCTTTTCTATAATCTCTACGATTTTAAGATTATTTTAAAATTGAAGCCACTATTTTAGAGTTTGTCATTTTATAGTCCCATATTACAAAAAAGCTTTTTATCCTAAGATATTTGCAGTTAGATGATGTAATATTTTGTTAATATTTAGTAATATATTTTAAGTTGAAAAATAATATATTATAAACTATTTTAAACTAATAGCTTAAAGAAATTAGATTACAAGTCTTCATATTTTTAGAAAATAATTAAATTAGACAGGATTAATATTTTTTACACAAAAGTGGTAATTTTTTAAAAACATAAATTTTAAACTTTTTGTTTTAGTTTGCAATATATTTAGCTATTTTAAACTTAATTTTTAGCGAGAAAACTAAACAACAGTTGTTTTTCATAGTATAGTTATAATAGTTCAAAAGAAGTATAATTTATTTTGTTGATTTTTTTCTCAGAATAAATAACTGCGTACTAAGACTTACTTAAAATGAAATTTGAAATATAAATATAATTTGTAATTTTAATTTATTTTTCAATTTTGTATATTAAGAGCTTTAAAATTATCTTAGGATATTTTGAATTAAGGTTTCCCTAATAAGTAACTAACTAAGTCTTTAGCATATTGTTTTTTCCTAGTTAAAATTATTTGTTTGCAATCACACTTTATTGAAAAAGTTATATTTAGTATGCGGCTGTATTTATCATTTTGTGTTAAAATTTTGTTTTTATTCATCGCACCAATTTTTTATTTTACAAATATATTTTGCATTATTAGTTCTAAAAAAACTATACTAAGCGGGCAATTAAAAAAGCACTATTTAAGAACTTTTTTTTTATCCGTAAGCAAGTTATATTCTTTATTAATTTGAAAGCTTTTAAAAAAGTTAAGTAAGCAAATAAGCAAAAGTTTTTAAACGATTTTTTATACTGCTAACATAACTAAAATCGAAACTCTTATCAATATTAAAAAGTAAAGCTTTATTAATTAGTTTAATGATTATTAACTTTTTCTGTAGTAAGTTAATCTCTTAAATTATCAGTCAATAAGCATGTTCTAGTTTAAAGAAATGCAGTTAACTTTGTAGTTAAAAAAATTATAGCTGTTAGTTCCTTTTTATTCGGGTTTTAGAACAAATAATGTTCTACCATTTGCGACTTAAAGTAACTACATTTTCCATTTTAATACATTTATATACACACTTTAAACTTTTCAAATCGTATCTTAAAGTTTTTATTAAATAAAATGTAAACAGTTTTGATGATTGTTAAAGTTTTCAGTTTAAAGTAGTTAATTATACAGGGTTATAAAAAACAAGCTTTTCAAACAAAAGTTATAACGAAAATCAGCTAATATAATGGTAATAGAGCTATCACTCCATTTGCGGATACTTATGTGTTTAATTTCAGTTTTCTTTACGATGAGAATCAAATCAAAACTATAAAGCTTACCTTGAGCACACCCATTATAATTTATTTAACAACTTTGAATTATCAGTGTTTGAGTTTTGATAAGGTATACATGGCAAAGCAATAGAAAATAGCACTACGTTTGTCTTTTTCTTTGTGATCACCAACTCTTTAAAACATTTGACGAAATATCTCTTCAATGTAGGAGATACTCAGATACAGAGTAAGTATACTTATATACTATGTAATTGTTGCATGAATATTTCTGAGTTTGTGTTTTTAATACTAAAAATATATACCAGAACTTGTTTTTTTTTTGTTTTGATCGTAGATTCAGTGAGATACATAGAGAGAAAACCATACATTTTACTTTAGATCTAATATAAATTTTAATATTTCTTAATCTACTTAAAATAGGCTTAAAACGGAAAAAGTATATTAGTTAAAAACGTAATACTTTACTAATGTTCAATAATATAAGCCACAACTTAGTATAAACAAACTATAAATACGAACTGTTTTTGAACAAAAGTATCTGTTTTTGTTATTGGCTGTAGTATTTTTTTCGAATTCAAAATGAAATTTTAAAAGAGACATTTCTAAATAATAAACTGTTGAAAATTTTGTTACAACTTATATTTATAAACCATACCGGACTAGCTTGGTTTGAAATTTATTATAACATATAAGTATCATATTGTTTTTGTAAACTTATTTACACTTGCTTAATTATTTTAGTTTTTTAATAGCTCGGTTTAAATTTTCTTAGCAAAAATAAAAATACCTAATTTTACTTTTATTTTAGATTAAAACAGTTTTATGCAATTCAATTAACTTGCTGTTTGATAAATACTAAATATACTGTCTATTTGCGTTTAAGATTAATATTGCAAAGACTGTTTAGAATTCTGGAAAATCTAAAATGTTAAAATGATATTAACTAGAGTATTTCAAAATTGAGAAAATTAAACATTTTGCTGTGTTTCATTGCAAAACAACCACTACAAAAATATGTATTGCGGTTATATTTAAAACTTTTTAGAATTATTAAGAAAACTCCAAGCTTTATACAATACATAATACCTGCTAGTAGTTTTTAATAACACTAACAACTAATTAATGTTATATAAAGTGATCCTAAAAAAATTTTTTTGTTAGTTGTGAAGTTAGTATACAATGTTACTTTGCCTTAAGTTTGTGCTACTTTATTTGGAGCTGTGAATATGTTTGATGATAAAAACATTTTATTTATTTATTCCAAGTTGACTAGGTTCAATTTAATTTAAATGCTAAATCACTCGTGTAGTAAAACAAAATTTATTGCAAGAATCTGAACAATAAATACCAAACTAAGCTTTATTTTGAGAAAAAGTTTTAATCAAAATGTTATAAGAACAAGTTTGTAGAGACCTTAAATGAGAAGGCATATTAATTTTATTTAATTAGTAAATCATCTGCATGAAGATTTAAAATATACTAAATACAAAATTTTATAGGAGCTGTTAAACAATTTAAAAAGGAGTTTATATTTTGTGGATAAATTACAGCAAAAGCTCTGGAAAAGTTTTTACATATTGAAAATTGTAAGTTTTATAAAATTAACGTTATATCTAACTTTACACACAAATAAAAGGCTTAAGAACGTTTACAATCTTCACACTGCGTCCAAGACACTTCATATTCTATCACATAACTCGGCACAACATCTTTTGGGTCGCACACGCAGTATTCGTCTACCTTATCCTTCAAAGCTTTATTTGTGCTTGCCCCGGTAGCTCGGTCTTCGATTGGTCCTACATTAATGACTCTATTCTTGCTATCAAATTTAAAATTTCGATCACCCGGTGAATAACGCTCCTTAAAGCGCTTGAAACAAGATGCAGCTTCTTTCGTTTGATCTCTTTTGTCGACTATTTGGTCCTTTAGGTCGTATGTTAGCATGTCTGATGGTTGAACTGCTATCGCGCACACCAGTATTTTCACTTTGTGCAGGCCGTCCGGTTTTATTTCAAAATCTTGTACCATGTCGTGACTGAAGCAGAACCTCAGAGCGTAAGCGCTGCTTGGAGTCAGGTACACTGCTTCTCCGAACCTTCTTCCGTGGCTAGCCATGGCGGGAACACGAAAACAGTTTCTAAATATTCCTCTGATTGACTCACCGTGCGTACCATGAAACATCATCAGATTCGGGTTGGCCGGATTGGAAGTTTCTTCTTTTATGTTTCATTCCTACATGACTTTGATGATTCTGCCTACCTAAAGTATTAATCATACAGTTAGTGCAAAGCATTAAGTTTAATATTATATCACATAAAGTTTAACTTAAGATTTTAAAAAAAGTTTATAATGTTTTAGAAATAATTTTATATCTAAAAAAACATATTTTTTAAATTCTATATACAAAAACTTAAATACAAAAATATTCTACCTTGTTTTAAAAATTAAAACCTATCTAGTTAAGTTTACAATCTTCACACTGCGTCCAAGACACTTCATATTCTATCACATAACTCGGCACAACATCTTTTGGGTCGCACACGCAGTATTCGTCTACCTTATCCTTCAAAGCTTTATTCGTGCTTGCCCCGGTAGCTCGGTCTTCGATTGGTCCTACATTAGTGACTCTATTCTTGCTATCGAATTTAAAATTTCGATCACCCGGTGAATAACGCTCCTTAAAGCGCTTGAAACAAGATGCAGCTTCTTTCGTTTGATCTCTTTTGTCGACTTTTTGGTCCTTTAGGTCGTATGTTAGCATGTCTGATGGTTGAACTGCTATCGCGCACACCAGTATTTTCACTTTGTGCAGGCCGTCCGGTTTTATTTCAAAATCTTGTACCATGTCGTGACTGAAGCAGAACCTCAGAGCGTAAGCGCTGCTTGGAGTCAGGTACACTGCTTCTCCGAACCTTCTTCCGTGGCTAGCGGTGGCGGGAACACGAAAACCGTTTCTAAATATTCCTCTGATTGACTCACCGTGCGTACCATGAAACATCATCAGATTCGGGTTGGCCGGATTGGAAGTTTCTTCTTTTATGTTTCATTCCTACATGACTTTGATGATTCTGCCTACCTAAAGTATTAATCATACAGTTAGTGCAAAGCATTAAGTTTAATATTATATCACATAAAGTTTAACTTGAGATTTTAAAAAAAGTTTATAATGTTTTAGAAATAATTTTATATCTAAAAAAACATATTTTTTAAATTCTATATACAAAAACTTAAATACAAAAATATTCTACTTTGTTTTAAAATTTAAAACCTATCTAGTTAAGTTTACAATCTTCACACTGCGTCCAAGACACTTCATATTCTATCACATAACTCGGCACAACATCTTTTGGGTCGCACACGCAGTATTCGTCTACCTTATCCTTCAAAGCTTTATTCGTGCTTGCCCCGGTAGCTCGGTCTTCGATTGGTCCTACATTAGTGACTCTATTCTTGCTATCGAATTTAAAATTTCGATCACCCGGTGAATAACGCTCCTTAAAGCGCTTGAAACAAGATGCAGCTTCTTTCGTTTGATCTCTTTTGTCGACTTTTTGGTCCTTTAGGTCGTATGTTAGCATGTCTGATGGTTGAACTGCTATCGCGCACACCAGTATTTTCACCTTGTGCAGGCCGTCCGGTTTTATTTCAAAATCTTGTACCATGTCGTGACTGAAGCAGAACCTCAGAGCGTAAGCGCTGCTTTGGTATATCAGAATATTTTATTAACGATTTAGAATATGTTTTTAGAATAACGTTTAAAAAAGAAATATTTTATAAACAAAAATATTATAAATTTTTTTATAAATTAGAACACCAGTTTAAGAACATTTAGAATGTTCACACAGATCCCAAGACACTTCATATTCTATAACATATTGGGGAACAGCATCTTTAGAGTTGTAAATACAATATTCTTCTACTAAATTACTTAGCCTCGAGTCAACTGTTTCAGTTGGTTCTCTTACCTTAATAGGCCCTAAGTTTATAATCTTATCGTTACTATCATACTTAAAATTTTCCTCTCCTATGTAATACGTTCCTTTAAATCTTTGTAGTTTGTCTGCATATGCTGAAACTGAAAAAAATTTAATTCTAATCTTTCCGCTTGCTTCTTGGGCAAAAATTTTTTTTTGCTGTTGAGTGAGAGCAAAGCGGCATGCATAGGTACTTGATGGTGTTAGGTAAACCGCAGAGCCAAATTTTGCTCCGTGTATAGGTTCTTCAAGAATGCTGAAACCATTATTTAGTATTCCATTAATTGAAGCACCTTTTGATCCGTGGTATAGCATTAACTGAGGGTTTTTAGTATTAATTTTTTCGTTTTCAACTATTAAAGCTGGCAAATTTTTACTATTAATTGTGGGTATTGTAACTCCAACAGCATTTGAAGCATATCTGTCGGAGTTATTAGCCTCTTCGAATGAATCAATGACGCCTTGGCTTATCATCTCTTTGAGAGACTGATTAGGCGTTGATTCAAAACTGTTATCAGGGATTACCCCTTTTAAGTATAGTTCGGGGTTAAGAGTAACTTTTTCTTCTGAGTTGAATATAACTCTTTTTATATTAACTACTTGAAAACTGATTTCTTTTCCTGGGAAATTAAAAAATAAATCATTTTTACTGGTTCCTTTTATAGCTTCTTTTAGCAGGTCGTGATCCGGATCGGTTTTTAAGAGGGCTTTTGTTCTATAATTGTTCATAACTTTCACTTACTTAAAAACTGTTAACCTTAAAACTGTAAAAATTACATAGTTAAAGCTGATTTGTAGTTTAAGTTAAGAATTTACTAAAAGGTATCTACATTAAAATTAACAAATTATCATTGAAGTTTAATCTAGTAAGTACCAAGAAACATCTAATTAAGTAAGTTATTAAGTATTTAGTTTATAGTCATCTAAAGCTTTATTTGTGCTTGCCCCGGTAGCTCGGTCTTTGATTGGTCCTACATTAATGACTCTATTCTTGCTATCAAATTTAAAATTTCGATCACCCGGTGAATAACGCTCCTTAAAGCGCTTGAAACAAGATGCAGCTTCTTTCGTTTGATCTCTTTTGTCGACTATTTGGTCCTTTAGGTCGTATGTTAGCATGTCTGATGGTTGAACTGCTATCGCGCACACCAGTATTTTCACTTTGTGCAGGCCGTCCGGTTTTATTTCAAAATCTTGTACCATGTCGTGACTGAAGCAGAACCTCAGAGCGTAAGCGCTGCTTGGAGTCAGGTACACTGCTTCTCCGAACCTTCTTCCGTGGCTAGCCGTGGCGGGAACGCGAAAACCATTTCTAAATATTCCTCTGATTGACTCACCGTGCGTACCATGAAACATCATCAGATTCGGGTTGGCCGGATTAGAAGTTTCTTCTTTGATGTTTGATCGCGACTTGACTCTACTGATGCTGGTTACTTCAAATTTGACATTTTTCTTGTTGAAATGGTAGAAGACTTCACTCTTGCAGGTTCCGTCGGCAGCCTTATGTAGCAGCTTGTAATCCAATTCGTGTTCTTGGAGTTTGATTGTATCGTATTTACACATTACATAAAACGTTTAAAATTACTAAACATTAAAACTGCAAAGAAAACAGAATAGTTTTTTTTGTTTAAGTTATCACTATAACACGTTTAAATGTAATAAGTATTTATTCTATTTCATATAAGTAAAGTAATGAAGTTTATTTTTCCAAATAAGTTTATTATGTATTTTGTCTGTAGTTGTAATGTGATACTTAAAATTTCATCAACATTATTAAACTTACCTAAAAAACCATATCAAGAAGCTTATTTTTTTTTTAAAGTACTAGGGTGAAAAAGATAGAAAAATAGCTTTTAGTTTAGAAATAGAATTATAACTTTAGATGGTAAAAATTTTTGTTTTTCACTTACTGCTAACTAGCCTGAGTTAGTAGTTTATAAATATAACCTGTTTCTACAACAGTTCAACATTGTCTAAAAATATATCGGGACGGATTCTAATCCCAGGTTTGTATCAAAACTCACTATTCACACGATAGTTGTGATTAGTAAAAACAGGGCTTAAGTAGTAAAAGCAGGGCTTAAAAACAGAACTAAGTAGTAAACGTTTTAATAAACTTTAAATAAACCACTAACAGACTAAAAGAACTAAAAGAAATACCAAAACAAATAAAATAATTCTATTTTTTTTCTGATTAATGAATTTTTTATAAATCATTAAGTTAATTTAAACACAATCGATGAAATAATTGATTATTATATAATTATGATAAAGTCTTAAATCTTAACTATTTTTTTATTTTTTTAATAATTTTTTATAGTTAGTTTAATTTTATAAAATGAAAATAAAATTTAAATGTTAAATCGCACAATCAGTTATTAAGGACTACTAAAAAAAGTTTTTAAGTTGGAGTCGTCTAAATAATTTTAAATCAACGATAATTGTTCTATAACAAACTTTATAACTTAAAGTTAATTTTTTACCAAAAAAGTATTTGACGTTAACAAATTTGACCAATCATTTAGTAATTATATAGATGTAATAAAATACTGACTCTTAACTATTTTTTAAGTTTTTTGCTTTTTTTTTTAAGATTAAGTTTAGTTTGATGATAACACAAAAAATTGTAATATTAATTGTATAATCAGTTATTCAAAATTTAAGAAAATGTTTTTAAGTTTGAAAGTGAAATTGTCTAACTAATTTCAAATCAACGATAATTGTCCTAAAGCGAACTTTATGACTTTAACCTAAGTTTTTTACCAAAAAAAGAAATTGATGTTAAAAATATTGAATTTCCGTTATACCACAAAATTTTAACATGAATATTAATATTTACTTTTAAAATTGCTATTTATCAATTATTTCAATTTTAAAAACTTTTACAATTCTACAAATTACAATTGAAAAAAACTACAGTTAAACTATTAAGCTAATTAAATAAAATTGGTAATAAATAGAGCAAAAACGTGAAAATTTCGCTTACGTTTTAAAATTTATTGAGAAAAAATACTTTTTTCTATCTTAGCCAAAACTTTATAGTTTATGAACTAACGGTATACTATCAAAACCCAGCCGCGTTCAAAATCCACCCGATCAAAATCCATCCGATTTTTTTACATTTTCTTTATTTACTAATTTATTTTATATACTTTTTGATTATGTTTATTTATTTTTCACTATCACTATTATCCCTAACCCTTACCTTTATTACGGTAAGCGGTTCTCAAATTTAGCTGGGTGAATTTTGAACGTGTCCCGGACTAACAAGTTTAAGCCTAGTACACTTAGGCATATAAAAGACAAGCTATGCTAATTAATTAAAATGATTAGTTTAGCTTGAAAATCTACAAGTTTTCAGTATGTTTTCAAAGACTTTGTAAAAATTTATTTATAGTTTGTGTAAAAATAAAAAAATATTTTATTAACACTTAACAATTATTTTTTTTACATTTTACTTTATATTTTCTACTGAAAAAACTAAAAATAATTGTATGAATAACAATAAAAGACATCCCTCTAAAATCAGCCTTTTTAGACATAATAGTATTTGTATTTATAGGTAGCATAAAACTTGAATACATAGTTTGCAGCATGATATAAAGTAAAGCATTTAATTTTTTTAGAGTCTTAACCAGCTTTTCTTTCGAAATTTTGACATCTATATCAATGGTTAACAAACGATTTACATTGAAAAAGGTATAAGTTTTGTTCAAAAGCTAGTTTTTTGTAAAAATAGATGAACAATCATCTATTCAGGAGCACCTCATCAACAACCCTAGTTGTGCTGAGAACTACCTGGATAGTAGGTTCAAAATTCTATCCAGTGCGAGAAACACTTACCATCTCTCAGTTCTAGAATCTTTGTTCATTAGTACTCGCGAGCCGAAAATTTGCAAACAAAGAGATTTTTTATATTTAAAATTTTATAAATAGCGTTTTTTAGTATTGTTGCTGTCGTTTTTTGCAATGTGCTTTTACTTAATTTAGTTTTAATTAAACTTCTACTATCTTAAATGTTTTTGTTTTAAAAATTATGTCTCATAAATAACTTCAAATCAGCAAAGTTTAACTTGAATTTAAACTTTTCAAACAGACTTTTATACTTGATGACGTAACTACCTTTAGCTAGACATTTTAAAATCATTGTATATAACTAAATTTACACTATGTTATTATCAATTTTTAGCAAGATTATTCTGATGACGCACTAAATGTAATTAATAAATAAACCTATTTAAAATGAGTAACTTACTTAAACTTTATTTATTTAAACAAAGGCAAAGACGTTTAACCCAACATGGGTCTTCAAGCCTGAAAAATAAAAAATAAGACGGAGATATAACCGTACAGAATTGAAAATTTCTAAGGGCAATTTTCTCAAAAGTTTAAAAATTCTCTGAAAATCTGTCTCCTCCTTCATTTTTACAGCAATTTAATTCAAAATTTTAGGAAATGTTCTTATCAATATTACAAACAACTTGTAGGAATCGGATTGAAAAAAAAATTGTTTATTTTTTATTAAAAACGTTATTTGAAAAAATTTAAAAATATGTTTCATACAAATTGTTGAAAGTTTATCAACAATTACTCTGAAATCTTTTAATTCAAATGCTTAAAAACTAGATGAGAAGATAGATTTTTAGTGAAATAGTCTATTTTTGCTCTTTTAGTTTGCGTACTGAATGCTCCGACTTTGATCGCTTATATCTCTAAAAATACTTTGAATTTAACAAGCAGTAAAATGAAACAAAAAGCTTATCTGATTATGTAAAAAGTAAGACAATATTTGAAAATACTGTTTTTCTCCCCTATGCCCTTAAATTAGTTTATTGGAGTATTTATAAAATATTTGATAAATTGTTTAACTTTATCAGTCTATTAAACAATTCGCTTTTGTTTAACATAAAAATGAAACAAGATTGAAATGTGACCATTAAAAATATGAATTATATTTTATCAATTAAAACAATAGGGGTGGGGGTTCCACCTACGGTTTATCATATTTTAAGAGTTTTATCTTAAATATCAGAAGTTTTTAATAGCTTAAGAAAATTCAAAGTCACTTTTAAAATATGAGCGATCAAAGTTAGTGAACTCAAAAGGCTCTAATAGAATTCATACCATACCTTATAAAACTTTAAATTAAGGAAAAAAATGTAGTATATACTCAAATTTAAGAAAAAAAACATAACAAAAACCAAAAACAAAACAAGTTTAAAAAAGTAAAAGTAATTTATATTAATAAAATAAAGATTTTTTTTCTGGAATAAAATATGTGTTGTAGTTTATAATTGAAGTTTGCATATTATATCAAAAAATTATTTTTTGTTAAATGATGACCATAAAAAAGCTTGCTTTACAAGTTTAAAATTGAAAACAAGAAATTTTATTAAACTTAAAAGTTATTAATTAAGTAAAAAGGAAAACTTTCTATAAAATTCATTAACAAGCATAGTATTTTCAAATAAATAAAAATTTGATTTAAACAAAAGTTTTTTTTTTGTTTCTAGTATATGTTAAAATAAAACTTACAAAAAAAATAAAATCAAATATTTTTTTTATTTTATCTTATATGTGCATTTGTTTATAAAACTAAAACATTTTTTGATCTTAAAAAACAAATTAATTTATATATTTACAACAGAAAAATTTGTTAAGTATTTTATGAAATTTTACTTAACAACTACTTAACTTTTAAAAGAGAACACTTAAATTAAAATCTTTAAACTAGTTCATTTCTTAAATAAAAATAACAAAGTAGATATGTTTATTTAAAAATAAGACATATATTTAAAAAATCCAATATTTACGTTAAAAAAAATAATTCAGTAACCAATTCAGTACCAAAAAAATAAAACATAAATAAACAAAGTTATGAACCTTAAATTATTTTTGATGCTAAACCACATGATAGCAAAAATGAATCAATCATTCATCATTGTAATACACTTTTTTAGAAAGTTACCTATTATATCATTATTAATATATGAGTAATATAATTAAACTTTTGATCATTGGTATGTGTCATCCATCTACAATTACTAATTGGGCCTGCTCCAAAGCTCATTATCTTTCTTCAGTAAGTTTTATTTTAGTTGTTTCGTTGCCTCGAGGAGAAGTGACCATTAGAGTTGGTCAAGGATCTGTTTATATAGGCTCCCGGGCCAATTGAGATGGCAAAATGCTGTCTGTACTCTGCATTCCATGAGTTGCTCTGGTGTTATAGTCATGTCCATTTGCATAATACTATGATTAATTTTTATAAATCTGTAAAATATATAAGTGTAAAATACTGTGCCTTTATATTATTAAAGTTTTTTTTTTTTGAAAAATATCAGCTGTCATGGTTTCGTTTAAATTAATATAAATCAATTCAAGAAATAAGACTTTGTCTAATTTTTCTAACAGTTACCTCTTATTAAACTTAAAAATCAGCTAAAAATCCCATGTCATTCTGTAAATTATTGCTTGGTTAAAATTTAAAAACTAAAAACCACAAAGTGTGGGAAAATCATAAAGCCCAAATCCCCAAGTAATTTTTTACTGACACATAAAGTAAATAATTACAAGCAATCTTATTATTCTAATAACTCCCACTAATTTTGAAGTTGATGCAATTTGAAGCTTTTGTAAATCAACTGTTGAATAACATAATAATCTTTTCTTTAAATAAATAATATCTATTTACTCAGTTTAAACAATATATGATATGTAATACATACTATGTACTACAAAGTAAATTTGTTGAACAAAGCTCAACTAAAATTAAAATCATTATTTGAAAAAAAAGAAGTTATACTGTTATAATAGGCTGGATATTAAAATTAGTAAAGATTTATAAAATATAACTGTGTAACTTATATTTTAAATAAAAACATTTACGAATGAAAAATAAAAAATAATATTGAAAAATAAACCTCTTTCATGATAAAAGGACTATTGGCAAACTTAAAATTCAAATGAAACTCTTTTATAACATACATACAACAGAGTAGTAAAAATAAACTGTTGTTATCTAATAACAAAACAACACATAAGCATTTCAGTATTAATTTTTGGCTAGTAAAAGAGGGATCCTATTAAATAATTAAATGAATTCTCTGACTTGTGCATTGCAGCATTAAATACCAGTGATTAAGAGATATACAACAATTGCAATACCTGTTTTTCCTTACTATAAACTAACCAGAATACTTTACTAAATATATACGAACTTAAAAAAATGTTTCAAAACATATTCCTAAATTCTATTTTTTCTTTTAGAAGCAGTTTTAAAATTTTTAGCCTGTTGGTGAAGGAGTCTTATTGACTTTGAATTCAGCATTGCAAGATCCAAACCCAATAGTCAACAAATATACATAATATTAAATAAAAAATGCATTTATTTACAACAGCACATTTAAACAAAAACAAACTGATAAGAAAGAAAAAAAATGTGAACGCTCACAACTATTGTCAATGGGTTGGTGTGGAAAAAGAACTTTCGGTCATGAGTCTCACACCACACATTTTATAACTTTTTTTGAGCAGTAATAAATAAAACAATAAAAAAGAAACTTAAAATCAACAAAAAATCAATAAATATATTTTTTTAAATTTAATTATTTAAATTAACTCAAAACGAAATTATGTTTAAAAGAAAAAATTGGTGTGCACTCTTTTTTATACTCATTTCTGTCAATATTGATTATGGAAACCATAGTCTACCATGAGCACAACACCGTCTCCTTCCCTTAGATTTTAATTTTTATGATCATGTACGTTCACATTTTTCTTGTTGCTCTTTTTACAATAACAACCACGAAAAATACAATAGAAAGTTCCATAATAACATAGAAAGTGAGAAGTCGTAGAAATGTATTAAAAAAAAACATGTCTCATATTTAAGAATAAATATAAAAATAAAAACGTGTACAAAACAAAAACTGTAAATCATACTATACTGTAGAATTATCTGTATACTTTCTTAGTATGTGCTTAAATTTATTTAAAAAAATAAAATAAATAAATAATATTAAGTAATTTAAATATATGTTATTGCTCAATAATGATTGCTAATTCTCATAACTGTAATTATTGTAAAAACTTAAGGCAATGTTAATATCTATTGTACAGTATTATTTGATACCGTAATTATTATTTTTTTATTGTGATTTTTTTTAACTATATAAAAATGAAAAAATTCTCTTGATCCATTATTAAGTTTACTATATAAGTTAATAAGTTATATTTTACTTTTAAACTTGTTTTTACTTAAAGTTTATTAGATATTGGTTAATTTTTCTTCAAAATATATTGTACGTTAAAAAGTATGATCTCTTCACAGGTAGATAATAACATTGCCTTAAGTTTTTACAACAATTACAGTTTTGAGAATTAGCAATCATTCCTGAGCAATAACATATATTTAAAGTACTTTGTATTTTGTATTTTTTTTTTAATTAATTTAAGAACATACTAAGAAAGTATACAGATAATTCTACAGTATAGTATGATTTACAGTTTTTGTTTTGTACTCGTGTTTATTTCTATTTTTATTTTTAAATATGAGACATGTTTTTTTTTGATACATTTCTACGACTTCTCACTTTCTATGTTATTATGGCACTTTATAATGTATTTTTCGTGGTTGTTCTTGTAAAAAGAGCAACAAGAAAAATGTGAACGTACATGATCGTAAAAATTTAAATCTAAGGGAAGGAGACGGTGTTGTGCTGTTGAGTTTTCCATACTTAAATGAAAAAATTTTTGACAACTATCTCGTTTACTTTTAATTTCAAATTCATGTTTTCAACTTTTTAGCAATACTTATAGAACTTTTACATATTATAACCACTGTGATATATTTTTAATACTGGTTATGTTTATGGTCTTAAACATGTAGTCTCCAAGAACTTAGCTAAACTACGTGTCTTACTTAATATTAGCTTACAGTACTAAACTTACAAATATTGGTCGTACAAAAAGTAACTTAATACTAAGTTATAATACAATTGACCCTAAGAGTCGATGTACTTTATTATCAATTTATTAATTACAACAAGTCTGAAAGAAAACATTGACTGTTTAAATCACTACGCAAGTAAAAACTATCAAAAGCAATAACAATAGTAAAAACTATAAATACTAAGAGTTTAGACGAACTTATTAGATATTTCTTGTTTCAAAACTAGATGCTCGTTATTCTTAAACTTGTAGTTTCTAACTAGATGTTAAGCTTAACTTGATGATTCATAGATCATGCAAACTTCATCGTAATTTAAGATGGCATACGGAACGCAGCACAATTTAACTAACACGTATTTGAAAGACAACGCCGATATATGCGCATTGGAATGAAATTAACTCCTTCGAATAAACAATGTTGTGTTGGGAATTGGGAAAATTGTTTTGAGAAAGCTTAATGTTGTTTTTATTGTTACAAAAAAAAATCCATATTAATTCACACGCTTTAAAGTTATAAAATGAAATGTTTATTTCATTACAATATTCCTCAACAGTTTTTTTACTAACACAGATTTGTTCTGCTATTTATTTATTCAGGAAAGTAGAGTGCTAACGTATTGATATATATTTGAATAAGTTTAACAAACTTGTCAAAAGAGTCTTTAAAATTATCAGTAAAAAGTGCAACAATTTAAGTTTAACGTTTTATAAAAAGATTTAATTTTGAAACTTACCTTAAAAATATATTAAGTCTTCTCTAGTTAGAAATATTTAAGGTTGTAAACTAAATGAGATTTTATAACTAGTGTCACACAAAAGAGGATAAACATATTTCGATACAATTTTTTAAGGCTAAAACTACAAATAATGATACTGCAATTTTTGTTGATAAAATTGTTAATTACTCGAACAAAAGCTTTTGTTAAAATATACAGAAGTATTCTATTCTTTTTTTTTGCTAGCCAATAGATTCGGTGCAGTGTGAAATAAAAGTTCACTAGTATATGAAAACAGTTTTCTTTGTTTCATATATATTTTTTTATCGTTATTGCCGTTTCTTATTTTTTATTTCAAGTATATTGGCCTGTATTTTAACCTGAAAGACAAGCTAAGTTGATCAGTTTTCTTCAGCAATCTTCGTTGATAGCGAATTAAAGTAAAAATGAAAAGTAATTTTAGAAGAAAGGCGCATTTAAGTGTTGAATAAGATTAAGGAATGTTTCTAATTCCTTTATCTTAAAAAAGCTGCGTTTAGTTATCTAATTTGGTCAAACTGTTTACATCGACTTTGAGACTTTCAAAGTTATTTATTTCTTTAATCATCTACAGTGTAAAGCATACGTTCACGTCTTCTAAAATTATAAACATTATTTTTTAAATAACTCACTGGCTTATAGTGAGCTTTATAACAAATCTAAATTTGTTTTAACTTTTATTTCTATTATAGTTAAATATTCATAAAAGCATAGATATATTTCTTTATACTCTGTTTAGTTAAGCATGTTTTCAGTACATAAATGATGTTTTTATTTACAATTTAATATTCGTAGTACTAATCTTTTTAGTTTGTTTTAATTATATTAAACATCATATTTTACATTTTGTAAAAGCCTGCTGACTGTAAGTATGTTTATTTGCTAAAGTTCAAAATCCAATAAATTATTAAGTAGCTTAAATTTTTTAACTTTAGCATGAGCTAACCTGGTAACACTATAATTTTCCTAAATTTATTGTTTAAAACTATGATTTTTGTTTTGTTTGTTTTTTATTTTTAAATGCCAGTTTTAATTCAAGTTTAGCCTGTTGTCTTCTTTCATGTTTATATAAAAAAAAATTACAGTTTTTTTTTGAACTGATGACCTCCTTTGATATAGGTCAAATGAGTGAAAATATTTATTTTGTTTATAAAGTTTTAAACTTGAATTTGCCATAATTTGGCAAATTTAAGACATATTTTTCCAAATTAGCAATACTTTTCAAATAATAATATTGATAGTACTTTTTGTCACAATAAATAATAATTATAGCATCTACATTTGAATTTATTTTGTAATTCCAAAATGTACCCTTTTAAAAATTATAGAACAAGTCAGTGTTGCACTCACCGTATTTTTAAACGGATAAACATTTTGTGTTATTGACTGTTTTGCAAATGTCATATTTGTTAAAACAAAGTATTTCTAAATATCAATTCTAAAAGGTACACGTTTAGAGTACGAATACGAAAAGTACGACTCACGGGCTAGATTCACTCTTCAAACGTTTACAGAATTAAAAGTGTAAGCCAACCCGCTAAAGGTAAACATTTTAGAATCTAAACCAATTTTTTGAAACTTATCCTAGAAGTTTCGAGAATGGAATAAAATAGCAAAAAAAAACTTAAGTACGATATATTGGAGATTTCTAACTAATACTAAATAAAGTAATAAAGTTTAGTCACATAAAATTAATATTTTGTAGAAATGAATCTATAAATAAGTAATTTTTTTGAATTACATGAAATTAAAGTGTTCCGGTCCGCCAAGAACTAAATCTTTCTCCTTCTTTCCGCCGACTAAAAACGTTTTCTACCCCTAGTTCAGAAGATAAGGTTTTATAAAAATAAAGACATGTAGAATAAACGAAAGTTTAATTTAGAGTTATACTTAAAATGTTAAAGGTAAGTTATTTGAGGTATTAGGTATAAACTATTAGGTATTTAGTTAAAGTTAGACATTATAAATTAAGTTGTGAAGATACTTTCTTAAGTTTCACTGATTTTTTTAGAATAACATTTTTCAAGCGATTAAATTACTTTAATCGCATTTATAAGTTGAAGTAACCATACGGTTCTTAAATCTAGTACCTAAACTTATTTGGTTAATAATTTTTTTTTTCAAAAATTTTAATAAGTTAAAGTATAACGCAAGCTTATGACTAAAAATATAAAAAATGATCAAAATTGTATCTTCTCATAGATTTTTAATTTTTTTTTATTTTTAACAAAACTAGTTTTGTTAATATAAACGATATTTAGAAAAACAAAAATTATTCAAAGAATTGGATTTCTTAATATCAATAAAAAGTCAGAAAACTTTTGAAAAAGGTTAATTTTTTTTTTTGATTCCTTTATGAACCTATTAAACTCTGTAACTTTAATCTATTACAACTTAAACTATATTTTTATCAAAAATTTGTAAAAGTCAATCGATAGTTTAGTTAAACTCTGCAAAATAATAGTTATACTTTATAAAACTACCTTGTTTTCCAGCTATAGGTTTATCTAGAGAACTAAAATATGTAATATAAAAACAACAACATCAATAAGTTTACATTTTTTGTTAAGTTAGCCTTACTTAAAAATTTATTTTCATAACTATAGTAATTGATTAGGTACATAATTGGTCAACTACTGAGTTTGACTTCATATAGTGTTTTAATTCATGACTTTTTTACATAAGTTATTAAACACACGTATTTCTCTCAACTACTAGTTCAAGTAAGAGGCTAAAAAACAAAAGAGGTTAGTAAGTCTAAGTTTAAAAAAATGTATTGTCGTGTTTTTGAAAAACTCAATCCGAATAGACTTTAGTCTGTAAAGTTATCAATGTTTACAAATATTTCTTAAATATACTAAGTTTTTAATACCTTAGAGCAGGGGTCGGCAAACTGCGGCCCGCGGGCCAAATGCGGCCCTCGAGGGGAAAGTCTGCGGACCGCGAGCACGTTATTTTTTTAAATGGAATGCGGCCCGCGAGCCTGTAATTGTGACCCGCTGAGCAAAAATATATTTTAAGAATTTGTTTTTTGTTATTTGGTTTAGTATGTTTAATCTCGTTTTATCCCCTGTATAACATTTTGAAAAAGTTAAAACAATTTACTACTTTAGCTTAAAAGTGTGAAAAAGACAGATTAGCATTCCATCAAGTTTTTTCTCAGTTTTATAACAATTTTCTTCTTACAACAGCAAGTTATTATCTGAAAAACAGTGTTAAGAGTGCTCAGTAAGTTACTTATATAATACGTATTTAACAAATAAACTACATACAAATGTTTTCCATATTGTACGAAAGTAATGAATGGTATTTAACTACGATGTCATTTTTTAACAGTTTAGATATATTTCTAAGTTTTTTATTCATTAGTCTATTTTATAGATGTTTTTTTACTTCATGTTATATTTGAGAGAGCATAAAAACAGTTAAAATTACATAGTAATAAGAAAAAAAGTTTATTTTATTTTAATTTTGACACGTTTAAATTTTTTAGAAGTTTTCTGTGCACTTAAAATAATTTCCTATGCACACCAATGTACAAAGATGCTCATACTTTAAACCACTTTTTATTAAATAACTTAGTTAGATTAAGTTTAGTATATGCAAAACTTTCTAAGATTGTGGTTTCTACATGTAATATCTAATTGTGTACAACCACGTTATAAACAATATATAAGACATAAATTAAAATAGTTTTTGTCTGGTGTATATTTTCATTTTACAAACAATATTTTTTTGCAAGTTAAGCTAATTTTTATGCCTTGCATACTGATATACACAGTTGCTGTTTTTGGAAATAGAACATTAAATACAAACTAGGTTCTTTGTATGATAAATTTATTAAGTTTCTACATTGCCAATCAAAATAGTTCAAATTCAAGTAAATAAACAACTAAACATTGCAAAACACTCAGACTTTGACTATTTGAAGACTTTAAATCTCAGGCCAATTTATTATTTTTTTTAGTTTTGGGTTGAATTGCCTTTTGTATACTAAAATATCAGGCTAGTTTTTAGTCACTCAAGCTGGCTTTTTTTTTTGCATTAAAGAGTGGCAAATTAAACTAATGATATATGTTAAGTTCGATCTACAGTGTTCGTTTTCATTATAATATATGTTAAATTTAAAATCTTACAGCTGATAAAATTTGAAATATTATTTAATTAATTGTATACACATGGAGTGAACAACCAGTATTGCTAAAAAACTTTAAACTCGGAAAAGCTTTGTATTTGACAGTTTTTGCTTTGAAAAATCTATAAAAACCTTGAGTTTGAGAATTTTTTGAAATAACAATGAATTTTAAACGTTTTATACATGTAAAGTAATGAATTGTCGTATTATTGACACATAAAATCTACCATAAAAATATTTTTTAATAAAAAGCACAACTAAAGTAACTTAACAGTATTTTTAAATATTGTTATGTTGTTTAAGTTTATTTTATACTTATAGTAGAAGCAAAAAAAAAACTTTTAAAAGCTTTATATTGGTGCATCGCACCTTTGCTTTTAAAATGTATTTGCCTATTGTTGTGCTTTGTATTAAACTAAACCTAGAAAAATTTCTAAAATGTCAAAGTTAGTAAAAACACCTCTAGTAGAACGTAGGTATTCTAGTAGAAACTAAAATTAAATGAACAGTTTTTGTTCTATCAGTACTCTTATCTTATCAGATTTATTAAAATCCTAATTTGTTTTATGCAGCTTTTAATCTTAAGACATTTGCTAAACACGTCTTCTTGTTGTCATTGAAGAAATAAACAAAAATATTTTGCTACCGCCAACACAAGATCATTAAAAAAATTTAAATTCTAAAGGGTAACTTCTTTTTAGTAGTTAATTTTGCTACTTTATAATTTGCCTTAAAAAACTTCACTAACAGTCTGTATTTACTAAAACTAATAATGTGCTTTGTTTGAACTGACTTAAGCGATTTTAAATTATTATGGTTTTCCAGAAACTCCTAACTAAAGTTTTTTAATTCTTGTAGCTCATCTTATATTTCACATTTACTAAAATTGATATAATGTTTAATAGATTTTTTCTACTTTATTAATGGCTTAATGAAATTTTAAATTTTTGTTAAAAATATTTAAAAACTTAATTGTCGATTCAAGCTGACTATAATAACTTTTTTTGCTATATTTTTAACTTACTGTTAATAAACTTTGTAATTTCTTTATTTTCTGAATTTTGTTTTAAACAGCATTGCCAAACACACAGGCTAGTTTAAAATCTTGAAAAACTCGGACTATTTTAAACCTATTAAAGATATTTTTTAACAACTCAGGTGCGTGTTAAGCATCTATTTTAAACACTTTGAATATATCCTCGAAATCTCAGAATGTTTTTATGTGTGTAGTGTAGCTCACTATTTATTATTTTTTTCTTGTCTTCTTAAATATTGTGTACTTTTTTAATGATGATATTTTAGTTAGGTATTTAACCTAGATTATCGGTTAATTTTTAACTTTAATAAATTTAAGCTGGTTTGATATAATTCAAATATTTTTTGCTTTTAAAGTGGCAACCATGAAAAAAAACTAATTAATTACTAATAATGTATTTTATTAAAGTATTTGACCATTAATTATGTTAAAGAATTTGTTTAAGCTTTTCTATAATACAAATAGGTATTAGTGTAATTTAATTAACTAACTATTGATTTTTTTAAAAACTGAAAACAATAAATTTTAGACGCAAAAAATTTTTTTCAAATGTTAATATTTTTAAAGTATGAAAAAGTGGTTCATAGTATAAAAAATGTATAAAAGTCTCCCGAAAACGTTTTTCAAGCTCGTATATTATAGATAATTAGGTTGTAAGTAAAATAATAAAACATTAAGTTTAGCTTATTAAGTGTTTAAGAAAGTTAGTATTTTATCAAAACTTAAGTATATTAGTCAATGTAAATTTATTCCAATATATATTTATAGTTTAAATTTAAACTATATGTAGCTAAAAGTCATTTATAAATAATAAAGTAGTTAAAAGAATTTTTTTTTTGTAGAGTGACTTAAACCGAAATAATAACCAAATGTCACTAAAACTAAAACTGCGGCCCGCGAACATTTTGGGAAATTGAATTTTGGCCCGCGAGCACCAACTGCCTGCCGACCCCTGCCTTAGAGCCTCACGTGAAGGATTTTTTATATTAACTTTTTACATAAATTATGCTGGCTTCTTTTATATTTCATTTAATGGGAGCCGATTATTTCTAACCCGATCATTTCCAACCCGATCATTTCCAACCCGATTAAATCTAACCCGATCATTTTTAACCCGATCATTTCTAACGCGATCACTTCTAATCCGATCATTTCTAACCCGATCACTTTTAACCCTATCACTTGTAACCCGATTACTTATAACCCGATTCTTTCTAACCCGATCATTTCTAACCCGATCACTTCTAACCCGATCATTTCTAACCCTATCACTTCTAGCCTGATTTATCTAACCCATTTTACTAGAATAAATTATTTTAATTCTTATCTGGGTTTATTGCAAAAAAAAACCAATCTTAATAAAGTTATTAAAATAATAAAACTACTTTTAGTTTTTAGCTACTATAAAACATAAAGATTTTAATGTGTCACGTAAAAAATACTTTTAGTATAAATTTTAATTTTAGTATTAACATAATATAATTTTAATTTTTGACTTTTTATCCTACACATAATTTCAATTTATTTTCATTATTTCATGTTTTTTGTTTTTTTAGACTACTTTAACAGACGTTTTTCGTTAATCATATGCAATTTACTAAACCGTTTACTTTACAATATTTTGAACTCTTCTTTTTAGGATTTTAAAGTAAACAGTTATAACTATATAAAAGATAGATCTTATTGTAATTTACATAATTATAATAATTGTATCGATTATGCTTTGGCGAAGCTACAAAAACAATTGATAAAAAACAATAAAATACAAAACGGTTGCACAAATGTGCAGAACCTAACTCTAAAAGTCAGTGTGTGTATATCCGGTTGATGTTTAAACAAGAAGAAATTTTATTCATGAATTTTTGTAGTTTGTTTGAATTCTTACATTCTGGTATGTTCTAAAAAAATTTAGTAAAAATAACCATGAACTTTATTTTAATATAAAAGTGCGTGATTCAGACTATTTTGCTGATTGTTGCACTAAAATCGTTGAAATAATTTACTAAATTGTCTCAGCATGTGTTGCTGAATTTTGTAGAGAAGGTTTTTTGTTGAATAAATTTAGAAGTTTATTCTATAATGAACGGTTCGGTTCTTCTATGTTTTGTTTTGTTGAAACTCATGGATTGTTGAAAGAGTTGACGTTAAAGTTGCCTATTATAAATTTAAAATCAAATTTATTAAATTATTTCTACTTCAAATCATAAGTAAGTTAATTAGTACTATACTAAAGTGTTGATTTTTTTTGCTGTTTATTTGAAAAAATTAAACAAAACTGTAGTTTTTGAATTTAAAGTATATAAACTTTCGTCTCTTCGTTATGTGTCATTTAGTTTAAGTGGCCGAGATTGAAGCCTGTGTCTAGCGTAGGACAACAAACTTACAAAAGCAATAATTACCAAAAATTAAATTTTAACTAAAGCTATCTGAACATTAGTTTTAGTTTAAAGAAAATAAACTAAATTTCAATAAAAAAACAGCTTTGTTAAGACTAGTTTGTTCTTGAAACAAATCACTTTTAAAATCAATAATAAATTAACATATTAATATAGATCGAGTTGTCAGGTTAGATCGGATTTAAACAATCGGGTTAGATGTGATCGGGTTAGAAATGATCGGGTTAAAAATGATCGGGTTAGAAATGATAGTAGACCCATTTAATATCTTCAATGTAGGCAACAACTGAATAAAGTAGTTCTAAATCATATAACTCTTTTACAAAAGATTTCTAAAAAAAAAACAGCAAATAAAATTTTTGAAAAGTTTAAACAAATAGAATATTTGAATTGTATTTTTAACTGCATATATTAAAAAGTGTCTAGAAAAAACTTAAAATAAATGGTTAAAGGTGTCAGCAAGTACACGAGTGAGTCAAAGCAAAAATAAATGTAACATTAATTAACTAATAGTTTACTCAATAATTTTTAAATATTTTACTTTTAATTTAGGTTCTAATAGTAAAACTGACTATTACGTAAAACATTTTATTATAATTAAGCTATAAACTTCATCGTATTTCTGAATAGTTTATCTTTTAATTAATAACATTCATTAGGATAACTAATTTAGTACTATTTAAAGTTTTGATTTTATACAATAAAAGACAAACTTTAAGTCATATTTACGTGATATTTTTGAAAATATAAATATGTATTTTATGTAGTAGCTATAGAGAGACATTAAGTACAACAACATAACTTTTTTGTTTTTAAAGTATGTACATTCTATAAATTTGAAAAAAAAATCAAATAAAGCAAAAGATTTGCTGTTTTATTATACATATTAAGCCAAGTGTACAACAAAAAAGTTTTAATGTTTCTTCGTATACATACAGCAAAGTTATTTTTTTGTATAATTAAAAATCTAGACTTGAATAGTTTTCTAATAAACAAAACATAATTTGGTTACTACTATAAAATATTTAAAATTGCAAATTATTTTGTAAAAACAAATTATCCGCCATCATCAACTCTCAAAAAATTTATTTTAACTGTTTTTATTCAAAAGATTTTAATATTTAAAGTCGATACAAAACTTATTTAATTTAAAGATACTACAGTAGAAAAGTCTTATAGGTTTACTAAACTCAACATGTTTGAATACTTTTTAAATCAACTTTTTTACTTATTTTTATTTAATCTGAAGATTTTTTTACTAAGTTAATTAAGAAAAAAAAATGTATTTAAAAAACTTCACATAAACCCAAGCATAAACTTAATTAAGTTTGAGGTAGAACCTTAATCAACATAGATATATGTTTTAGACAAATAAAACAAGACTAGTCAAAGTAGGCATAAATATTTGTATTAATTCCATGTTAATATTTGTTTCTCAATAGAAACAGCTTTTAATTGCTAGTTTTTCTGAACTAGCTAAATAAGTATAAGGCGAAAAATTTTCTAAGTTAATTACTTGAAGGAAATTTAATGCTGAGAGTTTTGTAGTTATAACATTTTATATTAACAATGTAAAGTTTAATCAAAAATATAATTTTAAAACCATAAAGGTTAGTTTAAAAACTAGGATAAATTTTAAGTTTATTATCAAATGTTTAGTCAGACAAAAACTAAATTTTTTCAAATTGGGCTCTAAAATAAGAAATTACTAACAAAAAAGTTGTTACAAATATAATTTAAATGAAAGTTAAGCTATCTTAAAACTTACTAAAATTATCAAAAATTGGAAGTCATATGTTAAGTACTTAAGTTTTTATGTATTAATTTAAACCAGTTCTCGGTAATAGTAATAATAATAACTGATATAATATTTAAAATAACGCGTATAATTTAAAATAATAACAAATTATAGACTAAATATCAATTTTTATTCATTATTTTATTTTTTAAAACAGTAGCTTTGAAAACAAAAACTTAAATTACAGATTTTTATGATTCAACTTTATTTCATTAATAGTTTAGAATTTTTGGTAAAGCTTCTTTAAACAGTCTGTAGAACTTTGTTTTTTAACTTTTCATACTTACCACTACTTGGTTTGGGTAGGTGTTAAATTTGCACAAGTGGACTAAATTGCACGAAGACAACTTTGCACGAGGGGACAAAATTGCACTAAGACTTTTTCGCACGAGGGGAAATTTTTTCACGGGTTGAATTTTTTATTTATTTTTTAATTTTTTCGGTAACTTTTTTTTAGTTTATTTGTTTATATATTTTATTTTACTGTCACTGTTACCCTAAACCCTTACCTTCGTTCAGTAACTTTATTTTCTTTTTGATTTTTTAATTATTATCTATTTTTTTTTTATTAATCTATCTTTTATTTTATTAATATTTTTTCTACTTTTTTTACTCTCGTGCAAAATGACCCTCCGTGCAAAATTGTCTTCGTGCAATTTTGTCCCCTTGTGCAAGAGTATCTTTGTGCATTTTAGTCCCCCCCGTGCAATTTTGTCTGCCTGCAATTATGACCCGCTCCCACAAGTTTAATTTAAATGCTTTTGATAAAATGATTAAAAAAAGATTAACTCACTTACTAACCAACTATTTTTTAAAACATAAAAAAAAAGACTAAACATTAATGGATGTTAAAGAGAATGATTAAAAAACAATTTACTTCAATTATAACCAGTGCAGAATTTAAATAAAAATTTTTTGTTTACTAAAAGTTCATAGCAAATAAAATAAATTTTAAACTATATTTGATTTAAAGTAAAACTAAAAACTAAAAGTAATTAAAAATTGTTTGCATAAAAATGTAAATATTAGTGAACATAACTAAGCTTTGACAGTCAGTTACAAGCAATAACACAGAATAAATAATAATCAAGGGACACAGCAACTTGTATGCAATAAAAATAGCAGGCAGTTGGGCAACTTTTTATAAAATACAAAAGTCTCACAGACCACAGTGAAAGTTGCAGTAAAATTTATACTTCCAAACTACATAAAATGTTCTTTATTCATGCTGGCCTGTGCCAACAACAAAACCTACTCCTCCAAATCGTCCTCCAACCCGTTAAAGTCCTCCTCCCCTCCGAACTGAAACCTCACCTCCTCCTGACCACCTTCCTCCTCCTGCGGCAACTCCTCCTTGGAATCCGACAGGCTTAGGTTGTCCAGGCCCTTCTCCGACGCGGTGAACTTGGCCAGCGATGCGCCGGACTGGCTCGCCTCGGACTGAATGTCTTCGAAGTGGTAGATCAATGGGCGGTTGAAGGGCAGCAGGACCTTGGAGCCGGGAAACGAGAACTTGTGCGAATGGGCCAGCCCTCTACCGCCTCCAGCGGTGGTTTGGTCGATGGTTGAAAAGCTTTGGAGCTGCTTCGTTGGTGTCAGCTTCAATGGGCTCTATTTGGGGAAAATCAAATTAGTAATTAAAGTTGGTCATCAAAAAAAAGTTTAGAATCATTATTTAGTTTTTAAATTCAACTCGAAACAAAAATTTTACGTGAAAATTTCTAAATAGTTGAAACAAAACACATAAGTTTATAGTATACATACTTTTGATTAAGATATTCCACATGTCTATAGCTTTTTGACTTTATCTCGATGTTATAGCCTTGCTCAAATTACTTTTAATATATAACAGTAAATAAATAAAAATATTTTTAGTACAATTTAAGGTTAAACATTCTAAACAGAATAGTTTGCCTATATCAAAAATAAAGAGTTAGTTATATCATTAGGCAGCTTTGCCGTTTTTATGGAGTAAGATTTATATGAAATTTTTACTACCGAATCCTAGCTGTAGTGAAGTATTAACTGCTATTTTGTAGAAAAATATTTTAATGTTATTATTTGGAAATTATTGAAAAGTGAAAACTAATTACTCGGAAGTTTTCAAAATAAAAAGCAATGACAATAAACTATGCGTATTAAAGCTAATAAATGTAAACTATTTTCAACTTGTTCTGTAATGCCCTATACCTAATTTAAGAAACCTAAAAATAGTTAATATGCCTAACTAAAGCAATGCTATCATTGCGTAAAAGGGCCAATGTTAAACACAATGATTTCAATTTATTAGAATTAATTATGTTAATTAATTAAAACACTAAACAATCCTGCATAAATTATATCAATAAATTTCTTTAATTATGTAATTTATCTGAAATACCTTAACAAAACTTTGGGAAACAAAATATATTTAGAATTTTTAATTTTCACTTACTAATTGTCGCAATGTTTAGGATTATATTAAAAAATGTTTTTCTGAAAGCATTAAGGCAATAAGAAACATTACTAAAACTTTTTTGGTACAAATTTATTGAACAAAATAAAAACGTAGAAAAAAACATAAAAAAACAATTCTAAAAAATATACTATTTCAACATATCATTAAATACGTTATTTGAAAAAAAAAACATCCGAAACAATAAAAAATAACATCCACAGTTTAAAAGGCAGTGTTTTTAAAAATTTCACTCAAAATATCATCAATTATTGGCAACCCGTATTTCATTTATGTATGTTTGTAGAATGATCTGTAATTTATTTTTATTATTTTTTTTACTAATCTAAAAAAATTATCAAAAGTATACAAAAAATAAAAATTCTTAATATTTTTTAAACTCAAAATGTAAAAAAAAAGTACAAAATAATAAAAAATAGCATACTAGCTAACTTTTAAATGTTCATCGATTTTTATTGGCATCATTTACAAGCTAACATCACCAGAATCTTGATTTTCGCGTGAGAGCATTTTATTGATTATTACGTCATTATCAGCAACTTTATCCCCAGAAGGATAACTTTTTAGAAAATTTTCAGTAAGTTCCAGGTAAAATCCTTCACTCCTATTTTTTGTATCCAATTTCTGATAATTTTTCCGGTGAGTAATTTATTGACAAAAATACATCTTCAGTGCTTCCAAGTTTTCCGCTAAAATAGCTTTACGGACTAAAACTCAAATTAATCTAAGCAGAAAATACAAGTAATTGTTAACTGTTGGTATTAAACTGACCCTTTCATTTAACTAAACAGATAATTAGCAAAAACCACTTTCTTATAATTACTGTTTTTAAGACAAATTTCGACTATATTAGTTTAAAGAGGTAATTGGAAACACTGAATAAAAAAATATGATTGCAAAAATACTAGCTTAGTATATGAACTGGACTATATTTTTCAACTACTTAGCCTTGAATACTTACACAGCTCAAAGTTGACTTTATTTCGCTACATAGCAAATCAAATTACTTTTTATATTTATATCAGATTGTTATACAATAAAGTATTTAGAGTATTTAGATTGTGCACCTTTATAAGAATGCCATTTGTAAAAGAAAAATCAAGTTTAGTGATATAATTAATCACACATTGTACTAAAAGACACAGATATTCTATAAATTAATCAAGTTTTAATCGACCTAACAAACAAGGATACAATAAAAACACCAAATAAACTGACTGGTTTAGTAGGTTTCGGCCTGTGAGTGTCAACAGCTTCAACTTCGAGTGGAAATTTTTCAATTTTGCAGCCGTAAGCAGTGGGAGTGAGCTTCATCACCGTGTGAAGAGGACATTTCAGGTAGGGAAGGTCGTCTGCAGTGAAAAAATATTTATTTATATATTAATAAAAAAATTTTTAGCAGTTTTATCATAGTACTAAATAAGTTTTTTAAACCTTTTGGTAAAAAAGCTTGGTAAAGTTAAAACTGCTTAAGATCAAATTTATTTCAAAAATTACCCAGCTCAAGATTTTTTTTTTTATTTTTTTATTTGATAAAACGTATTACTTTGAACAAAATGTCAAAATTCAATAAAAAACTGCTAGCTAGCTTTAAAAAATCTATCTCGACTACTTAACAACATTCATCTGACTAACTTATATTTAGAAAACCTTTTTGTTAATTATGTCCTTTAATAATTAGTAGATGATGTTTAAGTATAAGTTATAAATAATAAATGCAGCATTATACTATTGCATGAGACATTATTTTTCAACTGCATCATAATCCCTGCCGAGCACGATAATTTCGTTGTGACGTCATATTTATGACGTATATACGTGAATGACATGACGCATATAATATTTCTTATACAGAAACTCTGTTCTCGTTGTTAAAATAACTTATTTTAACTAATTAAAACTATTCAGATATTTAAATATCTACTGCCCCTTTTAAAAAACAAATATTTACAACACCAATTGAAAGAAAACAGTAACTTTTAAGATTTTTTTTAAATATATAATACATTATACATACTCTTTAAATTTAAAAAATCTATACAGGAAAACTTATTTCTTTCTAAAATTAGTGATTATCATAGATTTAAAAAATTTATAATATATATAAAAACTTATAAATACACAATTTATGTAGACTTATACTTGGTTTAACCAATAAAAGGTAACTTTATTTAACTTTGAAATACTTAAGTAATTATACAAATACTATTCATAAAGTTCAATTTTTATTGTGACAGGTTTAAAATAAGTAATTAAGTCTTAAAAAATTTTACAATAAAATTAAAACTAAAACAAATTATTGTTTTTATAATATGTACTTCTAAAAAAACAAACCAAGTCTTAAAAACAAATAAAGACTTATATTTTGTTTTATTTTCAGTAATGACAGTATTAAACTTTAAAAGTAAGTAAAACATTATGTATGACAAAATCTATAGTAGCAGCTGAAGGTAGTATTGTGCTTAACTTATTTGAACGTCGCAATTGTTGTAAATTATTTAGTACACGGGTAAGTATACTAACTTTTTTCAATACTAGAGTTTATAACTAGAAAGCAAAATGCATGATCATAAATAAAATTTTACAGCTTTAAAAGTTAATACAAACGCTTTTGATAAAAATCAAACCTATTTTAAGAAATACTATTAACTAAAACTAGAAGTTTTATTTGAAGTTAAATAGTATTAAAAAATTTAAACAATATATTTATATAAACTTAATATGAAACTTTTACCTAAACTTTAAACACAGAGTATTTGGAATTTTTAAATACAAATACAACATTTTAAACATTTTTAGTTTTTTTTTTTTAACAAAAAACAACATAAATATAAAGTCAAAGAATTCCATTATAAAAAATATTTCATATTACCAGAGATCTTTAATTATAACAAAATTTTTCAAATAAATATAATCATAAATGTAGGCATTAAAGTTTAACTTGTATTTACAAACTATATTTATAAAAAATAAAGCTACCAAAAATCTTAAAACTAAATAGAGAATAATGCTTTAAACAATTTCTTTAAAATTAATTAAAAAATTTTACTAAGGTTTATATATAAGTACAAAAAGTATAAGATAAAAACATAACAATTCAATTTATAGAGAGCTGCACAGAGAAGAAGCCAATTTACAATTATATCAAAAGTTTTATAAGTTTATTTACTTGTAATCACTGCGAAAGCATGAAATAGTTGTAAAGTAAAAAAAATAAAACTTCTGATTGAATTGTAAAAAACAATATAAGTGTTTTTTTTTTCTATGTATCTTCTTTTAAGTAGTTAAACATTTTAAATTTTTTTGCTAGTTTTATCAATATTAAGTACAGTTTGTAATTTTTAATTAAACGTCAATGTCTACACTTTTAATTTCCAAGACTTAGTTATAAATAAACATCTCTGATAGAGTGAAACATTGTTTTTAACGGAATTCTTCAAAAAAAAAATTCCTGAACCCAAGTTGAAAACTCTAGTTGCTACTACTAAGAACAGAAGTTGAAAGACCAGCATATCAAAAAAAAAGTTGCTTTCAGTATAAAACACACTTTTAAATAAAAATTTAAAGTTTCTCATTAGTTTTAATTTTAAAAACTTTTACTATGATAAAGAGTACGGTTTTTTTTTATATAATAACAAAATCACCCTTATTTTCGTCGAGGTAGTAAGCCAGCACGCATCTCATAATGGCCTGGTGGCAAACGACCAGAACGTTTTCGCTCCTTTCCAACTCCTGCGTGTATATGACGTCATAATTGCGAATACAACGTTAAATAAAACATTAACTCACCATCATCACGGGTTCGAGTCTGGTCACTAGGTCGCAGTAGGACTGTTGATTTATATATGTATTAGAATCATAAAAATATAAATTTAATTCAAGTGTTAATTTTCGTTTTACTACCACAATAAACATGTAATTTTTGTTTAACTGTTAATTTAGTTTTTACTAGAATCACAAAAACACTATTTTAATTCAACTGTCAACTTTGTGTTTATTTAAATCATAAAAATACTACTTTTTTAACTGCTAAATTTATTTTTATTAAAATAATAAATATACTAATTAAATTAAACTGTTAACTTTATTTTTAATAGGAAATACAAAGTCTAATAAAACATGTGAAGTAAGAACATGAGTTTTTTAGTTAAGCTATGATAAAAAAGTAACGTCATATGCATAAGAACATAACAGTTTTTTACTGCTATTATAAACATTGAACTTTAATATGATCATCAAGTTGAATTTATAAGTTGTATGCTACTACTATCAAATTTTGACAACAAACTTTTCCTTGAAAACACATGAGTTAAAATGATACTATTTCAAATATTTTATAACATCAAGTAAAAATGTAAACAGTTGTGTTTTTAGAACTTCTACTCAATACCTACAAACAAAGTTTTTATTAAAAATGTGTTTGACAACTACTATATATATTAAAATCGACTCCAAAAATCTGTAAAACCATTTATTATTGATCAAAACAACAACTAACCTCCCCCATAGGATACCTGTAGAAAAATTTGTCCTGGTCTCTCAGCGCAAACTCTTCAGGAAAGTTCTCCTGAATTTCAGCATACGTCATCGTTTCACAGACGCCCTTGAAAATAAATTGTTATTTTAAAATTACTAAATTATACCCTAACCTTACTTTAAAATATCTAATTTTAACGGACTGATAAAAATGTAGATATTTATGTAACAATAGTAAACCCACTTTGTAATTAAAACAGCATTAAAATGCATAGTTTGCTAAATCACTAACAAAACTATAAACTTTTGAGACGTTAAGGGATACCTTGATAAAAAATCGATTAAACAAGTAACAAAATAAAAGTATTACTGTTAGCAAAAAAATGTATATACAAATACTGACAGCGCTGATTTCGTTCAATGCTTTCCAGCATTCTTTCGGTGCTTTGATGTGACCGGCAGTTTGAACGGTTCGTTTGAACTGACTCGTCCAAACCTTCAAATCGGCTATCTTCTGCGACTTTATAAACTCTGACAGCTTCACCGCGAACTGAAAACATTCAGAATATATTCATTTATAACTAAAACAAAACTTTTAGTTGCTTTATTACGTTTGGTATTTAATGTTGTGCCATGAAAACCATATTCATAATTACTTTTTTTTTTCGTTGAGAGTTTGTTCGTTCAATTTTGATTAAACTCCATATACAAAACAGTAAAAAAGGTCTACATAAAACCGTTTCCAAGTTCAAGAAAAACTTTGTAAGTAAATATGGTAAGTTAATGGTCAAATTAAAGATTTTTTGAATACAAAAAATGCATCACTACATAAAAGCCTGGTTTAAATTAAATAATTATTTATAATTACAACTTGCAGATCTTTTTGTTTCCATATTTTCTTTAAACTAGACAGTAATAAAAAAATTAAATAAAATATTAAATGAAACAAAACAAATAATCATTGTAATTTAAAGAATTTTATTAGTGTAACTTAAGCAAAATCAATCGCTAAAAGTTACAAACTTCAATATATAGGGCTAAAGCTATCTTTATGCCACAAATATGTAGTATATTAAAATTTTACTTTTTAAATATTTAATTAAAAACTTTTTGTTTATGTGCAGTGGAGATTTTGAAACAAATACAAAGTTTTACTACGTGTAAAAATATAATTTCTTAAATTATAACTTATTTGTAGGTTGGAAAATTTTTTAAACACATCATTAAACTTAAAAACTTTATAGTAAATCACATTAAGTACATGTTACAAAAAAACACATTTTTCTTAAACAGCTGCTACTTAATTTTTTTCAAAGGTATAACATTTTTTTTTATAAATTAGGACCTTAATAATTTTGTTTTTTACTCAGCCTACTTTTGTCATTTAAACAAGGTAGTTCATTTTTATAACTTAATTCAAACAAACTTATTTTTTCTTTATTCAAATACCATATTTACAGAACACATTAAATTAAAAATTTGTTAATTAATTAATTTAAATTGACTTTGAATATCTAGCGAAATAAAAAATATTTGTTTTCAAAAACCTCTTTTCCTCTGGGCGAAAGGTTGCTGTCACCGCCGATTCTCCCTTGCACGTTCAACTCGCTCTCTCCATGCTGAAATGTTTTAATGACGTCATAATATCACATGGTGTAAACATAAAAAGGTGGAAAAAAATATATAAGTTATATACAGCTACAAACAAAATTTATTTTTTATGGTTTTTCGGTGTACCTGTATGCGTTTTTCAAAGTTATAAAACAATAGAAAGTATAATTTTTGCTGTTAGAGGAAATTAATTTAAAATTAAAAACTTGTTGAAACGATAAATTAGATTATTTTTGTTGTTCAAAAGAAAAAAAAACTTAAATATAAATTGTGCAGTATTTGTTACAGTAAAAAAATCATTTTAATATTATTAAAAACTACAATTTAATGAACAAGTTAATTGGCTTGACATTTATTTCATCAATTGCCAAGTTGAAGTTCATTGTTACGTAACAATTACAATTACTACGGAATTTAACATAACAGAGAAATTTGAGACAATGTATATGTAAGAACATAACAAACACTAAAGCTCTGAAAACAACAATATAAACAAAATTTGACAACTTCGCTGTACAGTTTTTTTTTTATAAGAGTAATTATTTTTTATTAGCAAAAGGAGTTAGTTTTTGTTTAATAATAAAGCTTTGCTTTTCAATTTTCTTACTGTGCAACAAAACTTATAGTTTTTTACGAACAAAAAGATTTAATTTCATTTATTAGTGTTTTTTTTATTTTTTCTAATTTAAAAAACTTATTTACGTCTAAGCTGCAAGTTTTTTAACTATAAAACTTTAAATGAAAACTTAATAAGTTATAACTGAGTTTTAAATTATCTTTGTTAGTAATAAATAAATAAATAAACATAAAACAAAACTTATAAAAATTATGTACCTTTTTACACCACAATTTAAAAACGTATATAAAAATTCAATAAACTATAACTTGCAAAAAGCATCAACTGACTCTGCATAGGTATATGCTTCTGGGAGTGACGTGAATGTTCATCAGGTAATAAACAATTCTGCTCTGTATGTGGTCAGCAACGTGATTCACTTGAAAACTCGCTCCCACATCGATTATCTTGATGTATGACAACGCACTGTTAAATGTTTTTTTTTTTTATTGGTGTTTTATTTTTAACTGGTCAATAATTTGCATATATACTTTTTTTTTAATTTGCTTGTAGTTTTAAGCATATAAACTCATAAACTATAGTTTAATATACGAACAAAAGAAAACTGTTTAACTATAGTACCTTATAAATAAAACAATGAGTTATAAAAGGAAAGATTGGTCGACTGTTTTATAATTAGATTTCATACTACTGTAGTTTTATGCTGTACCATGTATCAAACCTTCTTAAAAAACAAAAACCTTGTTTTAGATTCTTAGACAAACCCTAAAAACTTATAAAAAGTTTTAGATACCTCTTTTCTATTTATTTTGAAAATTTTCGTTCATATAAAAAAGCGTTTAAGAAAAAATAAACTGTGTACAAAAGTCAGTCAAAAGGACTTTAAATAAATATAGAGGGAGTAAAACTTGTGAAATCAATAAAGTTACATAAAATAGCTGTTTATGTAACTAGGTAGGTTTAACTGAGTGCTGTAAGGAAGCCAAAACAATTTTTTATAACTAAACAAAAATATTCAATAATGTTAAAAATTAATAAGCTTACATAACTTCTTTTATCACAAAAAACAAATGTTACAACTTCTATGAAATCAAACTGAATAGTTATGATTTTAATTAGTTGTTTGTTTTAAAAAGTACAACAATTTTTGACAAAATAAAACTTAAAAGTAATTTAAATATATAAATTGTACAAAAAATCGTTGTGGTAACTCCCAAAACAAACCTATAAAAGATACAAATTCTACTCATGATTGTTTTTAGCACACATGCTTTTATAATTGAGAAAAGAACTTTTTCTCTTATTTTGTGTTGTTCAAAGCACGTTTTAAAAGATTGCACTTCTTTAATCTTTAATACACTTAACTTTATACTAAAAACTTTTTAAATACATTTCAATTGAATTATCTTGGTTGTTTTTCATCAATTTTTAAGAACTTTTTTTTCTACTTTTACAAAAAGAATATATAAATTCAAAAATAAAAAGACTTTAAAACCAATAATTTATAGCTAAAATGGGTATAAACAACAAAATGTATATGTTTATATTTTCTTACAGTTTTATTTTGTACACATCGAAAAACAACCAAAACACCTGTCAAGTTTAGGGTCTATGGTCTGGTACGCTTTTTTGTAATGTTCTATTCTTTTGTTGAAGTCACTCGTAGCAGCATCGGGATCTTTCTGGTGGCAATAGTCCGGTCCATTTATTTTCACTTCTTTCAAATTTTGTTCAATCACCTGAGGGTCATCGCATATCGATTCAAGAAAAAACACCTGGAATTTAAAGCTGACAAAGGCTGTTTACAATCATTCTTCTTAGAATACTTCTTTATTGATAGTTTACTACTGATAATTTTAAACAGTATTAGTATAAATAGGAAACTTGTATTTTTACTATTTATAAAAAGTATAATTGGTGGTAAAACTTTTTATTTTAAATATTTATAAAAAGTAAAATTAGTGGTAAAACTTTTTACTCTGTTTTTTATATTTTAACATATAATAAAACAAGCAAAGCAAGTAAACATATAATAAAACTTTACAATACAAAATTTAATTTGCATAATACAGCTTTCTGCACATGTTTATTCTTTTCTTATTAAAACAAAACTCACACGAAAGTAATTTTCTTCAGCAAATTGCAAAATTAAATTACGCCGTTTTCTTGTAGTGTTTGTTGCATCATAGACCTTTTAATTTTAATACATTAGAAATGGTGTTACATTTGTAAATAAAAAAACTTACTTAAAAAAATAGTTTTGCTGTTATCTTGTTACACATTTTTGAAAGTTGATCAAATCAGAAAACAATAAACAAAATAAATCAAGTCTCTAATTAAGCAAAAATTTGAGATAACTTATATAAAAAAATAAATATTTTTTTAAAACTAACTGCAACCATGCCTTCACCATCTAACCACTTTTTAACATCCTTCAAGGCATCGGTGGCACACTGACTGTTTTTTTAAAAGAATATTTTAAAATATTCTCTAAAAATAGTGGAAAGCATCACTATTTTCTTTTTTAAAACCATTTTGTAAACTTTTTACGGTTTTTCAATAGATTGTATGTCTATTGTATGTCTGCTAAAAACAAATGACAAATGTTTTAAAAAATATGACCTTAACAATACTCATGTGTGATAAACTTAAAAATGTATTTAAAATTAGCTCACGTTCTTATTTTCATAGCTTCCTCATTGTCTGGCCTGAAAAAGTCAGCCGAAGTGTTATTGACCGCCTGTCTTCTGTACTGGCCAACGTTGAATACTAAAACAAAACAGAAAACTATTAATAAAGCTATTATGATTTTTGATTAGAAAAATATATTTAAGACTAATTACTAAAAGAAAATAAAAAACTATTATAATTTTTTTCAAAATCAAGAAAATTCGTTTAAGACTATTTTATATAATAAATCAAATATGTAACCGTTTATAAAAAAATTAGTAACCTTTTGTATTGACACCCATCCAATTAAGGTACCGGGTGAGCTTTTTTCCTATGTAAGTTTTACCTCTGGCTGGCAATCCCACCATCACTATTATTGTACTGGCATTGCCAAGCTTTGGTCCACATCCTGTTTGAAAAAAAATGGTAAAAATAAGTAGAGATTATATCTATAAATGATAAGAGATTTATATTATTGCTGATATTGAGCTCTAAAAATATGTATCAAGTAAGGTATTTGCGTATGTTTACAAATCTTTGTACATTAGATAAGAAATCTGTTAACTAAATATGTAATACATGCTTGTTTAAGACTTAAAACAACAAAATTATATACTTTGATAATCTACAAAATGTCATATCTTAAGTCTTTACTTAATTTTTTAAATGTTTGTATGTTTTTTGTAGCTAAAAACTTGTGAATAACGTTTACAAGGAAGTATAAAGACTTCTGAAAACTAAAAAGTACGTTACACAATCAGTTTAGATAAAATTAAAATTTTAGCTTAAATATAGCTCGACTTGAACTAAATGTTATTCATTAATTATTTTAACTGAATCACTAAAAGTGTGCTGATTACATACCTGAATAACTAGGCAATCTTTGCCTATCAGGAGATTTAAATACTGAGTTCATTTTGTACAGTTTATATTTGTTTCTAATAAATTAACTAAGTCTAAAAAAACTTTTTAAACATAGTAAGTAAAACAAAAATATAGAAGTATAGAACATACCTTAACTCTTAACTAAACTTAAAATTTTGTCTCTAACATTGTAAAAACATTTATGTACATAATTATATTTCAATATTAACTAAGATAATTTTAAACTAAGGTTTATAAACATATGTTTACGCTGTTTAAAATCCTTACTCACACCCACATACAAACAGAATGTATTATAAAACGAAACGTCAATAATTTCTGAATAGTAAAGTGAGAGATAACTTTGAGAAGAAAAAATGCATATTAGTAAACTCTACCATTAAATTTTAACTATAACAAAATTAGTAAACTTTAAAATAAAGATTTTTTGTGTATATAACTTTATTGTTAAGGCAATTAAATAACACAAACTAGTTTGCATCAACAAAGAAACTAATTAAATATATGTAAATATTCAGTAATAATAAAAAAGTGCTTTAAATTTAAAAAAAATTCATACAAACATATTTTCCATACCTTTAACAACATTGTTTATAAACAAAACAGTATCAATAATAATAAAACTTTAAAAAATTATCAAAATATAAGCAACATTTTTAGAGGACAAATAAAACACTTGAAAAATATCAAGCTTAAAGCAACATGTGTTATTTAAAACTTAACATAAAATATTCATTACATAACCGTGTTAATAAGCATTACAAATGTTCCAAATATGCGACAGTAGAAATACTTGCTAAAAAACTTCCATATCATTTAAGTATATTATACTTTAAAAAACATTTCTAAAATATACATAAAAAACATTGGATAAGTACCTTATATACATAATAATTAATAACTAAGATATAAATAAAAACAAATTAAACAGTAATCTTCCTTTATTGTACCAACATATGTTTTTGTGTGTTAACGAATCAACACCATTCAACTGGGTTTTTATTAAAAGAACAACTTTTTAACTTTAACTAAGATATATAAATTAACATATAAATTTTTTTTTATAAAAAACATTAGTAGTACACATATGTTAAACATAAAATAAACTTTAATCAAAGTGTGGTGCTTAAACTTTGATTTTTAAACCATTTAGTAGTTTCCTAATTTAACTTAACAATTAGTTTAAGTGTATATACTAAGTATAAAAAAAAGTAATAAAACTTAATTATATTGCTCAAAAACTAAACTATCAACAAATGTACAAAAAAATTTGAGTACAATCAAATAAAAAAATAGTTTTAATGACAGTTTAAACTAAAAAACTATGAGAAACATTTTTACAGTTTAAATAGGAGTGCTATTAGAAACTTTACTTATTAACAAAAAAACTATTAGTCAAAAAAAGGAACTGCAACTTCTAATATTAAAGGATAAAAAGACTTAATATAGATGTTTTTACTAAAAAAACAAACATAAAATTGTACAGAAAAAACTTATCTATTTAATAAACTAACTATACATATAGTTTTGAATATTAATTAATAGCTATATAAATTAAAAACTGTTATAAAATTAACTTTAACTTTTTTTGATCAGTTTAATGAATTACTATAAATTTAAATACCAAAAAGAGTAACAAAAGCCGAACGTCTAATACTAAATGTATTTGCAATTTCTAAGTTTCATAAACTTAAATGATAGAAATATTAAATATCTATCTGATTTTACTCAGCTAAGCTTATAGTAATAAACTTTTACTAAATGTAAAATGTACAGTTTTAATTTAATTATTGTTGAAAATTAGCTACATACCAACAATCTCTATACAGTAATTAAGGATCTTGTTTACTTTATTAAAGTTATTAAAGTATTACAGCTTTAATGTTCAGGCTTACTTATACTTTAAAAGGTTATATTCTATACATAAGTAAAGAATTAGATGACTGTTGAGATATCATGCAAGTGCAAATGGTACATACATCTGACAAAGTAAAAACTAGTTCTATAAAATGTAAAAAACAAATAAAAACAAGCTAGCATTAACTTGCTAAATATTTTTTAAGTAACCTGAACAATCCTTTATGTTTCTTTGACCTGGAGAGAACATTTAGTTATTATAGAAATATTAACAATCAAAGCAATAAAAACATCTGCAAGTTTTACTAAAAAAATAAAGCTGTATAGATGTGTAGTTTTTACAAACAATACCAAGTCTCAAAAAAAAATTAAGTTTAACTACTTTTTTAAGTGTTTAAGCTTAAAATAAGTTTACTGTACAAAAGTTAATGAAAACTATGAACTGTACTTAAAAAAATGATGCTAAAATTTTTCATAATGAAAAAAAAAACAAACCACTCTTTTTTAGATTGTTAAAAATATATTTCGAATGCAAAACTATACTTCTGCACCTTTTACATTTTGTAAAATAAATTTATTTTGTATAGTATAAAATCATAGCTGTTATTTGTAAATTTTAAACAACAATAACCAAAAATGTACAAAATATTAACAATGTTTAAACAATAAGAAAAACATTTTTTTTTTATTATATAAACAACAAACTGAAAGTTAAGAAAAAATCAGTAGTTTATTGAAAACATTAAGTAAAATTAAATTAAAGACTATTAATCATCAAGCAAAATTAAAAAGAATTATTGTAAAAAAATTGTTTTATATTCAACACTGTTCTATAAATCTTAAAAATGTTTCCAGTTTGACATAGAGTTTTAGTAAAACTGTTAAAGATGATTTCAAAAAAGAAAATTACTACAACTATACATAAGATTGAAGTGCAAATGTTTATTTTATCAAGCTACAACTGTTTCAAAAGACAATAGTTGTCAATATCTTCTGACTTTTTCAAAGATATATACTATAACCAAACTAAAAAATATCAGATTAGAATAAAAAAGGTAGAGGTAGGCAAGCATTTAAAAACTACTTTCAATTGCCTGCTTTAACTTGATTGCTTTAAGAAAGCTTGCTGATCTTTGGATATTGTCAGTTTAACATAGACTTACTTTTATAAATATTACTAATATTACTAAACATTACTATATTCTTCACGCATGAAAAAGTTTTTAAATAACAGAATAAATAACTAACATTGTTATATGCAATATAATATTTTATTTTTGCTTGAAAAGGTCGCAATCTCTTGGCACTAAAATTTGTATAAAATATATAATTTGCATAAATCTATTTAAATACGACTACAAAAACAAACAGATTCAGTATCAGTTTTTTATGTTCATAAGCTAGTTTTATGTTCTTTTGTTAGATGTATAAAAGGTTTGCAATAATTTCATAGTTTGTAGAAGAAAATTGTTTTAAAGTTGTGAAAAACATAATTAAGCATAATAAACCAAAACATTTACCAAAAGATAATAGTTACTAAGAGCAACTAGTTTTTTTTACAATTTACTGACAGTTTTATATACATTTAATCTTCTGTTAGCATATATAAAACAATACTTAGCTAAGAATAAATTCTTAATTTTTTTTTTTAATCTTAGGTTGTTTTTTATTACAAATAAAAACAGTACTATACTTTGTAAAGAACATTTCTTACTTCTTTTACCTATACAAATTAAAGATTTTAAAAACCAGTTACAAAAATACAGCATAGTTATTTCTGTTTAGTCATTAGAAACATAAAAAAAGTCCTTGACATAACTTTAAACTGTTCTGGTGCATGAATCAACCGAAAGGTTTTTTTTGTGCACCAAGTCCTTGGACCAAACTTTTTGAGTGTTTTTTGTTGTATATATATATATTACTAAACATTGTAGAAGATAAAATTTGAATTTATTTTCAAAGAAAAGGTTTTATATATTAAGGAAGAAAAGTATGGTAATTGTGGGTGGGTTCTGACTAGGAATAACAGATGTTTTGAAATGCCTCTTTATTTTTATTTTAATTCACATTGACAGTAGTGCTTAATAAATTATAGCTTCATTTCATTGCTACTTAATAACTTGTTTTTTATATTTTTATAGTACATTATTTATAAACTATAAATCTTACTAAGACTTTTTTTAGTAAACCTTAAATATTTTGTAGTCAGTATTCATCAAAACTTTGAAGCAAAAAGATATAAGTACATATATGAAAAGCAATATATGTTAACTAAAACAGGTAAACTTTAAAATACTTATTATATGGCAACAATTCTACATAAATTAGAGATAATTATGTTAATAGCATATCTAGAAAAAAAATATAATAAACCTCATAACTGTCATGTGTTAGTAAACATTTTTTTAATTACTTTATTTATATAAGACAACTACTTTACTTATATATAGAACACTTTTTTTTGAATTAGTATGTACTTTAGATCAAAAGAAGAGCTAAAATACTTCAGAACGTTTTAAACTATACTTAAATTGTTTTTTTTATCAACATTAATATAAAACTATTTAAGAAACTTAATACAGATTTTCAGTTTCTTTTCCTGAAAAGAAAAAGTTTTGTATATGCATACAATATGTATCACAACTTTATCAAAAGGAATGTTTTATTACAAAATGAAAATAAGCACATAAATTTTTAAGATAAGATCTATATAACTTTAGTAGTAAATAGGTTTAAGCATCTATTATTTTCTAGTAGTTGTACAGTGCAAAAAATAAATTAAATAATTAACTACCAACCACTGAAGAATTTTTTTCTGTAATTAAAATAATAGATGCATAAAATACTAATATTTGTAAGCATCAATTTCACAAATATTAAGTAAAGATTTGAAATATAAAATCCTGTTTATTTAAGTCTATAATTGTATGACAATATTAATATTTTTTGTTTGTTTGAAACTTGAATTGTTTACAAACATTCATGCTTCACTGACTCTCCTTTATAGTAAATAAATTGAAACTGTTTGCTGCGAAACCAAGGTGCTTTTTATTTGCTAACATTTTATTTCTATTAGTTTCACGTTTTAGTAAGTAAAACTTTTTGGTTGTATATTCGGTTAAGATGGATTAGCATTAGAGGCTTTGACTTTAAACTTTGGATAAATTTAATTTTGAGCAGGGGTAAAGTAATATCAAATTACTACTCAATGACTTTTGTATAATATTCTTATCTCAATTTCATTATACTATAAAGAAAAAATATATTAAACTTAAAATCACCAGAGAAGCATACGATATTTAATTAATCCAATTGTATCAAAACTTAATAATTGTATGATTTCGTGGCGGGAAGTACGAAAATAAATGTTATATTTTAATGAATTTTATTGGGTTGGCTGCAGTTGTTTTTATTTTATATTTTTTTATTCGTAACATAATGTATTAATCAATAATTAATGTACAATAATTATACATTACAGTGCTTATTCACTTATCCGGACGCTCACTTATCGGAACAGTTTCAGTCAAGAAGAAAATTCAAAATATTTTCAGTATTAAACACAAACATTTTTGTATGGTACAAATATTAAAGATTTCATGTTAAAAGAAAATTTCATTTAAAAATGCAGAAAAAAGTGATTTTATAAATTATGCAATTTATTTCATTACTATGACGTAATGATACTACTAAAGCTTACACACCACTCAAACTTTGTTCAAAAATAGTTTGGTTATCATTAATTTTTGTATATAAATTAAGTCTTCTTTTTTTTTCAAATATTGTTAAACAAAATATGACTGAAAGTGTTTTTGATAGTTAATTAAATTCCAAGTTTTTTAGAAAGTGATTGTTTAACATAACAGTTCTTTCATGTTTGATTTTTAATTCAAACTATATTATCAAAGTTTTTAGTTCAAAAACTTTTTGTTTAAGATGAGGTGCATGACAATTTTATTTATTTAAAAGTTTAAATAAGTTTTACACACTCAACATACCAAATATTAGAAAGGGATAAGACATCAAAAATAAACAAAACGAGTTGCACCAACTATTGAAAATAAATAAGAAGTTTGTAAAATGGTAAAAAATAATGAGCTTTAATTTTTTATAATGTAGCAATTTAACAAAGGCTGGTTGACTTTGTTCGAAATTTTGAAAAGTTTTAAAAGTTTAAAACACAAAAGTGGAGCTGAGTTTTTATTATTTACTATGCATTGTATAATATACAGCAGTTTTATTGTTTTTTGAAAAAATACTTTTTGTATATATCCGAAAAAAATGCTTATCCGGACATGTTTACAGAAAAATTTTGCCCAACATGTCTGGATAAGTGAATAAGCACTGTAGTATATTAATAACATCTAACCCATATCCGTAACCATTTTTACCCAACTTTTTAAAAATTATATTATTATACTTTAAAAGGTATCCGTGGTGTGCGACTCGATAACCGAAAGGTTCTTCGTGCACCAGGTCCTAGGACCAAATAATCTGTCTTTCAATAAAAAAAAATATCCCTAATCACCTCATCCAAATATACGTATGATAAATCAAACAAATATATAATAATTTGAATTTAAACACAAATAAATATAGAAATAGCCTATCAAAATTTTTGCAAATTTGCTAATGAGAGAAATTGTTTCAAGTATAAAACTAAAGTAAAGTTCTTTGTTCATGTAATTTTTAACTTCAATCACAAAAACTTTATTTTTATAGTTTTTCATGTTTGGGAAAGTGGATTAGGAGCAAGGGTTATAATTTAGAAAATTTAACAAAAATTCTTTAAAATTTTTTGATGAATAAGCGAATATGCAAATGATTTGCTACTTTTGTGCAAATATTTGCATGTTTCTTAAGCTACCTTTTCATTAGATTAGAACCCTGAAATATCAGTTTTTAAGGAATATGACTTTCAACACATTATGGTTTTGCCTGCTAAGTTTGTTTCGCAAACTGTATTTTACTTAAAATAAAAACATGCATGCTGGCCGCAGTTTGCTGACCTCTGGTTTAAGTTTTTGTTTTCAAAACCCTTTTACTATAGTCAGGAACGAGCGTCATTCCATTTACGGTACAACTTTTACGGTTTTTACTAAAGTTCTTTAGCTTTGACACTAATCTACATCCTTATCGTTACTTCTACAATAATGTTTTATACCTCATCTTTTAGCTTAGAGTATCTAGTTTGTGAACTATAATTTTATTTTTATATTGGGTTGGTATAAATGGTGCTGTAGCCCATAGAAAAAGTGGTACATTATGGCTTTTTTTCAGTTTTTTTGGAAAATCTAACGATAAACAAATAGTTTTGACTTGAAATTTTTTTTATACATATAAAATAATATTCTGCTCATTCGCTATGTACGATTTTTTATAAAACAAATTATTTTTAAAGAAATTGGTGATTTATGGTTTTCAGTATATTATGGTTTATCTCAATAAATATTGAACTAAAAGAAAAATGAATAAAAGATTCACATAGTACTAATTATTCTGCATTGTTAGCATGCACAGTTTTTATTTTAACGAAGTACTTTTTGAAATATTAAGCATTGAAGTTTTCCTTTTTTTTAATGACTGTAAGCTATTTAGTCTTTGAAGTACAAAACAAACGCAAATGATTTGTTTGAAACTAATTTTCCTAGGTGACGCTACAGATTATTAAACTAATTTAATATATATTTTGATGCAATTTTTTATCAACATAACAGCAAATCGTTTCTTAAATATTTTATTTTATATTATGTCAGTATGTATGGTGATGTGGGAACGGGTCAGAAAAGCACGGGCGTAACTTTAGTACGGAATGAATTAGAAGCACTAAGTGAAACTTTAGCAAAGAGTGACATTTTAGCACGAAGTGTCATTTTAGCACAAAGTGAGACTTTAGCATAGAGTGACACACTAGCACAGAGTGACACTTTCTGTGAGACTTTAGCACGAAGAGACACATTACTACTAAGTGACACTTTAACACAAAGGGAACCTTAGCAAAAAGAGACTGTTTAGCACGGAGTGACGCATAAGCACAGTGTCACTTTTGCACAGGTAGCATTTTAGCACGGAGTGTCATTTTAGCTCAAAGTGACACTTTAGCATAGAGTGACACTTAGGCACGGAGTGCCACACTAGCACAGAGTGACACTTTCTGTGAGACTTTAGCACGAAGAGACACATTACTACTAAGTGACACTTTAACACAAAGGGAACCTTAGCAAAAATAGACTGTTTAGCACTGAGTGACGCATAAGCACGGTGTCACTTTTGCACAGGTAGCATTTTAGCACGGAGTGTCATTTTAACACAAAGTGACACTTTGCATAGAGTGACACTTAGGCACGGAGTGACACACTAACACAGAGTGACACTTTCTGTGAGACTTTAGCACGAAGAGACATATTACTACTAAGTGACACTTTAAAACAAAGGGAACCTTAGTAAAAATAGACTCTTTAGCACGGAGTGACACATAAGCACGGTTTCACTTTTGCACAGGTAGCATTTTAGCATGGATTGTCATTTCAGCACAAAGTTACACTTTAGAACGGAGTGACACATGAGCACAGACTGACTTTTTGTGTGACATTTTAGCACGAATTGACACATTAGCACAAAGTGTCACTTAAACACAAAGCGACACTTTAGCAAAAAGAGATTTTTTAGCACGGAGTGACACATTAGCACGGAGTGACACTTTAGCACGAAGTGACACAATAGCAGAAATAAAACACTTTAGCACGACGTCTATTAACTCATTTTACCAAAACATTTTAACGAAGGTATTTTAACAATTTTAGTTTTATATTTTCAACAAAAATCTTTTCGTATAAAACTAGCAACGAAAATAAGCTCCAGGCTTTTTATAACATTATAATTAGCTTAAATTAGTTTTAGTTAGTAAATTAAAAATATTGTTAATATTGATAAATAAATTGACTTTGTTTTAAAGCTCCGATAAATTAATAAATTATTAAAAATTTACTTAATTGATTTTTATAATACAAATAGGTTTTAACATCGTCAAACAAAACGATGCGAAGTTCCTCTTATATCTACATCTACGTGTGTCGCAATTTTTTAAAACGTATGCAGGTGGTAAAATTTTTATATATAGACTACTGCAAAGGTAAATAAACTTATCTCACAAATTTTTTATCTATTTAGTTTTTTATATTTTTAAACTTTTAAGAAACAGCATAACTTAAAGCTATACTAGTAAAACTTTTATTTGATTGTTTTGAAAGTTTTAGGACTTATGTTTTGCATTTCTTTTTAAGGTTATTAGATATAAAAAGCTAAACATCGTAATGATGTACAGTCTAAAATTTATTAACATAAAATTAATAAAAACAAATTATACAGTAAGCTTCCTTTATTCTACCAACATATGTTTCTGTGTGTCAACGAATCAACACACTTCAACTGGGTTCTGTAAAAAAATAATTACTGTAATGAGAGAATAGAAGCATAGAATAAAGTAGGTGTATTCATGTTTTCATTAAAACAGGATATTTTCTACTGATAATAACATAAAATTACCAACTTTTCATAATTTATGGATAAAGAAGTTCTCTAAATACCAAAGTATAAAAAACAAACCTTAATTTGATCCGTCTACTTAAAAAATTATTAAGAAGCTTTTGACAAATCTGAATGTGAATTAAAAAAAAAGAATCAGAAAGACTATGCAGCTCAGAAATAAACCTTTTGAATTTAAATACTGAAAAAAAATTAAAAAAAAAACAATATTGTGTCGAAACTAAATTACTTTCTTTCATATAAGAACAAGTTATAAGACCATAAGGATGTAGTCAAATTACTAGTTTACAGAACTACCAATATAAGACCAGGTACAGCATTTTATTACACTTTAAATAAAGCCAAATTTTCTCTAGTGATTACCATGCTATGACACAATGTAAAATATCTAAACAGTTTATTACAGCCATGTTTTCCTCTAGACTGATTATTATCTCAATGGCACTGTCAATCATTTATCTCCAGAGGTGAAAGTTTTTCCATTTCTCCATCTAACATTCCAGACTTAAGAAAAGAAATAGTTGCTGAGATTTTCTTAGTGTTTTTGTTTAGTTAGGCTATTACTTTTTCAAGGTTATGCGGTCCCTACATCCTAGATTTTTCAACTTTAATTAAGTAAGTGTCTGATATGCGTCCACCAAGAGGTTTTATATTAATTTTTGTTGGTTAGTTAAATTTAAAGACGGTAAAGAAGGAACAAATGATGAAGCTTAGAATTTGTAAAACAACATCAATTGTTGAGACAGCTAGCATTATTTTCTGATGTTTTTCTTCTTTTAAAATTTATTTAAAACTCTTTTTTAATGTATAAAATGCAACTTATTTCTAAAGCCTAACCAAGTAGTAAGATTTTTCATTTTAATGAGTAAATTTTGCAAAACTAAAAACCTGGCTCTTTTAAAATAAAAGCATTTTATAACTTTTAATTTAAGCCCATGTAGGAAGTGGTTAAGTATGTATGGGATCTAAACCAAAATTTAAATTTGTGCTCAGTAAGTATGTGTCTGTGTAAGGTAAGCACCCACATAAGGTACGCCCCTTAAGAAGTTTGTGTCCGTGTAAGGTACACACCCACATAAATTACGCACTTTAAGAAGTATGTATCAGTGTAAGGTACGAACCAACATAAAGTACCCATTTTAAGAGGTATGTATCCGTGCAAGTACGCACCTACTTAAGGTACGCACTTTCAGAAGTGTGTATCCGTGTTAGGAGTTATGTGGGCTCCTATTCTTGATGATTTTCCTAACTATTTTAGTTTCCATTGTACTGTGGTTGTAACTATTTGATTTGTTGTGAAAAGTTGTTTGCTAATTCAAAATAACTTTTTTCAACAGTCATACAGTTACAAACACACAATCAACAGTATTTTATAACCAAAAGTAAGTCAGTATGATTGTAAAAAAAGCAAGTCTGATTAAAAAAAAATTATTATTAATTTTTTTCATTCATCAAAGTACCAAAATTTTACCATTCAATAAAACAATTATTTGTGCTCTTTTTATTTATCGTGATTCTCATTATATCACAACTTTTGTTTGTTGTAGATAAAAATATTTTTTTGTTTTTGATTTCCAGATGTAGAAACTTTATGTTTTGATTATTATTTTTCAAACTGCTTACATGTGACCTAAACATGATTAGTTGACAACATAGTTTTTTTAACATATAAGTTTGTACAGCATATTTTAGTTTAATGTATTTATTTTAAAAATAATTTATTCATTTTTATTTCAAGTTTGATTGAAAGATCCTGTAGCCTGTAGAAATACAGTTACATGCACATGGCTGCTCATATTACTCAACAGAATTCATAGGAACATTTTCGATTTTATTTGATATTGGAAAAAATTTTTTGTGTAAAAAAATACTTTTTATAAAAAAAAAACAATGTTTTTCTACTATTGGTTATAAAATATAGTTGATTGTGTGTTTGTAACTGTATGACTGTTGAAAATAATTTTTTTGAATTAGCTAAATAACTTTTTACAATCAATCAATTAGTTACAACCACAGTACGATGGAAACTGAAATAGTTAGGAAAATCATCAAGAACAACTATGTTAGCTCTGTTGACAACTTAAAATAAAACACTAGTTCATGGATTAACAAGGGTAAAGGTTACTTTTTTTACAAAAGATGAGACACAGGGTGGGTCCACTTTGATATTTATAAGTTAATATATTTTTGTTGGGTTATTGTAATGTTGTATTAATTTTAAAGGTATAGTATTTTGAGTAAAAAGTTTTCTGTAGAAACATATGGACTGCAATTTTTTAATTATATTAATTATAAATCAAAATCTTAATTTTCTAAGCCTTTTTTTGGCTAAGATTTAAAAAGATTCAGAAAACGTTCTGCTCGAATAACTTCGCGGCTACTTCAAAGACTAAGTAGCTTACAATTAAAAAAAAAGGAAAATTTCAATGCTTAATATTTCAAAAAGTACTTCGTTAAAAAAAAAACTGTGCATGCTAACAATGCAGAATAATTATTACTATGTGAATCTTTTATTCATTTTTCTTTTAGTTCAATATTTATTGAGATAAACCATAATATACTGAAAACCATAAATCACCAATTTCTTTAAAAATAATTTGTTTTATAAAAAATCGTACATAGCGAATGAGCAGAATATTATTTTATATGTATAAAAAAAATTTCAAGTCAAAACTATTTGTTTATCGTTAGATTTTCCAAAAAAACTGAAAAAAAGCCAAAATGTACCACTTTTTCTATGGGCTACAGCACCATTTATACCAACCCAATATAAAAATAAAATTATAGTTCACAAACTAGATACTCTAAGCTAAAAGATGAGGTATAAAACATTATTGTAGAAGTAACGATAAGGATGTAGATTAGTGTCAAAGCTAAAGAACTTTAGTAAAAACCGTAAAAGTTGTACCGTAAATGGAATGACGCTCGTTAGTCAGGACGCAATAAGTTTAAAGTTTATACTTTTCCTACTTGTATCAATTTTGAGTGAGGTATTTTGATAACCACAATATATATCAAAATTAATCAGTAATTGTTTAATAAATCAACTTTAATAAGTTAAAAATTAAAAAAATGTTTTTGCTTGATTTAGTATTTTTAATTATTTAAAAGTGAATTAGGTAATTTTTTCTGTACTAATTGTAATCTACATAAAATATATATACATATATAAATACATAAAATCTACAAAAATACGTTGAAGTTTATTTGTATTTGTTTTATAGAAAAAAATTAGGTATTTTTTTTCAACAGTTAGTTGAGAAAGTTTTAATTTTGCGTTAAAGGCCATTAAAGCTTTTTATAAATTTCAAACAAAAAACCCCGAGTGAGAAACAGTAACATCAACAACTAGGAAAACTATAACCAGTTGGAAATATATTTGCTCATGGATAATTCTAAATATATTTCAAAGTTAAAATACTTGGTGCCATGCATAGTATTACTTGTTTCATTAGGATACCAGGTGTTATATGTTAATAAAGCAATATTTAGTAATATTTCTACGGAAAAGTTAATACAAAAATGGAATTCACTAATCTCTGAAAAGCCTAACAATTATCACTTTAGCAGAATAGCAGTTGGGTAAGTTATATAGTAAAACATTTAAGTTTAAATTTTTTTTCTAGTCTAAATTCAGAAATAAAATTTGTTTTTATATTATAAATAATAATTTTCATTAGCAAAATAGATATAAAGAGCTGCTTAGGCATTTTCTATTCTGTTTATTGAAAAACATCAGTACTTACTGGATGGCAAATTTTATCTGGAAACCTTAAAAACCTTAAATTTGGTACTTTTAGCAAAAAATTTGAAAACAATTGATTTTTACAGCTTTTATAAGTCCTTAGTAGCTGAAAACACAATTAATAAACATTAACTTACATAACTTGTAATAAAGAAAATATTTACAATTTTTTTTTATTGAATATTTTTTTTGATTTTTTTTAATCTGTTTCTCACGACTTGTTTGTTAAATCAAAAGGAAAATTTCCTTCAAATATAAACTTAATTGAATTAAAATTTTTAATTGCTTTAAAAATGAAGGAGGAAATAGGTTTTTATTAAATTTTTGCTTTAAAATTTTTAAATTCTATATGGTTGTATCATATTAAAAAAATTAGTTGTATTTCAAAAATTAATTGACTTTTTTGTTCTATAAAAAATATAATATAGTATATACTCATTAGCTTTCAAATAAAAGTTAATGTTATTGATTGTAAAAAAAAGGTAGATCCCTATAGTCTTAGTTACTTAATAAATAAATTTCTATGTTTCAAAATAAAGCTAAGGTTTATCTATTCTTAAAACAATATACTTATTTTATCTTATAGTTTATTTAATCTTTAAAAACTCTAACGAATATAACTCTAAGTTAAGCTTAAAACAACTTGAGTTTTGTTAATATTGGTACTTTAAATAGAATAAATTCTTTAATTTTATTATTCACATAAAAACTAAAGCTGGTTTTTAGTAATTAAACCATTTTTGCTTAAAAGAATGATTTACAGAACTTTTTATTCATTACAATGTTGTTTAAATAGTTCTATGAAGAAGAGTTTAGCTTATCTTAACTCAAATTTTAAATTTAATTTAGATATAATAATTAACCTTTTATATAAAATTAGTTTTGTTTAGAAAATTCTGAATTCATTTATTTTAATTGTTGATATTTTATAAATGTAATAAAAATGGTATAAAAAAGTATAAAATAGTATTAGAAAACTGATACTAACTTAGTATTTATAAGTATTTTACAAAATGTTGCTTTTTTATATAAAAACATCCGGATATAATTTTTAATGATATTTTAAGTATTATTATTTTAATTAATTTTAATTTTTTTATTATTGTTGATACTAAGAATAATCATATATAATATCATTATTGTCACTTTCTATAACTAAGTACAGAATGGCCACATCATTCTTTAAAAGCAACATTTTTTCAGTAATCAGTTTATACATTTGAGCTAAACAATTACTTTTTTTTTTCAGAGTAAATGGAGATGTTGACTTAATTTTACAAGGAACAGAACTTTTAAAAAGCCTTGTAAACAACCCGAACTCAACAGAAGTTCTGAAGAAAGATCATCAAGAGTTAGCCAACTTTGATGATTTGAACGAAATATTCACTTTATTCTTTTCTAATGGAGCAGGAGGGGAGAGGTATTTTAACAATGATGAAATGTTTCAACATATTGTGGAAAAGTGTATGGAAACTACTTCAGTAAAAGTTTTTTTTTTTTTTATAATTTTTCTTAAACCATTTTTTTAATTAGCTTTCTTTTTTAAAAACAGTTTTAAAATGTTTTAAATGTTTCAAATTTATTTAGATTAATTGTTTAATTTATTTTGTTAGCTTTCAAATGTTTTACCTTGGTTAGTCTTAGCTACAAATCGTATTTAAACAACCTTTAATGTAAATTGTTTTTTTTTTTTTTTTAATTTACAGTTTTAATTGTTTATAGTTTGTTTTGCATCTGTTTTTGACATAAGTCTTTATAGTATTTTTAGAATCAGTGTACTCTTTGAAGTAAAAAGTACAACAATATTAACTTTTGTAGTAACTTGTAAACTTACTTTAAAAATTATTTATTAATAACACTCTTAAAAATTAAATTTTCTTAAAATAAAATTTTTGCCAGGCTAAGTAAAAGACATCTCTTAAAAGTGATTGTTTTTACAATAAATAAATTTTTATTTGTCAAACTAAAAATGAGATTAAAAAATTTGTTTAAATTTTACACAGAAATACATAGGTGGAAATGCAGCTTTAATAGCACAAAAGATACTGGAGCTTCGTCCCGACGCCGATGTTACAGTTGGCTTACCAGTCGGTCCCATTCTCAATTCATTGTTAGATCCCAATTTAAAGCAAGTTAGTTCAGAATCAACCCTTCTTCTGAAAGATGAATACCATATTGTACTTGAGTTTTCCAAGGATGAAATGTGAGTGCCATTGAAATAAACTTATCAAAATAATGATATATTTGAAACAAAAATTTTTTCATCATAGAGGGAGTAGTATAAATTAATATTTGAAAATTGTTTTTGTTGGATAATTGAACGCATACAAGTTTTAGCTTTAGCTTTCTTGTAATTTTAAATTCGAATTATTTTTCTGGTAAATTTTAAAATTAAGAAAAATTTGTATTATATAAAGATTTATAATTTTTAGTCTTTTTAGAGTTTAAAAAAAGAATTTTTATAAACTTAGAACAAAATATTTTCAGAAAAAAATCTTTCTTTAGATAGCCAATACTAACTCTGTAAATCGAGTAAAAGATGCTTGAATTAAAATATTTTACAAATATTATTAATTGTATAACTAAAATTAAGTAAATTGTTGTATCTGAGGGTTTATAAAAATATAAGATGCCTAAAAATTTTCTTAACTTTATTCTATACTTTATCAAAATCTAAGGTATAGGTAGAGAGAGGCATTAGTTTTCATAAAAGTTCTAATATTTAGCATTCTTAAGTAAAGTTTGAGAAATTGATTTGTTTTTCCAGTAAAATAACTTTTTTTTTTTCACTAAGATATGATCCAAAATATAATTTAGAGCTAAAAGTTGTAAATGTAAAAGAGTGTTATGTGGCTTTCAAAATTTAAAATCATTAATTTAAGTAAACCAGGTGGAACGGCCATACAGCTCCGGCTTCTTCCAGGTTCATATTTTCACATGACGTCAGCAACTCAAACATGAATTGCATGAACGATTTCATTGAAACTGTGAAAACCAACAACCCTCAACTTGTTGTTATTTCTGGTTTGAACTTTGTTTGTTGAAAATGTTTTTGATAATCAATTTGTAAATTATATTGGATAGCATAATCTATCATAGTTAATATATCCGTGGGCGCTTTAAAATTATTTAAAAATTTAACTTGCCTATAACTTTCTGATTTTACTATTATGATATGATAGGAATAAAATGTCAATAAAAATGAATAAAATAATATTACAAGTTAAAAATAAAGCCAACATTTATTGTTAAAATGCAACAAAATACTTACTTTTCATCTAAGTAATAAATTTGTAGGAATTCACATGTTGGAAAGTATAAATTGGACTTCAAGGTTAGACGAAGTAAGTGAGAATTTTAAAAGTATCCCGTCCAGTTCAGTTGTACATTTAGAGCTCGCAAGTATGGCCTCAGTAGTATTTGTAAAGAGTGTGATGGAAAAAGTTAGTTGATTTATTGTTACTGTTGTATCCAAAAAACAAATACTTGCCTTATTTAGTCATTGTTATAAAGTATTTTGTGCCATCTTAAATTAAAAAAGTGATCTTTAAATTTGTTGTAAAAACAACTTTTTTACTCAACAACTTATGTTCTGAATTAATAAAGTTTGCTTGTATTAAAAGATTTTTTTTACTACACCTTAATATTATTAGTTTAATTGACTCTATTTTGTAGTGTTCATAACATTCTTTTGAAATGCAATATAGATTTGAGATATTAAAATGTTTTAGTTTAAAAACTTCCACCTATTATGTTAATGCCCTATATGGTTTCAAGGATTTTTGTACAAAGTTTAAGTTTACCCCTTTTTTTTAAGCTTCAAATACGTACTATGAATTAAATTTTTATATAATACTAAAATTTAAATTAAGCTTCAGGATATAGTAAGTTATATAAAATGTTTCTGTTATGGCAGGCAAATTTTATCATGTCAATATACTCTACAATTTCAAAACTAACTTAAAATCTATCTTTGTTAAGTTTTTAAGTTAAGGACCTAAAATTGTCTGAAAAAAATTGAATGCATGATAATAAAAAATACTTATTATAGCAAATAAATTTTGCAAATTTTCCGTTAGAAATTTCAAAAGGGTTTATATATACTTTAAGTTACTATATAAAGAATTAAAAATCTTTATATACTGCAAATTAAAAAAAAAGTTAAAACAATAATTTTGTTCATTTTCTTATGAACATTAGGTTGAGAAGTTTAAAGATAATATTTTTAATAAGTTTTATGATGAAAAAGGCTTGATTTTTTTTGTCGTTGTTTTGAATAAGAATGTAATGTGCTTTCAACTTTGTACCCTTTATAACAAATAAATAATTAAGTTGTTTGAAAATAGTAAAAAGCAAACAGTAGCTAAATTAAAGCAATTCCTTATTACAAAAATTTACATTGGCCCTTATTTAAAGGTCAAATTGTATACTATATATAATTTAAGTCGAACTTTTTTTTTCAATTTTTATGTATAGCTTTTTTTGTAAAAAAATTTCAATATAAGTGTACTTTCTTCTTCAATATTCTGTGAATTTAAAAATTTGCTTAAAATATATATTTTTCTTCAATTTTTTAGTTAGATACCTCAAATTTTCAGAAAACATTACCATTATAGTTTAGAAGACTTTAAATATTGGAATATAAAAAATTAAGAAATTAAAAGTTTAAGAATAAAGGTAGTTTTCATTAAAAAGGTATACTTTTCAAAATTTAAAAATTATTGCATTGAAAAGATTAAGTATTAGTAATAGTTTTTTTTTTTTAATTTGAAAAAAAAAGTTAATAAATGAAGAAGAAGATATATTTTTAGAGAAATATCATTATTTTGCCTTTTTAGTTTGAGCCTTTCATAACAAATCTATTGAACTCACTAACTTTGATTGCTCATATCTCAAAATTTAATTTGAATTATGTTAAGTGGTTGTCGCTAACCCGGGTTTCTACTTATACACTATTATTGGCCTGATTTCTTACGCAACGTGCGCTCTAACTTGTATAAAAGAAGTCCCCAAGATAACGCTTAAATTATAGTTGACTTAAATAAACTGATATGAATTACTTACTATTTACTAAAGGTTTAATAAATCAGTTACTTATACTAATTTAAACTAAGTTCGAATTTGTGATCATGATTATATTTACAATGAATTTGCGAAACGAAAAGATGATAAAAAACTGCACAACATTACACTAATAAACCAAATTATCAATTCTTTTAAAAGACGACAATACTCGAATAAAAGAAACTAAAAACTAAATGTTTAAACCACACTCAAAAAGTGTTCTAAAGTCGGAATCAACCATTACAACAACAAGATTGAAACCATTAAAACTTTAGTGCAGCGAAAAGCTGCACTGACTTCACACTGCTGCCATGCAGTAGATACTAAAAGAACTGAACTCACCAATTACGCGATATTCTTAATTTATACTCGCTTGAGAAAAAAGAAGAAAGTAAAAAAGAGAAAATTACCGCGTAAGCGGTACATGGTTAAAAGTTTTGTAAGATAGCCAAAATTAAACTGTATAAAATAAGATCAATTCGTAAATAACAAGGGATCTCCCTATGGCCTTAAAATAGAAAATAATTTCAGCTCTTTAAAGTAAGTTAATTAGCATTTTTATGTCTATATATTTTTTTCTTAGAGCATAGTACTACATTTACAAATATAAACTAGCTTGTAAATCTAACTAACAACAAAACTATTTTAAAACATTTTTTTAAATTAATACTTCAGCGCTTGCCTTAATTAAAGTAGTAATAAAGTTATATTATAATATTAACATCTTTAAAAAATATTTTTTTAACCAATCTTTCGCAGATATTACCCTACACTGACTCAATAGGCTTGAACGAGCAAGAATTGTGGTTGCTATGCAGAGGAATGAGCTCGCAACACTGCAACAGCAACGCGTTACAACCAGATGTGCCTGTTGATGTTGAACTTGTTACGAAAATCATCGATGAGTTGTTCAAGAGTTTGAATAATGGTAAACTGACGAGAGTTCATTTCCACACATTGAAGTTCCATGTTATTGCCACCCAACAAGGTTCAAAGTGGGGAAATCAATTACAAGTAAGCTGGAATATTTAGTTATTTCTAACAAATCTGTTTACTTGTTTTAAATATAGTTATTTAAATGTATGTTTGTTTTAAAAAAAAGGAATGTTTAAAAGTTTTAAACAACTAGTTTTTTTTGTATAACTATGTTTAATAAAAGTTTAGTTATCATTATGTAAATGTAGACTTTGTTTTGAATTTGTTACATCAACTGAAACCTGAATTCACTATAAATATGTATAAAATTTAATTTTTTTTAAACTGTTTCATTTCTAACTTACTCCTTTTAAGTTAATAATCAATATAAAGTTGAACTAATATGTGTGTATGTATACAATACGAACTGTTTCTCAATAAAAATTTAAGACCACCTTACAATTTAAGATCTTTAAAAGTTATTAACTTTTTCATTTGGCTTTTACATACAATCTTAACTTTTTTAAATTTTAAAATAAACATTTCAAAAGAAAATTTATCTTCACCCTTCACAACTAAGAACTTTTTAAACTCCTTAGAAAAAGTAATTTGAGTTTTGGAATTTTTTTTTCCACTAAAAATATAAAAAACTGATTTTTTTTACATAAAAAAATTAATTGAAACAGGCGGTCTGCGCAGGAGCAAGGCAAGCAGCAAGGCAGGCTTGTGATGGAAACCTCACTAATGAGAGCTCGTTTGTGGCGAGAAAAGATCAAGACGAAAATGGTGTTGTTCGAAGTTGGGTGGAAAACGATATTTCTTACCACTATTCATCTAGTATTGTGTGCAGAAAACCTTTGAAAACAGTTGGGCTCGGAGATTCAATTTCTTCTTCTTCCCTTTTGTACTCAACCTATGTTGTTTAGTTTTTTGTATGAAAATTAGTAAAATTAGCTATTAAAAATTATTGAATAATGATGATTTAGGGTTATATTTTAAGGTGATATCTTATTTACAATTATGATATTTTTATAAGTTAATTATGTAAAGGCAAAAGACTGCGAAGAATAAATGAGGAATTATAGTTTTCTAGAGAAATACCATGAGTAATTCCTCAATTAAAAGAAAATAAAAATATTAGAATAAGAATAAAAAAATTAAACAAAAACACATAAAATATGTTCCGATATTTTTTTTTATTCAATTACCTGACAGCTCAATTAAACTAAATATTTAAAACAGTCATCGCATCTTTGGGTAAATTTAAGGTGTAAAATCATTTTTTATATTAATCGATGGCTACTTACGTTTTTTTATCATCGGAAACTATAATATTTTTTATATAATTTAGTAAAAAATGGTTAGAAGTTGAACTTATTTTAGTTACAATATAATTACTTTGACTTTATTTTTTCTATGAATGTTAAAGATAACATTTATCTTGATCAAGTAATTTAATTATGCTTTAGTTGTTTATAGTGTAACTGTTTTTAGTATTTAACTATGTTATTATATTCCAAGAATTTCTTAAAACTAATTCCTTAACAAGTTTTCTTTATTTATGCATACCAATACTATGATTAAGTCTGTTTTTATCAGCTCGTAGTTTATACTACAACTAACATTACACATATATAGCTTTACATTCATCATAGTTCATTGTGTATATTGTCACTGTTACTAAATATTGAAATTATTTTGCTTATATGCACCTTTATACACAATTTTCTATTTTTTTATTTTTCTCTAAACTTATTTGTATATTGTTACTAACATATTGGTAAAGTTTATAAATTTAAAAAGACTTTAAGTATCTTTTTAGTATATATCACACAATTGTCAATTAAATTTCTTTTATATATGCTATTTATACTTTTATTAAACTTCGTTTCTATTGCATTCTTTTTTGTACTAATGACTGAATAAATGACTTAGTTACTCAATACCAGAATTTGTTTTGTTTAATGACTTTTTGTATTTGAAATATTAGTTTTAGTTTATAAAACCTAGTATTGAAATGATACTAAAAGCCTTAGTTTAGATTTAAATACTAATTTTTAATTAAACAACGCACCGTCTATAATCACTAAAAAGTTAAATACCATGGTTATTGAAAACAAAAATCATGTTTAAGATAAGTTTATAAAGCTGAAGAATTAAATTTTATAAACTTTAAATTCATAAAACTTTAAGTTATGAAGTTTGGAACTCAGTGGTACGTTATTAATATATGTATGTATATATTTGTTTATTTACAATTTTATTATTTACAAATTTAAAATAATATTTTCAAAAGTTTTAAATATATGTCAAGTGTAGTTTATAGCGAAGGGAGTACGTTGTAATTGTTATAGATGAAAGACATAAAATAATGCTTAAAGTATTTACAAAGTTTTGGTTTTTAATACATAGATAAGGCTTTAACTTTAGATAAAAATTGAGTTTTTGTATACTTTAATTTTTTTTTTTTTGAAGAACAGTATACTCTTTGTATAATTTTTTAGTTTGTTAAATGTTTAAATTAACACAAACACTGTACTTTTAATGTATTTCGAAGTTCTGCTAACATTGAATATTTTAACTTAAAAATGATTCACTATCCATACAAGTTCTAATTTGAAAGTATAATTTTTGGCTGTGTTTAAATATGTTTAAAGAAAATAATTACTATTTCTAATTAAGTTCTTTAATAATAAACTGACCAAAAATGTTTATAAAAATCATACTAATGAGTTGTGCAATAGGATTATTTTTTGATTCAAAATAAATTACAAAACAGTTAAAGTAAAACTAGATTCTAATAGTTAGTCAGAAAATTAAACGTTTTTTCTCAATAATGAAATTAAGTTTATTAGATGTAATGTCATTTTCTTTAACAAAAAAAATAAATTTAATATTATACATTTTATTTCTATTTGCAGTTTTGCAAAATTATCTAGTTTACGAAAATAACATTACAAGCAGTAAAAAAAATATATACCAGTTGAACACAATTTTTTGTTTAGAAAAATTATTTGAATTATCGAAATATTTTATCGTATTTCAAAATTAGTTGTATGATTACAAACTTTTGTTACTCTGTAGAAATTAATGTTTAAGTATCTAAAGTTTTTTATGTTTTAGTATTTCGTCCTGGACAACACGTTTAACAAGTGGTGTACGACTCGATAAGCGAAAGATTTTTATAGACCAAGATTCTGGGATCAATTAAACCTATTCTAAAGACATATATTCAATTACTTGTATAACCGTTTACAAAACTTGCTAAGTAGAAAACAGAATTAATTTATTTCAAAATTGATATGGTTTTATAAACTTTTCTTTCTTTGTAGTGTTTAACTCAGTCCTGGACTAGATATTAAACTATATTGTTGGTATATGACTCGATAACCGTAAGGTTTTTTCGTACACTAGATCCTTGTTTTTTTTTATTTTGGTTATAAATTAACGACCGAAATGTCTTATTATAGGCTAGGTCCTTAAACCAACTTTGATTTTTACGCATTTTTTTATAATTTTCGTGTTCAATAAACTTATTATTACTTACTCAAAGTTTGAAGTTCATAATTTTACATTTAGTATAAATTTCGTTTAAAGTAGGTAAAGGAAAAAAACTATAAAAAGTACTTAAACTATTAATTGTATTAAAAACGTAGAAATAATGAAAACGTATTTTCTTAATTTGATGTAAATGTAACTATATTTAAAAAAAGCGTCTTTTTTCTTAAAAGTTAATCTAATAGTTTTATTAGGAAAAATCAAACATGCTTTTTTAATGCTTCATTTCAAAGCCGGTTTTGTTTTTATTTTCAACTTTTTTAATAAATGTTAAAACCATAAATTTAGTTTTTTTTCAAAATAACTTTAGTTAAAATGATTTTTTATAGTCTGCTAGTATTAATCAGACTGTTATTTAATTTTTTTTACAAATAAAAATACAATCATCTTCCTCTGAGTTCGAACTTTGAAAAAAACAAAATCTGCTAACTCAACGGAAAACGCAAACTCAAAAAATCGGGAATGGGTCTAAATTGCACGAAAACAAAATTGCACGAAGGGATAAACTGCACGAGAACAAAATTGCTTACCTAAATTAGCACAAATTACATGTTTGCACGGAAGTAAAAAATACAGAAAAATGAAAAAAAAACAGAAAAAAAACTATAGTATAATTCAATAAATAAAAAAAGAAATACTGACTAAGGGCTAGGGGTAACAGTGATAGTAAAAAAAAAGATAACTAATAAAAATAAGAATTAAAAATAAACTAATTAGTAAAAAAAAAGCTACCGACCGCGGGTAAGGGTTAGGGGTAACAGTGAAAGTAAAAATAAATAATAAAAAACTTTTAGAAAAAAAAAACTTATCGACCGAGGGTAAGGGTTAGGGGTAACAGTGATAGTGAAAAAAAAATAGAACAAATGAATTAAAAGTTTTTAAAAACAATTTAACTCGTGCAAAAATATCTTTGTTTAATTTATTTTCGTGCAATTTTATCCCTCGTGCAAAAGTGTCTTCGTGCAATTCTGTGCACTCGTGTAATTTTGTACGCTCGTGCAAATTTGACAGCTACCCCAAAAAATCATAACCAATTTTTCTTTACGAAATGGGTAAATTCAATATATTCAAATCCAATAATGTTATAAAGAAAAATAAAATTCTATTAAAAAATGTAACCATATTTTGTTGAAGTTTTTAAATATAATTAACTATAAAAATAAATGTTTTAAAACTAAAAATAATTTGTGTTATGTTGTGTACCTCCTAAATTTAAGTTTAGTAAATGGTTGTTTTAATACCTAAAGTAAGATGTTTTAACATTAGCTATTAGTCTGTAATATTAAGTTTAAAGCACAATAAAATTGTAATTTAATCTAAATAATAGTCTGATGTATTTAAAAACTAAAATGTTATTTTTTGAAACATCTACTTATATTTATTTGTACTTTGCTTTTTGTAATTTTCGTAATAAATGTATTCTTAAATTATTCCTTCTAGAAGTTTTTAAACTTAATTATGAAAAATATTAATTTACCTGGACATTTCGTTTGTTTAATGTTTTAGTTTTGTTAATGGATTTTTCACTATTCTAAATTTTGTATTTAATCTTGAGATTTCAGAAGTAAACAGCACTGTTCTTTGTTTTTGATTTTACTGCGCTTTTATTAGTACTTTGAGTGTTTTCCTTTTGATTTTTGTTTAGTTTCATCAAAAGTAAAATATTTTCATTAATACTTAGTAAGTAATAGAGTTTTTCTAAGTAAACATTTAAAAATATAAATTTGAACTTTGAACACAATATTTTTAGTTAAAAGTCCAAACTAAAATGGAAGGTGACCCAACTAAATACATTTGAGCTAAATCCACATTTAATTTTAAAGTATACGAAGATATAACAAAAAACACTGTGTATTTCGATTTTAGTTTATTGACTGTTTGTTTTAGTTCTGCTCATTTAAGTTATTGTTTTCAAATATTCGAGCTTTTTATTTAAATATAAAAATCCTCCCACAACTCACCACTCATCATCACTATCAACCACACTCTCACGCTTTTTCGTTGTCCACATTGCATTCCTTTTTTCAAAAGTTGCTTTATTGCTTTCTGAAAGCATACACACGTTATGCTCGTCGGTATAACGGTACGAGACAAATTTATCGCTACCGCTCACACTGTCACAATCACTCTCACAGTCACTCTCACAATCACTCTCACAATCACTGTCACAATCACTGTCACAATCACTCTCACAGTCACTCTCACAATCACTGTCACAGTCACTCTCACAGTCACTCTCACAATCACTCTCACAATCACTCTCGCTATCACATTCAGTCTCATTATCACAATCACTATCACTGTCACAATCACTCTCGCTATCACAATCACTCTCATTGTCACAATAACTCTCATTTTCACATTCATTCTCATTACCACAGTCACTCTCGCTATCACTGCCTGTTTCATCAACTCTTATCTCAAATAAATAAGATGAACTCTCGATAAATGATGTTGTTTTTATCGAACTCTCGCGTTCATCTAAACATGTGCTCACAGTGTCTTTCTCACCTTGTATTTGAAAAAGAAAATTTAAATTGAAACTTTCCATCTCACTTGTATCGTTTTCATTGCAATCATCTAGCTTAACGGAGGTTCTTTCATCAAAGCTTAGACTCTCACTGGTTTTTTCTCTACTATCACTACATTCAATGACACTTTTTAACTCATCACCTTCATCATCGTCGTCATCAGAGTTTTCTCCTTCACCGTTGCAACTCTCACTATCTTCATCGCTACTCTCTTCCTCCGGAGCCATCATATAACTGTCACTCAAGCAAAGGTCTGTGTAATTTAAATAACAATAAGGTTACCAACTTATTATAAATTTCATACAATAAAACAGCGGATTGAAGATACTGATCAATTTATACATATAGCACATTAAAAAAAAATACGACTAATATTTACCATGGAGTGTAAAGTGAGGGATTTGATTTACAGAAACTATCGTGGATTCTGTTGATTCTGCTTCTATAAAAAAACGATAATTCAAGTTTATGATATTTAAGTTTTTACTACTAAAGATAAGAATTAGAGATGCAGTAGTGAATTTTTACAATTTTTTATTTTATTTCAGTTTTTTAGTTAAAAAAAAAATTGCGAACAGAAACTATAAGCAACATTTTTTTTACCAAATGCACATTCGAAAATATTTGTGATCTTAGTGCAACTATATAGATTAAAATGTTATTTTTTTAAATTTAATAAGCTTCAACAAACTAGTTTAAACTCTAATTCAAAACTGTTAAATGTTTAAAAGTATGATTTTTAATGTAAAATATTCTGATAAAACAATAATGTGCTACAAATTTCTTATCAACAAAAACTTGTTAATATTTGAAAGCTAACAAACTAACCTTCAATAGATTCGTTATTATTTTCCGCTGGAGCTCTCGGCTGCTCTTCAGTTTCTTCAGTGAAAAATTTCTCAAGTAAAAAAGCAGCAACTTTTCTTCTAACGCTTCTGGCAGCTTTGACCAAAGCATCAGCCTGATGCAAATATAAAGTAGTAAGAATTAGGTAATAAACTAATACACTCAAACAATTTATGTTTGATAAGTTTAAACAGTTTTAATAATGAAGATATTTTAACGCTACTTCAATGCCGTATTTTTTTATCAGAGTAAAATTTAAAGTAAATATCATGTACAAACATTTCTAGGTATATTTTTGAACATAGATTCAATTAAAAGTGATATAACAAAACTTACGAGAATAAAAAGAGCGTTGTTGAGAAAATAGACAGGAGAGGAACAAATTGTAGTTATGATATTTGATAAATGTTTTGCTGCCAGCAGATAAGTTTTTTTTAAACTAATTGCAAAATATTGGAATATATTTTGTAGTGTGACTAACAAAGCAAAAAACCTGTTAAAAATAAAACTTAATTCGAAAAGTTCGATAAAGTTGTTTAATTATTTTTTTCTTAATGAGACTTTATTTAAATTTTGAATTCATTATTGTAAAGTTGAATGTCTTATACCAATGTATTTATCACTTTACAGTTGCTGAACTTTTTTTTAAGGACGTAATAGAAATAATGAGACTTGAAATTAATTAGATTTTATTTTTTTAAATTTTTCAGTTCTCTTTATGCAAACTTAGCAAAGTTTTTGAATCAAAATTAATATTTAGTAAAAAAGCTACTTTAACATGATACTTGAGATATTTTATAATTTATCTTCATCTACTAAGGTATTTCATGTTTTTTAAATATATTAAATAGTCTGAAATTAAAATAAAGATTAAAAAACTTTTGCTGTATTTTTTTTTCAAGAAACAACGCTAATTTTTTTCAAAAAATATATATTTTTTGTCGTTAAAAATTCAATAAAAAGTAAGTTTAAACATAGCAATTCAAGTTATTTTAATTTGATGTTTCTTTATTGCTAGTTTTGGTGTTTATTTTATAGTTTAAAAAAAGGAAATTTAATAAAATATTAACTCACAAATATTTTCCTGCTGTACTAGCTAAGTAGTGTTCTAACAGTGCTATGATTACTGAAGTTAGTACACATTCTCCTACAATCTTTGATCGTTTTTGCAAGTAGATAACTTTAACTTGATCGTAGATTGTTTTCTTTTCAATTTTTACTTCAGGAACGATCCATTTTTTAATTGTATCTAAGAACTCATCATTAGTTTTTTCAGGTTTTTCGATGAACCCTTCCAAAAAATTTGTTACTCTTTTTTCTATTGTCACTTTTTTTTCTTCTGTGTTGTTTACCTTGTTCTTCTTTACTATGCTTAGGATCAATTTTGTGCTTATTAAGCCCAATAGACACAAAAGTAATGCTGGAAGTATTTTTATCTTCATCACTTGATTTGTGACTACTAAAAATTAAATGTAATTGTTTTATTTTTTATTTTTTATCAAAAATACAAAACCAACGTCATATTGAATTTCGTTTTTAAATAATTTTTGTAGAACATTTGACTAGATTTCATTATAAATAAAAAAAATGGATGAAAAACTATTGAAAATAACTGTTATTCTTTCCATTAAAAACCCAGTTGAAGTGTGTTGATTCGTTAACACACAGAAACATATGTTGGTATAATAAAGGAGGATTACTGTATAATTTGTTTTTATTTTTATTGCAGTGAACTTGTTTCACTAAGATCTTTTGTTAGAAAACGATCAAATCTATATTTTGAACAGAAAATAACTGTCTCTATTCTATAATATATAAACACAGAGTAAGAATTCTTACGTTTAATAAAAATTCGTTTTCAATAGTCATTGAAATAAAATATTTCTATAAGAATTGACATTTTTTTTTATCAAACAAAAGATTTTTTACTCAGTTTTATTATTTTACATAATTCAGACAGCTATTTTCAATGGTAATTTAAGATATACTAAAAATTAATTAAACTAATATGAATCATTAAAACTATTTAAATAAGTAAATATTAAGGTAGTCTTTCAAAGTTAAAAAAAATAGTAGGTGTTGAATACAAACTGTTTTTTTAAAGTCACCTTTAGCAATATATCAAACTGAAGTATAAAATTGTTTCATTATTAGAATAAAATACTTAAATTATTAACTAAAAGGGTTAAAATTAAGATATTGAACTAATCATGTAACTATTGTCAAAATCAGTTTTGAGAAAAAAAAACAAAATACCACTGATAAAAAAACATTAAACGCAGAAGTATTGTTATGAATATTAGGATAATTGCAATAGTATTCATATACTCAAACCTAGTATAATAGTACTATGTTAACTTGAAAAAAATCATTTAAATATTTTTGACATTTTGTGATAAGTTCGTTTGTTTTATTTGAAGATGTTCTTTATCTGATAGTGTAATATAGAGTATTTCTAGGTTTTTATAAGTACGCATATCAACATTATTCATGTTATTTTTCACAGACTTAATTATACTCCATTTAACTCCATTATTTTATTCAATAACATTTTTGAAATTTTGTTAAACAAAACATTGTTTCACTCGTTTGAAGACGAAATCTTCAGTTGTTTAAAATCTTTTTCAAATAGAATAGTCTTCAAACCAGTGAAACATTGTTTTGTTTAATAAAATTTAAAATTTATTATTGATCAATCTCCTTTTTTTTAATTTAAGTTGAGAACTTTAATTGCCACCTTTAAAGTATAAAGTACTCAACATATTTTATTAGTGAATTGGTAATTGTGTACAGTCTTTTAGTTATTTTAATAAAATACTCTGTCGAAATTAAAAGGTTATAATGTTAAAGGATCTATGTTAAATTTACTACAAAGAAATTTAAATAATATAAGCCAACCAACTGTTATAAATAATGTTGTGTCTGACCGTGAAATTGTTAATGTTGGAATACCGCAAGGTTCTTGTTTTGGTCCTTTGTTGTTTCTTGTGTATACAAATGATATTTTTTCTTCTATTGAGATTAATATGAGATTGTTTGTTGATGATGTCGCTTAAGCTACCAACATAGTGATCCTGCTTTTGTGAACAGTATTATTAATGAAGAGTTGAGAAAAGTTGATGTGTGATTGCGTGCTAATAAACTTTTTATTACCTATTTAAAAATTAAATTCTTGCTTTTTAACAATACGTCTAAAATATGTGATTTTAAAGTAGATATAAATGTATTTAATATTGAGCAGAGTCCAAGTATTAAATATTTAGGTGTGGTTTTGGATGAAAAATTGAATTGGAGGGCTCACTTAAGATCTCTCAAATCAAAGCTGTCTCGAAGTTGTTTTGTGTTGTAAAAATTGGGATACTATTTGGATGTGGGTACACTTAAAATGGTGTATTATAGTTTGTTTTATCCGCATATACAACACTTTATCTGCTTTGGGTGGTGCTGCTGAATGTTGTTTGAAACAAATTGTTAGTATGCAAAAAAGGATAGTGAGCTATGTTTGCCGTGTGCCTGTTTTGACCCCAACAAACCAACTGTTTGTGAAAACTGGTCTGCTGAAATTAAATGATGTGTTTAAATTACAAGTTAGTAAACTAATGCGGAATAGTATGACTGGACTTGATGTTGAGCATAACATTTTTACTCTTTCTAGTTCTTAACTCACACCATATAAGCTTTTCTAAAATATTAAACTTCATAACAAAAAGATCTAGAACAAGACTTGGCCTAAATTCCTTTAGGTGTTTGGGTCCAAGGTTTAGGTCTAGTGTCCCAGAACATAAAAAAAAGATGAATTTATAAGCTATTATAAATTTTTTTTGTTAACTTGAAATAAGAAGTAAAACTGGCGTGAATTTAATCATATATCGGAGCATATTATTTTAATGTCTTATAATATTATGCTATTGAGTATAAACTAGACTAATTGTTTATTTGTTTCTCTTTTGAATATTTTATTTTGTTTATCTTATTTTTATTAAATATAGGAATATTTTTGTTGGATTTTTTAATTTAGTTAATAAAACTTTGTTATAAGAGAAATAGTTTGTCAAGTTTTTAATTATAGATCAAAATTTGTATTAACTTATTGGTAGCAACAATATTTTATGCTTTTAAAAGTTTGTTGTTTTGTATTTGTTTGTTTATAATTTATACTGCTTAATAGTATTTTCTACTTGAATTTTTAACACCTAATTGTAGAATTACTTATGTGGCTGAGATATCATAATTGGATTGTTGCTATTGTCGTTTTATTCAGAACGTCGGCAGCACTTGCTTATGGATTTAAGCTTCAGGATTTTTTCACACTACGTGGATTTTAATGTTGAGATATTAACTTTGTGAGTGTTTGACAAACGACGTGTTACCAGGGGTTTTTTCAATAAAGAATTAGGATTAGTTTTTATTTTCGTTTTGGTTTGTAAAAGACAAAAGTTCTGTTTTTTTTTGTTTATAGGTAGATTTAGTTTTTTTTTAATTAAAAGGTAAATTTCGCTTGATTATTTTAATGATAGGGCAGGTGGAATAACACATGATGAGCTCAAACTCATTGGCTTGACCTTCAGAAAACGTTTATCGTTGTAGAGAGGAAAGTGAGTTCTGATGTTTTTCTAAAAAAAAATGCTAATCTAGTGAAAATAAACTTTCTGCTCCCAACATATCAATTTAAATACTATTTTTGTTGACCCTATAATTTTTTTTCTTTTATAGTAAAATAAGTATCATTAAAAGCTAAAACTTAACCACTCTATTAAAAATAAATGTGGTTTCGTTTTTTACCCTGTATAACTAGTAGTATAGTTTATAGAACGACAAAAAAAGCGCTCAAAGTATTTGGTCCTAGGACCTGGTGCATGAAAAAACCCTTTCGGTTATCGAGTCGCACACCACGGATACCTTTTAACGTCTTTTCTAGGACAGATTTATTATTGATTAACACATCTTTCAATTATTTTTCTCATTTTAAGTAATATAACCGTTTTATCTAGTGTAACATACATTGTTTATCAAAGGGTAAGTACAGTAGACTACCGCTTAAGTACGCAAATTGAACCCGACCAAAAAGTGCGTACTTAGCACGGGTAGTGCGTACTTTTTGGCGACATAGTATAATATGAAATTTAGTTGTTTTTTTTATCTTTGTTACAACTAGCCACCAAATAATTAAACCAAATAAACAAGTCTTTTTATTTTAATAACATTTAATACATAATTCTAATCTGCAAAATTTGTTAATAGATTTTGAAATGATTTATTTTTTCTATAAAAGTTTCTACATAATTAATACATAAATTTAATATAGAAAGTCAATGTCAGTCAATGATATAAAAAAAAATATTAAGCCATATTTTTCATATTTTGTTTTGTTAGAGGGAAAGTACCAAACTACATTCTGTTTACCAAACATTTTCAAAACATCAATGTGTGTACATTTATATTAAATTATGACTTAACTATGTTGTATTTGTAGGTTTTTTTTAACATTGTCATCTAGATTTATTTATTTTATAGCATTACAGCTCAAATATCATCATTCTTTTCACTTTTCTGCAACCACTACATAAGTATTTAGTTTATTAACATTTAATAACAGGAATGTCACAATCTCAGGCCACTTAGACTACTCAGAGTTACTCACCCTAGTTTAAAAGTTTATCTAAATTTGATATAAATATATAAAAAGTTTATAAAAAAATATAAAAAATTTAGATTTTTTTTGTCTTTCTGGATAAGTGCGTACTTAAGGCGGGGTGCGTACCAAAAAAAGTGCGTACTTAAGCGGTAGTCTACTGTAATACTAGTTTTTATACTATTATAATTTTTATAAATAGAGTAACTACTATTTCTAAATTACTGTTTGGAGATGTTGAAATTCTGTTGTTTATAGGAAGATTTATTGACAAACAGTTTTAGTTATGTATACTGTTCACTGCTCAGTGTATAGTATTATAACACAAAATCTGACTTTGTTCCGATTTAAGTAAACAATATTTAACATAAGCTGAAAAGTTGCAGCCTTAATATGTCAACAAAATTAAGTTGTTAATAGCAAAGACAACGAAGTTTGACTCAAGTTTTTCCTCTGGTTTCATTATACATTGTGACATAAACTTATTAAATATAAGTTGTGTTATTATACTGATCTTAGAAAGTTGTTACAATAAGTCCCCTTCAATTAAAATTTAGAAATACATACTTTAACTCAATAACCAAAAAAGCTTTTGTACTATTTCAGAATATTAAAACAAATATCTGATAGTTAATATAACCTGTACTTTAAAGAGGTAAGACAAGGTTCGGCAAACTACAGTCGCGACGTTTCCATATAAATAACGTTTTTTGTTAAAAAATTCATAAACAGGCTCTTAAGTAAAATATTAGTAACTACTAGGATTTTATCTCAACGCTTTTTTAGTTTAATATAGTATGTAGATTTATAAGTTTATTACTTAATGATCTTAAACTATAATGTAAAATTATAAAAACCTGTTTTATCTAAGTTTTTACTTATTGAGTTGAACTTTCAACCAAATCAAAACAGGTAGGAATCAACTCATGTATTCAATTTATATAGAGTAGCTGTAATTTTAGTTTTGTTCTTTCGGAAAATAAAGTCAATCTGTTTTATTTTTGTTAAGTGATACACCTATAAACATTTTATTATTGCTTAACTGAAAAAAACTTTTATCTTTAGATATAAATATTTAAATTACGTAGCTTAGCTTTTGTTAAAAAAAAAACTTAATAAAATGTTTAATCTCTTTGTAAGCACATTTTAAATGTAAGTAATTTTTCAACTTATGAAAATTTATAAGTCTAATGTAAGATGAATACTTATTAATTAAAGCAAAAAAAAAGAAACCTATTGACAAAGCTAACTTAGACTTAAAATTAAACTAGATTTTTAACTATTAATGAAAAAGTTTTTTGAAAAAAGTAATTTTTTTTATGTAACAGTTAGCTTCTCTTTACACTAAATGTTAACAACTTGTAATGCTATAGTCTGGATTTTGTTTGCAATGCTTCGTATCTTACTCAAAAAGTTTTAAAAGTTAAAAAAATATTTTGAAAGGATGTTAATAAAATTATCATGAGTTTTTCAAGTTAGTAGAAGTATAAAAATCCGAATTAAAGCTTTTAGTTGCATATTGTATTAAACATCTTGATAGATTATTATGGTATCAGTGAAAAAGCACAATTTAGCTTTAATTTATTTTGTTATATACGATATATAACAGAAATAACTTGTATTAAACAGCAGTGCACAAAATTTTTATGAAACTAAAAGATAGGTATGTATAAAACGCAGTTTTTGTTTTATCTCTACTTTTTTGGTGATTTCTTATATATCCACTTATAAAGAAAGCTACGCGATATTACTAATACAATCAAAAAATATAAATATCTAATAACTGTAGTATATTTTACATTAAATTGATAAAACTAGATCAGAAACTAGATTAGTAATTTTAATTAAATACAATATTTTTTTAATAATCTTGTCTACACAGAATTTTTATAAACATTGTTTTCATTTAAATCGATTTATATAATATATCTTAAACTATTATATTAACTAATAAGAAAAACATCATAGACAACCTTTTTTTAAAAGTAATAAAAAAATTTAAAAAATTATTTTCTTTGATATATCCAAATTTTAAAACAAAGTTTAAAATTTTGAAAGAAAAAAAATATAAAATAAAAAAGCGTTAATGCTTTCAATGATTGAATTTGGTAGTAAATGTGTTGACAAAAAAATTTATATTTTATTTAAAAATTTAATTGAAAATAAAGTTTGTGTAATAAATAAACTACAAAAGGTAACCTAAAACATTAAATCAATCAAATTCGACTTATGAAAAATTTTCTATAAAAGAAGAATCAATTTATTTTAGTAGTTCGAATTGTTGAACCAGCACAAAAACAATAAATATCTCATAGAACTTTATTTTACTAAAAGGTATTAAAACTTATCTGCATAGTTTTATTTTCTATATTCTTTCTTATTAACACCATAGCATTGAGGTAAATAACATTTTATAGGTTTATCACCCCTAAACTTTCATAGTTTTGCCTTAAAACACACAAAAACATTCAAAACTATCACAAATTTAGCACTAATTGACTTTGTACTCGGCAAATAGAGGCAAGTGGTCGCTCGGGTGAAAGTCGTTCGGTATCTGCCCGGCTCGCCTCATTTCGTAGTTGTAAGGTATCCGCAAATTTCTCAACAACTGCAACCCGTCACCTGACCATTATATGATATTTTAAATATAAACAGGATCAAAAAAACTGTCTTGAATGACCTTGAAATATTTAGAGTTTTTATGATCCTTAAAAAAAGTTTTAGTGCTACTAACACAAACACTTTGTTATTTCTTAGAGTCTAAAAAAAAATTAAGTAATCATTTAAAAATAAAAGTTTTAAACAAAATTAGTTATGTAAAACAACTAAGTATTCAAATAAGACCAACAAAATCTGTCCTGAGATCCTGAGATTTTATGCATGAGTGTATCCACTGATTTTTGAGAAATTTCTTCTAGGTTTTTGAAGTACACGTTTTTGGGTTTATATTTAGTTTAAAATTAAGTTTAAGGTTAATTAGTATAACAATATTTAGAATTTAAACGGTTAATTTTATTTAAATGTGTTTTTTAATAAAAAAAATTGATGATAACAAATTTATTTAATCTATATGATATATTTTTTATGTCATATCGAAATTTTCTTACTTAACATATAAAATTATTTAAAATTCAAGGTTTTTACAGATTTTTGTTTTAAAAATAAAATCTTTTCTAGTTTTTTTAGCCTTAATTATTTAGCTCAAGGTTAGTCCTGGTTTTTTGGTCACCTTGTTTTTTAAATCTTAAAACTATCCTACGTTTTTTGTGAAAAAAGAAAACTATCCTGAGTTAACCTGAGTGTGTGGCTACCCTTTATTAATAAAAATTCTTTTCAAACCAAGCTTGGATCAACTATGGAATAAATTATCAACCATTAAGTGAAGTTACATTAACTTTTAAAAGTAAAAAAGTATTATTTCAAAACATTTTTGGAGCAAGTATTAAACAAGTTATGAACCATTAAGTGTAAATGACACGAACTTGCAAAGGACAAAGCAATTATAGATTAGATCAAGATTATGGTAGTAAAATAAAAACTAAAAATTTTTTTTAAGTTAATCTTATTAACTTATTGAAAAGTTTTATATTTTATAAATTATTTTAGCCATATCTCAAAATTAATAAAACATTTTCAAAAAAAAGATTCTTAGGTATTAATCAGACCTACATAAAAAATCTTTTTCAAACATGTTTTACTTTTTGAGTTAAGGCCCCTAAAACATTTTTAAAGAATATGAACTGTTGAAAATTAATTTTTAAATATTAAAAAGTTTTAATTCAAACTTTTTTTGGAACAAGTATGAAATAAACTATCGACCATTAAGTAAACTATATGAACTAGATATTTTTATTACAAAAGGTATATAACTTCAAACCATTTTTGGAGGAGGTGTGGAACATGTGGTCGCATTGTATCATGTTGTCCTGGGTGGTGGTGGCGTGGTTTTTGTCGGGAGGGCAGCTCGCTTGCATGTTTCCCACACTGTGACTCAACAACCCGTCGAAATCAGACCAGGATTCCGACAAGTTTTCTGGTGATTTTCACGTAATTTTTTTTTAACTTTGTACAAAATTAATTTTAATATTAAATATAACTAAAGTTAGTTAAACATAAACACATAAACAAAAGGTAAATAAATAAAAAAAGTAAAAAAATAAAGGTTTCAATTGATTTATATCAACAAATTTTAATAAAAAAACTTACTACGTTTAACAAAAGTACACTGAGGCGAGATATTAAGTATTTGAGGTAGCGAAGGAAAATCCAGAATACTTCTATTATGACTTTGCTGACCGGAAATATCTTTCCGTAACTTATCTGCGTGTAAATTAGTTATCATCTCGTGTTTCATGCTTTTTTTTTTGTACATTTATTATAAAAACTTATACATTAGAGTAAATATAAAAGACAAACTTTTTAAGTTGAGTTTAGCTTGAGTGATGAACTTGTAGAGAAGCGAATCGGGGGTGCTGTTGAAATCGCCGCACATTATGACGGAAGGATTCTTGTCTGAATGCCTTGAAACGAACTTGTTGATTTCAGCTAGCAACGTGCAAATTTGCACTAACTTGATGTCCCCTGAATTTTATTCAAAAAACAATATTAATAATAAAATAATAATATATAGTTTTATTTATAAATGTATTACAGTTAATAAATTTTATAAAATTACTCATTTATATATATTAATTTCTTTAAATTTTTTTTTTATTATTACTGAAGATCTCTTAGAGTAAAAGCAGGGTTGCTAAAATTTTTTAAATTTTTTCCAGGTATTCTTAGTTTCTTTCAGATTTTTGAAAGTACAAGTTTTTTAGTCTATTTCTTATACAAAATACCATTTAAGGTCTTTGTAATGATTTGTTCTTATATAAAATTTTCTATAACAAAAAAAAACAAAAAATATTGTATATGATAGATCTTTCGTATCTAGTTCAAGTTTTGTTATTTTACATTTAAAAATTATTTTAAGTTTAAGCTTTTTAGTGATTTCTGTTTAAAATTTCTTTTTTTTTTGCCTAAATTGTCAAACTCCAGGTATTTCTATGCTTTTGGGCAACCCTGTGAAAAGGTTGTTTAATATCACAGTTCTTTGAAATATAACGTATTTAATATCTGACGGGTTTTTGATTTTTTTTGTAATAAATAAAAAGTCTTTAAACTGTAACTAAGTTTTAGTTGATATATAAAATAATTGATTTTATATTAATTTTTTGCAAGTGAAACTAACCTCTATTAGGACTGAATAGTAAATGTGTGTTGCAAACACAAACAAATTTGTTTGTGCTTTTCATTCTGACCAGACAAAGAAGTGCTACGTTAGGCTTGTTTACTTTACTAGAGTTGTAGTCTTCAGTCGATGTTTCTCTGTTTTAAAGTTATGTCAAAAAAGAAAAAGTAAACTCCATACATATCTATTATTAAACAACAAAGTTTTAATTGAAGTGTAGTAATGTTTAAAAGGACTTTTACATTTCTAATTAATTTAAGGGTAATTAATCAGTAAAGGCACAGTTTATAACAAAGAGGGTTTTATATTTTCTATTAAATTTCTTCCAAGTGGGCGACTATAAAACCGATTTCAGAAAGGCTGGTATAACATATTAAAATAGAATGCTAGCACTTACCAGTAACTTATTTTTAAAAAGAAGAACTTAACTCCATACTTACACATTAAACAACATACTTCAATTGAAATACATATATTATTAAAAGGTTGATACAAACTCAAGAGACCAGTTTTATGTAATACAGACGACTTAGAACATAGCTTTCAAAAGTGAGCGATTTTGGCTATTAGGGGCCAAAAGGTTTAAGGGTAAATAACTAGTTAAGGTTCGATATATTATAAAGGTCATCTATCATTTACTAAACTAATGTCAAGTAGGCGATTGTGAAAAATGAGTTTCAGAAAGCCTAAAAAATAAATCAACAATAAATCTCAGCACACCTGTAATACTCAACGCCCTGATGATCGACGATCTGGCATTGGTCTTTCTTCACGCAAGTAAGAACCCCGTCGGTCTTGTTGAAAGTTGAGGGTGTTCTTTGCTTGTACCTGAACTCGTACCCCTGCTGCTGCATAAAGCTGCCGATGTTTCCCTTCTCGACCTCGCTCAACTCGACTTCCTGCAGGCAGATCACCTGTAATTCAATGGTAGGAAATAAAACATGAATTATTGTTTACTGGATAAATAGCGTGTATATAAGTATTACGTTTTGGTGAAAATTAGTTTTGTTTTTACGTAGTGTTCAATTGTGGGATGCAGCTTAAAAGGTATTGTGTGGAAACTTTACAAAATATACATCATCAAGTTTTAGAGAAATGTCGAGTGATAGATAAATAAAAAGTAACTGTTAACAACAGTTAAAATTTACTAGTTAAATTTAAAATATCTTACCAAGTTACCTTTGATAAATGTTTTCTTTAAATTTTTAATGAAAGAGTAGATTAATGTTTTGAAAACTAAACAATTTTGCAATGTAAGCTTTGAATTGAAAACATAAGCTAGTTCTTATATACTAGAATAGGTTTTTTTTTGGATAAGGAAAAACAACATAAGATAAAATTAAATTTGTTATACTTGGTACCAGGATTATCATAAAATCTTTAGTTTTCAAAAGTTAAGTTTTAATTCATATACTACAAACATATTTGTCATTTTACTTTTTGATTGCTAGCGCACCTTTTCTTAGTTTATATAAATAACTTTAATATCAGCAACACTGATAAAATCACTTTATTGTACTCCCCTCTCACTGATAAATATACTAATTTGCAAAAAATTGTTAAATGTGTCAGTTGAAAAGTGCATTACTGGTAAGGAACTTATTAATATAAAATAATACATAATTAAAAAACTATAAAACCTATTTTAGAAATTCAGAAATTTCAAATCATTTTTACTGACAAATACTGACATGTTGCTTACAAAAAATAAATTTTACTAGAAAAAAAAATTCAAAATTTAATAGTCTACTAAAAAACAGTTACTCAAACTATTTTTTTTAAATTTATAAGTTTTTAAGCATTTGAAATGATAAAAACTGAAATTTTGTATATATTGCCTAAATTTTACTTTATTTAAGGCTAGAAAAACTAGATTTTTTATTTAAAACTTTTTATATAAACTAAAATTATGCAAACTTCTCCAAATAAAAACTGATTTAACTTGACGCGTATGAACCCTGAACAAACTATGCCATTTTAATACAGAAAGAGCTTTATAAATATATACAAATAGCTTTCCTTGCGTACTGATGTTAGATAAAATTATGAAATTTTTAAATGCATTTTTCAAAAAATATATATCGAATGGAAGTATATGCACTAATAAGTAAAATGAATAACTTGCCATTAAAAGTTAATAAAATGATTTATATATACAATACTTTATTGTGGCTACTCATCATGTTGTTTTCGTAAAAAACTTTATAAAACAAATTTTTGAATTTAAATAAGTAGAAAATGATAAGAATTAAAAGAAGAAGGTTTTTATCGTAGTAAATAACATTTATTAAAATAAGTACCTTTATCATATTTGGCCAAAAATATTATGGGCATAGGGGGGGTAAACACCCTTTTTTGGTTTTTAATTTTATTTTATATAGTTTTTACTAAGCTACAAGATGCTTTTTACAGATTTTGAAAATTCAAAGTATTTTTTGAGATATAGCCGGTCAAAGTCGGAGCCAACAATAGGTTCCTTATGGGAGGCGCAAACTAAAACGGCAAAAATAGACTATTTTACTAAAAATCTATCTTCTCCTACATTTTTTGAGATAACTACCTCAAATTTTCAGGAAATGTTCCTTGATATATTTAGAAAATTCTGTCGGAACAGAATTTAAAAAAATTTAAAAATAAAAATTTTATATAAAAAAAACAAAAAAAAAAACTGTTTTTTTTGTTTATTTTTTATATAAAATTTTTATTTTATATTTTTTTCAAAATTCCTTCCGACAGAATTTTCTAAATATATCAAGGAACATATCCTGAAAGTTTGAGGTAGTTATCTCAAAAAACGTAGGAGGAGATAGATTTTTAGTGATTTCTAGTTATTTGCCGTTTTAGTTTGCGCCTCCCATAAGGAACCTATTGTTGCCTCCAACTTTGACCGGCTATATCTCAAAAAATATTTTGAATTTTTTAAATCTGTAAAAAGCATCTTGTAGCTTAGTAAAAACTATATAAATTAAGATGAAAAACCAAAAAAGGCTGTTTACCTCCCCCCCCCCCTATGCCCTTATATAAATAACAATTTTAATACTTCAAATAATTGAATTAACCTTAAACTAGATTGAAAATTTCTTGCAGTAAAAAATAACTCAAAGCATTGTTAAAATACTTCAAAGAGTTAAACCATTAAAGTTTAATAAATATCGTTTCTATATTCATATTTTTCATAGAACTTGGATAAAAAAAATAACGCATTATGCATATTAATTTTAACCAGAAAATATTGTCAAAAAAAAACTAAAGCTAATACTTATTAACTATACGTTGAATTTTTTTTATAATACTGACTTTGGAATCGAATTGATTAATTTCATCAGCAATACCATTCCATCTATTCACCCAATGCAAGTTTTCTCGTTTCAATTTCGTGTACAACCTGCTGTTAGCCTTCATCAGAACCTGTTATGCAAAACACTTTCACTATTGCATCCATTGAAGTCATGTACAAAATTATTTATGTCAAATTATTATACTTAAAACAGACTAACTTATTTATTTTAAAACAAAAACAGTAACTTCTAAGTAAAGTGAGACATTAACTTACATCAGATAGTATATTGTAACAGAAGACGGTGAGTTTGTGGCACTGTTTCACCTTTCTTCCATTTCTTTGATAATTCTGCATGCTTCTGTGTATCAACCCCTTTGGTGGGTTGTTGTTGTTGTTGAAATTGCTTCTAATATATAGATATTATTATGTACTTAGTGAAATTCATTGCTATTTGAAGAAAGTATTCAAACTAATTGTTATTTAATTAGTTGGTGAGACACATATTGAACCCTTATAAAAAAATCATTGAAGATTTAGTTTAAGTTGTTAAGTACGAAAAAGAATAACGAGTCAACTTCTAAATTATTGTGAAACTACAAAAAAATACAAAATTTAGTTATTATCATGAGTTATTATTCTATGTAGTAAGACACTGCACTTCAAAAATACAAAATATACCAATCAAGGGTTGCCAAATGTTTAGGGCAAATTTTTTTCAGGTTTTTAAAAGTACACTTTTTTGGGTCCATTTTTAGTTTAAAGTTAAGTTTAAGGTAATTAACTGTGTTAAATAGTGTAAAAACATTCAAAATCTGCTTTAAATGTCTTTTTTGTTTAAAAAAAATGTTATGATGACAATTTTTTTTATCTATATGATAGAATTTTTGATTAAAATCGAAATTTTACTACTTAGTATGTTAAAATTATTAAAAACTACAGGTCTTTCCAGGTTTTTTATCAAAATTTCTTAATTCCAGAATTGTCAAATTTCAGGTTTTCCAGATTTAACGTTTTTTTGGCAACCCTGCCAATCTAATTTAAAGAATTGTAAATTTATTTAACATAAAAACTATTTAACAAAGTTATATGTTTAGCTTATTTCATTAATTATCTAATTACTTATTATTAATTGTTTTATATATGTTTTTGTAAATTTTTAGATTTGGATCCATTCTTAACTTTAAATTTTAACTACTTTTATACCTTTTATTTATTCATAGATTAAAAAAATAAATAGTTTATTAAAAACTAAAAAAAAAAAAACCAAATGAAGTAATAATTGAAAATACTTTATAAGTGCTTCTAACCTTTATAAAATGTATTTAAATGTGGATATTAGTAATTAAAACTTTTAAAGTGACATACAAAAAAAACAACTGCTATTATTATTTTTTAACTTTAAGTTAGAAATTTGCATAATCAATTAAATATTTATAACTTATATAAAAAAATTCTTAAACATACACTAAAAGTAAAGAAGCAGACGGAGCTTTAATAAAAAAAACTAATTATAAATGTTTTATGTTTATTTTTCAGACTCACCTACTCGAGGAAGGTCCATTTTGAGAATAACTTCTTTCTTTCAAAAAAAGAAAATGTTAGAAAATATTGAAATCTTTTATCAGATTTGTCTTAATCTTTTTTTTTATCAAAATTTAGTTAAAACGAAGTAGTTTAAGTTGTGAGAAAAAAAAGTTCAACTAAATAACTTTTTTAAACCTTTCTTAAGTGCAAAGCTCGAGAAAGTACAAACAACAAAAGTTTTATTTAAATCATTAACAAGTAGTTAGTAACTAAGCTGCTTTAAAACTTATTAGATACTACTAAACAAATTTTATTAGTAGTGTATAGAAAATCATAAATAAAAAAGTAAAAAGACAAACTTGCTACGCTTAATACATACTTTTTGTTAGTTTTATTTGTCAAGTGCAAAGCAGAACAAACTTTTCAAGTTAATAGTTTAATAACTATTTCAAATTCAGCACAAACAAAATGTTAACAATATAAAAACTTCTGATGGCAGAAACTAGTTCATAAAAATAATAAATAGTTAAAAGTCTTCTGAGTTATTTTACAAATGACAAACTAAACTATTCTATAAGTGTCTACTATTTTATTAACTTTTTATGAAATGATTATATAACTGTTGACAGAGATTAAAATTAGAAAAAAAACGTAGTTCTAAAGCTCTAGCTTTAAGAAATGTAAAATATGTTCATTATATAAAGAAACCAGTTAAAAGAAAATGTGATGAAGCATTTAAAGCACTAGATCTAATACACACCACATTGTTACTATGCTTAAGGTTAATTACTTGAAGTTTGATCAACAACTTGTTTTAATCTTCTTTTTCGATCTGACCTTAGAAAGGCAGCAATTTGAGTATTTCCAAAACATTTAGATACCATTTCTTATTTATTTTATTGATATTAGCTATAAGAAGTTTCAAAATGAATAAAAATATAAAGGTTACTAAACTTTCCTAAAGCTAACTCTTAACCTAAATTGTTTTCTGTTGCTTGAAGTAAGCCTTATATAACTATTCAAATTCAAAATAAACTAAACTTTGCTCAATTTAAACTTAATAGTAATTAGCTTTTACAACTTGAAAGATTTATTTTTAACATTGTAGTAGCAGAGTTTGTGAATATAAAATTTTGTTTGTTTTCTTATAAACTTAATTTTACTAAAGTTTTGAATTATTAATGAAAAAAAACAGTATTTTTATTCTTAAAAACATATTTTAAAATGATATTTACTTTCAAGTATTTATTAAATATGTACAAAACTTTAACAGAAGCATGTAGAACTATTGTACTTAAAGCAAACATGTTACTATTAATTTTAATTGATATTTAAGGTTGCCACTCTTTGAGTCAAAAAGCTGACTTGAGTCACCTTGAGTTTATTCAAATCCTGAAAAAAAAATTAACACATGAAGAAATTGTCCTGACATTATTACAAAAGCTTAAAACTTGTTTGAGTTTTTCACAAAAAACTAAACTATCCTGAGTCAGCCTCAGTTTAAAAATCAAAATACCCTGAGTTATCCTGAGCGTATGTGGCAACACATATAAGTCTTTTAAATATATATATATATATAAAAGTTTTTAGGTTTCTGCCAACTTTAAATCAAAAATTATTCAAGTTTACTTAGATATAAATCATTAAAATATAAACTGCCTTAAAGATAAATACAGAAGAAGAAGAAAAGAAATAAAAAAATTAAAACAACCAAACTTAAAAAGAGAGATAACAAAACTATAACAGTTTTAAGATACTAGATATGAAGTCAATAAAAGATAAGCCTTAGATGGGAGTTAAGAATTAATTACTAGAATAATTTTTAATAAAATTTAACTTATTTCAATTGTGCAAACAAAAGCAAATTAGTAAGAAATCGTTAAAAATATTGGACAAAAAATTATGTTGTGATCTGAACTTTTTATTTAAAATCAAATTTTCTCAATTCAATTTAACTGAACTTAATTTTATTTTCACTGATTGCTTTTAATTATGTTCCAAAAATTAAATAGTAAATTTGTTAAAAGTTTAACAGATTTTAATTTTTACTGTCAAAAACTTATAAATAAACCTATCATATAAACAAGGTTCATAATGATTTTTAGTAAATTAATTACAGTTATCTTGAACTAAAAACAATAATTTTCATAAGTTATGAAAAATGACTTGCAAATATTGACTATAGTAATTAATTCGATATAAATATATTTAATCTCCATGCAATTCAAATCAAGACAAAATTAATTGTAAAACTATAAAAATCAGTTTAATTTTCAAGCATTATTACTTTCATTAGCTATCTTGTTTTCTCGTCTTTCTAGGCATGTAGAATTTGGGCTAACATTAATTTACATATATGTTTCTTTAATACAAACTGTGTTAGACTTAAAACATAAAAGTTTATACCTGAGTATCTTTATGACTTTTTACAAATGATAATATTGATTATTAAACTTTAAAAATATGATTTATAGAAACAATATTTTATTTTTAATACCCTATACTAGAACAAATGAAAGCAAACACTATTTTGCATATCTCAATTAAAGGAAGCAGTAAAAGTAAGAAATATTTTTTGATAAACACTTTTTAAACATCAATATTTGTTACTAAATTTTAAAGAAGTAAGATGTCAAAGATAGTAACTCTTAATCGTTAATATTTTGATATAACGTTTTATGTACAACTTGTTTAAGTCAAATATAAAGATTTTAACAAAGTTTTTTAAATTTTACACAAATTCAACTTATTTTAAATACTAAAAACCTAAATACATTACAAGTACAAAATAAAAGGTAAATAATTTACAATAAAGTGTATCATTAAATTACAAACTAAATATTAACTTAAACCAACATACAAAAACTATGGTAATTTACACAGGTGTGAGTTTTACACAGTTGTTGTTTACATAATTTTGGCATACAAGTTTTTATATACAGCAACTCGAAAAAACTCAAATGGTAATGAATTTTGTATAGTAGCCAAGATAAGAAATTCTTAGTCCTCATTTTGAAAAATCTAAAACTGGTAACTCAAGCATTAGAAAGTGTTTACTAGCTATTTTTAAATAAATCAAAATAAGACCAAACTTTATTTGTACATTCAATGTTAAAAAAAACTTTTTTTTTTGCTTTAAACAAACTCTTTCATCTCAGCATAAAAACTTTTGTTGTAAACTTTGGTGATTTAAACCATACTTTTTTATTAAATACTAACATTGTCTCTTGAACATATAAATTTCTTTAGCTTTTACTTGAATAAATATAAAAAAAAAGTTTTTTTTTTGCTTAATATCATTTTTGTCATTTATTTTACAAATTTAAAATTAATTATTATTTTAACTTTTAATATTCATTTCCTTAAGTTAAAACTAACTTTGCAAAAAAAAAATTTTAGCTGTTAACAAAAGGTGCTGATTCAGAAGATAGTGAAACTAATTTCAATAGTTCTTTATAAACTAAAACTAACCACATTATCGATACTTCAATAATAAAACCACCTTAAATACTTATAGAACTTACTCAATACAAAAAATAAACAAGTGAGTTTAGGAGACAAAAATTATCTAAAAAATTGAAACAATTCTAACCTCGAGAAAAATAGCATTTATTGCAAACCCTCCTAACACCTCTATATGTGTTAACATTTTGAAAAATTAAATTCATTTTTACTGCACACTGATAATGTACTTGCAGTGAACAGCTGTAACATTCCAATATACGCTGAGAAAAGCTATTAATTGGAAACCCACATAAAAAACATATTACAAAACTTTGGTTGGACATAACTAAACTCTGAAAAAACAATTAGGATAAAAAATATATCAATCTTTAACTTTGATGTTACAGGGTGGCTATTGGTTTTTGAGAAATTTCTTTTAGGTTTTCTGAATTCTTCCAGGTTTTTGAAAATACACCTTTTTAATGTCTATTTTTAGTTTAGAGCTAAATTTGAGGTAAAGAACTGTGTTAAATAGTATAACAACATTGAAAAGATTTTGTAAAGCTACTTTAAATGTGTTTTTTAGTAAAACATTTTTGATGATGACAAAATTTTTTATATCGGTATGATATATTTTTTGTGTCAAATCAAAATTTTACTACTGTGCATGTAAAATTGTTTAAAATTCCTGATTTTTCAAGGTTTTAAAAGTAATTTTGTTTCATTATTCAAATGTATTTTCAGGCTTTTTTTCTCAAGTTTTAGGTTTTTTAAGCCTAAATTGTCAAATTCCAGGTTTTTCCAGTATTCCAAGTTTAATGGCCTGCTATCTTTTTTAAATATTATAAAATACTAGTTTTGTATATTTCATCTTTTTAAATATTTATCACGTTAAACAAAAAAAATATATCTATGAAGCATAGCATTCCAACATCTAAGTTTAAACCAAGTAGACGAAAGTGTAACAACTTCAAAACAGTTAATATTGTTTTTAAATAGCCACACTACAAGATCAAACACTGGAGTTATTTTATTTAAAATTCAATATGAAAATATGACAAATTTAATGAAAGTAATTTCATATTATTTAAATTTAATATCAAAAGCTTAAATAAAAAAACTCTTGAGAAAACATTTTTGGTGTGATATAATAATTACACTTAAATAGATTGTACTGAAATTAAAAAGTGATTACAAAAACAGGATTCTTACACTTCAAGGCAAATTAAGCTAGCATGAGTGATCAAAAACTTGTCTGAATTACATTAAAGATAAGTTGGATAAATCACCTTTTCACAATTTAGTTTTATATTATTGAGTTTTACTTATCTACAAGTTGCTTATTAGGGATTTGTTTTACTCAAAATATTTTTTGAGATATAGCCTGTCAATGTAGGAGACTACAATAAGTTAATTTTGGGAGGAGCAAATAACTAAAACTGCAAATAACTAGATATCACAAAAAATCTATCTCCTCCTACGCTTTTTGAGATGATTACCTCAAACTTTCAGGAAATGTTCTTTGCAATTTTTAGAAAATTTTATGTAAACAAAATTTAAAAAATTTAAATGATATAAATTTATGACTAAAAAACAAAAAACAAACATTTTTTGTTAGTTTTTTTATAAAGTTATTACTTTTTAAAATTTAGTTCAAACACAATTTTCTAAATATTGCAAGAAAAATTTCCTAAAAGTTTGAGGTAATTTTCTTTAAAAAGTGAGAGGATATAGATTTTTTAGCGAAACAGTTTTTTTTTTGCATTTTTAGCTTGCCCCTCCCATAAGGAAACTTTTGTAGTCTTGGACTTTGACCACCTATACAAAAAAAAACATTTTTAATTTTTTAATTCTGTAAAAAGCACTTGTAGCTTAGTTAAAACTTTAGAAAATAAAAACAAATTAGATAAAATTTTTATTTACTCCCCCTCCCCCATATGCCCTTAAAATAGCCTGATTTAATTACAAAATCTTTTTTGTTTTAATAATGAAAACCAAAACCATAAAAAAACTTTTTAAACAAATATTAATCAAGATTAAACACCTTAACTCAGGGTTACCAAAGATTTTTCTATGTCATCTGATTTTCTACCAGGTTTTTGAAAGTACAAGTTTTCTTGAACATTTTTAGTTTAAATTAAAGCTTAAAAATAGTAAAAAAAGAATAAAAACATACTGTAATACTAATTTAAGTATGTTTTATACAAGTAAATTTTATATAACAATCAGGGTTGCCAAATGTTTTTGGCAAAATTTTTCCAGGTTTTCAAAATTTTCTCCAGGTTTTTAAATGACATATTTTTAGGTCTACTTTTAGTTTTGTGTTAAGTTTAAGGTAAGAAACCATGTAAAATAGTATAAAAACAGTAAAAAGATACTTTAAATGTGTTTTTTAATAGAAAAATTTTTGATGAAAAAATTTTTCTATCTATATGATAGATGTTTGGAGTCAAATCAAATTTATCTACTTAACATGTCAAAATTGTTAAAAATTCTAGGTCTTACCAAGTTTTTTAGACTAAATTGTAAGATTCCAGGTTTTTTCATGTTTCAAGGTTTTTTGGAAACCCTGAATAAAAGGAAAAAAGATATAGTTAGTAATTTGTATCTAAATTTAATTATTAAAAATTGTCCATAATCCCAATTTTTTTCAAAACCTATTACATTCAAGGTTTTTTTGACTATATTTTGAAGTTTCAGGTTGCTCTGCAATTCTAGGTTAAATTGCCACAATTTTTTTTTGCAATTTAAATACAAGTGAATTTAATAATATATGAACATTTGCTGTATTTTATTTCAAACTTTTATGCTTAACAGCTAGGTTAATGGTCCTTGACAAGACATTAACTGTATATGTGGTTTATAGCTCAATAACCAAAATATTCATTTAACAGGTCATTAGAGGTATAATTTTTTTGCATTTTTTTTGTTGTTCAATAAACATTATGCACATAAGAACAAATTTTTCAGCTTTACATTTTTGCTTAGATCTTTGTACATTAAGAGTTTCATAGTTTTTCACTAGAAAATTCTAATGGTGTTGCCATGTTTTGAGACAAATAAGCTAGCCTAAAAATTATGCAGAAATTGGAAAATTGAAAAACATAACTAATATGAGGTAGAAACAAAGTCTTTACTATCTATAAACATGGTGGCCACTGGTTTAGAAATTTTTCCTGGCTTTAAAAAATAAGTCTTTTTTGATAATTCATAGTAGAAAGTTCCATTTGAGATTTAAAAAGTTTATTAAATTAAGTGAAAAGGTACTGCAATGCTATTATAAATATATATTATTGATAATGAATTTTAAATAAATATAGTTTTTAAGTATCTTGAATATAATCTAAAATTCATAATTTAGGATGTAAAATTGCAGGTTTTATAATAATTTTAGTTCATAACAGTTTTTCAGGTAGTTTTTTGACCTAAATTTTCAAATTTCAGGATATTTTAGGAATTGAAATTGGCCATTCTGTAAAAATGCTATAATTATAATAACAAAAGGATTTCATAAAAACATAATTTTCAAAAAAATAAAATATATTAAGTCTGAAAACAGCCAAACTAGCCAGTGTTTTTTAAACCAGTTTTTCAAAAAAGTTCAAACTAGCCTGAGTTATTCTGATTATTTTGAGTTTAGAAACCCTGTGAAAGATGTTTCTATAGTTAGCTGAATATTTGCAACCTTAAATTCATATTTATATCCTAGGGCACCAAACCTTAAATTGAGGTTGTATAGTTTTAATACTTTATATATGTGTTCTTGTAAGTCGTCTAAACCTTAACTTGAAATTGAAATTTTTAAAAAAGCATTTCTGACGTCATAATTGACACTTGAAGACAAAAAACCAGTAAAAACTGTCTAGTTACGTATACCCTAGGGCACCAAACCTTAAATTGAGGTTGTATAGTTTTAATACTTCATATATGTGTTCTTGTAAGTTGTCTAAACCTTAACTTGAAAATAAAATTAAAAAAAAAAGCATTTCTGACGTCATAATCGACACTTGAAGACGAAAAACCGTCTAGTAACGTATACCCTAGGGCACCAAACCTTAAATTGAGGTTGTATAGTTTTTTTACTTCATATATGTGTTCTTGTAAGTCGTCTTAACATTAACTTAAAATTAATTTTTTTTAAAAAGCAACACATATATAAATTATTAAAACTATACAACCTCAATTTAAGGTTTAGTGCCCTAGGATATACGTTACTAGACGGTTAAAACGGTTTTTTGTCTTCAAGTGTCGATTATGACGTAGGAAATTCTTTTTTTTTTAATTTTAATTTCAAGTTATGGTTAAGACGACTTACAAGAACACATATATGAAGTATTAAAATTATACAACCTCAATTTAAGGTTTGGTGCCCTAGGATATAAATTTGAATTTAAGGTTGCAAATATTCAGCTAACTATAGAAACGTCTGTGAAAGTCATTCCATCTATTAGTATCTTATCAACTAGAACAATAATTTTATAAAAATCAACTTTTTCTTAAAAAAATTGAGAGCAAAAGTTATTTTATTACCAAAACAGTTAATTGCTTCCAGCCAGTTGTGTAGTTATTATTTATATTGTTTTTTTAAGTCTTGACTGTAAGTTTGTACTTACAATTATAAATGAGTTTTTCTTAGAAATCATAGTTTTAGGTAAAGTACTGTGAAAGGGTAGCTTCAAATTTCCACTACTGATTTTGAATTGCTTGAAAATCATGCAAATAATTTGCATATTTGTGATCAACATTTCAAAAAAGTAGTGGAAATCTGAAGCTACCCCTTTAAAACTGACAGAACAAACAAAAATTCTTTTTTTTATTTATATTTGTTCAATAAACCATATAATAATATAAAACCAATAAAACACGAACTGGAAATGTTGTTTTAGGTTTTTTTACCTAGTAAATACTAATTGTTAATCTTAGCTTATTTGCTATTATATTTTATTGAATAATAACTAAACTAAACCACTAGCTAACAGCACAGAGCAAGAGTAATGGAATACCATTAGTTTATAATGACAGCTTGCTGCAAAGTGCAAACAGTCTTCTTAAGTCACTGCTGCAATGTACTTAGAAAATGTATGGTAACTAGATTGGTAAAAAGCAGCAGTGTTAACTTTTAAAAAGTCCTTGGTAGAATGGTTTAAAAAAATAGTATGTTTATTTGATCACTTTTATTTAATTCATTATTCTAAATAACTCAAATGTTATTATATGTCTAATATTGTGTTATTATTATAAATTGAATAAAAACAATCCATAAAACTACTGCTAAAGTGATAATAGTTTGTTTTTTGATATTTATGTACTATGTTTATTTAATTTTTTTTTTTCTCTACTTTTTTAATAAACAATGTCTAACTCAAGGAGCTTGTTTTAGTTGAAAATACGAATATTCAGAAAAATAATTTAAATTATAGAAGACTAATCAAACAGTTAAAAAACATTTATTTTAAAACTAATTAAAAAATAACAGAATTCGATTTAAAATACATGTTCGGGTCCAGCTACAAAGTACACCAACATGTATTCCGTTTCTGACAAGAACTTGTCAGGCTGCAAATTTGGACCAAATTTTACCAGCTCCTCCATTACAAGCTGACAAGGGGGAAACGCGATCATGGATCCAACCAACTCCTTGCTTTCAGACGTTTTGTAAAAATGTTTGCACGCAGTCTTGAGTCCTTTGTAGGTGAAGAATTTGACGTAGCCTTCGAACGGTTTGATGTTGTAGTCGGGATCAGAAACGTTCGTCAAGTTTTGCGGCATTCCGGGGACTGCAAGTAATAAACATGAGTCTTTTTGGACGTCGGGAAGCTCCAACCTCTGCATCACCTTCGAAAAGTTTTTTTCATCGAACTGCTTTGTTGCTTCAATCAAAGGCTTTCTACCAGTGGAACAATCGGAGTCAGCAATGCACTTGTTGAAAACGCTCTTTTCACCTTTCAGATGAATTAAGTCCACCGGAAAGTCATACCCTTTTAACCGGAAGCCGCCTCTCCAAAAAGGCGCGAAAAAGCTCCTGCAGAGATCCTTCAAATCGACCGCGCTTTTGGCCTGGTTATATTTGAAATCCATCTCGGCCTTCTGAATGGCCTTCATCAGCTTTAAAGTTTCAGGCGGACTGCTTATAAAGTTGTTGTCCATGCTTCTGGACGATCTATCTAACCTGAACATGTTGACGTGCGGCTCCCGGTCCAAAAAGTCGGTTTTCAACCGCGTCCCCGTTCCCGCCATCAAATAACCCTTCATCTGCCTGACGGCTTCCCACGCTGCCGCTTCGGTTTTGAGAAGATCGAAGCGCAGTCGCCTCCTTTTTCGAAGTTAATGTGCTTCACGACTCCGAACCGGTCGAACTCGGCATATAGATCGTCTTTAGTCACGTGACGCTCGATTCCACCGACCCAAATTTTTGTAGTAAAACTCAGCTTGGCGTACTTTAATTGCATCGGAGTTTTCCCCAGCATTTTGTTGTTGAGGCACAGCTTGGCCATATAGGCCATGTCCACGTTTTTGTATTTGATGAAGCAGTAGCCGTTTTTCAGTTCGATGCTTTCCAGAGACCCGAACGGTTTGAACAACTTTATCAACATTTGCTCAGTGATTGTGGATTCCAAGCCGGAAATGTAAAGAGTTCTAGAAGCTAAAGCATCTTCTGTTGGCGAAGTGAAATTTGGATTTACAAAACGTATGTCTGGTGGAGGTATCAATTCTTCAATTTTATCAGGAAGCCCCCTACGATCATCTTCATAAAGTATATCTCTCCTGTAACTCCCGTTTCTAAAGTTTCTTTTGTTTGACCTATTGAAAAGATCAGATCTAGATCTTGATCCCTCTTTGCGATTTTTAATCTCATCAAACTCAACGTGAAGCGTTTTACCTCCAACATAGAACTCCTTTCCTTTCGTCTGCCCTTCAGCTTTAGCATTGCGGGCCGCAGTCGCGCTCTTGAATGTGCAGTAAGCTAACAGCTGTTCAGTTTCAGGATGGCGCTGCACGGTTACTTGGCAACCGCCGAACTGCTTGAGTATGTTAGAAACAGCTTGTTTTACGTCTGCGGTCTGGGTGCGGTTTGCGTCTGCGGGAAAATTTGACACGACAAGCTTCCTCGGCTCCGAACTTCTTGCACTTCTTTCTGGACTTCTCTTTGGTGATCTTCTTCTTTTATTCGGAGAATCTTGTCTCCTTGAATTCTCATGATTCCTTATTACATCTCTACTTGGCATTTTTATAGTTTAAAAAATCTGCAAAAGTATATAACTAGCTAAATGTTTACTTATCTTTTAAAAAATATACACAAATATAGAATATTCAGCTGGTGTTTCTATAGGAGTAAAACTAAATAAGTACAAGCATAAAAACTTAACTAAAAAAGGTAAAAACGTATCTTTTTCTGCAGTTTTAAATCAATTCATTCAAAACTTTTCAGTCTAAAGTAATTTAAGGGTATCTACTCTGAGATTCAAAAAAATGTTATGAATTACCAAAAAGTAGATTAAGTTTATGAAAAAAATTTAAAAAATATTCAATACTCTCATTATATTTACTAACATAGTTATAATAATAATAAAAGTGCTCAACTTCTTAAAAAAAAAAACAATTTTTAATGGTAAGTAATTTTTCTTAGTAATTGATGATTTTTAAAAAGTATTCTAATAAGCATTAGTTTAATTTTGCTTCATCTTAAGTTGGCAAATTGCGGCCTGCTAGTAAATTTTTACTTTAGTGGGATGCAGCCCATGAAAGGTAAAATTACAAGTTTTGCCAACGAAAGATTTTTTTTTTAATTACACTAGATATTTTGGGATTTAAAATGAAGAGCATACAAAAAAAGTCAAATTACATTTATTTGGAAATCTAAAGCTTACCCTACATATTTCGGGTCTTAATTTTATAAAATCAGTTCGTTTAGACTTCCTATACAACTTTTTAAATCAATGTTTCAAGAAATCTTGAATTAATTTTTGAATAAAAAATGTAAGCTAAATTTTTAAAAGCTTCAACTGTTATTATTTCATACTATTAAATTTTTAGGGCGAACATACGCGTAGCTTTAAAAGTTTTGATCCTTTGATGTAGTCGTTTTATTTTTATTAATTTCAACTTATCCTTAGAATTAAACCTAATTTTCAAATAATTCAGTACTTGAGTATGGTAACTTTTTAAATTGTTTGTTAAAACTTTATTTAAAATATTAGTATGGTTTAAAAGTGGTTCTACAGCAACTGCTAAAAAATACCGTCTAAGCTTTTATAAAAATATACTTACAGTTTTTTATTTTCTTCGGTTTAGTGTTAGTATTGGTGTGTTTAGAGGGCAATATAGGGTACTTTCAAGAGAGAATATCTCAATTGCTTAGTGCAGATAAATCTTTTTTTATATTTTAGAAAACATTACAAAGATTCTAAATACAAGTTTAAGAAAAATCTATCTATAGGCATAAAACTATTTTTTAGGTTCACACAAGCAGTATTTTGAAGCCTACTTGCTTTTTTAAATGAAATAAACATAAATCTTTAATAACTTATAATACAGTTTAAAATTATAAGTTTTTAAACAACTTTTGTATTTTCCGACACAAATTAAACCAAGTTTAAGAAAATTGTTCAAAAATTTTTCTTAATAAGTCTTATAAGGTACTTTTCTGTAATTTTCTGCGAACAACTTTTGACAAAAACTATGAATAATTTCGAGTAGTTTTTAAACTAGGCCAAAACTGGTTTGGCTTAAACTTACTTAATTTCTTAAACATTTGAAGCCGAAAAATAACAAAACTAATTTTGAAACAAACAAATCAAGCTCTGTCTTACTGTACTATCTTTTATAGCTAGTATAAATTTCTTTTTAGCAAAATTGTTGTATTATAGTCATTTGCTGCTTGAACCCCGTTTTAAGCTAATCAAGGCTTAAACTGACGTTAATTAGCCTAAATTAATTAAGAAAAATAAAATAACGTTTAAGCGCACCAAACTAAAAACAATTACTCTTAATTGGATGAAAGATCTTAACATATTGGAAAAAAAAACTAATATCTTTAAAAAAAAAAACAAGTAAATTAAAGAATTTGAAGTCATTAAACTATTTCTGATACTAAGTTTTATGTTTCTTTTTTTGAATGAAGTTTAAAAAAGTTTAGCGTATTAACTTCCGCATCAAAGTATTGTAATATTGCCTAAAGGAATTTTATGAAATAAAAAACCTACATGGCTAAAAATTAATCTGAGTCGGTCTCAGTTTTAAAGAATTGGTCTTTACTCTATCTATAAGAATATTTTAAAAAACAGGCCAAACAAATACTGGCTTTCAAACCTGGACATCTAAAAATATTGTTATAATAATAAAATAATTTTGAAGTCGTAAAAATTATATTGAGGCTAAAAAAGTTGTTAAAACTAGCTTGACTTTTTTGAACTAAAACTGACCTTATGAAAAAAATCTTAATAATTTCAAACCAGTCTTTATGACATACAACAAATAAAACTGAAAGTCAGAAAGCTTTATAGTATTTTTAAAGAGAGTTAAAATCATAAGGTATTATTTTTCTTTTATAGATACATATTGTTCATTAAACAACAAAAATAAGGCGCTCAAAATGTTTGATCCTAGCACCTGGTGCAGGAGAAAATCTTTCGGTTATCAAGTCGCACACCACGGATACCTTATAACGTCTTGTCAAGGACTTAAGTAGCGTAAAACCTTTAATCATAAATTTCTTTAATATTATTTAATTTATTAAGTACTAATAAAAAACCCTAAACTCTGTAATCATACTTATGGTAGTTGTAAATTTTAAATTTATCAAATACAATAAAAAAAAATCATTAAAGTGTGTTAAACAAATTGTTACTCAATTTTATAGTCTTATTCATATTTTTATTCTTTCAAAACTGATTCTTTCACTTTATTATTAAAGTTTTGTAAACAATATTGTAGTGATACTTTGATTTATTCTTTTAACTCGGAAATTTAACTTTTTTTATGTTTAAAAATCCAAAGTTAAAGAAATTACTGTAGTTAAGCTTAATTGCTTATTTTTTGGTTACACTTAAAATTTCATACTGAAAAAAAAAGGCTTTTGTTCAACTATTATAAAACTAATTATAAATGATAAAAAAAACACAAACTTTAAGATAAATGTCAGTTTAAAGATATTGTTGAAGTTTCATTACAGTCATGTTTTAGAAAAGCATTTAAATCAAATACCGAAAATAATTTATCAAGCTAAAATGTGTGTAGTAATATGTTTAGTATAACCTAGTTATTATAAACTAGTTTAAGGCTCCAGAAAATATTCTAGAGTCATCTGTGGTATACTATACAACTTTTTTATACTAGGCATAATCTACATAATGTATTTCAAGTAAATATATTGATAAGAAAACATAAGAACTTAATTAAAACAAGACTAAAAATTACTAGTCTAAATCAGCCATAAAACTAGTAATGTACCGGACTCACTATCCGGGTCCGGATCCGGCCGGTTATTGCCATTTTTGTCTGATATCCGTATCCGGCCAGATCTTGATATGAAAAAAAGATCCTCATCCGGTTCCGGCCGGATCTCGATTTTAAATCAAGATCTGGATCCGGTTCCAGCCGGATCTTGATTTAAAAAAAGGTTCGGATCCGGTTCCGGTCGGATTCTAACAGAGATCCGGCCGATTCGGATCTAGTTAGTAAAAAAGAGCATACAGACAAGTATTTTTTCCAAAACAAACCCTGTGTAAATTAAAAAGAGTCATTTTTGTCAGTTAAAATTAAACACCTACCGTGATTGGCTCATTTTGTACACGTGAATAATTTAGAATTGTTTACATTTAAACTATGAAATAAACATTTCAAAAATGCCATTCTTTAGCTATGTTGTAAAATTAAAAACTTTACTACAAAATTTTCAACCTTATGGCTAGATGTTCTATTGATTATTAGATTAAAGTTTTTAGAAACCTCACTCTGATTCAGGCTAGATTATACTTACTCGTGATAGTTTTTTTTGACTTAAACAGTGGCAACCCTGCTAGTTTGAAATTTTTAGGAATTTTTGAAAATCTTAGGTTGCCTCTCGCTAGTTTAGTTTTAAGATTTTTTGAAAAACTCAGGCTAGTTTTTTTTAGATTTTGAATGAGTTTGAGCTGATCCAGTTTTCGATATTTTGTGATTTTCTAGTTAATTTTGTTCAAGAACTTGATTTTAACTGATTTTAGATTGGTAAGGCTATAGGGTGGATCCTCCTTCATTTTTTCAAACTGATCTTATTTAATAGATTTTGATGTTAGCTACCAGATACTTTTTACAGCTTAACAAATTTCAAAATAGTTTTCAAGATACAAGGGGTTAAAGCCGGCCAGCTCAATAGGTTCCTTATAGAAGGGGCAAACTAAAAAGACGAAAAAAAACCATTTATTTAAAAATCAATCTCCTCCTACAGTTTTTAAGCAATGTTATTCAAATTTTCACAGTTCACTCTTTAGTAAATTTAAAATCATTTGAGTGTAGGATTTTTTTTCTATTTTGAGAAAAAGTCCTCTTTTTTCAAAAAAGTTTTTTTTTTTGAATTTTGGACCTTAAATTTGTATTTTTCAATTTTTTGGAAATTCTAATACTCAAAATTTAAATGTAAATATTGTTCAGAAAACTAGCAAACATACCAGCTACTATTTTTAACTGTTCATCTTAACTAGACCTTAATAACATATCATAAATTTTCTTATTATTTAATTATTTTAGCAGCACATTAATATTTTTCAGTCTAAATTTTTAAAACATTTCAAAATTCAAAAGGATATAGTTAGATATAACACATTAAAGATAAACTTCACACAATTATACTTAGTTAGTAGTTAGTTATATAAAATTGCATTATTGTACGTACATAGTAGTTTTTATACTATTTACATTACAAATAACTTGGAGTATTAAGAATCCGATTCCGGATCCGGCCGGATTCTAATTTGAAAAAACTATCCTGCTTCGGGTCCGGCAGGTCCCGAAATTGTAGGTCCGGTACATCACTACATAAAACTGACCTTTATGTTTGAAATAACTACTTTGTTCAAAAAACAAAACAAAAAAACTATGAAAAATATAAAAATTCAATAAATATTATTTCACTAAATTCAAAAAAATTAAGGTAAATAAGTAGTGTGTAGCTTGATTACCAAAAAATGTTCCTTAACATCAGGTCCTTAGACAATACTGCTGAACTTCTATTTTAGATGGTGTTCCTCAAACTTACAACTTTATATATTATTATTTTCACAGGTACATTTAACATAATTTTCACAGTTACTTATTATAATAACATCAGGGTTGAAATGTTTTGAAATTTATAATGTAATATTAATAAAAAGATTTTATGAACCAGGGGCGTAGTGTGGGGAGGGACACTGGCGCATGCGTGTCACCAAAAAAAAAGAAAAAAAGAAAAAAATAATTTGTTATCTTTATCTTTTAATTATTTAATTTCTCTGTTTAATTTGTTTTTCATTTTCAACTATTTTTATGTACTATTGGAATAGTTAAACGATTATTCGAATACCAAACATGCATAGCCGGGTTCCAGTGCGTAGAGATCATTATGTACCGGCTTTGATGAAAAGCTCCATAAAGAAAATTTTTTAAATTCATAAACTTCATAAGAGTTTAGACTCAAAAAGCGCACAACTATCGTAGTGCACCGCAGTAGTATAACAGTTATGATTGATTTTTCTACAAGAAAAAATGCTAACATTTAGTTAACAAATTATCAAGCTAAACTATCCTACGGTGATAATGTATCAAGAATAAACTAATTGCAATAAAAGTAGCAAAAATAACTACTAATAAAGTAAAAATAAATTAAGATTAAGTAAAATCTTAGAATAATACAATAAAATTAACAATAAAAAGCAATAAGTATTTATCAAAAAAAAACAAAGCAAATAATAAATAAACAGTTCATACTGTGATTAGATTACAGTGTTAATCTCACTTTACAAAAAGTTTTATTTAAATTACAGTAAACTTAAAATGTTTAGTAAAAGTAGTTTCTTTTTTGCTAAGATGTTGAACAAATCAAATTTTGTTATTCTATCAACCATAGAGTTGAATAATTAATCAATTTTCGTAGCAAATTATTTCAAAATTTGTTCAGTCAGATCATAAATAAATTTTAAGCAACTTGTAGAAACAGATCTCTTTCAAACAATTTTTAATCTAAAAGACAAAATTGATTTATTTCATTAATTAATTTATTATTTTATTTAATTATTATTTAATTTTAAATTACATTTTAAAATGGAGCTTTTTAAATCAGATTTTTACAAACTGTTTTTAACATTTAAAAACTGCTATCTTCTAAAGATCCTAGATAAATTGATTTTAAGATAGAGGAAAAAAATATATCTTGTGAATTTTTAAAAACCTGAAAAAATTGAACTTTAAAAAATTATCTTTTAAACATTTTGTTTTGTATCAGAAACTTTTAATAAACTTTTTCTTCACACTCAGGATAACTCAGGGTTTTATGAAGTTTTTGAAAACTTTAACATGACTCAGTAGAGCTCAGGAAAAGGGTCTACAAATGTTATTTAGTTCTTGCGAAATTTTTTATAAAAAGATTAAAATAAGCATTTTATTCTATTTTAAAATTTTTAACAAAAATATCTTTATTATATAGGGAATTTAGAATTTTTTTTGGACTAAGCAGGAATACAATAATTAAAGATCAAAACTGAAAAAAAACCAAAATGGCCTAAATCTTAAAAAATATTAAGTTTATATAAAAAAACAAAGATACTAAGTAATAAAGTTAATTCACGTTAGAACATCAAAAAAAATAGTTAGAAAATATATTTATCATTTGTTTCGAGGAACATCCAAAATGTCCGACTTTTTCTATGGGCTTTAGGACCAAACCATTAAACCCAAACTCAAAAAAAACATATTTCTTTTTAGCTTTATCATTTAGCTACTAAATTCCGTTAGAAATGTACTTTTAAATAAAAGAAGAAAAAAAATTATATGTTTTGAAATTTTGGAGTGAAGGAAAAATGACTAGAACTTCCCTTTGTTTAAAAATTGTAATCGTTGGATTTTCATACTAAAGTGTTGATAAATCTATTGAAAAATAGAGTAAACTGTAACTAAATCACTTTGGACCAAACATATTAATCAAAAGTACTACTCTATGGGATTAAAAAGTTTGTCGAAGCTACGTTCCTCCTGTAATCTAAAAACAGATCATCTATTTTTCATCTTAAATAACTTATAATTAAGTTTAGATTAAAACAAAAACTTTTAATTAAATTTGTATAAAAGTTTACAATAAAATTATTTCTCATCATAACAGTTACCGTCACATAGAAATGTTTTTTAAATTAAAACTAGTGATGTACCGGACTCACTATCCGGGTCCGGATCCGGCCGGATATTGCCATTTTTGTCTGATATTTGGATCCGGCCGGATCTTGATATGAAAAAAATCCGGATCCGGTTCCGGCCGGATTCTAATATGAAAAAAAAATCCGGATCCGGTTCCGGCCGGATCCTAATTTGAAAAAAAAGTCCGGATCCGGGTCCGGTACATCACTAATTAAAACTAGTTATACTAAACATGATAACGGCAGGCGTAGTTAATTTAAGTATAATGAAAACGATCGAAATATATAACAAAAGTTAAAAAATACTTTAACAACAACAATTCATTAAAGGTATGTATAGACTTGTTTTCTAGAGCCTGAGCTACCTCTAAAATAGAAGAAAAATGCGAAAAACAATTAGATTGTTCAATTAGAATAGTGTTTGTTCCGTGCTTTAATTTTGTTAGTAGATTTGCTAGTGATTTCTAACTAATCTTTTGAATATTGTACAAAAACAACTAAACGCTGTAACAACATTTAAACACTACATATGATAAATTACTTTTGTGCTGTGAACTCCTTGAGATTACTGAATTAACTTTTAATTTGAGTGTTGATGAAATTTAAAAAATTATACTTTATACGAACCTATTTGTAAAAGAAAGCTAATTAAGTAATTTGCAGTAATGAAAAATACTATTAAAACAAATGATTAAAGGCTGTAATACTTTTTGATCTAGATGCTAAAATTTTATTTTAAGTTACATATTTATAAAAAATAAAACACAGTAACATGCAAACTAGGTACGCACTTCCTAAATACGAACTACGGTATGGTACGCACTTTTTAGCCGTAAAATTAAGTGTTCTAAATGCATGATTTTTAATGAAATTTTAAAAATTTTGTACTATATGGACTATTTTACTTCTATACATTAATTTAGTTTTATCTGGATATTTATCCGACCAAATAACAAAATAACTGTGTTGTAGTTGATAGTTTTAAGAAAGAAAATTAAAACTTAAAGTAAATATAAGAACTTATATATTAAACGGTCTAATTGTTATTGGTATAAATGTGTTTAGATAAAAACTGTATTTAAATTAGGCTTTTTCATACAAACTTTTTAAGTTGAGAACATAGTAATATCAGAACTATTTCTTAAAGTAAAAATAATATGGTTAGAATATAAACACAAATGTAAATGTACACGAGTAACTAAATATTTACAAATAAATACTTATTATTAAACACCATCAAGACTTATAACATATGTATGTACTTTCATTAAATACGTTTTGTTAATATGTTGAAAGTTTTTTTTTGAGGGATTTTGCTATAAAAGACTTTGTAAGGCTTTAGTGGCTTTTAAAGTGCTTGTATTAAGCTTAATGTAGGTAATTATAGACCAAAATTTCCTAGATACGCACTGCCGGTTGAGTACGCTTTTTTGCTCTGTGTTCAAAGTGTAGTTTGAAGGTTATTGTAGTTTTTCTTACGTGTAGAAAGTTAATTTATGTTCAGCAAAACTTCTTTACTTAAAACATATATTTTAACTGAAAATTGGGTTATAATAAAACACACCATTTAGCATGATACTTTTTTCTATCATTTACTTCTTTCCATAATTTTTAGTTTTGGTTCTCTTAGTTAACTAAAATCTGATCATGTCATTTCATGTATTATACATAAGTAGCTATAAATTAAAACTTTCTTAAAAATTGTGTATTGTTTGATATATTTTATAGTGTTGATGATTTTATAGTTATAAATTAAAACTTCAAACTTTTTTCAAATTCGTATTATATTTTATATTGTTTAATGTTTTTATTACATAGAATGCTACTAATTCTGCAAAAGAAAATAACAATTGCAACTTTTCATACTTTATGAGACAATTTAAAATTATTCAGAACTAAATTATTTTTACATTTAATTTTTTCAAATAGTTATTATCAACTAACTTATAGCTGCTAAATAATAACATAATGCAAATAAAAACGAATCATTGAGTTTTTATTAAACTGTTAACAATATTTTTTAGATAAATATCTATATTTATAAGTTGAATTTTCCATGTCTTTTTCATTATTAATGTTTAACTTATCAAGGTAATTTAAATTGAAAACTTTAACTTTGTTAGTAATAATTTGATAAATGTTTATTTTTATTATCTTGTATTGTATTTACATTACAAGCAGCTTAATATTTAGGATTCCTATTTTCTAAATAACGGATTCGGACTAGGATTCGGATCCGGACGAAGCCAAATTTAAAAATTGAGATTCAGATTCGGACTATTCCAGAACTTTTGGACTCGGTAGATCATTAGTTGAGATATATTACTTTTTTAAGAAATTTTTGTTTCTTGGTCATTTACATTAGTTTTTATAAACAAACTGTTTAAATTTTTAATTATTAAAGTCCTGAATATTTCTTTTATTTAGTTACGTTTAAAATATAGCTACTATTTACCTTCATATATTCAAAAATCTTTACAATATATTACCAATAATTTTTTTTGCTAAACAATTAAATATAAATATCTTACTAATAAGAATTTTTGAAATCTCTTTTATTAACAAAAAACGAGTTTTATTTAACATAAGAATTTTATTTTTCATAAAATATTTACTAAAATTTATAAAAAAGTTATAGTAAGGTTTCAAACTATAAATAAAATAAAGAGCATCAATATTTTATACTTAACAAAAGCTAAATGTATTAATTTTACAACACATTTTTGGGTCCAGTTACAAAGTACACAAGCATGTATTCCGGCAAGAACTTGTCAGGCTGCAAATTTGGACCAATTTTAAGCAGCTCCTGCGATACAAGCTGGCAAGGGGGAAACGCGATCATGGATCCAACAAGCTCCTTGCTTTCTAAATCTTTGTAAAAAAGTTTGCACGCAGACTTGAGTCCTTTGTAGGTAAAGTACTTGACGTAGCCTCTGAACGGTTTGATGTTGTAGTTGGGGTCAGAAACGCTCGTCAATTTTTGCGGCATTCCGGGGACAGCAAGTAACAAACATGAGTCTTTTTGCACGTCGGGAAGCTCCAATCTTTGCATCACCTTCGCAAAGTTTTTTTTAGAGAACTGCTTTGTTGCTTCAACAAAAGGTTTCCTTCCAGTTGGACAATCCGAGTCAGCAATGCACTTGTTGAAAACGCTCTTTTCACCTTTCAGATGAATTAAGTCCACCGGAAAGTCATACCCTTTTAACCGGAAGCCGCCTCTCCAAAAAGGCGCGAAAAAGCTCCTGCAGAGATCCTTCAAATCGACCGCGCTTTTGGCCTGGTTATATTTGAAATCCATCTCGGCCTTCTTAATGGCCTCATCAGCTTTAAAGTTTCAGGCGGGTTGCTTATAAAGTTGTTGTCTATGCTTCTGTACGAACTGTCAAACCTGAATATGTTGACGTGCAGCTCCCGGTCCAAAAAGTCGGTTTTTAACCGCGTCCCCGATCCCGCCATCAAATAACCCTTCATATGCCTGACGGTTTCCCACGCCGCCGCTTCGGTTTTGAAGAAGATCGAAGCGCAGTCGCCGCCTTTTTCGAAGTTAATGTGCTTCACGACTTCGAACCGGTCGAACTCGGCATATAGATCGTCTTTAGTCACGTGACGCTCGATTCCACCGACCCAAATTTTTGTAGTAAAACTCAGCTTGGCGTACTTTATTTGAATCGGGGTTTTCCCCAGGACTTTGCTGTTAAGGCACAGCTTTGCCATATAGGCCATGTCCACGTTTTTGAATTTGATGAAGCAGTAACCGTTTTTCAGTTCGATGCTTTTCAGAGACCCGAACGCTTTGAAAAACTCTACCACCATTTGCTCAGTGATTGTGGATTCCAAGCCGGAAATGTAAAGAGTTCTAAAAGCTGAAGCATCTTCTGTAGGCGGAGTGAAGTTGGGATTTATAAAACTTATGTTTGGTGGAGGTATCATTTTTTCATTTTTATCAGGAAACGTTCGTCCTTCAGGAGACCTCTTACGATCAACTCTATAAGATGTATCTCTCCTGTGATTTCCGTTCACAAAGTTCCTTCTGCTTGATTTATCAGAAGAATCAGATCTAGGTTTTTCTCTGTGCTCTTCCGCCTTATCAAACTCAACATGAAGCCTTTTACCCCCTAAATAGAACTCCTTTCCTTTCGTATGTCCTTCCCTCTGGGCATTGCGAGCGTCTAATGAACTTCTGAATGTGCAGTAAGCTAACAGCTTTTCAGTTTCAGGGTGGCGCTGCACGATTACTTGGCAATAACCAAACTACCCAAGTTTGTAAGCAACAGCTTGTTGCACTCGGAAGAGGTTCGGGTCTGCTGGCAAGTTTGACACGATAAGTTTCCTCGGCTCTGAACTTCTTGCACTTCTCTCTGTACTTCTCCTTGGTGATCTTATTCTGTCGTAAGGGCTTCTTCTTCTTTTATCTGGAGAATGTTGCCTCCTTGAATTCTCATGACTCCTTTTGGCACCTCTATTTGGCATTTTTGTAGTTTAAATAAATCTGCAAAAGTATATAGTTATCTAAATGTTTACTTTTTTTTCAAGAATCAAACAGAAATATAAAACATTTAACTGATGTTTCTGTACAAATAAAAAATATAAATACAAGCAAAAAAGCTTAATTAAGAAGGCAAAAAAACATATCTTTATCTAAAGTTTTAAACTAAGTTATTCAAGCGTATTAATAATAACTTAAATCAGGTTTGCCAATCTTTAATGAAAAAAAAAAGTGTCTGAATTACAAAAAAAAAAACTAAACCGAGTTTATCATAAAGATTTAAAATAAGCAGTATGAATATAAGATTAATAAATACAGTCTTTTGAGGTTGTATGCTTAACAAAATAATATTAATTAAAAGAGATTAACCTTTAGTATAATAATATAATTTAAAATAAAAATGAATTTATTTATGCTTAAATGCAGGCCTAATGTTTTAAAATAATATGCATACAAACATGAGTTTAAATGCACTTTGAGTGATCTAAAAAATACGTATTTAATATATCTGTAACACATTAATTAAATAAATTATTTTAACGTATATTTCTTTTTTTTAAACTACCTAGTCAAAAATTCAACAGATAAGAAAACAAAAAGTATAATCTATGATGTTGATAAATATTCTAAATTTTAACCTGTCTCTCACTCTAGATATTTTACTGCGAAGCAGGGAGGGTCAAAAAGTTATTTTATCTAAATAAATATTGCATTGCTACTTATAATAACAAAACGTATTAACTAAAGAAATAGTTTGACTAGACTAAAAAAAGTTTTAAGAGTTTGTATTTGAAATGATAAATAATGTCTTTAAAGTATTTAAATCTTTTTTAATGGTGTACCAGCGTGTTTTCTGCTTGTTATACAGTTATAAATCACACCGTGTTTGCAGCTGATATTATAAGTAAATATTTTTTTAAAATTATCTCCAACATAAATCTCAGTTAAAAGCTGAAAAAAGAAGAGTGTTCTAAAAAACTACAAATTTTATGTATGACTTTACAAGAGCTTCACGCCAGGATGAGTTGTAATTTTGTTAATAAGTGCAGAAAAAAATATATTGAAAATACTGAATATGCATACTCGATATTTAAAGGATTCGTTTCTCAACAGCGTAAGTGTTCCAATACTTTGACATCGAAAAAACATTTAACAGGAAAACTTTAAAAGCTTAATTACTATTAAACTACTTAAATATTTCAGTTTATATGTATTTATACTTATGCATTTGAAGTTTTATTTTTAATATCTTAATTTTTATTATGTGCATAAAATATTTTTTAAATATTTTATTTTAACGATTATTCAAATTAAAATTAGAATTTAAAATATATATAGATAATAAACTCAATTTTAGTATTTTTATAGTATATTTTTAAGTCAGAGTGAAAACTAAACAGTCAAAAACTTTAGTTTGAAAGACAAAATTTACTTCGGTATTTTTTATTATGAACTTTTTTAACTTAAACCCTTTATTACTTCTCATTTTTGTTATCCAGCTAACTTGAAAGTAGATGCCAGCAAACTAGTTTCTGTTTTAAAGCTAAACAAAATTGTTCTTGATGGAAATGTATAAATTGTTGCGGAAAGCCACACAAAAATAAGATAGTTCTCCAGAACGTGGCTTCATATTACTGAGTGGCCGAAATTTATCAGCTTTCAAATCTGTCTGAGTCGGCGGCGAAATACATGCAACGTTGGTTTACTTACAACATTCAGTGAAACTGACAACTTCTTAGAGTTGGATTTTCGGCTGACGGCCTGACGGCTTCCCGCGCCGCCGCTTCGGTTTTGAAGAAGATCGAAGCGCAGTCGCCTCTTTTTTCGAAGTTAATGTGCTTCACGACTCCGAACCGGTCGAACTCGGCATATAGATCGTCTTCAGTCACGTGAAGCTCGATTCCACCGACCCAAATTTTTGTAGTAAACCTCAGCTTGGCGTACTTTATTTGCATCGGGGTTTTCCCCAGCATTTTGTTGTTGAGGCACAGCTTAGCGATGTAGGCCATGTCCACGTTTTTGTATTTGATGAAGCAGTAGCCGTTTTTTAGGTGGATGCTTTCCAGAGAACCGAACGGTTTGAACAACTCTATCACCATTTGCTCAGTGATTGTGGAATCCAAGCCGGAAATGTTAAGAGTTCTAGAAGCTAAAGCATCTTCTGTAGGCGAAGTGAAATTTGGATTTACAAAACGTATGTCTGGTGGAGGTATCAGTTCTTCAATTTTATCAGGAAGCCCCCTACGATCATCTCCATAAAGTATATCTCTCCTGTAACTCCCGTTTCTAAAGTTTCTTTTGTTAGACCTATCGTAAGGGTCAGATCTAGACCTGGATCTCTCTCTGCGATTTTTCATCTCATCAAACTCAACATGAAGCATCTTTCCTCCAACATAGAACTCCTTTCCTTTCGTCTGCCCTTCAGCTTTAGCATTGCGGGCAGCAGTTGCGCTGCTGAATGTGCAGTAAGCTAACAGCTGTTCAGTTTCAGGGTGGCGCTGCACGGTTACTTGGCAATCATCGAACTGCTTGAGTATGTAAGAAACCGCTTGTTTTACTCGGGTGCGGTTTGCGTCTGCGGGAAAATTTGACACGACAAGCTTCCTCGGCTCCGAACTTCTTGCACTTCTTTCTGGACTTCTCCTTGGTGATCTTCTTCTTTTATTCGGAGAATCTTGTCTCCTTGAATTCTCATGATTCCTTATTACATCTTTACTTGGCATTTTTATAGTTTAAAAAATCTGTAAAAGTATATAACTAGCTAAATGTTTACTTATCTTTTAAAAAATATACACAAATATAGAACATTCAGCTTGTGTTTCTATAGGAGTAAAACTAATATAAGTACAAGCATAAAAACTTAACTAAAAAAGGTAAAAACGTATCTTTTTCTGCAGTTTTAAATCAAGTCATTCAAAACTTTTTAGTCTAAAATAACTTAAGGGTATCTACTCTGAGATTCAAAAAAATGTTATGAATTACCAAAAAGTAGACTAAGTTTATGATAAAAATTTAAAAAATATTCAATACTCTCATTATATTTACTAACATAGTTATAATAATAATAAAAGTGCTCAACTTCTTTAAAAAAAAAACAATTTTTAATGGTAAGTAATTTTTCGTAGTCATTGATGATTTTTAAAAAGTATTCAAACAAGTATTAGTTTAATTTTGCTTCTTCTTAAGTTGGCAAATTGCGGCCTGCGAGTAAATGTTTACTTTAAGTGGGATGCAGCCCATGAAAGGTAAAATTACAAGTTTTGCCAACGAAAGATTTTTTTTTTAATTACACTAGATATTTTGGGATTTGAAATGAAGAGCATACAAAAAAAGTCAAATTATATTTATTTGGAAATCTAAAGCTTACCCTACATATTTCGGGTCTTAAGTTTATAAAATCAGTTCGTTAAGACTTTCTATACAACTTTTTAAATCAATGTTTCAAGAAATCTTGAATTAATTTTTGAATAAAAAATGTAAGCAAAATTTTCAAAAGCTTCACCTGTTACTATTTCATACTATTAAATTTTTGGGGCGAACATACGCGTAGCTTTAAAAGTTTTGATCCTTTGATGTAGTCGTTTTATTTTTATCAATTTCAACTTATCCTTAGAATTAAACCTATTTTTAAATAATTCAGCACTTGAGCATGGTAACTTTTCAAATTGTTTGTTAAAACTATCTTTGAAATATTAGTATGGTTTAGAAGAGGTTCTACAGCAACTGCTAAAAAATACCGTATAAGCTTTTAAAAAAATATACTTACAGTTTTTTATTTTCTTTGTTTTAGTGTTAGTGTTGGTGTATATAGAGGGCAATATAGGGTACTTTCAAGAGAGAATATCTCAATCGCTTAGTGCAGATATATATTTTTTTTATCTTTTTTTTATGTTTTAGAAAATGTTTCAAAGATTCTAAATACAAGTTTAAAAAAAAATCTATCTATAGGCATAAAACTATTTTTTTAGGTTTACACAAGCAGTATTTAGATGCCTACTTGCTTTTTTAATTGAAATAAACATAAATATTTAATAACTTATAATACAGTAACCTCTCGCATCTTTACGCACTCGTGACGTTACGCACTCGTGACGTTACGCACTCTCGTTTAGTTACGCATTTTAGAATTCTAAAAAATTCAAACTTTTTTTTTTTTTTTAATATTGCCCAAATTAGGTTTATTGTATATTTTTAGTTTTAAATTTATTTTTAATACTAAATTGCCTCTCTATATCTTTAGACTTTGTAAACTTATTTTCCTTGACTAATTGATAAACAATATAATGAAAGTATAATAAAATAATGAGAGTTTAAAACACAAATAAATAATACAGCAATCTTGCCCTATATATGGGTAAACATATAAAAAAGAAATCTGTTAAGTACCAAATGAGTCACATATATGTAAAGATAAATATTCTTATTATTAAAATAAGTAAAAATTTTTTGCAAGAATTATTATTTTATATAAGTTTAAATCCTTTTTTTTTTAATTTATGTATAGTTTTATCTTTTGTCTTCATATTTGTAAATAAAGTAAACAAATTTTTTAAAGTGTAAAAGTCCCCAGTCTGCTTTTAACTAGAAGCAATATCAAAAAACAGACATTATAGTAAGTTTAGTTGGTACCTCTCGTATCTTTACGCAAATTTTTCTGTAAACACAATGTGTGTAAATAAGAGAGAGGTTACTGTACAGTTTAAAATTTTAAGTTTATAAACAACTTTTGTATTTTCTGACAAAAATTAAACCAAGTTTAAGAAAATTGTTTAAAAAATTTTCTAAATAAGTCTTATAAGGTACTTTTCTGTAATTTTCTGCAAACAACTTTTGACAAAAACTATGAATAATTTCGAGTAGTTTTAAACTAGGCCAAAACTGGTTTGGCTTAAACTTACTTAATTTCTTAAACATTTGAAGCCGAAAAATAACAAAACCAATTTTGAAACAAACAAGTCAAGCTCTGTCTTACTGTACTATATATTATAGCTAGTATAAATTTCTTTTTAGCAAAATTGTTGTATTATAGTCATTTGCCGCTTGAACCCCGTTTTAAGCTAATTAAGGCTTAAACTGTCGTTAATTATCCAAAATTAATTAAGAAAAATAAAAGAACGTTTAAGCGCATTAAACTAAAAACAATTACTCTTAATTGGATGAATGATCTTAACATATTGGAAAAAAAACTTATATCTTTAAAAAAAACAAGTAAATTAAATAATTTGAAGTCATTAAACTATTTCTGATACTAAGTTTTATGTTTCTTTTTTTGGATGAAGTTTAAAAAAGTTTAGCGTGTTAACTTTCGCACCAAAGTATTGTAATATTGCCTAAAGGAATTTTATGAAATAAAAAACCTACATGGCTAAAAATTAATCTGAGTCGGTCTCAGTTTTAAAGAATTGGTCTTTACTCTATCTATAGGAATATTTTAAAAAACAGGCCAAACAAATACTGGCTTTCAAACCTGGACATCTAAAAATATTGTTATAATAATAAAATAATTTTGAAGTCGTAAAAATTATATTTAGGCTAAAAAATTTGTTAAAACTAACTTGACTTTTTTGAACTAAAACTGACCTTATAAAAAAATCTTGATAATTTCAAACCAGTCTTTATGACATAGTTCAACCTAGACTAAGCTTTTTAAAACAAATAAAACTGAGAGCCAGAAAGCCTTATAATATTTTTAAAGAGAGTTAAAATCATAAGGTATTATTTTTCTTTTATAGATACATATTGTTCATTAAACAACAAAAATAAGGCGCTCAAAATGTTTGATCCTAGCACCTGGTGCAGGAGAAAATCTTTCGGTTATCAAGTCGCACACCACGGATACCTTTTAACGTCTTGTCAAGGACTTAAGTAGCGTAAAACCTTTAATCATAAATTTCTTTAAATAATATTTAATTTATTAAGTACTAATAAAAAACCCTAAACTCTGTAATCATACTTATGGTAGTTGTAAATTTTAAATTTATCCAATACAATAAAAAAAAAAATCATTAAAGTGTAACAAACAAATTGCTACTCAATTTCATAGTTTTATTCATATTTTTATTCTTTAAAAACTGATTCTTTCACTTTATTATTAAAGTTTTGTAAACAATATTGTAGTAATACTTTGATTTATTCTTTTAACTAGGAAATTTAAATTTTTTCATGTTTAAAAATCCAAAGTTAAAGAAATTACTGTAGTTAAGCTTAATTGCTTATTTTTTGGTTACACTTAAAATTTCATACTGAAAAAAAGGCTTTTGTTCAACTATTATAAAACTAATTATAAATGATAAAAAAAACACAAACTTTAAGATAAATGTCAGTTTAAAGATATTGTTGAAGTTTCATTACAGTCATGTTTTAGAAAAGCATTTAAATCAAATACCGAAAATAATTTATCAAGCTAAAATGTGTGTAGTAATATGTTTAGTATAACCTAGTTATTATAAACTAGTTTAAGGCTCCAGAAAATATTCTAGAGTCATCTGTGGTATACTATACAACTTTTTTATACTAGGCATAATCTACATAATGTATTTCAAGTAAATATATTGATAAGAAAACATAAGAACTTAATTAAAACAAGACTAAAAATTACTAGTCTAAATCAGCCATAAAACTAGTAATGTACCGGACTCACTATCCGGGTCCGGATCCGGCCGGTTATTGCCATTTTTGTCTGATATCCGTATCCGGCCAGATCTTGATATGAAAAAAAGATCCTCATCCGGTTCCGGCCGGATCTCGATTTTAAATCAAGATCTGGATCCGGTTCCAGCCGGATCTTGATTTAAAAAAAGGTTCGGATCCGGTTCCGGTCGGATTCTAACAGAGATCCGGCCGATTCGGATCTAGTTAGTAAAAAAGAGCATACAGACAAGTATTTTTTCCAAAACAAACCCTGTGTAAATTAAAAAGAGTCATTTTTGTCAGTTAAAATTAAACACCTACCGTGATTGGCTCATTTTGTACACGTGAATAATTTAGAATTGTTTACATTTAAACTATGAAATAAACATTTCAAAAATGCCATTCTTTAGCTATGTTGTAAAATTAAAAACTTTACTACAAAATTTTTAACCTTATGGCTAGATGTTCTACTGATTATTAGATTAAAGTTTTTAGAAACCTCACTCTGATTCAGGCTAGATTATACTTACTCGTGATAGTTTTTTTTTGACTTAAACAGTGGCAACCCTGCTAGTTTGAAATTTTTAGGAATTTTTGAAAATCTTAGGTTGCCTCTCGCTAGTTTAGTTTTTTATAAAAACTCAGACTAGTTCTAAGATTTTTTGAAAAACTCAGGCTAGTTTTCTTTTAGATTTTGAATGAGTTTGAGCTGATCCAGTTTTCGATATTTTGTGATTTTCTAGTTAATTTTGTTCAAGAACTTGATTTTAACTGATTTTAGATTGGTAAGGCTATAGGGTGGATCCTCCTTGATTTTTTTAAACTGATCTTATTTAATAGATTTTGATGTTAGCTACCAGATACTTTTTACAGCTTAACAAAATTCAAAATAGTTTTCGAGATACAAGGGGTTAAAGCCGGCCAGCTCAATAGGTTCCTTATAGTAAGGGCAAACTAAAAAGACGAAAAAAAACCATTTATTTAAAAATCAATCTCCTCCTACAGTTTTTAAGCAATCTTATTCAAATTTTCACAGTTCACTCTTCAGTAAATTTAAAATCATTTGAGTGTAGGATTTTTTTTTTATTTTGAGAAAAAATCCCCTTTTTTCAAAAAAGTTTTTTTTTTGAATTTTGGACCTTAAATTTGTATTTTTCAATTTTTTGGAAATTCCAACACTCAAAATTTAAATGTAAATATTGTTCAGAAAACTAGCAAACATACCAGCTACTATTTTAAACTGTTAATCTTAACTAGACCTTAATAACATATCATAAACTTTCTTATTATATAATTATTTTAGCAGCACATTAATATTTTTTAGTCTAAATTTTTAAAACATTTTAAAATTCAAAATGATATAGTTAGATATAACACATTAAAGATAAACTTCACACAATTATACTTAGTTAGTAGTTAGTTATATAAAATTGCATTATCGTACGTACATAGTAGTTTTTATACTATTTACATTACAAATAACTTGGAGTATTAAGAATCCGATTCCGGATCCGGCCGGATTCTAATTTGAAAATACTATCCTGCTCCGGGTCCGGCAGGTCCCGAAATTGTAGGTCCGGTACATCACTACATAAAACTGACCTTTATGTTTCAAATAACTACTTTGTTCAAAAAACAAAACAAAAAAACTATGAAAAATATAAAAATTCAATAAATATTATTTCATTAAATTCAAAAAAATTAAGGTAAATAAGTAGTGTGTAGCTTGATTACCAAAAAATGTTCCTTAACATCAGGTCCTTTGACAATACTGCTGAACTTCTATTTTAGATAGTGTTTAGCAAACTTACAACTTTATATATTATTATTTTCACAGGTACATTTAACATAATTTTCACAGTTACTTATTATAATAACATCAGGGTTGAAATGTTTTGGAATTTATAATGTTATATTAAAAAAAAAGATTTTATGAACCAGGGGCGTAGTGTGGGGAGGGACACTGGCGCATGCGTGTCACCAAAAAAAAGAAAAAAAGAAAAAAATAATTTTTATTTTTATCTTTTAATTATTTAATTTCTCTGTTTAATTTGTTTTTCATTTTCAACTATTTTTATGTACTATTGGAATAGTTAAACGATTATTCGAATACCAAACATGCATAGCCGGGTTCCAGTGCGTAGAGATCATTATGTACCGGCTTTGATGAAAAACTCCATAATTTTTTTTTTTTTTAATTCATAAACTTCATAAGAGTTTAGACTCAAAAAGCGCACAACTGTCTTAGTGCACCGCAGTAGTATAACAGTTATGATTGATTTTTCTACAAGAAAAAATGCTAACATTTAGTTAACAAATTATCAAGCTAAACTATCCTACGGTGATAATGATTCAAGAATAAACTAATTGCAAAAAAAATAGCAAAAATAACTACTAATAAAGTAAAAATAAATTATTATTACGTAAAATATTAAAATAATTCAATAAAATTAACAATAAAAAGCAAAAAGTATTAATTTAAAAAAAACAAAGCAAATAATAAATAAACAGTTCATACTGTGATTAGATTACAGTGTTAATCTCACTTTACAAAAAGTTTTATTTAAATTACGGTAAACTTTAAGTTTTTAGTAAAAGTAGTTTCTTTTTTGCTAAGATAATGAACAAATCAATTTTTGTTATTCTATCAACCATAGAGTTGAATAATTAATCAATTTTCGTAGCAAATTATTCCAAAATTTGTTCAGTCAGATCATGAATAAATGTTAAGCAACTTGTAGAAACAGATCTCTTTCAAACAATATTTAATCTAAAAGACAAAATTGATTTATTTCATTAACTAATATATTATTTTATTTAATTATTATTTAATTTTAAATTACATTTCAAAATAGAGCTTTTTAAATCAGATTTTAAAAAACTGCTTTTAACATTTAAAAAATTCTATCTAGATAAATTGTTTTTAAGATAGAGGATAAGTTATATATTTTGTGAATTTTTAAAAACCTGAAAAAATTGAACTTTAAAAAATTATCTTTTAAACATTTTGTTTTGTATCAGAAACTTTTAATAAACTTTTTCCACACACTCAGGATAACTCAGGGTTTTATGAAGTTTTTGAAAACTTTAACATGACCCAGTAGAGCTCAGGAAAACGGTCTACAAATGTTTTTTAGTTCTTGCAACATTTTTATAAAAAGATTAAAATAAGCATTTTATTTAATTTTAAAATGTTTAACAAAAATATCTTTATTATATAGGGAATTTAGAATTTTTTTTTGAATAAGCAGGAAGACCATAATTAAAGATTAAAACTGAAAAAAACAAAAATGGCCTATATCTTAAAAAATATTAAGTTTATATAAAAAACAAAGATACTAAGTAATAAAGTTAATTCACGTAAGAACATCAAAAAAAAATAGTTAGAAAGTGTATATATTTTTTGAGATATGTTTCGAGGAACATCCAAAATGTTCGACTTTTTCTATGGGCACCAAACTATTAAACCCAAACTCAAAAAAAAAAAAACTTTAGCACTATCCTCTACCTAGTAAATTCTGTAAAAAAGTCAAAGAGGAAGAAAATTATTATGTTTTGAAGTTTTGGAGTGAAGGAAAAATGACTCGAACTTCCCTTTGTTTAAAAATTATTATCGTTGGATTTTCATACTAAAGTGTTGATAAATCTATTGAAAAATAAAGTAAACTGTAACTAAATCACTTTGAACCAAACATATAAATCAAAAGTACTACTCTAAGGAGATTAAAAAATTGTTGAAGCTACGTTCTCCTGTAATCTAAAAACAGATCATCAATTTTTCATCTTAAATAACGTTTATTAAAGTTTAGATTAGGACTAACAAAAACTTTTAAAGAAGTTTGTATAAAAGTTTACAATAAAAAAATACTTCTAATCATAAAAGTTACCGTCACATAAAAATATTTTTTAAATACAAAATAGTTATATTAAACATGATAACGGTAGGCTTAGTTAATTTAAGTATAATGAAAACGATCGAAATATATAACAAAAGCTAAACAATACTTGAACAACAACAATTCATTAAAGGCATATATAGACTTGTTTTCTTGAGCCTGAGCTACCTCTAAAAAAGAAGAAAAATGCGAAAAAAATTAGATTGTTCAATTAAAATAGTGTTTGTTACGTAATTTAATTTTGTTGATAAATTTGCTAGTGATTTCTAACTAATCTTTTGAATGTTGACCAAAAACAATTAAACGCTGTAACAACATTTAAACACTACATGTGATATATTATTTTTGTGCTGTGAACTCCTTGAGATTACTGAAATAACTTTTAATTTGAAAGTGTTGATGACATTTAAGAAATTATACTTTATACGAACCTATTTGTAAAAGAAAGCTAATTAAGTAGTTTGCATTAAGTTTTAATGAAAAATACTATTAAAACAAATGAATAAAGGCTGTAATACTTTTTGATCTAGATGTTAAAATGTTGTTTTAAGTTACATATTTATAAAAAATAAAACACAGTAACCTGCCAACTAGGTACGCACTTCCTAAGTACGAACTACGGTATGGTACGCTCTTTTTAGCCGTAAAATTATGTGTTCTAAATGCATGATTTTTTATGAAATTTTATATATTTTGTACTATACGGACTATTTTACTTCTGTTTATTAGTTCTATCTGGATATTTATCCGACCAAATACCAAAATAACTGTATTGTAGTTGATAGTTAAAAAAAAAACTTAAAGTAAATACAAGAACTTTTATATTAAACGGTCTAATTGTTATTGGTATAAATGTGTTTAGATAAAAACTGTATTTAAATTAGGCTTTTTCATACAAACTTTTTAAGTTAAGAACAAAGTAATATCAAAACTATTTCTTAAAGTAAAAAAAATGGTTAGAATATAAACATAAATGTAAATATAGATGAGTAAATAAATCTTTACAAATAAATACATATTATTAAAAACTATCAAGACTTATAACAAATGTATGTACTTTCATTTAATACGTTTTGTTTATAGGTTGAAAGTTTTTTTTTTTTTTGAGGGATTTTGCTATAAAAGACATTTGTAAAGCTCTAGTAGCTTTAAAAATGCTTGTATAAAGCTTAATGTAGGTAATTAAAGACCAAAATTTCCTAGATACGCACTGCCGGTTGAGTACGCTTTTTGCTCTGTGTTCAAAGTGCGTACGTAGTTTGAAGGTTACTGTAGTTTTTCTTACTTGTAGAAAGTAAATTTATGTTCAGCAAAACTTCTTGACTTTACACATATATTTAAAAAAAAAATTGGGTTATAATAAAACACACCATTTAGCATGATATTTTTTTCTAACATTTACTTCTTTCCATAATTTTTAGTTTTCGTTCTTTTAGTTAACTAACATCTGACCATGTCATTTCAAGTATTAAACATAAATAGCTATAAATTAATACTTCAACCTTTCTTAAAGTTCGTATTATATTTTATATAGTTTAATGTTTTTATTACATAGAATGCTACTAATTCTGCCAAAGAAAATAACAATTGCAACTTTTCATACTTTATGAGACAATTTAAAATTATTCAGAACTAAATTATTTTTATATTTAATTTTTTCAAATAGTTATTATCGAATAATTTATAACTGCCTAGGATACTCTAGTTTTTGTTTAAAATTTATAAGTTTTTTTTTTGTTTTAAAAATTTAAACTAGTTTTCAATATCGTTTAACATTCTTTACACGTTCAACAAGCAAAAGTTAATTTTTTAAAAATTTTGTCTAAAACTTATAAATTATTTTGCCCTAAAGTCAATTAATATCTACGAAAAGTGTCTGAAAGTTATACAAACATTATTAAGTAACAAACTTTTAAGTTTTGTTTTAAACTTATAACTTGTTTTGTTACAAATTTATAACTTGTGTTACTCTATACTTTTAGAAAAAAATTGTTATTTGATAACACTATCTTTTGTTTCTCAAAGTAGCGATATCGTCCATTTGTTGCGCGGTTATTCGCGGGCAACAATTAGTAGGAAGCAGAATGAGGAGAAGTTTGAAACTTTTGGTGTTTTTATTATTTAGAATACCCTTCTGTTAGTTTTGTTTGCATTTTACTATTTGACTTTCAACTATTGAAGCGACAATTAAGTAAATGGGTGTTTAATAACTTACACTAAGTATTATGGGGTTAGTAAAGCAAAAAAATAAGGTCTGATCTGAGGGATTATCGACGGCACATTAAAATATTATCCTAGTTATGGGATTCCAAAATGAGGGTAGGCATTAGTTTTTAATTTTTAGCGAATGGCAGCGTATTTAACATAAATTTGGGAAACTATGGCCTACTTTGATATAAAACATGTTATATTTAATTAGTTATACACAAACATAACAAACAGAGACATAACTATACGCAATTTTTATGATTAGGTGTCAAGTGTAGAAGTGTTTGCTGTAGTAATTTTTATTAAAACACTGTATAGAACAAAGTGATTGTCTACTCGTGTTAGTATCATAATGCAAATAAAAACGAATCATTGAGTTTTTATTAAACTGTTAACAATATTTTCTAGATAAATATATATATTTATAAGATGAGTTTTCCATGTCTTTTTCATTATTAATGTATAACTTATCAAGGTAATTTAAACTGAAAAATTCAACTTTGTTAGTAATAATTTGATAAATATTTATTTTTCATAAACTGGTATTGTATTTACATTACAAGCAGCTTAATATTTAGGATTCCTATTTTTTAAATAACGGATTCAGACTCGGATTCGGATCCGGACGAAGCCAAATTTAAAAATTGAGATTCGGATTCGGACTATTCCAGAACTTTTGGACTCGGTAGATCATTAGTTGAGATATATTACTTTTTTAAGAAATTTTTGTTTCTTGGTCATTTACATTAGTTTTTATAAACAAACTATTTAAATTTTTAATTATTAAAGTCCTGAATATTTATCTTTTATTTAGTTACATTTAAAATATAGCTACTATTTACCTTCATATATTCAAAAATCTTTACAATATATTACCAATAATTTTTTTTGCTAAACAATTAAATATAAATATCTTACTAATAAGAATTTTTGAAATCTCTTCTATCAACAAAAAACGAGTTTTATTTAACATAAGAATTTTATTTTTCATAAAATATTTACTAAAATTTATAAAAAAGTTATAGTAAGGTTTTAAACTATAAATAAAATAAAGAGCATCAATATTTTACTAAACAAAAGCTAAATGTATTAATTTTACAACACATTTTTGGGTCCAGCTACAAAGTACACCAGCATGTATTCCGGCAAGAACTTGTCAGGCTGCAAATTTGGACCAATTTTAAGCAGCTCCTGCGATACAAGCTGGCAAGGGGGAAACGCGATCATGGATCCAACAAGCTCCTTGCTTTCTAAATCTTTGTAAAAAAGTTTGCACGCCGACTTGAGTCCTTTGACTTGACGTAGCCTCTGAACGGTTTGATGTTGTAGTCAGGGTAAGAAACGCTCGTCAAATTTTGCGGCATTCCGGGGACAGCAAGTAACAAGCATGAGTCTTTTTGCACGTCGGGAAGCTCCAACCTTTGCATCACCTTCGCAAAGTTTTTTTCAGCGAAATGCTTTGTTGCTTCAACAAAAGATTTCCTTCCGGTTGGACAATCCGAGTCAGCAATGCACTTGTTGAAAACGCTCTTTTCACCTTTCAGATGAATTAAGTCCACCGGAAAGTCATACCCTTTTAACCGGAACCCGCCTCTCCAAAAAGGCGCGAAAAAGCTCCTGCAGAGATCCTTCAAATCGACCGCGCTTTTAGCCTGGTTATATTTGTAATCCATCTCGGCCTTCTGAATGGCCTTCATCAGCTTTAAAGTTTCAGGCGGGTTGCTTATAAAGTTGTTGTCTTTGCTTCTGTACGAACTGTCAAACCTGAATATGTTGATGTGCAGCTCCCGGTCCAAAAAGTCGGTTTTCAACTGCGTCCCCGTTCCCGCCATCAAATAACCCTTCATCTGCCTGACGGCTTCCCACGCCGCCGCTTCGGTTTTGAAGAAGATCGAAGCGCAGTCGCCGCCTTTTTCGAAGTTAATGTGCTTCACGACTTCGAACCGGTCGAACTCGGCATATAGATCGTCTTTAGTCACGTGACGCTCGATTCCACCGACCCAAATTTTTGTAGTAAAACTCAGCTTGGCGTACTTTATTTGCATCGGGGTTTTCCCCAGCATTTTGTTGTTGAGGCACAGCTTGGCCATATAGGCCATGTCCACGTTTTTGTATTTGATGAAGCAGTAGCCGTTTTTCAGTTCGATGCTTTCCAGAGACCCGAACGGTTTGAACAACTTTATCAACATTTGCTCAGTGATTGTGGATTCCAAGCCAGAAATTTGAAGAGTTCTAGAAGCTAAAGCATCTTCTGTAGGCGAAGTGAAATTTGGATTTACAAAACGTATGTCTGGTGGAGGTATCAATTCTTCAATTTTATCAGGAAGCCCCCTACGATCATCTTCATAAATTATATCTCTCCTGTAACTCCCGTTTCTAAAGTTTCTTTTGTTAGACCTATTGTAAAGGTCAGATCTAGATCTTGATATCTCTCTGCGCTTTTTCATCTCATAAAACTCAACGTGAAGCATCTTTTCTCCAACATAGAACTCCTTCCCTTTCGTCTGCCCTTCAGCTTTAGCATTGCGGGCAGCAGTTGCGCTGCTGAATGTGCAGTAAGCTAACAGCTGTTCAGTTTCAGGGTGGCGCTGCACGGTTACTTGGCAACCGCCGAACTGCTTAAGTTTGTAAGCAACAGCTTGTTGCACTCGGGTGCGGTTTGCGTCTGCGGGAAAATTTGACACGATAAGCTTCCTCGGCTCTGAACTTCTTGCACTTCTCTTTTGACTTCTCCTTGGTGATCTTCTTCTGTCGTAAGGGCTTCTTCTTCTTCTTTTATTCGGGGAATATTGTCTCCTTGAATTCTTATGATTCCTTTTGGCACCTCTACTTGGCATTTTTACAGTTTAAAAAATCTGTAAAAATATATTATTATTGAGGTTTATTGAACAAAAACAAAAAATTGGTCAAAAATTATTTTGGTTAAAGTACCTGGATACACAAAATGACCTCTCGGTCATCGAGTTGTATACCCCACTTTGATCAAAATTATAGTGAGCTAAAAAATTGAAAAAGAAAAAACTTTACAGTTAAAAATTAAAATCTAAAACGAAAAAATCTATGAAAAATGAACCTTTTAAACTTTACAACCTTGAATATTTTTCTGAACAAAAATATCCAAAAGTTTAAAAATAACTTATATATAATAGTATATAACACTATACACACATAAAATATAAATTGAACTCTACGTTAAAAGGTAAAATTTTAATCTAAAATGTTTTTAATTTATAAATATATCAATAATAATAGCAAACAACTTAACCTTTAATATGACGTTTAAAAAAGAAGAAAGAAGTTAAACAAATGAATAAATTTAAAGTGTTTATAAACATGTTTATAAGTTTGGATTCTACTATCAATTTATTTTAACTTAACAAAATAAGTAATAATAAAATAGAGCTATAACATTCAAAAAGAATAAATAAACAAAACTGCAATATTTAAAAATTAAGCAAAATAAAACTGTATCCAATAAAAACAAAAAAAAAATATTTTTCCTAAACTAAATAAAAAGTATAAAGTAAATATATCCTTTTAATTAAAACTATCAGTTTTTACAAGTTTAAATAAGTACCTATTATAGGAGTTTAACTAAACCAAAACAATAATGTAAAATATCAAAAAAAAAAAACACTTATTATATTTTATATGTTTTTTTTTGAAATCATAAAAACAAATAAAAAAAATAAAAAACAACAATAGTAGTCATACAGTAAGTCAACCTACTTATTACTAGTTTCAAACCTTATTAATAATTTCAGCTAAGAATTTAAATATTTACCTTTTTTTTCTGGCAAAAACATATATAGAAATTAATAACTTTATTACACAAATAAAATTAACTTGATGTTTACTTATCTTTTAACAATTATACAGAAATGTAAGACATTTAACTGGTGTTTCTGTACGAATAAAATATATTAACTACAAGCAAAAAAGCTTAACTAAAAAGGCTAAAAAACATATATTCTTTTGCAGTTCCAAATCACAATATACAAAGCTTTTAGTCTGAACTTATTTAAGGGTTACTATTTTGAGATTCAAAAAAACAATATGAATTACCAAAAAATAGACTAAGTTTATGATAAAGATCAAAAAATTAGTAAGAGTCGAAAAAATGATAAATACTCTCATTATATTTACTTAACCAAATTGTGGTAACAGAAATAATAATTTTAATAATAAAATCCTTAACTTCTTAAAAAAAAACGCAATTTTTAATGATAAGTATTTTTTCGTAGTCATAGATGATTTTTTTTAAATTATCCAAACAAGCATGAATTTAGCTTTGATTTACTTTAGTCGGCAAACTGCGGCCCGCAAGCATGATTTTATTTATGGGATCCAGCCCATGAGAGGTAATTTTTAAAAAATTTACTAGATATTTTGGAATTTGAAATGAAGAGCAACCAAAAAAAGTTATAGGTACACTTATTCGGAAATTAAAAGTTTACAATACATACTTCGAGTCTTAAAATTAAAAAATAAATTCATTTAGACCTTTTATACAATTTTTTTGAGTTAATGTATTTTAGTTGCTATGAAATAAAAATAAAAACATATAGAAACCATGAATCAAATTTTCTAAAAAAAAGGCAAATTTTTAGAAGCATAAACTGATACTATTTCATACTATTGAATTATAGGATCGAACATACACCAAGCTTGAAAAGTTTTGATACTTTGATGTAGTCGTTTAATACTAACTTACCTTATCCTTATAATTATACCTATTTTAAAATAGTGTAGTACTTCAACATGGTAACTTTCTAAATTGTTTGTTAAAACTATCTTTAAAAAAATCTGTTTATTTTAGAAAATGCTCTAGGAAACTTTAACTTTGGTATACACATACTTTACTTCTTTGTAAAAATTCATTTAGTCACTATTGAAAAAAGTAACGAAATGAATTAATTGTTTATTGTTTACAAAGTTGTAACTCTTTGAAGCCAAACGTCAGCCGTAATGTCAATAAATAACCTGAATAACGCCTAACTGTCAATAGTTAGTTTAAGTTAATACAAAAATGAAAAAACTGTTTTAAGTGCACAAAAAAAAAACTACTGTTAATTAGATTTTAATTCTAAACATTAAAAAAAACTTAAAACTTATTAAAAACTAAACAAAAAGGACAGTTTAGAATGTAAATCATTAAATGAAGTCTAGTATTTAGTTTTTTATGTGTTTTTTTGACTGATGTTTAGTAAAGATTTAAGCTCTAAAAATTTATATAAGAATATTGTAATGCTTCCTACAGGACTTTTACGAAATATAAAACCTAATTAGCAGGAAACTATTAGGAAACTTAAAATTTAGAAACCATAGTAAAAAATCAGCACTAGTCTTCTATTATCTTAACATACTAAACTTTAACCTAGAACGTTGAAGCTTTTTATTCGTATACTACTAGGTTTTGTCTCCAGTGGGTGTTAATTTAATTGGTCATTTTTTGTTATTGCTTTATTTTCTTCGGAGATTGTTATCCCCGTCCATAGCGGGACTAATGGCATGTAAGATGTCAGCAGAGCTGTTATGAACTTTGGTAAAAGGTATGAATTTTCATCCCGGCCGGTTTTTTCTGACTCTAGACGATTGTTATAAATTCTTGTGAACAAATATAGATTTTTGTGCTTTTGTTTTACATGCCTTCAGCTCATTATCGTCAATTTTCCTTTCATCCAGATCGTTTACTTCTTGATCTTTTACACAATTTATCCCAAAAATTTCATCATTTTGATATTTGTATGGGATCTAAATATACACACAAGGTAGAAACTAAATATATTATTAAAAGGAAATGTACTCCAAGTCCTTGGACAAAATTTTTTATGCGCTTTTTTATCGTTGAATAAACCATATGTTTTCTTTCTTTTTTGGCAAGTAAAGCTATTTCTAAAATAAAGTTTTTAGCAAGTTCATACTACAAAACAATAAATTATTGTAACAAAGCAAATTTAAAGAAAGAGTTTGTGCTATTTTATAAACAAAGCTAATTTTATAAATTAGTCCTGTTAACAAACTGTTTTTAAGTTATTTTTATAAAGTTAATTTAAAAAATTTTTTAAATTTGTATGCAAAACTTAAAGAAAAACGGTAATACTCTCTTTTAGAATCGAGTTGACTTCTTATAAGAGTAATTGCCGATATTTTTTGAGATTATTTATGATGAAAGCATTAGAAAAAAACCTTAAAATTAAGAGCTCGTATATTTATTTAGTTCCAATTTCTTTTCTGTAAAACTAATTGAAAATTTAAGTTTGTTTGGATACTAAAAGAATATGAAGTACTGCTGCCGACCTTTTTTTTTAGTATATTATATTGTAAAGATTTTCAAAAAGAAAGTTTTAGTTTCAGGGATTACAAAACAAATAATACTTATATACTTTATTTTTAATACAAGAAGAGAAAAAAGTGAATGCATACAACTAAAATTGAAAAACATGTTTATAAAGACTTTTCAGCAATCAAGCTACACACTAGTCTCCATGTGGTTTTTTTAGCTTTTAAAATGTTAAAAGCTAACTAAATTTCAACACAAATTAAACTAAAAGTTATAACAGTTAAATGAAGAAAACAATAGTAATATTGATTTTTCTAACTTGAACATGGTAAGCAGTACATTAGTGTATTATAGTTTTATTGTTTTGAAATAATCAGGATAGTTTTAGGTTTTTAACAATCTCAAGAGATTAAGTTTATTTACTTTAAATATTTTGCTATTTTATAACAAAGTTTGTTAAAGAACTTGATTTTTATTAATTTTAAAAAGTTAAATAAGTTGATAGTAGAATACAAGTAGAAGTTTGTTTTAATATGTTTGATTAGTTTATTTTTATTTTAACACAACAAGTTTATTCACTTTAAAATTTTAATTAAATTCATGTCTTCAAATATAATGCTTTTCTATATTTAACTTTTTGTTATCATTCAATAAATAAGTGATAACTCAAAATATTTGGTTCTAGGATCTGGTGCATGAAGAATCTTTCGGTTATCGAATCGCACACCAACTGGATACCTTTTTACGTCTAGTCCAGGACAATCGCTTTTTTTTATATTAAATCTAAAATAGAAACAATTAAAAAAGTAACTAAGTTTTACAAAAAATATCCCTTGTTGTAATTATATCTTTTTAAGTAAAAATATTTTTATTTATGAGTATATCGAAATATATTTTCAAATCGTTTAATTTTACTATTTTTTAAGTGAACAAAAATATAAGAAAAATTATATGCTTTAAAGTTTAAATATTTTTTTTCATTTTTATGTAACAATTTTTTTTAAATTGGGTTCATCTTTATATGTAATTTTATATAAAAAGAAATATTATTTAGATATTTAAACTTAAAAAAAAAAAACATCACAAATCTATAAAAATATTTAAAATTAGATAAAGTACAATGTAAAAAGACAATAAAAAAAAGTTTTCCCTTTTAAAACTGATAACTATACTAATTAAATTCACCCAATTCGCATTGGTTATTATCATTGTTTGGTAATTTACGATTATGAACTTTCATGATGGATAACAGTTAGCTTATTTTAAACGTTGAACACTTTCTTGAAAAACGCTATCTTTCGTCTTCAGTAGAGCGAAGGGTCTATTAGCTAAACGCTAAGCCACCCAGGCATAATTATTAACAACTTTAAATTTTATAAAACAAAACTTAATGTATGAAAATGAAAGTAATCCTTGAAATTATATTAGAATTAACAAAACTGGTTAAGATTGTTCTGAATCATTAAAAAAAGCATCTTGGTTTAAAAGTAAATTGATATTTTATTTTCTAACTAATTGAAATAACTTTTTTATCAAAAAAATTGTTAGTATGTTTTGCATTAGTTTTTAAGTAAGATTTTCAAGAAAATAGAATAAACTAGTATGTTCTTGTTATTTGCTTTATTAGAAACAATGTTATTTTAATAATTATTGCTTAGTTTTTTTTAGATTTCTTATAAAGTTTTTTGTAAAGATCTTGTAATCTTCCCTGAATACCAATTTAATTACTTAATAATAGACATAATTAGAAACAAATTTTAAGCCCTGTATAACAAAAGAGATACTTAAGTCTGTAAAAAAAAAAAAAATTTGTATAAAAACCTTTGCAAAGATAGATTTATTAACCCAGTTAAAGTACAAAAATACAAAAAAGTAAAAACTAACTTACAAAAACCATACGAGGATAGAAGGTAACTTAAATAAATCATCCACACTACAAACTATAATTAATTTTAGACTTAACTTGCACCAGTGTGTTACTAAATGATACTTATGCTATTAAATGCTACCCTATGCTACTTATACAAACTGGGAATGCCAAATGAGTGGTTATACTTTATATAAAGAACATAAAACAGTACACACACTAAAAATATAAAGAACCATGCTTTAGTTAGAACGAGCGTTAAGTTAGCTCGATTAGAAATTTTAAAAAATGTCCAAACTTTAGATCCACTTATTTTCCATATATTTAAAGCTGACTAATATTTTTTTTACTTTAGTTAACACGCTCTTTCGCCTTTTATTAAAAAATCCATTGGATTTGGGTTTGAATTTTGAGTGGGGCCCCTTAGAAAAAAATGTTATTTTTTGGAGTTTTTACGCTAACGGATGTTTTAGCCGGATTTTTTTTTATATTCTTACTTTGCTGTGTTTTAAGGGTCTTTTTTTTAATTTCTTATATTTTAATAATATATACAAACATGCCCGGTTGTAAATTTCAAAGGCCTTCAATTTTCTAACGGTTTATGAAAACTTATTTTAATACACTTAATTATGACTATTTTAAATGGCCCACGCTTTGGTTTTTATCTAAACGGTTTTTATGTAAGACATTACCCATGCAAGTTTTACTAAAATTATCATTATTTGAACATAGAATCCCTCATTTTTTTTTATATTGAAAGTTTTTAAATGTAATAGATTACGTATTAGAAAACATTGAATAATGTTAGTTGCAGCATTTTTTTGCTCTTTCTGAGAAATATCTGGAATCTCTGAGGAGTTTTCCTGATGTAAACACCAGGGGCGTGATTTGACTGGTTTACTGTTTCCTGTGAAACCCCTGAAAAAAAAAGAAAATAAAAAAGAAAAAAATATTCTTAGAATATCACTAAAACGTTGTTGATTGACTTTGTTTTGGTTATTTTATAAACTTTGAATAACGAATGTTGAATTTATAACACTGAAAGATTATAAGTTTCCGTAACAAAAAATGCTTGTTTTTTCCCAGCTAAAATAGTTTTCAAATAAAATTTTAATTGTGACGTGATAATAGATAAAAGTTTAAAAGTAGCATTTTTTTTCTGGGACAATTTTTACTAAGATGCTCTTAGTTCCCATTAGAAATTGTTACATAGTGCAAGTAATTTTGATTAAGTATTGTTTTTCAACTAGTAAGTACAATTTTACTGAAAAAATGTCCAATATTATCACTAAAGTTTTACTTTACTTAGTTGATTATATATAATAATGTTGTGTGAAGCTTTTAAACCTTAAAAGTTTAATTCAGAGAGTTTTCAAAATCATTATTAGACCACTTCACCACCTGGCAATTTATTCTTTTATCATTTAATGGTATTTTAATATTTTTATTTAAGTTTATTTATTTTTGTATATCTGTTGGCCATAAAGTTGATTATTGATTTTTTGAAATTTTTAACTCAAAGAGATTTCAAAACCATCATTAGAATTCCTGCACCATCAGTCAAACATTTAATTATAATTTAAAGATTTTTAATTTAATTGAACAAGTTTAAACAATTTTTTAGTAAAATTTCAATTTTTATAGATTTAATTATTTGAAAAAATATTTTTATTATAAATAGATATATAAATGTAAAAAGTTTAAATTTCAAAAGAAAATTTGTAAGAACTCCATCAATACTTACATTGAAATCAAAATTTGTAAGTTCATAACTTTTTTCGGATTCTTTTAGTTTTAATTTATCTAAATTTAATACAGTATAATAACTAAGAAATTTAATATTTTTCTATCACTACTTACATGTTTTTTTTTATTTCTAAGCAGAAAAAAAGCATTTTAAACACAGAGTTTTTCGGCTATATATTGCGTCCTTAACTGGCAGTGCATACCTAAGAAATGCGTACTTAAGCGTCAAATTGAGAACAAAAAAAAATGTGAACCCCCTTTAAAAAAAAGTCTAGACTCGCCCTTGGTAAACACTGTCACAATGACACTTCAGGACAACTTCTCAGATATTACATTTGAAATAGCAACATTATGTAACAAAGTCCCTTTTCAAAGAATTTAGTTAAAGTTCATTAACTAAATTCCGAATAACTGTAATTTAAAACATTTTTGTAGAAATTTTGATGCGGTTTCAACGCTTTTATAGTTATAAAAAGATATACATTTTACTTTAATTTTCTAAAAACATTTCTTTCTACTTAGTTGTCTTTAAAAAACATTTTAACATAATTTCATTAATTTTTTAGACATAAGATGTTTATTCAAAATACTAATTTAAACTTATTAGACGTACCTATTACCAAACGTTTTTGATTTTAACATTATTTGATATACTTAAGTTTCAATTGTGTTGAATAGTATAGTAGTTAAAAAGTATATATTGAACATTGGTCACTAAAATCTAATAAAATGCAAAATAGTATTTGTCTTTATTTTCTCGTAATGTTTAATCTTATCATTGTCTATTTATAGATTATAAATGTTTTAATTTATGCTAGTGTTAAGTGTTCGAAATGCTTTAAAACTTAATCAAAAATTATTATTCTTATCGATAAAAATACAAAATGTAAATTGATATACATATAATATGCACAAAAAATAGTGTTTGAGATTCAGACAACATATTTAATATAAACGTGACAGCAAATTTGTTTTATGATTATGGTTAAACTTGGCTCAATTTCTATACTAACCAGTTATTATCAGGCGCGCCGCGATGGTTCGGCATGGGAGCACATGCTCAACCTAAAAAAAAAAAATTAAGGTGTAGAAAAACTATAAAAATAAATATTTTAACTAAAATTTTGTCGCCAAAAAATTTGTGATGATTGGACCACTTATGTTTTTCAAAGTTTGAGCTAAAGGGGTTTTGAAAAACTTGTAAATTTTCATCACCCCCTCACAAAATACCACAAGTCGCCACAGATTCTGATGTAGAGTTTATAATGTAAGTTAATGCTATTTTTAATCTTTTCAAATTACAAAAAGTACAGATTAACACTAGAGGACTGTAAAATCTGTAAGAAATAAAAAAAGCTTTGTATTTTAAAACATCGGTATGTCCAGAAATAGAAAAATGTCGTACAATTTATCTTAATTACTTAGCTTAAGTTACACATAAGGTTAAACTATCTTTCGATATTGAAAATTTCACTATCTTCAAACAGTATTAAAACTATTATTCAAAATAGTTTAAAAACTAATTCTAGCAGAAGAAGAGAAGAAAAATTTTTACATTTTTTTGCTAGCTAGCGCTACTAAGTCTGTCGAACTATTATATATTATGGAATTACTTTTGAATAAGTGCAACAAAAGTGAAATGATAAATTTAGTTCAAGTATTTTAGTGCACTTTCCGTATTACTAGAAAAAGTCACGAATATACTGTATATTTTACTAACGTTTTATACCATTTTGTTATTCACATCGTAATGAACAAGCTAAACTATGATTCATAGAAGAAATATTTATCTACTACCTTAACTAAAATAATACTCAAATTAAGTTTGCTATAAGTTAAGTGCGGTAATTAAAAGTTTATTAACAAATTATGTAAAATTTAAAGAAAAGTTCGATTTTTAAAGAATATATTAATAAAAAAAAAGGAAACTTTACTAAATAGCTTACATCCTTTGATCTCACCAGAAACGCATGACAACTTATTTTGAATTTGTTTATATAAATAAACATTTTTTGAAAGGTTTACTACACATTAAAAAAAAAATATTTTACTGTATACAATAAAGCAATAATTTGCAATGTTAGTACTATATTAATTCTTTTGACTTAACTAATTTAGACTCTTTAAGTTATTATCAAAAACACGCAGATAAAAATAAAACCGTAGTTGTGCATAAAAACTTCTAAAAATATAAATTTAGATTATAGTATGAAAACTCCATATAGTTTCAAACTAAACTTTGTATGCATTGTCTTTCGCATTTAATTTTAAAATGTGTTTTATTTAAATCAGTATTTTTAATATAATGACTTAGTTACTAAAACAACAAAAATGCCATATCCTATAACTTTTGAAGATTAAACCGATATCAAAACTTTAAACAAATTATATCAGTATTATTTAAAAGAAAATTTCGAGAAAATAAAATTTAAACTTATTAAAACTACTATTTTATAAAAGGCTTTACTATTATTTTTAAGTAAGAATTTATAGGTTAACAAATTAAAACATCTTATTTCGGTACATGGTATTTTTATCCATTCATCTCTGTCCACATAGTAAACAAAAGCTTCTGAGCAATCTTTAAAGAAAACAACAAGTTTGTTTTTCGTAGTGATGACACCAGCAAGAGAACAAAATTTACAATTTTGAAACAAATGCGGCTGTGTGATAGTTACAAAATAACTGCACAAAGAGTCATACATTTCACAAACCCTACCGGCCTCGACTGCAAAAAGTTTGTTTTTAATAGCCACAAGTTTGTGATGAAATATCGCTGTTACCATTTTGGGCATGTTTGACCATTCACAAGCTATGAATCTTATGCTTTAACTGTGTCTAATTCAGCACAACTAACTCCACCAGCGACAACGATTCTTTCTTCAAACACTGCACAAGACGCGGCTTTCCTCGTTCCGTTCATGCTTGCTTCAACAACGAGTGGTCGTTTGTATTGAAAGTTCTGCAGGTTGCTGTTGAAGCGTATGATTCCAAGGAGTAACCGCCAAATAAATATAAATCATCGATGAAACCACAAGCACAATAACCCATCAAATCGAAATGCATCTTTCCAACAGTTTCAAGAGAGTCATTTGCAACTGCATTTGAAGTAAATTTTGTCTTTCAAACTAAAGTTTTGACTGTTTAGTTTTCACTCTGACTTATAAATATACTATAAAAATACTAAAATTGAGTTTATTATCTATATATATTTTAATTTGAATAATCGTTAAAATAAAATATTTAAAAAATATTTTATGCACATAACAAAAATTAAAATATTAAAAATAAAACTTCAAATGCATAAGTATAAATACATATAAACTGAAATATTTAAGTAGTTTAATAGTAATTAAGCTTTTAAAGTTTTCCACTTAAATGTTTTTTCGATGTCAAAGTATTGGAACACTTACGCTGTTGAGAAACGAATCCTTTAAATATAGAGTATGCATATTCAGTATTTTCAATATTTTTTTTTCTGCACTTATTAACAAAATAACAACTCATCCTGGCGTGAAACTCTTGTAAAGTCATACATAAAATTTGTAGTTTTTTTGAACACTCTTCTTTTTTCAGCTTTTAATTGAGATTTATGTTGGAGATAATTTAAAAAATGATTTACTTATAATATCAGCTGCAAACACGGTGTGACTTATAACTGTATAACGAGCAGAAAACACGCTATACACCATTAAAAAATATTTTAATACTTTAAAGATATTATTTATCATTTAAAATACAAACTCTTTAAACTTTTTTTAGTCTAGTCATACTATTGTTTTAATTGATACTTTTTGTTAATATAAGTAGCAATGCAATATTTATATAGATAAAGTAACTTTTTGATCCTCCCTGCTTCGCAGTAAAATATCTAGAGTGAGAGATAGGTTAAAATTTAAAAAATTTATCAACATTATAGATTGTACTTTTTGTTTTCTTATCTATTGAGTTTTTGACTAGGTAGTTTAAAAAAAATTACACGTTAAAATAATTTATTTAATTAATGTGTTATAGATATATTAAATACATATTTTTTAGATCACTCAAAGTGCATTTAAAATCATGTTTGTATGCATATTACTTTAAAACATTAGGCTTGCATTTAAAACATAAATGAATTCATATTTATTTTAAATTATAGTTTTATACTAAAGGTTAATCTATTTTAATTAATATTATTTTGTTAAGGATACAAGCTCAAAAGACTGTATTTATTAATTTTATATTCATACTGCTTATTTTTGATCTTTATGATAAACTCGGTCTAGTTTTTTTTTGTTATTCAGACACATTTTTTTTAATTAAATATTGGCAAACCTGAAATAAGTTAATATCATTACGCTTGAATAATTTAGTTTAAAACTGTAGATAAAGATATGTTTTTTGGCCTTCTTAATTAAGCTTTTTTGCTTGTTTTTATGTTTTTTATTCGTACAGAAACATCAGTTAATTTTTTTATATTTCTGTTTGATTGTTGAAAAAAAATAAAAATTTAGATAAATATATACTTTTGCAGATTTATTTAAACTATAAAAATGCCAAATAGAGGTGCCAAAAGGAGTCATGAGAATTCAAGGAGGCAACATTCTCCAGATAAAAGAAGAAGAAGCCCTTACGACAGAATAAGATCACCAAGGAGAAGTCAAGAGAGAAGTGCTAGAAGTTTAGAGCCGAGGAAACTTATCGTGTCAAACTTGCCCGCAGACCCGAACCTCTTCCGAGTGCAACAAGCTGTTGCTTACAAACTTGGGCAGTTCGGTTATTGCCAAGTAATCGTGCAGCGCCACCCTGAAACTGAAAAGCTGTTAGCTTACTGCAAATTCAGAAGTTCATTAGACGCTCGCAATGCCGAGAGTAAAGGACAGACGAAGGGAAAGGAGTTCTATTTAGGAGGTAAAAGGCTTCATGTTGAGTTTGATAAGGCGGAAGAGCACAGTGAAAGACCTAGATCTGATTCTTCTGATAAATCAAGCAGAAGGAACTTTGTGAACGGAAATCACAGGAGAGATACATCTTATAGAGTCGATCGTAAGAGGTCTCCTGAAGAACGAACGTTTCCTGATAAAATTGAAGAAATGATACCTCCACCAGACATAAGTTTTGTAAATCCCAACTTCACTCCGCCTACAGAAGATGCTTCAGCTTTTAGAACTCTTCAAATTTCTGGCTTGGAATCCACAATCACTGAGCAAATGGTGATAGAGTTGTTCAAACCGTTCGGGTCTCTGAAAAGCATCGAACTGAAAAACGGCTACTGCTTCATCAAATACAAAAACGTGGACATGGCCTACATGGCCAAGCTGTGCCTCAACAACAAAATGCTGGGGAAAACCCCGATGCAAATAAAGTAGGCCAAGCTGATGTTTACTACAAAAATTTGGGTCGGTGGAATCGAGCGTCACGTGACTGAAGACGATCTATATGCTAAGTTCGACCGGTTCGGAGTCGTGAAGCACATTAACTTCGAAAAAGGCGGCGACTGCGCTTCGATCTGCTTCGAAACTGAAGTGGCGGCCAGGGAAGCCGTCAAGCAGATGAAGGGGTATTTGATGGCGGGAACGGGGACGCGGTTGAAAACCGACTTTTTGGACTGGGAGCTGTACGTCAACATATTCAGGTTAGGTAGATCGTCCAGAAGCATGGACAACAACTTTATAAGCAACCCGCCTGAAACTTTAAAGCTGATGAAGGCCGTTCAGAGGGCCGAGATGGATTTCAAATATAATCAGGCCAAAAGCGCGGTCGATTTGAAGGATCTCTGCAGGAGCTTTTTCGCGCCTTTTTGGAGAGGCGGCTTCCGGTTAAAAGGGTATGACTTTCCGGTGGACTTATTTCATCTGAAAGGTGAAAAGAGCGTTTTCAACAAGTGCATTGCTGACTCGGATTGTCCAACTGGTAGAAAACATTTGATTGAAGCAACAAAGCATTTCGGTGAAAAAAACTTTGCGAAGGTGATGCAGAGGTTGGAGCTTCCCGACGTGCAAAAAGACTCATGTTTGTTGCTTGCAGTCCCTGGAATGCCGCAAAATTTGACGAGCGTATCTGATCGCAACTACAACATCAAACCGTTCAAAGGCTACGTTAAATTCTTTACCTACAAAGGACTCAAGACGGCGTGCACAGAGTTTTACAAAGATTCAGAAAGCAAGGAGCTTGTTGGATCCATGATCGCGTTTCCCCCTTGCCAGCTTGTAACGCAGGAGCTGCTTAAAATTGGTCCAAATTTGAAGCCTGACAAGTTCTTGCCGGAATACATGCTGGTGTATTTTTTTGCTGGACCCGAACATGTATTTTAAATCAAATGCTGTTATCTTTAGTTTAGTATAAAATATTGATGATCTTTATTTTATTTATAGTTTAAAACATTACTATAACTTTTTTATGAATTTTGTGAGAAATTCTGTGAGAATTAATAAACTACTTGTGTCACATGAAACTAGTTTTTTATTAAAGTAGATTTCAAAAACTGTTATTAGTAAAATATTTATATTTAATTTTTTAGGAAATTGGTTGAATATTGTAACGTTTTTTAAATATATGAACATAAATAATAGCTTTATTTTAAATGTAACTAAAAAACAGATATATATTGAAATAATAATTGAAAATTAAAATAGTTCATTTTAAAAACTACTGCAAATGAGCTGGAAACAAAAATTTCTTAATAAAGTAATGTATCTCATCCCTATTGTAAGCTACAAAAACAAATAGTACAAGTTTTTACGGATTAACTCTAATGGCAACTTTTAAAATAGCGGCTGTTCTAAAAAGTGATTAACTATTTTTCGTTTGCCAAAAAAAATACAAATACATTTTTTTCCTTAACTTATATCTCCGGTTAATTCAGCGAAAGTTTTACCCGTAATTTATCATCATCAAACTTTTTTAATAGAAAATTGAAAACTTTTAGATTTTTTCTTTTCACAAACTAAAAATTCTAAATTTTTAGCTTTTAAAACTTTTATATACCAAATTTTTTATTCATAGTAAAAAATAAACCTTTCCAGAAATCGTCAATTAGAGTTAGTGATACTCCATTAAAAAAAGCCAAGACCCACCCCGGATAGAAAAAACGGTTAGTTCATCGCATATGTTTCAAACTTCCACATTGAAAGTCTGTGAACACCAATGTAGAAAATTTTTTTTTAAGTGTAATTAAAAACCATTCGGTAAAAACAGCAAGTTCAGAAAGTTTTTTAATAGACGTAATAAGACTTAGCTACTTAGTTTTTATAAAAGGGAGTTTACATAAGTTTATTTCTTATAAAATGTTGTAAGTTTGCATATTTAATAATCGAAAAAAAATCATAATACTAATACTAAGTACTACTTAGTTAGAAGTAATCATCAATTAACTCATCAAAGAAACATTTATTGTTGATGAATTGAAATTAAATAAATAAATATATATATTCATAAAACTCCAAGTTTTTAAATGCAACTGTTTCACTGTTCTGTTAAACAGAACAGATCTTTAGTTTGTTTGATGAAATAATATCTTAAAACATTAGTCAAATTGTACATAAAAATAAGCAAAAACTTAAAGGATTTTACGTCACTAAATAAATCATTAAAAAATATAAAACACAATAAGTTTGCATAAGCGTTCAAAACTATTTAAAATATAAGCTTGAAAAACGTTTAAAATTAATAAAAAGTTTATTTTATTTAAAGCTAAGTTTGAGTATAATTTTAATAAATAGAGCCTCTGTTTTTCAGCATTTACATATGAATAGAAGTATTTACATATATTTATATACATACATACGTATAAAATGAATATATATATATATTAAAGGTTTTATAAAAAGTTCTGATCGATAGTGTTTGACAAATTAAATTGGAGCTAGTTATTTATCTAGTTATACAAAAACTATAATTTATACAGCTGTTTCACACATGAAATGTAAAACTTCATGTGATCCTCAGTAAGTTACAGTTTATTATAAAGGTAAACAAAAATTTAGATTTAAATTTTTTTATAATAATTGTGACGTAGAATTGGTACAGTTTATTGTACGATTAGCTGAATTTGAAATAATACGCTGTATTTGTTAATTTATGCTTTTTAGGAAAGTTTAGAAAGGTTAATTAAATAAAATTGAAGCGGCAAACACGAGTATTTTATAACAGTTTTCCAACAGTCAAAAAAAAATTTAATAGCTTAAAACATTTTTCCAAAACAACCTTTCTAAACTTTCCTAAAAAGCATAAAATAAGAAATACAGCGTATTATTTCAAATTCAGCTAATCGTACAATAAACTGTACCATTACTACGTCACAATTATTATAAAAAAAATTAAATCTAAATTTCTGTTTACCTTTATAATAAACTGTAACTTACTGAGGATCACATGAAATTTTACATTTCATGTGTGAAACAGCTGTATAATTTATAGTTTTTATATAATTAGATAAATAAATATATATATATATATATAATTATAAGTAATTAAATGATATATTTCAGACTTAAGTACTTAAACTTAGATTTTAATTTTAAGTACATAAAAAACTATATACAAAGCATGTAGTTATTTTTTAAGTAATAACTACTCAACGAGTTTAGTTATTCATGTTTTTTGTTAGTACAAAGTTTAAGTAATTTTTTGTGCTTTATGATTGTAAAAACAACTATTAATAGTTTAGACTTAATATAAAAAGACTTCGGTTCATGAGTTTTTTATATAACTTTATTTTGTATACTTAAATTAGTATGTTAAAGAAGTGTACATAAACTAAATTCAAACAAAAAAGTTTTACTGTAGTCCTAGGCCTTTGAGCGTTTAGCTCTTAAGGCTTTTACTGAATTTACCTTACTCATTAGATTTAACTTAATAAATAATAAATATGTAATAAACTTAATGTACAATTTCTTTAATGAAGTGAGTTTATTCAAAAAGTGATATTAATGTGAAAACTAGAAAGTAGAAGTGATAAAGCAGCTAATATATCAGTAGTATGAAACTGCGAAAATAAACACAACAAGTAAACACAAAAATAAAAAATGTTTTTAATAATGTTCTTAAATTGTCTCAATGTCACAATCTTAAATACAAAAACAGTTCTTACTAATAATACAGAGTCTTAATGTCGTGCTTTATGCAAAATACAATAAAATATTACAAATATACATAAAGATCTTATAAAAAAAATCATAAAATAGTTCTTAAACTCGATTAGTGTCTTAAAGTTGGTCTGCCTTCCGCACGGTCTTATGGTTTAACTGAGCGTAAAAACAAAAACTGTTAAAGTTTTATTATGTAATTTGATAAACAGTTGTCTAACGCCCCTTGGCGGTCTTTTAAAAAACATAAAATATACTTTTTGCTACATTATTAAAGCAAAGCAAAAATAAAAATACTTGTTACAAACATCTATAATATGACTGAAAAAAGTTAGAAGCAAGTTATAGTCATTGCAAACTAGATTTCACAAAACTTAAGAAAAATTAAGTTGAACCATTATTGTCAAAAAGCAACTAAGTTTATGAAAAACTTATAATAAAAAAGTAACATTCAGTTTCCTACATAGTTCTCTATTGAATCATCAAAAAGTTCCATCCACGGCTTATCAGGCACTTTACCAGTAACTCCTGAGTGTTTAGAAGTGTGGACATGGTCGCGAAACGACAAAACATCGACTTTTCTCGCTTCTATGGCGCTCATAAATAAATCTTGGCAGTCGAGATCGTGCTCGTAGCCCGTATCGCTCGCCAGTCGTTTCAAGTAGCCGGTTTGAGCCTTGTAAACGGATCTAAAGTCTGTTAGTTTTTTGTTTTGATCGCACCAAAACTGTATTTCTTGTTTGCACACACTCGCTTCAGGAGTTTTCAACTTTCCAGCAACGGCTCGAGCGATCCACTTGGCCTGGATCATGAACATGGAGATCGTGTAGTTTTGGTTTTGCATGCCCATGTAAAACAGCTTCTCGTTGCAACCTTTTTGATCTTCGGCCGTGGAGTACCACTTGACCCCGCGGTACAAGTTCGGCAGAAAGTAGCAGTTTTTGCACTTGAGCTTGAAGCTTTCTGGCAGAAAAGGAAAGTCGTACTGGTACCCTGTGCACAAAATTATAGAATCAAATCCTTCCCGCGAACCGTCGATGAAAGTGCAAGTGTTTCCTTCGACCTCGCTCACAATCGGCGCCAGCCTTATTTTTTCGGGCCACTTGAACTGGCTGATGGGGCTTCCGGTGTTTCGCATGGATATGGTGACTTTTTCCGCGCCAAATTTTAAGCACTGCTGGGAAATGTCGCTGGCGCTCCGACTCGACCCCACCACCAAGACGTTCTGACCTCGGAACTCGTCGGCGCTTCTGAAATCGTGCGAATGGAGGATCCTGCCTCTGAAGGTGTCCATGCCTTTGAAATTTGGCAGGTTCGGCGTGGAAAAGTGCCCGGATGCGACAATCAAATAATCAAAAGCGCTTGTGGACATTTCTCCCCTTAATAAGTCTTTGGCTTCAACTGTAAAGACGTTATTTTCCTCGTCAAAGTCCACTCTTTTAACGCAGTGGTTCAGCTTTATTCTTTCGAAAGGAACTCTAATATGACGCCAGTAGCCTCTCAGGTAGTCCAGGAAGACGGTTCGAGGCGGGAAGGAGGGAATCGGGGTGTCAAAGTGTTGTTGGAAGGTGTATTGAGGAATTTCGGCGCATTCCTTGGGTCCGTTGGTGTACAAGTGCTGGTACATGCTGCAGTGGAGTGGCTCGCCAAACTCGTCCAGTCCTAATATTTACATAATTAACTTTGTGTTAAATTTTTCATTGTTTAGTAAAATTTATTACACATTTCAAACTATTAGTCCTAAAATAGTCTAAAAGTTGTGTTGCATTTGGTTTTAAAATATTTATTAAATACTATTGAATATCTCAAATATTTTTACTTTCTACAGTAAACCGGTTCACCAAATTCATCAAGTCCTATTTTTTTATAAATTAATAAATACAATTTTTAAAAGTTTACAGGAAACTGTTGAACATCTTGCATTTTAAAATTTCAGTTAAAAAGACAATAACAAAAGTTTAGTTTAACTAATAAAAATTTAGTAAATAATTTTGAATATTCAAACTTGAATATTTGTCTAAACAAACAATAAAAAATTTCAGTTCAACCTGTTCTCCAAGAGTAGTTCCACATGCCTCCCACCGAACTTTGTTTTTCATAACAAGTCAGTTCAATTTTAAGGTTTTCATCATTATAACCTTCCAGTTCAGCTAACAAGTTCATCCCGCAAGGCCCGGCTCCAATGATGCATACTTTTATTACTTTCATTCCAGTTCGTTTTATGCTTGAAAACAAAATGTTTTTGAAGTCTGTGTAAATTGTCGATTTACTTACTTAACATTAAGTGAAATTACCTGTAGGCAAAAAAAAAGTATTTTTGAGTTTAAAGTATACGAAAAAGAAATATTTGTGGTTTAAAAACGTTTTATAAGATCAATTGTTTGTATGTAAACAAAGTATAAGTATGTTTTTAGGTTAATGATAAAAAAAAGTAGTTTTGTATAACTTTAAAACTTGAGAAAAAAAGTATACACAAGTTTTATATTCTAATTCATTTTAAAATCGGCAATTCAATATCAGCGTAGTTTTTTAATTATAAAATGAAATAAATACATGTTAAAATTTTAATTCTACTTTTTATACTTTATAAAAAAAAAAACTAAGCTAGAATTTACTAGTATTGGTAGTGTAACCATTTTGTATTAATGTTTATATGAATTCTATAAAATTAGTATTTAAAATAAAAGTACTTTTATTGAATACATATAAAAAGAGTTCTTGTAATAATGGCATTCTGAAAAGTTTTTAGACTAATCAAAACAAAACTGTTTATTTTAAACAAAATATAACCTACAGACAGCTTTTTATTACTCATAGTTCAATTTACTTTAACACAATAAAAACTTTAATACAAGTGCTTTTCACAACTACTCAACATTGTATTTGTATTGGAAATATTCTTCAAACATTTTAAAATAATTAATTTAAACTTAAAAATTTTAAATGTAAACTAAAAAGCAACAACACTAGATAAAAAAGTTTTGCACAAATGCAATAAATAAATAACATGAAATACAAACATATACAGTTAAGAAATTTAAAAGAATACCGAAACTAATGTAACTAAAATTTTAAACTGACTAATAAACATTAATCATAAACCTTTTGTAGTTGAAAATAAAGTCGTCGTATACACAAACTAATATTGTTTACACTAGTCAAGTTTAAAGCTTGAAAAAAGAATATTACAAAGAAATTAAGTAAAACATTACAAAAACATGTTTTTTAAATTTAGTCTATTGAAGTATAAAATAAAAATTGAAACTCTGTTATACTATTAACAATATTATAGGTTTGTAAAATTCTCTTTATTTTGTTTTGTTTTTCAAGCAAACAAACCAAAGCTTTATTTTTTTTAAGTTGTTTGAACTTAAACAAAAAACAAACATAAAGTTTATTTCTGTTTTATAGAACCGACTAACATAAAAATTTATATGATTTGTAACTCGTATTCTTATATTCAAAAAAAAAAAACTTTAAAATATGGACCAAGCTTTTTAAACAAATATTGAAGTACTACGTGCAAACCTAGTTGCACGTGTTTGTTTAGACCTCTTAATTATGTTCGTAACTTATGAGCTCATGTTGTAAAATTGTGAGCATTGTATAACTTTTTTTATCGCAGCTTACTGCAAGTTAACTGCAGTAAACTGCGATAAAAAAAGTACTTTATATTGTTAATATTTTATATTGTTATATTGTAACATACTTTATATTGTTAATATTTTGCTAATTTCGTAATTTTTTTTTTATCAAAATGATTAATTAAAAAGAATAATCAGTGCCTAGCTATTTATTTAAAGTTACGCTAGTCGTTATAAAAAACAAATATTAACTTAGAATATAGAATGAAGTCGTTGAAATATTGAAAATAGAATTGCTTTACTTTTTTAGTTGTTTTATAAACAACTTGTAAATAGTATTTTTTCTTGTTTTGTTTATATTTTAATTTTTAAAACTGTTAATTAAATAAACTAGCTATGTTTTCTCAAACTACAGAGTTATAGTTAAAAATTTTTTTTATTAATTTCAAGTTTTACTAAAATTAAAAGTAGTATAACTTAATTTTTAATGGTTATATATTAAACATATCACTATCAAATTTAGACTGTGTAGAAAATAGTTTTAGGTATTTTTATTAAAAAAAAAAAAAAAATTCTTCTTTACTTTAGCACAAAAGAAGTTAATAACCGTATAAAAATAAAAAAACAAACATAATGATTCACGAACTTACTTATGAAATAATTTAAAAAAAATTAAAGTTTATTATTTGTTTATTTGTTTATTATAAGGAATGATATTTAACTCAAAGCTAACTTTTATTAAACTATAACAAAAATACTTTTTTTTCTTCACAAAAGGTTTATTTACTTAATGGAAACAAAAAGCATTTAATAATTTATGTGTTAAGTAATAAGTTATAGCTTTGTTATAAAAAGTCTACAGAGCAAAAAAAAAACAGAATGTTAAACTGTTTTTTTAGTTCAAGTTTGTAGATATACTCCTAGTTATTAATAAAGCACAAGTTTATTTTTGTGCTTTGCAGATTTTCCTTTAAATAGTAAAAAGAATTTGTGAATCAAAGTTTGAGAAACATAAAACATTTTTTTCTTTGAGATTTATTATTTTTACTACTTCACTGACTACTAATATTTACTACTTTTTAAAATCCAGAGTCCTCAAAAATGAAAATGTTGTAAATTTACAAAAACTTTTAACTTTCTTCTAGAAACTTTTCGTTATCAACATCGTTAAACACAACTTTCTGTTAATTATTTTCAAATACATAAATTTTTCTTCCCATCGAAAGTATTTTATAATCATTTAACGCAAACTTAAACTTTAGTCTGCTTATAGCTTTACAAAGGGCCAAAAACCTCTTGCAAAAAGTGTCAGAAACTTCCCAAAGTTTTCCTCTACTATCAAAAACAAACAGCAAACCACAAGTTACAATCAAGATGTGAAAATATGCTCTTTCTATCATGTCAGGCATGTATGACCATTCGTCATCCGCCTCGCCAGTTACTTATAACCGATTCAAAATTATCAACTGTCACAGTTTACAAATTTTAATATGAGTTGTAAGTGTCTAAAAATAAGTTAATAGTTTATCCTATTTAATTATTAAAAGGTGTTTTTTTTTGAGATTCCTTGAAAAGTAGTAATATATTTTCAATTACAAAAACAGTTATGATTGTTATTAAGTAGTCTTTAAAATGAAATTTAACCGAATATATACATAGATATATTTTGGTATTTACAGTGCACAAGTTTTGAAAATTGTAGGAAAAATGAAGTAGTTCAGTAATAAACAAGACTATAGATCTACTTTAGTTAACTTTTATAGCCAACCTGATGTTAAATTGTTATTTAAGTTTAGCTCTTCTTCACTTTAATAAAACAAATTAGTTAACTTAGTTAAAAATTCATAGTTTAAAAATTAGTTTTTTTGTAAACTTTCAAGTTTATTACTTTACAACTTAAGTTTATAGTTAATACACAAATTCTTTAGTTGATCGCAATGTGATTATGAAAATATATAACAAATATAGGTTACTAAAGCAAACTTAGGTTTATATCAATTTAAAGATGATGTGCTTTTATTCATAAGAATATAAACAAAAGTTAAATAACTCATAAAGATTTTATAAAATTTAAATATGTATTTTATGCTTTAATGACTAATTAAAAAACAATTGAGCTAAATATTCAAAAAATAATAACTAAAATGTTCTTATCTAAAATCAAAAGATAGGTTATGTAAACCTCTTATGTTATTATGTTTACAAAGGTTTTAATTTTGTTATTTATGTAGCTGATAATATACGTTTAAAATACGACCGAAAAAAGTCTATAACAGTTTAGTAAAACTGAACTAACAAAAATTAGTTTGCTATGATTACAAAATATGTTACTAGTATCTTTAAAAAGGAATATATAAGTATTAGAAAAACATCATAAGCTTAGCAAAAACAAGAAACTAAACCGTAAAAGAGTTAGTTAACATAAAATAATTTTCAATGGCATCAATTGTATTTTTATTAGGGGCAGCCGAGAATTAAAAATAATCCTCGAACTAAAACATTTGTTTTAAACTATTTCAAGAACTTTTTGTGTTACAACTAGATTAATTTGTAAATTAAACAAATAATTTGTTTGATAAAAATTTTAAGTAACTATAAAATATGTGTTTGATGCAAAAAATTACAATTTCTTAACAATTATAACTACTTTTTATAAAATAAAAATTATTCTGGTCCTGATCGACTTACCTCTGCTCGAATTGCTCCTACTTAAGTTGTCCCTCCTCGAGCTCAACTTACAACTACCTGTCTTAATGTTCTAGCGTTGTGGTGAATTTTCAACAACGATCATGGTTTTTATTTTACATGGTGCTAAAAGTTCATGCAGCTCCAGCATTAAGCCATTCAACAAGTTTCTGTATCGAAAACTTGTATATGTTTAAGAGGAACCGGGTCTAAATTGCACGAAGACGAAAATGCACGAGGTTACTAAATTGAACGAGGCGACTAAATTGCACGAGAACAGAATTGCACGAGTGAACAAAATTGCACGAAGCCAAATTTGCACAAAGTCAAATTTTCACGAGGGCACAAAATATACGAGTGAACAAAACTGCACGTAGACGATTTTGCACCAAGGGCCAATTTTGCACGAGTTACATTTTTGCATGTGAAAAAATAAAGAAAAAATAAAAATTAAACCGAAAAATAAATAATAAATTACTAAAATTAAAGTTACTGACCAAAGGTTAGGGGAAATAGTGATAGAAAATTTAAAAAAAAGCTAATAAAAATTATAAAAAAAAAAAAAAAATTAATAAAAAATTAATTAAAAAAAAAAAGCTACCGACCGAGGGTAAGGGTTAGGGGTAACAGTGATAGTAAAAATAAGAATAAAAAATAACTAATAAAAATTATAATTAAAAAAAATTAAAAAAAAAAAATTAAAAAAAAAAAAAAAGCTACCGACCGTGGGTTAGAGTTAGGGGTAACAGTGATAGTAAAAAAATATAAATAGAAAAAAAAATTATAAAAAAAAAAATTAAAAAGAAAAAACAAACTTTCCGACCGAGGGTAAGGATTAGGGTTAACAGTGATAGTCATAAAAAAAATAATAATAAAATAATTAAATAAATAATTAAAAAATCTTTAAAAAAAAAAAATTAACCCGTGCAAAATTGTCTGCTAATGCAAAAGTGTCTTCGTGCAAAAGTGACCCTTCGTGCAATAGGTATCTCCGTGCAATTTTATCTTTATGCAATTTTATCCCCTCGTGCAAAAGTTTCTTCGTGCAATTTTGTGAACTCGTGCAATTTTGTACGCTCGCGCAATTTAGACAGCTACCCGTTTAAGATGCTGCTAACACAGATAGAGCATGCAGCTCCAATTTTACAAATATTTCGAATATCAGACATCAAAATTTGAAAAAAACAAATTTAGCAGGAAAATTTACGACGGTCGTAAATACTTTTAAATGTATTTTTTGTACAATTTTATGACTACAAAATTTCCTTTTTTGTAAAGCTAACATAAGGAATCTTATATCATTTTAAAGTTCAATACTTAGCTTCAAAATAAAGTTATTTTGATTTAGTTTGGCGTAGGGTAGTACAGCTGAAGCAGTGTCCCATTTAAAACAGCGTCTCTAAAAGCTTAAATCTAAAACTGAAAAGTTTTGAGCACATTATTTATTTATGTTTTTTTTTCTTTGGGGAACAGCAGCTCGAGTGTTCTACCCTACGCGACGCCCCTGCTGTTATTATAAGGAATGCTTGATAAAAAAAAACAACCGAACTCACAACAAGTAGAAATAATTATTCAAAAATATAAATTTAAGCGTTTATTAACAAAAGATCTTAGCAAAACAAGTTCACTGGATTATATAATAATGAAGAAAGGATACTGTATAATTTACTATTACTACTAGTAGAGATATTGAGGAGATTAAAAAAGCAAAAAACTTAACTGTTCAAAATTACTAAGTTGCTAATAAAAGTACTTAAAAAGTTTGAAAACTAATAAAAGTAGAGGAAATCAAACAGTATTTCATAAACTTTTTCAGTTTAATAAATATATAGTATAAGTAAATAATAAATAAATAATAAACAGTTTACTTATTAAATCAGATAAACAATGACCTTTACCGCAAGATCAACAACAACAGCATCCGAGACAATCCTACGACCGGTTTCGTCCTCATTAGGACTCATCAGGCAGGAATAGTCGCGAAAAACCGCTATTGTGATATCACGAATATCACTAATGAGGACGAAACCGGTCGTAGGATTGTCTCGGATGCTGTTGTTGTTGATCTTGCGGTAAAGTTCATTGTTTATTATCGATGGCATAAAACATCTCAACTTGTTGATGATGGCCGAAATAAATACTGGCTAATTAAATCAGAGTCATATATTGATTAAGATAACAAAAAAAAACTTTTTTGTGCTTATTTTGTTTCGCTTCTTGGAAATATTTAGTATTTGCAAAGATTAACAAAGTATGAGAAAAAAAGATAAAAACTGATATAACAAACTTTAAAAAACAACACTTTTAGTCGTTTATAAAAGTCTAGTTCAGGTAACGCTAGGTGAACTTTTAAGATATAAAATGTATTACTATATTTTATGTCTAAGTTTTTCTAATTGAACGCATGAAAAGCGAAACAAATCATAGTTTAGCGATTAACCAAATAAGTCATTTACTTCATCTAGGTTAAAGTACCAACCTAAGTTAAGTTTATAATTAAATGAATAATCATTATAACAAAAAAAAGTATCAAAACTTTTTACAAAAACTTAAGCAGATTTTGCGTTATACGTTACTTATTAAAGACTTAAAAGTAAGGTATTAACGTAAGATCTTCTATTTTATTAATTGTTTTTGTTGATGAACATCGTTAGCGTAATTACACTAATGAGAACCTGTTCTATTTTAGTCAATTAATTTTCAGATAAAATAAAATATTACAAATATAAAAACAACCTTTCATAATATAACACTTAAATGAGAAGTTAACTTCAGAAAATAAAAATTTGAAATAAGTATTATTAATTGGCTGAAATTAACATCAGATTAAAATGAGAACTTTATGAACACTTATAAAGAAAAATATTGTAAAAATAAAACAGTTGTAAAGTGTACTGTAAAATTGCACAGCAACAAACAAACTGAATTTAATGTATTTGAAAAACTATTTCAAAACTATTGTCGTTATATTACGACTACTTTTTTACTGTTTAAGCCTTTTTATGGGTACTGAAAAGTTGTAAATTAAACTAAAAAAAGGCGCTCAAAATAATTAGTCCTAGAACCTTGTGTATTAAAAATATATTCATTTATCAAATTGCACACCACTTGGACACAGTTTAACGTCTTTCCAGGACAAATTAGTTTACTTGCTTCCAAATATGGTTAACTAAGTGTTGAGTATAGAAATATAAAAAATATTTTATACCTGTTTATCAAAATAGGTGCAGATTAAACAATGTTGTACTTTGTGTTAATATATGTAAAGAAGTTATAATGACACCTAAGTTGCACTATAAACAAAATAAAGCATATATAATTAATACTTGATAAGTACTAGATTTTAATTTGAAATTTTCAATGTCACACGTTCCTTTAAAACTTTGCTAAAAAATTAGCTTTATATAAAAAAATACAAAAGTAAAACTTTTTTTAAAGTATAATAATTTTTTTATGTATAGAAATTATGATTAAGACAATTAATCTCAAATAATAATTGACATACCAGAAGGACGATTTGTGATAGTTCAATACTATAACATTATTATCAAAGCAAGAAACAAAATTTTGTCCTACTTTCCAGGGATCTAAGTTTATTTTTGCTATAATGTCCACAACAATCTGTAAAAAACAAGCTTAGTTCTTTAAAAAGTTAAATAGTATAATATTTATTCATTAGAAATAAGGTAGAGGTTTTAAAATAAATTTACTTGTAAATATATTTAAAAACTAACTGTTAAAACATCTTTTTATTCGCTTTCGAACAAAAAAAACATTTGAAACTGAAATTTTCGTTCAATAACTAATTTTTATTCAATATAGGGCAAAAAATTTAGGCTCGTATAACATATATTAGATATCATAACTTGAATCAGTTTTGCAAATGTAGCAGTAGCTAAATTTATTTTGTAAATCTTTGAAGAGTAAAGATTGATAACAGTAAATAAACACTTTTAATTAAAAAGGCGTTGGATAAAACAGAGGAATGGACTAACATCAACTATCTTAAATTTTTTTTTTATTAAAATACATCTTAAGAAGTTATAACTAAAATCAGTAAAAAATAAAAATATATATAAATATTAATTTTAACTACTATGGAAATAGTATATACTACTCCGTTCCATCTACAATCCGACATCACTGACCGCGACCATTATAATTAAAAAGCAATGAAAAAAATTAATAAAGAAAATCATGCTTTTAAAAAATAAGATAGTTTTTGTTTAAATTAGTAACTCTACCAGGGTACATTACAAAAAAAAAGTTGTCTGGTTATTATTTAATTACTTCTTATTAAATTTTCACTAAAACTTTGGCATAATTAAAGCTATAAAGTCTAAAACATTTATCTAATTGCATTAACAGTTTAGCATCAATAAAAATTGTTATACAATTATTAGTTTTTGTTTTATAAACAGTAGCCTCTAAAGTTTACTCACCTACTCACAGTTGCTTGCATAAAAATTATTTTCTGCGATCAGAAAGTATGTTTAGTTACTAAGAAAACTAAAAGTTTGTACTATATACAAGTATTTCTGAAACTTTCCATAACAAGTGATTACAAAAAAAAAAGTTCTATGCACATTATATTATTTACTACATACTTTTCTTCTGAAAAATTACACTTACAATAGACCAAATTATTTTCGTGGATAATAAACTACTTTTTAGGGAGCTAAAAAAATATTTTTTTTAATATAAAGTAGTATTAACATTATTTGATTGTTTTTTATTGCTTCTAATGTATATGCGAGCAGAGTAAACATGTTTCTATGCATACTGCACATCTTGAATAACAAATACTTTTGTTCTAAACTATTATTGATAAAACTCTATTTTCTCTGCCTTTCTTAATAATTTTAGGATAAATTGTATCCTAAATAAAACTAAATTTGTCAACTCAAATATACTTTAGGCCCAGTTTTTTAAAGGTGAATATTCATTACAAAAAGCACAAGTTTAAATCAATTAATTATAAGTTAAATTTACTTAGTTGTATATAATAGAAGCAAAACTTTTTTCTTTAGTGTTATTGTATATCACAGCTAAAATTATTTTCACTTATTTCATTTTCAAAGTATAAGCTGAGTTATTACTCTTGTTTTTATACTATAATGTTGTAATGTTTAATTTTACAATAAAAAGTTAATGTAAAAAAAGTAAAGTGATTTTTTTTTTCAATAATTTTTTTTTGATGATAAAACTATTAACAAATTATGCTTATTACAAGTTTTCAAAAAGTAATTTAATTGACTTATTTTTATTGTTATAATTGCATGTGCGATAGTTTATTCAAGTTTATTGAAATTTCAAACAAGTTGTACAATTATACAAACTGATATATCAAAACTGAATTATAAAACATAACTCTTTTGACTACTTTTTAATTTTAAACAGACAATTTATAAATTTTTCTAAGCAATTATTAACTTGTAAAGTTTTATATGTTTTCAAATAGGCTTTTTTTGCTTTGATAACTGATAATAATTGCAAAAAAACAGTTGTCAGCAATATAAAAAAGGAAAATGGTTTTTATTCAAAATAAATATATAACTTTGTAAATTATTTACGGGAAACAATTGTATCGTTTATCATATTTAAATTTTTAACACTGTAACTTTTAATTTCAAAACTACAAAGCTTGTTTTTCAATTTCGTAGGTTTATCTTAACACTTTTTGTGTGCAGTTCAGAAAAGATTTAAAGTTATAAATTCCGTATGCAATTAAGTAACTAATAGAGAAAATTAAATTAGGTTGACTCAACTGGCTTATTATTATCTACCAAGCTTGAAAATAAAGTTTAAAACTTTAAACGATAAACTTTATGGGAAATGAAATCTAAAGAATTATGAAGTGTACAATCAAGGAAACATTTTCGAAAGTCTATCAGCCCAAAGACCGGACGTACGTGTGACGCGAGACAAGCTCCAACATAAAGGTTTGATCATCAGACCACAAGCTTGGAAATTTATTGAGCTTTACAAGAAAATTTTCTTTTGCATACTTGTTGTTTTTGTGATTAACCACAGGAAACAATCAGTTCAATTTTTACCTATAGAAGTAATTGAACTTAAGATTGACTTTACTTTATTATTGCTAAAACTATAAATTCAACAAAGATTGCAGCAACTTGTAAAGTTGACACGCCTTTTTTCTTTTCACAAATGATTTGTTTAATGAAAAACTTAGCAAACACATCATTCAAAGACTTATATAAAGCTCTTGTATAAAACCGTTTTATTACATAGCCTTAGACTGTTTTGTTGAAACATGAAGGTAAGTTTCAAATGCTGATACTTAAATTATGAGTAAATATTTAAAAAACTAAAAATATACATTAGTACTTTTGTTAGAAGTAACTCGAAAAAAACCTAATCAAGTTATAAAAATCGTAGAAAATAGTAAAATTTACCTTCTAAATAGGTGAAAACTGTAACGAATACTTTTAGTTCAAGTTAGATGTATTTTTTACTACAAGTTTTTACAATAACAAAATAGTTATTTTTTACCAACACTAACAAAGAACCAATGCTTGTTTTCAAACTAGCAAAATAAACTTGTTTCTTATTTAAAACAGGTTTTGTTGTTAATCGTTGTGGGATTTATTTGCCTGGAAAGTATTGATGCCTACTGCTTTGCAATAAACTCATGCACTGATGCGAAAACAAACAAATCGTACAAAAATGGAGACTCGTGGGAGTACGAAACTTGCAACACTTGTCACTGTTACGTCACGAGAGAACTAAAGGTATGAAATTAATTTTATTACAATTAAGTTGTTGCGAAATTGTTTTATAAAATAAACAGAAAAAGTTAAAATTATTAAAAAAATTTACTTTTGGAATTACAGAAACCTGCTACGTAATTTTGCACTGACATTATTTATAACATTTAGTATAAGATAGCATTAAAAAATATAAAAGTTGGATTGCTATTTATTAAAAAGTAAGGTTTAGTTGAAAGTTTTATATGATATATATACTTTTTTCGTGCACCAGGTCCAAGGACTAAATATTTTTAGCGTTTTTTTATCGTTTAATAAATAATAGTTTAAATAATAAAACGTTCAAATAATTTAAACTAAAAATTAAAATCTTTATTTTCTTAGAGCTTTATATGTTGATACTTTTTGTATATATTTTAATTTTTAAGAACTGTTTATAAACTTATTTATAGTTAAAACTATTTTTAAAATGTGCTTTAATTGCTCATTGCTAAAATAGTAGTTTTCATGAATTTAAGCTGTAAAATTAATGAAAACTTCAAATGAACAACAGTAAAAAAGCCAAAGTTGAATCTGAAACAGTATTTGTACCTGCCGAGTGTACTTTCTCATTTGACTTAAGTTCAAAATTCAAAAAAGTTGCAGGTTTTAGAAATTTTAATCAAGTTGTCTTCCAAAAATAAGTTCAATGAATTTTATATAAAAATTTTAAAAAATGCATTTAATTTCAACGGTTTAGACACAAACTATAGCCTTTCTATATAATCAGCATGATCAAAAAGCTAGTTTCAAGAACATTACATATATATCCTATGAATAAAATTTCTTAGATATTTATATATTGTTTATTGAACGATAAAAATGACGCTCAAAAGTTTTGGTCCAAGGACCTGGTGTACAAAAAACCTTTCGGTTATCGAGTCATACACCAGAACAGTTTAATGTCATGCACAGGACAAATGAAACTACGTTTAAAACTTATATTAGATTAAATAAATAAAACATTGTTAAAAAACCTAAACTACTGTAAAACACTGTTTTTACTGTATATGGAACATTGTAAATACTCATATATTAATCTTAATTTAATGCTATATCTTTAATGTTCAAACTTTTTATTTAGTTGATTGTGTTTGCTGTTATTATACAATTAATTAGTTAAAATGTAAAATAAATAATTAACGAAATTTCTTTTATAGAAAATAAAGCACTGAAAGAACATTTTTTAGTAATTTTTGTATTTGATGACTAAGGTTTTAATACTTTTAGAGCTGTAGAAATATTTTAAGTAAAAATTCAAAAACTAAAAATATTGGACGTGGAGTTTTTTACCCAAGTTTTATTAAATATACCTGAAAACGTTCTTGTTACATATTTGTCATGTTGATATTTCATGTATTTTTTGCTATTTTTTGAAAGAAATGATTCAAAACTACAACATTTAAGCTTTAAGAGTAGAATAATTTTAATTAAAAATAAATAATTTAAGCAGAATAATAAGTAATCCCTCACTAATAGGACAACGCCATAACTTTTTTGGTGGTATGAATTTAAAAGACAACAAGATATAGACAGTTTTCAAGGACTGTTTTATTTAACAAGTACAATTAAGCTACTAGAATATCGTTTTTTTTTATCTATTGTGTTTAACTGAAAACTTTATTACTAATTTATAACTTTATAATTTTTTTATCTTGAATCATAGTTAGAAGCTACAATGTGAATTTTCTACAGATTTTTAGTTTTCAGTTTTAAATTTGCTTATATTCTGTTGTCATCTGTTTTATTTCTAAGGGCTAGTAAAATAAAAGTATACACTACTTTAGTTTTAATATTTATACACTTGTTGCTGTAAAAACTCTTTCAGACTTAATGACCAATTAACAATTAATTTCAATCGTTGATGTAAGTACGTTTTTAGTTTATGTACAGATAATTTTAGTTACATTTCGAGGATTGAATGAATATTTAGATTGTTTTCTTTTTGAATGTTAAAAAGTACGCACCCTTCTACATATAGCTATCTAAAAACTAAAATATATATTGTAAATATACTTTTTAATAAAATTAATATAAAAATCTTTAAAATATTCATCATAAAAAAAATATCAAAACACGTTAATTATGGGGTTTTTACAAAAACTATTCAAACAATTTTTTATAAGAAAAGGCTCGACAAGGCGTGTTTATTTTATAAAGGTTTAAAAAAGTATGCTTTTATATAGATTAAGTACATATTAAATAAGAAAAAATGTTTGTTGGATCCTTTATTTTGATTAAAAAAAAGTTTTAACAAAAGTAGTTAAATATTTACTCAAAAAAAATAAATAACAAAAACCTAAAGTGTTTAAATGTGTTTACCGAACTCTTTTGTAGTTTATTAGAAAAACAAACACTCTTTATGCTTCAGCATTTTAAAAGCAAATATAATATTTTTCAATCGTTTTTAAAGAAATAAGTGCTTGACGTAACTTTACTTTATAAACTTTAAAGTACTTTTTAGAACAAGCTATTTAAAAAAAGTATTTATACTAAACAAGTTTTTGATAATGTACCTTATTTTAACATCATAGACTTTTTTAAATTAAATTAATGTTTTTTAATATTATAAGTTTAGTTTGTATTTAATCAAAACTGATTAAAAAAAATTAAACCAAAAATAAAGAAAACTTGCAGTAAAAAAAAACTTTGATACTCAATGTTATGCTTTATTCTTTATTTTTCGACCTTCAGATTATAAGTATTTATTACTTTATTATGAGTGATAGAAATTTTTCAATCTTATCTTTATACGTAAGTTAAATCTTTGAGATTTAAATGTTTTATTTTTTATTTCAACTTAAAAGCTGATTTTTTTTTCTTTACACAAACTTTTTAACTTGAAAATAATGTTAACCTCTATTTTAAATCTACCACTTTACTTTGTTAATTTTTTTTTAGTGATACATAAAAATATTATTTGTTTTTTAAAGATTAATTCTAAATACTTCCAGTATCTGCCTAATAAAGTTGATTAAATAATAAATAAATAAAGATTAAAATTTTCATTACAAGTCTAAAACCCTCACGAAGAAAGTAAAGTATAAAATGCAGTTTAATTTTTTTATTCATTATTATAAATTTCAGTTTTTGCTAATGTTAGCTTTTATTTTAAAGGTTGTGAATATGTTTGCAAAATTATTGTTCCTTTAATATGCAATATATTTAATTTAATTGTAAATCTTTTTCGCTTTACCCTATTTTTAAAATTTCAATATTTATACTAGAGGATATGCAGAAAAAGTAAACGAAGCAAGCTACCTAACGAAGTAGTGTTGAAAGACCCTTCCGAGCTTACAAGATGCAAGAAAGTGGGTAAGAAGAGGGCATCTAAACTTCCTGAAAACTCTGTCGTCAGATATTATGTGGAGTCGGCGTATTCATCTTGTTGTTCGAGGTTTTTGAAGATTTAAAGTTTACACAAGGGACTGAGCTATTTTGATAAAACTTAATATCTAAAGTTCTATCAAGTTTAAAAATTAATTTTATATAAAAATTCTTAATGCTCAACAGACTGGCCTACCCGAGCGGAGTGCACGAGGAGTGTGAGAAGAAGTTGGTGATTGAAAAGTGCATGTACAAGGTGGTGAACAAGGAAACCGGGGAAGATTGTGAGCACCCGTACGGCATGGTGGGAAAATAGAAAGCTCATATATGCTTTATTTAAGCATGATTACTACAATAAACCATTACCAATTCGAATTGAAGTTATTTTTGTTTAGATAAGAATGCATTTCTTCAAAAATCTTTTTTTTAATCAAAAGTTAAATAATTTGAAGTATATACTAGCTCTTTTACAATACAAGTATAAAATGATCAAATTTTACATGATAGTTTAAAATGATTAGAAAAATAATAGTTAAAAATGATCTGCTTCCGACGAAAGCATACTTCAACTAGAATAGTTAATAGTAATCATTTCCACTTAATTTGAGTTATAAAGTTATCAATACATATAGTTTGGTTGGATGTAACAGTTTCCAACAAGTGTATTAGGTCATCATTTTATAAAACAAGAAAAAACTACTATTTTAAACTTTGTAACAAAATATTAAATTTATTTATATTATATGTTTTGTTGAAGTTCATTATTACCGAAATGATTAATGTTATTACAAGTTTTAAAAACAAATACGTTTAGATATACTAGCAATAAATATTAAACATTGCAATATATAATAAAATTTGTCGAACTATAACTTAAACACTTAAACTACAAACTGCAACTAACTGAAATTTTACACTTGGTTTTCAGTTTTTTTCTCATCAAAGATAAAAAAGTATAGTCAATTACAAAAACTAACGATTTACAAAACTAAGCATTTGAAAGAGTAATTATAAATTTTTTGACAAAAGCTCTTAACTGTTGTTTACTGGCCGAAAATAAATAAATTGAAGGCAATTTTATTTAGTTTTTGTTTGTATGTTTTATACTACTTAAACTAAAGACATATATAAATATATATGTATATTGAGTTAATGTTCACTCTAGTTATACTTATAACTTAAAAACAGTTTTCTAATATATAATCTTTAACTATAGTTTGAAAGTATAAAAGTAAATTATGTAATCTATGTCGCTAAAAAAACTTGAAAATACAAACAAACAAAAAAGGTTAATTGTTATGTTTATGCCATAATTATAAATATAGGTGTGCAATTGTGACCTTTTTAAGTAAAATAAAACAACTTGCTGTTTTAATTAAAAAACTTACTGTTTTAATCAAAATATTGTATAATTAAACTGCTATGATTATAAGAAATAATGTGTTAAAAGGTTAATTCAAAAACAACTTTTAGTTGCCAACTAAATTAGACTAATGTCGTACAAGTATCTAAAAAACAGACAATTTACATGTCAATATTTCAGATAAATTTAGTTTACTAAGGCTAGTAGTTATAAACTGTTTTTTTCTACTTCATTCGATCAACTTTCGGTTTAGTAGTGTGTTTAAATTTTATTTAATAATAATAAAATAATCTAAAATTCAAAAACTGTTTATTACCACTTACAAAAATGATTGCATATGTAATTTTATCATGACATTTGTTATCTCATTTTAAACTGAATTACTAATAACAAATTTAAAAACAACATGCTTTGAAAAAATTAAAATGATGTTTGTGTGTAACCGGTCAAAACTACTTTAGAACTAATAGTGCAAATTTCACTCTTTTTCTCAGAAACTTCTTTAGTCTGGCCAACAAGTTTGTTTTCTTCAATGTCTGAAACTAAATTGGGTTGAATCTGCTCAGTTTCGTCAGCCACGTATGCTTCGTTGCTGTAGCAACAATCGTTCTCCTCAGTTTTTAAAACACATTTAAGCGGTTGTGAAGTTTTAAAACTTTCTTCCTTTGCTTTTGATCTTTCTTCGACGCATTTGAGTGATTCCAAATGTTTTCTTATGCCAATGTAGAATGTTACTACAACAAATACTAAAAGTGAAGAAAAGATTAAAATCAAGACCGGGCCTAAAACCGGATCGATCGATTTATCGTTTTCATTTTGGTCTGTAACGTTTTTAGACACAGCTGAGGACAATACAGCTATACAGGACAACACAACGTATAAACGTGTATAAACTTTATTCATAGTCGAAAATTTATAATTTGTTATTTCTTAAAGTTCACACCTAAAACAATAAGCAATATTTGTGAGTTCAAGCGAAAGCTAAAATACATCATTAGTTATTTAAATAATTCGAGCATTTTTAGAAAGCAAGGTATTAATGCTATTTATTATCTGTCATTTCTACTAGCATTTAAACAAATACATAAATTTCTCATCAGCTTACTACTTTCATAAATTAGCATAGTTTTCTATTAAAGCTCCTATATAACTAGATTTTCAAAAAATAAGGACATCAAATAGATAGTACATTTACTTTCTTTTGATAATAATGTTTACTGACAGTCTTGTAAACTTGTATGGCTGTCTTGTATAACGTTTACATTATATTTAAAATGTTTGAATGCAGAATGGCCATAAGCACATTATTATTTAAACTAGTTTGTTGCTTGTACATAAATGTTTTAGCACAAGTTATTAAACTTTTTAATATAAGTAAAAATTAAACATTTATAAGTTGTGAAATTCGAGCTTATGTTTTTTATAAAAATATACTTAACTGTGCTGTAAACTAAAGTTGTATGATAAAAACGATACATCTAAAATTGTAAAATTAGTAATATAAAAGTATAAAAACTATAACTGTTATTAAGTATTTTCGATAAATAATGACGAATTACCAAAAAAAACATAATCCTAAAAAATACAAGTAAAGAACTTTATTTTTTTAACACTTTAGATATAGTTGTAAAAAATAAAGCTGCTCCAGAGTATTTTAAATTGAAAACTCAGCAAACTAACATTAAAAATTATAAAATTACGATCATTGATGAATTTGTAAATTTAGTATAAACCTTTAGCATGACCAGTATAAATCATAACAAATACAAAAAATTAAGCTGACTTTTTATAGTATAATGAAAAATCATATATAGATAAAATCAAATACTTATGATTTTAACTAGTATTTATAAAATTTACTGACATTTAACTTTTCAAATTATCAGTGTATTTAAACAACTTTTAGAGTTCTTTAAATTTATGAAAAACATACTTTTTAATAATCTAGTTGATTGTATTGATTTATAAAAGTAAATAAAAACTGTTTTTTTGTTGAAACAACAACAGTAATAGAACACTTAGTTTTTACAAAGTAGTCTAAACCAATTAGTTTATTTAGAATAAAAACACTAGTCAACACACAAACAACTAATGATTGCTATTAAATTAGCTTAAGTAGATTATGTTGTTTTAAAACATAAGACTGACCTTAATATACAATAGAAAAGTTTAGTATAAGCTAATTGAAACAAACTAGCTTATTTAAACTTGTCTTTACAATCAAGAAAAAAAACTTCTTCTACAAAACATATGTACACAATGTAGTTCTATTTAATACCATTTACATTTAAAAAGATTAAACTTATGAAACGTTTTAACCTAATAACAGTTTAAGTATCTGTTGTTTTACTTTGTTTATAGAAGTTTCCAAATTGTTATTAGATAGTCAGTTAAATTTAACTTATTTTTGATTTTAATGTTAAAATGTATCTCTAAATTAAGTTAAGCAATGGCTATGACACACTAACACATTGCAGTATAAATGTTTGGATAAATTAAAGTTTTACAGATAAAGTTAAATTTGTGTGTTTAATAAAAAACAGTTGCTCTTTAAAATACGTTAAATCTAGTTTACTAATTTAAAAAAATCAAAACGATCAATAGTAAGCGAGTATTGTATAAAAAATGCATGACTTAAAACTATAATGAATTAATAACATAACTAATATAGAGTCTAATAAAGCTTATGTAATCTTTTATTTTAATTCTATATAAATTAAAAAGTTTTTTTTTCAAATAGATAAATACACTAGAAATTAGTTATACTTTAAAAACTTACCTGAAGTAAACTTTTTATAAATTGAACATTTTTATATTTTAACTAATCTTTTTTGAAATTATAAAGTTTTAAATTTACTTTAAAACTATGATAGACGGTTAGGGTTTTTTATAATATGCTTACAAAAGTTGTACACACAAATTGGTTTTTTAGTCTACTTAAATGAATTTATTAAATAGAGATTTTTAATTATAAAAAATGTAAGTCTATAAGAGAATTGTTTATTGAACGACAAAAATCGCTTATAAAGTTAGGTCTAAGGAACTGGTGAAGGAAAAGAGCTTTTATAGTGCATATAATTCAAGGCTTACTTGTCTTTACAAAACAATATAACAATTAAAAAGATCATTTTCTTTAAAAATACCTAAAAAAAGTTTATTTTTGATAATATTTGTATTCTTGAAAACAATTTTTGAAAAAGTAACGAATCTTTATAAATTAAGTATTATCCAAAAGTACCTTATGAATAGAAAGTATGTTAATTCAAAAGTGGGTATTCAAGCGATTTAAGTAAGCGTTTACTTTATCAAATATTTATCTATACATTATTTCGTATAAAACTTAGTCAACATCAAATTTGGCTAATGAGTTTATTAAAAGTAAGTTTACTCTCGAAATGTTCAAACATTTACAAGTTGTTCTTCACTTCAAACCAAACTTCACTGCGAGGTTTTTTAACTCTTCTGAAGGGGTCAGAGTAAGTTGCAAAAATGAAACTTTCCTTGTCGTAGTCATCAACGTGTGTTCCTTCCTCTTCTATAAACTTTATTAATTGAGATTTTGGAATGTCCCAGTCTTCCGGTAAGTACCCTCTTTTCAGCTCCCTTTATTTTATAGTTTAAATATAACAACACAAAATTTTATAATTCTTAATTATAGATAAAATCTAATACTTTTTTAATTTAAATAGTTGTTGTTTTAGTTTGTAATTTTTTAAAAATTTTATTTGATATGAGATTTATATTCAATAAAAGTTTTAAACTCTTTGCAAATTAGATATGAAAAGTTTATTTAAATTTTTGTTCTTTATTTAACGTGTAAAGTATAATTACTTTTGATCTTATAAAACTGAATTAAAATTATAACTTAAAACTTATAATTAACAAAGTTTTAACTTATTCACACTTAATAACTCCTACTATGGATTATCTAGAAGTTAGCAGTTTTTGATATTATTATTTTTGTTGTCTACATTCAAAACTTACAACTTGAAAACTGTAAGATCTGGTTTTACTTCAATGTATACTTCGGAGTCAATTAATTCAGGAATATTTTCCTGGGAGCTTTCAGGTAACCAAAAGCATGTTTTGCAGTTGTTACCTTCTACTTTTGTGAAAACTGGTAATGTCATGTCGATATTATTTTCTGAAAAAAAAAACATTACTGAAGTACAAAATAAATAACTTAGACCCAAAAGATTTAAAAGCTACCTTTTATAAAATCAAAGACTTTTTTGAACGAGTAGGCAGATGCCTCATTTCTTTTTTCACTTTCCAGTTCTGAACAAACCCACTTAGCTGACTTAAGCACACCTACTCCGTACTTACCACTCTGTTTTGTAATTACAAAACGTTATCTATTTATTTCTATACTTATATTTTAAAGAGTTTTTTAATTATACACGTCTTAAATGGTTTTGGCATTTAAATTTTATTTAAAAGGCTTTAAAAGAAAAATAGTTTTCTAATATGGTAGCACCTCGAAGTATTTTGAAACAGACCTAATTTACTTTTAAAAGGGTGTTTTATCTCAGTAAAGTTTATTTTTTATTTTTAAAACTGTTCAACAAAGTATTTGTTATTTAAGTTTATTACTTTCGTTTTTTATAACAACTTTTAATAAAATAAGTGACAATTATTCAATTTTGAAGCATTAAAAGTTAATAAAAAATAGTCTTTTAGATGAACTTAAACTAATTATTTTCAATAAAAAAATTAACTATATGACTGATAAAATTTATTGTATAATAAGAGGTTAATTTGTAGTTTTAATAACTGAAAATAATCTTAAATTTCTTACAACTTAAGTATTTATTTTTTAATATCCTGTGGTTATAAAACAACGGATGTTCAAATAAAACTATGGTTAAAAATCTTAATTCATAAAATACACAACTATGGCGGAGGTAACGCCGTAAGAATTTAATTTTTCAAATTTGAATACACACTGATATGAATTCAAAGTGAAAACTTTTTTCATTGTTATGTATAACTTCATGAAATTACTTTTAAAAAGCCAAAAACACAAATTAAATTTTATTTTTACTAATAGATAATAACTCTGAAAGAATATTATTCGATTACAGCATTTAACTTACATATAACTTTAAAGTTTTGATAAATTTTAAATATAGCTTTACATAACTAGATACTATTTAAAAAAAAAGACTGAACAATAATCTTAAGTATCTTAAAATTATTAACGTTTATTAAAACTGGTTTAAAAAATACGATAAATAACTAATACCTAATCAAGATAAACCAAAAAAAAGAACTATAAAACATTTAGTTACTTAAACACCGAGTGTATAATAGAAATTTGTCAAACGATAAAAATCTTTGAATATGTTGTTATTCATTCTTATTATCATTAGCTGTTATAATGTAAACCAGGGATCGGCAAACCGTAGCTCGTGGACTAAGTTCGACCCAAAAAGCAAAAATATGCGTGTAGGGATGCAATTTTTAGCTAAAGCTTTCATTTTTAATAAAAAAAAAAAGAAAAACTTTAGTGGTGAAAACTTACATTGTTCTTAATTAAATAATTAGTGATTATCATTGTAACTTTATCATGGTTTAATTTTTCTTCTTTGGATTACTACATTTTTTAACAAACGCAGCTCGCGAAAGACTTAAACTAAAAGAATTAAACTGAAGCGAAAAACTGTTATTAAGTCAGCACATCAAAAAAGCATACGTTTTATAGATTAAGTGCTTTAAAACTAGTTAGAATAATTAAATGTACTTGTTTCTTTCTGTTCTGTTATTATCAACTTTTTTAGTTACTAAAACTTAAATTATTGCTGCGAGGTTAGATGTTTTTTACTAACTGACAAATAGTTTTAAACAACTTAATTTAATGTTTTTTTTAATTTATTTAAATTTAATTTTTAACTTTGTTCTCCAGAAAACACAAATTTTAAAACTATTGTAAATGTTCGACTAAAATATTTTATTTCTACGAAACTAAAAATCTTACCTCTGGCTTAACTTCAGATTCTACAAATTCTGCTTCTTCATAGTCTTTTGGACCTTCATACTTATTAAAGTTAGCAAAAAATGCAAGCAACTTATCACGAGTATTTTCATCCAGGTGTTCAGCAAACTTTAAAAACTTTAACTCATTCAAGGTACCATCTTCGTTTTGAATTAGCTTTAAGAAAAAAGGTTTCCTCGTACTTTCTGCTCCACCACGAAACGGGTTCGAAAAAGATGCTGATAGCAAACTTAACAGTATTAATAACTTAAACAAATTCATTTTTAAAGTTAGTTAACTGCTGCAATGTTTTATTGCAGTTTGTTTTATAGCTAGGTTTTTACATAACACATTTTTTTGGTGGCTAATTATAGCCTTGGGCGAAATGATTTGTTTTGACAACCTTTAAAATATCATATTAAAAATCAAATAGGATTAGCGCATATTTGTAAATTTTAAATTTACGGTAACTTTGTATCTAGCAGATTTTAATTAAGATAAAGTGTTTTTTCAACAAAAAACGTACTTTTTTAGACAAAATAATGGTAAAGCTTTAAAATTTCAAGAATTTAAAATTAACGTTGCCGATATGATTATTTGTTTTCTAATCTTACATTATTTTAAATTTGTTATGTAATTTTATACTAAAGAGTCTTTTAGCTTAGCAATGTCCAAAATAATTACTTTGATTTAAGTACTAACTAGAAATTACTGCTTATTTATATTACAATAAAACTTGCGGAGTAAAAACTTAGAAATCATACCATAAACACTAGTATAAATGATGATGGTGTTCAACTTGTATGAAACTTGCTTTTAAAAACTGCAGCTAAGGAAGAGTAAAGTTTAAAAAGACGAACTCTAGAATGTAGAAACACTAGTATTTGTGCACATTTTAAAAAACACAAAAACCTTAAAAATGTTTGATATTAACAAATATATTTAGTTATTTAATCTACGTTTTTAGTTGAAGCTTAAAACATAGAATAATATTTATTTCGCTAATAAGGTGACTTAAAAACTGTAAGGTAAACTTTTTTACCATTGGTTTCTTTAAATAAGCATTGCATCTGAACAAACCGAAGTTTATTTTCTTTCATAAGGTGTTTAATTTGTTAAGATTAAATTAAAATATCAATAAAAACACTTTTACAGCCTTAAAGTCAAACTATTTTTAGGTTTTTTTACAGAAGTAGTTACGGTTCCTATTTAATCCGTCACGATATCATTTTTAATTCTTATAAAAAATTGTTTAAATTTTGAACAGATCACTAGATGTTAACTTTTTTTTTCAATTCTCTAAAATAAGAAACAGATGAAAGATTTTTTGTATTACCCTTTTTAGTTTTATTCAGCACATTTAAAATACACTATATCAAATAAGTTAAAACCAAAGCGTAAAACTTTTTAGTTTACTATCACGTATTTATTTTCTTATTAATTTGAAATTTATTAAAACCATAGCGTGATTTGTTTATTATGTTGTGCACAATTTTGAGTTTTTTTGGTTTTTATATTTGTTTTAAATAACTTATTAACTATCTATAAAGCAAGAAGAAAGGTTCAAGATGTTTTTTGTTAAAGAAATTCAAAGTTGTGAACGTAACAGATTAAATAGTATACGTAAATTAAATGATCGACAAAAATAAAAAATCAGCTTGACTAAAAAATTATAAAAAGAACTGTTTGATATTTAATGTTTATATTATGTTTAATGAAAAATTTATTATCTAAAAAGCAAAACAGTTCGTTTAACGCAGGGGTCGGCAAGCTGCGGCTCATGGGCCAAATGCTGCCCTCAAAGCCAAAATCTGCAGCCTACGAAGCACTTTTTAGTCAATAACATACTTTTTTAAAACCATTAGAATAAAAAAATGTAATAAAATTATAGCAGAACTTAAATATAGGTTATTACAATTTTTTTTAAATAATTCGGCCCTTGGGTTACAAAAGGCTGCCGACCCCTGATTTAACGTGTATTTTGTTTAACTTGTATAACAGTTGTACTTGTGATCGATCACAGAAAAATTATAAAAAAAGTCGAATATCTGATTTAAAATTTCATAAAATGAATTTGAACATTAGCTAAATTTCAACCTTCCAAAACCATAATGGTAAGCTTAAGCAGTTTTTAGTTACTTTATGTACATAAAACTATAAAAAAATTATTTTTATATAAGTCGAATTTTTTTAAAAACTATTCAGGAAAAAAGCTTATACATAGAATATTTTAAAGTAATGAATTATTTGACACCAGCTTAAATAAACTTACAAGTTGCAACATTAAAAGTCTCGAAATATTTTAAAACTCTTAAAACCCATTTCTGTCACTTATATTTAACTACAATGATAATAAGTTTATTGAACACTAAAAAAAGGTTTGAGGACTTGGTATACAAAAATAATTCTTAGCCATCGAGTCACACCACATACTTAAATTAAAACCATAATCAGCCAAAAATTAATAACCAAAACTTATACTCTAAATATAGTAAACCTTACAGTATAAATGGAAAAAAAAAAATTGGAGTAAGTTACATTACATTATTAGCAAGTAAATGTCTATGATAGTTTTCAAATATACAATTACTTCTCAAGAAATACTTCAAAATTAGCTACAGTGTTAGGAAAACAATTTGTATTTAATATAAAGTGTATTCTTTTTAAATATTTTAAACCAAAAAAAAATATTTCTTTAAAACAAATGGTGAACATTTTAGAAAGTTCTTTTTTGATTCTTTAATGTTTGCATATTCAATTTTTTTTTGGTACAGTTCTATATGTAAATAAAAATTAACATTAATTATAATTCTTTAAAAGTTTCAAGGACGCTAAATCAAAGATTAAGACCCAAATCTATAAAAATTTAAACAAAAAATGACCGTTTCAAACGGAGACCTACTATACACAAAAAACTGAAAGTAAGGAAGAACGATGCTTTTAGCTACCAAAGAAGACCAAAAATCAAAATCAAAATTTACTTATTTTAAAACTTTTGATTATTATTTGTTTGTTTTGTTTACTTTTATTGCATCACTTTGTTTATAACTGTGTTGACAATAGTAATTGATTTTTGTTCTTCTATGCATATACGATTTCGGCTGATACCGGGCCTGTTATAATGTATATTTAAGTATGATATGGTAGATATAAAAGCCTTGTTGATATTTAAAGAAAATATGTGTCAAAAAAAAAATTAAATGAAGTTGTAACGTTTCTTAAAGAAAAGTTTTGAACTTACTTATTTTGCTAATTAAGTTGAGTTATAGATTAACAAATAAAGATGAAGTTTACATAAGAAAACTTTTTCAAAATCAAAAAATTGTAAATTTAATTTCTAATTAAAAAGTACACAACTAAACAATTTTTTCAGATCTTTACTAAAATATCAAACAGAAAAAACAAAGATACTGCAGTTTTGTAAGCCATATTAGGTCTCTAAGTCAACGAACAGCTAGATTTTCTCAACAGTCGAATAGCGTACCAATACAAACAGTTTACAAAAGGGAAAACCCAATAAATGAAGAAAATAAGTTGAGAAGTCTTATCTTATATTATTATAAATTTACTAATTAAGCTAAAATGCAAAACTATGATATAAGTGGGCAAAAGTCTGGAAAAATATGGAAGAGAAATCCTTCTCCATTATCAGATGGGTTAGTTTAAATATTTTGTTTACCTAAAACGAATGTTTCTGTAGTAAAAGGTTCAGAGGTTTAATTTTGTTAAAAATTTTATTATTGTCATTACAGTGAAATAGCTGTATAACATTCTTAGTTAAATAGTACAGTAGACTACCGCTTAAGTACGCACTTTTTTTGGTACGCACCTCGTCTTAAGTACGCACTTACCTAGAAAGACAAAAAAAATCTAAATTTTCTTAGACTTAGATTTTTTCTAAAGACTTGTTCCTTAGAGTCATTTTCTGACGCTTTCCATCCATAGTTATAAATTTCTCTAAATTTTTCTAAAATTTCTAAACATTTTTATTCAAAAACTTTGAGAATATCTGCAAAAGAAAGGCTAGTTTTAATGTAACATAATACAAAACTAGTTAACCACAAAAACTAGTTACCATTTTTATAAAGTCAAAATAAACATATAAAAAAGCAACAACAACAAAAAACTAAAGTTGAATTAAAAATAATGGGCATCTTATAATTGTGCACTTATACTATAAATGTTTCCACTGATATAAACTTTCTTACAAAAACAGTCCTGAAACGTTTTTCTTTCAAATAAAAAAAATCAAACACTTTTTAGCTAATGGAAAGTTATAATAAATGTATTAACTAAACTTAGCTTGACTAGCATTATGTAGAAACTTTTATAGAAAAAATAAATAATTTTAAATCTAGATTAGAATTATGTTTCAAATGTTATTTAAAACAAAAAGACTTGTTTATTTGGCTTAATTATTTGGTGGCTAGTTGTAAGAAAGAAAACAAACAACTAAATTTAATATTTCACTATGTCGTCAAAAAGTACGCACTACCCTTGCTAAGTACGCACTTTTTGATCGGGTTCAATTTGCGTACTTAAGCGGTAGTCTACTGTATTTATAAGTTAATGTATTTCTTTAATGTGTCTTGTTAATACTTTGTTTCATAATTTTGGGTTCCCTTTGGTGGTAGTGATCACATGGTTGTTTGTGTTATTTTTGCTGTAACTTCAGTGAACAGTTGCTTGATAATTTAAACTTCATAGTTCAACACTTTGTGGTTCTTATTGTTGAGTTTTAACTTTTGATAGTTCCCTAAATTTAAATTCACCAAGAGTTTGTTTTTAACTTAAAGATAGTTTTTGTTTTATTTTATATTTTTTAAAGTTAAGTATTTAAAGGACAGGTAAAAATTATATAATATACTTGTTTTTGCCTCCAAAAATTGTTTTCAATTAAACCAAATTTTTAAATTTAAAACATAAGTTTCAAAGTTTTAAACAAACTATACAGGTGTAAATAAGTAAGTTTGTGAAATAAATAATTTCATAGCTATTGTAGTAATTTTTCATTTATTTATAAATAAGTACCTTTATAGAAATAGTTTGAATAAGCTAGAAGAGTAAAAAATTATATTCAGAGTACAATTAAACATACAATTGTTTGTAAAATGCAAACAAACACTTTACATCCTTACACATTAGGGTGCTTCTAAAATACTAGCAAGAAGTTTTCGTGATATTCGATATTATGATATTTAGATATCCTATAAAACCTAATACAAAAATTTTAACTTTAAATAAAAAAAAGTTGATACTTATAATTTTCTGACAACATTGATACTTTATATTTAAGTTCTTAAAGTTCTTATTTTAGTTGTCAATTCCTTAATTTTTGCTACTTGGCAGTTTTTTTTAATGAGCAGTGACATTCTAATACAGTGATTTTTCATTGTATGTTATAATGTTTATTCACAGCTTTATACTTTTAATTAAAAAAATCGTTACTTTTTATACTTTTCTGACACGTTGAAATTTTATATTTTAGTTCTTAAAGGTCTTATTATAATTTTAAAGCAGAGTTATTTAATGGTGTTTTAATTGTGTTGTAAAAGCCATGTTGTTTAATGAAATTTGAACTGTTTGTCTTTTTTATACACAATATGTTCGCCAAAACTAGTTTTTATAAAAAAATAGTTTTCTTAAGATCAATTTTTATTTAATTTTTATGAAAAGTTTTTATGAACAACTTTAATTCTTTTGTTTGATTTTTTTTATTTTGTTTAAACATGTGTACAACCAAGGTAGCTATAACATAATTTCAATTACTTTATCACCTTTTTGCTTGTTTTACAATTAGTATTTTGAATTTGGTAAAATTTTTATTTTTGTTAATAAAAACTAGTTTTGCCAAACATATTGTGAATTACAAAGATTAGTTTTAGATAAAAAAAGCTTGTTAAAATTTACCAAAAATCTTTTTTAAACCTAGTTTACTTACTTATCAATTTAAATATAAATCTTTTATGTTTATATTTAGTCTAAAATTTAATAGATGTTATCAGTGAAGTCTCAGGGTGCAGAATGCAGTGCAGAGAAACATAAACTGCTTTAAATAGTTAAATTGCTTAATTAAGCCTTCCAATTTTCTTAAGAATAAATATTATAGTAATTGTATTGTAATTTAAGTTGCTTCGTTAAATTATTACATCAACACGGCTGAAAAATAGCTAAAACCTGCTGAACTTGGTATACTAAAATAAAAAGTTTTAATCAAACGAAGAAAGTTTTAGTAAAATGTATTGTAAAAGAAAGATCACTGCTAATAAAATTCGACCAAATAGCAAAAAGTAAGGAATGTACAATTAAAATAAGACTTTTAAAAACTTAGATATAAAGTTTCAACGTGTCAGAAAAGTATATGTGCATGTCCATTTTTTAAATTTTAAGCATAAAGCTGTGAATAAACATTATAACATACAATGAAAAATCACTGTATTAGAAATGTCACTTCTCATAAAAAAACGGCCAAGTAGCAAAAAGTAAGGAATGTACAAATAAAATAAGAACTTTAAGAACTTAAATATAAAGTTTCAATGTTGTTAGAAAAGTATAAGTATCAACTTTTTAAAATTTAATGTATGAAGCTGTGATAGACATTTTAACATACAATGAAAAGTCACTGTATTATAAATGTCACTACTCATAAAAAAACGGCCAAATAGCAAAAATTAAGGAATGGCCAATTAAAATAAGACCTTTAAAAAATTAAATATAAAGTTTCAATGTTGTCAGAAAATATAAGTATGGACCTTTTTAAATTTTATGTATGAAGCTGTGAATAAACATTTTAACATACAATGAAAAATCACTGTATTAGAAATGTCACTTCTCATGAAAAAACAGCCATACGGCAAAAAGTAAGGAATGGACAACTAGAATAAAAATTTTAAGAACTTAAATATAAAGTTTCAATGTTGTCAGAAAAGTATAAGTATTGACTTTTTAATTTAATGTATGAAGCTGTGAATAAACATTTTAACATACAATGAAAAATCACTGTATTAGAAATGTCACTGCTCATAAAAAAACAGTCAAATAGCAAAAACTAAGGAATGGCCAATTAAAATAAGACCTTCAAGAACTTAAAGATAAAGTTTCAATGATTTCAGAAAAGTATAAGTATCGACTCTTTTTATTTAGAATTGAATGTTTTGTATTAGGTTTTATAGGATATCTAAATATCATAATATCAAGTATCTTGAAAACTTCTTGCTAGTTTCTAAAATATATAACCTTTGAATTTTAAGCTCTTGAGAATTTTACTGATGGAAATATCACATTAGCACCTTGTTGAAAATTTAAGATGATGTAAAAAAATATTGTGTAAGCCTTTTTTTGATTACAATTTTTTCAAAATATTAAAAAAAAACCTAATTTTTACTTTTTTTCTACAAGTTGATTTTCAAGCTGAATTTTAGCTCAGGTGGGATATACTTCTGTTTGGCAGCCCAGATGTGACCTTTTAGCCAAAGTTTGATGACTATCTCTGTATATTATAAAGATCTAATGAAAATATTTTAGTTTTTAAGTACTTTTCTTCAACAATTAAGCTACTAAACTGCTTTTAGGTATAAAATGAAATGTTTCTTTATATGTCTGGTTTTTTTAAACTATTTACGATTACTTAGCATAAAATATTCTTCTGTTTTAATTAATCATCAGTAGATTAATTATCAAACTAATTATTAACTTAAACATTAAAATTAAGTTAAAGAAAATTTCCATTGTACTTTTTATGGATATGTATCATAAAAATTATTTTTAATTTTTTTTACTTAAAAAAAACTGCTAGATTGACAAAATATAAGTAATTTATATTTGGTTTTTTAACATTAGATAGAAATACTTGATCAATTTTTCATTTTTTTTTACTTTTTTTTACTTGTTTTAAAACTAAAAATACTTTTATCATTTTTAAACTTCTTTCTTCTTTTCATTAGCTTTTTTTTTAAACACTGTATTTTTAGAAAGTGTTTACATTATGAAAATATTTTATTAGGTTAATTTAATTGGTTGTTTTCTACTAAAGAATCAAAAGTTACTTATACAGTCATAAAAACTATTTTATTTAAAAACACAATATAAAATTTTAGAGTTTCCTTTGTGTTCAACCAAGCTGGGGACAACAAGACAGCAAAGAGAAGGAGGTTTTTGCACGCTTGTTTCTTCAAACGTAAAAACAAGCTGCTGGTTGCTGACCATGTGGGTGGAATATTTATTTTCGACTTTGAAAGCAACAGGTACGTTGTATGTAAACCTTTTTATACTAGATGATTACATTTATATACATTTCAAAGTATGAATTCGATTTTCAAGTTTTTACCTGTTAATTGATGTATATTTTTTTTATCTAGTTTAAACTTGCTATGCAGATAATTTGTTTAATAACTTACTTATAGGAGGTTAAATTTTTTTATTTTGCAGAAAAAAAATCATTAGCTCTTGTGTGAAATTTTATGAGATAATTTTTATCTCCCCTAGAAATTTGTCATTTTAAATTACTATTTTAACGTAAATAATATTATGATTTTATTAGTATCTTAAAGTTTTATTTTTGTTGTTAAACCATTAGTTCAATTTATTTTGTTTACAACAACTGAGGATCTCCTATATGCAAGTTTTGTTAGTAATAAACTGTTGAAATAAATAATAGATAATATTTAAGTCACTTTTTACTGAACACAAAATTTAAATTAAGGCCATAGGGGGGGGTAGACCATGTTTTTTACAAGTTGATCTTATTTTATAGAGTTTTTACTAAGCTTCAAGATGCTTTTTACCGTTTTTAAAAATTTGAATTAGTTTTTGAGATATGACCGGCCAAAGTCGGGCCGCATAACAGGTTCCTTATGGGGAAGGAAAACTAAAACGGCGAAAAAAGACTAATGCATTCAAAATCTATCTCCTCCTTCATTTTTTAAGCAATCTTCTTCAAACTTTCACAGTCTATTCTTTATACAATAACAAAAAAACGTTATTTGTGACTTTAAAAAATTTCAAGTAAAAATACCTTTTTTTTGTAAAAAAAAATTTTTTTTGATGAAAATTCACTTTTTTTTTTAATTTTTGTCATAAAATTACAAAAAAAAGGTATTTTTACTTGAAATTTTTTAAAGTCACAAATAACGTTTTTTTGTTATTGTATAAAGAATAGACTGTGAAAGTTTGAAGAAGATTGCTTAAAAAATGAAGGAGGAGATAGATTTTGAATGCATTAGTCTTTTTTCGCCGTTTTAGTTTTCCTTCCCCATAAGGAACCTGTTATGCGGCCCGACTTTGGCCGGTCATATCTCAAAAACTAATTCGAATTTTTAAAAACGGTAAAAAGCATCTTGAAGCTTAGTAAAAACTCTATAAAATAAGATCAACTTGTAAAAAACATGGTCTACCCCCCCCTATGGCCTTAAGTTTTTTGGTATACTCAATTTTGTTAAAAGTCTCTGATTTAAACATATGGACCTATGTTTTTTTAACTTAAGTTTTAAAACTTACAAATTTATAAAAAAACTATATATTTTTTGTTTTTGGAGCTAGAGACATTCAATTCTCAGTAATATCTCATTAAAAAAAGATAAGTTATAAACTTTCATATAAAAAAAATTATTTAAAGTAAAAAAAATAAGTCTTTTTTTCAGTAATTTTTGTCAAAATTTTAAAGTTTTATTTAAATTTATTGATGGACCAACAATAAAAGTTTGATAAAAATTGTTAAAAAAATTAAAATGATATTTCTAGTGATTTTTAGTTAAACAGTCTTTTTTTTTTTACATTTTTGGCTTGTGTCTTCTACCAGGAAGCTGTTAAACTCCTTGACTTTTTTCTATGTCTTAAATGTTGCTCTTAGCTTTTTATAACAGTAAAAAGTATCCAAAGGTAAAATAAAGCTTTACAAAATAAAATCAGCTTGTAAAAAACAAGGTAAAGCTATCAATGTCTTTAAAAGTACATAGTTAACTGTAAAAAAACAAAAAAAAACAACTTTATCAGCATTTTTAAATTGTTATCTTTTCGTCAGAAAGGTCTAATTTTAAAATTAAAAGCTTAACAAAAAACCCTATGTAGATCTAAAGTAATCAGACTTCAAGTAAATGTTTTTCAATTTTTTTTTCTAAAATTTATATGAAATTTTGTTATAATTTTTTAAAATTTACATTAAAGTTTGAATTAAAACAGCATTTAGTCTGTTTTTAAAGTAATTTTGTGTTGTAATAACATGTATGTGTTGATTAAAATAAGAAATTTTTAAGAAAATTTTTTTGAATTTTGAAAAAAAAAAAGTACTTTCAAAAATTACAATTTTTATTATTTGCTCTTATTTGTAGTAACAGATTTCTTTTAAATGAAATATTCTTGAAGAATGTTGTTTTTATTTGCTAAAAAGTTTAGTTTGTATTTGTAACCTATACATAATTTTCTAAAGTAGTTTATCTTTCACCGAAGCTTTGTTTTATACAGTTTTTAATTTTAAAAATGTTTTCAAAATTTTATTCATCTATCTAATTTCTTTGGTCTTAGACAACACGTTAAAAGGTATCCAAGTGGTGTATGACTTGATAACCGAAAGGCTCTACGTGCACCAGGTCCTAGGACCAAATATTTTGAGCGCTTTTTTTGTCGTTCAATAAACTGGTAGATTGTCAAGGTTTTATAACAAGTGATTTTAATCAGATTTACAAACATACAAAATTGCGGCCAATCTTGTACAGCCATTGCTACTGGATTGAAAAGATCAAATGAATATTTAGTTGGGTTGGCTGACTCATCTGTTAAATGTTACTCAACAGGTATTGTATTGTTTTGGTTAATATAATCGTAAAACTTTAAATTGAATTTTTGAGCATTTGTTCATTCTTAGTATTTTAAATATGTTTTTAAATTCTAATAGCTTTAAGATCTACTTCTAATCGAAATGTTAATAATGATAAAACATTTTAGAAATGCATTTTTATCTAATACATAGTTAGTATAGCATCAGTAAGTATATTTAGCTCGTATAGTCTTTAGTTAATCATTATTTTGAAAAAAAGTTTAATATAGTTAACAATTATTTTACATTTAATCATTATAAATTTCCGTTATAAGGAAGTCATGGTATTATCAAACTGTTGTTTTGCCTTGATTTATAAATATTTTTCAACATCTTTTGTTTCCAGAAATATTTATTTGAAAATTTACATTGGTATTTACATAAAGAAACAAAAAAAAAGTTCTTTTACGAAACCAACTATATTATTTCAAAAACTAAGTTTGCATCTGCAGTAATTATTGTAATCTTGTAATTTATTTGTAGATATTCAGCATGAAAATTGTTAAAGCTATATAGTTTAAAAATTATACTAAATCAATATGTGATATGTTTTAATAGTTTCAAAAGACATCAATTAATAAACAAGATGTATTCATTAATATTTTTCAATGAAAAACTTTGTATTAACACATTCTAAAATTGTTTTGCAAATTTTATTTAAAATTTTGTTTGTTGAAGTTTCAAAAATTTCCTTGAGATTTTTTTGAAAATTTAAGCTTTTTTAATGTTTCTTGCTGAAAAATGTAGTTTTTTAAGTTTGTCTATATATTTTTTTACACTAAAGTATAAACTTAACTATTATTTAAAACATTTTAAATCAAACTACCACAATACTTTGCTTTTAAACTTCAATTAATGTTTTTAACCTAAAGTTTTAAACTTTTGGTTATAAAATAAATTTATTTAGTTTTAGTAATAAAACAAACTTTTTGATTCCAATACACATATTTTATCTCGTTCGTTACTTTTGTGCGTTCAGTTTATAAACAGATTGGTTCAATCGACGAAGTTGTTGTCTGAAGCGCTTTTTCATTATTTTTAAGCACACAACTTGAAACTTACACCACTTTTATAAATCAAAAACATTTTATCACGCAACAGACAGCAAGGAACTGGTGAGTTGGATGCGGGGCCACGACTCCATAGTCGGCTCGATATCGGTGCACTCGAGCGGCAGGAGCGGCGTGACGACTTCCAGGAACACCTCGCAGATGTGGGACCTGGACACTTTCCGGCGCATCAGGAAGCTCAACGTCAGAATCGAGGTTCCAGTGCTCGAAGTGGGTAAAACGGTGTTGTTGGGCGAGATAGTTTTAAAAGAGCGTAATATGTAAAATAGTTGATAAAGTTTCTTTTAAGGAGAAGTACTAGTTTAGCAACTACACTGTCTAGTTTAAAATAATTTACTTTTTAATTGTAATGTTATTATTATTTTTTCAATCTAGGTCTTATTCGTTCCTTCTACAACTACGATCATAACGTGTTTCAATGACGACTCGATTTTCGGGTGGGAAGATGAAAGTTTCGAGTGGAAGTTTCAGCTGTCCACGCACAGTCAAAAGAAAATCGGATACACTACTTTTGCTGTCACAAGGTGCGTGGTCTTGTTCGCCAACTTTGTAAACTTTTTGTGTTATGTTAAATATTATATTACTGCGATCATTTTACAAAAAAAAGTACTACTACGTCTAGTAACATTTAAGTTTGATGAAGTTAAACTTATATTCCAACAACTTTTTATAATGCTTACTACAGTGGTATTATTTGAGAATTTTATAAATTTTGTTTGTGTAGTTGAAGTTATATAAAGCTTTAATGTGATTTGTATATACAAAAGTACTAGATATATATAAGTATAATTTATGATCCAACATTTTTATTTTTCACTACAGTGACGGATTGCAGTTGGTAGCTGCAGGAAAATCCCAGCTCGTGCATTTGTATTCGCTGTCAACCAACGAGTTGATTCAAGTGATTAATCTTCCGAACGGCGTAAGTCAGGTGAAGCAAGTGCACTTTCTTTGTGATCGCTTCGACAATACAGCTAACAAGGTTTTATTCTATTAGCTTTTGTGCTTCATTAAAGATTGAAGTAAAAACACTTGCATCAACAAGTCTTTGTATTTTTTTGTTTTACCTAGCAAAGCTTTTTTTATCTGTTTTAGTTTTGTGTTTTACTAAATATTTAAAGTAAAACCGTCTTCAGTAAAACTTTAGTAGTTGATCATATGCTTAAAATTTCAATAAATTAATTACACAACTTATTTAAAAAACAATATGCAACATTAAAAGTTTATTCAAAAAGTATAATCTAGATCAACAGATAAAAAAATGTATGTAGTTAACACGCGACCATCATGACAAATGTCCGAATAATAATAGATTTTGGGTGTCTTGTGTCAGGACGGGGTCTGCAGGTACGTTGACATGGCAACATGCACCCAACTCTTTCAAATATCCGCCCCTGACAACAAAGACAAACTGGCCAGGGTATGCTGCAGCAACGACAATTCCTCCGATTTTATTGTGGGTCTCACCACCAACGGCGCCCTCGTTGTTTACGACGTTTCAGTTCTCATGAAGGACTACGACAAAGTAGATGTTTAAAAAATACATTTTAATATAAGACATACTGAATATAAGATCTTTTTTTATTGTTTAAAACTATATTTTACTTATATTAAACCTTACTAGTCTAGTGTTTAAGCATAAAGTAAACTAAATTCCTTGTAAAATAATTAAATTAGTATTTTTTCGACTATATAGTTGATAAATGTTTTACATTCAATTTATCATTTCTCAATGCACAGTATAATTTAAAAAAATATTCGTGGTTTGTGTTTATTGTTTGTCTAGCTTCTACAATTGAGTTTAAATTTTCAACTGTCTAAAATAAATACTAAGAAAAAATAAAATTAATTTTCTTAAATTTTTCCACTTGTACTGTAGTTAATTTTAAACTATTGTGATTTGAATTTTCTATCAAAACAGCCTCCTGGTCCGATTGTGAGAAACGTCAAACAAGGTAAAAAGCGAGCAGACAATTCCAGCTGTGACGTAAGCACTACGTCACAATCATCCGGATTGTCCAGTGGTAGAATGACTGTGCGCAGATTTAAGTATTCAACTAAGGTAATTGAACATTTGTATGTTAAAAATATAAAGTAGTTACTGATTCTTATAAAAAAAGATATGCATTTATGTGACAAACTTACTTTATATCTGAGTATGTTTAACTATTTGCCCTTAACTAATTCTTTATTGAGTTTTTAATAACTTTTTATATAATAGAACTATTAAAATTCAAATCCAGTTTAGAAAAAATACAATTTTATTATAAGAATTTTTTTTTACACATTTGAAAGGATATTTTACTGTTTTTGTGAATAATATATTTGACTCTGTTTAAAACAGGCATATTTGGTTTTATAATCAAGTTTCGTCTGGAAGAGAAAACGAGTCTTCTTAGTTTTTTGTTAATTTTCAAAGTTTTTGCTGCTTTTGTTTTAAGTAAAAGAATCCCAAACATTTTGTTGCTATTATGACGTCACGCAGGCGGACGCGCCACCCAGCGACAGGCTTTCCCTGACGAGGCTGCGCAACATTCTTCGCGGTCAAGGGGTTTTCCCGGAACGCCACCGCTTCTTCATTTGGCGGCACCTGCTCCAGCTGCCCGAGAACCAATCAGCGTTCGCCTCGCTGACCGACAAGGGGAACCACCTGGCGTTCATGGCAGTGGGAGAAAAGTTCCCCGTGAAGAGTGTCAGGCTGTCCCGCGTCATGCAGAGGTAAAAGTGTTTTGTAAGAGAAAAAAGTTATCAAGATGTTTTAAAAAGCATTCTTATTTTATGAAATGTGGTAACTTGATTTTTTACAGTGCCACTGCTACTTGTTAAACGATAAATAACAAAAACCTAGAAAGTTATCACTTAAATGTCAACAACAATTAAAGTTTTATGCTATTTTGATTTAACAATATAAATGTTATACAAAATACCTTTAATGCATGTTTTAAAATTCAAATAGTAAACGTTTTAAAAATATAAAATTTAAGCAAAATTTAATTGGCTTGTCAGGACTTAAATAATCTGTAATTAAAAAATTCAAGTTTTTAAACTCTAAGAAAAAGTACTGATTGAAGTAAAATAAACGGCTGTCCACAAGATTAACTAGCTTTGTATGAATTTTTTACGAGCATCTTCGTTGTTGTATGTTCGTATTTAGCTTATAAAAAATATATTCATATCTAAAAGTGTATAAATATGAAAATACATTCATATTTAACCTTAAACAGAAACTTTATAGAATTAGCTGAAGTTTTTGTAATCTAACAATATTAGAACTTTATTTTCTCTTATAGATGAAAATAATAGTATAAAGTTGTATAACTTTGTAATTAAAATTTCACTCCCTAAGTGTTCTGCTTATTCATTATATTATATATATAAACATTTTAAAATGTATCTAGCCGGATCATTAGTACAATAATTATATACAGTATAATAGTAAAATAATATGTTTATATACATTTGAACTAATAGTTGTGTGCAAGTTATTTTTTTACCGAAAAGTAATTTAAATCACAGCACTACTTTAATCAACTTTTTAAATTCATAATTGTACTTAATCAACAACATTTACTTTATGTTCTATGGAAAAAGATGTATTTTTAAGTATAAGGTTTATTAAGTACATTTTTATAAAAAGCTTTAAAATTGCTTCGTTTAATCAAATTTTTAGAATAAGAACTTATTAAGAGTATATCAAGGTTTAAACACATCTAAGCTGCTGAGGCTTACTCTAGCTGGTTCTTTAGGTTTTATTTGCAATTTCAAGACTAGTTTCGATTTTGTTTTCAATTTTAAATATACATATATTTCACATAGGAAAATTTTGAGTACCAACATCAGTTTTATTATAAATTTTACTAAAATGTTTTAATTTTTATGTCACACTAGTTTAGGATTAAACTTTAATTTATAAGTGTAATAGTTTGAATAATGATTTTTTTAATTAATTTTATGCAACATTTATTATTATATTGTTTATTGTGTAATGTTGGACTCAGACATTAAAACCTGAGCCACTTAAATAGGACACACAATGAGAAAAATGAAAACATTTATATTCAACAAAAAATAAACATAAACTAAACATCAAACATAGTTAAAGTTAAAAAATTTCATTAATAAGTTTAAACTTATTTAGTTGATATAATAAACTTAAGACTTACAAAAACATTTGTACAAAATTGATAAAATTAGATTATATTCAGTTAGGGGGAGGTATAGGGAAATAAAACTAATTAATATTACAATTAGAAAAATTAAGAAATATGTAGTTAATTTAACTGAGATAAATATTATATAAAATTTTATTTATTTATTTTTCTGTATTGTTTTTGTGAAAATTTACTGAATTTTACTGATATTTATACTATTTAAATTAAATCTTTTTAGTTTTAAGCGAAAATGTTCCACCCTCTCACACGATACCACATCCTGTGGTAATTTGTTCCACATAGTTTTTGCTCTTTCAAAAAAATAAACCTTGTTACTCACTGTTGTTAAAATTGTTTTATTATTTAATTTTTTTATTATTTGCTCTTAATTGATATTTATTATGGGAAAATTAAAATATTGACTGAAAAAAGCCTTATGTTTGCCATTAATAATATCATAAAGCATAAATAAATCAAATTTTAATCTTCTATACTCTAGAGACCTCAATCCAAGTTTAACCAATCTATCATTATATGATGAATGGGATATGTTATAACAGACTCAATTTTGTTAATGTCGTTTTATAAAAAAGGTGACCAAATTTGCGTATTCTATTCAAGTTTAGGACGAACGTATATTTTAAATAGATTTGTCAGAATACTAGCTGAATTAGTTTTTAAACTTTTTGATTGGATGAAACTTGAGCAACATTATATAAACAATTTATGTGTTTGTTCCATTTTAAATTTTCAGAAATATATATTTCTAAATCCTTAAAAACTTTAACTGTTGGTATCTTAGTTTTATTGACTAGTAGGTCAATCGGGTCAAACGGTTTGTTTTTCTTAATTGTAAGAATCTTACATTTAATAGAATTAAAATCGAGTTTTTTTGTTTTTAACCATTTTTAGATATTATCTAGAGTAGATTGTAAGAGATATTTAACTAAAATTTTTTGTATCATCTGAAAATAAACTCATACCACTTTTAATATCAATGTTTGAACTAATGTCGTTTATGTAAATTAAAAAAGGTGGGGACCAATTACACCGCCCTGTAAAGGGTCTGACAGCGTATCATTAATGACCACTCTTTGTGATCTGCCAATAAGAAAATTATTGAACCAATTCACTAAGGATTCATGTAGTCCATACTGACTCAATATTTTTAATAATCGTTTGTGTGATACTGAATCAAAAACTTTTTTTATATCAGTATAAACTACTTTAACATACTCGTTTTTGAGATAAGGAACTATTCATGAATGTATGCATGTTAATAGTTAAATGTTTGACGAGCGGTTAAGGACAAAACTAAATTGTTTATCAGATAGTAAATTATAGTCAGAAAGGTAATTTAAAAATTTTATAGATATAATGTGTTCTAAAATTTGAGAAAAGTGGTTAATTAAAGATATTGACCTATAGTTTAACGCGTTGTGTTTGTTACCTTTCTTATGAACTGAATGACAACAGACATTTTCCATTCTTTTGGTACTTCAGCTAATTCTATAGAGCAATTGAAAATTAATGAAAGTGGAAAAATTGTTGATGGTATTGCATACTTAATAAAATAGGGAGGGATGTTTTCTGGGATTCTAATGATTTTATCTTTTAGGTGGTTAATAGAATTTTTAATGTCTTCACAAGTTATAAAAAAGCATTGCTTTTTACTACATTATTTTTTGAGCTAGTTTGAAACTTTGGTAGACATCATCTTTTTAAAAAAATTTTTGAAAACTTCTGTTAAAAAGTGAGGCTATTTAAAAATCTGAGGTTATTGTTTTATCTAAACTATTGTCATATAAAAGGGGTATTGCAGTACTTAATTTTAGTTGAGACTTAACGTAACTATAATTTTTTTTTTTTTTAAATAAGGTTTTTGCCGATTTTTATTTATATTCAAGATGTATTTTTTTACGGCTAACTGATATTCTTTTGACTTATTTTTATAATCTTTAAAAAATGATTTATTTGTCATTTTGTAGAGAGTAATAATTTTTTTGTGTGAGATGGATGTTTATTTTTAGTTGTTTTAGTTTGATTGTTTCCATTGCATCAGCATATGTAGAAAATGATTCAAATCTTTCAAATTTGGAAGAAAACTCTGTTTTAAATTCCAAAATACTTCTTTTTAACTCTATGATTTTTTCTTCCAAGGAAATAACTCTATTACTAGACATCACATTTTTGTCATCTTTCTGAATTTCAACAATACTCTTCTCAATGCTCTTACTTTTCTCTTTATACTTACTTTTTAATCTACAAATATCAGCCTGGAGTGTAAGGAATTCATTGTTCTTTTTAAATCCAAATGCAATCAATTTTTCTTTCATCAGTTTTCCTATTTTCCTATTCAATCAAGGCTTTGATCTCAGCTTACAAAGAAATTTACTTTATTTTTACAAAAACCTTTAGCAATATTATTGATTCATGTACTAATTTACTCTAATAAAACATAGTTTAACTATTGTAATGGCCTTTAAAACAAAATCTTTAATTGTCAAAACTTAATTTTGTTTATTTTTACACTGTAAAGTAAATAAAATGTTGTAGGACATTAAGTTCATTTTGAATACTAGTTTTTACCGAATCTACGTTAGTTAGATTTTTAGCATAACTATCCTTTTAATCTCATAGATATAGAATAAAGTCCAATTTAACTTGTGTTTTATATATGTTTTTTGTATATTCTAATAACTTCTACTTTTTTATAGTTATGAGTTAAATAATTTAAAACTAAAAAGTTAGAAATAGTTACCTTAAATTTATACTCTAAGTGAGTTTATAAAAGGAAATAAATAAGTTGTAGTATATATACATTATCCTAGTATAATTAATTAAACTCTTGTCATCCTATCATTTAAAACTTGTTAAAATTTATATTTGTAAACGAATAAACCCTTTCAAGTTTTTATACAAAAATAATACTATTTTACAGAATATTGTCAGCAATGGGTCATTGGTCGAAAATATTTGCAGAAGTGGAATACTTGCCCCTGGTTGTGTTTCCGTTTGTTAAGTTGTTCCAAAACAACAGCCTAATTTGCTTTGAAACTATCGCTACTTTTGTTGGTTAGTTATTCTCAACGTAATTACTTCTTTTAATTTAGTTTAAAAGCATAAGTACACTTAAAAAGAACTTTTTTTTTTAAATTAATTTATTACTGGTAGTTTTTTAGTAATTATAATGAGCACTGGTCTACGTATTTTTTAAATACTTTATTTAGATAACAATTTTTTTCCACAGTCAACTGGTTTCAGCACTGGTTCGAGTTTTTTCCGAATCCTCCGGTCAACATGATGAGTTTAGTTGAAAACCTGATCGCCCATCACGACAGAAATTTGCTGAACCATTTCATTGCATGCGAAGTAACAACACAGGTTTTACTTGTTGTAATTAGTTTCAGATCAAAATTACAAAAGTAAGCACTAAAATTGTTAGGTTGAATATTTTTTTTAAGTATTATAACTTTTTTGAACTATTTTTACTATTTATCAATTATGTTTAGTTTTTTATTATTGTTATTACTTTAAAGCGTTTAATATTACTTAATTGATTTTTATTTTTTTTTTGTTCCCTATCTAAGTAGCCCAGGTTTTGATGCCTGAGTCCAACATTGCATAATAAAAAGTTTGAAATATTTCATAATTTATTGTTTTCATTTTAGATACATTTTAATTAATCGCATCAGGTATACGCCTGGCCCGTCATGCAAACATTGTTCTCCGAAGTTTTCTCAAAAAACGAGTGGTTGCGTTTGTTCGACCACATTTTCACCAACCCACCCGGATTTTTCTACCACTTGGTGGCAGCCTACTCGATGTGCTGCAAATCGGCCCTGATGAGAACCCTCGAGTTGCAAGATTTCAAGGTAAAGTTTTTGATTCAAAGTTATAAATCACAATAGTTGAAATACAACATTTTTTATACTTTTTTTTTTAATCTAAAACAAATGTACAAAAAAATTAAGTTTTATACACTTTGTTTGTATATAGAAAAGTTGCATGAGATAAAGAATTTAATAACAAAATATCTTTTTTAGGTATAATATTTTGTTATGTAACAAACTATATTGAAACGTTGACATTTCTTCAAACAGTATTTCTACCACCATCGGAACGCGTTAGACGTGGGAGCCGTCATTGCCGAAGCGTACAGAATCTCCATGACGACTCCCAAAAGCATAGACCCCATAAAAATTTTAGACGATTTCCAGCCGATTGCGGTGGGAGAAACTTATCCCATTTACAACAAGTATCCCAAGTTCATAGTGGATTACCAGAGCAAGGAAAGAGAGAGGATTAGGAAGGAGGAGCTGGAATATATAAAAGACAGGTGAGTAGGCTACTCTTTTGTTGTAAAGATCAAAAGGTAAAATATTAACACCAACTAGATATGTTTTTAAGCAATTAAATTGAATTCTTTTCTATGAATTTTAAACAAGTCTTTTTTATCATAACACTTGGATAATCAGTACAAGCTCTCGGTATACCTAGGGTTTGTTCTTATTGAAACTCTTCAGTCAGTTGTAACTAAGTCGAACAGTATCTTTATGGTAAAACATGATTACTTTTTTATAAATTTTTAAGGGTACAGCTTTGTTTTATTGCTAAAACTAAAACTGTAATTTTTTAAACCTAAATTTTGTTTAGTTTGTATAATGAAATATTTTGAATTGAATAGAAAACAATACTTTTTTATACCTTTTGGATAATCAGCCTATAAGCTCTCGGCAGACATTAACAAACAGTCATCGTTTTTACTCAAACCCGTTAGTCAGTAGTAAACGAAGGGAGCTGCAGCCATCAAAATTTATCAAGCAGTCATCATGTTATACCATAAAGCTACTGTTTGCAGTTGAGATCAGTTTCGACTGACTGACCAATTTCAATAAGAAAAACGCCTGGGTATACTAAGAACTCGTGGTCTGATCATGGATACAAATTATAGTCTTGTCCTAGGCACATTAAGGTCCAGGCTTTGGCTCTGAAGATTTTAGCCGACAGTTTTATTTAGTCTAAATGTAGAATATAGTTATTTTTAATTTAAAATAAACGAAAAGACAAATAATTGTCAGCAAGTTTGTTTGTGACAATTAAATTATCAAAAAATATAATTTTAGCAACTTCAATGTTTGTAAAAAGGATTGAAAAAGACTTTAAAATCGTTATTTTAGTTTAATATAAAGTTGTTTTTAATCTTTATTTTAATGCGAGTGAAAAGCAACTAAAGGGAGATACTCACGGATAAGAGCAGATAGAAGAGAATATTTTATCTGCGTCTTTGATAAAATATTGTCTGTAATTATTAATAAAATGCGAATGAAATCTATTGTTTGTTTACACGAATTAATAAAGTGAAAAAAATTAATGAAAGCTAGACTAAAACTACAATTGATAACAATCAAATGAACGATAAGATAACTTATAATTATCTTTGAACTTAAGACAATAAAAAGGCTGCACTTTAGCTTTTGAAACGAACAAATTTACGCATAACTACTTAACTTCCACACACTACTGCGAGAAATTAGATAGAAAAACTGTTTTATATGCATTTAAAAATATAACTCATTGCAGTGGCTCGCGTGGTACTTCTGTTAGGGGGTGCGGAGAATTAAAAAAACTCCATAGTTTTTATTTATTTGTTTTAAAAAGACTCAAGACCTTTTTATATCACAACTACATCAATTCATTAATGTAAAAAAATAATTGTTTGTTAAAAAAATTAAAGTAACTATTAAAACAATATTTAGTGCGAAAAATTTAAATTTCTAATAATTATAACTGTGTTTTATCACATAAAAACAATATGGTCCTGCTCGAGTTCAATTTGTCACTACCTTTCTTATAATTCTCGCACTGTTGTGAATATTCAAAAAGGTAAGATCAAGATTTCAATTCACATGGTATTGAAGGTCACGCAGCTCCATCATTAAGCTATTGAAAATAAATTACTGTAACTTCATATATGTTTAAATCGAGCTGACACAGATTGAGCTTGCAGCTCCGACTTATCGAATATTTTAAGGTCGCATGTAGTATTTTGAAAAATAAACAAACTTGTCAAATAAGTTCAATGAAAAAAGCAAAAATCTGAAACTATTCGTAAATTTTCTTTTTATTTTCGACTAGGTGGAACAACAGCTCCAACGCCCTATGTGTTGACCCTAAATCCTTGTATTAAAGTAGTTAAACATTTTTAAAACAACTAGTTTAGAAAAACTTCAGAGCGTTGTTTATTAGTTCTAAAACTTTTAGCTTGTTTGCATTTAGTTTTAAATATATAAAATACATAGCATTGTTGCTAAAAACTAGTTTTTTCTAATATGTTTTGTTTACATCGATTATATTTTTACAAAATGTTTTCCACACCTGTTATTCATTTAAATAGTATCTTTGATGATTAAAAGTACAAAATTACAAGTTTTTTTTTACATTTGAAAATTATTTTTACTAAAATCAATTATTTTCCCCATTAGACAATCTATTTTTTTTTTCATTGCAAGCGACGCTAGCAACTAATTTTTTTTTCTTCCTTTAATTAAATTAAAAATGTATTTTTGAAAATATTTTCATCTTAATCATTTTTTTTTTGATAACTAAACAGAATTTTAAGTTTTTTTTATTTAAAAATTATTCAAAATATAACCACTTATTTTCCCTACAGGCAAGCGACCAACAACCTGCAACTCCGCATGGAGTCGAGGAAGCAGGAGGAGGAGAATTGGTACCTCCGCAAGCAGGTTTTGGACGATGCGGAGGAGGAAAGGAGAAAGTTGCTGCTAAAGGAGGAGGAAAAGTTGAGCAACCAAAGAAAAAAGTTTGTTCGAATTTTTTTTGTTGCGTTTTTTGGTTAATTTAATTTAAGTTTTTTGAAAGAATGTTTTAATTTTATTTATATCTTGCTTTTTTTCTTTGCTTTTGCTTTAGAATTTTGTAATTTTTTTTTAATAATTTTGTTTTTATTAAGAAGTGTTTTATATACTTAAATATTTCTGCTACCCTGTATTTTTAACATGAATTTAAACACCTAAAAGCATGCTTTTTAGATAAAAAATTAATACATTTTGAAAGTTGTGTGTTTCATTTAAATTGCTGTTAAAATTTAAATTTCTACAGGTTAACTGCAATGAAACGAGAATTAAAGACAAAGGAGTTGGAACTTCTTGAAAAAGCAAGAATGAGATTTGTCAATCATCAGCAAAGTGTTAGAAGTGTGCAAATCAAAAGAATCGAAGATGAAATTAAAAGAAAAGTTTGTTTGTGCTACTTCAAAACCTAATTGATTTTTTTCCAAACTGTTACAAAATTTATTTTGTAAAAAACTCAAAGTACACAATAGCTTGTTATTAATTGTATAAAAGTCGCGCAAATAGTTAACTGTTTCTTAATAGTAAGTTGCTTTTTTTATAACTGTCAGTTTGAAGCTTTTTGATAGTTTTAAATCTTTGTTGCTATGTTTATATATTAAATAGCATTAAGAAATATAATAAGACTTTAAAGTCAAAGTTTCTATCATAATTAAGTTTAGTAGTTAAAAACAACCCATTGCATCATTTATCTTAGGACTACTGTTTTAATAAAGTATTTATAATCATAACATCTTTGCTTTATACATGTTCTTGTAATAACATTTGATGTTTCTTAATTAATTTAAGCAAATAATTTAAGCATTTTAAAGTTTTTTTTTGTTATTAAAGTTAAGTGAGTACTTGAAATCTCAAAACTTGTAGGCGTTTCAACGCGATCAAGAGAAAGTAGCAGCAATTGATGAAGTTGATATAAGAAACCTGGAATTGGAAATTCAAAAAGCTTCTCTCGAGCAGCATGTTAGTTGTAATTAGTATTAATTTTTTATATTAAACATTAAGTCAAGTTTATCGAAGTACAGTTGAGTAAGATCAGTTTAATTAACGAAAGTCTAGAAAAATAAAATAACATAGAAACTAAATACCTGGTTGTTAGCTTAAAGTTAGGTAAAAAATTATATTTTATACAGTTTAACAATTTCCAACAAAAACGTTAACTAAGTTTCAAGGTACCTAAATACAGGGTTGCCTTTTTACCTGGAAAAACCTTGAAAAACCTGGAATTTGAAAATTTTGAAAAAAAAACCTGGAGAAACCTGGTACTTTGAACAAAGTTAACTAAAAAACCTGGAAATTTAATAATTTCCACATGTTCAGTGGTTGAATTTCGATTTGACTTATAAAATCTATCATATAAATAAAAAAAATTTGTCATCATCAAAATTTTTTTTATTTAAAAAGATATTTAAAGTAGCTTTACAGTATCTTTTCAATGTTTTTATACTATTTAACATAGTTTCTTACCTTAAACTTAACTTTAAACAAAAAATGGACCCAAAATGTGTACTTTTAAAAACATGGAAGAAATTTAGAAAACTTAGAAAAATTTTTGAAAAAACGAGTGGCAACCCTGTGAGTAAACAATGGTATGAATACTTAAATTAGACTAACACTGTATATACTATTTAAAAGAATGAGAATGTTTTTTAATAAGAAATAAGAGAATGAGTTTTAATTTTTTTCATTTTCATTAAAATTTATTCTTTTTTTTTGCCAACGTTATGAACATAAGTTATCAAGTTAATGTTTTTTACATACTAACTCAACAATAACTCATTATAGATGGCTTTCAAACAAGCAGAACACGATTTGAAGTTGAAAGATGAGGTGTATAGGAGAAAAAATATGATGAATTTCGAAGATCAAAACGAACATTTCAAGGAAAACAGCAACAAAATTGATCTTACTGAAGCGCAAGTTAAAAATTAATATAAATATTTAATACATCATTATTAAAGTTAGCTTTATAAGATAGAGTGATTATTTATTTCAAAATGTTACTAGCAAACACAAACCTGTTAAGTTGTTGCAAAAAAGTATAGCCTTAAGACTAACTACTTAAATAACTACAGTTGATGAAAATAATCTTTTATGAATAAAATTTGAATAAATTTAACTATTTTTTTAAATTACAGTTCTGCTTCAGATGACCAATACTACATTCATTAGTATTAATGTTTTATACTCTGTCGTTTAAAACCTATTTGTCAAAAGGGTTGTAGTTACACCACTAAAAGCAGTATAAACCAATTTTATTGAAAAGCTTAATATCATGCAACAAAAAAATCATAACTTGTTTGATTAGTAATTTATGTTTTTTTGATTAATACTTTCCTGCTCCTTTTTCTGACTAGTTTGTATCTATAGAAATTGCAAAAAGAGCTAGGAAGCGCGGAACTGGAGTTGAACGCCATCAACCACAGAAATGACGTCATGCAGCTACTTATTGAAAATGACGTGGAAAGAGAAAAGAATCTCGCCTGCTCCGTCGTTGAGAACGACAAGGAGAACGATAGGCAGGTTGAGAATGCGGACAAAATTAAACAAGTCATATCACTGAGAGTTGGTTTGGTGGTTTTTATTTAATTTGAATAAATGTTTTTTATAATTAACTTCTTTCTTATTTTATGTCAAATTAGTTTTAAGTTATTGCTTACTTTTTTAATTACAATCAATAATATTAGTCTTTCAGCCGAATCTCTTTGGCTTTGAGCTAATAGTTAAAGAAAATAGTACTTTTTATGGTTCAAAACATTAATTTATGTTTTTAGTATTAAGCTCAAAACAAAAAATGTCATAAATTTCAATAAAGTCAAAAATAAAGAATTACTTCGCTAAAATGTTCAAAATTTATGAGAATTTGGTAAATCTTAACTGTAAACTACAAATATAAACATTGTAAATGTAGAATTCCTAGTATTAGTTTTTAGGATACATAGCAATTAGACGCAGTTAATTATAAGAATCTTGAACCTAAAAGGTGTTAGGAACGAGAACGGGTCTAAATTGCACAAAGACAAAATTGCAGGAAGCTAAATTTGCACGAGGGCACAAAATTGCACGAGGGAACAAAATTGCACGAAGACGATTTTGCATTAAGGATTAATTTTTCACAAATTACATTTTTGCACGAGAGAGCACAGAAAAAAAAAAGATTTAATAGAAAATAAAAGAAAAAATGAAGTTATTGACCGAGGGTAAGGGTTATGGGTAACAGTGATAGTAAAATAAAAATATAAAATAAGTAATAAAAATTATTATATTAAAAAAATAATAAATATTATTAAAAAAAAAGTTACCGACCGAGTGTAAGGGTTGGGGGTAACAGTGATAGAAAAAAAAATAACTCGTGCAAAATTTTCTGCTCGTGCAAAAGTGTCGTCGTACAAAAGTGACCCTTCGTGCAAAAGTATCTTCGTGCAATATTATCTTTTTGCAATTTTGTGCCCTCGTGCAATAATTTTGTACGCTTGTGGAAATTAGACAGTTACCCATTAGGAACATAAAAATGTAATTATATAGTTAGAAATTTGTTAATACAGATTTTGTTTTTCAAACTTTTTTACAAGTCGTAAAACTTATAATAAAAGTAGTTATTAAACTTATTTATTAAATAATTTAGGTTTTATTTTCTTATTTATTTTAAGTTCATAATTATTTTTTTAAATTTATTGAATTTTTAATGCCAAGTGTTTAGATACCTTTGTTTAAACCAGGGTTTCCCAAACTCATTTTCAAAATCGCCCCCTTTTTAGAAATTTGAAAAATAATCGCTCCCAAAATTTTACAAAATAGTTTTACTCTTGAGTACAAACTTTTGAGCCTGAAAAATGTGTTCGAAATGTAATTTAGTCTGGTACTTCTTATGCACGCACTTTTGGGCTGTGTTCCAAGTAGTTTACAGAGCTTGAGAAAATAAGTTACATTTGTTTTCTTATAAGCCCAGTAAAGTGTATTAAAATACTTAATTTTTAAAAAGCCTTGTGTAATCTGTAATCAATCCTGTTTAGATATGAATTTTTTTGAAACTAATGAAACTTTTAGGGTAGTGGTGGACAACTTTTGTAGTCAGCAATTCATATTTACTAAAAAATCTTTTCAAGTTTCAACTCGTTAAAAAAATGTAATTGCAGGCTGCATAATTTAAAAAAACAACATATATGAAAATAAAAAAACTCGAGCAAAGTTGTAATAAAATGATTTAATATTATTGTGATCTAGGAAATACTATTGTGAACTGAAAACCAAACTGAAAGTGTATTTCAAAATATTAAGTATCAAAAAACTAAAAAGTATCAAAAAACTTTGTTTTTTTTTGCACAATTAGTTTTCAAGTTATTTAGCGGGTCGAAATTTGACTGGATCTTAACTGTACGTTACCCACCTGAAATCTTAACTTAAACCTGACATTATAATAATCTCTCATATAACGAATTTCGGACATTTAGAAGTTAATACTAAGTAACTTATTTAAGCCGCACAAAATACTTAAATTATTTTATAAATAGGCATATTCTAAAATTACTATACCAGAGATTAAAAAACTATAAAAGAATGAATAGTTTATTTTACAAAAAATAAAATAAATACTAAAAATAATTTCTGATGTAGTTTGAGGAAGTTTGACCAACTGGTTGATTATCTCACATGAAAAGTGGTTTCATCAACAGCTTCAGTTAATGCAGTAAAGTTATTAATTTCAATGCTATGATATATTATAAGCAAGTTAGTTATAAAGTTAAAAACTTAATATTAAACTTTATAAACTATATGTTTTGTAGTAGAATACCATTAAATAGTATTTGACTTGGAAAAACTTTAGGAAACTAAACCTTAGTTTTAACATTTTCTTTTTTCCTAATTTAAATTCAAAAAAAAAATCAAAAGTTTTACAGTTAATTCTGTGAACAGAAAGTAATCGATTAAATTTCTTTTAATAAGGTTAAAATTTTGTTTTGTAACTGTAGCAGTCTTTTTGATGGCTTATTTAATACTGTTTAAAATTATTTTTTCTCTAGTTATTAGCCTATAATAATTTACCAGAAGAAACTACTGAAAAACTAAAAGCTAGTGTTGATCTATTAAAATAAACAACACATTCTTATTGCTAATATATTGAAATTTAGATAAAACAAAAAACAGTTGTATTAGTAGTTTAAAATTCCTTAATATATTGATTTTTTAACAGAAATAAATTAAGTTAGAAAATAAAATTGAGTTTAAGAATCTTTTAAATGAAAAATTTGAAGTCATTTCAAATAGAGACCTCTAATCTATACTCTTTTAAAACCAAAAAAAAAAATTTGAAATAAAATTTTTAATGGTTTTCAAGATTTTTTATTTATACAGATTAAACAAGTAATAACAAATTAGGTTAAATAATTTTTTTAAACAAATACTTTTATCACTATGTTATAAAAACTTTTCGTGTAATGTAAAACGAAAAATATAAACTACAAAATTAACTAAGTCAAAATAAAATTATTTAAATATTTAAAACATAAACCATTTAATAAATACAGTAGACTTCCGCTTGAGTTCGCACTTTAAACAAAATCAAAAAGTAGAAACTCAAAAATTATTACCATTTTTTGTTACAAAATGATAAATTTAAATATGTTATATGCAATAACGTTATGCATAATCATGAAATCAACTAAAACATAAAACAAACATTCATAAAAAAATAGATCTATATAAGCTATTAAATTATATGTATTTTTTGTTTTATTAATACTTAGTTAGTAAAAGACTTTATTTAAATTAAATTTTTGAAAATATAAATGTGCACTTTTTTTTGGGTAAAAAGTGCGAACTCAAGAGGAAGTCTACCGTAATTAATATTTATTAGGCATTATGCAAACCTGTTGTAGAATAAATAACTTGATAAAATTTTTATTATAAAACGACTACTTAAATACAATACAAACCAGGTTAAATAAGAAGTATTTTAAAAGATCAAATAAAGTAAAAAAACTTTCATGAATTAATGTCTGCTACTGAAGTCTAATATAATGTGAAGGATGAGGTTCATGACTGCTTGCAAGTTTTTCTAATCTGATTCTTAATCAGTAAAATAAAGCCTCCTTTAAAAATATCTAGATTAGATCTTTTGCTCAAGATTTTGATAACTGAACTGAAAGCTTTCTCAACAACATAGCTAGAAGGAAAAACTATAAACAACAATCTAAATTCCTCTAAAATGATTGGATACTTTTGCCTTAGTTTTGTTGAGTCCAAAAGCTTTCATTTCGTTCTTTGTAAAAATTTACTTAAAGTTCAAGGTTAGTTTGTAAGTCTGAGAAGGTTTCCTGTAAGTCGTTTAATTCAAAAAGATCTGTTTCGAAGGGATCCATATTTTTATCAATATGATAGCTTTTTTGTGTCAAATCGAAATTTTACTACTTTATATGTTGAAATTGTTAAAAATTCCAGATTTTTTAGGTTTTTTCTGTCTAAATTGTCAAATTCAAGGTATTTCCAGGTTTCTAGGTAAATTGGCAACTCTGTATAGTTTTATTTCTAAGTCTAACTAGTGACTTTTCAAAAAACAATTGGAAATATGATGTGGTGATATAACTATCACCTCATGATATTTCCAACAAAAATAAAAGTATACAGGGTTACCAGTTTACCTAGAAACTTAATAATATATAACATAGATTTTTACAAACCATTTATGATCTAAAATAAGATATATGTCAGGTTAAAAAATGGTGAGAGGGATTCCGATCGTCTATGATCTATGTAATTGTTAAATAAGAAAATATATGAATGAAAATATGTAATTTACTTGAAAGTAGGAGTCATAAGTACTTGATTTTTTTCTCTAAACTTTTTTTTTTTTAGTTTTACCTCAGGGTAAAATATTTAATAGCAAGCTAAAATTAATAATATGGCAATATAAAAAGTAAAAATTTTATGACAGCCCAAGCTTTTTAAATCGCGCCCTTTTCGCCCCCTTACTAGTTATCGCCCACCCTTTCGCCCCCTTACTAATTATCGCCCCCCGACTTGCTAAAATCGCCCCCAGGGGGGCGATATCGCCCACTTTGGGAAACCCTGGTTTAAACCAACTAATGACAGACTGTTTAAAAACAAAATATATTGCATTTTTTAATTCAAAATATTTTAAGTAAAAATATTGTTGAACAAATGAAGTTTTTTTAAATATAATAAATTAACATTTATTTTCTAGTGTGTAATTGTTTGAGAACCTTAAAAAAATGTTAATTAATAAACTTAACTTATTTTCTAATATAAAAAATTGTTAAGTGTGGTCACTAAATATAAGTTAAATCTTTAACTTAAAGAACTTTTGAGCATGTACTGCAAACTAAACTCTTGTTGTTAAATATTTTAACTTTTTTTTTTGTAAACAGAAAGAACAGATCGCGCGAGGGAGTGAAAGAGTCCGATTTCTCGACGAGGTCCAAGTCGATAATGACGACCGGAGAAAAAAACTCATTCAGGGAGAAAGTTTGAGAAACTGTGAAAAGATAGCCAGGGAAAATGAAGACAAATTAAAAAATAAACTGGAAAGCTTTAAATCGAGTCAACATGCGGGCTTGGATCTAATCAACGGTTAAACAATTACTTATGAAATGTTTTTTTAGTATGATAAACTTCAAACAAAAAAATAATTAGAATTTTTTATGAAAATAAAATTTTGGATTCTACTCCACTTTGTGTTTGTGACATATCAAGGAGTAATATTTCAGACGACTCGGTGCCGATATTCAGCAGTTGCGGAGATCGAACGACAGCAATAAGCAATATGAACTCGTACAAGCAAATAGAACAAGATTCATCTGAAACTAGCACTTGTTAGTTTCTGCACTTTGTAGCTTTATGCTTTGAAAAAATTGTTATAACTTCCTTATAAACTTAAATAAATTTAGTATTTTTGAACTATAAATGATATTTTTGTCCACATAAATTTATAAAAATGTAAGTTTGCCTTAAAATAAATACTGCTTTACTATTGCTTAATAGAAAATGCTAAAAATTATAAATATTAAAATGAAAGACTTGTAGTATAAAACTGTTCATAAAATTGAATACAAAGTTTTACCACTAAATAAAACTTAATAAATTCAAATTTTACAACAACAGGGACGTATGATAGCAGCAGGATGGATGTGAGTTCTAACAACCAGATCACTATCGACAGAGTTCGCGACTTGCGCAGAAGGCTCGCGGCTACGCACAAGAAACCAAATAAAATTTGATCACATTAGATTGAGTTCAGAAGCCAACATTTGTGCTTTAGGCATAGCAATCTGCTGCAAAATTTTATTTTATTTTTACTTTGGTTGAAATATATTCTTAAAACTTGTTTTGATTTAATCGATATTAAGTTTTGATTTTGTTGACACATACCAAAACATAATCCAAGTAAAGTTTTAGCTCGCTAATGTTTTTAAATGTTTTGACTTACACAATAACATAAACTAAGTTTTTTACATTGGTTTCCTACAATTTTTTATTTTTTATTAATTGTTTTAAAAAGCTTACCCAAAACAAACTAGGTTGAAATTTTTTTTATATATTATTTTATTTTAAAGGTATACGAAAGGTACTCTTTTTGTTTTAATACTATTACTTATGTTTTAAAATCACTGTGATATACGTTGTTTAATTTTTTTATACTCTGTAAATGTTATTGTTTTCAGAAAAATTGAGTGTTATTTGATAAAGTATTTTGAATATTGTTATGTTTTACATACCCAAGTATTTACAAGCAATATTTTAAAAGTAAATACTGAAAAGTAGGAGCACAATGTTTGTTGTATTTAAAAAATTTCAGAGACAAATTAGCCTTGTTTCAACTTGAACTGTTTGTCTAAAAATGTTGAAGTTAAAAAACATAATCTTTAGTTTAAGAAAACGACGAATAACTATAATTGTTTTCTGTTCCAGAGTATTTTGTTATAATAACCAACAAAAGAATCTAGTTAAAATATCAAATACTAGTCAACCTTTTTTGTATGAGTGATAGATATATTAAATCATATTAAAATTAAAAGGAATATGAAAAACAATCAGATATATTTGAAGGTTACTTAATGCTGAAAAAAAAGTTAATATGATTTTAAAATAGATTTTTTTTAGTAAATTAAATGGTATGATAGTTTCAGCTTTATAACCATAAAGTGCTTAATGATATAAGCAAATAAAACAAACTCTAAATAACTGTTTAAAAGTATTAAACACCACTAGCTAAAGCCTATTTTTAGACAAAAAAAAAATCATGCACCGTAGTTATTTATTTTAACCAAATCGAATTTTAGAAATAAGTTCAACTAAAAAAATACTAACAATTTTCGTACATTGGCAAAACCTTTTTTCGATCTTGATTTATAAATTCTTGTAAAAAATAGTTAAGAATTTTCTGTTAAAATGGAAGTTTTAAACTACTTTGAAAAAAAGCAGCTTGTTACAAGCTTTTCTAAATTAATTAAATTAGATATTTTGAATCATAATGTCTTAGCGTTTTACTGAAAGTTCAAAAAAAACTTCAAGTATGGTTATTAATAAATCTACGCATTAAGTTTCGAAAAATTAATAGTATTTTAACTAAATTTTTTAAAGAACGTAGAATAGTTGGATTTTATAATTTTGTTAAAATGTAAAAGCTTCAATTATTTTGATAAAAAGGTTGTTTATTACTGATCAATCTGTATTTTTTTTAAGTTAAAAGTTTTTTTTATATTTTAATCTTTATTCTCTAATGTTTTATGGTTGAAACAAGTCTAAACATAAATTTATATAAAGGTAATAGACGTATTAACATTTAAAACTATACATACATTAAATTATTACAATTTCCTTGTAATTAGGTTAATAACACAGTTTATTTTATAAGTGATAAAGTTTTGGTATAGGAGCTTTAAATTTAAACCCAAAACTAAGTACTTTTCAGCTATTTTACATATAATTATCTTTCCGTAAAAATCCTAAATCACTAATTTGCATTGACTAAGATAAATTTCTTTTTTTAATATTATTAACAGGTACTAAAATTTTTCTCTTTAAAATTTTATTGTACTATTTAGCACTTTTTAATGTTTAAGTTTAATACAAATATTGATTATTCAAAAATTAAAAACTAAACTGGATAGTTCTTTTAATTTTTTAAACTTCAGTTCTTTTTAAGGCTATAAATAAATACATTTTTTAATGAATAGTACTCACTTACTGAAGCCTTTTGTACATTTACAAATTTCAAGTTATATGTTGTTTTTCATGATATAAGGTCTAATGTAATTATAAGTTATGTTACTTTATTGTTAGGTATTTAAGTGAAAACCTTTTTCTATTTGTTACATTAACAAAAGTCAATTCCTAACTACAAAAGTATAATGTTTTAAAGAAAATCCTAATAACATTTAAAAAAACTTCATCGAGTTTAGGAACTTTTAAATCATATAGATTTTTTTTTGACTGAAAATTTTTTAATACTTTGATTGTAACCTTTTTAGTATTTTATTTTTGGTGCAATAAAAAATATCTTTAAAACTAAACTATCAGATGTTTGGATAGTAACAGTCTTTAGATTTTGAAGTAGTACAGAAATCTGCCGTATTTTGGGAGTGTATTTATTTTTATTCTGTAAAATTTCTTTAAAAACTTAGAAATAATCAGATTTACATTTTTATCATTTAAAAATATTTTTTCAAACGCAATCAGTATAGTTTTTATTAATTTTTAGTGTTTTTTCTATCTATATAAAATTATAATCATGTTTTAAACAAATTGGTAATATTAATAATTCATAAAGTTGTATAGTTCCAGTAAAAACGCAAAACAAAAAGCTACCGCTCTACTTACATTTTTGAACTTGAGTTCAAATATCTCTTATTTGTGTTGTTAATTACAGTTTGATAAACATTTTCGACGAAAACAAATAATGTGACAGTGCAAACACAAACCAAAAATATAACTACAGCAGTTTTCGTGAGTGTATTTAAACAAAATTTACACTTTGACATTATACAACCAGAGCGTTTTAATTTTAATTTATTTTATAAGTTTAACATATAGTTTGTTGGTAGTTTTTAAAGAAAACTAGTAGTTCGAAATTAAAGGTTAAAAAAATGAAACTTTTTTATGTTTTGAGGTTTTTGTTTTTTTTTAATGTTTGCTTGAATATAAGCAAAGGTGAGTAATTTGTTATTTTAATAAAAATGAAGTATATAGTTAACAAAAAACTCGTTGTTAAATAAAAAAAGTATTATAACCAGTCTAGACCAAGTTATGTTTGTTAATCTATTTTAATTTAAAACTAAGCTATACAGTCAAAATTTGGCCAAAGTTATAAAAAAATAAGCTATGAGTTTAAAAGTTTTATGATAAAACTTTATCCTTATCAAACTTTGGTAGATTTTCTAAACTAGTTTAAAAGTCTGAACAGCATTTATGCTTGGCTAAGACATTTCAAAGTAAAACAGAATCAAAAGTTAATTTCATTTTATTTAATCTTTTTCAATTTTTTTTTGAGCAACTTATTTCTTTAATTATAACAAAGTTAAACTATTGTACTTTTCATGTTTGATCATAAACTCTTACACTAGCCATTAACAAATAATATTTTATCGATGGCCTAATTTGAACTACTTTTTTTAAGTTTTGAAAGCGACTGGTCTGATAATAAATAAGAAATAAATTAAGAAATTAGTAGATTTTAGAGCAGAAAAAAATTGATCACGTTTATAGTTGATTTATCTTCAAAAGAAAATACTGTAAGAAGTCAGTGGATACTGCGAACACAAATAAATGAAAATTGTTATTAATAAGTACAAGAGAATTTTTTTTAATAATTATCGGGAACTATGTGAAGTGAAACAGAAAAAAAAATTTTTTTGTAGTGAAAAACATTTTAAAAAGCATATAAAAGCACTTATGTTTTTATTTTGTTCACCAAATTTAGATTAACTTTACCTAACTGTTTTAGTTTTCTTTTTTTTTAATATTCAGCTATATTTCTTATATTTCCGGCATTAACTGTGCTTTATCTTACTTTTGTTTTCTGTGTTTAAAATTTGTTCCAAAACATCTATTCTAAATCTTGTGGGCATGTAAGCTGACTACCACTGTTTTCATTTACTAAACATATAGTTTTACATACTCTAATAATAATAAAACCAGAAAAAGTAAAGCAGCAGAAAGTCGTTTACTGATAAATTTTTTGTGTTCCATAAACACTAAGATAGATTTATTTTTTACACATATCATTAATTTATTTGATTTAAAAAAAGCCTAAAAAACAATAATACGAAACTGTAGTTTTAAGTTTATTTATTAACATACTTAAATCATACCTTGACAATAAACTATATATAAAGTTTGAACGCAATATCTAAAACCACATGCAATACTACTTGGTATATTTTTATATAACAATAATACTTTTTATATTTTTTACAATAAAAACAAGAATAATACTCGAAAGTCTCATTGATGTTATCTTTACAGTCGGCAGCATCGAAATATCAGTCGAAAGGACGATCGACACGGGAAACAACTGGGCCACCGGCTACTACGGGGACATGTACAGGGCCACCGTGAACATGAACTACTTCGCCTACTTCGGCTGGGACTTCAACGGCTTCGTCGAAGAGTACAACCCGACTCCCGACAACCGCTCGCTGGGTTGCCAGATCTTCACCGAGGACGTGCCGACCTACAACGTGTCGTGCGGGCGGTTGAACGAGACGCACTACACGAGCGTGTTCACCACCAACAAGACGATTTGGCAGGAGGACAGCGGCAGCATCGGCTTCTACGCGCTCGAGAATTTCGCCAGCATAGAGTTCAGACAAGCCAAGACTTTCAGTGTGCAGCGTGAGTGTTTTTTTTCTTTTGTTTAGAGTTATTAATAATTCTTAGAGCAGTTTTTTTGACTGTTCTTGATTTTTATAGGACAATATTTAATTTGAGTATTATTTACCGTATAATATATGATAAAAAAGTTCTTAAAGACACATGTGAATGATCAAATCAATTTTCGACGTAGCAACCAGATATTCTTTGATTATTCCAACATTTTTTTTCTTTAATCTTTCATTTAAAACTTTCGTAATCGATAAACAAACTTTTAAAAGTCACGACAACAAACTGTGTCTCAATACTGCAGCATGCTATTCTGACCCACCGAAAGAAGTCATCCCGGATGTGGAGGGAGATTCCAACTGGTACGCGTACGGGGTTTACAACTGCACGGACGGCGGGGCGTTGTACTACGAGAACGGGGTCGAGGTGCTGTCCAACTTCACCTTCTGCAGGGAGGGATCTTTCTGGCAGGACGAAGTGATCATTGAGTGCTGGAGTGGTAATTAAAAAGAAATTGTACAAAAAAAATAAATTTCTGAGAGCGTAACCAAAATAAAAGTTTTATCCAATATTCTATAGGATATTATTAAAATTGTTATTAGCTTTTCCTTGAAACTTTGATGCCTATATTTGATTTGTTAGCTCCGAAAAAGGAAAATGTTGTACTGATCGGCAAGTCAATTGCGACGGAAGGTGACGTTTTGGAATTTCAGTGCGATTATTACTTTTCTGAAACATTGACACCTCCCGTTAAAAGATTTACGTTTTATTGGGACGGTAAAGCCGTTCAAAGAAGTGAGGTAAAATATTTAAAGTATTTATCTTTTTATGTTTACTAAAACCGAAAGGTTTTTAGTTTTTAATCTTAGCTTCTTCTCTTTTTTAATCTGAACTTTACTCTGTAGCTTAGCCAATTAATTAGATATTTGCTTTTAGTTTGAACAACTTTTTGGCATTCAATGAACAAATCTCTAAAGGCTGTTAGATTTACATAAGCAGAAAGTTTTTATATAACTTTTTATTTGACGTAGTCGAATCTTTTAGTATTGTACTATCACAAAAAAGTATTTTATGAAAAGTTTAAGGTTTCAAGTTTTTTTGGTCAATAAATAAATTCTACGTAGAAGCATTTTGATTTTTTTAAACTAGAAGCTTTTTTTTATTCTTTTAAATTATATAATTCAAATAAAAAAAACATAGTAATCACATTTTTGTTTTGATAGATTATTTTTCTTGCAGTATTTATATTTTCAACTTTCGAAATATGAGTAAAAGCTTAAAAAAATTTCAAAATAAATTAAACTAGTTTATATTTTTTTAAGCTTAGTTTAGTTTTGTAAACACCTTAAAACTTGAAGCATAAAAATTTCCTACAACTATATCAAAAATATGTACTTCATTATCTAGTCTCACTTTTAAGTAACTTACAAAAATTAAAAGCTGTAAAGATATTTAATTTTTCAGTCTAAGGTTTACAGAAGAAAAATAGTGAAAGACGACGACAAGGTCAAAGTGACGTGCAAAGCAGAAAACCAGTACAACATAATTAAGAAGAGGGCTGGAGCGTCTAAAAGCATAAAAATGAGAGTTGCCTGTTAGCTTTGCTGAAATAAACCCTCTTAAAATGACTTTACTCATAAAACTTAAAAATTGTTTTTGAGCTAAATAAGAAGAGGTAATGTATACTGGTTATTTAAAACTATTAGTTAACAATTTAGGTTTATTAGTTGTTAACAAACTTACATTCAAACTGTTTAATCTTTGAAAAACTCGTATTATTACAGATTTATTATCTTGTTAAAAAAGCAGATTAAAATCAACGAATATCAATAGAATTTTTAAAATTTAAGCAAACGAAGTTATTTATTACACTCAATTTAAATCAGGGCTACCACTGAACGTCACGCTTGAGAGGGCGATCGGAAGCGGTCCTGATTGGTCCAAAGGTTACTCCGGAGAGCTGTACGTCGCCACCGTCGAGACGAAAAACGTGGAGGAGATCGTGTGGATCTTGAACGGAGAAGAAGCCGTTTACTCCATCAAAGTCAAAAGGGGCCTGCGCAAAAAGCTCAAGTGCAAGAAGAGCCGGGGTACGGGTATCAGGGGCGCGACTGTGGAGTGCAAGTCAAGGAGGAAGTGGGTGGACTTCACGAGCACGCTGAGCTTGGACAGGAGCCTCGGTTTGAGCAACGACGGAAACGTGGTTGAGTTCGTAGTGAGGGCTGAAAAGCTGAAGGAGGACACCAGTAGGAGCAGCGTATTGAGCGTGAAAAGTGGGTTGCGTTACGGTTTTTTCGTGGAAGTTGTTTCTAAAATTAATCTTAAGTTTACTATAACTCTTACAAAACTTTCTACATAACAAAAATCAAAATAACAGTCCTTAATTAATGAAAACTACTAAAAACAAAAGAAAAAATCTAAAACCAAAAACTATTTCGACATCGCAATTTAATAACTTTATTTGTTTAACAAAAATAAGCTAGTTCTATGGTACTTAAAACATGAAAGTTTTGTAGATTTTATACTAGTACTTACAATTTAGATGTATTTTCTTCTTGGTGGGTAAATATATATTTTTTTAATTTCTTGCTTTTTCAATCATAAATTTCAAGCAGTACCAAGAAAACAAACAAATTTTACTAAAACTAAGGTTGCGCCTCAACACCGCCTCTTGTGGTGAAAGGTGGCGGTTTGAGCGGGGCGGGTTGGCAGAACGAGGGCAGTTTCGAATGCGACAACGGGGGGTACTTGTACTTCATGAACAGCAGCAAGGTTGAAAACACCACGACCACCTGCTTGCCCGACACCAGCTGGCAGAACCAGGACATTATCAAATGCGTTAAAAGTGATCGGTTTTTGTTGTTTGGAATTTTTAAGCGTAATAATTTCAATATATTTTTTTGTTGATGATGTGGTTTTTATAATATTTTTTTAATCTTCATTAACAAGTTAAGTTGTAGCAAATAAGTTTATTTTATAATGATTGTTTAAAAAAGTATTTTTTGTTTAGGTCCTGTAAACGTAACCATAAATGGTGAAGTAGCTGCAAGAGAGGGTGATTTAATTAATTTGTATTGTGCATTTGACGATTCACTAGGAGAAGTCCAAAAAATAGTGTTTCTTGTTAATAACGTTGTAGTGCAGTCTGGCTTGGTTAGTCTAAACAAAGCTTTACAGTTTTTTTTTTCTTATATTTCGGTCAAAACTATAAGTTCAAACTTTAATGCAAATAGATAAAAAATAATTAATAAATACTTTTCAGCTTTACTTAAAAACATTAGTTTTATGTAAATTTTTTTTATTGGTATGTGTTTAGTGTTGTTTTCGCAAACTATGAAATTTATTAAACAACATTATAATAAAACAATTAGCCGTAAAAATGTTTTTACAAACGTCTTAAAGCTTTAATAGTCTGAAACTAAGTAATATTTTTTCAATTCTTAAAAGCTGTTCAACTACAAGTTTGTTGCAAATAGAAGTAGTAACGGCTTGTTTGTGCAATGCAAAGCTGAGAACGAAGTCAACAAAGACGTCAGCGATGCAGAAGGTTTTTCAACAGAAAGAAAACTGGAAATTATTTGTAAGCGCTTCAATAGAACTAAAAACCATGGTATTAAAAACTTCTTTATTAAAATATCACAGTTAAACCAAAGGTCGAAAAACTCGAAGTTGAAACATCAGCATCGGAGTACATTTTGGAAACGACAGCAAATGAAGTTTTGTTGAGATACGACACTGCTCTGCCGGTGAAATGCCTTGTCGATTCTAACCCCGCAGCCAGCTGTACTTGGATTGTTGAAGACCAGAGCGTATCGACTGTTTATAAAAATTTTGGATGCTCAAACACAACTTTTATCAGGAAAAACAGCGTTTTGACATGCATGGCAGCTAATGTGGAATTCATTGATTTCACATCGCAGCTGTCTACTAAAGTCAACGTTCTCGAGGAAAACAGTAACTATTTTTCAGTCTATAAATATTAACATTTAGTTGGATTCAATAGAAAATTTGTGATAAGGGGGTATAAGTTATTTAGTTTTAATCAAAAACTTAAAATACTTTAATCTATACATTAATATAAACCAATAATGATATTAAAAACTGTTTTTGTTGTTTGACCATTAGCTTTAATTAGATTTACAGTTATTAACTATTTTTTTAATGACCTAATCTATTTTTAAAACTTTTTATTCAGGGAAAACAAGCGTCGAAGCCATTAACAGGGAAATAAACGAGACAGTCAAGGAATTTTACGATCTGAAAGAAGGCGACTTTCAGCAGTTCATTTGCAAAGTCGAGTTTGAGGAGGAGCTCGAAGCCGAATACGTTTGGAGTTTCAAATCGACAACCCTATCGGACTCTGAACTGCTCGAGCTGCCCTCAGTGGGTATTTTGGACGACGGAGTTTATGAGTGCAACAGCACGGATAAGTTCGGAAAATCGAGCGGCCAGTTTAACCTGAACGTGCTTTGTGAGTTGATTTCGTTTTAAATATATTTCCATGGCGAAACGTGAATTGCTGTTTCAGTTTATCCGAGATCGAGTCTGGATGATGATGTGAGCAATTTTAAAAGTGTTCAGTGTAACTGGGTTGAAGGTAGACAGGAAAGCTGCCTGGTCAACTTTTACTCCAACCCACCTGCTGAAAGCTTTGAACTTTATCAAAATGGTAACAATTTAATTGTTTAAAAATACAAAACTAAAATGCTTCAATTGCTTTATAATTAAAATTTTGCAGGCTTGAAAGTTGATAAGTTTGTTTTCGAAATCTTAGCAAGAACTAAGCCCGATCAAACAGTCGCAATACGAACTAAAGAGGTTTTTGTTTAATTTTAATTGCTTAACCTCGCATTTTGAAAGTAACGAGAACAATTTTGTTAAGGCTCTACCAAATGATGCGGGTAGCTACGAATTGGTTGTAAAGTCGACAACTTTTCCCGAATCTACACTGCGATACGACTTAATAATCAATATTGACAAGAAATTCAATCAAGTAGCAGTCATAGCTAGCTGCTGTGCTGTTGGTGGTGTAATACTGATTATAATTTTGGTTTGTTTGTGTAGGAGAAAAAAAGCTTCAAAATTAAAAAAGGACAATTCAAAAGGTAAGTAATCGAAAGCCTAGCAGTTTTTTTCAAAAAAAAAAACTAAAAGTAGTATACTTAAATTTAAGCTAAAAAAACAAGGTCACATGGTTTTACAAATATTACTTATTACAGAAATAAAGATGGAAGTTTACGATAACCCTTCCCAATCCTTTTAAAAGAATGTTTCAAGCTATGGCGAAAAATTAACCGTGCTTGCACTAAACAAGTGTAATGTTATTTTGATAACAGTTTGAAAACTTTTTCTTACATATTTTCTTTTGAGTCGTATAATCATTTGTACAATTAAAGTTTCATTTTTTGTGTATTACAGTTTTAGTAATTAACTAAAAAGCCTTAAATCTTTAAGATAACCTTATGAAAGTTTACGATTTTGCCAAATACAAATCATCTACTTTAACACGATTATATTTAGATATCAAAAATATACTTTGTATAGCTTGTATTACACTGTCTTTTATTTTTTACTATTTTATTAAAACTTCTTATTTATGATAATGTTTTATAATAAACAAGTTTATTTTTATGAATAAAATATGCTTTATTAATTCTGTTGTTGGAAGGAATTTTATTGTATTCAATTACCATTTGCAACTTAATATAACTGTATTTTTGATTTAAATAAAATTATATACTTAAAATTTTTTAAACCGTTTTTTCGATTCTTTGTCAAAAGTTAAATGAAACGTAAACAGTTTTGAAGATAGTTTAAATTTTGAAATAAAAAAATTATGACGTAATTACCTAAGGTTAAAAAAAAATTGGATATTCAAACTTTTACTAATAAGAAAAATGAGATCTTTAATGGTATCTTTCCATTTTAAGATACTTGCATTAAATTTATTGTTAGTAAATTTGTGAACAATTTATAGTTCTTACAGCTTGAAAATTAAAAAAATAATTTTTTACTACATTATTTCAGTAATAACATTAGTTTTAGTACCAATAACAAGTTACTATAAAACTTACGTCTGATCTAACAAAAAAAATTAAAAAGATCATAATTGTTTTACGAGAAATTATCTTCATCTAGTTGGAATAAGCATTTAAGGTTAAAGTTTATAAATATTTTTTATGCTGCTTTTTAATACTCGCCATATTCTATATTTTTTATTAAAACAAAAATAATTTTACAAATTTAAGACATGATCGTTTTCTTAATATAATGAGATAATGTTTTAAGAAAAGTTATAAAAACATTTTACACAAATTATCAAGAGAAGATAAATGTTTGTGACCGTAACACACAAAAATAAACTTTATCATTGCATTTTAACACTTATAAACATATGATTATCATTTATTGACAGTATTCGTCCCACAAGCACATTTTAAATACAATTTAATGCTACTTAAGTAACAAAATTTGAATGATTTCTTCTCACCACTAAAAAGCTCACACTAAACCGAGTAAGTATCCACGATGAAGGACCTCACGTCCGTCTTCAGCTGCTTGTAGTAATCCCTGCAAACTTCCGTCATCAGCCTCTTCATCTCGACCTCATGGCTCACGTGACTTTCGACCGATCCTCGGACCAATGAAATCAGTCTGTCGCGCGATCCGCTCCTCGCCGCGGCAGATTTAGCCCTCCTGCAACGCGATTGGTTGTTTATAATGTCACGTGACTCGGCAAACCGCTTCATTTGCGCCGACCGGCACTGCATCCGCTTCACGACGAACCCCTGCTCCTTCTCCGACATGTTGGTCATCTGGGAGGCGAAAACTCGACTCCCTGTCGTCTGAGGCCTGAGGTTAGATCCGCCCGTCACCGACTTTCTCGATGTTCTGTTTCGCCTCGTTTTTTTCACCACTGCGGTTTTGGGTCGCCTGTTTTCTTTGAAGGCGACGGTCTGGAAGGAGTTCTGCAAGGCCGCCTTGTTGGTCGAAGCGGGCGCGCTCTGAAGCTGCTTGCGTTCAAAATTCAGCTGTTTGGCTGAAAAGTGTTGTCGGTTCGGCTCACTTTTTCCTGCTTTCTCAAGCACAGCTTTTGCAGATTCTTCTTCCCTGCTTTGACAACAGTTTTCTGTGTGGTCAAAACTCTCAGCTGGGTCGTCTTCTGTAAAGTACACATTATTTAATTTAGTTGATTAAGGTTTTAAATTTTATGAGTTGCTATCTTACCAGACAGTGGCTCCGTTTTTTCTACTTCGGTGTTTTTTCCTCTAAAACTTTGTTCACTTTTATTTGGTGCTAATTCTTGCTGCAGCATTTTCGAGTTGGTAATAGATTTAGCTGGTTTAACACAACTCATTTTTTCTATAGCTTCTTTTATTATCCATCTATTTGTCTAAGAATGAAAATAGCTTTACTTTAGAACGTTTTAGTAAAAAAGACTTAAGCTTTTAGTAAAGCTAGATAAGTGTTTATAATTTCAATTTATCTTGTATGGTAAAATAAACTTTGGTCAAGTTAAAAGAAAAATTAAATCTAAAACATATCGAATTACTTTTTCAAAAAATTATTATTACACTTAAACTATTAGTTTTTAGTTTTAAATGAATAAAGCTTCACATAACCGTTTAGTTTTCTATTTAAAGTGTTTTACAACTTCTAGTTTCTAAAAATTTTACAAAAAAAACTGATCAATATTTTTTCTTTTCAAATAATAACAAACCACTCTCTCCGGGGGAGCGATCCCTTTCATTTGGTAGTAAGTGAGCGGGGGGTCGTTGTCACGGTAACCGCCCGACAGCTCTGTGATCTTCTCAACCAGAACCCTTCTCCTCTCCTGAACTTCCCGCACTGCCGTCATGCGCATCTTCTCCTCTCGCTTCCGGTTTTCGATCTCCGCAAACACGTCACCAGGGGTTTTCCCCGGGATATCTTCGTCGTTTCCATTGAAATCTTTGCCGATAGCAGTTTGTGGTCGTCTTGAGCGTTGTTGAAATGTAATGCTTCTGAAATTGGTAACTGATTAAGAGAAAAATGTCCAGGGTTGTATTGATTTTAGTCTCGCAATCGTAGTCTAAGTAATTAATTACAGAAACATTTAATTAATAATTAGATTTAATAGATAGTTAAAGATCAGTTTTAATTGTTTTACTAGCTAAAATAATTTTTAAACTAAAAACTGAAATAGAATTTTTTATAAGTCAATTAAAAACATGTAAGAATTAAAACGAACTCCCATAACAATAATAAAAAGTAGTTTTCAATGTGTTTTTTTAAGTACGTTTATCAAAATATCCTAAAAATTTCTTAAAGTTAAATTTTTCCTTAAGATATTTATATAAATTTAAATCACTAAAATGTATTCTTTAAGATGGTTTTTTAACTAATTTTTTTTATTTAGAACAAAATGTAGTTTTGAGTATGAACTTGTTTCTAGTTTAGTACAATCATTTCAGGTCTGCTTTACAAGAAGTTTTTTAATTAAAAAAACATTTATTTCAAATATAGCTTAAAGTTATTGCAGTACCAACATAAAAAATTAATACGTGAAATAAGCAGCTTTAAAGAAATTCGCAGAAGAGCATAGTGGCAAATAGAACTAAAATTAAACCTTAATATGATATGTTTGCCATTTGGATTTTTTACACCTTTATTTACCTGATATAAAAAGAGTTGAACAGCATATAAAAGTTTAACAAATAATTAAAACGTATAAATTTTTAGATAACTTTTGACTAACACTGGTGATAACATAAAAATGTTCAAGTTATAATTTTTTAAATTTACATCGGTAGTATAAATAAAATATAATTAGTTTTTATAGCTACGTAGAATTGTATAAAAATAAAAAAATAGACAAACTGAACATAATTTTTGTCAGTTTTATAAATATTTGAATAAAAACAGACATAAAGTTTTGAAGACGAATAAGTTTTTTAACGTACTTAAAAATCTTAGAAAATAAAAGTTTTACTTTAGGCTGTTTTGTAACTTTTTGCTAAAACAAAGCTTGTAAGTTATTCGATATTTCCGAAAAAAAAGTTAAAATATTTAGATTATATATTTAAATTTTTAACAATTTCACTTAAGTTTTAATTGTTAAGTAGTTGTTTACCCAAACTGTTTGTTTGGGTATATTTTCTTAGTAAGCTATTTGAAACAAATTAACAATCTAGATTTAAAAAAATAATAATAACAGTAGTTTTACATATAAACTTATAAACTGTCAATTGAGTCATAATACCTTTAAATAAAAATTTATAGTAAAAATTTTAAGTTAACAATACATATAGAAAATATATCACTAAGGTTAAAAATAAAACCAGTACTTACCTATGTTTAGCGCTTGATATTCTACGCAAAGCGTTAGAGTTGTTGTTTCTGTTCCTTTCAATCTCCTGCTGTCTTCTGCTGTACTGCTCAAGCTTTCTCACGAGCTTTGTTTTGCTCGCTGAAAACTCATTTGAAGAAATACCTAAGTGTTTTTGATTTAAAATATCTACTACAATATTTTTACTATAAACTTAAAAAATACTAAAAAAACACTAGCAAACTCGTAAACTTATAGTTCTAGACAACTTGTCTGAAAAATTTACTTTTACTCCAATCTATGTACTTTATGGCAACGCCGAGCCTGTCATTTTCTATTTTGTTTTTATGCAGCCTTTTCCTTTCGTTTTTAATCTGCTGCTGCTGCCTGTGCGTTATCATCTTCGACAACTTATCGTTGTCCACACGCAAACTTGCCATCTTATATACTTTAAGGAAAAAAAACTGAAAAATTCCTAAACTTTCATAAGCAAGCACTTAAGTGGTGTTTATCGAAAAGGTTTTGACACTTTGTTTTTGTTGGCAAGGATAATTCTGTGCGTGTAGCGAAAAATGCTAAACCAACAAGCTTATTTTTTATTCTAAGTTCATAACACCAGTTTATATAATTTGAAGTAAAACATTTAAAATGTAAATCAAATAAATGTTCTTTTTATTACTGCTAAAGTTTAAACAAAAAGTAAGAATTTGGTCTTTAAACTAAATAAATATATGATAATATAAAAGCCTTTTGTTTACACAGAACAATTACTTAAAATTTTCGTACTTTCATTATTCTACTCTTTAAAATATACAGAAAAAATGAATTGTTTTCAAAACATTTCTGATAATCTTAATAAAGTTTGTAAAAAGTTTGCATCTTAACATACACTACGAAACCTTTGTCATAGTAATAATAAATACTAACCTCTTATTGTTGTGAAAATCATTTCTATACAGGTAAAAGGGGAAGAACAAAGGTAAAACAAATATTTATTTAATCACTTCATAACATTCAGATTACAAGTGTGTTTTTGTTACATCGTTAAGTCATAAACCCACAACGAAGGCTATTAATTTTAAAGTGTTTGAACAAACATAGTATTAATATATTACTGTTGTTATATAAGCTTTTTACTGTTCAATTAAGCATTGAATTAAAATAATATTCGTCATTTTTTTATAAAAACTGTTTTTAAAACACTACTTACTTTGCAACCTTTAAGCAACCTACAATTAGAAATTTTAAAACGTAGCATTAATGTAAAACTTTGTAAATATTTAAATGCTCATGAATATTTGTATCAAAGCTTACGAAAAAATAAACCTGGAAATGTGTTTTATGAACCAGTTAGATTTTTTATTAAGTTATAATTAAGAATTATTATAGCTTTATTTTATATGTGATACTTGACTTATAAGTTAACCTAAAAAAAAAAAAAAATTGTGATGACATGACCTTTTTAAATCAGTATTTTTTTGTTTCCATTAACACTAATATACTGAGAAAAATAAAAGATCTTAGACAGTTTTACAAATGTTTATGTTTTTTTTTTAGTTTTTTGTTTGAAAAAGTTTGTTTATAAAAACAATATGCATATCGCAAACAAAAATTCTTTATTATAATTCTGTTTTGTTAGTTTTCAAAGACAAAAAAAAATTATTTAGAAAATAAGTTTTAATAAGTTTTAGTACTTTAAGCTTGCCTTTTTTAAGTTTTAAGTTTAAAAGTCTTAAGATAATTAGATGTAAAAGTTTACGTTTGTAATTTTTAAACTTCAAAATATTGACGTCTCACAGTGTGCATTAAATTGACAACAATCATTATTAAATAAAGGTTAGTTAAGTCATTTTTCTTGACTTAAAATTTTCAAAACAAAACAACTATTTTGTTTTTTGTTTAAAAAGAATATATTTTACGGAATTTGTTAATTTAAGAATACAGCTAAAGTAATGTATGTTTTTTTAATTTCTGGTTTATTAGGTCTGTGCTAGAGCCCATAGAAAAGGTAAGACATTTTGGCTTTTCTAAGCATTCGCAGCATATCTCAAAAATTAAATTTCATTTTTTTTTTGCTTGATATTCTTGAATAAATTAATCTTATTGGTCAGTGAACTTGTTTTTATATGAACTTAACATTTTTTAAGGTATACACAATTTCTGGTCTTTAACTAGAGTCTTCTTATATCTTGAAAAAACAAAAAGAAAATCTAAAATTACTCTGTAAAAATGTTATTTTTGTTAAAATTTTTGGTAATTTCTTTTATAATATATTTCTAAAAGATAGTGCGAGAACTAATAAACAACTATAAACCTATTTGTGGCTTCTTAGTTTTTTATTATATGTTTTTTAAAAGATTGAAGTAAACTTTTTTTAATTTTAAAGCGTTTTACAAAAATATCTTTATTACAGAGTGAGTTTAGATTTTTTTTAGAATTGCAAACCGTTGCTAAACGAAATGGTAGGAGGAACCGCTAAGCGACCAAGGGTAAGGTTTAAGGATAATAGTGACATAAAAAAAAGTAAAACAATTAGATAAAAGTTTTAACTTGTGCTAAACTGACGCCGTGCAAAAGTGACGTTTTGCAAAAGTGATCCTTCGTGCATTTCTGACACCTACCCGTTACATGCTACCGTCTAAGATACTTTGAAAAAAGAGAATTATACTGTGGTGAAACAGTATTTAAAGACGAGTGTGGCTACAAAAGGAATATTTTTGAAATTTAAAGTGAATGTTGCACTTGCGTGCGCTTTTGGATTGTTTTTGTGGATAAAGTTTTACTTACAGAGTCACTTTTGACTTTAAATCCAACATACACTAGTAAAAGTTTTCAAGTACGTGGCATTAAGTTAGTTTGTAAAGTTTTATAGATAGTATTTCCCATTTTATGTGACAAAAGTTATATTTATTTTAAATATAAAATTTCCACCTGCTTTATATACAAAAACAACATACTCTCGAATTTTTGTGTATCAATCAGATGGAAACAGAATATTTCCAGGATTGTTATTATACTTCAACTTGTGTCACATACTAACTAAACTACTAATGAACAAGTATTTTTATATAAATAAGGCAGTTTTACATTGTTAAATGTGAAGTGACTGTTTACTCGAATCTAAATACTGCTTCAGAACGAGTTATCGAGAGTTTTAAATACTAAAACAACCTAGCTTGAGGTGTTAAACAACTACCAATATATCTCAGTTTGTATAAGTACCTGTAACATCGTTTGACCAATTAAAGTGATCGTTTGAACTGACTTCAGTACGAATTAGTAAAAAACAAAAGCAGTTTAAATACGTCTTGTTAAAAAATACCTATTCAAACGATCTACAAGCCCTAAACTGTGCAAATCGTAACTTTATTTTATTTTGCTTTAATGTAAAATCTAAAACAAAAAAAATATTAACTATCGTTTATAATTTTTGTTTTACAGATTTAGTTTATATAAGTAAACAATTATAATCTTAGCATTAAGCTTCATAGGTTATACTCTTAAACATCACTGAAATTGGGATTAAGAAGTTACCATCTAATTAAAACACTATTTATAGAATTAGCTTTTAATATAAAATGAACTATGAGTTCTAATAAAAAGAAATGTTATCCTGTATCAGTCAGTAGCCTCTCTAAAATGGTTGCTAAGTACGCTTCGCGTGCGTAAACAGGTGAAAAGTGTTTAGGTTCTAGCAAATACTTTTGAAAAACTGAACCCAAGCTAAACACAGTATCTGACCAACTCAATGTGTTATAACTGAACTACAATACGATATCAGAAAATTAAAATACGTGTTCTGAAATAAATGCCTTATCAGTCGAACCAAATGTGTTAGCAGAGGATAATTACATTTACAGTTGTAAAGCTTTAACAGCTCAATATAATTAAAAATTATCAGGAAGCACATCAAATTTAGGTTTTAAAACTTTATTAATTTTAATAAAAAGTTGTTAAGCCTGAGTTTATTACTCTAACAAAAAAAAACTCTACTATTTATATCATCTCTTAAGTTAATTTAAACTAAATGATGCATTATACATTCGTATGTTTTTACTTTCTTTTTATCAAAATATAAGTTTTTAAAGTTAGAAATAACTCTAAGCTTAAACTAGTTAAAGTAAATAAGTGATATGTAGCTCGATGACCAAAATTTTCTTCTATAAGTTCGTTCATTTCATCAAAAATTTTAGCGTAAAATTATTTGTCATGTTCAACAAACTAACAACTACCATAGGTTCTGATGATTTTTTGGAAATTTTGCTTTGTGTTTATTAGCGAAAATCATTTTGCTCTAATTTTCAATATTAACTTGCTTGAAACAAATCGCCACACTGAGTTAAAACGACTTGAAATAGTTTATATTTGTAGTTTTTACAGAATAAAAACTTTCGTAAAGTGAAGTTCACAAGTTATTTTAAATAAATAAGATCTAATAAAATTAGAGGTAAAAAAACTTTATATTCTAAATGATACTTGAAGATACTGGTTTTGAAAAAAAAAAACAGAATTCATTCATAAGTATGCGTATAACGAATGCTTAACTGGTATGAATGCTTAGCATAGTCATCAATTGTAGAACAAACAGTTGTCTGTAACCTAGTATTGTGAAAAAACCTCGTTAAAAGACAGACAAGTTGCTTGCTTTTTTAGTATTTACAGTACTTCAAAAGATAAGAAAACAGAACACTGAAGAAACAAGTTAAATGTCGAGCTGCCGTCATGATTAACACAAAAGACTTTTTTGATCCTTTTAGATATATCAATTTCACAAGCTTACTTTAAGTTTATTGCCACATGATGTTAAAAATCATTGGAGGAGCTTTAAGACCTCAGAAAAAAACACTTAAGTTTTTAGTTGATTGATCGGTTACACTGTTTGAGAAAACTCGTTGTCAAATAATTGAGGGGACAAACTTATTTTGCCAACTAGGTTTATCAAAATAGGTATTTTATTAACCGATTACATCAGTCGAAATTTTTTAGCCTAAAAGATGCTAACTGTAATAAGTTTTTTTTTTCAATGGTTATCATCATTGTCGGGTAGTTTGATTTTTCCATGTTAAATAAACGCTTCTGTTGTAAATAATGTCTTTGCTATTTAGAAGCTAAAATCACTGGTACCCGCATGTTTGTTACTTTTTTTTTGCTTACACTAATTTTCAATCTAACTTTTTAATTCATTTTTTGATCAACCAAAAACCTTAAGTATTATTTCTTTTTTAGTTAATACTGATTTGAATATTCTTTCAAAACGATTAAAGATAACGCCGAGTAATTAAAAATACATAAATTTCCATGAGTATTAAATAAAAATTTTTAATTATTTTTTGAGCACTGACGAGCTTTTCGAGTGAAACGTAGTTATTTTTAAATAAAAAGTATATAGTGTGAAATGATGTGCAGTTTTCTTATCTAAAACCTAAAATTTTACGTATAATATTATTTTTTAAACTAAATTAAATATTAGATTTTTTTGTTCGACGTAAGTTTTAGTTATAATATAAGCCTGATACGCTTACTAAAAAGTTAAAAGTAACATAATCTTTTAGTCATTTTAGTTGTTAAATGACCTATTTATAAAAAAATATGACATTTAAATGAAGTTTATTTGATAGCAGTTAGTACATAAAACAACCAAAAATAACTAATAAAATTTAATGTTAGTAATAACAAATATGATAATAGAATAGTGTTATGAAATATATAATAGTAATAACATGTATGATTTATTTAATCGCAAAAAGTTTCAACTAAAAGTAAACCTTTAAAAAAAAAGCTTATGTTTTTACTAAGAACAAAAAGTTAATGTATTTCGAATTTTGCTTAAACGTTTATAAAAAGAATACTAAAATTTTGTATATAAATTTCTCTAACACTTTTAAATGCAAAAATGATTGAATTCTAAATTTAAATTAATTTGTATTTTCACGAAGAGGATAATGTTTTGTTGCATTTACTTTATTACCAAAACAAATAGATTTGAAGTTAAATATTAATTAATGATAATTTAAAAAGTGTTTAGTTTATTTTTAAAGACTTTAAAAAACGTTAAATACTTGTGTAGAGTACGTACAACAATTTAATTTTCTGACAATTCAAATTTAGACAGTTCAAGTTTTAATAAAATTAAATATGGTAGATTATATCTTTTATAATATTTTTCAAATGTCATAAACTTATTAATTAGACCTTAAGGATTTTTTTTCTCTTTAACCAAAACTAAAATATATTTTAGAGATAATCGTTTAATATATTTTAAAGATAGTTCCTTTTCTACTATCTTAATATTATTAAAAGTATTTTTAGTTTTTCTTTATTCCTCTTCAAGATCTTCAAGTTTTTAAAAACAGTTTGAATTGTCAGAGTTCAAATTGGCATGTTACCAGTAAAACATGACAAATGTCCACAAGTTTATATTTTCATACTAAGATGTAAAATTAAGCTATGAATGTTTAAGTTTTGTAGTTTTATAAAACATTAACTCATAAAACATGACTTTTTTTCCGAATAAAAAATTATAAAGTATTAAATTTCGCTTCAAAAAATTCGTTATTTTTTCTAGGAAGCGCACCCCGCCATCCAGCGATTAATTTTTTTCTCAGTTTTTCTACAAGTGATTTGTACATTTGCAGATTTGCAACATTTTCTACTTCAAGCGGATCTTGTTCGTGTAAGTACAATTCATTGGCAACAACCTGTTTGATAATTTTACAAAAAAATAAAGTAGTACTTAATAACTAAGTAATCAAAAGCTTAAAATTCCAATATTTTTTAGTCGTAACTAGCGAGTTAAACTACAAAGCTTTGTATAGCGATATTTTAAAACATAAAAACATTGATCTAGTTTAATATACCGTTTTAAAAAGTTTGATAAAAAAAGAAGTCTAAGTAGAGAAAAAAAAAACTGATGTTTTAAACATTGTAAGTAATTCTAATTTAAAGTTATAGCAAACATCTACAAAAAGATATTTGAATGGTATTTTATTAAGTTCTTACAGGTATTCTTTAATTTTTTTATATCAAAAATATAACTAAACTTAAAATTATATCTACTAACAAATAACAGAACATACTAAACAAAAATCAAATAATCTTTGTACGTACTTTTTTATACATGTGTTGGCTAGCGGTTTCAATGTTTATTTACGTACTGCATATTATCAATTAGGAACGTATTTTAAATTTTATCGACTACCAGGTGATTAGCTTCAACTAAAAGTTTACTTTATAAAATATATAAGAATAAACAAACAAATCTCTTCAATAAAATATTGTTCGACCAAATGTAAAGCCATAATGTATTGTTTGAAAAAATTACCTAAAATTTTGTTGACCTAAAGAAGCGAGGTCATAACACTACCTAGTTTAATTATGTAAATTAGTCTTAAAGTCTTTAGTATATTTAGTTTATAAACTTTTTCTCAGCAAATTTAAGTATTATACTACCATAGTTTTAATGTATTTCGCTCATGTAAGTAAATATTTTACAATTGTTTTTTTTTTTGAAAATATAGATCAATTAAGTTTAAATAGTTTTACAATCTATCTTACATCAACTTTTTTATTAAGCACTGTACTACACTTCACTTGTACTACCACCAACAACAATTCAGGTAGCATTTTGCGACCTAGTTTCGTCCCTATTAGGATTTATACGGTAGACATATTCAAGATGAATCGTTGTATCAGTCTAGCCAAGGGGTCGACAGGCATTTGGTGGTCGCGAGCCAAATTATGAAATTTTTTGCGGGCCGGAGTTTTAGTTTCAATTTTCACTTTCATTGCAGACCCAAAGTATGTAGTTAAGTTTTAGTTTTCCCGAAAATATTTCCGACTAACTTTAATTAGTCTGGCCTAATGAGTATAATAGCATTGAAGCGCTCGTTTCTGAGTACAACCGAAAAAGTTACACATCAAAGTTGTTCATAACTTTACGTTTAACTCTAAAACGTTGTCAGCTTATAAGTGAGATTACAGTTTACGCTCGTTTTTACTATAAGATTGAAAGTTTAAAAACAAATAACTAAGTGAGCAGAACTCATATATGTACTTAAACTACATAAAGGAGTAAGTGAAAAAGAGGATATCATTTAAACCAAAGTTGGCAAAAGAAGGTGATATCGCCTCTTTGTGGGCGATTTTAGTAAGTTGAAGGAAATAACTAATTAAAAGGTGAAAAGGACTATTTTTAAAACTCCGAGTAATACAAGGGCGATAACTAGTAATCCAGCAACAACGAACTTACACTTATTATTCAGGGGTTTTATAAAGAAAAGTAAAAAAAGGTCTGAAGAAACCTGAAACTTACACTATATTACGGGACCTGCAAGTTATTCAAACTAGATATTCTGGGGTTTGTATAAGAAAATAGTAAAAAGGTCTGAGGTGTAACTGACGGTAACTTTGAGATTTAAATTAGACATTTTAAAGTTTGTATTGAAGAGTGGGCAATCATCTTTTAATGTTCTGAAAAAGGAGCGATAAGAAAATGAGTTTTGAAAGCCCTGATTTAGGCCATAAACAACGGAGCTCACAAGTAAGTTTCAACTTTAAAATCACAACTAAAAAAATATTTTAGTAATTCCGAAACTTTATAACAATTTAAGATAATAAAAGTGTTATAAAACATATAAATTACAATTTTTATAACTTTCCAAAATGATAGCAAGCATGCCTCTCTTATCATACATCTTCAAAGCAAAACTTGAAATTAAAAACTATAACTATCTATTTATTAACTTAATTAACTTTCGAATAGTGTTATAATATTAAAAAAAACACTTGGTTGCAAACCTTCTGAAAGTCGGGGGTGAAGGTTTCGGGGTCGAACCTCACCCATTCCGTGTACCTGTATTCCCTCGTTCTCATCGAGTAACCCATGATCTTGATGTCCTTCAGCTTGGGCAGGTCGGTGTTCTCTTGTGGGTAAGTGGACGGGCGCGGGTACTGGCTGAACACCGCCGATTTGCCCCCATGGTGGTGACCTTTTGAAAGTCTACTTCATAAAAGTTTCAAGAGAAAAGTGTAACGCTTTGTTCGGCGTTCAACTTGAGTGTTGCAACTGGAACAAACTTTTTTCAAATGTTGTCAATATGGGTAGATTTATATGTTTGTAAGAGTTCTAAACAATTGTTTTTATATGTTTCAAATGTTTTTTTTGTAATAATTCTGATTTTCTCGTGTTTTGAATTTTTAGCTTATCAGTATTTTTTAACTTACAACCTATTTTGAAAAGTGTTTATTTTTTGAAATCGTTAATAGTAAAAAACTTTATATAACCCAAACTTGGTGTCTTTTAATGACCGAAAAACAAATCATAAATACAGTTATAAACATGAAAAATATGGTAAAACTGCTACTTAATATGGTTACTAAATTAAAGCCTGACTTATATTTAGTTTTGAAATATTAAAAGTAAACATTGTTTTAAAACGGTTGTAACTTACTTTATACTGAAAAGTTGAAAATTTTTAATATGAAAAAATCAGAGTCATTACAGAAAAGAAATGAACTGAACAATGTACGATTGCATTATCGTAAAAACTTTGTTCATATTTTTTTAAACATTTATACCTGATTAGTAATTGAAGCTAAACATTTAGTACAAAAAACAATGTAAGGTAGTTTTAGAAAAGATGCGATATATTTTATAAAAAAACCTAAGTACTTCTTTAAAAACAAATACTATAAAATTTCTATAAGTGACTGTAAAATATTAAAAACTAAGTTTTAAACTTATAAAACTTAAACGATGACGAACTGATATGCTTACAAACAGACATAAATCAGTTTTTTTTATTCAAGAAACTTATGTTATTTAGCACATAAAAAATGGTAGCATTTACTCAATAGTAGATAAAATTATTAAGTTATACAAACTTTTCTTTTAATATATCTACTTTTAACACAGTACCTAACAAAATAAATAACACAAACAAAACAATTTCTGAGAGTACCCAACTTACTATTCAAATTTATTTAAGCTTTAAAAAGTAAATCACAGTTATAACTACCGAGCAATTTTATTATTCATAAAATTATTTTTTCAAAGATTGCAAACATTTGAATTTTAAAAGCTATTTTTGAATTTACAGCAAACTAACCCTCGAATTTAAGTTTATCTTCTTTATGCTCATTTAAAGCTTTGTCTATGAATGGAGCAAAACTTAGACCTTCTGTACAAAAATCCACCTTGCATGTTTAATAAAAAAAGTTCAAGTTGTACTTATTTTCAATAGTTACATAAGTAAGTAAAAATAACATTTAAGTAGTAAACTTAAATTGCAAGAAAATAATTTTACAAAAAAATAAACTACAAACAAAACGTTAGGTTTGTTAAGTTGAATAAATAACTAACTACTCGATTTTTACTGAAACTTATCTTGTCCTAGTAAACTTTCCTAGGAAATTAGCTTTTACATTAGAACAGAGAATATAAAAATTAATGAAGTGTATAAAAAAAGTAACATTTACAAAACAAACTGATAATGATAATTACTTGGAGAGAATTGGGCGGGCAAGTTTTAGGTATTTGCAAGTTGGCTAATTGAGATAAAGTAGGAAACAAGTCAACTAATTCTACTAACTCGTTTGAAGTCGCTCCTAAAAATGTCGAAATATTTTATGAATATGTTAAAATTACATAACCTTATTTAAAAAATTAAGATTATTGATAACTATTTGTCTCAACAAAATTCTTTATCTTGATTAGTTTCTGTCAAGCCTTCAAAAATAAAAACTTATAAAAATAAAACTATGTTTTTAAAAAACAATTTATTTAAGAATGTGTTTCTATTAACCAACTTACCTTTTTTCAAATTTATTTGAGGCTGTTTAAGGACGTCTATCAAAGGAAACTTTGGTTCAGGTGACTTCATCATTTGTGGTGTGTGAACTATCAATGGCACATTTGTGACAACTTCAAAATTTTCATACTTGCACCAGTCACCATGATCGCCCAGACTCCAACCTTAAAAATGAAAATTATTACAACAAGCAAGTGCGGGCTTTATGTTTTACTTACCAAGTAAAACTTTTTAAACAAGTCATTTTATTATCTAAAAAAATCTTTTAAATACCATGGTCAGAAATGAATGATATAATTGTGTTGTTAGAAAATCCTGATTTTTCGAGTTGATCCAACACTTTTCCCACCATCGCGTCCATATAAGTAACCGATGCGTAATAATGTTGGCGAATCTTTTTCTGTTTATTGCAATAATTTAATTGAAGTACACTTTTGAAGTACACTCTACCAATCTAATTATAATAGTAGACTGGCAGAAAATAATAAAGCATAAAATTAATATTTTTTAAGTTCAATTTCATCTAGGTGATTTGAAACATATTGATTTTAGTAATTAATATATATATATATATATATATACAAAGCATTTTACATATCAAGAAAAAACTATTATAATTTTTCTTATTGTATAAATTGTAGAAATTATATTTTCTTATAACTAAAATTATTTAATTTAAATTTTATTTTCATAAATATTAAAAAATGTCAACCTATAACAGTCGAACAACTAAAGTTAACTGCAACACCTTCTAAGAACATTATTTTAAACCATCTAGCTTTGTATGATACACATTCAAAAGTCTTAATTCATTAAAATTAGTTAAGCCGAAACTCATACAAACAGAATATTGTAAAAAAAATATAATTTTGAAAATAATAATTATAACAATAAACTTACAAATAAAAACTGATAGATAAATTGACTAGTGAAAACAATTTAATTTGCTGTACTAATGTAACAAACTATTGGTAAAAAAGATTCTCTTTCAGCACCAAACAATTAAATAATAATACATTTATAAAAGGCTTCAGTTTACAATTTATGATAATAGAAACTTTATAAGTAAAACTATTTCAAAAGATGACTTCAGAAAAAAAAGTTTAGAAATTTATACACTACGGTAATTGTTTAAAAGGTAGCATTAAAACATTTACTACCTGAAAACTTCGTGGAATAGGGCCAAAAGGAAAGCTCACATTCAAATTTTTAAAATCTTCTCGAACAAACAAGCGAGGCCATGACGAATAAGCGACTAGTGGCATTTCAGGTGGAATGTTTGGGTATGGAGCAAGGTCTATTTGCTCGATGGGGTACAAGTCTAAATACTCCTTTGGAAACTTGTACGGAATATGAGGCTTGTGAAACCCAACAGCAAGAAAGAAAGGCTGTTAAAAAATTTAAATTAATGTTTTTCTTTAGTACTTAATAAAATAGTAGGTCATAATCAAAATAACCACGGATTACCACATCGTAAACAAACAAACTATTTATGTCAATTTCATGAATTATATATATGGTTAAAATAAGTTTAACAGAAAAAAAAATAGACTAATAACTATTTATGGCTACTTTTTTGAATTGTATAAAATATTAAACTACTAATTATAAGTTTTTAACTAAAATTTTACTGATTAATTATTTTCTTATAAGCCTAATAGATGTTGTTGTTTAAACATAGTTTTAAAGAGTGCAAAATATCAAGTTATTAAGTTATGAACTCTTTTTATAAAGTTTTCTATTTAAGTTAATGCCCTACTATTCTAAACCAACTGATTATTTATCCAATTCTAATTAATTTTGCATTAAATTTTACACAATTCATTGATAATTATTCAATAACAAAAATTAAACTTAAAAACTGTAAAAAAAAATTGCAGTAAACTAAAGTTTTAACCATACTTTTTTCTAAAACTGACCTTATCAGTCATATTTTTTTCAAAGAATTTCAGCATATCTACAGCATGACTGGAAGACTGAATATCTGGTAAAGTTTTTTCAGGCTGAGAATTGACATCGACCGGACATAACAAGTTGACATGACCTTTTCCATCTTCACCTTTACATGTCTATTTACAAAATAAAACATTATTATTGTAAAACATATATAACAGGATGTAACACATAAAGAAATAAGTAAAATTAAATCAAATTTAGTAACATTTCTTTTAAGTAAACACTTTTTAAAAACCTAAAAGTGCATAGTAAACAGGAAGTGCATACTTAATTCTGGTCTAATTTATTTTTTTTAAATGGCTAATTTTAACATTTTCAAAACAATTATTTAGTATGAAGAGCTCTAATATTCTAAACATGATATCTACAATTTTTTTTTTCTAAATTTGTATACAATTTTTGTAAAATTTGTTATATTCATTTATTATTGCAAAATCACACTTTAAAAATCTGTTCGAAGTGAAGCTCAGTAACTATATAAAAATATTTCAATAAATATATTTTGAGAGATCTAAAACCCCTAATCAGAAAAAATACAAACTCAAAATAAACAGTCTTGTTATTTAATCTAAAAAATGTTTATTTATTGAACAATTTAAGTAAGTGTTTTAAATGAGTTTTGTAATCTCTTTTGTTTTCAAAAATGTAATTTCAGTTTTCGAATTTAAGTTTTTAATAACTAAATAGAGGATCTTTAAACAGTGACTCTTAACTAGAATAGTGGTTTTTTAGCAGAGAATTAATGTAATTTAACTGAAGTATAAAGTGTTTTTCAATAAAGACTTGTATAGAATTTACTTTTCATAATTAATTTCCCTGAAATTTCAAAAGAATTTTTAGAAATGTACTGCGTGTTTATTAGAGTTGTATGAGTTTGTTTTGTTTTTTGTTAAGACACATTTAACATGAGATAAAGTTGATTTTTGTTGTTATTTATACTCGTAAGTTTATAAAGCAAAACAATAAAAATATAGATTCGCATCTTAAGCACAACGTTTTATATACTTAAAAGTACATACTTAAGATAAAGGTGACTGTAGTTAAAAGCATAAAATCATTACTTTATATTGTTTCAACAAAGCTTAAGTTTAATGTATAATCAAAAAGCTTATTTTTAAAGTAAATAACCTGATAATAACATTTTTGTTTTACTACTATTGTACAACTAAGTTTAGTGTAAAAATTTAAACTTTATATATTATTAGTGAATAAGATACAAAAAATGAATAATTAAGTTAACATTATTGCAATAAAAATATACTGAAGCTTTAAATATTTATTTATAACAACATAACTAAGTAATTCAAAAAATATTAATGCTATAAGAACATGAATCAAAATCAATTTTAAAATTTACAACTGTAGCAACAAAATAAGTTACCTACTTAACAAATCAAAATCAATTTTAAACTGTAGCAACAAAATAAGTTACCTACTTAACAAAGGTAATAAAATAAATTTACAGGTTTCATTTTATATTGCTGGGTAGAAGGATGATAAGCTGGCACTGACCATGAGTATGGAAAATCATCATTGTGGCCAGAACATACTCCTGAACAATAAATAAGTTCATTTTAAAATATACTTAAAACAAAATTTTAAAGTTGTATAAGCTCTTGTTGCATTGTATTTCATTATTTCATTTGTTCAAAAACTTTTTATCATTTATATTAAGCTTAAAAATCTTACAAAAAAAAGTTATTATTTATGACTAGTATTAATAATAAATGAATGAATGAAGTAATTTAAATTAAAGTAAATGAATTAGAAAAGGAGGAAGAGTTTAGCAATTTTTAAGAATTTCGGAAAGAAATAACTAACAAGTCGGCGAAAAACAAAATAGGTAAGTAAGTAGTTAAGCAGGGGTGTCTAATAAAGTAGGCGATTGATTTTTTAATTTTCTGCAAAACAAATTTGTATGAAATAGAGTCTAAGAAAGCTATTTTTTAGTTTATAGTAAAAGAATAAGAAAGAAAAACTATTTAAATTATTAGTGATAAACTAGCAGCATTCTAGTAGATCAAGACAAAAGGACTAAAATTTATATGCTTTTTAAATGTATTTGAAAGGAAAAACAGTTATACTAGAAAAAAAAAACTAAGTACAATAACAAGTCAATTGAAAAATAAATTTTAATTACATTTAGTAAATACAAATTTTTCTGTTTGACTATGCATCACTTGATAAAAACAAAATTTAGAAACTAAACTTTCAGCAAAAGTCTTGTTTCTAATATCCAAAAAAAATGACAATAACAAAACATTGCATATGTTTGTGTAGGACTATTTTTCACAAATTTATTGTATTTCAAAAATTAATTGAAAGTTTTGTATTCCAAAAAAAATCTTATAGCTCATACTTTAATCTTTTATATAAGAAACTCAACTTAAAATGTATGTAAAAAAACTACTCCACCTTCTATAACCTTATATCAATATCAAACATACCAGGATGAAAGACTTTTCCAATGCTGTAAGTAAAGTAGTTATTTTCTTTGAAGTGTTGAGGAATGGTAGTAAAGTTCCCTGCATGTTTTCTCCAGTATGAGCCAAAATCATACAGCCTAGTTGTGTCTGGTCGCCTTGATGTGAGGAACGATGTTCTGCTCGGACCACAGACTCCTTGCTAGGTATTGAGTATGATAACTTAACTTCAAAACATACTATTACAAACATAAATCTACTTTGTAGTAGTTATAGAGTTTCGTAGCTCATTTGAATTTTATATAAATACATAATATCATTTAAGATATGCATGTTTAAAAATTTTTTAAAGCACTTTTTAAAGTTTTTTTTTTCTTTTTTAAATCAATCAAAAGTATTTAATAAAAAAAAAGAATCTAACTTAATTCAGCATGAAAAACAAACTTGTGCATGGGCATTGTTGAACTTGACACTTTTTGAGGCTAGTTGGTCAATGTTAGGAGTTTTTATTTTAGGGTAATCATAAGTGCCTAGAGCTAATCTTAAATCATCAACTACAACAAAGAGAACATTGGGCTGTCTTTCTGTAAAACTATGTTTGTGATATAAAGTTATTTTTTAGTTAAGAACTAAACATTTTTTTGCTAGCTAATATATATATTATATGTAAAATAATTGCTCATTAAAATGTATTTCTAATCAACTTATAAAAATATTTCAAACTAACCTTTTGAACAAGTAACAACTGTAAGAAGATATAATAAAAAAGCTTTGAAGCTTTGTCTAGCAAAAATGCACATTAGTTTTTTAAAAACCTATAATTGCAAAAAGGTAAATTATCTACTGTCTACTATGATGTTGTAGTCTATTTCGACTCTAAAGACTTTAAATTAAAAAAATTTTAAGTATAAATTAAAATTAAAGTTCAAGATACAAATATATTGTTATTATTTAGTCTATTTTCAGGTTTTATAAGCTTCATCTTATAAAAAAAAATGTTTAAACTAACAATACCAACAACTTCTAGCCTTTTATTTAATCTGTTTTTCTATTAAGACTGATTTATAATATTTTTAATTTATTTGTTTAAAAACTTCTTTGAGATTTAACTAACAACTGAAGATCTGTTATATTCCACTGTAGTAATAAAAATATTGTATTTTTTTGATAATCAAATTTATGAAAAATACTACAGAAAATATATTTAAAGTTTCAAGCTAACAACTTTTTGTTTGTGTGTCTTACAACTTACAACCTAATTGTTTTTCTATGTCATTTGAACCACTAATCCACCTAAACCACCACTCCTAAATAATAATACTAGGGTTGCTCTTGTAGAGAGGCAACAAGAAAAATGTGAACATACATGATCATAAAAATTGAAACCTTCGGGAGGAGATGGTTTGGTGCCCATGGCAGACTATGGTTTTCATAGTTAATATTGGCAATAATGGGTTTAATAGGGTACATACCATGTTTTTTTTTAATTAATTTCTTTACCTAATTTAAGTTAAAAAAATCATTAATTGATCGATCTTAAAGTTAAATCTTTTTAAAGTTCTAATTAAAACTTATCAAAGTTTTTTAAAGAATATATGAGGTGAGGCTCAATGACCTAAAAAAAGTTCTCATCAATTCATTAACCATAGTTTTGAACGTTCACATTTTTATTTTTTTCTTTCTTCTTCTCATTAAAAAAAATCAACCTGAGTGACTATAAACTAAACAAAGTCAGTTTAAGTTTATAAAAAGCCTTAATTTTTTTAAATATGTTTTAGTGTGCACCAATAACTTTTTCATATGTTTGTTGTATTTAAGTAGATCTAGCTACAAAAACAGAAACTTTACCAAACAACTAAAATAAACACTGAAAAATTCTCAAAAATTAAAAAAAAAAAAAACTATCTCTTAAATAATGAAATATCAAAAACTAAATCAACCTGTTTAAAATCTAACAAAACACCAGCTTGAATTTTTTTTAAAATCTTAAAACTCACCAGAATTTAAAAAAGGCTTGAGTAAGCTTGTGTTTTTCAGAAAACTATTAACTAAACAGTGTTTAATAATTGAAAATATTTCTAAATGGAAACAACAATACTTCTTTCTCTTAAAACTGATATATATATTTTTTCTAGATATTAATATAAAATTAAACAATTTTATGCTTTTTGCAATATAGCTTGAAGTTATGAAAGACTAAACAACTTTCCTTGAACATAAAAATCTGATTAAATTATGGAAAATTTTTATTTCTTTTATTTGTCTTGACTGTTTTAAATAAAAAAATGTTTGCTTAATAAACAACAACCATGTATATTCCAGGAAGTGAAAGATATTAACTTTTAAAAGTACTGTGAAGATATAAGAGTCAAATGAAATTGCTAAAGGAAGTTAACATTCATATGAGATTGTGTTTTATTTTTTTCAAAAGCTAAGATGTTTTATTTTTACAAAAGTAATGTCATTATAATTTAATCACAAAGATCATCACTTACACTACCAACAAAGGTTAAAATAAAACGAAAGATCACAACTATGGTCAATTGAACTGATTCAGAGAAAAACTTTAGGTTTTACACACGAATCGGGGCACACGCTTTTTAACGTTATTTGCAGGAACTTTTTCCTATTTTATAACATATTCAATATATATTTACTAATATGTCCAAATTTCTAAAATATATCTTTTAAAAAGTAAGGAGATAGGTAAGGTTTGAACTTTGAGAGGTACGCACCCGCGTTGTTTTAATTTTTTTCTAACTATTTAAAATTGCTCTGCGATACGTATTTAAAACTAAATATTTATAAACTTTTTACAGGTGTTATCGGAGACGAAGACAAGCTCTTTAAAGCAAAGATAGATAACTGTAACTACTAGTGACATTTCAACTACGTTTGACATTTTTACTGTATCAAACCTTTATTTTAAATTTAATAATAATTAAATTTAATCTAATTTAGATAAAAATTATTGCTTTTATGAAAAATGTATTTGATTAAGACCAAATAAAATCAAAAAAAAAAAGTTTAATAATAAGTTTAAATTAGTTTAGTCAAACTCGTACTAGAACTGTTTTAAATAGAAAATTAATTATTCTCATCAATAGATAAAAATTAAACTATCTAAAAGAAATGAAACTCAAAAATTTATCAAACTTAAATAAAGTATAATAACTTTTTAAGTTTAAACTACAGACCATTTTTTAAATAAATAAGTAATCAACTTGAATTTAATTTTCAAAACTTTTTAATTATAATAAATTAACTGCAATCTGCCTATCTATAGTAAATATACTAATCAGAGTTTTCGTTTAACTGTGTTTCTTTTTTCGTTTGCTTTGTTTGCTGAAAATTAAATTTAGAAAAAAAATATTAGATCGTTTTTATATAATTAAGGTTTTAAAAATATTGAAATAGTTTCACCTCAAATTAGTTCTAAAATATGTGAACATTTGCCTAAAGCTAAACCTAGAAATTTCAAAATTATTTCTTTCAATATGAATATTTACCTAAAGCTGAGCTGTAAAAAGCCGTTTCATGGCAATTAAGAGGCGACTGCTACGCTCTTTTTAGTTTTTTTTTATATGATAAACAAAAGTAAAATGTTGATTTTAACAGTATTAAAAATGTATATTTAAAAAAAACACTTAAAAGTTTGCAATTTTTTGCTTTATATAACAATAAACTTAGGTTAGCTTGTTTTATTTTCTCTACAAGTTTATGCACGCGTAAAAATTCTTGTTTATTTAAAATAAAACTTCGTTAAGCTGTTTTATTATATTTAAGATTATTGCACACACTATGTAAGTGCTCGATAAAAAAAAAAAACTTTCAATGAATTCTATTTTTTAATAAGTATCTGCACTATATTTAATTTTTTCTTTATTCAACAATAAAAAATTGGTAAATATGTTCTATTTAAACTATAAATTGTTGCATGCATAACTATAAAGATGCAAGCCTTAGTTAGAGTCATAAAAAAATTTTAATGAAAGCGTTGAAGAAAACATTAATCAAATAATCAAATAATAGTTCTTTTTGAAATAAATTAAGAGTGGTATATTTAAGATTGTCTGTTAGTTTTTTATTTAGCTCAAAAATTCGGCTGAAGCTTTTACTTTATAATAGTGTTTATCTAACGATATAAAACGCTCAAAAAAGTTGGTCTAAATACCTGGTCTAAAATAAAACCTTTTGAATATTGAGTCGTACACAACATGTTCATACAATCTATAACGATATAATAAAATAAGTTTTTTTTTGTCTTCAACATTTAAAACAAACGAAAATTAAACTAATTAAAACGAAAATTCTAAGTAATATATTTACTTAGTAAATTATAAACAAAATGTATACGAAAACTTTTCTAACAACATTAAAATTAAAAAAGAGTTAAAAAACAGTCGTGCCAAATAGTTGTATATATTGTTTGATTACAGTTAAGTATGTGTGCCCCGACTTAAGTCTTGATACAGGTGTACAGTTAAATATGTTTAGCTTATTCTTTACTCGTTTAAAACATATATTTAAACTATTTATTAAGTTAATATCATTACCTAATTAGTAGACTAATCTGTTTATTTCCATCAAAAATATTCTATACTTGTTTAATTTTACACTTTTTAATAAATTTTAGTGGAGTTTTATATTAAAAAAACTACTTTTTCTTAGAAAGCATAAGTTTGTCTTAATTTTGGTCAAAAGATTAAAATGGTAAAATCAAAACTTTATGATAACTTGAGCTGGTCTCTCAGCCCACAAAAATCCAGATTTCAGCATTGTAAGATAACTTTCGCTAATATTTTTTGTTTGATTTAGTTTGTTAACATTTAAAAGAATAAAATTAAAATAATTCTAAACAATTTATGCTATATATTATTGTTATACGATTCAGTGGTTAAAATGATAAAACCTTAATTGTGTGAAAACAAAAAACAAGAATTAAACTCGTTTAGTGTTAATTTAAAATACTTATATTTAAAAAACTTGTGTTTATTTATTAGATTAGTTGTTGTATTATAGTTGTTTAGTTAAATCTTGTACCGCTTTGACTAAGGTTTTTCCTGACAAAAATTGATGAATCAAATTTGAAAATTAAACTCAAGTTGTTTACTTATGTATTAAATATGTAGTTTAAACTTAAAAAGTTATTATATTTTAAAGTTTCATTTCTTTTAAATAGTTGCATTTTTATCTATTTATGAATATAACTAATTTTCTATTTAAAACAGTTTTAGTACGAGTTTGACTAAAGTAATCTAAACTTATTATTAAGCTTTTTTTTTTGATTTTATTTGGTCTTAATCAAATACACTTTTCATAAAAGCAATAATTCTTATTTATATGAAAATAAAGTTTTGATACAGTAAAAATGTCAAACGTAGTTGAAATGTCACTAGTAGTTACAGTTATCTATCTTTGCTTTAAAGAGATTGTTTACGTCTCTGATAACACCTGTAAAAAGTTTATAAATATTTAGTTTTAAATACGTATCTCAAAGCAATTATAAATAGTTAGAAAAAAATTAAAACAAACAGTGCGTACTTACGCGGGTGCGTACCTCTCAAAGTGCGTACCTTAACAATGTCTTTCCTTTTTAAAATATTTATTTGGACCTGTTATATATATTAAATATCATACAAATAGGAAAAAGTTCCTGCAAGTAATGTTAAAAAGCGTGTGCCCCGATTCGTGTGTATAACCAATCTACAGATTATTCAAAAAAAAAGCTTAGTTTGCAAAAGAAAACCTAATTTATTATTTCAAAAGTAAGATTAACTTAAAGAAATAAAAATTACAAACTTGAAATTCTAATACATGATAATATGTTATTGTTGTTGGTGGTAGATTAGATTACTTTTAAATCTGGGAATTAACCAATTTAGTTACTAATAATTTTTTTATTATTCCTTGTTGTATAGATAGTTTGTTGCAGTTAAAACTTTATACTTAATGTTTTTTGATAAAAAGCTTTTAACCTTCTATATACATAAAAAGTTTTAATTTCATATGTATTGCATATTTATAATTCTTTATAATTGTGTGCATATATAATATTATAATTGTCCTGGTCAAGATGCTAAAGAAATCCGTATTGTGCAACCATTTTTAAACTTAAAAAAATATATATATATATATATATATATATATATATACAGTTACTTTCTAAGTTTTTGTTTTTATTTTTTCATTATTGTTTTAAAGTTAGCTCAAAGAATTAGTTACAAGTAAATGGTGTGCAGCTCGATGACCGAAAGGTCTTTCTCCACACCAATCCATTGACCTTAGTTGTGAGCGTTCACATTTTTCTTTCTTTATAACCAAAAAGTTCTTCGTGCACCAGGTCCTAGGACCAAACATTTTAAGTTTTTTTTTTCATTCAATAAACTATAATCTTGTGTCAATACACATAGTTTATGATAACCTTTCTAATATAAACTTTTGTATGTTAGAGTTAAAAGCATCAGTAAAACTTGCTTTTGTTTTCGTTACTAATAAAAACGATTAAAGAAATTATTTAACTTTTTTTGGTGGCGATCAAAATCATTAATATAAAAGTCTTAGATAAATTTTACGAGATATTTCAAACAAACACCAAATAAAAGTAAAAATCATATATAGTTAGTATTTTGTCAAAATTAAGTGCATAATTGACTAATTTTTGTAAACTAAATAAAATTGAAATGTTACGGCCCGTCAGGTAGTAAATTTTCGTTTAATCTAGCCAGCCAACTGAAAAGGTTTCCTACTTTACTATATAAGTAGTTTTTTAAAGAGGCTATTGTTTGAAAATTCTTTATTACTGCATTTAAAATCTAAAACTTATTTAAATAGGTGTGGTTGTGGTTTTATAATTATTAACTGAAAAATAAATTTTCACCGAGTTCATCTTTCAGAATAATTTACTTCCAAGTCATCCACGTTTATAATTTTAATACTTAACAAAATTATTATACTTTAAACAAATACTTACCAGTTTAAAATATGAGAATTAAACACTTAGAGTACAAACAATTTTCGTTCAATCTTAAAAAATATATTTAACTTTTACATTGGCTATTGATTAATTTTTTTAAATTTCTTTTAATAAACAGATGCAATTTAAGTAACTTTTAGTTGTACATCTATTTGAATTTAATAAAAAATTAATCTTGTTTTTAAATTGTGGTTATCGAATGATATTTCATTGTTTTGTATCACAAGTAACGTGGAGTCAGTCAACAAGAACCTATTTCCGATGAAACTTAAATACAGTTTAAGTTTTTTTAAATGACGAGCAAGATAAAATCAAAGGCAGAAAAACTCAAAAAAGTTTTTTACGCAATATACAGTTTTATATATATTTATCAGAATTGGAGCTTTGCAGATTGGAGTCGAAACCTTCCAGCAGACCGTTTCAGCGTGATTATGTAGTTACAGTTATTGAACTCATTATTATTTTCATTGTTTAAATACTTTTTTACTTAACAACGTTTGTTCTTATATGTGTTTTTCAACTTAAATTTGAAGTAATAATTCCCTATTTTAGTTAGTACATTTTTCTCTTAAACTTATTTTATATGTCAAGGTTCTACTTTCATTTAAAGTAATTACATTAAAAGTAGTTTATAATGTATAAAGTTCGTTATATTATTACATTTTATATACTATATTATAACAGAATAAAATTACTGACTTGTTGTAAAGTAGCCTTCCTAAGTATTGTTTAATGTTTACACATTCAAGATTAATTAAGATTAATAGTCTTATAAGAGACTCTAATTGCTCAAAATACTTCTAATACTATCTTAGCAAAGCTTATTTAGTCTTAAATGTATAAACAAATCAATTAACTTTATTATGTGGTTCTTATAATCCATTTTGATATACCGAATCTTATTAAAAACAGACAGCTAGAAAAAAAGATCTACTAATTTAGATAAAGCAAAAGTAAAGTGCTATTTTATTTGTACAAACAAAAAGTCTACAGTTTTTCAAATAACCACTATAAATCTATATAGAAAATTCACTTAAAAGTACAGAATTTGTAAGCAAAGTCCTAGGCAAGACATTAAAAGGTATTTGTGGTGTGCGACTCGATAACAGAAAGTTTTTTTTGTACACCAGGACAAAATACTTGAGCGCTTTTTTTTTGTCATTTAATGAATACTATTATCAATCTCATATCAACATAGGGGTTGCTGTGACTTTTTCACACTGAATACTAAAAGAGCTTTTGTTTGGTTTTAACTTAAAATTTTATGATTGCATGTATGTTACATTACAAAAATATATATCAAAAAGCTGGGCTGACTAACAGTATTAAAACTTTTTACAAATATAAATCGACCGTAACTTGAAGTTTTACAAATACTATAAATCTGTTCTATTTGTGATAGAAACTACAAAAGCACTAAATAAAGGACCAAACATTTTCAAAATATTTTTTAATACTAACAAGACATGATAATGTTATTCAAAATTGCTGGTGTATAAAATTTTTATATTAAAACAACGATCATGCTAAAAACGGTTTTTTAATATGCTTTGTTTAATTTTGTTTCATACCTAACATTTACTGTTAAGTTTTTTTAATTAAAAAAAGGCATAAAATTAATGAAAATTAATAAATTGTGTAAAAAATAATTTCTAAGGCAACTCTTAAAGTTTAAGTAGTAAATTGGTAAAACATATGTTTAAAGTATCTATTAAATAAACTAAATAATAAAACATTACTGAAACTCATGACGGTTCAAAAATTCATCTAAAAGTCCATATATTTCAATTTCCTAAAACAATTTATTTAATATCAATTACATTTTTTATCATGAAATTATGTTTCTAAATTACATGTATTTAAAATGTTTCTATTTAAAAAACAATCGTAATAAAAGTTGTTTTTAAATTAGTGAGAAAAAATAGCTTTGTTTTGTTTCGTCTGACATCTAACATTTACTGTGAAGATTTTAAAACTAAATAAAAGGTATAAAATCAATATTAAGAAATAAGTTATTGAAAAACAGCTCCTTTAGAAAATCTAATGCATATAAAATTCTTAATTTGAAGTATTAAAATGGCAAAAGAAAACAATAAAAAATACACAATAAATAAAGCTTGTAGAATAAATAACTAAAACATTACTAAAAATACATCAGGGTTTCAAAATTCATCAAAAAGTCTTTATTTTTTATTTTCCTATAACAATTTATCTAGTAAAGGGTTTCCAAAAGTTGGCCATGACAGATACTCAGCAGGCCATGTCCAGTTAAGGAGCCACAGGGGGATCATGAGGTCATAATTTGAAACTTAAATTAGATATTCTGGAAGAATCTGGAAGATATCCATTCATTCTTGTTGATGAAAAGCAAAAAAAAGGTCTTAGATGCATATAAAGTAGTTTTTTGAGTAATCTTGTCCATAGCTTTTTTAATTTATTTTAAGGGGGCCATTTGAAAAAAAAGTCTGGGAAACCCTGATCTAGTACAAGCAAATTCAAGCCCACACGTCTTCTTTGTACCTCTTTTCCTTAGTCAAGCTCCTCAGTAAGTTCTTCGCCTCCTTCTCCTCCAAACCACCCTCCTTCATGAACACCTTCACGAACGACTCCCGCACCCCCTTGCTCATTCCCTTAGCGTCCCCGCACACGTACACAACGGCACCTCGATCTGTGACGTCACAGTAGACGCGATGGGAGTCGCGCGCGATCAAGTCCTGCACGTACCTGTGCTCCGAACCTTCCGTCCGCGAGTGGGCGACGTTGAGAGTTGTGATTTTCCCGCTCTTTTCGAAATCCTTCAGCTCTTCCTTGAAAATGAAGTCGCTGTCGGGACGGCGGCAGCCGAAGTAGAGGTGGTTTTCTCCTTTTTCGCCTTCACAGTCTAGCGACCTCTGCTGGACAAATCCCAAAAACGGGGCTACCCCCGTTCCAGGCCCGATCATTATTATAGGTGTTTTGGGATCTTCGGGCAGCTTGAAGCTTGGCGATTTGCGGTGCCTCAGCTCGACGGCGCTGCCCAGCGGCAGGTTCTTGAGGAAGTTCGAGCAGACGCCAACCCTTTCTCCCGGCATCCTGTGCTCGCTGGGGGGAAGCACAGCGACTGATAGGGCGAACCTGATGCTGTTGTGGGGGGAAACGTTTGGCGAGTCGACGACCGAGTAGCTGCGCGCCTTCAGAGCGGGCAGGTGCTGGAGAAGGAGCTCGGCAGAGGGACGGCACAAGGGGAAGAGGTGGAGGACGTCCATAACGCACACGTGGTGCTTCAGGACAAACTTGAGGTGGTCTTGCGCCCCCTGCCGGCTGCAAAGTTCCTCCAGCCTCCTTTTTTCATTTACATCTTCCGCCGCTTCCGCCAGAGCGCGCAGCAGAGACTTCTTGCAGGTGGCGCGAACTTCAACAGCAGAGGTGAGCGCTTCCCTGACCGTGAATGTGGTCGGCAGGTGGCCGGGAAGGGGTTTACCCTCGTAACCAGGGGAAACCCGCAAGCTCATTGGGGCATCCCAGTCCAGTTGAGGATGCAATCTGCAAAAAGGTATATTTTTAGTTTGGGATTAAGACCTAGAAAATTTTGAAAAAATATATAATTGTTTTAGTTACAATTAGAATTTGTACACTTTAAAAAAGCAAACTTGATATACATAAAAAATTTTATAACATAATTTTTTTATCGCATTTAAGTGTCATTTGCCATTCAATAAATAAAGCAAAAGTAGCTTTTTTCTTCGTTTAAAATGAAATAAAACAACAGAAAAAATGAGTAACTGTTGTTAATCTTAAGTTGCAAACGATAATTAAATTTAAAGCGCTTTGAGTTTAAACTAAAGTTTTTTTTACAAAGAAAGTCTTTAAAAATAGTAATAAAAAAAAATTACAGAAACTGAAGTTATGCTAAAAATAAACTTTGGAAATATATTTTCAAATTAATACTAAGACTCGTCTGATTAAATGCTTAAATACAATCGGAAGAGTGTATAAATAATTTTTTATTGTAGATCATTTTTAATTATTCATTAATGTAAAGCTAGTATGTGGGTTGTAAATTTTTTTAATAAATTTTGTATTTTGTATACAATTTAGACCGCTAAAAAAATTACTAATATTTTAAACTTTATATAAAGTTTAAATAATACTCATGAAGTTTAAGTTATTTCATTTTATATAAAATTATAATTGAATATTAAAAGTTTAAATTTTAGTTTTCGAAAATTAAAAAAAGATAAAACTTGATAAAAATTTAGGAGTTTATTTTTTTAAAATAAAGAAAGTAATTTTTATGCAGTTCAAAAATTTAAGTCAGTTTACATATTAGTTATATTATAAATAATTTATTCAGCTATTTTCTTATTTTGTACCGTATAAAACAACGTTGTACTTTACTGTAGTTTACATACAACTTTTTTTTATCTCTTGTATCTGTATAAAGCCACATTTAGTAATTTTTGTAAGGAGTCCAGTAACTCTTTTAAGAAGAACTTTTGATTAAAAATTAAATAGAGATTTAAGTATTCGAAAAACAAACTTAATTTACGACAAGAATGTTTTAACTCATACAAAGCTTTAGATATGAATACTTATAACAAAACATTTAAGCATGTAAAACAAAAGTCAAATTTCGACAAAAATATAATAAACTTATTACATTAATGTAGTCTTTACACCACAAACTTGCATTATATCTTATGGACAAAAGTTTATATATATGAATTTTAACAACACATTTATCCTACCTGGAAAGAATATAGTCAACGTCTTGTTTTGAATTCACACAAGAAAACGCGAACGAGTCACCAGGTTCATAACCTACACTTTCATTTAAATTAACAACAATTTCTAAAGTCTCTTTCGTGCATTCTTGGGATGTCATTCGTTTTCTTGAGGCGAGAATTCCTCGTATGACGTCATCACTAGATATTTCTGTTGATTATTAAGTTTTTCAACGGTAAATTGAAGCCACTTAAAGATCGATTTGATAATTTTAATTGTAAAAATATCTTTATGTTTTTTGATTAATTAAACTAGCAATTTTAAAATGGCCAGACAAAAACAAAAATTATTCAGCGGCTGAACCATAAAACTAAAAGTTTACTCTCACCATAAAACATTCATTAGCTTCTTCAAATAAAATTTATTTTTTTACATAATACTTTACATAAGATAGTTTTATTCTTCACAAATCATTTTAATATTTTTATGTATTATCAGCAATTATAGCATTAAGTATTTCAAAAATGCTATAAATTTCACTTTTTCTAAACAAATAATACATAATGATAAAACTAAATTTAAAACAGAGTTTCCAAAACTTATTTTTATATTCGCCCGCTTTTACAAAAAAGTTAAAAATTCAAAAATAAATACCCCTGTTTACTAGATATTACCCCAAGTTAATTACCCACTTACTTTTTCGCAGTCTAACTAGTTATTGCCTCTGGTAAGTTAATAGAATTTAATAAAAAAATAAAATATTTTTTTTTAAGTCAGGGTTGCCACTCTCTGAGTCAAAAAAAAAACTGTCCTGAGTGACCTTAAACTACCATGAGTCATCTTGAGTTTTTTTTTAATCCATTTTTTTTTTGCTTCTGGCGCAAACTACTTATACCTCATGTTAATTTTTCTTCTTTTAAATTAAAGTGAGGTTGTATGTGCATGCTTCTGCAATAGATGTTCACTAAACTTATGAAAAACACTTATTACGAAGGTTCGACGTAAGTATTAATCGATTAAGATTAAAAAAAATAATTTGTTGAATTTAACCATGTTAATTAAATTTATATATAATAGAAAATAGTTGGGTTTTTTTTTTGACAATTGTAATTGATTAAATTTAATCTTACCACATAAATTACTCACTTGAATGCATATTCATTAACTTCAATGTTTACTTAGTTTCTAATCAAACAGTCTAATATAAACTCAGTTCAAGATAAATTATAATTCCAGATTTAAAACAAAAACTACAATGTTTTTCTAAGAATAGTGAAGAACAGGCCGAAAGGCTATAATATATTTAAATGGGCATTTCAAGATCAATAAAAATGATGTTTTTCAACAAAATTGGTTATAAGCAAAAAATTTTGAAACTAAATCAATTAAACCTCATTCAAAACCTAGAAAAATAAACTAGCCTGAAATTTTCAGATATCTTACACCTATTCTGAGTTTTCTCTAAATAATTTCCTTGTTTAAAAAAATCAAAATATTCACAGTTATCCTGAGTGTGTAGCAACCCTGATATAATGGATATCGCCTTGCTTTAATGGAAAATTGTTTTAGTTTAAAAAACTAAATTACTTGTAATATATAGGAAAAATATTTTTTTTTGATTTATCAATTTTCAATCAAAAATTATAAAACATTCCACCTAATTTTTTCAAAACTTTGGAGTATCTTAAGTGAAATAAATAATTTTGACTTTATTAATAACAAATATTTAAAGCTTATTGTTTTTAGTACTCTTTAAACTAACTTTCTTGCTTTGAATCAGGGTCATTGGATGGATATAAGTTAACAAATGTCCTTAGCAATGGAGGCAAAGTCAATTTAATTTCACTCATATCTTTATTGCATAACAAACTCTTTGATTTTTTCAAAGATTCCTGGAAAAATGTTTTATAAAACTACAAAAAAAATTAATTATACCTATTTTTTTAAACATAGAAACTTTTACTTTTCCTACACAATAAAAGCTCTTTGTAAGTTTGTATGAGCTGTAGTAATAAACTATAATAGTAACAGTTTTTAATTTTACTTGTAGGAAATACAAAAATATTCTAAATGTTATAAGTAGTGACTTTAGATAAATCTAGCATTTTATATTATACTATGGAAAATAATCATTTAAAAGCTACATAATAAGAATTTCTAGTTTAACTATTACTTTTTACCAGAATTTTTTTAAGTTTCAAACTTTTCCCCAAACTTTAATATTACAAAACATACTAAAGATTACAATTTGTTTTAATTAGAGACTGTAGGTAAAAATGCATAAAAGTAGTTGGTTTTTTTTTAATACATCAAATACTTAGAAATAGTATATTTATAAAATTGTTTACAAATTATTAGTTCAACATTTTCCCACAAATATCTAACACATAAATATTGTTATCTATGAAAAATCTTTTTAGCTAAGTACCTACTTAGCAATATACTTTAAAAATTAACTAAAAGAAATACTTTGTTTTGCTTGTCATCCTCCAAAGTTGTTGAAAGCAGTTTCTTCGAAATCTCCTCTTCAGCCAACGCGTCGCAAGCCCTCTTCACTTTCTCCCACAAACCTTCAACCCACATTTCCACAACGTCATCCATATCTGTTGCGTCATCTGCGTACGTGACGTCATCAAAAGCCTTTGCGCCGCTCTTCTTTAGAGATTCCAACAGGGTTTTCGGACCTCCACAATAACTTGAGTAGTCTGTGCTGCCGAGACCCAGCAGAGTGTAGTGCAGGTTCGGAAGAGCTTTACCATCGTCCAGCTTCTTTGCAAAGGACCTTGCGTTTTCAGGCAGTTCTCCATCACCTTTTGTTTTATTATTAATAAAGAAGAGGTGTAAAAATTGTAATTATTATAGTATTTTTTTATCTAAAGGGTAGCGTTAAAATATGAACTTGTCAGACGATTAATTTCAAAAGTTGTAGAAAGTTATTACTTATAAGAATTGTTTAGCAATTATTTAATAAAAATGACTGGTAGTATCATTGAAAAAATATTTAACAATTGACACACGTTGACAAACAGCAGTCATTTGTTCAAGCACTATACTTCAAATGGAACTTTTAAATCTGAAGAAAAGTCTTAAAGAAAATTTTGCAAAAACATAACAAAAGAATTTAAAATTATCTCACTTAATTATTATTTAACAGTTACAATCACATCTTGATATCAAAGGTAGAATAAAAAGTATAACTTACATGCACTATAGTTAGAATTAAAATTAATTAATGTATACATTAAGTTTCTTAAAATAATAAAAATTTTATTTTCAATCTCTTTCTTGGATAGATTACTTTGTTAAACTTGTTTTTAACTCAGTAGTTAAATTAAGTGAGCCTATAAAACGACAATAGTTAAGAAAAACAATTTATTGAGATTAAACAAAATACATTCTAAATAAGATTTTAAAAAGCAAACAATTAAGAATTCCAGCCACCCCCAACTACCTTTACTTTTTATTACAAAATGTATTAATGAAGTACAAATGATACTGTAAAGTGGGCTGAAAGGGTATTCAAGGACTAAAAAAATCTGAATAAAAAATCAAACTAAGTGTTAAACATAGTTAATTAAGACGTGATTTGTTTCTTTCAAAATTGGTATTGTTATCTATTTTGCTTCAAGTGTTTAGGAGCTATGTAAGTTTAAATCCAAACAGTTTTTGCCTTTTACAGTGTAAAAACTGCTAAAAATTCTTCATTGTTTTTGTTAAAAATTTGCTTGCAAGGAGTTATAGAAATATACCAGAAGTACTTATTTACAATTTTTTTTTTCGTTTTTCTTAGAAATTGTATAATGTACATTTAAAAATAAGATAGTTTATTTTAAAACTAAAGATTTGTAAACTTCTATTATTGAAAATTTTTTTAAATAAAAAATAGGCATTAAAATATTGCTTGTAAAAACCTAAAAAAATAATTATACGCCTCAAAATAATTTTTTATGTAAAGTTATTTATAGAATTATTGTCATATTTTCTAATATAAAATATATATTTTGGCAATTAGCAACTGAGATATTTAAATATATTTTAAAAATACTCTATATTGCCCTCAACACAGCAATAAAATGTCAGAAAGAAGAGCTTTTTTTATGAATAATAATATACTTTTTTTATAATTCCAAAAATTTTGACTTTCTTTAATAAAAACTAAACCATGTAAATGAAAACAATATTATACAAAAACAGTATTTGTATAAAAGCTTTTAAGGTGTTTTTAGCACTTGCTGTACACCTTAATTATGACAAAAAAATTAGAACTTTGTTTTTTTTTAATTCAAAACAGCAAAAAATTGCTACATTTAGACTGAGGTAACTTTTAATAGACTTAATATAATAGAACTAAAGCCAGTTTTAAAAGAAGAAACCCAGCTCTAACGGATTAAAAAACACTTTGTTTAAGTTTTTACACACTAAAACTTTTAGTAGTTGGCTGCCAACCTCTTTGTGCTAAATCAACTACTAGGTTTACAAAACAAAAACTACCTGTTTTATTTTACTATTTTTTCAGATTAAACTAAATATATTCAAAAAGCAAATACTCAAGACTTCAAGTCACTCCAAGCTACCTTTTACAAAATTAATTTCTTAGTATTAATTATGTTAAGAATACGAACAATACTGTAAAGTATTATTACTTAATCTAATTATCTGGTCTACTAAACAAAAATTACCTGTTGTAGAACAAATGACAATGGCAACTTCAACTTTTTCAATATTGAAAGTATTTCCTTCATCTTTAAGACATGCTATTTTAGCATTTGTACCATTAAATATTGCATCTTCATGTATTCCTTCTGCAATGGATTGAGCTTGGCCTGGATAAAAAAAATTATACATGTTTAAAGAAGAAAAATTGTATATATATTTTAAAAAGATATCTGTTTTTCAAAACCATTAAAACTTACTGACATTTTAAACAAGGTATAACATAAAATTATTAAGCATCATAAGTAGTTGATGTTTAATGGTTAGATATTTTAAAATCAAACATACTGTTGTTTTTTCAATTGAGACTAAATTGTAATAATTTAAATTGGTAAACTGTTGTTTTAAAATTAAGAAAAAGTTCATATTTCATAAAAAATCTAAAATAAAAGAAATAATAAAATAGAAAATTACAATAAAATACAAAGTTTTCACCTGTTTGTGATCCATAAAGTATATACACTTCTTTGCGTAATTTTGTCATTGTTTTTTAGTTATAAAAATTAAATATTTTAGTATAAAAATAAACAGCTATTACTGTAAAAATAAATAATTAATTGATTGTAAATCTGCTTACTAAAATATTTGTTTAGAAAATTTAAAAACCAAAACTTGAAAAATTATTAGCTTTCTTTCAATATTAAGCACTAAAAGTAACAACATTAATTTATATGCAAACACAATATATAATCTATTTTGGTTTTTTCTATTTAACCTTTTTTTACATAGCATTCTGTTTTTTTTTTCATCAACTTAAATTCAAGTAAATTGTAAAACAAAGCTTTACTTTAACAATAACTTAAAAAAATATTATTCATAAAAATCACATCAGGGATACCAAAGGTAACTACTAATATAGCCTTATTAGATCAAGAATAGGCAGCTTTTTATGAGTAGTGAACCAGATTGACTAAAAAATCGTTTGAGGAATTGACTTTTATTGTAAATTTTATTATTTATAGGCTCAAAATAAGTATACTACAAGTTTTTAGTTAGTTATTAATAAATTGTTAGTTAAAGTAATACTATAACTAATAAAACTACTTTTAAGTTTTAATTGCATTTCTGTTGTATTGAATGTCATGTAAAGTCAGTCGACAATTACCTCTTTCTGACTGATGCAATTTAATTGAGTTTAAATCAGGATTTTCCAAAGTGGGCCAAGTGGCCCCCATTGGGGCCATGACAGATACTCAGGGGGCCACGAGCAGCAAAGGAGTAAGAGGGGAGGCCATGAAGTCATAATTTAAAACTTACACTAGATATTCTTGAGTTGCAGAGATGAAGAACAAAAAAATAAGGTCTTAAGTGTTTTTTATGGTAGTTTATGAGTAATCTTGTTGAAGGGGGTATGGCTTTTTTAATTTCTTTAAAGGTGGCCATTTGCCAAAAAGTTTGGGTAACCCTGGTTTAGATCAAAAAAACTTAGAGCAACAGAAAATTAAAAGCCGAGCCAAATAAAAATATCTGATGCAATGTTTTATGCACAATTTATTTTTAGCAGCTATAATAAATATTAACTTATAGTATAAGTTATAAGTCATTAGTTGTGTCTAATTTATTTATAGTACCTATATAAAGTATTATTTTGTTAGGTTTGATGTTTTTATTTGATTATGGTTAATAGTTTGGATTTAGAATATGATAAAACTATACAAGTCTTTTTAATTTAAGTAATCTTATATATCTGATTGGTTATAGACTTCTTGATTAAGTGTTTTTGTTATAGTCTGTTGGTTAGTTTATTTTTTAGCTTTATGTCATCTAAGTATTATACACTTAAGGTTTTGTAGTTTAATTTTTCATAAATTCTATTGGTTGAACATAATACTGTAAATTAACAAAATGTACATCATAAGTTTATCAAATATAAAACTAGAAAAATTTTCATGTTTAAAAAAAGTTTTTTTTTTGTTTAGTAATAATGTATCGTTTAAGTAGTTTAAATCTATCAAAAATCACCTTTTTTTAACTTAGATTTATTTACTACTAAAATTGGTCAAAAATATGTGCTTTAAAAAAACTGAAAAAGTTTTGAAAACCTGGAGAAAATTTGCCAACAACCAGTGGCCATCACTATCTACTAATTACAGATTTTTATGAAATACAGGGACTAACTAACTAAAGTTACTGTTCATAACCATTTTCACATACTTTCATGAGTCTTATTAGTCTATATTATTGTAATATCTTAATCATAGTTATTAAACTTATTTTATATAAAAAAGAACAATTTTAACAAGTTTTTGTGAACGACTTATTTATAACATAGTATCTAAATCAGCACAATGAATAGCAGTTGCTTAAACACTGTTTAATTTGCAGTTGCAGCATTCTTAATATATCTACTTAAGTAACATAGCCTTCCTTATTTCTTTTTTTAACTGTAATGCTATTTTTAATCACTAAAAATTTATAAGATCATAAAAAATTGTGTAATGAATTAAAATTAATCCAGCTCTAACAAAAATTTTAATTCACTTTTTTTTTGTAATACTACATTCAGGCAATATCAGGAAAGTGTAACTCTGCTGATAGGAAAGCAAGTATAAAACATAAGAAAAAATTTCTTGAAATTACCAATAATCTTTTAGTGGTAATAAAAAGTTAGTTACAAATTTTTTGAATTTTTAATATTTATAAATGTTTTTTTATAGCTTAATACTAGTTGTTATTTATAATATCTATTTATTTTACCTATAAACTTTTTATTAAATCAGTAAAGAAAGTAAATAAAAAATCTTAAAAAAAATATACTTATGGTTATTTTAAGTAATTCACTTAAAGTAACTATTATAATAAATATCTGACCAATATTTTATCAAAATAGATAAATTTATAAAAAGATTAAGTCCATGCATGTATTACTGTACAAAACCAAGATATTTCAAGCTTATAAAAAATCTTGAAATTTGTACATCTCACATGTTTGCTTCTTACTAAGACTTTTCTGGCTTTATATTGCTTATGCTTTTGAAGACTAGGGCAAACAATTATTAAGTAAATAGTTATTTTAAAACACACTGTCCGTAGTTTGGTCGAATCGAAGGTTAATAGAAATTTGGAACAGAGGCTTGTTTTGCCTGGTTTCCTGTTTTTTGCGCGTCTCCTGAAAAAAAGCAACGCAAAAAAGTGATCAAATATGGTATTATTTTAAAGTAGTTTACTTAAAGTTCATGTCTATAGGAACGGATCAAATTTGCACGAGTGCAAAAAAAAAAAAACAAAGATACTTTTGCAAGAAAATAAATTTACACGAGAGCACAAAATTGCACGAGGGGACGAAATTGCACGAAGCTATTTTTGCATCAAGGGCCATTTTTGCACGACATAAAAAAAATTTTTAAACAAAAACAAAAAAAAAACTAAAAGATAAATTAATAAAAACAAAAAGAAAAAAAAGTTACTGATCGAGGCTAAGGGTTAGCTAAGGGGTAACAGTAATAGTAAAATGAAAACATAAAGATAAAACAAAAAAAAATAACTAATAAGAACATTTAAAACAAGAAAATTAATAATAATTAATAAAAAAACAAAAAAAAAATAAATAAACAGAAATATATCAAATAAAAAGATAAAAAAAGCTACCGACCGAGGGTAAGGGCCTTAGGAGCAGGGGCATGTCTAGACATTTTTCAAAGGAGGTTCACAATTTTTTGTCTTAATTTGCCGCTTAAGTACGCATTTATTAGGTATGCACTGCCAGTTAAGAACGCATTGTGCGTACTACGCAATATTTAGCCGAAAAAGTCTGTGTTTAAAATTCTTTTTTCTGCTTAGAAATAAAAAAAAAACATATAAGTAGTAATAGAAAAATTCTATATTTTTTTATGTATTATACTGTGTTAATTTTAGATAAATTAAAAATATAAAAATACTAGTGAAATAAAATGTAAAGTCCTGATAATAAATCATTAATTTTATTTTTTAGTAAAATATAAACTAGAGTTCTGTGCTGTTATTATGTTTTAAATTTCTGTCAAATGTTTTTTATTTCTTTAACTCTTACAGGCATAACTAACTTACTCTATAAAAAATTAACCTTTTTATCAACAAATATTATTATGAAATAATTAAAACTAGAATAAATTTTTATAAAGAGAATTTCAATTTTGATTTAAATGTTAGTATAGATGGAGTTCTTAAAAATTTTTCTTTTAAATTTTAAGCTCTTTAAATTTATATATCTAATTGCAATAGAAATATTTTTTTCAAGTAATCTAATCAATAAAATTTTAAATTTTACTAAAAAAATGTTAAGACTTATAAAATATATTCAAAATATCATTAAATTATAATTAAAAGTTTGGCTGATTGTGCAGAGGTTTTAATGATGGTTTTAAAATCTCTCTGAGTTGAAAATTTTAAAAAATCAGGAATCAAATTTGTAGCCAACAGATATACAAAAATAAAATAACTTGAATAAAAATATTAAAATACCATTAAATGTAAAAGAATAAATTGCCAGCTGAGTAGTGGTTTAAAGATGATTTTGAAAATTCTCTGAATTTAACTTTTCAAGGTTTAAAAGCCTCACACAACACTATTATATACTATCAACTAAGTAAAATAAAACTTTAGTGATTATATTGGACATTTTTAAGGAAAATTATACTTACTAGTTAAAAAACCATACTTTATCAAAAGTTGTTTACACTAAGTAACAATTTATAATGGGAACTAAGAGTATCGTAGTAAAAAGTTTTCGAGAAAAAAAATGCTATTTTAAAACTTTTACATATTATCACGTCACAATTAAAAATTTATTTGGTATCTATTTCAGCTGGACAAAAACGAGCATTTTTTGTTAGGGAAAATTATAAGCTTTTAGTGTTGTAAATTCAACATTCATTATTTAAAGTTTATTAAATAACCAAAACATAGTCAATAAGCAACGTTTTTAGTGATATTTTAAGAATCTTTTTTTCTTTTCGTTTTTTTCAGAGGGTTCACAGGAAACAGAAAACCAGTCAAAACACGCCCCTGCTTAGGGGTAACAGTGATATTAAAAAAAAAACAAATAATCTAAAAAAATAACAAGTTACCGAGCGACGGTGAAGGTTAGGAGGGGTAACACTGATAGTAAAACAAAATAAACTAAATTAACAAAAAATAAAATAATAATAAAAAAAGTTTGTGCAAAAATGTGCAAAAATGTCTCCGTGCAAAAGTATATTCGTACAATTTTGTGCCCTTGTGCAATTTTGTCTCTTCGTGCAATTTTGTACGCTCGTGCAAATTTGACAGCTATCCAATAATTATTACTATAACAATAAAAGTCTATTAAATAGTTTTATTTTGCTAAACTAAAAATTTGTAAAGTAAAGAAAATTTTCTATTATAATAGATAATTAGAAACAAAAAAACTAACAGTATGTTATTGTTTTAAGCAAAAGTAAAACTATCAACCATTTTACTATAAACCTTTACTTAAGTAACTTAAATATGAAATTATAACTATTCTTGCGTTATGTACTACCCATACCATAAGTTAAGTAATTTAAAGAAAAATGTAACAATAATAAATACTTAACAGTATCTATTGTCAATATTGATCATATATGCACGTAAATAATATATATTTGTTTAATATGTTAATTAAAACAGTATAAAAATGTAGTATAAATTTTGAGTATGGCCTATAAATAAAAGTTTAAAATATAATTTGATTAAAACAAGATTTGTAATAACAGGTTCTATATCAAGTTTAGAAAACAAATAAGGTTGCTGTTTTCTCAACTTAATTTTTAGTAGAATTAAGTTAAAATCAAATTCTTTACTACAAAGATTTACAGTGTATTTAAAGGTTTGGTTACTATTAATATAGTTAATTTCAATTCTAAAAAGAAATATATAATGATTGAAGAAAGAGCAAAATTATTTCGGTAAACTATTTATATTATTTTTTTTTTCTTTTAATTTAGAATTTGATGCTAGAATGCTTTCAGCAAAAAGTTTACTGTCAGTTTATTGATACTCTTTTTTTTGTTATGTAAATTAGTTTTACTCTGTCTATCTATAAATTAGAGCAATACTTTCATTAATATTGAAACTAAAAAAATTCTCTTTAAAACGGAAATATGCTTGAGTAGTTGTGTGGCGATTTACTTTTCGTAATCTTGTAATTAAAATGTAAATAGACTATTGTAACGTTTTTGCCCTGATTCAACAAAAAAAACTTATGAAAATGATCATATAAAACTCATCGATACTTGAGTTTTTATTAAGATTACATTATTTAAAATAAAATATTCATCTCATTTAGCTATTATTAAGTCATAATGATTTTATGAACTAGGTAATGGAATGCATTTTTCATAAGCTTTTTAACTGTTTAAATGTTGAGTGTTTAAATGCTGAGTGTCGCAAAGTTAGTTAACCAGAACACAAGTATTTTAGGTAATGTTATCATTATTACTATTATTATGATTAGAGATAGAGTTGTTGTTGTATAAGACCTTAAGACTAAAATTTAAACTTTTATAGTTCAGCAAAAAACTGCATGCAAATTTGTTAGGGTATTTTTATAGTTTAAGTATGATAAGTATTATTATACTTAATTGTTTCAGAGTTCTTTAACATTAGATTAGCTTACGTTAGTTAAAGATTTAAAGTAATTTTCACCTAAACTTAAACTTTTATATAGATTTATTAATAAAAGAAGCTTATATTTTGTAAAAGTGTTTTTTGGTTCTTTTTTATAACAGATTCATTGTTAAAATTAGTTTATCAGATTTGTTTTAAGTAAACTTATAAAAACTAATATTTATATTAGGATTTCCCTAAAAGGCTCCCTAGGGAAATCAGGGGCAAAGGGGGGGGGGGGGGGGGGGTAAGAAGTAAAGAAACCAAAAAGGGGCCATGAGGTCCTAACTTGAAACATTTACTAGGTACTCGGAGTTGCTGATGAAAAGAAAAAAAAGGTGTTAGGTGTTTTTAATGATAGATTTTTAAGTAATCTTGTTGAAGGGGGCCATAGATTTATAATTTCTCTAAAGGAGGCTATTTGAAAAAAGTTTGGGAAACCCTAATTGTTTAGATAGTATTTAAATTAATATAATTTATTTTTTATAAGTAGTACCAATAAATTATGTGTAATAACATCCAAACCTTACAAACTTCATGTTAATTTTGTTTATTATTTAGTTAGGTGATTAATGCTTTTTTAATTAGTTTATGCAAAAGTCCTTAAATTCATAGTTAAATTTTTACAATACAATGACTATAAAAAAATAAAATAGCATATATTCATTTGTACAAATTAACTGTTCAGTGTTAGTTAGCTAGGTTTAAGGATAGTGATAAAAAAAGTGGCAAGACAAAACTACTAAATTAAAAAAAATCATAGTAATGTTATTAAAATTAGAAATTTTTGAACTTCTCAAAAATTATTAAAGCTGAGACTGCTCACGTTAGTTAAAAAAAGAATTAAGTTTTACATTGATATGATAAAAATGTAAAACATTTGTAGAGTGGGTTCTTGATTACAATAAATAAAAAAATAAGCGTATTTGTAAATGAAAGTTTTTGAAGTAAATGTAGCTTAAAAAAAAACTCTAATGTTTTTTCATTATAACACTTAAAGTAATTAAGTATCGTTGTATAAGTTTTGAATAAAATATATATTTAATCATGAGTTAGAACGAAATATACAATTTGAATAAAGTATTACTAATGTAATTAAACTTCAGTATAACTTAAGTTCCATTTAAAGAAATTAATCTCTTTTTTATAGAAGTTAACGTTTATAAATAGATCATAAAAATTAATAATAATAAGTAAGTTTAATAAAACTCTAAACAGTTAATTTGTTGAAACTACAAATAACTATTAAAAAATTACCTGATACTGAAGTCACACTTTGGCGTCAGGCTAACCCATACTAGTTTGAAATTTCAAAAACTCAGACTAATTTGATTTATCCTTAACTCAGGGTTGCTACTTTACCTGGAAACCTGGAATTTGACAATTTAGGCAAGAATAACCTGGAAAAACCTGGAATTTGAGATATTTTGAAAAAAAAACTGGAAAAACCTGGAGTTTTGATGAAAAAACCTGGAATTTTAAATATTTTTAACATTTTCAGTAGTAAAATTTCGATTTGACACAAAAATCTATCATAAAAATATTTTTTTTTTCATTATCAAAAATGTTTTGATTAAAAAACACATTTAATGTAACTTTACAGTATCTTTTCAATGTTTTTATACTATTAAACACAGTTGCTTATATAGAAATTAGCTTAAAAATAAAAATAGACCCAAATATGTGTACTTTTTAAAACCTGGAAGAAATTTGGAAAACCTGGAAAAAATTTTGAAAAAACGAGTGCCAACCCTGTTAATTTTTAATAGAATCAGAACTTTTTAATGTTTTTGTTTTTAAAACCTAGTTAGGATACTGTTTCTTTATTTTATGACAAGTTTTTAGATTTAAATTTAACAACTTAATCTTTTTTTTTCTTTTTTAGTAAATTTATATGCTTATAAAATAATTCTATAAATAACTTAGCTAACACATTAAGGTTAAAAAATCTAATGACTCCTGCACAACAGGGGCATGTCTAGACATTTTTCAAAGGAGGTTCGGAATTATTTTTTGTCCTTAATTTGCCGCTTAAGTACGCATTTCTTAGGTATGCACTGCCAGTTAAGTAGGCATTGTGCGTACTACGCAAAATTTAGCCGAAAATCTCTGTGTTTAAAATGTTTATTTCTGCTTGAAATAAAAAAAACATAAAGTAGTAATGGAAAAAAATTATATTTTATTTTTATTATATACTGTATTAATTTTATATAAATTAAAACTATAAGAACCAGAAAAAAGTTATGATTTTACAAATTGTATATCGATATTTATTTTTTTATTCCTTTAACTGTTACAGAAATAACTATTTTACTCTATAAAAAACTAACCTTTTTATCAGATAACAATATTATAAAATAATTAAAACTATAATAAACTTTTATAAAGAGAATTTAAATTTTGATCTAAATGTTAGTATAGATGGAACTCTCACAATGTTTTCTTTTAAATTTTAAACTCTTTATATTTATACATCTATTTATAATAAAAATATTTTTTCAAGTGATTTAATCCATAAAATTTGAAACTTCACTAAATATACAATAACAAAATTGAAATTTTACTTAAAAAAATAGTTTAGACTTTACAATTAAATCAAAGTATCTTTAAATTATAATTGAATGTTTGCATGATGGTGCAGGAATTTTAATTATGATTTTGAAATCTCTCTGAGTTGAAAATTTAAAAAAATTAAGAATCAATTTTGTGGCCAACACAATACACATATACAAAAATAAAACAACTTAAATAAAAGTTGAAATTTCACTTTAAAAAAATGTTTAGACTTATACAAAAAAATTTAAGTATCTCTAAACTATAATTAAATGTTTGCCTGATAGTGTAGGGATTCTAATGATGGTTTTGAAATCTTTCTGAGTTGAAAATTTCAATAATCAAGGATCAGCTTTATGGCCAATAGATATACAAAAATATAATAACTTAAATAAAAATATTAAAATACCATTAAATGATAAAAGAATAAATTGCCAGGTGGTGTAAAGTTCTAAAGATAATTTTAAAAACTCTCTAAATTGAACTTTTCAAGGTTTAATAGTTTCACACAACATTATTATATACTATCAACTAAGTAAAATAAAACTTTAGTGATTATATTGGACATTTTTAAGTAAAATTATACTTACTAGTTGAAAAACAATACTTAATCAAAAGTTGTTTACACTAAGTAACAATTTATAATGGGAAATAAGAGCATCTTAGTAAGAAGTTTCCCAGAAAAAAAAATGCTTCTTTAAAACTTTTACCTACTTTTACGTCACTGAAAATTTTATTTGAAATCTATTTCTGCTGGCCAAAAACGAGCATTTTTTGTTAAGGAAACTTATAATCTTTAAGTGTTATAAATTCATTATTCAAAGCTTATCATATAACCAAAACAAAGTCAATAAACAACGTTTTTAGTGATATTCTAAGAATATTTTTACTTTTTCTTTTTCTTATATTATTTATATTGTCTTATATTTTTTAGTATTTTAGATCTAATCAGTTATTTTTTTCTTGTTTTTGTACTTAATTAAACAGTGATCAGTTTTTTCTAAGTATAAAAAAAAACAGTTTATGAAGATAAATCGTAATGCATTTTACTTTGAAAATTGAATTAACAAAAATAAACAGATAAATGTAATTAACTGTAGAGTTCACTGATTTATTGAACTTTCCAAAACTGATTTAATTACTAAAAAAAAAAATTCAACACTTGTTTCAAAGTATAAGAAATATTGTACAAAATTAAGAGGAAACTTAAATTGTTGACACAGTAGTTTTTTAACGTTAAAAATATTTACTGACTTTAGAACATTAATTTTTCAGCCTACAAAACATTTACATATATGAAACAGCCATGTCAGCATATATAAAACCAATATAAAAGTGATTTAAAAGGAATAAAGATTAGAGAAAATCGATACAATTCCTTTACTCTTGTTGAGTATAAAGATCATGCTATTTCGAAGTTTTATAAAGAAAATAATATAAATGACATTAAATGTGATCATATGTACAGTTCAAATTATTTTGACGAAACAGGTATGTAAACGGCTTAAAAATTATTTATATAATCTTTTTTCTAATTTTCATAAGTATAATGGTTATACCTTAGTTTCCTATGAGAAGTGATATTTTGTTTAGTAAAAATTTTAGCTACCAGGAAAATAGTTAGTAAGGAGAAAAGGTGCAATGCTTTTTGATTCCGTAAAAAGGCGACTTAAAATTCAGTTTAAATAATGTATTTAAATAATGAGGCTATATCTACCATAGTTTATTTAAATTGCGAAAATTCTAACCTTAATTCTATAAAACAGAATCATTTACAACAAATATAAAAGTATTTTTAAACTATCATTTTGCAAACACATAATTGTTAGTCTAATTCATCTTTATAAGGAAGTTATGTATTAAAATCTTTCATGCTAACTTATAACAACGTTTTTTATTTCTAATAAAATAATTTGAATTTCAGAAGACAAGAACAAAAACAAACAGGTTATAATTACAAACACTAGATTAAACAAACTTGCTATGAACAAAAATACTGCTGGCAAAATTAGTGAAGCTATAGAAAAAACAATACATATACAAAATGCTATATCTATTTACCAGTTTTCCGGTTTCTCAAATTTACCAAGTCTCCATAAAGCGTCTTTTAGTTATATAGAACGCATTTTTACAATTGTAAGTGAGACTAAAAATTTTACACAGCTAAATCATCCTTATTTTTCAAAAATAATTGCAAGCTCTGAACTTTTTATCACTTCAGAAGCTGAACTATTTAAGGTGATAGATACATGGTTGAATTACAATATTAAAGAGCGTAGTAAGTATGGTATAGGCCTATTGTCGAAAGTTCGTTTAAATCTTTTATCAAAAAAAACTATACGGTACCTTATAAAAGATACAAGACTCATTAAGAAAGATGGTGGCTGTATGAAAGTATTAAACAAAGTTTTAGACTGCTAAGACAACTATTTATATAAAAACTATAGTGATCATTCTAGAAGTAGGTATTGTAACCAAAATATGTTTAAACTAGTCTGTGCAGGTAATTCAAAAACATCAAAGACTTGTAAAAAGGTATGTTTTATTGACGTAAGCAGTCTAGGAAGTGTTGAAGCTTACACACCAACGATAACGGGACATGATTTTTTCGAAGTAGTTTACGTAAAAGGTGATCTCTATTTTCTCGGTCGTCTAAAAAGTAAAAAAAAGAAATGGATATTGTCTTTTTATAAATATTGTCTTATTTCTAAAACATGGAGTGAGGTCGCTAAAGTACATAATAACAGAACTAATACTGGTTTTTGTGCATGTGCATTCATAGACAAGGTTCTTATTTTTGGAGGTTATGAAGATACAATCATAACTAACTGCTGCTTTCAATTTAGTACGAGTGATTGTAGTTGGAAAGAAATTACTAGAATGAATGAAGCTAGACTATGTTCTGCTTGTGCAGTTTTTGAAGAAAAAGTTATAGTATCTGGAGGAAGGAGCAATAGATATGAAAAATTAAACTCTGTTGAATCTTTTTTAGTGAATAAATGGTCGCCAATGCCTAATATGAGTTCTGCTAAAATCCACCACAGTTTAGTTGTTGTTAATAATAAGTTATTTGTTATTTCAAAATTTGCATAATCATGTGAGGCCTATGACAGTATTTGTAAAAAGTTTGTCACTTTGAAATCTCCAAAACGAAACAGCTTTTTTACTAGGTCTTATTCAGTCGGAAGCAAAATTTATATGTTACAGGGTTACAAACCAGTTATAGATTGTTATGACGTTGATAAAAATGAATGGTCAGAAGAACCTTGTGAATTTACAAAAAATTTTTATAATTTTTGTAACTTCATTATTTGCAACTTCTGTATTTTTGTAAAAGGCTAACACTTTTTCAATTTCACTTTTTGTTGTTTATAAAAATTAAAATACAAAAAAATGATTATTTTACAATATTTTGTTTTTTGAATAGTTTATTTTAGTTGTGAAACAAAACTTTTCTCAGTTAATAGTTGAAAAAAACATTTTATCTTTACCTTTTTTTGTTGTATGTTTTTATACATTGTAACGAAAGTGTCATTAATCTTACCTTTTCGTTTAATTAAATGATCATAAAAGATAAAAAGATTGAAGAATTACAAAGGTTTATATTAAGTCACAACGACGCAAAGACGAGTGGAGCCGGCAAAGCAAATGAAGCACATTGAAGAAAGCGTTTTGTAATTAAACGAGGATAACAATTTTACATCGTCGAGTCTATTTTCTTGCAATTGTAAAAAATAGTCAACAGAATGTTAACTGCTTAGTTATCGTGCCTACAAGACTCAACTCAGCAGTTGTTGGTAACATTATTATAGGAATTTGTTTTCTTTCACTTACTTCGCATTATGTTTTTTTTTGTATATAAATCACGTGCACTAATTACTAGTTGGATAATATTAACTTACAAGGTAAACTAATATATTAGATTTGTCTGGCGTTCCGTCTGAACGTCTGTAATACTTAAAATAACCGTTAGTAATGATGTTATTAAAGAGCAGCATTGACCTTATCGAAACCTATTCTAACAACATCGTTATTAATGACGGTTACACGGCTCCACGGCCAGCAAACTTACTACCTTTCGAAGACAAAAAAGAATACAACCAACCAGGCATGGTAAAATTTGAAAACCACTAATTACAGCTGTTTTATCACTATAGTAACTAGAAAGCTTAAGTAACAAAACATACCTAATATTTTTTCTCATAATTTACATTGGATAAAGTTTCATATGTTAATCTTTATTAATTCTGTTGTTATAAACTTACTATAATGTTAAATTACATAAGTTTTAATTTAAAATATACTTAAACAATTTTATTACCTTGATTGTTAAATTAAAACAGTTTATTTAAAAATTTTTACATATCACCTCAATTTTTTTTTCAATAACATTTTTTTTATTTTTTAGCTTAAAGTTTTAAAAAGACAATAGAAAAACTTATGAATATAAAATAATTCTCTTTTGTAACATAGTCTTTTGTTCAATATTATTATTTATAACTGTTTCTTTAGGGGACATAAGGACTTCAATGTTTTAATATTTTCATTAATCTATAAAAGTTAGAAACAAGATTTTTAAAGAAATACTTTAATGTCCTATTTACAGTATAGAAAAATAAGTTTTGTATATGCTTTATCCACAAATGAGAGTTGTAAATTATAGGCTGAATTATACTAAAGAAATAACTATATAGTACTAATTTATGGCTTTAAAATAAACAAAATGTTTAAATGATGAAAATAAAAAAGATTTTAGCTTAAATTATTTTTTATATTTTCAAAATGAGAGAACCTATTTTAAGATAAAAAATTAACCATTATAACTAATATTTAAAGTTTATTTACATTTGAGATTAAAAAGTCTTACTGTGGGGGATTTTTAATTGTAATATATCTAATTTGCGACGCTTGTTACCATGTCTGCAACCAACCCACCTAGACAATTAACGATCATCAAGTTTGTAAGTTTTAAGAAACTTTTTCGAAAAAGTTTACAATATTGACTTTACTTTGTGGATTAAAAATATAAAACAACTAAAGCAATTATTATTTTTGAGTTGATTAAATATAAAGTACTTTTTCTTTAAAAGCGGGCATGATATTTTTCAAAACAAATTCAAAAGAAACTTTAAGTTAATCTGCATTTAAAGTAATTTTACCTTTGATTAGTACTAACAGTAATGACTTTACCTAACAGTTGTTGGTTTTAAGATAATAACTTTAATCACTTAAAATTTAGTTTTATTGTTTGATGTTTTGTATGTGAATTAGATCGTAATTATAAAATCCTGATTTAAGTGAGAAAAATTTGACATTAAATAAATTAATCAAAAAACGGTTATAAGATCTTTAAAATATCTTTTTGTATAAGAATTAAAACTATAATTAGTTTAAAAACTCGTGTGCATTGTAAATTAACTTAAGTGCAAATTAAACTCGGTGATGGGCGGATCTAACCTCAGGCCTCAGACGACAGGGAGTCGAGTTTTCGCCTCCCAGATGACCAACATGTCGGAGAAGGAGCAGGGGTTCGTCGTGAAGCGGATGCAGTGCCGGTCGGCGCAGATGAAGCGGTTCGCCGAGTCACGTGACATTATAAACGACCAATCGCGTTGCAGGAGGGCTAAATCTGCCGCGGCGAGGAGCGGATCGCGCGACAGACTGATTTCATTGGTCCGAGGATCGGTCGGGAGTCACGTGAGCCACGAGGTCGAGATGAAGAGGCTGATGACGGAAGTTTGCAGGGATTACTACAAGCAGCTGAAGACGGACGTGAGGTCCTTCATCGTGGATACTTACTCGGTTTAGTGTGAGCTTTTTAGTGGTGAGAAGAAATCATTCAACTTTTTTTATCTAAATAGCATGAAATTGTCTTTAAAATGTGCTTGTGGGATTAATACTGTTAATAAATGATAATCATATATTTTTAGTGTTAAAATACAATTGAAAAGTTTATTTTTGTGTTTTACGGTCACAAACATTTATCTACTCTTGACTATTTGTGTAAAATGTGTTTATAACTTTTCTTTAAACATTATTTCATTGTTTTAAGAAAAAGATCATGTCTTAACTTTGTAACATTGTTTTTATTTCAATTAAAGGCAGCATAAAAAATGTTTATAAACATTAACCTTAAATGCTTATTTATTTAAACTAGATGAAGATAATTTTTCTTAAAACAATTAAGTTTTTTTAATTTTTTTTATAATTGACGTAAATTTTATAGTAACTGTTATTGGTACTAATGTTATTACTTAAAAATGTATTAAAAATATGTTTAATATTTTTATTTTATTTTAAGTGTTATAAATTGTTCACAAATTTACTAACGATAAATTTACTGCAAGTATATTAAATTGGAAAGATACCATTGAGATTCCATTTTTGTTATTAGTATTAGTTTGAATATCCAATTTTTTTTATAACCTTGTGTAATAACGTCATAATTTTTTTTAGTTCAAAATTTAAACAATTTTCAAAATTATTTAGGTTTCATTTAACTTTTAACAAAGAATCGAAAAAACAGTTTGAAAAGCTTTTATTATATAACTTTATTCAAATCAAAAACGATAGTTTTATTAAGTTGCAAATGGTAGTTAAATACAAAAAAGTTCCTTTCCAAAATATAATTAATAAATCATATATTATTCAAAAAAATTGTTTGAAATTTCTTGTTTGATGAAGAGTGGTTGACTTATGTCTTCAAGATAGTTCCTAGAGTTTCGAGATGAAGAATTTTGACAAGAGATGCTCGTTTCAAAAAGCTGTTGTTTTTGAATGTATAATTGGAGATTGGTGGCTTTGGAATCGTTGAATGTTTCGGTTGTGAAAGTTTGAGTTTTTTCAGTTTGTGCCTTGTATAAGTTTTATGTTAGTTTTAATACTGTAATTTTGTTGATTATCAACGTGACCCAAGTAGCACGTGTCTTAATAGACTTCGTGAAGCCAGAAAAATTTTTCGGAGGGTAGCTAGAAAATGTGCTACTGAGTTTTGGTTAAAGGCTAGTGCCCGTATTCAGGCTGCTGCTGACAGAGGAGATACCAAATCAGTCTACGAAGGAATAAGAAAAGCAGTTGGACGAACAAAGAGGTCAATATCACCTTTGTTATCTGAGGCTGGTGAAATCTTACACAGTAGGAATGAACAGTTGAGTAGATGGGTTCAACACTTTTCCCTTCTGTATTCTACACAGAATATTGTTACTAATGATGCCTTTAACAGAATGGATAGTCTACCAATGATGGATGACCTGGATAGCGTACCAACTACTGAAGAACTCAGTAAAGCCATTGATATGATGGATCCGTGGAAAGAACCAGGTAGTGACGGCATACCAGCGGACTTGCTCCGCAATCGTAAGTCATGCTTGTTACCTCATTTACATGATATTTTAGCCAAATGTTGGAGAGAAGGTATAGTGCCACAAGAAATGCGTGATGCTAAGATCATAGTCTTATATAAAAACAAGGGTTCCAGATCGGACTGCAATAGTTACAGGGGAATTTCTCTTCTTGCGATTGCTGGTAAAGTTTTTGCAAGAGTGTTTCTTCCTCGTATTCAGAAGCTGGCTGAAAGAGTATATCCTGAGTCTCAATGTGGATTTAGGTCTAAAAGATCTACCACCGACATGATTTTTTCTGTACGTCAGTTACAAGAGAAATGTAATGAGCAGAACATGCCTTTGTATATCGCTTTCATTGACCTCACTAAAGCCTTTGACTTGGTGAGTAGAGAAGGACTAAATGCTATACTGCTGAAAATTGGATGTCCTCCAGGATTATTCAATATTGTGAAGTCTTTTCATACAAACACACGGACAACCATTCAATATGATGGTAGTGTATCTGATTCATTTGAAATCAAAAGTGGGGTAAAGCAAGGCTGCGTACTTGCTCCAACTTTGTTTGGAATCTTCTTTTCGATGCTATTAAGGCATGCTTTTAATTCATTAACAACTGGAATCAAGCTTCATACAAGAACTGACGGACACCTTTTCAACCCTTCAAATCTAAGAGCTAAGCGAAATCTGAAGAAAGTCACCATACGTGATCTTTTATTTGCTGACGATGCTGCACTCGTGGCTCACTCTGCCCAAGACCTGCAGACACTGCTGAATCAGTTTTCTTCGGCATGCTCGGATTTCGGCCTTAAAATAAGCCTTAAGAAGACTAAAATTCTAAGTCAAGGAACAAATATTTTACCATCAATCAAGATCAATTGTAAGGATATCGAGAATGTAGATAACTTTGTATACCTTGGCTCAAATGTTGCGTCAAACGCATCATTGGACAAAGAAATAAATAGTCGCATTTGTAAAGCATCAGGCACTTTCGCTCGCTTGACTGCAAGAGTTTGGGATAACCAAAAGCTAAGCATTCGAAAAAAGGCTTTCCTGTGTCTGCAGCACTCTGCTTTACGGTAGCGAGACATGGACGTTACCTAGCGTACAGGAGAAGAAAATCAATACCTTCCACCTACGATGCCTTCGTCGCATCCTTGGAATTACATGGCAGCAAAAGATCACCAATGAGGAAGTATTGAGACGTACTGGTCTTACCACTATGTACTTTACCCTCAGTCAGCGCAGGCTTTGCTGGCTCGGTCATATCCTGAGAATGAATACTGAGCGGATCCCAAAGTTTCTATTGTATGGCGAGTTGGTCGTTGGCAAACGAAACCGAGGACGTCCAAAATTACGTTTCAAGGATGTATGCAAGCGCGACCTAAAAAGCTTGAACATTGGAACTGATGATTGGGAGTTGCTTGCAAATGACCGTGCCAAATGGAGATCAACTATACACAAAAGACTGCAAGAAAGAGAAAAGGAATATTTTAGAAAACCGAAGAAGAAGATGAAGAAATAAGAAGCAGAATGAATTTAATTATTATTTGTTTGTGTTTTGTTTATTGCATCACTGTGTATGTTTTTTTAAACATGTAATTTTTTTTTCTCTCTGTGCACAACACGCATAGCCGATCGCGGCTGATAGCGGGCCTTATTATTATAATACTGTAATTTGTTTTTTTCTTTTTATGATAGTGTCTTTCAGCTTTAGTAGCTTTGATTTTGATGCCTAAGTCCTTCGTTTGACAATAAACTTCAAAAAATAAAAAAATAGTTTTACTCTCTCTATTTATAAATTAGAGCAGAAATTTCATTTATGTTGAAACTGAAATAAAAGTCTATTTAAAACGGAAATGTCATGCTTGAGTAGTTGTGTGGCAATTTACTTTTAGAAATCTTGTAATTAAAATGTAAATAGACTACTGTAACGTTTTTGCCCTCATTCAACAAAAAAGTTCTATGAATATGATCGTATGAAACTCATCAATACATGAGTTTTTAGTAGGATTTCAAAATTTAAAATAAAATATTTATGTTTTTTGATAATTATTTATTCATAATGATTTTTTGAACTATGTAATGGAATGCATCTTTCATAAGGTTTTTAATTGTTTGAATGTTGAGTGTTAGAATGCTGAATGTCACAAAGTCAATTAGAAAACAAGTATTTTAGGCAATGTTATCTTTATCACTATTATTATCATTAAATAAAGTGGTATTAAAGACCTTAAGACTAAAATTTAGACCTTTATAGTACAGCAAAAAACTGCATGCAAATTTGTTAGTGTGTTTTTATAGTTTAAGTATAAGAAATATTATTATAAATAGTTTTTTTAGTGTTTTTTAGCATTTAATAGTTCATGTAAGTTAAAGTTTTAAAGTATTTTTCACTTAAACTTAAATTTTTATATAGTTTTATTAATAAAAGTAGCTTATATTTTGTGATATTTTTTTATAAAAGATTCATTCTTCAAACTAGTCATAAGATTTGTTTGAAGTTAACTTATAAAAACTAGTATTTATAACAGGATTTCCCTAAAAGGCCCTTTAGGGAGCCATGTTCAGTAAAGAAGCTACAGGGGGGCCATGAGGTCATAACTTAAAACTTACACTAGATATTCTGGAGTTGCTGATGAACATTAAAAAAAGGTCTTAGGTGTATTAAATAGTAAATCTGAATCATTCACTAGATATTCGGAGTTGCTGATGAAAGAAAAAAATGTGTTAGGTGTTTTTAATGATAGATTTTTTAATAATCTTGTTGAGGGGACCATAGCTTTATAATTTCTCTAAAGGAGGCCATTTGAAAAAACGTTTGGGAAACCCTGATTGTAAAATTGGTATTTAAATTTTGTAAGATTTATTTATTACAAGTAGTACATACCAGGGGCGTCGCGTGGGGTGTTGCACTGCCGCAACTGCACCACCTTGAAATTTTGTAAGAAAAAAAATAAGTATCTATAACGTTTTCGTTATTTTTAGAACAAAATCTCTTTTAAAACTCCGATTTTGAAAACGACCATTTTGCCCACTTCACTGCCGCAAACTCTTATCTGACTGCCGCAAATGAACTCAAAAAAGTGAAATTTCTTCAAGAATTGCCGCAAAATCAATATCTTGCGGTAAGTAAACTAAGTTGAAAATTCCCTAAAATAGGACATTCTAAAGTATCATCTACCAGCTATTGTAAACATAAAATAAAAACAAAGCTAAGCTACTGCAAAGGATTAAACTTGAGTTTATGTACCCACATGATTTTTTTAAATTTAACAGACCTCTTCCATTAAAACTGGACAATAAAAGAACAAAACTTGTCATAGATTAAATATTTTGAAAAAAAAGATAAAAAACCTAAATCATTAAAGTCTAAGAAATTTGATTTTTATTTTAATCTGCATTCATAAACTTAACTATAACTAATTTTTGTTATCATAAAGTTAACAAAATATTTAAATAAATTATATTTAAATGTAAAGTTTAAGTTCTGAAAAAAAAAATTATGAAGTTTATTATAAACTTCTAGTTCACTCTTACAGAAAAATAGTTTAGATTTATATTAAGTGAAAATTAGTATTATTGAAACAGTCACATATTTAAATAAAGTAAATAGCCTTAACTTAGAAACTTTGATTACTTAGAGTAGTATAACATTTTAGAAAAATTTAGTCTACTTTATATGACTTTTGGTTTAATTTTTTCATAAACAATGTAAAAATTTTAGATAAAATTTTTGAAACATGGTTGCCTTGCCTCATAATCAGGATAACTTAGAAATGTTAAAAACTCAAGATGACCCAAGATAAATTAAAGCAGACCAAATAATAAATATATTCAGGCTGACTAAAGCAATTTTAGTTTATTACTTTGAAAGTAACAAGCTTATTTAAAATTAAAAAATAAGTGTTTTACCCCTATGGCCACATGAAAACTAACTAACCAATTCTTTACTTCTATAATGGTTACATATTTATAAATTATTTTTAAAATTCTTGAAAAATTCAAAGCCTAACCACTAAACTTAAAAAAGTTATGCTCTGGTGATGAAAAATACTGTCATCAAAATAAAAAACATATTAAAATTAAATAAAGAAAAGATACCCTTAAAAAACTATTGAATTTAAAAACTTCAACAAAGAAACATTAAAAGTAGAAAAAAAGTTAAAAAAATCTTAATGTTTGTAAAAAAAAATTGTGCAAAATAGTGAGGGGTAAGATGGGGGGAGGGTGTATAGCCACTTTTTTACATGTTGTTCTTATTTTAACTTTTCAGAAAGCTGATAGTTAATCTTTAATAAACTTTAGATTTCCAATTAAACTTTTAGTTACAACCGGTCAAAGCCAGAGAGTACAATGACTTATTACACAAGGAGCAAACCTAAGCATCAAAAAAATACAATTTTACTGAAAACCTATATTCTCCATCATTCTTAAAGCAATTTTTATCAAACTTTTTCATCCTAAGTTTTATAAAATTTTATACTTTTGTTGAAGTACAATTGAAATTGACTGCAAAAAAGGTGCTCAATTTACACAATGTAAAGAGCTAAATATAATAAAACAAATGTTTAAGCACTGCTTTGGTTTATTACCTGGTTTCGGTGAGCCTTAGCTGACCTTGTCAAATAAATTCAAAACATTTAGACATTGGCAGTAATGTGAATCTGAACTCATTGATGCGTAAAAAATAAATAAACATTAACTATTCAAATTTTAATGAAAAATGCATAATTTGGTGAACTAAATATTGGTATTAATTAATAAATAAAAATAAAAGAAATTAAAAAACTAAATGCAATATAAACGAAAACACAACAAATTCTTAACAAAATTCTGAAAAAAACTAACGGATGATTAAAATGCTAAAAATATTTAAATTACTAGGTTTTAGACTCATTCCAATAAAATAATAAAAATTTGTTTCTGTGTCTGCAAGAACTCATTACTTCTGATCTTTTATTAATACAATTCTTATCTGCTTGAAGAATCTTTAATGCTTCTTTCAAGCACAACCTGCACGTTTCGATTCTCGGTCTTGATTCATATTCTTTCAAACAGATAAGAATTGTATTAATAAAAGATCAGAAGTAATGAGTTCTTGCAGACACAGAAACAAATTTTTGTTATTAAAGTTTATCTTTAAAAAGTTGTAGTTTGTACATAAAATTTTCTTTGTTTGTAGACTTTTTAATTTACTTGCCAAGCTTCATTATGTATTTCTTTGTTTGTTTAGTTAAAAATAAGTAAAAATATTATTTTTAGTTTGGTATTTAATCCAATATTTTTCAAGTAAAGTTTAAGCTAAAATGAAGTATGATTATAGTTGCGGTGTTTTTATTAAAATATAAGTTTTTAATATCTAAACTGTTAGCTACTTTTAGTTTTAACTTTAGAGCCTTTGTAAAACTTAATATTATTTAGTTTGCTTGTTTTTCTTTTGAGTTTTTTACTTAGTCAAACTTTTTTTTAATCTTAATTTTTTTTTAAAATTCTTTAAAATTTCTCTACTCAGTAATGTAAGTTATTCTTTGAAAAAAATTTAATTTGTACACAACATTTTATTTGTTTGTAGACTTTTTTATTTATTGCAAAGTATAATTAGATTTTTTTTTAAATTAAATATTAGTAAAATAGTTTGATGTTTAATTAATCCAATATTTTTTAACTAAAGTTGAGGCTAAAAGAAATATTATTGCATTTGCTGTATTTTCTTATTATAATATTAGTCTGTTTAATCTAAATTGTAAGTTAAAGACTTCCTAAAATTTGATATTTATGAGCTTGCTTATTTTACTTTTGTGTTTTTAACTTATTAGTCAAGCTGTTTTTTTCAAACATCAAAAGTTTTAATTAATTATAAGTTGATACTCGTTTATTGTTTTCAATATTCAGCAGTAAATAAGCAATTATTTTCTACTAAGTAAAATAAATTTTACTTAAAATAAACTTGCAGTTTGTACATAACATTTTTTTTTGTTTGTAGACTTTTTAGTTTCCTTGCCAAGTCTAATAAGATATTTATTTTTTGTGAAGTTAAATATTAGTAAAATAACCATTCTTAGTATGATGTTTAATTAAATATTTTTGAAATAAAGTTGAGGCAAAATAAAGAACTATTAAAGTTGCGGTATTTTTAAATATAATAAAAATTTGTTTTGTCTAAATTTTTTCTACTGTTAATTTAAACTCTAAAGCCTTCTTAAAAAATAATACTCATAAGTGAGCTAACATTTTTTGAGTCTTTTAAATTACTTAATTTTTTTTATATTCCTATATTTGCTTTAATTTTCAAAGTAATTACCTTTTTTTAAAACTTATTTTCTTAAATATTTTTTTTTGAAAATATAAATGTTCTATTTTTAAACAAAATTTCCCAAGTTACATTAGCAATTTAATGTAGTTGTAACAGAAAAAAGTCTTTATTTAAGATAAAAAAGAGTTTTAAAAAAGGGGATTTTTTTTAAATTCTGCACCACCTAAGAAAAATACCACGCGACGCCACTGGTACATACTACATACCAATGAATTAAGTGTAATAACATCCAAACCTTACAAACTTTATGTTAATTTTGTTTATTATTTAGTATAAGTGATTGTTGTTTTTTCAATTAGTTTATGCAGAAATCCTTAAACTTATCATTTAATTTTTACAATATAATGACTATAAAAAAATAAAATAGCATATATTCATTTATACAACTTAACTGCTCAGTGTAAGATAGCTAGATTTAAGGATAGTGATAAAAACAAAAAAGTGACAAGACGAAATTACTAAATTAAAAAAATTCATAGTTATGTAATTAAAATAAGAATTTTTTGACCTTCTCAAAAGTTATTAAAACTGAGACTGCTCAGATGAGTTAAAAAGTTTTTTAATTCATAATAATTTTGAGTTTTACATTGAAACGATAAAAATGTAAAACATTTGTAGAGTGGGTTATTTATTACAATAAATAAAAAACAATTATATTTTAGGGTTGCCATAAAGTCAGGAAAAGCCAGGAAAAACTAAAAAAATTTACAAAAGTCAGAAAATTTGACAAAATAAAATAATAAAAGTCAGATTTAGTCAGTTTAAAGTTACAAAATTCCATATTTTTCAAAGCCTTCAAATGGTAAAAAATAAATAAACAATTCTCTAAGTCAGACTAAATCTGAAAATTTTGCCTTGAAGTTTACAGAACTATTTATTTTCTAATGCCTTCATCTAATATAAATTAATAAAATACCCTTTATAAAACTGCAAACTTTTTCTATTAACATATTGAACAACTAACTACCCTGCTTGAACAAGCAGTTTTTGTAAGCTTTTTAGTATTGATGATCTGTAGCAAGGATACTTCAAAAGTGAAAATGTGATATATACACAAAAGTTTATCTGGCATAGTTTTAGAATCAAAATGTTTTTTATTTAAGTAAATAATTGAGGCAGCAAAATTGGAGATAAAAATAAATGAGTGCAAAAAGAAAAAAAACAAAAGAAGAACACAAATTGTGGCTAGATTTAGATAAAAGAAATTCTTTGACAATTGTTGGGGCTGCCGATGAGAACAATTTAAATAAAATGAGGCAAATGGTTTTAACTGACAAGAAAATGAAGCAGGATGCAGACCAGATAAAAGAAACCATATATTCATTAGATGAAGAGGTTGAAGTCCTAAGAAAGAAACGGATAAAAATAAATTGAAGTACATATAGTAAAAAAAAAACAGTGTTTAATTAAATTATTTATTTAAGGTTTTAATTGTATAAGTTCGTTTTTGTTTTAAGGTTTCAGTTGTGAAAGTTCTTAGTTAATTTAAGGTTAAATTGTAAAAGTTCCTTATATGTCGTTTCGTTTATGTAGATAGATTTATGTTAGGAAATGCTAAAAAACAAGGTCAATTTTCAGACAATCTATGTTTATAAGGTAATACTACAAGTATTTAGCTGGTAGAGCTGTTTATTGCAAATACATCAATCATACACAGATGGTTCAAGTCATGTAATGAAAGTTTGATGATTGAGTTTGGCAAAAAAAAACTGTTGTTTTAACCTGTATTAAAATTAGTTTGAAAGCTTTATAGAGTTTTAAGTATTAGATTATGTATTTTATAGTAAGTTTAAATTATAAATTTGATTTAGAAAAGTCAAGATAATTTTAGGTAAAAAGTCAGGAAATTCTTCTCAGCTTGATCTGTGGCAACCCTGATATTAGAAAATGAAAATTTTTAAACTAAATTGTAGTTTAAAAAATCTCTAATGTTTTTTCATTATAGTACTTAAAACAATTGAGTATCGTTGTATATTAAGTTTTGAATGAAATACATATTCAACTATGAGTTAGAATAAAATATACCTTTTGAATTAAGTATTACTAATGTAATTAAATTTCAGTATAAATTTAGTTCTATTTCAAGAACCCAACTTTTTTTTTATAGAACCTAACGTTTAATGAAGAATCAAAAATAATAAAATTCTAAACAGTTAATTTGTTGAAACTATAAAATAACAATCGAAAAATTGCCTGATACTGAAGTCACACTTTGGCGTTAGGCTAACTTATACTAGTTTGAAATTTGAAAAACTCAGAATAATTTAACTTATCCTAATTTTTTATTGATACAGAACTTTTAAGGTCTTCATTGTGCAAAAATAAAGCTAGTCAGGATCTTTTTTATTGTATTTTATGACAATTTTTTAGATCTAAATTTTTATTGTTGTGTTTTGTTGTAGATTGTATTTTTCTATATATTTTAATATATTCAAGTTATACTAATTTTAATCAGCGTGAATTTACTTTTGCTCTTACGATAAACCGCCTGGTAAAAGTGTGACAAAAATAAATACTTAACTATTTTTTTTTGCCCTCGTAATTTATATCATATTAATTTTGTTTTTCATTTAGCTGTATCTAATAAGATCAATTATTAGAACCTTATGTATATTTTTAATACGGTTTTATTAAAGCAGAGTCATGAAAAATAATATTCCTCCTTTATTTGATTAATTTTTGAGCACTACAGAGTTATTAATGTTCAATGATAAGTTCAACTATACAAAAAACTTAAAAGTTAAAAAATTAAAGTATTAAAATCTGATAAAATATATTTGGGAAATCTTTTTCAATATTAATTAATTTTTAATTATTAATTTATATAAGTTTTAATTATCTAATTAAAATATAATCTAATTCAAGAAAAAATAATTAAAAAAAAAAATTGTTACTTGCAAGCACCTAAGTATAAGTAAACTTAATTGTTTAACTTTGAGTATGTTTGAAATAAGCTTTTACTTTCTAGTTCAAAAACAATCTATAATGGTCATTTATGTAAACACTTAAAATTAAAAACTTTTAATAAAGTTATAAAAAATCTCCTTTTAGAAATTAAAAAATTAAATCCTTTGTTAAAGAACATAAAATCATCATGAAATTTTAACTATATTATACTTCTATATATATTTTCTAGCTGACAGCTAGTAATACATAAACAATTGTGGAAGTTTCTTAGTGTTCACATTTTGTAAACTTAAATTTCGATAAAAAGCATATTTAAGTCTCTTTACATTTTCATGTAAATATTATAGTGTAGTTTGTGATGAGAGAATGTTATTAATGACTAATATGACTTTTCTTTTTATTTGACTTTCTTTATTTTTCATAGCATGCACAGGTTCAAGAAAATAAGTCAGCAAATTTTGATATATAGCTTGTTTTTTTTTTAGGTTAGCCATACTACTAAGTTTAGTTTAGTCATATTGGAGAATAATTCCTCTAAAAATATGCAGTTAAAAAAATTAGTAGTCAACTTAAATTAACCATACTTGATAAAAAAGTACTTCTAAAAGTTTTATTTATTAAAAGAGGATGCCAAGTTTTTTCTATTTATTTTAATTCTGTATCCTAACAATTTATTCTTGTTTGTTTTGCTTAGTAAATTTTTATGCTTTCAAAATCATTCCATAAATAATTTAGCTAACACATTAAAGTAAAAAAATCTAAAGATTACGGCACAAATTAAACAAACTGTTTTATCGAGCTTCCCTTTTGTGAAATGCTCTTTAATATCTTTATATTAATTTTTTTTTAGTATTTTAGATCATATCAGTTTTTTGTACTAATACTTAATTAGATAGTGATCAGTTTTTTCTAAGTATAAATAAAAAAAAAACAGTTTATGAAGATAAATCGTAATGCATTTTACTTTGAAAACAGAATTAAGTAAAATTAACAGGTAACTGTAATTAACTTTAAAGTTCGCTGATTTATTGAACTTTCCAATACTTATTTAATTAATAAAAAAAGAAAAATTCAACACTTGTTTCAAGTTCAAAGTATAAGAAATATTATTCAAAATAAGAGGAAACAAATATTGTTAACACAGTAATTTTACAACATAAAACATATTTACTAACTTTACAAAATTAATTTTTCAGTCCACAAAACATTTACAATATATAAAACAGTCATGTCAGCAATATACCACCAATGTAAAAGTGATTTAAAAGGAAGAAAGATTAAAGAAAATCAACACAATTCCTTTAGTCTTATTGAGTATAAAAATCATGCTATTTCGAAGTTTTGTAAAGAAAATAGTATAAATGACATTCAATGTGATCATATGTACAGTTCAAATTATTTTGACGAAACAGGTATGTAAATAACTTAAAAATTATTTATATAATCTTTTTTATAATTTTCATAAGTATAATGGTTATACCTTAGTTTCCGTAAAAAGGCGACTTAAAATTCAGTTTAAGGCACTGTTTTTGGTTTATATTTAAATATAGAGGCAATAATTATACTATAGTTGTTTTAAATTGCAAAAACTTAAATCTTAATTCTATAAAACAGAATCATTTACAATATATATAATAGTATTTTTAAAACATTTATTTTGCAAACACTTAATTGTTAGTCTAATTCATTTTTAAAAGAAAGTTATGTATTAAAATCCTTCATGCTAACTTATAACAACGTTTTTTGTTTCTAATAAAATAATTTGAATTTCAGGAGACAAGAACAAAAACAAACAGATTATAATTACAAATACTAGATTAAATAAACTTGCTATGAACGAAAATACAGATAGCAAAATTAGTGAAGCTATAGAAAAAAAAATACATGTACAAAATGCTATATCTTTTTACCATTTCTCCGGTTTCTCAAATTTACCAAGTCTCCATAAAACGTCTTTTAGTTATATAGAACGTTGTTTTACAATTTTAAGTGAAACTAAAAACTTTACACAACTAAATCATCGTTATTTTTCAAAAATAATTGCAAGCTCTGAACTTTTTATCACTTCAGAAGCTGAACTATTTAAGGTGATTGATACATGGTTGAATTACAATATAAAAGAACGTAGTAAGTATGGTATAGGCCTATTGTCGAAAGTTCGTTTAAATCTTTTATCAAAAGAAACTATAAGGTACCTTATAAAAGATTCAAGACTTATTAAAAAAGATGATGGCTGTATGAAAGTATTAAACAAAGTTTTAGACTGCCAAGACAACTATCTATTTAAAAACTATAGTGATCATTCTACAAGTAGGTATTGTAACCAAAATATGTTTAACCTAGTTTGTGCAGGTAATTCAAAAACATCAATGACTTGTAAAAAGGTATGTTTTATTGATGTAAGTAGTCTAGGAAATGTTGAAGCTTATACACCAACGATAACGGGACATGATTTTCTTGAAGTAGTTTACATGAAAGGTGATCTCTATTTTCTCGGTCGTCTAAAAAATAAAAAAAAGAAATGGATATTGTCTTTTTATAAATATTGTCTTATTTCTAAAACATGGAGTGAGGTCGCTAAAATACACAATAATAGTACTAATACTGGTTTTTGTGCATGTGCATTCATAGACAAGGTACTTATTTTTGGAGGATATGAAGATACAATCATAACTAACTGTTGCTTTCAATTTAGTACGAGTGATTGTAGTTGGAAAGAAATTACTAGAATGAATGAAGCTAGACTATGTTCTGCTTGTGCAGTTTTTGAAGAAAAAGTTATAGTATCTGGAGGAAGGAACAATAGATATGAAAGATTAAATTCTGTTGAATCATATGATGTTTTACCAAATAGGTGGTCGCCAATGCCTAATATGAATTCTGCTAAAATCCACCACAGTTTAGTTGTTGTTAAAAAAAAATTATTTGTTATTTCAAAATTTGCAGAATCATGTGAGGCTTATGACAGTATTTGTAAAAAATTTGTCAATTTGAAATCTCCAAAACGAAACAGCTTTTTTACTAGGTCTTATTCAATCGGAAGCAAAATTTATATGTTACAGGGTTACACACCAGTTATAGATTGTTATGACGTTGATAAAAATGAATGGTCAGAAGAATCTTGTGAAGTTACAAACATTTTTTATAATTTTTCTAGCGTGAAAGTACCTTATTTATAAGAGCTTAACCTAGCTTTTTTACAGGAAAACAATGAATATTAGAATTTTAGTAAGGCTAACACTTTTTCAATTTCACTTTTTGTTGTTTATAAAAATTAAAATACAAAAAAAAAGATTGTTTTTCGATATTTTTTTTTGAATAAATTATTTTATTTTTGAAACGAAACTTTACTCAATTAATAATCGAACAAAAATTATATTTTTAGCTGTTTTTGTTTTATGTTTTTATACATTGTAACGAAACTGTCTTTAATCTTATCGTTTCGTTTAATTAAATCATTATAAAAGAGAAAAAAATTGAAGAATTACAAAGGTTTATATTACGTCACAACGACGCAGAGACGGGTGGAGCCGGCAAAGCAAATGAAGCACATTGAAGAAAGCGTTTTGTAATTAAACGAGGATAACAATTTTACATCGTCGAGTCTATTTCTTCGCAATAATAAAAAGTAGTCATCAGAATGTTAAATGCTTAGTTATCGTGCCTACAAGACTCAACTCAGCAGTTGTTGGTAACATTATTATAGGAATTTGTTTTCTTTCACTTACTTCGTATTATGTTTTTATTTTGTATATAAATCACGTGCACTAATTACCAGTTGGATAATATTAACTTTCAAGGTAAACTAATATATTAGATTTGTCTGGCGTTCCGTCTGAACGTCTGTAATACTTAAAATAACCGTTAGTAATGATGTTATTAAAGAGCAGCATTGACCTTATCGAAACCTATTCTAACAACATCGTTATTAATGACGGTTACACGGCTCCACGGCCAGCAAACTTACTACCTTTCGAAGACAAAAAAGAATACAACCAACCCACCTAGACAATTAACGATTATCAAGTTTGTAAGTTATTTTTCTAAGTAAACTTTTTCGAAAAAGTTTACAATATTAACTTTAGTTTATCGATTAAAAATGTAAAGCAATTAAAGCAATTGTAATATTTGAGTTGATTAAATATAAAGTATTTTTTCTTTAAAAACGAATGATATTTTTCAAAACAAATTCAAAAGACATTTAAAGTTAATCTGCGTTTAAAGTAATTTTACCTTTCGATTAGTACTAACAGTAATGACTTCACCTGACAGTAATTGGTTTTAAGATAATAACTTTAATCACTTAAAATTTAGTTTTATTGTTTGATGTTTTGTATGTGAATTAGATCGTAATTATAAAATAATGATTTAAAAAAGAGAAGTATTTAACATATGAATTAATTAAAGTTAGGTTAAAAGATCTATAGAATATCTTTTTGTATAATAGTTAAAATTATAGTTAGTTTAATTACTTGTGTGCTTTGTAAATTAACTTAAGTGCAAATTAAATTTGCTTTGGTGGATTATTTCTTGCGCTTTAGGTTATAATTTTTTCTTTATTTAACTCGGAAAACTTTGATATAAAAAAAGTGGCACAGATACTTAACTGTTTGTTAAAAAAAGTATTCATTCAAATAGTTGAGAAATGAAACTTTTTATTTGTAAATTGTAACAAATACATAGTAAAGTTGTTGTCCTTTTTCATATATATTATATTTGCTACAACAAATAATCAATAAAAAAACGTAAAATAAAACAAAACTTAAAAAAGAGTTAATACTATACAGTAAAAAAGTATGTAAAAAAATTGAATTAGTATTAAACAAATTCTTGTCATAAACAGCATTAAGAACTTTTCATAAGTATACTTTTTATTAACTAAAAATAAAAATATTATGTAAATATTTTTTTGTTTTGCTGCCTCATCAAATATAAGAAAAAAAAAACCTTAACATTACAACAAGACTTCAATCATAACATAACTGTGGTAACAACAACAATAATGAACTCAGAAAAGTTTTTTCAGTTTACACCCCCCTTACTTTCTTTTAAATACTATTCCATTTTAATTTAAGCATAGGAACAATGTGTTTATTAACATTTGTCTACTCTACAATTTCTAACTTTATAAAGTTTTTTTTATATCCATTAGAAATGAATACCTCACTCTATACTGTAGTTTAATTGTTTGTGTTTAGTTAGAGCCTGTTATTAAATAAATGATATTTTAAAGGTTTTTTAGCATTGATTTTTTTAGTAACTTTCTTAACAAAAAACTTAATGCAGAATTTTTTTTTTTCATATTTACCATTATGACTTTTTTATGGATTTTTATTTTGAAAATCCGCTTTGCGGTGAAACACTGTAATTGTTTATCTTTAAAATAATAAATTATTAATAATACTATTTTACAAAGTTTTCGTAAAAAAGGTGTGTACTATAAAATTGGCATAAGGAGAAATACAAACTGCTTTTATTTGTTAACTTTTTCAAATGAGTAAATTACTACTTAGACCGATTAAAGAAATTTATAAATTGTTAGTGTATTTACGGTTATCACTAAAAAAAAGTTTAACACCTAGCATAAAATGTATCATGTTTAAACAAATATATATTTCAAGAATTACAAAGCTATTCTAACGGTAATTTTAAAAAATTAGCTCATTAAGCTTTAAAAAAAGTACATATAAAAACACTTTTAAAACACTAACGACATTTGTAATTATAAAACACACTAATTGACTATTTGACTATAATTTAGACTAACAAAAATGAAACAGCCATTTTGCACACTACTACATGTACAATAAGCTAACTACTATACGTGTCTTTATTTATCAAAAAGCTACTTTGATGGATTACTAAGCTAAATTTTTTTATATTAACTTCTTAGTGTTTATATATGTAAAACAATAACTTTTAGTAACTTATTATTTACAGATCTTACAAAAATTATACTTAACTGAAAAAGTTTTTTAAAGCATTTTATTATTCAATTTAAAGGCTTAGAAAAACAATAAAAATTTTGTTATTAAAAGACTGTTAATATCTTCTATTTTTAAGCTTTCTTATTTGTTTATCTATTATAAGTAGAGATAATTTGTCAATTTTAGATAATAAAACTAGAAATGTGTTAGTTTCACTTAGCATTTACTTTTCAGAAATAAGCAAACAATGACATGCAGAAATGAAATAAGTACAAAGTCAGGCACTTTTACCTTTTATGACGAGTATGTAACCTTGAAAGAAGCAAAACAAAAATGTATTGAAAAAGGCGAAGTACTAGCTCCAGTTTTTACTAGAAGAGACGAATATAAAATCGCTAGTTTTCTTAAGTCAAATTACGGTATAAAGGATTGCTTTTTTGTCACTCCTAGTTCAGCTACTTACTGGGTTGGTTTAGATTTTATTAAAGATAAGAAGACAAACAAAGTTAAGAGGGTATTTACAAATGGTCTTAGGTGGAAGGAGCATAGGCATGGTAAAATTTATAAAGATTACAGCTATAACGATACGGCTTGCCTGATTGCCTTGTTTATGCCTTTTCTTATGCCAGAAAGAAAACCATTTTTGACTTTGCCCGAGTGTAACGGAAATTGTACCTGTAAAGAGAGAAACCCATATTTTTGTTTCAAAGAGAAAAAGATTACTTTTGCTGAGTCATTAGTTAAAGACAATGAAAGCGTGATCAGTGATATTAGTTTTCCGATTGGTGTTTTGGCTGCCGTTGTAGTGCTTGTAATTGGTGTTTTTATTGCACTGCTTAAAAGAAAACTTCCAAATGAAAATAACAGCAAGCTGGTAAATGGTTCAATTTGTCCGTTTCATTCTTCTTCAACTCTTACTACTAATGACAGAAAAGAAAACAACTAATTTTTGTCTGCTTTAACAAACTTTTTCTAATTATTCAAACTTACGTACAATCTTAAAAGAACCATCATTGGTTTTTAAAGGCTTTTATTTGTTAGAAATTTTTTTTAGTGTATAAAAATTTCGAATTTTAATTTGTGAAAAATAGCCATATAAAATTTATTATTTTATCTCCTAATAAAAACACTTATAAAAGTTGAAACTATGGATATTTTTTATTATAATTTATTTTCATCACTGTTTAGTCTGTTTAAGTTAGGGTTCCCTGAAATGGGCCATTTCAGAAGGCTATAAGCTGCAAAGGGGCCACGAGGCCTCAATTTTAAACTCAAACTAGATATCCTGAAGTTGACGGTGAAGAGAAAAAAAAGGTGTCAAGCGTATTAAAGGGTAATATGAAACTTATAACACATTATCTGGGTTTGATAGCGTAAAACAAAATAAAAGTTTTTAGGCGTGTTTAAGGATAGTTTTAAGTTTTACTTAAGGGAGCCATAAGTTGCAAATTGGGGTAGAGGCATAATGTTGTTCACTGAAACTTACACTAGATATTGTGGAGTTGATGAAGAAGATCAAAAAAAAGAAAGAAGGCCCAAAGTTTTTTTAACGTTGTACAAGGGTTCTTAATGAAAAAAAGTCTGGTAAACCCTGGTCTAAATTGTTATCAACGTTCTTTAAAGTAATTATTTAGATATAAAAAACAGTATTTGATTTTTGCTAACTAATGAAATTATGGTTAAACATGAAGTTTTAGTTCGTGACAACATTTCGTTTTAAGTTTAAGTGAAGAATCATTAAAACTTTTAAACTAGAGTTACTTATAACGAAATAAAATACTATTACAAATAGTATAAAAAACTGTAAGAACCGATAATTTATGAATTGAAACGTATAAAAACCAGTTTTAACATGTTTTTCATATCAAATACTAAAAAGCAATGGACAACTATGGTACAAAACTTCGTTTTAAATAATCTATTAAAAACTTCTTATTATTTTATTTTTTTAACATTCATATTTAGTGGAAGTTAACTTTTAGTTTAATAGGCTTAAAAACTTGTTTAGAACATATCTTTCAAACTTATATGTATATTATTTTTACAATGCTCTTTTTCCTTAACAAAATCAAATTTATACTTTTCAATAGTATTAATCAAACATAGTGGAGGACATGATAAAACGTTTTTTAATTCCTACGGTAAACTAAAACAAGACTGATTAAAAAAATTAGATCCATACTGCTCTGCGCTGACAAAAATAATTAACTTTCGGAATTTTTGAACATAAGTAGGCTGACTCAAGTTAATTAGTACAAAGTTGCTTAGTTAAGTTACTATTCATTTACTAAGTACTATTTAGTGTTTTTTATTTTTATTATTAAAACACTAATTAGGCATTTCAGTTAGAAATTTTGTTAATAAATAAACTGTATTGAAACAAAAAACACTATAAAAACAATTTTCAGCAAAGGAGTAAACTAAAACAAAACATGATAACAATTTGTAAATTAAAACCTTCGAAATATTATGATATTTTTTACTATTATTATTTGAGCTCTTTAGTAAATGTGTTAAGATAGGCTTACTAAATAGTATTACTTTTTAAGATTGATTTATTTCATTAAATTGTTTAGTATTAGAACTTTGGTTTTTTATGTTAACAGATATGTAGACGCAAACTTTAAATCAAAAGAACTAAAGTGAGAAGTAAAGTTATAAGTATTCTTTTGACATTAAGAGTTGTTAATTAAGTTTTTCCCTGATGAAATTTATGTCTAGGTATTTTTATAGCTTAAATTATTTGATTTCATATATCTATATATAGGATAAATGTCAATGATGGGTGTGTTTAAGATTAGCTTTAAAGTTAAAACATCAGTAAATCTCAGAGTTGTCATAGTCTTTGCTTCACTTAGTTTGGGTTTTTATCCATAATTTTAGGCTTGTTAAATGACTTCAAAATTTACTTTTTTCGTTATCTTATTTTTCTGACTTTTAAGTCCTTTAGTTTTATATATATTTTTTTTGATTTTTTATCCATAATTTTCGTTAACTTGACTATAATAAGTACTAATTCTTATAAAATTTTTCAGATGGCTTATGAATTTTATCATATCTTAGTGATTACCTAGAATTCTGCCTTTTTACGTAGTTATACACTGTCAATAGCAGAGTTTTCAAAGAAGGCAATTTTAGAAGTTTAAGGGGCCTTGACAAGTAAAACGGCCATAATTTCTACAACCTAAATATTGTGGAGTAGATGATGAAAAAAAAAAATCAGGCGTATTTAAGTGTAGTTTTTTTTAGGAACTTTTAGGGAAGTTTTTTAAATTTCTTTAAAGGGGGCGTTATAAATAGATGTTTGTAAAACCCTGATTTATAGCAAATACTTTCATATTATAAATAGTTAATATCAGAGTTATCATTTTTTATATCAATCAAAATTTTCACTTAAAAGTACATGTAAGAAAAATAATAAAGATTTACAATAGTATCAACTTATAAACTGCTCTTCAAATTAGGTAAAAGATGAAGATTAAATGTAGCTTAAATCACTAGTTCACTAACTATTAAAACAATAATATGCATAATAAGTGAAGCGAAATTCTGTGAACACTAATATATTAAAAATGTTTTTTGTGTTAGTAGCTAACTTAAGTTGATCTTTATTTTAAAACAATTAGATATAGAAGTTAAACATTTTAGTTTTACTTAAAAAAAACATTAACAATAGTCTCTTATGGGATGAACTTTATTTCCAAAAATTTCCCAAGAGTTTTAGAACTTTCTGTTGTAAGTATTTATAAAAAACAATTTATAAATGTATAATGTCATATATTTTTTTGGCTACCAGTAAGTTAAAACAAAAATAACATTTTTTATTTTTTAAGTTCATTGTTTTGAATTTTCTTATAAATTTACTATCTAAAATAATTTGAAATTACATTCAAAATAATAAAAATGGTCCCAACTTAAAAAAAGATGCCGTGCCGACCCCAAGAAAAATTCTATTAGACCTACTTTATATAAAAAAAAAGTTTTAACAGGTTTAATAAACTTGTAAAAATAATGGAGCAACAAAACGCATATATAGTTGAAAATGTAGATCAAGAAGAAGAACCTTATCAAGTTGATCCGGTTAGCATTGAGCAAGCTATGCAAATTGTTAGTGAAGCAGTACAACTTATACGACGAGCATTTCAAGGGAGACAAAATAGACAACAACAACAACAGCTACAAAAACAACAAGTTAGACAACAGCAACAACAAGAAAGACAACAACTGCTAGAAGAAAGACAACAATTGCTACAAGAAAGGCAACAGCTACAACAATTGATGCAACAAGAAATAGTTGTTGGTCTTACACCCGAACGAATTGAAATTTTTGAACATTTCACTGCAGACGAATCGTTGGTAGGCGAACAATGTATAGTTTGTCTTGAAGACCTGGAAGTTGGTATAAAAATGGTTCGTCTGGACTGTCATGTCAGCCATTATTTGTGCAAAACGTGTACAGATATTTGGTTTAAAGACCACAACAAATGTCCTACGTGCAATCATGTGTTCAACTAGCAAAATCTTTAACAGTAGTTGAAATTATTAGTTGTTGTTTTGAAAGTGTAATGTCAAATAAATTACCATTTTTAATAATGTAGTCTTCGTTAAATTTAAAGATATTATAAAAATAAATAACTTTGCTAAAAAATATTCCTATTAAATCAAAAAAATACAAACTAATATATATTTTTTAAGCCTTATACAAAAATATTTCATTTATAATAAACTAAGTAAAAATTAAGATATCTTGTACACTTCCAAAATAATTCTATACTATTCTATATAAATAAGCCTTTGGTTTTTTATTTAAAATAGTACTAAACTTAATTTTATGTCCGTTGATTGATAGTTTAATATGTTCTATAGATTTCAATATGAAAAAATATAAATTAAGTTTTACTTATTGTTAATAGATATTAAGGATTCTGCTGTCAGAAAAATGTTTATGGCTGTAATAAAGCAAATACTCAAACAAATAAATGTGTGTCGATTTTTCGACTGAATATTTTAACTAAACACACTTATTATTCTAATAAGTTTTCTAAACTTTAAACTTTAACCTTATTAAAAATTATTTACCATGACATTAATTTACTAAAAACTTAATTTTCAAACTTCAATAATCTTTTTAATTTAAAATTTACGTATTTTCGACATTTAAGTCAAAAACAATACATATATAAGGTCTAAAATTATTCCTTTGGTTATGTTTCTATTTATCGTTTTTAAACCAATCTTTCACTGTTAACAAATAAAGGATGTTTAAGTACTATTAAGATCAAATTGTTAAAGTCTTTTTATGTTACCATTATATATATTGCTTTTTCACAAAAAGTTCAGTGGTCTAAAGAATATTATTAAAAGAACTTATATATAAATTTATAAGTTCTAGTTTAAGGTGTCTAAATAGTCTCAAAAACTACTTAATTTTAGAATCAGAACTTTACTTAATATGATATAGCTTTGTTATACAAGAAATTTTAATACTAGGTTTATACAAAACTATTTTTTTTAATTATTACAGTGCTTCTCCGATTTCTCGCTTATCCGACTCGTTTCAGTCGAGAAGTAGATTTATAATTCAGCTAAAATATTTTTTTTAATATAAAAAAATTTCGAATTTCAGACCTTTATGAAGACGCCCATACTATTTTTAATAACTAATTTTGCCTATTCATACGAGATTTAGCAAGTATAACTTTTTAAGGCAAAAAATTACTTTTTTTTTTGACGTTATTTTTGAACAAAATACTCAAAAATTTAAATTCAAAGGATGAATTGCAAAACTACAGATCTTGGGAAAGAGTTCTATACTACTTTTAAAAACCCAATTAACTCTTTATAGGAGAATTCTCCAAAGAATATTTTTTAGGCGAAAGTTGAACTTTCATTGTCACGTCATTTTTTTTACAAAGTTTTAAAAATTGAAGACTGAATTGCGAAACTAAAGACTTTGGGAAAGACGCCCATACCATTTTTCAAAACTAACTATGACTCTTTGTAGGAGAATTCTCTGAAACTCGGTTTTGAAGGTGAAAAATTACTTTTTTGGTGACGTTATTTTTGAACAAAATAGTCAAAAATTAGAATTCAAAGATTTAATTGCAAAACTACAGACCTTTAAAAAGAGTTCTATACTATTTTTAAAGACCAATTTTACTCTTTATAAAAGAATTCTCAAAAGAATGTTTTTAAGGCGGAGGTTGAATTTTCATTGCGACGTCATTTTTTTACAAATTTTAAAAATTTAAGACTGAGTTGCGAAACTAAAGACCTTGGGAAAGACGCATAAACCATTTTTTAAGACCAACTTTGACTCTTTGTAAGCGAATTTTATGAAACAAGTTTTTAGGGTATCATACATAGAAAAAAATTATTACTATCATGACGTAGTTTAAAGTAATTTAATAGTTAAAAACTTGAAATTGAACATTTTTCACCTTAAAAACCTTGTTCGGAGAATTTTTCTAAAAAAAGTTAAAAATAGTGAATTTGTATAATTACTGTCTTGATTACTACCGTATATTAAAACCAGCAACTGACAGACCTCAGAGTCCAGATTATATTTTGACACGACTTTCTCGCGTATTAGAAAAGCGTGGATGTCCAGGTTTGCTGCCACTATGTGGTTTGTGAGGTTGATCAATACCTTACAAAAACTACAACTGCTAAAGTGAAAAGTGAGCAAGAATTTATTTTCCATTTAGTTGTCTACCTTAAATCACATATTTGTCTTACCATTGTTTTAATCTTTGTGATTTTCCTTTTCTTCGTTATAGTGTTGTGTTGTGTTGCTATGGCCCGAGATTTGTCAAGGTAAGTGTTTAAACATAAACATTATACTTTTAATTTTTTTTTATTGTTGAAGCTGTTACAAATTGTGTAAAGGTTCTTAAACATTTAAATATAGTAAAAAACCTTATAAAAATAAGCATATTAAAAGAGCCACAAAATTAATGAAAAAGAAAATTTAAATTATAAAACTTAGCTAAAAACTTACTTTCATACAAGTGAGTTGAACGGTTAATCCCATTTTTAAAGACAACTAAATTTCTGCTGGCTAACGAAAATGTTTCAAATAATTCTTTTACATCATTAGTAAATAAAAAGAACAATCACTGTTTCTTTGAACTTTAAAAGATCTAAAAGATTAAAGTCAAATTTTAAAAACTAACACTAAAATGTTGTATCTAAAATCCATTTTCTTAATAAGAATAAACTATGAATTATTTACAAAATCTGTAAAAAATATAAAACTATTAATGATGTTTATTTTAATGGCCTTGTTTACTTTTGAAAAGTATATTTTTTATACTAATAATTCATAACTAACATATAAATAAAAAAAAGATATCAAATTTTAATGATACTATTTAGGTCTAAAGTGTCAAGCTTTGTTTCTGCTTTAAATAGTATAGTACAGTTCTTATGTTTTTATTTAAGTTGAAGTAGTAAATAACTTTGCTTTTTATTTACTTAAAATAATGTTAACTTAAAACATAGTATTAAATTTTTCTTAAAGATTGAAATAAAGTATTTTTCCTTTTTTGTTACAAAAATATTTAAATAAAAAATTGTAAAACTTATTTAATATATTTAATTTTAGTTTAATACTTTTTTATTCAAGTATGTGATTCAGTTCAAAATTGAAAGTTTCAATTGATTTTGATTATGACTTTTTTGAACTGATTATAATGTCTTCCTCAATTAAAAAAGTTTAGTCTAAAATTATTTGTTAAAGTAATTAACTTACATACTTTAAACATTCTTTCAAAAATTTTAAACTTTTAGTAAATATTTTAGGTTAAAAAATTGTTTTGAAAAACTTGTTATGTTTGTACATAATATAAACCAGTAATAACAGTATATTTTTACATTTGTGCAAAAAAAAGTTAGCAACTTAAAATAATAAACATTTTTTAAGTTGCAAAGTTAATTATTGCCACTAAAAATATTTTATTGAAATTTTAAGTTTACTACAAAGAAAACTTTTTTAATTTCATTAACAAGAGTATAACTTAAACACATCAAAAAATAAACTTGCCAATTATTTATAAAACAATAAATTAATTTGTTTATGAGTTTCGATTTAAAATTTTTTGATATATCCATTACATTTAAAAGATAGTCTTTTAAAATTTGTGATTCCAATTGTTTTAGTATTTACTTTACACTTTTATTTTAAACAGTTTTAAATAGTAATGATCAAAGCTTTAAATTTTATCTAATAGAACTAAAAAGAAGTGTTTATTGTGAATAAACAAAATATAACTTTAAGTTTTAAACTATAAGCTTTCGTTTTTCTAACAGCTGCTACAAAAAAATCTTGTCGTAGAGACTAATTCATCTGTACAAAAATCTCCTGTGAGAAAGACTTCTTTTCAAAGTGGTTTGTCACGATTTTTTTTCGTTGTAGTTTATAAGAACTCCAATTTTTTATTTAACAGTCTTTTAGAAAAATCAACTACTCTAAAGTTTATTATAAAAGTCCTATGTAGTCAACTTTCGGCAACAGTTATGTTTTAGCAAGTACATTGGATAATTTGAAACTCCTTTGCAACCAGTTAGTCACATCTCTGGTTACAGAGATTTCACTGAGGAAATAGATTAAAAATGATTTTTGAGAACTATTTAAATGTTTATTTTTCGTTCAGTACCATAATACTAAATCTAGTTGTTTATACCAGAGAGTCTGTACAATAAATTAAATAAAAAAATTATTGTATATTACTATGTACTAATTATAGTATTTAAAATAAAATGTTTGCAGATAAAAACATACACAGTTAAAAAGAAAATTATTAGAAGTAATCGCTTATAAAAAACTAACTTATTTACTTTTAAGAATAGTATGTTTATCAATGTACAAAAAATATAAGTATCAACAAAGATAAAAAATGTTCTTGTCATGAATACTTTTAAATTATAAAGTAAGCGTAGTTAGTATCCTAAAACACTCAAAAGATTTAGACTTCTTTATGTTGTTAACATTTCTATTGTTTTTCCAAGTTATTACTGATAAATCTTGTTAGTTAGGGATTTTATAACGTAATTAAATGTTAAACAGAGTGGGAAAAACAAATAAGTCTAACGTTTATTGTAAATAAACAATTGTAATAAACTGTTTATTAAAAGCATCAGCAGCTAATTAAAATTTCCAAACAATTGGTTGAAACAAGTTTAGTATTTTAACAAAATTAAGCAAAATTATGTTTACAAGAGACCAATAAGTATTAATTGAATCCTCATAATGGCAACTGTTTAGATTTTTATCTTAAATAAAAGTTTATTAGTAAAGTTTTTGTCGTTTAACTATTTAAACGGTTTTTTACAAAATTAGATAATTAACTATTACAGTATAAGTGTCAAAGCTTAAAGTTTAAAACTAATTTTATTTAACGTTTTTTATATATGATAAGAATTTTTATAACTTTAGTTATACAATGATTAAAAAATTTTAATTTATGTAAACATAAGGATACAATCTTTATGTATTTATGAACATTTTCCACTTTTTTTTTGTATTAAATGCTTTTTAAGATTTTGTTTGTATTTGATGATAATTAATAGAGTGAATCGTTTTTTCGTAATTAAAAACTGATAAAATAAATCTCAGAATCTTTTTAGAAACAACCATTTTAAAAAAGTATAGAAAGCTAATTTAGCTATATTTATAGAGTAAATTTAGCGCAAGCCGTTTTATATCAACTACCAGTAAAATGTTTTCAAAAAATATTCTTACTTTTGTTTTAAAATTTAGATAACACATATTGATCTTGTGTACAATAATTTTATTTGAATATGAAATTATTTTATTTCTAAAGTAAACTAGCAGTTACCGTATTTTTACAAATAGACGTTTTTTAAATCCTTACTCTTAAGAAAACACTTTACTTTATTGAGCTATAAGCGGTTACTTAGTTTAATTCTTTTCTGATTAAAATCATTTTTAATTAGTACTTGATTAATTTGTTACTTAAAAGTAAACAATAAAGAATATTGTCAGCAAAACATGGACATAAGTTTGGAAAATGTTTAAAATATTTTAATTCAAATTAAGTCTAATGTTTCAAGCCTACTTAACTAAAAGTTTACAACCACTGAAATTATGAATGTTATATAGAAAAACAAAATTTTAATAAGAAACATTTTTAAAGAGAATTTTAAAAACAAATTTTTCCATCACAATTATATATTGCTTTTTAGTATATAATATTTAAAAAAAAAACGGAAAATTCATTTTAATACGTATCGATTCATAAAATTATCGGTTCTTACTATTTTTTATACTGTTTCTAACGTTATTTTATTTCGTTGTAAATAACTATAGTACTAAAGTTTTAAAATTCAATACTTAACGTAACAAAATTGTTAGTTCGTATAAACAATACTTTATGTTTAATTATAGCCTAACATTTTTGTCAAAACTAAATACTATTTATTTGTATCTGAATAATTACTTTAAAGAACGTTGGTAATAACTTAGACCAGTAATTCCTAATAGTTTCTTCATAAGGCCCCCTGTAAGGAAATAAAAAACTATGACCCCTCTCTCAAAAATTTTTGTTTTTTAGTTAAATATTTTAAAATTATTGATTATAACTAAAATTACACTATATTTTTATCAGTTTTTAGCAAGATTATTCTGATGATGAGGTAAACGAAATTAATTTATAATTTTTTTTTAAATGAGTGACTTATGATTATTTTTTTTGTGATTTCTTTACGTTTATTTAAATAAATTGGTGTACTACATATTTTGGCTTTAATTTAAAGTATCATAGGTATGGTATGAACTTTTTTTTTGCATATGACTTTTGTGCCTTCCATGAGTTTCTATTGAACTTACCAACTTTAATAGCTTATGTTTCAAAAGTTGCTTTGAATTTTTTTGATCTGTTTAAAACTTCTGATACTTAAAATAAAACACTTAAAATAAGATAAACCATAAGTGGACAACCCCTATTGTCTCATTTTATAAAATATAATTCACATTTTGAAAATTCACAATTAAAACATGTTACAGTTTTATGTTAAACAAACCAGAATTTTATATTAGACCTCAAAAATTTTAATTTTTTTTTATTTATTTTATATATCCTACAATAAACTAATTAAAGGGCATAGGGAAACTAAAACTTTTTTTTTTCCAAATTTTGTCTTGTTTTTTATATAATCAGATAAGCTACTTGTTACAGTTTAGCGCTTGTTAGATTTAAAGTAACTTTAGAGATATAAGAGATCAAAGTTAGAGCATTCAATAGTTTCCTCAAAGGATGCGTAAACTAAAAGAGCAAAATTGACTTTTTCACTAAAAATCTATCTCCTCATACAATTTGTGAGCAATTGCTTTAAAAAATACTCAGAGTAAATGCTTATAAATTTTAAACAACTTGTTAGATACAGATTTCTTTTTTTTTATAAAAAATAAGCAGTTTTTTTTTTAATTTCTATCATAAAATTTTTAATGCCTATTTGTATTAATCAAGTTTTTTCTAAAATACATTTCCTGATATTTTAAATTAAATTGCTTTTAAAATGAAGGACTATAGGTTTTCAATGAATTTGTTTGAATTCCGAGAAATTGCCCTTGGAAATTTTCAACTCCTTATGGTTGTATCCGAGTTATTTTACAAAGAATGTTATATCTCAAAAGTAATTAGTTATTAGTTTTGTAAAAGCTATCTTATAGTATATAATCTAAGCTTTGAAATAAAAAGCTTATTTATTTAAATATTTGATATGCCCTTAGCATTTAAAAAATTTGATAAATTATATTTGCTAGTTACTTCTTTCAAAATTAATGTTATAACTTTTTCATATTTACGTAAAAAATAGGTTTTGAAAAAATAAATACAAAATTTTTACCTTTTACTATGTAAATCGTTCGATGACCATTGATCTTGGTGTCAAAATTCCAAAAGAAACCGGCTAAGACTATTTAAAAATTAATGCTTTTCTATCTATTAAGCTGCTAGCTATAAATCTAAAATGTTAATTATTATTTATTATACAGTTATTACAGCAAAAGTAGAACATAAACTTTTCTTTTTATTTTTTATTGAAATCAATTTTATATAAAGTTGTTTACGTAAAAAATGTTAAGTATAGTGTAAAAAGTGTAAAGATTAAGTATAATTCAACTATTTTAATGATTTAAAAAATACTTAAAACAAATTTAACAAAATCTTTATAAAAATACTAAAAATGTGTAGTTTTATGATGGTTTATATGTTAAATAGTTAGCTTAGCTTGTATCTTAAATGCTTAAGTGGACTAGGCTAATTATTTCATAAACTATATAGTAATAGTAAAAGTGCAAAGATAAATGAAATAATAATAAAAGTCTTATTTTTAGTAAATTTTAAACTTTATATTAAATTTTTAGGTTTTTGTTTTATTTACTACAAATTTGATTCAATTAGCTTTATAATTAAAAATAATGTTAATCTTAATTTTATTGCTTAGAATTTATTGATGAAAATCGATATTATAACGTAAATAAGAATAATTGTTTTTTAAATTCTGTACTACAACCGAAATTTTTATTTTAAACGTCAGTTTATTTTTTTGGTAAAAAAGTTAAGTTTATGTTATAACATTTGCTTTAAAAAATTATCGTTGATATAAAATTTGCTTGACAATTGCAATTTTACCTTTAAACTAAAATATAATTTTTAATCATCGTTAATAACTGATTAAACAATAATTATTTAAATTTTTTAGTTGTATTATTATTTTTGATAATTTTAAATTTTTTTAAACAAAAATTAAATAATTTTGACCCTAAAAGATAGTAAATATTTTTGCGTTATAGTATGAATTTAATATAGGTAAAATATACAAACTGAGTTATTTATCGGTTTAGCTATTTCATCGGTTTATATATTTCACTTAACGAATTCACCACATCCCCGAAAAATAACACCACACGCGATCAATTAATTTTGTTAATATATATATATTTTCTCTTTTTAACCCTTGATAATCGTCGATAAGCGGTTTCTAAATTAAATTTTGCGATATGATGATAGATATTACAACAGATAATATTTTTTTTCTCTGAATGTGCAGTTATAATTTACTATTCAAACATTTGAAGTTTAACTTGTTTCGTCCCTGATAGTATAACTTTAATTTACTAATTATAGTAGGGGATTACCGTAATAATTACAACTGACTTGTTTTTGGTTTTCCACAGCAAAACAAACACTAAATAAACTTTCTGTAAACAATTTTTGTAAACAATCTAACATTTTTTTATAAAAGATATCTTAATACATTATATTAAAAATATCTTAAATACTAATAGTAAATTTTAGCTGTAAAATATATAAAATTGTTTTTTATGTAAACTAATACTTGTTAATAAACAATATAGTCGTTTAAGAACTATATAAAATGCCTAAAAATCTGTTTCACCATTGAGAGAAAAAGAAAAATGTGAACGTTCACAACTAAGGCCAATGGATTGGTGTGGAGAAAGACCTTTCAGTCATCAAGCTGCACACAATTTACTTGTAACTAATAGTTTGAGCTAACTTTAAAACAATAATGTAAAAATAAAAACAAAAAACTTAAAAAGTAACTAAATATAAATTACAAATTTTCTTATTCTTTTATTTATACTTTTTTTATTTTGATTTAAAAAATGGTAAGTACCCTTTTTTAACCCATTACTGCCAATATTAACCATGGAAACCATAGTCTACCATAGGCACCACACTGTCCTCCCCTTAGATTTTGATTTTTATGATCATTTACTTTCACATTTTTCTTGTTGCCCTATCTACAAAAGCAACCACAAAAATGCAACAAATATCTCAAAATTTAAAAATAGGGTAGATTAGTAATGTCAGTATACATTAAATATTTACTCTAGTCATAAAACTGTAAGAGCACCATGTTTTTTATATAGTGTCTATGAATTTCTAGTATATATGGTTGTAGGTAAATATAAGTTTTGAGGTAAAAAAAAATACAACTATCCAATGAGGAACTATTTATTAAAACAGCTATTGACTGTTCTCTACTTTTGCCCATAAAATATTATAGTGTGAAAATGCATAATTTTTTTGTGAAGTCATTATTGAACAAAATACTCATAAATTAAAAGACTGAATTGCAAAACTACAGACCTTGGGAAAGAGTCCTATATTATTTTAAAGACCAACTTTGACTCTTTATAAGAAAATTCTCCAAAACAATTTTTTAAATATATAATTATTTTTTTTGTGACATCATTTTTGAGCAAAATACTTCAAAATTAAAAAATCAAGACTGAGATGCAAAACTACTGATCTTAGGGTAGACTCCCATACCATTTTAAAGACAATTTTGACTTTTTATAGGAGAACTCTCCAAAACAAGAAAACATCTATTTTTGGAATACAACACTAAATGCTGCAACTTTGCAAATAATTTTTTCAAAATAATTTCTTATGTATTTAAAAACAATGCTTAAAAAACATTTTTATTTCAAACTATAATAATAAGTTCCTGTGTTGGACACGACATTAAACTTTATCCAAGTGATGTATGATTCTATAACTAAATGGTTTTTGTACAAAAGTTCATAGGACTAATTATTTTGAATGTTTTATTTTTGTGCAATAAACAATTTACTTTTAAAATAAAAGCCTTGTTAATTTTATTTTAAGTATAAAAGTTATTTTTTTTTTAGTTATTGATAACTACAATAAATCACAAATAACAATTGACATACCAGAAAAACGGTTTGTAAAACTTTAATACTTCAATATTATTACTGTAAAACTACTTTCCATATCTATAAACTTAAAAGTTTAAATCACAAAATATTTAGTTTTGTATTGTTTAAATTAACAGTATTAGTTTTAGAAAAAAGTATGAAAGTTTTTCAATAAAAGTTTACATATTGGATATTATTAGAATAAAAATAAATAAAGTAAATGAATAGAATTAATATTTTTATGACATTAACAGAAAACTAATTTTATTCATTTAAAAAAGTCATGGTGAGTCTTGGATTCAGGATCTTAATGTTAGTTTTTAAGTTTGATAATCTTAAGTAAAATTATATGTAATTAAAAACATTGTAGTATATATGAAATCAAGTTTATAAATATTTTCTTCAAAGTATATTTATAATTTATTGTGTTCTGATTTGATAGGATGTCTTTTTATAACTTATTTCTTTGTTTCAATTGTAATTCCTTTTTTATAGAGTCATATATTTCTAAGAAATAGTTTAAAACTAAACTATTTAGAGAAATAAAGTTTAGAAAAAGAGCTAGATACATAAATAAAAGTTTGAAAATGGGAATATAGTTAATGATTTATTTTACACTAAAGCTCTATAAAAACTTTAATTCGTTTTTTTACTTTCTTTTAAACATGTAAAGAATTTTTAGTAATCATTGACTAAATTTAATGTTTTTATGATCTCTTAAAGTACTTTTTTAAGTTAGTTGTCAATGTAATTTAGAGCATAGAGGGGGTCCAACATTTTTTTGTACTAAAAATAACCATGGCTCATATATGAAAGATATAAGTACAAACTCCAGCCAGTTTTTATAGAATTAAAAACTTTTATACATCTTTTGAGATATTGTTATTTTTGTAAAAAGTTTCTAACACAAAGTATGAAACACAAATATTTTTTGGGTCATTTTTCTCTGAAATTTAAAATAAATCACTATAAATCTACCTTCTTCAATTTTTGAGCTAGAGACCTCAAACTTTCAGAAAATATCTTTTTATAGTTTGAATGATTTTAATGAAGCAATTTTTGAAATATTGAAAAATAAATATTTATGAGAAAAAAAACAAAAAATAAGTAGTTTTTTTAATTAAAAATTTAACATTTGAAATTAAGAAATTCCTGCATTGAATCTTTTTTCAAATTTAATAATGGACTTTCTGTGAAAGTTTGAAGAAGATTGGTTAAAAAATGAAGGAAGAGATATATTTTTAATAAAATAGTCACTTTTTGCGTTTTTTTTTTGGTTTGCATCTTCTATTAGGAAGCTATTGAGGTCACTGACTTTGATTGCTTATATCTTAAAAAATAATTTAAATTTTTTTTTAACGGTTAAAAATGTTTCATAGCTCAGATAAAACTCTATAAAATAAGATCAACTTGTAAAAATCAAGGTGGACCCCTCTATGCCTTTAATAATATGTTTTAAGCTAACTTTAGCTAATAAAGTTAATTCTACAACAAAGTTATAATATAATAAAACAAAAACAGTCTTGCTATGGCAGTCGTGTTAGGATTTCAAAATGGATTAGATGGAGAGATGTTTAAAGGTTTTTCATTTTATAGTACTAAAGAGATAATTTAAAAAAAATTAAAATTTTTATATTACCAAAACTTCTTTTTTAGTTGTGACTGTATATATCTAATTATCTATCTCTTCTTTAATAAGAAGAAAACGTTATACTTTTTTTTTGCAGACTTTGCAATAAAGTGTGTTGGAAACCTTTTATTTTGTTAATTTTTTTTATTCTTAAAATGTTTTATTATTATACTAAAAAAAATATTATTATTCATAACTTTCGTTTACCTGTTCTTCAAAGTTTATTTAAATAAAAAACTTAGTTTGATTACAGACATAATTTTTTATTGTTTTAGGAGAAGTTTTTTACATTATTCTCCAAAAGGTTATTAGATTATAATGTAGTTTTATTAAACCTTTTGACTTATGGTAAATTTTTTATGTTGTACAAAAACTGTGTCATTGTTCATTTGTCTATAGAAAAAGTATCAGTTTGGTTTTTCATTCTTTTATAGTTATATATTTTGATTATTTATACAGCATGATTCTTGCTTTTCTTTAATAGCTTGATACATATAACTACTTGAGGTTGCATACCATTAACATTGTGAGTAAAGCTTTAAGATCACTTAAAATTTCAATACTTTTTAGTGTAAAATATACTATTGAAGTAGCACAGATCGGCAAATCAAAATAGTAATGATTTCAGTATGCTTGAGTAAACATATTTTTATCATTTTTTTTACACAAAAATAATATAGGCAATAGATTATCATTAGAAGGTGACACTAAATTTTTAAAACACTTAATGAAAACAAAATTAAATAAGTTTTGACAAAATTTTGAGTGCTTTCACGGGTATAGTAGTAAATTACTATTAGTAATATTAATAAAATCATACAATAAATCTTTTACGGCTTGTCAAAAAAGTTTTTTAATCCAAAAAAGTTTTTTACTTGAAAATAAATCTACTTTTAGACTTTTTATTTCTCTAATTTAATCAAAATTCAAATAATATTTTTAGAAAAATTATATATAAGTTGATATTAAGTTTTTATTTTAGGTAAAGAAGGTAATTACTTTGTGTATCAAGTTTTGGATGGAGAAAAAGCTGAGAATGTTTGTGGGCGTCACAGCATGAAAATATCCAATATTTCTGACCAAGGGATGCCAAGTTTTAAAAGCAAACTACTTGAGTTTACCAAGCAGCAAGCAAGGAAGCGTTTTTATATTCGTAGAATTTTCCGTATATCCAAAACAAATACTAAATACCCTAAGTGTCTAGTTTTTCTTATTTCTCTACGTTATGATGTTTTAGAAAAACTTTACTGTAAGGAGTTTTCAGGGACCTCCGAAGTTATTTGTGAGGTTGGTCACAAATCACTACAACAATCTAAAAAAACTGATAATCAAAACACAACAACTGCTAAAATGGAAAATGAACAACAACAAATCGGTTTTAATTTAATTGATTATCTCAAATCACATTTTGGTCTGACTATTTTGTTTGCAGTAATCTTTCTTGTTTTGCTTTTCTTGTTAATCTTTCTTGTTATAGTGCTTTGTTGCTATGGCCCGGAGTTTGTCAAAGTAAGTGTTTCAACATACATAGTGTACTTCTGAAGTTTTATTTATTTTTAAAGCTGTTTAAAATTATGAATAGTTTTTTTAAATATTAAAACAGAGTAAAAAACTTAGATTATAATCTAAAATAATTATAAACAAAGCTATTTATAACTACGTTTAAAAGCTAATTAAAGATCATCTAAGTTTTTCAACACATTTTGTTTTTTTAAAATTAGATTGAACCACTTACTTGGTGTTTTGAATTAACGGACATATATAAAGTTAATTTTTTTTTTCACAGGAGAAGCTTTGTTGTTGTTGCCGTACAAAGCCAGTTAGTCATATTTTTCTAATGCATTTTAAAATAAAAATTTTAAACGTTACTAAATTGAAGTATGAGAATATTTATAGCCCATTGTGTTTAGTTATGGTTGGAAGCTGTTTCATGTAAATTAGTTTAAGTAAAACAAAAAAAAATTATATGTCATTAGTCTAAAACTTTTCATTAGTATTTGTTGGTTTATTTTAAGTGTCTAACATTTTTATAAGTTTAAATACAATTTTTAACTCCATACTTTAGTTACGCTTTCAAAATTTTATGTTTGACAAATAGGTTGGCCTCAGTCCTCTGTGTTTAGCACCTAAGATTATTTTATAAATTATTTTCAAAAAAAAAAAAATTAATTAGGGATACCTTCTTATTCAAACAAGCTCTACCGATGTAGAAGCGCACAATACAAGCATAAATCTTATACCTGAGGCCAGCAATCTGCCACCTGAACCCAGCAATCTGCCACCTGAGACCACCATGAACGTGTTACCAGACACCGCCACCAACAGCGTCCGAGACACCACCAACAAGGTACCAGACCCCACTACCATCAGGATACAAGAAACTACCACCAACAACGTACCAAAAACCATCATTAGTAGAATACCAGACACCACCACAAACAGGCTACCAGAAACCATTACAAACAGGTTTAACAGTATTGACAAGGTACCAGACAGAAAAGTGGTTTGCCAAGTGGAGCCGAAACTTCTAAGATATAACTTCAAAAAGTTCTTAGGGGAAGTGAGTTTGTACCAGTGATATATTCAATTTTGGTTCTTCTTTAGTTTAAAACATTTATGCTATGTTATAGTTTTTTTTATAGTTTGAGCCTCTTAATAAGAATCGTTATCAAGACAGAGTAATTGTACACTTATAAGTGACCTTGATCAAGCGCATTTAACTATCAAACCTAGCTACAATGTTTTGTATATGTTTTGTTGATAAATAAATTTATACAAGAAAAGTGTTTTTTTTTTTAACATACAGTTTTAATGGACTGAAATCTTTTTAAGTCAAATAAAACAAGCACTTGATAGCAAATTACATGAACCAAAACTCATACATTACTAAAACTGAATTGTATAAAGTTACTTAATTATTTATTAGTAAAGTTTGTTGATTATTTTATCATATTGTAAAGTTATATAACTAAACGTTGAGAACAGTTTTATCAACACTTAAACATTATTTAGCAGTTTTTTTTAACAAAAATATAAATCTTAGTCTTAATATAAAATATATTGTTATAAAAAACTTAAATACGAAAATCAGAAAAAAAAGTTTATATATATTTTTTTAGTAATTTTTATTTCAATTGTGTGCTATAATTATAACCATTTTATTTTAATGAGTCTATATATATTTATTTAAACAAGATTTATATAAAATTCTCCAATCGGTCCAAGACACAGTCAAATTTTTTACTTGTCATTTTTTCCCTGCATTCATAGTTACAAAAAATCAAACGATGGTTGAAAAAATCTACAAGTTTATTGCATACTTTGCTTTCGGACAACAGTCCGTCTACATTTAACTTTAATCTAATAGCTAATAGCTTTTAAGATATTTAAAAATTTGCTTTTGTTTGAATTGTTGATCAGTCTATTACAACAATTTTTTGATTTGTATAAGAATTTCAGGAGGATAGTTCAAACTACTTTGACATAAATGATTTAGTTTTTGTTTTTCTGTAAGGTAGAAGCGTTGTTGCTTTAGTTTGAGATTTAAGTTCAAGTAGTTTATTTAAATGCAATATATTCAATTATTTTTCTAACAGTTTGGTACATACGTTTTTTTTGTAATTTGTGGTTTTTAAACGTTACAAATATTATACCTGGGACGACTGCTTAATTGTCGTTTCTAATCATCTTAAGATATATTTTTGTTTTTTCTTGAAGTTTTTTATAAACTTTTAAGAAAATTAAAATTTTTACAAGGTTAGGTTTAATTGATATCTTTAAATTTTGCCATTCCAAATAGTATAACAAAATTGGCTCAATAGGAATTCTGAGGCCTTGCTGCTTATGTCTATTTACAGTCGTTTAATAAAACAAAAATTTCATTTTTTTTGCATTTAGATTTTTATTTAGTTGACTAGACTTAAGTAAATATTTTTTTAAGTTTGGTTTATGTAAAATGCTCGAATATCTTTATTGTAACTTTAAAAAATAACTAGTTCTAAAAATGCTTTTAAATAAAGTAATAATTTTTTTTATGTAAATAATGTTTCAGTTATATAAAAAATACTATTTCACTACAGTGTATCTAACTATTTATATATTAGGGTTCATTTGCTGCAGTAGTTTCTGCCTACCACACAGCAGATAAGACGAACTACGCGTTGAAAATGCAGGTGGTGTCGAATGAGGAAGTTTTTACGAAATACTTCTATCCCATAACTGACGTATTTCAAATAGCTCCTAAAACTCAACAGTTTTTTGTATTGACAACGTATTTTTTTCTCTATTTTGGTTACTATTTGTTCATATAAAGAAATATGTATATATATCAAATTACGTAATTTAGTTGTCATTTATTGTTGTTATAAAGAATTAAAGTTTATCATTAACTATTTTAAGTTTTCATCAAAATTTAAAAAATATTCAGTATTAATTAGTTTCACTTAAATATAAATTTTTGTAAAGATTTTCATAACAGTAAAAAAATTGCATTACTAACTTTAAAAAAAAAAATTCTAACATATAATACAGGGTTGCCATAAAACCTGGAATTTTGGAAAAACTTGAAAAGTGACAATTTAGGAAAAAATTCTAGAAAAGTCTAGAATTCGAGAAGTTTTTTAAAAGCCAGGAATTTTAAAAAAGATCACTAAAAACCTTTAAAAATATTGAAACTTAAACTACTATTAAACGAAATTTACATGTAAAGTAACGAAATTTAGATTTGATAAAAAAGTTATATTACAAAAATAGTTCTTTTTTGTATCATTTAACAATTTTTTCATTTAAAGTAGCTTTACGGTATCTTTTCTATGTTGTTATACTATTGAAAACACCTTAACTTTAGTTTAGTTTTTAAGTAATGATTAACCAAAAAACTTGATTTAAAAAAAAAGTCAGAACGAAATTCAAAAAATCTGAATGAAATTTACAAAACACATTTACCAACCCTGTATAATATTTTTTTCAAAATGCTATCATTCAATTCTAAGTTTTTGTTTTCTCAGTTGTTTCACAGTAAAAAATATAATTTATTACAACATTAGCAAAGTTCTAATACGTTTTTACTACTAATAAAAACTTATACTACTTACTACTTAAAATATTTAAACAATATTTTTACTTTAACACATTTTTTTAAATTAACTCGTTTTAAATGTAATCACTCAATTATACTAAGTAATGTTTTCTCTCTTGTTTCATTGTAAAAAGTTTATTTTTTAACAACACTAGCAAAGTTTTAATAAATTTAATCAGATTTTCCCAATCGAAAGTGGAGAAGGAAGCTACATGCCTGGCCAGCATAAAACACCCAAATGTTGTTAGGTACAACGACATTTGGGCTGAAGCATGGGACGACCGCTTCGAGTAAATTTGTTGTTTTGAATATCTTGCATAATTTAACTTTTATTGAGTTTTTAAAGACTTTTGGGTGATAGATAAAAAGCATCAACATTTTTGTATACTTTTTATTTTTTTTAATAATTTAGAAATAAATTCAAACAAAATAAAGGTCTTTGTTAGTTAAATACGAAAAAAACATTTTTGATTTTTTTTACCAGGAAACGTTTAAATTTTTTTAAAACCTTAAATTTTAATATTTACTTTGAGATAACTTTAAACACTTCTTTTACGTTTTAACGCTTTGTTCCTTATTATTTTTTTTTAAAGTTCTAACTAAAACAATAAATTTTTAAAATCAAATGTTTTGTTTACTAAATTTTTTTAATAAACTTGTTTAAAAAATCATACAGGCTCTTAATGAATAAATGTAAAATGATCTTTCAAAGCTCTTATTAAAGAAACTGATTACTTATTTAAACAGCTATATAATTGAAAGTATATTTATACCAAGCATAATACATAAGTCTGATTGTTTTTTCAGAAGTCATTTAGAAAATTGTGACGGAATGTCAACCAATTTTCTAAATAAAATTGCCGTGGAATTTGGGTCTAAAAGTTAGTGGTCTCTGTAAAAAAATATTTTTGTAGTAAAAAACGTTTACTCTTAAAAATAATACAACTTAGTTTTAATTATGGTTTCAAAAAGTAAACAAAGGATAATTTATTATGCAAATGTATTTTCTTCTTTTATATTACTTGTATTATTTACTTTGGTATAGTTTTTACAAAATACTTACTATTAGTTTTTGATCAAACGGAGTTTATAACTTACATGCTATAAAATTTACACGCTTTATAATAACTTAAGGTTCTTCATCGAAATAGTTTTTCTACAGAAAGCATGCTGTTAATAATAAAAACGGAGGTATGCCACACAGATCTATTTAAGTACCTGGACCCAGAAAAAGAAGGTGATCTCAAGACAAACTTCAGGATTGTTGACCAAGTACTTTGTTACAGTATAAAAATATACAGCACCTTTTTTTAAGCTTTTTAAATACTAATTATAAAAAAAAAGTTATGATTTTTAATCTGTGATGTTTGAGGATAGTGTATAAGTTGAATATTTTATTTTTACTGTAGCATTCAACATTTGGAACAACTTTACTGAACAATTTTTTTACGTTTAAAACAATTCAAAACGTCAAGTAAATTATTTTCCAGTTAAAAAGAAGCTTTCATGTTTTTAAAAATATGCTCAACACTCATTTTGACTCATATTGGCCTATTGTTATTAGTATTCTTTTAAGCAATACCTCATTCAAATACACGTAATGAGTATTTGTTTCCTGAAAGCTTGTGTTTAGTTGTGTATTTTTTTATTATTTTACTTAGTTTATAGATATTTATAGTTTGACTTTTTTTTAGCTGTTTGCAGCTTTAAACTTCATCCATTCCAATGCCAAGATTGTCCACAGTGATGTGAAGCCGGAGAATGTGCTGTTCACCATGGACAATCAAGTAAAGCTAAGTGACTTCGGGATATCCAAGTTTTTTGGTTAGTTTCTGTTTGTAGTGTATGTTTGACTAACTTCAGTATACACACATTGGTTTCAGCTGGTTCAATGTTGTTTTTCTGTTATACTTCGTATCTGAGCGGTCAAAAACAGTCTGTGTAGTTTTTTCATCATTTGACACATACATTGTTATTCTAGCTGTACAATATCATCATAAAGTTATTATAAATGCAAAATTAGAAAACTATTTAAACTTATGTTTTAAAGTACAAACAAATGTTGTCAACCTTACTGTTTAAAAAAAATATTTTGTGTCTGAAGTCTAATAACAATTAAAAAAAATAAGTTGTCTGATATGCTACTCAAAATCTAATCTACTTTGTTAAATTATTATTGTTAAATAATTAAAAAAAATAAATTAAATGTATGTTTGTTTTTTTTTATGAAGTAAACTCAAATGTAAACTAACCAAAGTCAACTAAATGTTTGTCTTAGTCAAGTGAAACTTATAATGTCTTATACATTCAAATTTTCACCGATAAATATTTTAAGGTACCAAAAAGAACGGCAAAGTAGAAAAACACGTTTTTGTAAAAAAACCAACCGGAACCTTTGAATACATGCCAGACGAACAGGTATCTTTAATAATAGTTTTTTAATATTTTATTTACAACATAGACAAATATTTATAAAAAGAAGAACAACATTCATTTTTTCAGATAACGTTTTAGAAACACATTTATAGTATTACTTTTAAAATTTGATAAAAAGTTATTCATAATGTTTTATTAATCAAATTGCATTAAATAGTCTAAAATTTTGCTCTTAAAGTTTGTTTTTTATCGAACTGCTAGTTAACATATCTTAAGTATTACAATATCAGTTTGTTTTTATTAAACAAAAGTACGTTTTAATAGTTTCAAAGCTTGTTCTAAACTTTTACTCCTAGCTAATAACTCACAGTAAATTTAACTAATAATTATTTTAAAATACCAAATATTTATTGTCTTATAAATGAAAAAATGTAAATTTTATTTTCAAAAGTTGTTTAGATTACGATTTTTTTAATACATATTTTCAAAATTTTATAATGAGTTAATTGACTTGTTATGATCATAACTATTTAACAAACAAAAAGAAAGAATATTTTTTATTAAACATAAAAAGCTACAATAAAAACAGTTAAAACTTAATAATAAAGTTTGTTTATCTGTGTTTTATAGTACTTAATTTTTAGTATAGTGGTCAATTTATTATTATTTTTTATATAACTCAACAAAATGTTTTGCTTCCGTGATTGTACATCTCAGTTTTCATTTTCAGAGAAGAGGGAAGTATACGTCATCAGCTGACGTATTTGCCGCTGCCCTAACTTCGATACTTGTTTTCTCCAGGCCCAAAACTTATGACGATGTGTTAAAATCTGCGAGAAAGTTTAAGTACCCGGAAATTTTTAACTCCGAGCCGTATGTGTATATGGTTAGATTTTATTATCAAGCCTGTGATAAGTTAGCTCTTTATTAGTTTTATAATTTTGTAATTTTTTCACAGAAGCCTGTTTTTAAAAAATCTTTAAAGAAAGACTATGTTCGACGACTTACCGCAAAAGACTTTCAAAACAAAATGGAATATATTGGAAATATTTATTTGGGACAGCAAAACGTTAGATCTAAAACTTATTGATTTTTTTTTTGGTGATTTAGAAGTATATATTCTTTATATTGTTATTTTTTCAGTGTAGAAATTAAGACGTTTTTATTTGGCTCAATTTTCTTGATAACTATGTTATTCAGTATTTTTTTTGTGTAATGAATTAATTGCAGAGGTCAATTATTTCATATATATTACTGTTTTTTAAAAGTTCATTAGAAGTATATTTTTAAAGTGTTAGAGTTTTTATAATTAAAGTCATATTGATATGTTTTAAATTTTTTAATCACTGAAGTTTAAAAACTGTTTCTAGGCTTAAAACATTATAGTTTCGTTATCAGATGGTTTTTTTTTTAGTTTTTTTTTCTTTGTTTTAGTTAGTTGAAAACTAAACTTTTTATTATGTAATTTTGGCTAGCTTCTTAAATTAAATATGTCTGCTTACTTTTTCTTAAGTGTTAAAAAATTCAAAACAGTTAACATATTGTTAAATATTTTGTTTAGTTTTATTATAATCTTAATTATTATTTTGTAAAAATAATGAAGTAGTATTTTGAATTTTTTGATTTAATATATTTTAATAATGTTGAGTAGTAAGAAATAGCATTTATATTTTAATTTTTAATTAGCAATTTTAATGGTAAAATGTACTTTAAACTTCTATAAAAATGTGTATTTTATTTTTTCTTTGTTTATGTTTTGGGTTGACAACTTTTCTTTGATAGTTTTAAGATACATTTCAGAAAAGTGTTTTCGTTTTTAACCTCAGTTTGATGAAGAGTTGAATACTTTATATATATTATTGGATTATGTAAACTCAATAAGTTAAGATTTTAGCTCTTTTTTTAATTCCTCTAAAGTATTAAGCTTTGTTAAGATAATATAATACAGTTCCTATGTAGTTATTTTAACTTGTTGTAGTAATAAATACATTTGTTTTTTATTTACTTAAAAAAATATTAACTCTTAAATATTCAGCCTTTCTTCTGAAACTTAAAGATTTTTTTCCCTTTTTCGTTACAAAAATATTAAAAAGAAAAGATTGTAAGTTTTTATTATTTTTTAGTTTAATACTTTTTTATTAAAATATGTAATTTAGTTCAAAGTTACAAGTTTCAATTAATTTTGATTATAACTTTTTTGATCTGATTATAATATTTTTCTCAATCAGAAAAGTTTAGTCTGAAATTATTTGTTAAAATAATCAACGTACATATTTTGAACAATCTTTATAATTTTTAAACTTTTAGTAGAATATTTTAGGTTAAAAATTGTTTTAAAAACTTGTTAGGCTCGTTTATAATATAGACCAGTTATAACAATATATTTTTACCTTTGTGCAAAAAAAAAGTTAGCAATTTAAAATTATTAAATATTTTTAAAGTTGCACAGTTCATTATTGCTACTACAAGTATTTTATTGAAATTTTAAGTTTACTAGCATAGAAAATTTTGTAAATCTCATTCACAAAAGTATAACTTGAACACATTAGAAAATAAACTTACTAACTATTTAAACAATAAAGAAATTCGTTTATAAATTACGAGTTAAAATTTGTTAGATATATACATTAACATTTAAAAGATAGTCTTTAAAAATGTGTGATTCCATTTATTTTATTATTTACTTTATAGTTTTTTTTTAAACAATTCTAAATGATAAAGATCAAAACTTTAAGTTTTGTTTAACAAAAAAAAAAGGTGTTTATTGTGAAAAAAAAACTAGAAATTTAAAGTTATAAGCTTTCGTTTTTCTAACAGCTGCTACAAAAAAAAATCTTGTTATGTTTTAGAGACTAATTCATCTGTACAAAAAACTTCTGTGAGAAAGACTTCTTTTCAAAGTGGTTTGTCACGAATTTCTTTGGTTGTAGTTTATAAGAACTCCAATTTTTATTTAATTGTTTTTTACAAAAAAATGAATTCCCCTAAAGTTCATTACAAAAGTCCTATTTAGTAAACTTTCGGCAATAGTTATGTTTTAGCAAGTATTGGATAATTTGAAACTCCATAGCAACCAGTTAGTCACAGCTCACAGTGGGCTGGCAAGTGGCCATTGACTATTTTCGCGACTAAACAGTTAAAGCAAGATTTTTATTTAATTGTTTAGAGCGGGGTTTCGTCTTTTAAAAACTAGGTTTATTTCTGTTCTGCTTAAAGTATACTAAAAGTTATGTAAGCTTAAATGTAGCCAAACTTTGCTTTCTTTAAGTTAAAAAAAACCTCGAAAAATGCTTAAATTTTTATCAAAATTAAGGTCTACATCTATTGTTAAAAAACACCTTTAAATGTTTCATACAAATACTTTTTTTTAAGTTTTTTCGTTTCTTTGGTTTAGTGTTAATTGGAAAAATTGAAATTCTTTGAATATCTAAATGTAAAAGTATATTATTTCTCATTTAAAAAATCTTCTATTCTCGTCGAAAATTCATTGATGATTTTCTGGCAATTTAGGGTATTCTTTAGGGTTAATTTTCTCAATTCGCCACCGTACAACCAACATATATTTTTTTTTATAATTTAGTAAAAATGACAAGGATTCTATATACAAATTTACAGACAAATCTATCATGTGGAATATAACTATTTTTTTTAGGTTTTTACAAGCGATATTTCTGTTTAAAAATTTGATATAATATCCTATCCCTGGTTTTTCACTATGACAAAAAAGACCATTTTGATGTTCTAGAAGGTTCTTAATGTGTATAGATTCACTTACTTTTGTTTACAGATCATTTAAGTTCCAAGAATGATGAGAACAGTTAGTATTGGTCAAAACATGGTAGCTTAGCATATGTTTTAGTTATTGAAATAGTTTTTTTTTTACTATATTAGCAAATTTAAGGTATTGTAGTACTGAAGTTATTATAGTAGTTTTTGTAAAAGTAGTGTTTTTATTTATGATACAAGATAGCCAGAGTATTGCATCTGGTTAAAACTAATATATTTTTTATAGATTTATTACTATAACTTATTTAAACCTAGCAGTAATATGGATAGTTTAACTAACATCGAAATATGCGAACTGTTCACAAACCACAGTTTCAAACTAAGCCTAACTTTGACGCTGTTGCTGATGAAGTGATAGACAAGCTTGAACTTTCAAAATCTTGCAAATCTAAAGTTAAAGAAGATCTTGATAAGCTATTCAAAGGATACAAAACTATCCAAAAAAACAATAAAAAATTACATAGCACAGATAGAAATATAGTCGAGAAAATAGTTATTGAAAAGACTTCATATTCTAAATTTGGTAAAAAACTTTCCTTAGATGAAGCTGCTCCAAGAACGCAACGGAGACGCCTACTTTCATTTACTAGCATTTGATGTTAGTTTAAAAGAAAACATTGACAAAGTTATTTTGTATGTTTCCATTATTTTATGCCTCCTAAATTCTATCAGAAAGGTTAGTGTAGAGAAATACTCAGTTTTATGTCAAAAAACAATGATGCTGGTCATGTCGGTTAAATGGATTCGCTTTACACCAACTGCGCATACTGTTCTTGCACATAGTGCTGTACTAATTGACCAAAACAACGGTAGAGGTTTGCTAAATTACACCGAAAGTGGATTGGAAGCTAACAACAAGTTTCTAAGACAGTACAGAATGAGTTTTTCAAGGAAAACTTCTCAGTATGAAAATTTAACAGATTGTTTAAATCGATTATGGGACAAGAGTGACTAGGATGTTAACAACACTTTAGACAGACTGAATTGCACTTATTGTAAAGAAGTTGGACATACTGCGCGAAGTTGTTTGCAGCTAGATGAAAAAATTTCATCATGTAGTTCAGAATGGGAAACGTTGTTACATATGCTTTGTGCTACTGAATAGAGTGTTTTATTAATTTTAGAAACTTAATTTCAAAGAAGTTTTAAGAACTTACTGTTTGACTTATATTTTCTAGTAAAATTAAAGTACTTTTTTCTAATCACAGGCTAAATTATTTTGTTTTTTGCACTGTTTTGCAACGAACAAAAGTTTTTATTGTTTAAAATGTTTACGGCTTTTTTTCTTTTGATAAACTAGTACAAATGTAACGTTATTAATAATACAAACTTTGATATACACAGAACAGACTTAAATTAAAAATAAACTGTATTTAGAGTATAGTTTCACCCGGCTTGATATTGAAAATTCATTCATATTTAAACTAAAAAGGGAGTAAATGTGACTCTCTTGAGGTAGCCAACTATTATTTTCTTTTTTTTAAGTTTCTTTCTTTAAAGTTTTATTAGAATTTAAAATTTTAACTATTTTTTAAATAAAAACAAACATTATTCATATTGTAACACTAAGTGTAACTTTAAATTGTATTATACTGCTTTTTATGACAGTTTTATGTCAATGGCCGCTTGATCCCCGTTTTCAGCCCACTGTGCAGCTCTGGTTGCAGAGATTTCACTCAGGAAAAAAAATTAAACGTGTTTTGTGAGAACTATTCAAGTTTTTATTTGTTATTTAGTACTGTAAATTAAATCTAGTTGTTTATACCAGATAGTCTGTGTTATAAATAAAGTATGAATTTATATTTGCCAATAAGTATTTATGTAGCTTCATGTATATAGTTTAAACTCAAATAAGATTGCATAGTTTTTTAGCCATTGTTTAAAATGTCTTGAATAACAATTGGTAAAAATATTTTAATTTTATTTAAATACAACTGATTTATATACAACACTATGAATTTGAACTTTTTTATAGTTTACATATACCCGTGAATTTTATTTTTGAGCAATGTTTATGTAGTTATTCCTATTTTCTTAGCCTACTTGTTGACCAACCACTTGGCTAACTAGTTGCCCTTTTACTTGGAGTATACTATTAGGCCCTCTATTGGTGGCTAAATTGTTACATCACTTAAGCAAAGCACAAACGTTAGTAAACGAGCAAGTATTAAACCAGATAGTAGTTAGCTATAAAAAACTCTTTAAGAAAAAAGGTAAGTATCAACTAGTATCTAATAAACTATCATTTCATCTAACTTAACATGCTTTTGCCAATCTTTTAATTTAATATAAGTTAAAGTATCAAAATCAGGAGTCGGCATACTGCAGCATGCGAAGGGTATATTTGCGGCTCGTAAGTACGTTTTTTTTTTTAATAGAATGAGGCTAGTCTGCGGCCCGCGAGCAAGTAAATGTGACTATTTTTTAAGTTTTTTTCTTTAATTCGTTTAATTTAGTTTTAAGTCCCTGTATAACAATTTGAAAATATTTAAAAAATTACAGCCTAGGTTTAGAATTATAAAAAGGACAGATTAGCATTCTAGCAGTGTGTTTTTTAGTTTAGATAAAAAATCCTAGCAACTGGTGAACCTGAACAAATTTGAAAGTTAATTTTATACTACTTATCAAATAAATAAACTAATAGCAATTGTTTTTCATTGTTTACAAAAGTAATAAACAATAATATACTAAAATAAAAATCCTTTACAATTTAGGTTTTTTGTTTAACATGTAATCTATACCTAAAACATTGACTGGTAAAACCATCACATTGGAGGTTGAAGCTTCTAATACAAATATTTTATAAGTGTAAGTAGTTTTAGAGCTTTCAAAAGGTCAAGTTTCATTAAGAATATTAAAAAAATTATTTAAAAAACGTTGACTTTTAATTGTATATAAGGTCTACTCTAAATATAAATTTTTGCTAAACTCCTATAGTTTACCTTTTTTGTACACAGTTTTTTAACATCTCATACTTAGACAGTTAAAAGATCTAGGTTTTTTGTCTTAATTATATTTTTTGTTTTCAGGTATCTCACTAGACCAGAAGCGTTAGATTTTTGCTGGTAAACAATTGGAAGATGGAAGCACTTTATCTGATAACAACATGCAGAAAAATACTACTCTTCATTTGGTGTTGAGACTTCGTGGTGGAATGCAAATATTTTTGAAAACAATGACCGGTAAAACCATCACATTTGAAATTGAAGCTTCAAATACCATTGAAAATGTCAAATCTAAGATCCAAGACAAACAACGCTTACAAATATTATTAACTTTAAGGTTAAATATGTTTTCAACTATTATAGTTTTTAAATTGTAAAATGGTATTTTTATTTCAAATTTTATTTTACACACTTAATTCAGTTTAAGATTTGTTAAAAGGTAGTTTTATTTACACCTAGGATCAAGTCTTTTAATTTTAAGTGATTTGTTTTCAATTATTCAACACTTATAAGTTTAAGTTTTAGTAATAGCAATTAAAACTCTTTAAAGAAGTAGTTTAGTAAATTTTAGTAATTTTTATGATCTATATGTTGTATTGAAAAAACCATTTGTAAGAAAAGTTGAAAAAAAACACAGAATATGTTTTAAAGCTTTACTCCGTAAAACATTGTTTTTCTAATATATTTAAAAAAATATGTAAACTTTACTCTAAAAATACTACACTTGTTAGTTGAAAAATGATTTTTTCAGAAAAAACAACATAATTTTATTTTAAAAACTAAAGCATTTTTATTTTGTATTATTTTAGTTTTTTGAGGTATCCCAACAAACTACTAACGTTTGATCTATGCAGGAAAACAATTGGAAGATGGAAGCACCTTGTCTGACTAAAACATCAAGAAAGAATCCAATCTTCATTTAGTACTCAGACTTCTTGGAGGTCAATTGCACTTCCATAGCATTGCCTACTTTGTGCAATATCAGGTCATTTTAATGTAAACAATTTCAACGATGTCGCAGTTTTGAAAAAAAAAGTGTAGCACTGTAAAAATGCGTGTTTCATAATACTTTAAACCAAAATGAGTTAGGTTATTAGGTATAGCAATCTTTTAGCTCTAAAATTATTATATAGGTAATACAAGTAAGCATAACATATTTTGAACTTGGTATTGTTACGTGCATCAAAATCAAAACTGAGAAAAAAAAGCTTAAATCAAGTTATTTTAAAACCTGCTTAGACACTGAAACTGTATTTAAATACATTAATTTAATTATAATAATAGTTTATTAACTTAAATAAAGTTGAAGGCGATTAAGTTAAATACTAAACATTAAGTAGTAAATTAATAAAAGATTTTTTCGATTGTGTTTTTGTTTTTTAAATGATAAAAGTAAAGCGTGCAAAGATGCTAGGTCTATGGACCTAGTGTACAAAATACTTTTCTAGCTTTAGCTAATACTACTAAGCTTTAGTTAATCAAAATTTGAGTTCGGCGAAAGTGAAGTATAATTTTTGTCATCAAGTATTACTAAGAAAGATTGTATATTAAATTAATTAGTTTCTAATAATAGTGAAACTGGTCTAACATATTAAAAATACCTTATAATTTTATTGATAATCGCTGTATAGTCTTTACAACAAAAGTAACTTATAACACTTTTTATTAAGAAGTAAGTTCGAAAAAAAAACAGTCTAATAAGTTTTTGTTATAAAAAGAATTTAGATGAAAGATCTTTTTCTATAAAAATAATAAAATTGTTTGATTCGGATCGGAAGCAAGAACATTAAAATTTATCTTTCTAAGTTTAGAAATTCTTATATCAAAAATAGTTTTTGTTTTAAACCCCATTCTAACAAGTTAAATTAACCATTTATATTTATTAAAAATGCATGTCCGAGTTAAGAAATTATCTTTTATAGTAGACGTCCATACATCCAAGCTATCTAGTAGACTTAATAAGGAAAAGTTAAAGCTTCATTTAGTAAGTTGTTAATTTTTTTTTCATAAGTAAGTGCTAATTGTGCTTAAATCTATTGAAAAGCAAACTAAGATCTGCACACTTAGGTGTAAGTTGATGTATAATATCTGGAACATTATTTTTCTTACAGACGCACTTTAACTATGTAGTTAAAAAATACAGTTTGATATATACTAAAAAGCTTACTTTTGAAACACTTTAATGAATTTCGAGTTGTTATATAATATTATTAGTTTCGTTGGATGTAAATTCCTGGACAAAGTTTTGGATCTAAGTCTCGGGTCTGGGCCTTGGATCTAAAGTTCTGAACAAAACGTTGGTAGAAATGGTATCCGTGGTAAGCGACTCGATAACCAAAAGGTTCTTTGTGCACCAGATTCTAGGAGCAAATATTTTGAGCGTCTTTTTTTTTGTCGTTCAATAAACTATAAATCGTTTTGATTTTAAATACTATTATTTTAAATAGTAAATAATAGAACGAGAGCTAAATTAAAGTGATTTATTTTAGAAATATAAAAGATAAAGATTATTGTTTTTTTTTACAACTAAATTAATCTTAGGTTAAGAAAAAAACAGAAAATATAGTATTTTGAATATATACCTACTGAATTTTTATTTTTATAAACTGATTTTATTAAAACAACAATTGTAGAACTAGATAAAATATAATTTATCTGACTGAATTTCTTAAAATGATAATTGTAGAATGAGTTAAAAAATTGTTAACCTAAATAAAAGCGTAATTTTTGTATATAACTGAGTTCAGAAATTAAAAAAAAATAGTTTAAAAACTTTTAGCAGTTTTAGTTTTTTTTAAAGTATTTATGAAATAATGTTAAATATCATTAATTTTGATACTTAGTACGGATTAGCATTAGACCAAATAAGGACAAAACGTGTTTTTTTAATCTACAATTTTAGTATTTTGCGATGCATACAACAAAACTCAAACTAAATTTTTAGTTAATTAAGTTAATTTTAATAGTTTTGACAAAACAGACAATCTAATCTAAAACATACTTTGATGAAGTTTAAAATTAATTTAAAGAAGACAAAATACACCGTAAACAGTTTAATTAATATTGGAACTCTTTCTGATAAAGGAAAGAATGGAGGTTTTTTTGTCAGAGCTTTTTTGTGTTCTGGCAGAAAATTTAAAGAATAGGATGAGTTGTAACACACTTTCTGGTGGTGCTTTTAGTTGACAACGATAGTAAGCTAAGTAATTATCAATTTTCGGCATATTGAGAAAATGGGCACTTTAATGACTAAGGAAGAAAATTCTGGCTTCAACACTCTCATCAGAATCTCCGTACCTGCTGAGAAGGGCCGGAAGTGTTCACCGTAAAATAAACGGTGGAGCTCAGAGACCTTTTCTAACAGTATTGGATCAGTATTGGACAGCCCTTATCACGTCCCTGAAAAACTAAACGTAAATAGTGCTGTCTAGCATGTTAAAGTAGCCTCCCTCTACTTTTTAGCCGTAGATACCTTTTTGAACTTCCCTTTGTTTCTCAAAAATTTGTTCAAAATCAATTGTTCTTTGCTGAACTGGATAATTATAAAAGATTTAGGTACATTATTATTTACTGTTTTGCAAAATAGCTTGTTTTCAATTAATAGTTGAACTCGTTTACTATTGTTTGCTATCGTATCCATTTTTTAAACGAGGTATGTTGACATCTTTAAATGTATCTAGCTTACTTGCAAAATTTAAAAAAGCTTGCAAATGAATCATAAAACACATTTTTATTAACTGAGCCCGAAAACTAGCTATGAGTTATAACATTAAGTTTGAAAGAAATATTAGAATGATGACGTATAAAATGCTTGTTTAGTTATAGAAATTAAACTAGACATGTTTTAATTATATAGTAAAACATTGATTTTAGCTAAACTATAAATCTACTTCTCGACTGAAACGAGTCGGATAAGCGAGGAACCAAAGAAGAAATGTAATAGTTGAAAAAATAAAATATGTATAAACCTAGCATTAACATTTCTTGTATAACAAAGCTATATTAGATTAAGTCATGTTTTAACTTTAAAATAAATACTTTCACGACTATTGGAAACTTTAAACTGGATTTTATAAGTTTTAAATATTTACTAAAATTTAATGGGTAAATTCATTTAATAAAACTTTTTAGACCACTAAAATTTTAGCGAAAAGCAATATATTTAATGGTAACATTAAAACATTTTAAAAATTTGATCTTAAATGTACTTAAACATCTTTTATTTGTTAGCAATGAAAGGTGAATTCAAAAAGATAAACAGAAACGTAACAAAAATTTTAATTTTAGACCTTATATCTGTATTGTTTTTGCCTAAAATATCGAAACTACGTGAATTTAAAAAAAAAGCCATTGAAGTTTTAAAAATTAAATTTTCACTAGATTAATGAAAAAATATATATTCTAGTTATTAAATGAGAAAACATCTAAAACAGGAAAGATTGAATTTGAAATCTAAAGATTGGCTATAAATTTACTTAATTAAGATTAAATTATGTTTTGTAAATTAAACGAACTAATACACTGTTATTAAATGTTTAACTTAATTAATAATACCTTTACTTAATTTATACTTAATGAAATTAAGCAACAATAATTAAATAATACTGTTTTATTTTACTGCACTAAGTCATAATGTTAATGAAAGTGTTTTTAAGTAAAATGTGTGTAGTTAAAAATATATATAATTTTGAAAAAAATTGGTTTAAAAGTGATTGCTTAAACAAAAAAACTATCTTATTTACCTTTAAGAGTCGTAAGTTTATCAATGTACAAAAAATATAAGTATCAACAAAGATAAACAATGTTCTTGTCATGAATACTTTTAACTTATAAAATAAGCGTAGTTAGTATCCTAAAATAATCAAAAGATTTAGACTTCTTTATGTTTTTAACATTTCTACTGTTTTTCCTAGTTATAAATAATAAAATTTTTTGGTTATTGATTAAATAAAGTAGTAAAATGTTAATACAAAATATAAAAAAATAATGAAATCTAATGTTTATTGAAATTAAACAAGTTTAACAAACTGTTTTTAAAAACATCAGTAGCTAATTAAAACTTTCATAGAATTAGTTGAAACAAGTTTATTATTTTAACTTAACAAAGCAAAATTTGTTTATATGAGACCAATATATATATTAATTGAATGTTCGTAATGGCAACTGTTAAAGTTTTAATCTTAAATAAAAGTTTCTATTTAAAATTTTAGTTGTTTACTTATTTAAAAGGGTTTACACGGCTTATACAACAAACATTAATTAACTACAACAATATACAATATAAAAGCTTAGAGTTTAAAGCTAATTTAATTTAAACGTTTTCTACGAAGTTTTATAATTTTAGTTATAATTAAATCTTTGAACAGCTTTTTTCCGGTGCATAACTTACTAAAAATATATAACAGAGTGCATTTCATTTTGTTTAAATTTATTTAAGTACTTTCAAATAGGACTCGTCAGAAATTGTTTCCTACTGGATTGCAATGAGTACAAATAGAAATAAAATTATACTGCAGTTAAAGTTTTAAGATATAAAATGACGTAATAATCAAAAGTTATCGCTTCTTTATTTAGACTGTTTTAATTCTACCGAGTTTTATTAGTATACCAAATTTGTTTAGCATTAGAACTTATTTAATTTTAAACTTTTGATTATTACGTCATTTTATATCTTAAAACTTTAACTGCAGTATAATTTTATTTCAATTTGTATTCATTGCAATCCAGTAGGAAACAATTTCTGACGAGTCCTATTTGAAAGTACTTAAATAAATTTAAACAAAATGAAATGCACTCTGTTATATATTTTTATAATTAAATAAAAAACGTTCTCAATTTATGTAAACACAAGGATAAAAACTTTATGTAATCATGTAAAAACCTTACACCTATTTTTATATTAAATGCTTTTTAAAATTTTATTTATATCTGATAATATTTCATAAATTAATTCGCTTTTTAGTAATTAAAAACTATTTAAATAAAATCTCAAAAGTTTATTAAAAACGATTATTTTGAAAATTTTTAGAAATTTTATTTACCTATATTTATAGAGTAAATTTAGCGCAAGCCTTTTTTTATCAACTATCAGGACAAAAATTTTCAAAAATTATCGTTACTTTAGTTTTTAAATTTAGAAAATACATATTGAACTTTTGTACGATAAATTTATTTAAATATAGTGCTATTTTACTTTTAAAGTAAACTAACAATTATCGTATTTTTACAAATGGAAGTTTTTAAATGCTACACTTTCAAGACAACATACTATCTTTATTGAGCTATAAGCGTTTACTTAGTTTAATTTTTTCTGATTTAAATAGTTTTTAATTGGTACTTAATTAGTTTGTTACTTATTGTTTTTTGAAAAATCTTATTTCAATGACTGATTTGAATGTTTAACTAATAATAGTAAAAGTATAAGCTTAATCTTGTAACTAAACAATTAAGACTATTGTCAGCAAAACATAGTTGTAAGTTTTGGAAATGTTTGAAATATTTTAATTGAAAACGAAATCTAATGTTTCAAGCCTATTTAACTAAAAGTTAACTACCACCAAAAATTTAAATGTTTTATGAAAAAAATTAAAGTTTTATAAAATTTTAAAATTAAAGTTTTGCATCACAGTTACCTATTGCTTTTAGTATTTAATTAAAAAAAATGGAAAAATTCGTTTTAATACGTTTCGATACGTAAATTTATCGGTTCTTACTATTTATTTTTTATTTTTAACATTTTGAAAACTAAGCTCGTTAAATTTCAATCTCTAGCAGATTAAAATCTCCTTAAACTTATAGAAATTTCGTAAAAAATAATTTGTGCGTTGTTTAGTTTCACTAAAATTTTTAGACTTTTTTGTATTAAAAAATACCTTAGTTGCAAAAAAAAAATATCGTAAGAAATATTTAGAGACTTTTATTTGCCATGAACTTTTTATATTTTGTATTTATAATGTCTGAAAAAACTTTTTAATTATTAAGTTTACAAAAAAAAATTTGTTCTTTAATCTACATGTTAGTTTTAACAAATAAAACTTTTTTAAATAATAACTTAATAGTTTTAAAATATTGATGTTGTAAAATCTACAACAACTTAAAGTAATATTAATTTTCTTACAGTAAGTTTTAATTTTATTGTTCCAATTTTTTAATATAATAATGAGTTATATTTACTAATTTATAGAGTCACAGTCAGCTCAAGTAACTAGCAACAGGTTTTTTTATTAAAATTTCGTAAAAATATATAGATATCTTTTTTTAAATAAGATTTTAATGTAGCCAAAAACTTAATCAAAACATTTTTTGAAAGTAAGTAGAATGTCCTTTTCAAAACAAAAATGATCAGTAAATAGCAGTAGTTTTATTAATTTTTACTGTATGAAGATTTTGTTTAACAAACATAATCTTAGGAATTAAAATGTTTAGTTTTTTTAAATACTTTTTTACTATTTTACTTTTTTGCTAATACAACTTGTAGCTGTTTAGTAAAAGTAGAATGATAAAGTTTTTAGGGTTAAACGAACACTTCATACTAAGTAATTAAAATAAATTCACCACATTTTATGTTTAAAAATAAAAGATAAAAAGTAGTAAACTTATACTAGTTTATAATTATATTACATTAAAAACTTAATAATCAAAAATTGCCATTCACAAACACTTTTTACGTAATTTAAAATTATATCAGAACAGAACAAATTAAACAGTTGTTAGTTATAAACGATATTTAAACTTCTGTACTTGTAAAAAAATAAAAAGTTAATTACGAAGTTATACGTTTTACTCTCTAAATAGCTACACTGTTTATAAATAGTAAACTAGATGAATTAGAATATGTATTTTAAGGTTTTTTTTTTATTTTTTATTTTAATAATCAAAAATTTGTTATTCATAGTGATATCATATTTATTAACAGTTTTTTACGAATTTAACAATACACTTAGTTTCAACAGTATGAATCTATTTAAAAAAAGTCGTACACTTATTAGCTAGGACCTTTAAGAAGTAGTATTGTTTAAGAAACTAAAAAAAGCTTTCCCAGTCACTTATGATGATAAAGATTTTTTAGGGACAAGTTTTTTTATAAATACTTTTATATTTTGTCTTTCTTAGCAAATTTGAACTAGATATGACTGCGATAAAAAAATTAAATGCAAGTAGATCACTAAAATAAAACACTTAATTTGGAAAAAAAAAACGAACAAAAGTTAGATAACTAGCCAGTTTGTTTTTATATGTTTAGCTTTGGATTTAAAGTTTCGATACGACTTTAGTTATTTACAACAGTATAACTTAAAATCCTTACGAGCTAAAAAGGATTAAAGTATAATCAATTGCTCAAAACATCTCGGTTATTACCACCTGTTATACACCTTAAAATACCACCAGCTTTTGTTTTCTTTTCAACTTTTTTTTCAATCTCCTACCCGCATAATTACCATAAAAAATAGGAACTGAAATTTTAAACACGATTATTTTCTGTAGTAGGCAATAACTGATACTAGCTACATTCTAAGGTTTAACCTTTAACTCTACTTGACGTTATTCTAAGCTTAATTGTGTCACAATAAATTTATATTTCTGATGACAGGTAAAAAGCAATGTGTAAGTAAAAATATATAGCTTAGAAGTATAAATTACGGAATACGGATGCCTGATAAGTGATGTGATAACTACAAAACAGAGTCCAAAAAACTCTGTTCACTAATATTTTCCTAAATACAATAGTAAAAAATGTTTTGCAGTTGCCAGTTAATAATAAAGAAAACTATATTTTAACCAAATATTTACTCTTGTTCATAAAACTTATGTTTAAGTTTTTTAAGAACAAAAGTATTATACTAAAAAAAATCAAACTATATTTTATTTTCAAAAAAAAAAAAAAAAAATTATACAAGTTTTTTCGAAAGATCACATTAATAAAGTTGTTATCTTTCTCATTTACTTATACATAGATAAAAATTGAATAGTTTACTTTTCTTTTAATTACCAAACTTCTTGTTATTTAAAAAATTATAAAGCTAGTAAAGAAATCCTAAATCTATGTACTTTAATATAAATTTAGGAATTAATAGAAGAAATACTTTTGGTTTAAACAAACGGGTTTAAAGTTGAACAACATCAGAATCTTAATATTTACTTAAGTTACACAAGATTGTAAACAAAAATTACTTGTTTTTCAAGTTGTGCAAAGAATTAAGTTACTCTACACATTAAAATTTGTTTATTAATACAATTATAGATAAAATTGGTCTCTCACTATTGTTTTATCCTTTTCTATTTTTACTTTCAATCTTAGTCAGAGCTTTGTTGTATTATACGTTGATTAGAGTAACTAAATGACAACAACTGTTTTACAGATATAGAAAGGTTTGAAAAAAATTTATCTTGTGGACACATGATAATTTTTCATTCATTTACTGTGCACAGTTTTTAAAAACCTTAAAGTTAAGTTGATAAAGTTAACACTAAAATAACTTATATTTACTTATCCAAGTTTGCTTTTTTAGATTTATGCCCTGCTTTTAGTTTGATTAGATCAGGGGTCGGCAAACTGCGGCCCGCGGGCCAAATGCGGCCCTCAAAGCAAAAACTTGTGGCCCGCGAGCTACTTTTTAGCCAAAACAATACCTTTAAAAAATTAAATTATAAGTTTTGCAATAAAAACTTACATTGAGACTAATAGTTTTTTATATACTTTTTAAAAGTGCTTTTACACTATTTACTTTGTTATATTTTTTGTTTAAAATAATATTTTACTATTAATTACTATAATTCTTTTTGAATAACTGCGGCCCTCGACGACTTTTTTCTAAAAAGTGCGGCCCGCGAGGAATTTTTCTTGAGAAAATTGGCCCGCGAGTTACAAAAGGCTGCGGATCCCTGGATTAGATAGATAATAAGAGCAATAAAGTGGGGGAACTTACTTTTAATTCAACAAATGTATACATACTAAAATTGTACATACTAGGAAATATTTGAAGCTATAGTATACTGTTTATTAATCAAAAAGACCTCAAAATATGCTCAAAATATTTTGTCCTACAACCTGGTGCACGAAGAACCTATCAGTTATCTAGTCGCACACCACTTGGATACATTTTAAAGTTTTGTCCAGGACAATTATAGGCAGTAACTTCAACAACTTATAGAATTATATCAAAATTGATAAGTGATTGGCTTTGGTAAAAAAAAAGGTTATGCTTAACTTTAGGTGAGCACCAATATCAAGCTGAAATTATAATACATTTGATGTATTATTTTATTATAATTTTAGGCTGAAAATTTATGTTTTATAAATAGATGAATAAAATTTTACTTATATATCATAAACTAATAACCTTAAGTATTTAATTGCTTTTATTTTGCAATACAAAGTGGTTATATCATTACAATAATTTTTGTTGATTATGATATTGTGAAATAAAATTGATTAAATATATTAATTTAGTTCTTTCTATGTACTTATATAGCTTGTTTAAATCAAAATATTGTTTTTTTAGCCTAAAATTGTGGTTAAATAAGACATTGAATGTATTACATTTTCAGTTTGATATTGGTGCTCACCTAAAGTTAAGCATAACCAAAAAAAATATGTTAATAATTTATATAAAATAAAATGTCATTTAGTTTTCTATTAATGTAAAATAAGTGAGAGTTTATTCTAATAATAATCCATTAAGTAACTACTAGAGCATAATATCTTATAAATTTTAAAAAAGTATACCTTTATGTGAAAGTAAATTTAATAAATCTGACAAACATAGGTATGAGCTCTAACGCTAGTTTACTTTTATTTTTTTATTATATTTTCCTAAATCTTAATGTTTTCAGGCTTGCTTTATATGACAAATGGTTATGTTGCACTACTAAATTACCATGCATTGCATAGTACAAAAACTAATTTTTACTGGTAAAATAATGGATAATACATGACTGTATTCTTAAATGGCTACTTATATAGTGTAAAAAATTGTCATCAATATTATTTTGATTCTAGCAATCTTTCAAACAAAGTTATTAAGTAATAAAAGAATTTTGAATTGATTTAAAGTGGGCCAATACACAGTTCCCAAAGTGGGTCATTACAGAAATTTAGGGGGCCATGAGCAGCAAAGGGGCTAAATAGGGGCTGTGAGCAATAAAAAGGCCATAGGGGGCCATGAAGTCATAATTTGAAACTTACACTAGATATTCTGGAGTTGATGATGTAGAGCTGAAAGTAAAAGTTCTTAGGCATTTTAAATGGTATTTTTTAAGGAATCTTGTTAGAGGGGGCCACAGCTTTTAATTTCTTTAAAGGGGGCTTTTTGAAAAACAGTTTTGGAAACCCTGGTTTAAACCAATACTTCTTAACAATTGTTTTTTAACCTTTTTTTTACATTATTTCAGTTTTTCTAGTTTTGTTAAAATTTTCCTAATATAAATTTTTATTTTATTGTAGTTGTCATTTAAACCATGAAGTTAAAGTTCTATTGAAATTAAAAACTTACATTTATTAGTCTATTTAATTAATATGAATAAACCAAGAAATAGTAGTACATCATCAAAAGCATCAAATGAAACAAAAGTGCGTTTATTTGCATTATGTATTCAAGTAAAATATTGGAGTAAAATATTTTTTTTCATTATTGGTAAACAATTTTTTTTTTCTTTTTTATAATTAATAGTTGTGAACAGGATTTTAGTTAGAGACTTGTTAGATATTTTTTAGTTAATGTTTTTAAGGTTTATCATTTTAACTTTCTGCTATACACCATAGTCATTTTATTTGAATAAAAACTACTTCAATGCACTTGAAAAGAATAGATTTTTTTAATACTTTCAACAATTTAAACATTTTGATGTATCACATCAAGTTAAAGAAAAATTAAGAGTATCAAATAATTGTAAAGAAATACTTTTTGTTTGCTTGAAAAAAAATTTTTATCTTAAGAAAATGTAAAGGAATTTCATTTATAGAAATTAAAACAAGTTTTTGAGATCTTTTCATATAAAATACTTTTGAATCTAGCAAACATATTAAACAAATATAAAGTAGTACGCTATTTTTCAGATGACAACATCAAAAACAAAGCTCTGTATGAAATCAACTGAAAAAAATAATTCATCTCAAGATAGTAGAACTCTGAGATGGGTTGACACTACTTCCACTAACAGTAGAACAGTTAGTAGAAAGACCATAGAAAAGGAAAACAAAGAAATGACAAAAAAAGCTAGTTCACTTAAAAAAAAATTTTTGGTGAAATGATTTTCGAGTTTTAGTAATATTTCTATTTATATTTTTCCAGGCCAATGCAAAATTAGAAGAATGCTTAAAAGGAAGGAAAGTTTTGGACCTGAGTGAAATTGTCTTACCCACAATTAAATTTAATAGAAACGTGTATTCAGAACTACAGCACATTACTGAGTTTTATTTGTATAAAAATAAATTAAGAGCTCTACCAAGTGAAATAGGCTCTCTGTGCAATCTAAACACACTCATGTTGAATGAAAACCTGCTAATGTCTCTACCTGATTCTCTCCAAAAAATGAAAAAGTTAAAGATGCTGGACTTAAGGTTTGTACTCACAAACACATTTTATTAGACATTTTATAGTCTATTCTGTATAGCAAATTAATTTAAGCTTTAATGTATTGTTTTTTATGAAAAAAAAAAGAATATTAATACAATTAGTCAGAGAAAGATTTTTTTAACTTTAAATTATTAAGTTTTTATGTACATTTACTAAACTTTAAAAAGTTGTTAAATACTTCCAACGTATGTGTTTATAACACTTTAATGTTTCAGGCACAACAAATTTAACAACATTCCCCCAGTGGTCTACAATCTGAGGTCGTTGGAAATGATGTACTTTACATTCAACAGAATCAAGAACATTGCTCCAGCAATATCCAACCTGGTGAACCTCAGACACATGAATTTTAAACGAAATAAACTGGAGACAATACCAGCAGAAATAGGTAACTTTGGTAGTTTGGGTTTTTAAAGCAAAGTATGTTCATTATTGTATACCATATTTATTCTTTTAATCAACTGTTAGTATTGCATTCATAACCATATTTAATGTTTTTATAAACTTGCAAAGTAACAACAATTGACTATAAAGTTTAATTTAAAAAGATTTGAAGTAATAAACAAATACTTTTTATTATGACTAACTATTGATTTGTAAACTTTGATTAGAGTCTTAATTCAATAGTTTTAAAAATGTCCTAAATATTTAGTATAAAGAAAAGATTAAGATTTTTTATGACCATAACTAACAAGAATAATTCAACTGGTTTAAAAATTGCATGAAGAATGTGTTAAATTTTTTAATTCTATAAAAGTAGTTATTAGTTAAGAAAAACAATTTTTGTTTAATTTAGCACTTGTAACTTTTATTATATATGGTAAAGTTGGAAAAATTCTAAAAACCTTGATTTTTTATAGAAGTGTATAATTGCAATGTTTCTACAATAAAAAAAACTTCTTGCATAGTTAATTGTATTAGTAAGTTATTAAATGTAAATTAGTTTCAACAAGAATTATAATAAGTTTTATTAGATTTATTCAAAGTGTTGTTGTTCCTTTTTTTATAACATGTTTTTCGACATATAAAAAAAGTTTGTAACACTTTAAAAATGATGTTAAATTTTTGGGGTACAAAGTTTAGATAAAAGATATCTACAAATACGTTGCATTTTTTGTTTAAACTCATTATGAGGTATCCATTATCAAGCTTTAATACATGTTAATATTATATTTTATAGCTTAGTTAAACACAGCAGTAGTTAAAGAGTGTGTTTTGAAAAAATTTCTACTTTAATAAAAAATGCAATGTATTTGTTTATATTTTTTATTTAAAAATGATATTACTGTGTCTGTAAATTCTCAAACTTTTGATTTTTATTGTGTAATTTTTTTAGCCCAAAAAAGAAGATACATTGTTTGAATATAATATTCACATATACTGTTAGATAAGTTAATGTTGTATAACTAATTTTTAGGTTCTTGTAATGTATTACATTTGTAGTTGTAATATTTAATTAGTTTAATGAATGGAAATAGTTTTTTGTATTAAAAATACACATTTTCTGTCCAGATGGTGTTTTTGGTTTATTAATTTACTACATCTTACTAAAGTTTAATAACCAACAATGTATTGTATACAAACGGCTAATGACTTTGATAACAAAGTGTTATTAAAACACTTTTAATTTTTCCCCAAAAACGGAATAAAAAAAAAAGTTATAAGTTTTTCCATAATTTTTTAAAGCTTATTATCAATGCAGGAAAATTGAAGCAGCTGGTGCTGGTTGATCTTTCATGCAATGACATCAAGGAGGTGCCAGGTGAAATTGGTGAATGCAACCAGGTAACTTCCCTCGATCTCACCCACAACCACCTCTCCACCATACCTGACTCAATAGGTTTGACATTTTCACGCAATAAGCTTACATTTCTTCTTTTTTTAAAACTTTTATTGATTTTTCCTCGAAGCTATCGTTTAAATTGTTTACATGCTCTTTAAAGTAAGGCATATATATGTACTTCAAAGGGTTTATAAAGTTTGTTTTTAATTTAAACAATCATTAATTAATTATATATATAAGTCTTGTGTAGTTTTATAAAGCTACATGATTGCTCTTGTTGTTTTAAAAATTGCAAAACATTGGTTATTGTTTTTAATTGTTATTTTTTTAAACTTTTATGTTCAATCTAAAAAGTGAAAAATTGTAAATATTTAAAAGTTTACTAGATGTTATATTTTTTATGTAGGTTTATTTTTTATATTATAAATTTTGCTATTCTATCTTATAAATCAAGAAACTCAAGTTTCTTCAGAAATTTTTCGTGTGTACCAGCTAGGGCTTAAAAACTAAAAATTATCATTTTCTTAAATAAATTACGTTTTTATGGTTGCATAATGAAAATTAAGCTTTTTCACTTGATTGCACGGTTGCCGTTTATAAAAGTACAGAAAATTTTATTCTCAAAAATTGGCAGTAGATTTTAGTGGAATGGTCAGTTTTTTAAATGATTTTCATTTTTTCAAAAGTATAAAACAACTTTAAAACAAATCATTTTAGATGTTCTTTTATAATACTTTATTTATTGTCACTACCTTTTGCTTTTAGTACATTTTTATGCATTAAAAAAACTGTGATTAGTTTATTTTTATAACTTTATTAATTTGATATTGTACTTAGTATCCACATACGATAGTTTTTGCTAATAAAGAAGTTCTGATTTGAAATATGTTATTCTGCAGTTAAAAAGTAAAGAAAAAACTTTTTTCCATTATAGATTAAAAAATAAAATTTTGATAATTGGAAACTGTTAAGATCAAATATAACACTTTCAGGTTAAATCAATATTTTTAAGTTTTTTTTAATAATCTTTTTCAGTTTTATGTTAAACTTCTTACAAACTAAAAGTTTTACTAATACAAAGAATTTTACGTTCTTATTAAAAAAAATCTAAGCTGCTTATGCTAACACCAGTACATTAAGAATATAATGCTTGTATGTAACAATGAAGACTTAGAAAAAATATATGTTTTAAACAGTTATAAAATAAGATTTTTTATCTAAAAAACCATTAAAAAAACTGACAACATCGATTTCGTTTTATATAAGCTTAAATGAGTTCTTTTTACATAACAAAAAAGTTCTGAAACTAAATTAGTTGGGAAATAAATGTCTTACTAAAAATTTCAGTGTTTTGTTTAATCTGTTTCTGTTTTTTATTAAAATAATTACATTTTTAGCTTTTATTACATAAAAATATAGCATTAGATTTAAATTGTAAAAAAAATGAAGTTTTTAAACTTACGCTTTTATTTTGAATTAAGTGAATTATCTAATTTTTATTCTTTAAAGGGCTTTTGGCAATGATAAAACGTATGAAGTATATCATTACATTTATATCATCATCATAACTACTATTTGTGTAATATAAAATTTCTGAAGTTATAAATGTTTATTTTTAAGTAAATAAAAGTTTATATTTCACTTGGTAATTAATAGCTGCTTTAATTACCATTTATAATATGGCAAAATATGCACATTTTCACATCATAAATTTTCCAACTCGTTTCACTTTTATTAAAATACCATGTATATATTTTTGATTATTTCCATTTTTACTTTATACCAGCGTAGTTTTTTTAACGAACGAATTATATTAATCCCTGCAAACATTTTCAATAAAAATCAATAATCTGTTGTTTTACTTATCAACGCGTGCGCGCATGAAATATCAGGTAAACAGTCGCAGTGCTTTTTGTATTACTTTCATTACGGCTCGCTTAGGGCTAGTAGTCACAATTGAAGCTGCTGCTGAAGATTATTTTGAAAGAGCAAGCATCAATCGTACCACCTGCTTTAATTCGCAATCAAATGTCGAAAGTGGTCTTTTTGCGCAATCTAATTATGCAATTGCTGATGGCTGCTTAATTACTTTTGCGCACTTGTTGTTTTGCTTCTGCTTGCTTGTTTAACTGAAATAGAAGTTGAAGTTGATTTGTTAAGTTTTATTTTTTTTTGCATCATACTTGTTATTCTATTATGTATAAAGTGATTAAAAATGTAACTTTTAGTTCCTAAAATATATTTATTTAATGTTACTTTCTATAATTTTTTTATTAATACTTTTATTATTTATATGTATATATATATATATAATTTAGAATTATAATATTAGTTAAATGATGATTTGTGTAATAATCAAATATAGAAAGCATTAATAAGTTTGAATGTTTTTAGTAGATTTTGTTCAAAGTACTATTTACACTGAAAATGTTTATATGTTTTAATTCTTATATGAAAATATGTTTTTATCTTTATTTCATAATTTGCGTTCTAGGTCTGCCATAAGATTTAAGCAACTAGAATAAAAATTCAAATCACTCTCTTATTTTTTGATCTGTTTTTGATTTGAAATATCATTGAATTTAATGATAGTAAAACATGTTCATTAGTCAATATTTTTTTCTGATTTTCGTTTATATAAGAACAAGTATATTAAAATAATAAATGTTAATCCTGTGCCTAAAGTCCTTTAATTATGTCACTGTAATTGTTTGGTGAAATCTTGATATTCATAATACATAATACAGGGTTGCAAAAAACCTGGAATTTAACAATTTAAGCAAAAGTAAAGTGGAAAAACCTGAGTTTTTAAACAATCATGAGTAATAATAAAATTATAATGAAAATAGTAAAATTTTTATTAGATACGAAAAGTCTATCATTTACAATACTTTTTTTTGGTATCCTTTATTTTTTATAATGAAAACAAGTTTAAAGAAGCATTACTGTATTTTTTCAAAATTTTTATACTAATTAAACATTTTTTACCTTGCATTTACTTAATATTACAAAATAATTTGCGGATTACAAAATAATTTGTATTTTTGATATTAATTTCACGTCAATGTACCCATTTTTGGCTTGTTTACAACAACAAAAATTCTCAGGAAACTTGAAAAAGCTGACAAAGCTGGGGTTGAAGTACAACAAGCTCAAGTGCCTGCCCCCAAGCCTGAAGAACTGCGTGCTCATCAAGGACCTGAACATTGAAAATAACCAGAACAGATCGCTGCCCGATGTCAGTTTGATGTTTATTAGATAGTAATTAAAGTCGACTGAATTAAAAAATATTTAGTTTTTGATAAACTAGTTTATATTATTATAATAATTCAAAAATTGTTGTGGAATTAAACTACAGTTAATAGAAAAAAAATAAAATAAAAATCAGTTTAACTTTTTGGTTCTTAAATTTTATTACTTTTTGCAATAAATATGCAGACTATAATATATCTTTTTTTTTAACTTTTCCAACATACAGGGAATGCTGAACAACCTGAGCAACCTTCAGTTTCTCACGTTGTCGAGAAACGAGTTCACGTGCTACCCCGTCGGCAGCTCCTCCCAATTCACAGCCCTCCGCTCGCTAAACATGGACTACAACGAGGTATTGTGTTACATTTTTTAGTACATTTTTAAAAGTGTTCTTTACACTAAGTTCTTTGTTTGTTTTATTTGCTATAACACAATATGTTTTTATCTTTATTGCATAAATTGCTTTCAACTTTAATAATATATATTTTTTATTACACTCAACATGGACTACAACGAGGTATTAAGTTGTTTACGCTCTAGTTTTAATTTTTTGTGTTACTCGAACAAAAGCAGATGTATTCGAGTTAAGCCGTTTAAAACGAGGTATCAATGAGTGATTTCCACTTTAGTTTTTATCTCCAAACTTTTTTGTAACTCGAATAGAAGCAGATGTGTTATCCATCCTTGGGTTTTCAAGGAGTTTTTTATTTATCTTACGCCAATTCGCTGAAAAACAGCTTGAAAACAAACTTCGTTTAAATAGTTTTATTTGTCTGAGGAACTATTTTTTAAGAATATACTTTTTTGTGAATATTCGTATTAACAAAAAGTATCCTAATAAAAACTAAACAAAAGCCGTATTTGATAATCATCGTGTTCAAGCTACTAATACTTACCGGAATTTTTGAGTGCATCACCTCTTAAAAAATATTAATATTATTGTTTCAGCTTTTTAACTAATTTTCTGCTTCCGTTTCTGTCTTTGTTTGAGCGTATTTAACTTGCGAATGTTATGTAAGTTATGACTATTTTGAGCAATAATAAGTAGCGAAAATCCACAAATCGATTTGTTGCAAGCCATGTCAATCTCTATCTAGCAGCATTGGTTTTTTTTAGAGATTTTTTATAAACGAATTTATTAAAGTCGCAATTCTGTTTAATGCGGTTTCTATAAATTGCTATTTTATTAAGCGGTTGTAAAGCTACTTTGTTTTCTCTATGGCGGCGTTAAAAAACTGCATGTGTAGCATTCAATTCGTGTCTTTTGAAATAAAGCTGAATATATTTTAACTAGTTTTTATTTTTGAATTATATATTCATAAATTTTATGTTTTTAAATAAAAATATTATAAATAAAAGTTCATAATAAAACTGTTTCAATGATAAAATCAATTAACTTTTTAATTTTTAACTTTAGTTTTGTAAACATTGGTATAATTTTTTTGACTATAAATAAAGAATCTATTTTTATCTAATCAATAATGTTTTATTTATTTATAAATTTTTTGGTTTTATATTATATGCCTTTAGATTGTTTTTTTTTTACTTTTAATTAGATAAGCTTTGCTTCAGCTTTTTTTTTCACATAAGAAAATGCTTTCTTAAAACCTCGGCCAGAATTTTCAAAACACTTACAATGATATGTTTTTCTCAATTTTTTATAAATTTCATGAAAACCTCATACAACTTGTTCTCGTGTCAGTATTCAAAAAAAAATATTACAGTTTATTTTTAACTTTATAGTGATATTTTCAAGTTGAAGGAAATGTTTTAATTTGCTACAAAAAATTCTAATAATTTGTAAAGCTAGTTTTTTACGTTCGTTTGAAACTTTTTTGTCATCATTGCACAACAGTCTAGTTTCACATTATGCCTGTAAAGTGTTTGTAAAGATGCGTGTACACAATTCTTGCTACTAAATTCCATGCGTATATATTTACGTCACCAAGTTTCAGTAGACATTTTTGCGATTATATGAAAAACTTCTTTTAAGTTGTTTAAAGTTGAAAAAGTTGTACCATTTTAAATAACATGTTGCATATAATTTTTAAGAAATTTTAGTTGTTTTTAAGTTAATATTTTCTTTCGGATTAGTAGTAAAAAACTGACAATATTTTTTGTTCTTTTAGCATGGCTTTTTAAAGGTTCTATTATTGATATTTGATAACTTAAATTTTACAAATTAAAAATTTTTAAAGTATAGAGCAAATATTTTTAGATCTTTTTTTGTTTTTTGATAGTGTAGCTGTTTAGACCAAATGTATGTCTGAACCTTGTTTATTGCACTTTATAAAGTATCTATTAAAGCAATAAAGTTCATGAAAGTTGAAAATTTTACGTAAATACAAATTTAACCTTAAGAACAAAGTAAGTAAAAGAGAAGTATTAACGTTGGTAATGAAACGGAAATTTTATAAGTAATTAAACTATTGATTCAAAAAGCTCCGTTTTAAAGCCTTTAAACTAAACACCTTTTGCTAGCGGGTGTATTACACAATTATTTACGTACTTGTGGTAGGAAAAAGACCAATAAATGATTTGGCTTGTTTACATTTGACACTGGTATAACTTATTGTTTCCTTTCCGGAACAAGTTGTTATTTTTTACTTGTATAAATTAGTTTTTGTTTTTTGTGTGTTTTACAAATGACTTTCACAAAACTATCTAATTTTTTTCATCATTTTGTTTTTCTTCAAAAATAATTGATACTTTCAGGGTTTTACGTTTCGTAATGGCATTTAAAGTAAAATATTTCTTTTAACCATACAAATAATTTTAACTAGATCGTGTATCAAACAAAACATTTTTATCTTTTAAGTAGATAAACTTAAACATTATCTTGTAGAAAAACAATTAAATCTGTTTTAGTTTGACCGACCTGTTTTTAACTTAATAAATATTTTACAACTCGAATTACTTTTTTGTTTTTAATTATTTATTCTTGTTGTAATTTTTCTTTTACTTGTGTTTAGTAAATGTTACTTTAGTGCTGAAACAAAAACAAAACCAATGCTAAATAACATAAAATTACTATTAGACATATAAAAAAAATTTGAATATTTTGTAAATCATTCACGTATTTGATTATTAAATTAAAACTTACTAGAAATAAAAAGTATAGTTTAAAAAAAAACTAATGAAGAGCAGACACATTCATTTAAAAAAAGTCTGTAATATTTGTAAATCGTAGAAGTGTTGTAAAAGTACAGTTATATTTAATTATAACTGAAGAAGAAAAAGTGAAGGGAACTTTTTTTTAAACTTCAAGATTAAAATATATTACTTGAGGATTATTTTTTAAAGCAGAACTTTAAATTTATAAAATATTGGTTGAAAATGTTTGTATTGTCTGATGAACGCTATTTAAAAAACTAATTAAATGTTTTAAAATGAAATATTTTATGTGTATAGCTGTTATAGGCAATTTTCTAATAAAATTGATTAACAAGTTTTTTGATATGTTTAACAATTAAAAACATTTATTTGCTTTTATATGTGACTAAAATAATACACTTAATTTTTTTTTTGTACTTATATACTATCTAAAATAAAAGTTCTAAAGTTAAGAAATATAGATTAGATCTCTACAAATTCTTTTTTATTCTTTGAAAATGTAGCTGTTTATAACAAAAGTTGTTTAAGCTTTTTTTTTTGAACTTTTTATTGATATTAAGAAATATTTTTTAGTTTATTATTTAAATTTACAATTTTAAATTTCGTGTATAATGAACCAACTGGTGAAACTAAACTATCTACAAACAGTTACACAACAGTGACATTTTAATTTGATCAATGTGCAGAAAACGCGAATAGTTAATACAATAATAATACCAAAAAAAATTTACGCGGTATTTTTTTTAATCCAACTGACATATGTTTCTGTGCGTTAAACGAGTTAACACAATTCGACGGATTTATCAAGATCCAAAAATACGCGGAAATAATTGTTCTTATTAAAAATTCCAGCCATCCTAGCGAACTTGCTTCAAATACTTTAGGGTTTTATTAACAAACGGTCAGCTCGGAGTTTTGAATATTTATAACAGTTGTATAAACAATATTTAATCAAACAACAGATAACGCGAATTCCGTACGAGGTGTTCTCGCAAGCCAGGCAGTTGAGCAAGCTGAGCATGCAGAACAACAAGTTGACCGCGCTGCCGTTGGACATTTGCTCGTGGCAATCCATGGCCGAGCTCCACTTCAACCACAACCAACTGACCAGGCTGCCCGACGAAATTTGCAAGCTCGAGTCGTTGCAGGTCGGTTTGAAAAACAAACAGGGTTGCCTCTTGTTTGGCTTGATATAGAAAATAACTCGTTAAAGTCACATGGGGGTCCACCTTGATTTTTTAGAATTTGATGGTATTTTGTAGAGTTCGATAAGAGCTGTCAGGAACTTTTAACTGCTTAAAAAATTCAAAGTAATTTTTGAGAAATGAGAGATCAAAGACGGTGACCGCAATAGGTTCCTTAAGAAAGTGCAAACCAAAAACACAATAAAAGACTACTTAATCTAGAAATCTATCTCTTTCTTCAATTTTTAACAGTATTCCTCAAGTTTTCTCAGTAAGTCCATTACTAGCAGTAATCGGTTCAATGCAGAAACTTTCTAAATTTTATTAAAACCCAACTTTTTGCTTCATTTTTTGTCTTAAGTATTTATTTTAAAATTTTAAACTCAACATTCAAAATCTTTTAAATTATTTAAGGAATGTTTCCTGAAAATATGAGGCATATACCTTAAAAAATAAAGGAGAAATTAGATTTTTAGTGAATTTTTAAATTTCTGAAAAATTTGACGGTGAAAAAATTGCGGTCCATACGTTTTTATTGAAAACTTTTTACGAATACTTCTATACCTCAACAAAAAAAAAAAGAAAATTCTTTAAAAAAAAAGTTTGTAGTTTATTCTTTAAACTTTCATATAAGAGCCAATGTTATTTTTTGTAAAATAGAATTTAATTTCTGTATGACCTTAATATAAGTTCGAATCATTAAAAGTTAATTTAATGTAACAGTGGTCACTCGGGCTTATTTGAAAAAAGTTTTAAAACTAGTTTTAATTTTCAAAACGTTAGCTGGTTTTTGATGTAGTTAAGATTGATTTGAACTGATACTTTTTTGAACTATTTTTACTACTCATCAAATTTTCACTGTACATTATTTTCTATGCACGTTACTGTGCACAATCGAGAAACTCTGCAACTGAGTAAAATTTAAAATACTTTAATTTTCCCAAAAACTTTAGTTATTTTTTCCTTCAAAGAGTGTAAATGGTGTTGAAAAATGCAAACAATACATCTATATAACGGCATTAAAAATAAAGCTGTAAATTTTATAAATATACTTTAAACCGAAACTGTTTAAACACTTAATTCATTCTTTTAAACTTTACTCTTATTATTCCCTATCAAAAGCTTTCTCCGTGTCTCATTGGAATTTTAAGCCAATCTACCTCGACCAAGTTACTTTTTTAGTTTTTATCTAATAAAAGATGATTCAAGTAGTTTCCAATTGAAATAAATTCACAGGTCCTCCACGCCAACAACAACCAACTGAAGAGGGTTCCAAACGGGATCGGGAACCTGAAAAACCTGCAGTCGTTAGACCTGGAGGGCAACCAACTTGAATTTCTGCCCGACGGAATCGAGCACTTGTCGCAAGTTAGTTTTCAATTAATTAATTTTGATTAAATGAATATTTTTTTTTTAACTTGATGATTATCATTTAATTAGTTAATTGATTTTTGAATTAATTTTGCACATTTTTTAGATATTTGTACACTGCGACAGACAACGTTAAAAACAGTTTATAAAGTTTTAATGAGAAAAAATACTCCTCTAACCGGTTTTTTGAAATACACTTGTTCTTTTTTAAACATACGGTCAAAAATCAAAGTTTTTGTCTAAACAGTAACCTATTTAAATTTAGCGGGTAGGTGTCGGAAGTGCACGGAGCTCACTTTTCAAGAACCGAAACTTTTATAATTAAAAAAGTCCAGTTTTAAAATAAATTAGCAAACTATTTTTTTTCTGGTGAATAAAAAAACGTTTTGGGATTGTTTTGTTATAAAAGCTCTTATTTAGAACTTTTAAATTGTGCATTTGTGACCCGTTCCCCAATTACTTATACGAACTTACCAACTCTTCCAAACAGTCGTTTACGTTTTTCTTTCAGCTGTTGACACTGAAAGTGCAGAACAACCAGCTGACCAGTTTGCCGTGCGGGCTGGGAAAGTTGACCAAACTCACCAAGCTCGAGTGCGGGGAGAACCAGCTGAAGGACCTTCCGCCTGAAATTGGTGCGTTTGCTGTTAAAAGTTGTGAAAAGTTCTTTTCTGCGTAGTAATTTTGAGTAGTTTAACTTAGATTCCGTAAATCTTTGAATCATATCCAGCTATTTTTTTCGATAAATAAATCAGCTTTTACTATTGATTGACCAACAAAACATTAATTTACGGTTCTCAATTAGACTTTTTCAAAAGGATTCAGTTTATATAAAAACTCAACACTCACAGAAAATTTTGAACTTTGAATATTGTAATAATTATAAGTCAATATTATATGTGATATCTAAAGTTCTTCAAAAGTAAAAAAGTCTACTTCGCATATAGCCATATTTCTAACGCTGATAACTAATTTGTTCAGGTAACTTGCGTTTGAAAATATTTATATTTCAACATTGATTGGTAAACACACATTTTATAAAATACTCTACTATAAAAAATCGACAAAGTCCTACTATCTACTAAAGTTTAATATTTAGAAACAAAAAAAAAAAAAAAAACTATGCCATATAATTAAATTTATTCGAAGTTTTAACTCCTTTATATAAACGTGCAATTTAACACAGGAAACTTGTGCAGCTTGAAGGAGTTGTACGTCAACAGCAACCCGCTCGACTCGCTTCCCTTCGAGCTGGCCCTGTGCTCCAAACTGGCCCTCATGTCCATAGAGTCGTGCCCGCTGTCGCACATTCCGTCCATGGCGGTCCAGGGAGGGCCGAGCATGATCATGCACTACCTGCGCGTCCACGGCCCCTACCGCAACGTCGCCTGATTGTGACGTCACAGTTGTGAGATTTGTGACGTTACAGTTGTCGCAGCACTGCCGGAATTTTTGATGTTGAAATATCGTCCCACACAGTTGAGTTGCATAAAAATTAACATGAAGTTATTTTTTAATCTTTTACTTTTGTCTCTTTATTTCAAAGCAAAGATAAGAAATTATATACTGTTGATAATGAAAACATAATATAAATTAGTTTCAGTATTTTTTAATTTACATTTACGTTGTTAACTGAAAAACTTACTTTTTATTTTGAGTATTTCGTATCTATTTTCAAATCCAAAATAACAAATAATGAATGAGAAAAGTATTTAATAAACAGTTAATTTAAACTAATTTCCGTGGTTTATTTCTTAAACTTTTCAATTCTTTCAGTACAAATAGATAATAATTTGATGTGTCTAGTTCAATGCTATCCGAAGTTTTTCCACTATAAATTAATATACTTAAATATAAAAAAAAAACACTATCAATGCTTGTAAAACTTTAAATTATTTATAAGTACAAGTTTGCAGCTTCTAAATTATTGAATTTAAAGATAAACAAATATATACATGGTTTCTAGTGAACATGGTAATCTTAATATTTGTGAGTTGTTTTTTTTTATCAAGTTACACTGTATAAGTAAAGGGATTTAAAAGCTTTGTACTTAAAAAAATTATACCATTTAAGGAAAATATAATCTGTTTATCCGTATACATTCAAGTTCTTTTTTTTTTAATTTTTAGCCAATAAAAAGAAAATTTTTTCATTACTCTCTTGTAACAATCAATAACTTATAAAAAACAGTGTATATCAACTTTAAATTTTATTTTGTTTAATTTAAAACTATTTTGTAAACTTAAAGGATGTAAGTTTGATCTTACCATAGTATTGTTTAGAGTTTTTATATTTTCCCTTGTACAAATTTAATTACTGTATCGTGTTTAGTCATTTGACTTTTACTTTCATTGAAAAAAAGTTTATTTTTTGATAGAAAACATTGTTTAAAAATGCCTTAGCTATTGGATTCGTTTTACTTGTTTTGAGAAAAATACTTCGTTAATTTCCATCCATAATTAAGCACTCTATTAAAAGAATTAATGCAAAAAGTTTTCTAAATTTATTTGGTTAATAATCAATATTGTGTTTAAGAAAACATATCATTACTCGAATTAACTATAAAATTATGTTAACTTTTTTATCTTCAAATTGTACACAAAGGCATGTTTTACAGTACTAGTTTTGTAAGATTTAGTTATTCTGATATGTTAATACTAAACAATTTTGTTAATGTGCACATTTTATAACAACTTTTGAATCAAATTGTTCATTAATATACAAAATTTATAACGTTATTAACTATGGTTAACTTTAGTTTGTTTTACAAAAACACTAAGCTGTATTTTTGGAGATACAGGCATATTTTTTATTTAGTTGATAAATCATGAAGTTTATAGCAAGTTTTTGTGTTTGAATTATGTGTTTTGTTTAAAATAAACTTGGCGTCAACTTATAGTTTTTTATTAAGTTTAACGTTATATTGTATAAAAAGTATACTTACTTTAAACTGTACATATAATTTAATTGCTAGTTGTATCTAAAAACAAACTCATTTTTAAGTTGCTTTATTATTATAGATTGTTATGTGTTTCAACTAATTGAGAACAAACAATAGTGTAAACTTTAAACTAATAATTTAACTTACATTAACTTATTCAGGGTCAATACGCATAGAGCTAAGTCAGTTTTTTAGACAAAATTGGCAAAGTGTCAGTTTTTGTCAGTTCCTTTTTAAAAGGTTGTGATTTATTCAAAAAGAGAAAAAAATAAGTATTTTTGAGTAAGTTATTAAATTATGAATTTATTTTTTGGTAAAATTTTTTAGTATTTTTTTTACTAAAACTAAGACATTATTAGCGAAATGTCAGGATTTGTTAGTACCTTAAAAGTTTCTGACACCATCAATAAAATTTAAAAATCATTTTGTTTTTTGAAAAGATAATTAAATTGTAAATTTTTTTAAACAAACATTTGGTATTTGTAATCTTCAAACAAGGAAGTATTGACAAAATGTAAGGATTTTTCAATACAAATGCCGGGAAGTTACTAAATTTCTAAATGAGTTTACAAAATCAGTTTGTTTCGTTTGAACAGATAATAATTTTTGAACTTCTTTCTATTTAAGCATTAAGTTTTTGTAGCCCGCAACTCTGTGAGCTAGTATTCTGTAGAAGTAGAATATCAAGTATGTTTGCAGCATATGTTACATGAAAATTGAAGTTTGGACTACCAATTTTCTTATAAAATTTTCCGGAGGCCATATCTAATAAAATAACTTGAAAATGGAGAAATAAAAAGTTGTCTACACCATTACAACATAAAGATAAACTATGTAGTTTCGTCTGATTAGAAGCCCAATTTGACGTCTTTCAACAAAGATTAGGAAAATTTCTGTCGAAATTGGGTCATGTCAGTCTAAAATTGCAAAATTTTGCGCACGAACCTTGCTTATTGTTATTTACTCTTTAACTTACCAAAAGGTTGTCTTTATTTAAGAAACATTTAGGTTCGCACTTTGGTAAACACTAATTTATACTTTGATATTCACGTAGAAAAAACTGAAAAGAAAATAAAGAAAAAAAAACATTGAAAAATGTATTAAATAAAACTTTTAAGATATTTATTTAGAAAATAGGAAGGGTTATTTTATTAAGTACTTTTAATATTTGATTCTTTTTTTACCACAGAATTACTATTCAAATTTTACAACTTGAGTGCGCTTTTGACAAGTATCTTGTAAATTGTTTATTGCATTTAAATATTGTTTATATCGATACTGCTTACAACATATTTTTTGGTATAACACTATTTTAATTAAAAGTTTTGATTAAAATTATGTTTGAGAGCTTAAAAGTCTTTTATTAAAACTAAATAACAAGGATATAAGTGTTTTGTAAAAAGAAATTTATAAAAAAGCATTATCTTAAACACGTTTATTAAGTATTAAGTAAAAATAAAGATACCATCAATATATTTGATACATTTCAAAAATAATTTATAAAAGTATTATTAAAACAATAATAAATTACTTTATTACACAAAGTGTTGTAACAACCCTGTTTTAAGTTTAGGGAGACTTATTCTATATTTAGCACAAAAATTTAGCAGATTTTATTTTCCGTATTATTACAATTTTTCAAAATATGTTTGATCTATTTTGGTGAACTTTTTGTTGTTGATCCAGTATTCAACACTATTAATTAATTTTTCTTGTAAAATTTGGCCGGACCAACTTTGTTTTAGAATTCGGCTGTATAAAGGTAAAAAAAGATAAAAAACTGTTACTGCTAATTTACACTTTAAATGTAACTTTTGTGACTATCACTTACAATATAGATAAAAAAACTAAACTTGGGCCAATAACTAAACTTCTAATCATAAAAATTTGTTCCAAACAAAAAATTTAAAAAAATATTTATAATATAAACTAAGAGTAACCTTTTTGGTTATTTCCTTGTTTACACTGCTATCATTTCGTGCAAAGACAAGTCTACAACTTTTTTAGTATAATATAAAAATTAAAGGTCGCTCGCGGAAGTCTATGTTGAGAACAATTACAAATACAACCAATTACAATAAAAACCCAAACAAACACATTTTTAATGATCCATTTAAAGAAAAAATTTCATTTTAGTGAAACTTTAAAATTTACCTTTGAGATTCAAAAAAAATTGTAATTTTCACAGCAAAAAAAAAAGATATATAACCGTTTTTAAAGCTTTAAGTGCATCAAAAACAATTAGTAAAAGTACATAAAAACGTATATTTGTTTATTCTTAATGGTATATTTATGTCTAATCAGCTAATTTTTTGTTACAGATATAGTGATGTTGTTTTGTTTAACCACAAACGTTTTGTTTATATAAAAAAATACTGCTGCTCATTCAATTAAGTAGATCAGGATCTGGTCAGATCCAAATCTTAGAAATAGTATCGAAATCTAGTAGATCATCTGAAAAGAAGTTTTAAGGAAGTAAAGAAGTTTAAACTGGTATCAATATTGTAAGAGAATGTTAAGAGTCCTACAGTCGCAAAAACTACAGTATTAAAACTTAATAAAGCTATGAATTATTTCATTTTTTTTTACTTGAATCTTACGAAAATTAATTAGTAATAAGTTTTATATAAAAATGTTAATGCATAACTATTTTTACCTTTTATAAGGAAAAACTTGGTTTTTAAAACAAAAAAATAACCTTTTTTGTAGTGTTAAAAGTCTAAAAGTGTATTTTCTAAGTTATGTTTAAAGTAGCGAAGAATTCTAGACACAAAAATTAATTCTTAGTATTGCCTTACCATCTGTGAAGTTCGTATTTCATTCAAAAAAGTTCTTCAGACCCAAATTTTTGTATCAAGCAACAAAAAATAAAACAACTTCTTCTTAACATGCAGTTTTTTGCATTACATTGATAATAATAATATTCTAAAATTCTTATAAATTTAGCACTTAAACTATTGGTATTGTCATCATTTTCACTGATTATTTTATTCATTCAAGTAAATAAAAATTTCAAGTCTAATTAATTGTTCCCAACTCATGTAATTTTAAGTTGACAAATAAAAGTAACATGATAAAAGCAATTGAAAATAAGTAATTTAATTAAACTAAAACCAACAATAATAGTGAAACTAAAAGTATTATTTTCTGGTTATTAAAGTTTGTGAATTATATGAAATATTTTTATTTATTTTAAGCATTTCGACGTAAGTGTATTAAAACTCTAAATTTATAATTTTTTTTATAAACTCCTTTGTTGATTATAATCTCTATATATATTTTTTTATCTGTAAAATTTTTTTTTGCTGTAACAAACATATCAATATATAACATTTTCAATGTACCAGTTAAAATAACAAAGTAATAGAAAGTTCAAATTTTTTAACTTCAATTCGTTATAACTTTTTAAGACAAGAACTAAAAAACCTTTTAAAGTGGAGATAACCGTTCTTTTTATTCTGTTAAAATTTCTTATGCAATAAAACTGTGTACTACTTGTTTCAATATTTTGTTTATTTTTATTTTTTTTAACTAGTTTACTTGCGGTTGATAAACATAAACAGCTTATTGTTAGATACATAGATTAAAACAGATTTAAAACGAATAGAATATTAAAACAGCACACTTTTTATGTTCTCCAACTATAAGTTATGAAATAAGTTTGAAAAAAAAGTAATTTAAAATTAAATTTTAGTAAGATCAAAAAATTAAAAATATTAGGGTAAAAACGTACAAAAGCCTTTGTAAGCTACTTTAATACTAAATAAACTAAATAAGACTTTATAAGCTCAAAAAAACGATTACAACAAGATTTGATACTGTCTAAAACTTAAAGGTTTGTTCAACTACTGTTTAAAAAATTGCATAGTAGGATTTTTTGGTATTTATTGGAAAATTTGCTTTTTTTAAACAACCGTATAATTTATAAACAGCTGCTTACCTATACATAATCATAAATAAAAACTATAATAAAAATATCATTAACATAAAAAATTGAATTCGTTACTAATATACTTAGAACTTTTTTACACATCTGCTTAATCTATATGGCTAATTTGTATTACGATACTTTTTTTTTAGTCGAACAAGCTTATGTAAAAAATTGCAACAGTTATATGCAGATTAATTTATGATTAAAAAAACGTTTTTCTGTTTAATTAAATTAAAAAAAAATAAGTTTTATGCAACATTTGTCTTACTAACGTTTTTTTTGTATTATACTTATACTTATCAGAGCTATATTATTTTTTAAGTATTTTATTTTGCTATGAATGGTGAATGCAAACTCTAATTGATATCATTTTAAATTATCTCACATGCTGCAATCACAAGAATCTTGAATCAAAACAATCACAATTACTCTCTGTCATTTTAAGGTGTTTCTCAAAAAGTGCACACATGCATTATTTTTTAAGTTTGTACTAAGATCCCTTGTAGTTATCAAAGTAATTTAAGAAAAAGTTAATAGTCTAATATAATTAACCCTCTATAATTTTAATATTAATAATTTTTTTGTTTTAACAACATTTAAAAAAATAAAATTTAATACATTACAATTATTCTTATAAACAACTTAAAGGGACTAAATGATACCATACCAACAATCTCTGTGATATTATGATTCTCCTTTTGTTACCTATAGCATATTTTATGTTTTTAAAAGCAATAGCTAAACTATGTATGATACAGAATACAGTACGCATAATTGTTTTTTTCAAAATAATCCACTGTATACTATTCTCCTTTAGTTTAATAATTAACAGTTTTGTTTACTTTTTTAATTAATCTAATCTATTTATTAATAATAAAACAAAATAAACTAATTATTCATAGTTAAATTGTTTCAAAAGACATTTATTGTTGAAGAAGGAAAGAATGAAAAAAATGTGAACGCTCACAACTATGGTCAATCGATTGGTAGAGAAAGGCCTTTAGGTCATCGGGCCTCACACCATATATTTTGAATAAATATTTTTAAGAGTTAGACTAATGTTTACTACCATTAAAAAAGTGAATTGAAGTTCTTTTAAGTCAGTTTAGAAGTTAAGAACAGTTATTTTTTGTTAGTATATGTTTTTTCTAAACATATAATTTTTCTATGAAAAGATTTGAGAGCCACACTATCTATAAAAAAGTTTGAGGGCCGCAGTTATTTTTAAATAGTTATAGTATTTAGAATATTTTTAAGCCAAAAATATGATAAAGTGAGCAATAACAAAGCACTAACAAACAGTAATTATTGAATTTAGAACCTTATTCTAAGATTTAATACAAAACCTTTTATGTTTATTTTTTTATAAAGTATTTTTTAAGCTAATAACTAACTTGCAAGCTGCAAATTTTGGCTTTAAGGACCACATTTGGCCTGAGGCCGCAGTTTACTAACCCCTTGATCTAAGGCAAATTGTTATTTTCAAATAAAATTCAAATTGTTATGAGAAGATACATTTTAAAATACTTAGTTAATATGAAAAAATTCAAAAAATTAAACTTACAATAGTAAAATAATTTTTTGAGTTGTTTCAATAAACTTAAAGCATTCATTAAATACAAATTTCAAATAAAATCAATCTAAAGTGTTTAGAGATTATAAAAAATTATATATCATTGACTGTTTTAATTTTCCTCTTATTATTAATAAATCATACAACTTTTATTAGCTTTAAATTTGAATATGCATTTTCATATATTTTGTTAGTTTACTTTGATTAGATTACTTTACAAGCTGATCTTATTTTGTATGAGCTGTTAGACATTCTTTACTGATTAACAGAGTTCAAAATAACATTCAAGATATAAGTGTTCAAAGTCGGTGACCTCAATAGTTTCCTGATGGAAGGCTCACTATAAAAACGCAAAAAAATAAAACACTATTTCACTAAATATCTATCTCCTCCTTTCTTTTTTAACCAATCTTCTTCAAATTTTCACAGTAAATTTATTACTAATATTTGAATCAATATGTAGGATTTTTTTGTTAAAAAAACACCTATTTTATTGTTCTTTTTATATAAATTTTTAATTTCCAAGATTTTTAAACTAAAAACTAAAAGTCTTTTAAATTTTATAAGGGATGTTTCCTGAAAATTTGAGGTCTCTAGTTTAAAAAATGAATGAGGAGATAGATTTTTAGTAAGTTTTAAACTTCTGAGAAGTACGACCCTGAAACATGTGTAGTTAATATGTTTGTACTAGAAACTTATAACAAAAACGTATATATCTCAAAAACCAGTTAAAATTTTTATAATCTATAAGGCTGAGCTGTTTATTCTTCAAACTTTCATATAAGACCAAATGTAATTTTTTGTAAAAATAAAAAAAAATAACCCTCTATAATTTTAATTAAATAAATTTTTTGTTTTAACAACATTTAAAAAAATAAAGTTTAACACATTACAATTATTCTTATAAACAACTTAAAGGGACTAGATAATACCATACCACCAATCTCTGTGATATTCCGGAATCTGGTTTTGTGCTTACTAGGACTTAAGTGACAGATATAGTCTTAATGACTATTCATTATTAACACAAAACCATTTTACAGAATGTCTTATGGCTTGTTGAGTGTTTATAGTGTAATGGTAAAAATATTTCCTATTTAAAAAAAAAACAAGTAGTTTACTAAAGCTTTTTTAATAACTTTCCCTCAAAATGACTTAGAATAGGAGTGGGCAACGTTTTTAAACCAGGATGGGCCGGATCTGGAAAAAAATAGTCTTTTGCGGGCGGCTGGAGCGTTTCAAATTAGTAATTTTCCGGATCCACCCAAATAATGACTTTTTAGATCCAAATCCGACTGGATACTAATTTTCAGTCTAGATCCGGATCCAGTCAGATTCTAATTTAAATAAAAGTTTTGGATCGGGCCGGAGTCTAAATTTATGGATACAGTAAATCACTTTTTTTAACCCTTCATATTCACAAAACTTTCTCATATCTGACAACTTAAGATGTAGATTGAGACATGTCAGATGTTAAGATAATGTCTATAAAAAGAACTAACATTTCAATTGAAAAAGATACGTATGTAAAATATTGTACTTAAAAAAGCACTTTGTTTGGGGTAATTTGACAAAAAGATATTGAACATTAGTTAGAACAACACAAAATATTAGGGCAAAATGGTGTGTTTATAAGTACACATTAATTTATAATGAAGTGTTTTAGCATGTTTTAAAGTCTAATTCTTACACTTTCGTTTTGTAAAAGTAGAATACAAAGTTTTATAATTAATTTGTAATATTGACCCTTTGCAGGTCTGTCACTTTGCTCGCGGGCTGGATCCCATTAAAGTTTAAAAAACGATCGGGGCCGGTCATTTTTGCTCTGCAGGCCAGATCTGGCCCGGGGGCCGTCTGTTGCCCCCCCCTAACTTAGAACATATTTTTTTGATACTATTGTTTTGGATTGTTTAGAATGCCTCTTTTATATAATACTTTTTAAAATACAATACTAAACTTATATATGACAACAATTTTTTCAAACTTTAAGCTGTTAAAAATGACCAGTCAGGTTTGATTAAAAACTACATAACAAACCTACAGGACCCTGATGACCCTCTTTTTTAGTAAATAATTCGTAAAAGTTAAAGTAGTTATATAAACACAGTGAAAATTAACTTTTATAATTGCAGTAAATTTTATATTGTATAAGCATCTAAAATGAAGGAAGATTCTCATGGAAAAATTAGTGGATACCTTCACATTGATGAAACAGATAAAAGGAAAAATTTTCCAAAGAGGTTTTTTATCCTAGACAAAAACAGTGGACTGTGTAGATGGTTTAAAGATAAGCCTGAGGTTTTTATGCATTTAAATACTTTTTTTAATAAAGTATAGTTACTAAGTATTAATATTTGTTGATTCTCTGAAACTTTTTTTTACTAATTTTTTGTTATTTTAAGTGTGAGTTGTCTGAAAAAAAAAGTTAAACTAAAAGGTTTTCATGCTTTTAACTACATCTAATTCAGTTTTTCAATTCACTCAAACAATGTTAACTTTCTGTTATAATTTTTGAGATTTTTTTGGTTCTAAAATGTATTATGAAATATTTACATAAAATGTTTTAGTTTTTTTTTACTTTTTTTAGTTGTCCTTTTTTTGATAAATTATCCATACTATTATATTTGTAATCATAATATGTTGAAATTTTCATATTGCTTAATTAACTTTTTACAAGTTTATCTTATCAATTTTTTATGAAAATTTAGTAAGTTGTAGACTTATGAACAGTTTTTTCTTTGAATTGATGATAAAATTAGTTTAAAATTTACATAAATTTTTTAATACATGTTTTTAGCTACATGAAGCTTTAATTAAAAAAGTTTATATATATGAACCAGAAGACATAAGTTATTTAAATTTCCAAGAAAACATTTTAGTTAAAATAAAAGAACAACAACATTTTTTTAGTGTTGTTAAAGCTATAGAAAGATTCAAATTTTTTATTAAAAAATTTAAAAGTTTTTTGTATTTGAAAGCTATGTTTTCTTTAAGTTAAAAAACATCTACTGAAAATCTATTCCAATTCTAAGCAATTTATCTCCAGTCTTCAAAAAGTGTTCTTTACAATATTTAAAAATTAAACATATTAAACTCTTTAAAAAAAAAAGCATACAGGGCACAAGGATGTCCCAAACTCAGGACAGATTGAAACTTTTGGAAATTAGTATAAACAGGATTGGTACACAATCCGACCTAGTTTAAATTGTTAAATTAGTTAAAATTGACTAGTTTTAAGTTTTTCCAGGTTCTTTAAAAATAAACTGGCTTGTTTAAAGTTTTTTGCTAATCTTATGCTAAAGTAGTTTTATTTTGTAAATTTCAAACTAGTAACTAAGACTTCAAAATTATAATTTTAAGTATTTTGTCACGACAATAAGTGCTTTTGCTATTGTTATGAATAAAATTAAGGCCACAGGGGGGGTCCACTTTGTTTTTTACAACTTGATCTTATTTTGTAGAATTTATTCTGAGCTATCAGACACTTTTAACCGCTTAAAAAAACTCAAAGTAACTTTTGAGATATAAGCAATCAAAGAAAGGGCGTTCAATAGGTTCCTTATGGAAGGCGAAAACTAAAAATGCGAAAAAAGACTATTTCACTAAAAATTTATCTCCTCCTTCATTTTTTGAGCAATCTTTCTCAAATTTTTACAGAATGTGTATCATTAAACTTTAAAGAGATCTATTGTAGGAATTTTTTTAATTTTTAGTAAAAAAAAAAATATTTTCAAAAAACTACCCTTTTTTTTATTTTTTTTTGTAGAAAATTTTTATTTTTCAAAATTTCAAAAATTCCAACATTCAGATTCTTCAAAATATAAAAAGGAACATTTCCTGAAAATTTGAAGTCTCTAGGTCAAAAAATTAAGGAGGATATAGGTTTTTAGTGAATTTTAAAATTTCCGAGAAAATTGACCTTGAAAAATTTGCGGTCCTTACGTTTATATTGGAAAATTTTTACAAAAAGTTAAATATCTCAAAAGTTAAATGATGTTTTTGAATTCTATAAAAACTGGCTTATAGTTTGTACTTTAAGCTTTCATATAAAAGCCAAAGTTAATTTTAGTAAAAAAAAATGTTGGACCCCCCCCCCCCCCCTATGGCTTTAATTAGGCTGATTGAAGGCCAGTTGAGTCCTTATATAAAGTTATTTAAAAAGTGTTTTTACAAAAATTTTATTTTTTTAACATAATTTACAAAACTTAAAAACTTGACAAATTTTGTTTAGTTACTTATCTTAAATAAAGCATATCAAAAATTCAAATGAAGTAAAACAAACTTGGGAATTGAGATTTATTGAAAATTCCAGATATTTTTGATACAAAATATATATCTTCATATAACAATAGTTTCTTAAAAAATTAGATTTTTTAATTAAAAGTTAAAATAATTTGAAACGAATATGTGTTATGTTGTAATAGTCCAAAAATATTTTAGTGATTTGGAATTTAGACAAAAATATTTAAAAAATATTAAAATAAATTTTAAAAAGAAGTTTTTTGATGTTTTATTCAAGTTTCTGACATTGATATGTATATTTCAAGGAAAACAGTAAAGAAAAGCAAGAATTACGCGGAGTAATTAACATCAATTACATAACACATGTTGATATCCTGAGCAAATCAAAAATTGAACACTGTTTTGGTTTGTTTACCAATATTTAAATCTTAAATGTTTTCAAAGTTTTATTATGAATGTTAAACAATAGGACTAAGTTTGGATTTTTTTTTCAACTATTAGACTGTACAAGTTTTCAACAGTATAATTCTATTTTTGTATAAGCTTTGTTTAAATTTTTTGTCACCAGTATAAAAAAAAAAACATTTTAAGCATAGTTTCTTAATATTTACTTTTCTTTTCTTTAAATAGCCTATTATAATTAAAGCTTTTTGCAGTTATCAACACCCCATTTCGTGCTTACTATGCGAAAGGAACAAGCAAAGAAGAAGCTGAAAGATGGGTGGATGCTCTCAATGACGCGGGAAGAATACATGTAAGCAGCTACTTTATAATTGGAAAAATTTAAACAAAGTCTATATTTAGTTTTATTGCACTGAATAAATTTTTAATAAAACTAGTTATTCTAAGAAGAACTTTTTATTTTCTGTTATCACAACTTATTAATAAAAAATTCTCTGAAGTGTATATTAGCAAAAACGTAATGAGCTAACTAAATATTCTTGTATTGGATTTAAATATACCTATTAATTGTTTAAATAAACGTTATATTTGTGGCTTTTGTTTGTATTTTGTCATATTTAGAAGTATATCCAAAACAGTTGCAGTTAAATTATTTTCAATTCTCTAAGTGAATGCTTTATTGTCTTAAGTTTAAGGTCGGTTCTAAAAATCTGTTACCATGTTCAAGTAATTTTTCCTTTATAACTGAAAACTTTGAAAACTCTAAAAATATTTTTTTCAATTCTTATAACTATTGGTATTAAAATATGAAAAAAAAATGTGATAAATGAAAAATTTGTTGAAATATTTAGGTGTATAGTAAAAAACCTTGTTTGTTTTTAATTGTGATAAGCTCGGTGTATAAATTAAAGTTGGAACTATTATTAAATTGTTTAAGTTCATGTTTTTAAAAAATATGCTAGTTAAGACTAAATTTGTATTACGCCTAACAAAAAACATAAATTTTTCTCAAGTCTTTGAACTTTCTGTAAAAAAGATATTAAGCTAGAATGTTCAAAGTGTTTTTTTGAATTAAAAGTTTCACAGTTCAAGTTTTTTTTTAAACTCTTTGAATATTAGTGATTTTGTGTTTCAATTTCTATTAAGAACCTGGCTACAAATGGTTGCAAACTTAAATTTTGTCGGTTTCGTACACCAAACTCTTTTCAACGAGTTTTTCACTAAAAATAAAACATTCCCAAATCAAATCACAGGTGCCACAAGAAGTGTTATTCTCAAACGGCAGCAAGACAAGTTCAAGTTTGTCAAGACAAAACTCGCAGAAGGGCGAGGGTTACACGACGAAGGTGGTTGGGGGAGTTGTCATGAAGAAATCTGCCAACCTCACATCAGCCTCTGTATGTTTCGCTGGTTGTTTTTAATTGTTGTTCAACACTTTTTGAGTCATTTTCAAACAAAAGCTTCTACTAGTGCTCATGGTATTTATGATTTTTTTAACTATAAGATATTGTTTTTTTATTATGATTTTCAACAAATGAAGTATAATAGAAAATTGAAAGAGTTGCATTTTAAGTCTACTAAAGTTTTGTTGTACTTGATGCATTTAATTTTTTGAATGAATCATAGAAAACTAAATAGCTGTTCTGTTCAGGTCAAGCTAAGCTTGCTATTTAGCTATACTCTGTAATAATTTAATTAAGAAAAACCATCATACAGATACCCAGTAATTCGTCTTTAAATTCGAGGAAACACAACGCGGCATCCAACACCACACTCAACTCTTCATCCGAAATGATTGATAAGAACAACTACGATGTGGTGATCAGATCCGGCTGGGCCACCAAACAAGGGCACATTGTAAGAACTTGGTTTTGTTTGTCGCATGACATTTGAAATTATTTGTAACATGCTTGTTTTTGACATGTATGTTACGTGAATGTTTGTACTTATTCAGAAGGACTAATAAGAAACGTAAATGTAAATTTACTGAAGTATAAGTTGTCTAGTATTTTAGATTAATTGGAAAATATTTACTTGGTTGAATTATGCGCTGTGTAAATACTTCTTTAAAGTAGAATAGTTAAGTATATAAAATAAATGTATGAAGTAAGTGCTTTAACAACTTCTGTTATATTATTAAATGTAAACTTTTCTCCATTAAATAATGTGAGTCAAAACTTTTGTTTTTGTTTTAATATTATTTAAATATTGTAAGAAGTATTTTGTTTACCCTAATTTGTTTTCAGTTCTATATATTATATACAAAATAAAGGTATCTACTATATATGTTGACTATTATATATTTAAATTTCAAAACAAAGCCAATATATTTTTAAAGCTTTTCAGCATTAAAACTAAATCCAAAAAACAATCACAAATAGTCACATTCTAAGTATTTATATTCTTTACATAACTCAGTTTTAAACTTATTCTGTAATCAGCTTTGTACGTGATTAAGTATAAATTTAACTAAAAAGTTCTTAATTCATATCAAAAAATGAACAGAGAAAAAATTGGAAACGGCGGTTTTTCAAACTTTTCAAGAACGGTTTTGCTTACTACAAAAGTGATAAAGTAAGTTATGTTATAATAAATTTCTCCTGATTACTTAAAAATAGTTTCAGTAAACATAATTTACATAAAAAAAGAAGATAAAAGTAATTATTAACAAATAATTGTTCAATAAGTTGTAAGTTAAAAAAGAATTATATATGTTCCACAATGAAGAAGTTTTTGTGAAAACTTAAATTCTTATTTTGAAAAAATCATATCACAATATATATGAAAATATAGTATACAAATAGAAATGTTTTATTTCTCATAAAGTTTTCTACAGCCTTTAAAATGAAATAAGAAAAGTGTTTTAGTTATTTAAAAAGTAGGTTCACTACTCCTCAAAGTTTCTGTGCAGGGTAATATAATTTCTGTACACATGGATACACTACTTTAAACTATAATCTTAAAATACTTTTTTTAATTTATTACGTTCTTTTTTAATTTTTCTCATTAGTTATTTTAAAAATAATATTTGTTTTCAATTTATTTAAAGTGAGCTATTTAGTTAAAGTCTGTAACATTAAATGTTTAAAACACTATTCTTATATTTAAATTTAAAAATACCTTCGAAAATTGCAGCCAGTCAATATATATAAGTTTCAATTTTATTTTTCCAGCAAAATGAACCACCAATCAGAGTTGTGGAAATGAACGATATTCTGATGGTACAAGAGACCGGGGCTCATCGTAAAAATTTCGTCTTCTTCGTTGCAACTAACGATAAGATTTATTATATACAAGTTAGTTAAGTTTAATATGTATATCTAAATTAGTTATTGTTAAAAGTTTCTGTTAAAAAATTGAGACGTTATATTTCAAAATTTTTGCAATTAATTTTTATTTTTCAAGTTATCACAGCTGTCTGATCCTAATCTGAAAAAGGCAGACTACCTGCATATCATTCATCATAATATCTAAAATAGTAACTATTTGTTTAACAAGTTTCTTTTTATGTTGGTTGAAATGTCCAATTTTAATTTATACCATTACTGTTTTGTGTATATTTGTGACCAGTTTTTTATTTAATAGTTTGTTAATTCGTTGAATCCTTACTTAGACATAAAAATTTATAACTGTTTAAGGTAGCTAATAGCTAATACTTTGTAATAAATGGATTGTTGATATGACTTTAAAATTACTCTTTTAGTTTATAACTTTACAAATTATTAATTATTTTTAAAGTTTGTATATCCTATAATCCCTAGTTGTCATAAAAACTCGTTTTGGTTTTCATTTTAAATTTCATTATCTTATTAATTTATTTAAGCTAATAACTGTTATTTTAAGTGATAGTTTGAAATATGTAGTTCAGTTGTACACTTACAGTAGAACTAAATATATATTTACCATTATTTAATACACACAGTATGATAAAATGTTTTACTTTTAATGTTGAAAGAAAAGTAAATTAATATCATCAAAGTAAATCCAGCAAAATAATAAATAGAAAATATAAGTTGGAAACTGAACATTTATAGTTTTTAAAATAAGTCTGTCGTATATTTAAGTGTGTAGTTTAATTGAACAAATATTTAGATTCATTGTAAAAGCTATGTTAATAAATAACTACCTTCACGTTCGAAGCTTAAGCTTTAATTCTATTTATAGAATAAGAAAATATATTTACATATAAAAGCTTGAATAATATTTAAAAACGTTATAAGTTAAATAAAGGTTTTAATAATAAACTTTTAAATGAACATTTTACAGTATTTTAAACTTAATAAAAATAACTGCTTATATAACTTATTTTATATTAAGTAACGCTAACAACTCTATTTATTTAAATTTTTAACATATACATTTTGCTAAATTTTTATCAAACTTGTTTAAGTAACAACTCAGTTTATAAATACTTATATTAAAACTTCAAGCTTTCAATACATATTTCCAGGCGGACAGCAAAAGTGAAATGGCGAGTTGGATTGCCAGCTTCAGTGAAGCAATAACGAGTTTCAGAGAATCGTTACAAGCAATCCAGCTTCAAGTTAGTTTTATATTCACATTTAAAGTATTTATCTCTTTTGTTATTCCTAATTTTTTTTTGATAATCATCCGTATTTGCAATAAAATTTTAGTTTAAAGTTGTATCTTGTTAATCTTTACACGTTTTGTTTTATGTTTTGCCAAAATTTTCTCATTGTCAAGATACTTGACCTATGATTGCAGCATAAATTGTTAATTAGTTTTTACATTAATTGTACACATTGTGTATCTAGCACAACGTTTACTTTTTATTTTATCTAGATTTTGCATCTTGCATTATACTTTAACCTTTTTTTTTAATTGTAATCAATATATATAAGTTTTTTCGTTTAATTTATTAAAAGTCCTTGGTAAATAACAGCTTGCGCATAAAAAATACTTTTTAAAGTGTGACATGTTTCAGTTACTAAGTTTTGCATGATTTTATTTCGAACGCCCTCTCTTGAAGGAAGAAGAAGCCGAAAACGGCATCGACCAAAATGGCAACTCCGGGGAAACACCGTTGAAGAGAATATCTTCGTGGTTGGGCCTGTCCAAGCAGAGTTACAAGCTGCCACGCCAACCCAACGGCGACCAACAAAATCATTCCACGTGACTTAGTTTGTTTTATTTGTTTTATTTTTTATTTGTGGCGTGATGCATGCTTTTGTTTGCTAAAGAATACTTTAAGACCAGTATAAATCTATTTTGTATTATTTTTTGATGATTTTATTATCGTTACCTTATTCTGTATTAAGTTGTGTATGTAAGGAATAAATGATGAAAACTTAGTATAAAATACCAAAAAATGAATAAAAAATTAAAAAAAAAACTTTAGTTTACTGCTAATAACCTGAGTTAATTCTTAAGTAATGTAAATAGTCCTTTTACTGATAGTAAACGTAGAAAAATAGTAGTGAGAATTATTGAAACAAACTGATTATTGTAAAATGAAGTTTTATGCTAAAATGGCTTTTATGATGTCATAAAACTACAGGAAGCAATTGCGTCATGCATTCATCGAACGCTGCATGACAAATATTTTTTATTATTTTTATTACTACTGTGAAAATAACTGTAACTCCATTATGTGCATTCCAAGTACAGTTCTATTCTTTGAAACAAAAATTAAATGTCCATTTATAATTTTGTTAATGATATAGTAGTTTACAGTAGTTTAAATCTGGTTAAAACTCCATAATTAAATTTAAAATCTTTAATTTTATTGGTTAGTTAATTAACTTAAATTTAGTTAATATTTTCTCTTTAAAAATAAATATAGTAAATTAATTCAAGAGAATACTTTATAACTAAAGTGTTAATCATTACTCAAATACGTAGCTAGTTACGTTTGAGAAAATTATAAAAATAATATTAATAAATGCTTATATATATGCTTATATAGATATTCAAGTAAATTACTTTTCTGATATTTTTAGTAATTTTAAACTGTTTCACTTACAATTTTAATATGTTAATATAAAGTTTAATTTCAAGTTCAGCATCTTTATTAAAGTTTTTAGTTTTTTTGGTTTATAAATTTTGTTTTGTCATTAAAAGGGAATGGAATGGAAATTTTAAAAATGATAATTCAAAATAAGTTAAAGCATTATTTTAATTGTTCTATAAGTATTCTTGTATCAACTTAAACATTGTTTAAGATTAGACAGATTTCTATAGTACTTAACTTAACATATTTCTTCAATAATATATTCATTTTATTTGCAGTTTAGCAAAACAAACAAAGTAACACGTTTAATATAGAAATGTGATTCCAAGAAAAAAGCGCATTGTCGTGTAGTAAAATATTCAATATAATATACATTCTAGGTACAAATGAATACAATTAATATTTTTGTTCTACTATTTACAAGTACCTACACGTAAGTTTTTTGCCAAACTTACATTAAAATTTATTTTCTATATTAAATGATAATAAATAAATCCTTGTTAATAAGAATTATTTAAGTTAACAAAGCCAAACATTTTTATGTCTAGGTAGATAAACTATGAAAAACAAAAACTATACTAACCCTTCACTCGAAATTGTTTTATAACAGCACTATTCATGATAGTAAATTAAATTTTTATCTGTATAATCATAATGTTTTTAATTATAAAAAGTAAATAATAATGTTCTATAAGACAATAAAACATATGTGATACCATTTACCTTAACTTTTAACTAAATACTAACTTGGATTATAACATTAGATATGTATTTCTGTTTAAATTTTAAAAATTTTAAATATCAAATAGCAAATCAGATACTAGAACATGTAACACAACTTACCTTAACATTTCACGCTGTTACGTCACACAGGTATTCCATCACAGCGGCGACTACAACTCGCTGGACTCTATGACGTCATCGCTCAGCGGCAGCCGCGCCTCCGTCGCCTCCTCCGGCGTCGTCATGCGAACAGCCGGCCGGAAATCCCCCAACTTAAACCGGTACAGCGTGCAGCAGTCGCCCTCGTCAACTCTCGGGAGAAAATCCAAGGAAGACTTCCGCCGCAGCATGATCTCGGTGGCGCCGTCTGGCGGAGGGAATTTCAACTTGGACCCGCAAATTGACAAGAGGTCGGCTGTGAAGCCGTCATTGGTGAAAAAGAAGAAGAACACTGGGGTGAGGTTCTCGCTGAACTACATGCTCCAGAAGAAGCAGCAGAAGATTAACAACAACTGAAGCTGCCTACTTTTTGTTTTTATTTTCTGTACATTTCTCTTTTTTTTGTAAAGGTTTTGTATGATTATTTGATTTGTTCGCACCAGTTTTGTTATAGAGCCCGTTATTTTTTTTAATGACTGTTTCTTGCAGCCAAGCCTTATTTCATTTTTTCTGTCAAGTGTGTTCGGTAGTTGTGTCATAAATGGATTAATTTTTAGTGCGCTAAAATGTTGTGAAAATTGTTTTTTAGTTTAAATTGACAGAAAAAATACAACAAAACTAAGTATTTGTTTGACACTCTTTTTAAGATCATATTACTGTACGTTTTCTAAATTTCAGTTTTATATATATACTAGTCTGTAAAATTAGTAGTCGTTTTGAGCACTGTAAAACATTTTTTATAAATGGTTTTTTTATATAAATGTTTAAACCAAAAACAGATAACATTTCTTTTCATAGTTTATTTTTGTGTAATCTTTGAAGTTCTGTAATTGATGAGATTTTTTAGAAGTTTGTTTAAAACTTAAATTGTTGCTGAATAATTTAAATAAGTTGTGAATTTTGTATTTATCCATAGTATTGTATTATTAAAAAAATAAAAAAATTGAATTAAGAGTAGAATATTTTAAATATTTTCCACTAGTTTTAGTTTTTTGATTACATTCAGAAACTCTGGTAAAATGTTAAGTATAAAGTTTTCAGAAAACTGGTGAAAGTGAAAATATTTATAACCTGTGTGAAGTAACTTATAGATCTAGAAAATATAAAAAAGCTGACTGTCGATAGTTTTTAGACAACGTTGTGTCGATAAAATTATGTTTAAACGAACAGAACAAGTTGCAGTTTGTTGATGTTTTAATTTTACGTTGTTTTGGTTAAGAAATCAAGTTTTAATCACATTTCCTTCACAATAAAAATTTTTAGCAACAAATGTTAAAAAATTAAAAAAAGGTTTTATATAAAAATTGAAATTACTGAGAAGTAAAAGTGACTGTAAATAATTATGTAAAGAACAAGGATTACGTTTTAATAGGTTGCTTTAACTTTTTATACTCTTTTTTTTTTGTAATATATTAAAACAAATTTAAATTATATTTGCTTATAAACTTGAAAGAGAAGTTGTTTTTTTCACTCACTAAATTGCAATAAATTGACTAGATCACTTTAAGTTCACCATTAACTGGAGTTTGTAACGCAGTTTTATGTTTTAGATTGTATGGCACCATTAAAATTGAGTGAACAAAAATGACTCGATGTGGAGTTTTAAGCACTGAATTTAACTAAAACGGAATTAGTTTGGTTTTTGTTTATTTTATCCTGAGGATAGAAAAAAGTTAATTTGAAAAAAAAGACTTAAACTTTACTCAAATCTAACCAAAACTGTCTGAGTAAGTTGAAATTAATTAAACTTACAGTAGTTAAAAAGTCTTTAATCCGTATATATTATAAATCTATTAATTTTTATCGAAATTAAGTCGAACCATAAACACTGCATTTAATAAGTATTGATATATTTTATATATAAAAGGCATCCTATAAATTGTAACCCTAATACTTACAAAAGTATTATGTGAAGCTTAACAAGTTATTAAACTATTTTGTGCACATTTATTAATAAAAGTTTTGAATGTTATCACTACTTGTAAATAGTATTTTAAAAATTATGTCTACAATTTCATTAAAAACTCAATTATTAATTTGCAGAAAGCAAATCAATAAAAAATCCACCTTTTATAATCAAAAAGCCTTCCCCGAATTAAAATAAATTTATTTTAGTTAATGGTCTAATAAAACAGATCCTAAGAAACAAGTTCGTTTTAACACATAATAAGAAAAAAAACAGTTGGCACAGTACTTTTCTTTAGTTAACTAACGTATAATTTTATGTCTTTAACACAGTTGTACGGAGTTCCATCTTCTTTATAGAACTGTGTTAACATAATTATTAAAGAAGTTCATAACTTAAATGATAAAATAGTATTTAGTTTTGTAATACTAAACAAAAAGTTAGAATAAACTACTAGTTTAGATTCTGTCTGTTTTTCAATTTTTATGAAATGGTATCAATAACAGTTGTTCATCAACTAACCGATTACTGTTTAGGATATAGAGTAATAATTTTAAAACTAATCAAAACTTAACTATTGAAAGAAAATGTTGTGTTTTTTTAACTGACTAAAATACAACTATAACAACGAATAATTTATAGCTTTTTTTAATATTTTAGTTTTTAACACTAAAATAAATGTGAACTATTTTTATTATACATTTTTGGAAATCTGTTTCGTTAAAGTTATTTAGGTTAAACGTTTTTTTATAAACTTTATTTACTATAAAAAGTTATCATTATTTTTGTTAAGCTCGTAAAGAAATCTTTGAAGGAAATATGTAATGTGTTTGCGTTTTGTATTAACAAAAATTTTAACCTTATTTTTTAAAGTAAAAACAAGTTATTATGAAATTTTGATTTAAGGAGTAAACATAGAATTGAATGTATATAAATAAAATTATTGTCAAATTTTTATACTATACAGTGATCTGTTTTAAAACATTGGCCAGTAAAAAACATGGGTTTACTTTGTACAATCTTGATGTTTTTGAACAGTTATTTAAAATAAAACTATAAAAAATGTTTGTTTTACTAGTATTGATAAAAATAACAAACTTTACTGAAGTTTATTAGTTTATTAAACCACAAAAATAAAGCTGGTCAAAATATTTGGTCCTAGGATTTGGTGGACGAGGAACCTTTCGGTTATCGAGTCGCACACCACTTGGATACCTTTTAACGTCTTGTCAAGGACCTTAAGTACAGTAACGTTAACTTTGATTTTATATCTCCTTTTATGAAAACTTTTTCACATAAATATAAACACGTTACAGTGTTAAAGAGTAATTTTTCTTTGTTGTTTTTTAGTAACAGTTTCTTTTATCAATTAGCAATAACAACAACTGATAAAATTTGTATTTAAAACGAATGTTGGGTTTAATGTTAAAGAACATGCTCTTTACAAAAAGTTTTACATTAAAATATATATCTCAGATTAATTATTCAAAACAAGTTAAATATAAACTAATTTCAAAAAAGTCGGAATAACTACATTTTATGTGAAAATAGCAGTATTTGTCTTTACTTTAAACTAATAGAATTTTAGTTTCAACTTTAAATTAGTGATCTAACGGATTAAAGTATCCGGATCTGAAAACCCGGATAATAACTTTATGGATAAAATAGAAAATTATCTGGATCTTAACTTTATGGATCCGGTGGATCACAGAATACTTTTGGAACTTCAGTAAATATTCCGGAGCTCATGATTAAGAAAAAAAGCCTTAGGCGTCTTTAAGGGCAGTTTTAAAGGGAACGAGTCAAAACTGCACGAAGACTAAATTGCACGAGGGGACTGAATTGCACGAAGACAGTTTTGCAACAAGGGTCAATTTAACAAGAGTTACAATTTTGCACGAAGGATGTTTTTTTCACGAGAATAAAAAAGACAGTAAAAAAAAAAACATATATATATGAAAAACATAAAAAAAAATAAAAGATGAATTAATAAAAAATAAAAAGATACTGACCGAGGGTAAGAGTATAAGGTAAGAGTGATAGTAAAAATTAAATTAAATAATAACCAAAAGAAATTTTTATTAAAAAAATAAGAAAATTGAATAAATTAAAATAAATTAATTAAAACTTAAGAAAAAAATGCTATTGACCGAGGGTAAGGGTTAGGGGTAACAGTGATAGTAAAATAAAAAATAAACAAACTAAATGAATAAAAAAATCAAACCGTGCAATATTGTCTTCGTGCAAAATTGTCTGCTAGTGCAAAAATTTCATCTCGTGCAAAAGTAACCCTTAATGCAGAAGTGTCTTCGTGAAATTTGGTACCCTTGCAACTTTTTCCGCTCGTGCAAATTTAACACCTCACCTTTCCGTTTTAAAAACCACACTAGATTTACAGAGTTTTTTTTTTGAAAATTCACAGGATTAGCTAGGTTCAAATTTAAAAACAAAATCCGGATCTAAATTTCAAATTAAGACCTGACCGGATACTAATTTTATGGATACTGTAGATCGCTACTTCCAATATGTCCTAATAGTTTATTTCATGTTTTATTCAGTCAAATATCTAGGGCAAAAAATTGCCTCAAAAAAAGTACAGTTAAAATAATAAATAATGTTTTTTTTTATATGCTACATGATAACTACATTTATTAAGTTTTATTTACTAGCTAAATTAAGTTTGTGTTAAATTAACTTAATTTTGTAGTTAACCCACTTTGTAGGACTGAAGTAACAAATATTCACATAATAAAAATAAATTAATAAGTAGAATTAAATTTCGCCTTTTAACCTCTTCAGTAATTGATAATACGATAAAATTAAAACGCAGAGCAAATTCTAATTAAATGTATACAAAGTAACAGAAAAAAACATGTTGTAGATTGTAATTCATACAAAACATATTATTGAAGCGGATGGCAAACTACGGCCCGCGAGCCAGACAAAAACCGTATTTTAAGTTTTAAAAATAAAGTTTTCAAAAAAAACGAATTAAGCTTTCCTATGTTAAATATCTACAAATGTGCTATTTATTTATTTTAGGATTAAATGTAATGATTATCTTATTTCAACTTGGATTCTAAACATTTAACCTTAATTTTTGTTTTCGAAACTAATCTGGGTTTAAAAAACTCTTTTGTACAAATTCGGTCCGCAAAATACTTTTTTTTAAATTTATAATTACTCATAAAGCTTTTCAAACACCTGTTTTAATGAGTTATTTTCAATACATACTTACATATATACTTAAAATGTAAGTGTCTTTTTTAACTAATTGGTTGTAGAGTGCTTCTATGCAATTAAATTTTCGCAGTAACTGGTTATATTTGATTAAAAAAACATTCAATGTTTGATTATTCATAAATTTTTACAAAATTCAAAAATAAATAAACAGTTATCAAGCATCGAAATTTTACAGTTGAAACTGTTGTGATTATGACGACCACAAAACAAAAATTGATAAATTTGTTATAGTTTTTTATAAAAATGCAATATACAAGTATGTTAGCTGTTATTTTGTGTTTGTTTTTATTTTCTTTAGTTAATGTTACTATTTCTATTGAAATAAGTATACTGATTTTGTAAGCTTGAATGTTGTCTTTTTTTGTTTAAATATTTGTTTTTGTTTATATTTTAATTAAGTTTTTTAGGCTACAGAATGTGCAAGTATTTTTACTTTAGGCTTTGATTGAACAAACTACTTTCCACAAACTACAACTTAAATTTGGGAAAACTTTACGAAACAAATCAAAACCAAACAGTGGCTAGACTTAAAAAAAACTTTTTTATTTAGAAAAGCGAGGTCTATCAAAAAATAAAATCACATGATTGTCTAGTTTATACTTTATGATAACGGAAATCCGTTAATTGGATAAAGTATTAGCGTGTCAAATTAGTTGTTTTATCAAAATAATATGAAACTGATTGAAAAAAAGTTATTAAAACAAATGTTTGTTATTGCTGTTTAATATGTTAAACCACCATCGCCTACTATATTTGTTATATAAATTTTTAATGCAATATTCTTATAATCTGCTTAATTTTTTTAAATATAAGCTAAATCTGTATTACCAGAATGACTTTTTTTTATTTAAAATAAATTTTAAAACATGCAATAAAACACTTAATAACAAAAGTATTTTCTTGAATAACTAGTTTTGCAAATTCATATCAATTTCCAAAAAAAAATTTCTTTTAAAATTTTAATATAATCATGTTTAAATTTCATTAAACATATGTGTGAAGTACTTGTCTTTTAGATTTTTTTAGAGTATATTCAGAAATTTAACAAATTATATTTTGTACTTTAACTAAATATGTATGTTAGCTTTAAACATTTATACTATTTCGTAAAACAACTAGTTTTCCTCTACAAATATGAAAATGTTACATAATTATGTTCTTAAACAAAAAGATAAAGTTGTAGCATAAAACATATAGCTCTTGGTTAATAAAATCAAATCTTTATATTACAAAAATCATTATAACATTAAAAACTGTTTTTAGCTTTGTTTTTCGTTAATGCATAACAAATAACAAATATTTACATAACGCAAAATTTTGAACAAACGTCAAATACACAAGATAAGAAAATTAACTTACATATTGCGAATTATGTTGTTTTAGCTTTTTTATACCACATGTGTATTTTTAATGGACATATTTTGCTCTATTTGTGGTGAATTTGTATATAGATTTCAGTTTGATTAATTTTTCGGAATACAAGAAAAGGGAAAATTAGTTTCTGATTTTTATTTATTTATATTATACTCAACAAAAGCATGTTATGTAACAACATTAGTATTTGTTTAGAAAATATTAAAAAGAGAGCTTTTGCAAAGAGAATACATGCCTTTTGTATTTATGTTTTGATATTTTTGTCTATTTTAATTCTTTTAGTTTTGTAGTAGAAATTTTTGACAGTCTATAAGCTTCTGTTTCAAAGCTTACCTCTAGAGCTATCTACTTTTATAATTTGCTTTGAAATTATTTTCCGTAAGGATATTAACTTGTATAAAACAAAAATAACCTTACGTTAAATTTGTAATAAAAGGTCTAATTTTGTAAATATATTACTATATGATAAATGTACAATTTATTATGTTGTTTACTAATAAATTTTTACTGTATCTTAATAAAGTTGTGACTTTCTAATGAGTAGTTATACTAGACCTTGAATTATTACTTTCTTTAAAAGGAAATATTTTTTCGATTTTTTTGTTAAAATTTTTAATTATTGCAAAACAGTTTTATAATTATATTCAGGTTTGGTGTATCTTTGTTTAAAAAAGTTTAAAATTAAAATAAAACGTTTTAGTTTGAACTTTTAGCATATACATAGCAGTTTTAACTTGTTTTTAATCAAAACAAATATGTTAAACAAATTGAATCATTTTAATACATTAAAGACTTTTTAATGCTCACTTTTAAAGTGATTAGTATGTGTCTATTATACTTTTATAATGTCGTACCCTTTTAAGCTTATCAACTGTAGTATAGTTTTAGAGTGAACAATGTACAATCCGCGGTGTAATTTTTAACTGAAATCAACTTGAGCTAAATAATAAAACTAAACTACTTTTTAACAGATATGTCCAAATGTGCTCATAAATTTATTTTCGTTATACGTTAGTGCTCATCAGGTGATATGTTTATTGCACTTTCACGTTTAAAGTGTGTTTTTGATTATTTTATACATTGGCTAACAAGATCAACCCACGAAAGACTTTTTCTGGTAAATCTTGCCTCTGACTAGAAAAGATTCTAACTACTAGTCTAATATGTAATATGTCCTGGACAAGACGTTAAAAGGTATCGAAGTGGTGTGCGACTCGATAACCAAAATTTTTTTTTGTGAATCAGGTCCTAGGACTAAAAATTTTGAGTGTTTTTTATTTTCGTTCAATAAACAATATAATACACAAAAATTGTATCAATTTTTATAGCTCTATTATAAAATTTTCTTTACATTAAATCAAATTAGTAACTACTTTATACACATATATATTTTTATATAACTGTATTTTTATATTAATATTGTTCATACTTTCGAAGAACTAACAATTGTATTCTCATATACTTATAAATTTCAAAACATACAAATTTTCTCTTAATATACTTTGTTTTCATCTCTTTAAGCTATATTTCATACTTTGTTAGACTGTATGATTTTAATAGCACAGAGAAGAGCCATTATAATTTGTTGTTATTATACTACGAAATAATTTTTTGTTAACTTATAAGTTGTAAACAATTTCATTTAATCCCTTCATATTTGAAACACCAACTTAACTGGTGAAAAATATACTTACTTACTTTGTTTGTTTTCAAGCTCAAAATAATAAAAGTAGTTTAAATAAAAAACCTCAAGTTGATGATATTAGTTTTTACATTTAAAAAAAATTCAGTTTTTTGTCATTAGTTGAACTAATTATCTAAGTTTAAACAAGACAAAGAAATACTTTTGTTTAATTTTTGAAAAACTTCTTGAAAATTTTACTATTATAATTGTACTATTAAAAATTATACATCAAAACAATAAGAACTTTTTACTTTTAGAGCAGAAAATTATTACTTATAAAAAGCTAGACATAAAATTAAGTAATGATTGAAAGTTATCTAAAATATAGCTAATGGAAAATTATAACAACAAGAAATGCAAGTTATAAGTTTGAAAAAAATTATTTTCTATTTTTTAATTTATCTTTACTCTGTACATTTTTGACCATTTAAACAACTTAAAACTTTGTAAATAAGTGTTTTCATATATAACCAAATTTTACAAATACTAAAGTTTGTTTTGTAAGTAAAAGCACAAAAATATAAAATTTAAAAAATATTTGTATTAATTTATTAAAAATACAGAATGTAAGTTCTATTTTTAAAGACTAAAACTGTTATGATTTAAACTAATTAATATTGTGTAATTTACACATTAAGTACTTAATCTGTAACCAATTGGATGCCATTGAAAGTTCATATGTATAAAAGTTTTATAATATAGATTACTCGTCGTATTAAAAACTATATATAAACTTTTTGTTTTTTAATTTTTAACATTCAATACCTGTTTATTCTTTTAATCCGCGTTCATATAGGGTTTAAAACTGACTTTCTTAGAAAATAAATGATTTTTTTTCTAAAAATAGCAGAAACGTTCAAGATACTTTCAAGTATTAAGAGTGATTAGCGTTGATCGAAGATTGACACAAACAAATACATCTGCCAACTAAACACGGTAAAGCTAATCTCTTAAGTTCGCAAGCCAAATGTAAATTTCCTCATCACGTTTTTTTTTTCACTGTCGCTCTTCGATATAATCGAACAGTTAAACTTAAAATAGGGCTATATGATTTTTTTAGTTGATTTCTTTGTTCTGGGTATGATGTTTGATCTAACGCTTGTAAGTTTTCTACGAAACTCTTGAAAGTGTATTGACGTATAAACTATTATAAGCACTGAATGTAATAAAAACAATTTAGTTTAATTTTTGTAAAAAAATTTACCAAAAAACTTTTGGTTTTAATGTATTTTGTGATTATAGTTAATAACATTTTAAATCTAATAAGTAATTTTTGAGGTCTATAGCATTTTCCTTAAAGAATTTAAAAACTATAATGAAATTTTCTGTAAAACTTTTTCGATGCTAATAAAGTGACTAAACCTTTTAAACTTTTAAATTAAAATTTTGCTAAAGGTAAAAAAAATTAACTACACATTATATTATAGATGTTTAAAAATATTAAGACCTGACTCATTTAAAGCTCAATATAAAACCAAAACTAATGTCTCAGCATAAGTAGAATTTTGCCACCGTTCGTCAAAAAAATCAATAACAAGCTTTTTGGGAAATTAGGCAAGCTGAATTTAAGATCAGACGAAAAAAATCTGTCTGCCTTAAAAGTATTTTAATGTCCGTAAGTAGAAAGTCAAACACGTTTGGTTGAAGCGAATTTTCCTTCCAGACTGCATTAATCAGTCTAGTCCATTAAAAATTGTGACGTACTGCTAACATTTCAGTGGCAAGAAAACCAAAGTTGTATTGATTAGCACTATCGCAAAACTTTTCTGAATCAAACCAGTGGAAACTTCTTTTAAACATTTTTATCGAAATCGTAAAAATAATTAACAATTGGCTAGAACAGTTTAGTGTTTAAGTCTTGCGTCGAAGCAGAAGAAGGTTATTGATCATAAACTAAATGGTCATAGCAGTTTTAAAAGCACTACATTTGGTGTACTTTTTAATGTACTTTTTATCAAATTATTAGCAACGTTATGCATTTATAATTCACTAACCATAGATAATTTTTAATTTAAGTCTTTATAAAACTGTGTTTTTTTTTAATATATTGAAGTCAACATAACTTTTTTCGATTTGTTTTTATAACTTATGAGTTAGTTTTACATAAAAAATCAAAAATTAGTATGGTATTTTATTTATGTTTAAAAAAATATTATTGTAAAAGAATAATTTAGGAATAATTAGAAAATAAAGACTGTTAGGTAGGTAAGAAATAATTTATTTAAATCAAAGTCAAGCAAAAACTATATTGTGAATTTTGACAAATTACAAGCAATAAAAAAACAGTATTAAAGTATCTCCGAAATCCTACAGTTTACTTAAAAAATATCTACAATGATGTAATATCGTAGTTTGATCAGAGTGTTTTTTAAACTTAATTTTTATAGCATAGTATGAACTATCAACGATAGTATATCATATCTTAATCATATCAACGATATGATTTAGAACTATCAACATAATATTTTTGTTGTAATAAACTCGATTGCTTGATAAGACATAGTTTAAGACATAATTAATTCATAATATATTCACTAATTTTCTTGCTTGCTACTTTGCAGTTAAGAACTAGTGTTAATTTCATTGTCTTATAAACTTTCAAGTAATAAGCTTTATTATAATTTATTAAATTATTATTTTATATTTTAATTAGTAAACAAAGCTTCGATCAATACAATATTGTTAAACATTTCTTTATAAAATTTATATAAGTATTGATGAGGTATTTGACCTAAACTTTGTTTACTAACTAATGTCTCGAAAGAATAAACTGTATTATTTCTCCTCTAGAAGTAGATATCTTTGTATACTGTTTTGAATAAATCGAAGCATATAATAGTAACAAGCTTTGAAATAAAAGCAATATTTAGTTATATTCACTACAAAAAAGCTTAATAAAACTTTTGGTAAAAAGCTAAACTAAGCATTTAATTTGTGTGTAGTTTAAGTTGTAAATGTTGTACCGTGTTTAGAACATAGTTTTATATAATTTTTAATGTTAACTACAAAAAGTGTACAATAAAATTGCTTATTAAACTTAGTTTACCTTTTTTAAAGTTGATTCTTAAAAGTGTTTTAATTATTTATGTATACTGTTTTCTAAAAATAAACATCAACTTATATAAAATATATTTTTTACATCAATTCTTTAAAAAAAATTAGATGACAAATCTTATTTAAACACCATGCCCAGATTACTTAAACACCATTATTAAAAAATTAAAAAAAAAAAAAATTAATAAAATTAAATTATTTTAAGGGCTACCTCAAAAGTTGCTTTAAATACTTTTAAAATAAATCTTAGCTGAAATAAACAAACAGGTTGTATTTAATCATATCATTCAAAATTTTTAGCGGCAAAATTAGTTTGTTTTTACATTTTTAGTAAAAGTTTTCTTTCGACGTAGTTTCTAGTAATAAATTAGCTTTAGGGGAAAAATTTTAATTCAAAAAAAAAGGAATTGAAGTTTTGCAGGAAAGCTTTATTTTTGAAATGTAAATCTTTATAAAATTCATATTAACCTTTTTTTAGAAAAGTATTTTATAATTTTTTAACTTTATATATTTTTTAATTTTAATGAACATTGTTTTATACTTATAGTTTTTTAGAGGACATAATTTTTTGTAACTAAATGTATTTATTTGAATAAACCTTAACTTAATTAGTTTTTTGAGTTTTATTATTTTTCTTGTTGTAATTTGTGTTATGTAAAACTAAGACTTTAATTTTCTTTCTTTGAATAATTTTATTTCTAAGGATTAATATTTCCTGCATTCATTTATAGTTGACGATTGTGTTTATCAGAAAGTAACGTTTTTGGTTACACTTCAGTATAGTATTAAATATTCGGACTAATATTTTTCAATTATCTTGATTGAAAAACAATTATTGTTTCATAACTGAGCTTTTTTTTTCGTTTAACAGTATAGCAATTTCTCGTCTATAGTTTATCTTTTAGTACTTGTTTTGTACATAACTTTTTTTTAGACATGTATTGTTTTTTTTGTTTAAAGATACTGTTAGTAAGGACTTATCAAGCATAGCCGATATTATTAATTAATATTCTTAGTTTTTTTTAAGTTTTATAGAAGTTTTAGTGAAAATAATTTCAATTATCAAGTTTTTGATCCATGTAAACTATTGTATTTCAAAGTTTCTTTTAGCTAAATTGCAAGGAATGTTTTGAAAATCCTAAGTGTTCTAAAAGTTTAAATAAGATCACTTTAATTTTTTAAATCAAGTTTTTTGAGTGTCAATCTTAAATATCTATACGCTTTTATTTAAAATAAGTGACTGAAAATTCAAAAAAGTATTAATTGTAGAACAATAAAAAGATTTACAGTATACTGGTATTGTGAATTAGAAAACTTATCTATATAAAACATTGTTACTATAACTTTAAACTTAATTTTTGATAAATACTTTGATTAACTTTACATATAGAGCATTTGTGGAAAAAACTAAGTTAATATTTTAATAAAACATTCAACTTTACTCTAAACAGTGCTTATAAAACTTCTTTTTTTAACTAAAAAATATCTATAGAAAAAAATATCGATAAATTCTTTATTTCTATATCGACAATAAAAAAGAGATTCTCCTTTTTAGAATTTAAATTAAAATCAATCTATAAATTCTAATTTTTTGATAAGTCTTAAAGATAGTTTACTTATTTCAATAATAAATAAAGTTATAAGTATTTTTTATATTTGAAAATTTACAGACATTTAAATAAAGGATTTTTTTAATTACAAAATTTAACCCTTTTAGTACCTCGTATATTAGCTTAAAACTAAATATGCGAAGATATTTGGCTGGTGCGAAAAACCTTTCCATAATTTAGGCTTTAAGTTGATGTTTAATTTATCTATCTTTGTTTTTTATATGTAATAACCAATTGATTAAATCTTAAAGTAAAATTTATTTTTTAGTTATAACACTTTCTAATAACTACAGATAATATGTATTCTTTAAGTAGCTTTTACACAAATATAAGATTTGTATAAAAACTTAGAAGATACAAAGTAATACCACATTACTTTTTTATTTTAACTTAAGCTAGGATTTATTTTACCGTATAAAAAATAACTTTAATTGTTTGTTTATCCAAAGTCTTTTTTCAAGTGCGAAGTTACGCAGTAAGTTACATTACTTCTTAATCTAATAAAAACTTTAAAAATTTTTTATTTAACAACTCAAATTAAAAAATATACAACTACAAATAAATATTAGTACAGCTTCAAGATGTATTTAAGCAAGTTAAATAAAAAAAATATTTAATACTTTATTAATTTATTTTCGAAAATTTATACCAAACTCTAGTTCATTTTAGTCATAAACCAATAAGTTTAAAGTTTAATATGTGGTTCTAAAAAAATACTTCATTATAGAATTTTATGAAACTTCTCAAAATTCTCTATCAAAATTCGTTTACTACTTTATATTTTCATTACCAAGCATTTAGTATTTTTTTCCTAAATCATGGCATGTTTAACTTTCCAACTTTTATATACTTTCATAGAAATAATCATTACCAAAACAAGCATTTTTACATCCAGTTTTAATCGATAATTTGAAGTTTATGTTAGCAATAAAGCTTTTTTTTTATTACGTAATATAATATATATGCTTAAACTGACCATTCTCTACTTTATATTTTTCCAATACGAGTTACCATAAAAAAAAAGAGAAAAAGATTTTCTATTTACAAAAAAAATACTTTTTCTCCTTTTAAAGTTATAAATGTATACTTGTAAAGTATTTCTTCGTAAATATAAACTTTATTTTTACGATACTTATTTTGTTTAAAAAGTATTACTGAACTACCATTCCCCTTGTATAAAAGAAAAAGTATTCTTAGTAGTAAAAAAAAAGAAAAAAGGTCTCTTTTTTGTGAAAAGTATAAATATGGTTCTAAATATCTACATTGATAGATTTAGTTTTAAGGTTTTATAGATTTAAGTAGTTTTTGAAACTAGAAGTTATTTAACATTTAGGTTATAAAGGGATTAAAGACAGATTTTAACAGTATCAACACAGTAGTATAGAATTTTGAATTTTAAATTAGTTAGTATTCTAGGACTAAGCTATTAGTTTGAAAAAATACTTTTAAAAAGTACTTGGTCCAAAAGTTGAATAATTTTTGTAAACGCTTTAAAGTACTACTAATAAATAAAATACCGATTTAGAAATCTAGAACTTTGAAGCCTTAAACATAATGTAGACAACGATCATTAAAAAAAATAGTTTTTTAATTAATTTTAGTCTTTTATTATAAAAAATAATATGAAACGTATTTAAGTTTTTTAGTATTCTTCAAAAACTAGTTCAAAAATTCTGAAGTACAAATAAAATCTAAATAAAAAAAAAGTTTGTTATACAGTCACTAAGTTCTATAAGTAATTTAAAAAAATATTAATTATACAATCATTTAACTAAAATATTCAAAATCACATTAACATATTAAAATATAGATATCGTTAATAAATTTTTTAAACGTTAGATCGATATTTCTTCTTAGAACCTAGCTTTATAAAGAACAGACAAACAAAACTAAATTTACAAAACCTTTAGTTTACTTTAGAAAAAATTCTATTAAAATTTCCTTGTAAATGTAAATAAGCTGTGAAAACATATAAAGTTACTCATTTGCTTCAACGAACTATTTTAAATTTTTTATTTCATGTTATTTATAACTATAACTAGTAAACAAACTATTAGTTTTATCACATTACATAAAACACAACAAAAATTTTTTTTTTTGATAAATCGTGATTAAATATAATTTTAAGTTTTTAAAGCATATTTTTTTGTAAAAACTGTACTACTTTAAATAAACCTTAAAACTTATCAGTAACAAAAATGTTTAAATATTATTGAGATAAAGCTTTAATTTTTGTTCGTTTAAGACATTCTTTTACTACGCAAAATACTAAATATTTTATTTTTTGTTTCAGTGAAGATTTTACACAATAGTATAATTTAAATGTTAATAATTTTTAATTTGCTTATAAAAATAGTCAAGTTTTCAAAATTTTAAGCTAATTTTGTATTTTTTTTAATTATTTGTTTATCTTAAGAATTTCTTCAGAAATTTACGGTCGAACATTGTTTTAGCTTTTGTTAAATAATTTAAAACACAATGGCTAGTGTAAACGTTTCAAGTGATCTTTTAGTATTTTCCAACGAGTCTTTTGTATGTGATGTGACGGAGTCAGAACTAAATGCAACAAAATATTTTTTGCCACCAGGTCAAACAAACTACACTTGCGACAGTTTACTTTATGTTAGTTTCTTGTTATTTTATAACTTAAGTTTCGATGGACGGTTTTAATGTCTTTTAAAGCTCAAACTTGAATTGTTTTTAAAAAAGTATTTTATGCACATTGTTAACAAATCAAGTATGTTATCGACAATTTCTGAATATTATTGTGATTTAAAACAAAAAAAATTTTAGCGTTTTAAAAATAGTTTTAAAGGTGCATAATATCCAACTATTTTTTTTGTAGTTTTAAAAGTACATGAAAAAAAAGATTATTTTTAGAGTTAGAAAGTAGACCAAAAATAATATGAATCTTAAACAAAATTCAAAAGAGATACAAAAAACTGACTTGGCACTAAATATACTAAAAGAAAATATAACCTAAAAGAACCGATAATAGCCTAACAGATAAAGTTATCTTTAGATAAAAAAAGAAAAACTTAAAAAAAAAATCACTTTAAAACAGATTGAAACCAACAGGAGTTGTAAAAACAAAAATAAAACACGTTTTATGTATCAAAGTAAAGTCTAAAACTAGTAATTAAGAGATGCTTTGGATTTTAAAGACTAAAATTGCTTTTATTTCCTTTATTAACTTGTATATATAAAAAAATTTATTATTTTTAAGTTAGCTATTTTTGACAATCATAACATTTTAATGATTTTTTTCTTAATAAATCTTAAGTTTAAATTTAATGTAGTAACTTTAAACGAAAGATAAAAATGACTGATTTTTACTTGTAAAAGTTTTGTTAAAAAAACGAGCTGATATAAAAAGTTTTATAGTGAAATTTTATAAATGCATAAATAAGTTTGATTTTTCTTTAAACTACCTTTTCAAGCATATTTTTTTACAAGTATTTACAAGTAGTAATCAGATTTCTATTTTGGCATATTTGACGGAATGTAACTACTGGTTTTATTTTTTATTACTACATACATACTCACTCAACATTTTCTTAAATGTATTTTAAAGAAATTTATCAAGTTAAATTTATAAAAACTGCTTTAAAATAGTTAAGTTTACTTTTAAATATTTAAAAATTTTATCCACAAATAGTTTTTCAGTTGATTTTATTTTTTTATACCGTAAATCACCAATAACTAACTTACAAACACAATTTTAGTTGTTATACTTTCTTGTTGAAAGTTTAGAAAGCTAAAAAGTAAACTAGGAGCAGAAAATTTGTCTTAAAAATTATAGTCTAGACTTTTAATTTAAATTGTTAAAAACAGTACTTAATTTTTGAAGCTAGTTTTGATGTTGACACTTTTCCGACCATTTTTTTATATTAAATTAATCACTACTCTGCTGGTTTTTGAAAAAAACTAATTATACAGGATATAATCGGTAATAAAAATACTTTAAAGGTTTGTTTTCTTATATGTTTTTATTTTCAATCAAGAACTTTTTATAACTGCTAATTATGTAAAGTAAAAAAGTTTAACTATATATTTAATAAAAAAAATATTGATGTTAATACTTTTAATGTAATTATTTGAAAAATATATATACATATGTTAAGCTTTTTTCTCAATTATTAGTGTAGTTTTATTAATTTTCTTTAGATTTAAACAATTTAAACCTGGAGTTAATACTTTTTCCAAAAAATCATAAGTTTGTCATTTATTTTAAAAAGAAGTAGATTTTTGTTAATTTACTCAATATTTTGTTTTTAAAACTACAAAAAGTTTGGTTGATAAAAAAAAATAATTTATGTTACTATGTTTCTAACCATCATAATCTTATAAAAGTAAAAATCTAGAATTTTGTACCTTTTTTATCAAGAGTACTTCAAAGCTCTATTGTCAAGGAAAAACTTAATCAATCTTTTTTTCAATTAGTGAAAGTCGTCTATGACTAATTAAAATCAAACTGGAATATTAAAAATCAACACCACCGTATTTTTTATCTGATCAGATTTTATATTTGTCTAACAGCATTAATTAGATGTACCTTTTGATGCTAAGCTTTGCGGTGATTATTTTTTTTTAAATAAGTAACTTACAATTACTGATGGTATTTCACAAAATGAGCAAAAACTAATTTGTGTTTAATGTCGCAATATATTATTTAAACATTACTTTAATCAAGCTAATGAAGCTTTGCTCAACTTAACAATACCACTGATCATCAGTTACAAAAAACTAAATCTATATTTTACAGTAACTGATGATCACTGGTACTGTTACCACTGTGAAATTTTAGTTTTGCAATAAACTTAAACCACTAGCAAATCCTTCATCTCTCAATATATAAACACCTCGTGTAGGTTTTTTAAGTTATCTAATTGGCTAGTGGCTAACTAAAAATTTTGTTTTTTTCCAATATATTTTTATATAGTTTCATCTTCTCTGCTTTAAAAAAATATATTCTTTTAAAACACAACTTTCTAAACTAAAATTGAAAGCAACATTAATTAGTTTTTAAGTTTACTAAATTACTCTTTTAAGTCGAAAAAATCTCATTAAAACTAAGTTAATTTAATCAGATCTTTAAATGCCTTACTAGATTTTAAAGTTCAAGTTTAACTTATTTGATAATTCTTTTTATTTATATATTTACGATCCAACCCAAAACTTATTTTTACAATTAGTTTAAAATTAGCATTTTAAACCTTTTTTAACATTTTTTTCATTAAGCTCAACTTTCAGCTGTTTGTATTTTCATTCTATATAGAGCGGGGTTTTCTAAAGTGGGCGAGTTTGACTATAAAGGGGCGAAACGTAATTATCTTGTAAATGGGCACTGTAAAATAAAGTAGGCGGTTTTATACCATAGGGGCAAATAGGAAAATTAATTTCGGAAGCCCTGATGTAGAGACATAGTTTGTTCAAATTTATAATAACTTTTAAGTCACCTTAAATTTTTACTTGTGTTTTACTGTCTGCTTTTTATTTGCACGCTTTTCACCAGTTTTTTTAAATGGTTGCAGCAGTACACCAACAACAAAACAAACAACAGAACTTCAAGAAAGCCCACCGTCTTGTGTTCGACCAAACCCACGTGACCCGCATACTTGTCGCTTGGTTGGCCTTCGCAATTTCGTTGGCGGGAAACTCCCTCGTGCTCATGTGCGTCACCACGTGGCGGAGAAACGTGAAGATGACGCACACTCAGACGCTGATGCTGAACATATCGGTAGCCAACATCTGCTTCACTTGCACCGTCATGCCCACAGGTTTCCACTTTTTTTTAATGAGCAAAAACATAACATTGTTTATAAGTTTATTGAACAAAAACAAAAAACTAGCGTTCTCAATAATTTTTTTGTCTAAGGACTTGGGTGTACGAAAAGACCTCTCGGTCATCAAGTCGTACACCAAACTTAAATTACAATTAGCTAAAAAAAAGTAAAGTTTGTCGTTTTAATACGCAGCTACTGCCGATAATTAAAATACTTGTGTTTTATTTTACGCTTTAGCTCATATTAATACTTAGACTAAGAAAATATTTGGTAAAAAAAATTTAAGTACAATATTTGTACCTATCTCCCTGAACGCAAGTTGAAAACTCTAGTTGTTACAGTCGAAACCAAAATTATACTTAGTTTAACTTCTAAATAATTAGTTTATAAGTATTCAAAATATTAAACTTTGAATTTTATAATTTACACAGTAGCTTTTGTGTTAAAAGTTCTTTTGTTATAACCTTTATAAGGATTTTAACGAAAAAAAAGTATTAGAGAATAACCTAAATTTTAAACTTAAAATTTATTAGCAAAGTAATATGTAATATATAGTACTGAAACTATTATTTTAATACAAAAATATTTATAAACGTTATAATTACATTTTAATTAATAAACTTATTAAATTAGAACTAAAACTTAAAACCTAAGCTTTTTTACTGTCTAATCTTGAATAACACCTTAAAAGTTATAAGAACTTTAAAGGAACTTTAACAATATTTTAATTACATGGTTGCTTGTTGACAACAGTTATGTATCAAAAAATTCTACGGTTTTATATTTTAAAAACAGTTGTTACTTTATATCAAGTAACTGTTTTTATTGACTAAAAATCAATCATTAAAATTCTCTAAGTTTGATGTGATATTATGATGTTACCAATCACTAAAAAGTTAAATTGGTATAAATAAAACTTTAAGTTGTTTCTATATAAAAGAAGTTAAGTAAATAGTGCCGTTGCTGTTTTTAAAGAGCAAAAATTGTTTATAAAAAGTGTTATTTTATAAGTTTGTTTTTATTTTTACAGTTTTTTGGCTACTGTTACGGATTTTATACACTTAATCATATTTTATGGATTAAATATATAAAACAACTGAATAATTTATGTGAACTTGAAACTTGAACTGAAAAATCTAAACTTATAGATTATTTAAACTTTAACCAAAAATAACATGCGTTAACTGACATTAAAAAACAAAATAAATTTACAAACATTTGACTCTAAATAAAGAATAAAATCAATACCTTTTATTCAAATAAGTTAAGTGAATGTAAACGAGTTCATAAACCCAAGTGGTTAAAATAAAAAATATATACAAAAAGCAAATATTATATTTTATGATTTATTTTTAGGTTGTTATGATACATAGTACCAATCAATTTAACTATAAGCAACTTTAATCAGCTATTAACACTTAAATATTAGTTTTCTTTATTTCTATCGCTGACTGTTTGTAATTAAACTGTTTGTTATAATTTTTAAAACAACAGCAGCAGTTTTCAAAGTACTTAATTTTTTAAACTTAACAGGGTTTTTCTGTTTAATAGAAAAAATAATAAATAAATAACTTTAAAATTAATACTAATTTCCATTTTATAAATAGTTTATAAATATTAAATTACTTTAAAGTTTCTAATATAGGAACCATAAAAACATAAGCAAACGCTTTAAAACTTGAATTACTTTTGGTTTAAATAGTTACAAAATCAACAAAACTTAAAAAACTAGTAAACATATATAGCTTTCGTACAAATAATACAAAGAAAGTTTTTCAGGTTAAATAAATTTAAGACAAAGAAGACACAACAATGTTTTGTACCAAGTATGTATCTAGTTAACTTGCTAACCAAATTAATCGTAAAACTTTTTATTAAGTTAGTTTCAATAGCGGTTAGCGGTTTCTGATATTTTCCGTTTTAGTATTGGCAAACTAATAAAAAACTACTTTTTTTTTCCGTAACTATTTGCTATGTTGTTAAACTAAATTAAACTTATACTGATTAATCACAAACTCACCTTTTTTGTATGTTTATTTTCTGTCACACGCTTATTAAAAAAACTTTGTCATAAAATTTAGTCTTTATTTAAACTTGTAGTATAAAGTGATTCATTTTACTAAATATTATTTAAAAGTTGATCGAAACAGTTTTCGTTCTTTTTTTTGGAACTTATGGTTTACAGGAAAAACTGTGTAATAAATGAATACTAACTTAAAGTTTTTTATATGTCTTTAAAATCTTAAAGTGATTTTTAAGCAATTAGAATAATTCTAAGAAAAGTTATTTTCGTAAAATTACATTTCTATAGGGTACTAAGTTTGTAAGTATCACAGCAGTAACTATTTTTTGTAGCATATTTTGCTTAAAATAGCAATAATAAAAACAAATTTAACAAACATATTTTTTATAATACTAGCAACAACAGAAAGCCTCATTCTGCAAAAATATATCTTTTCATTTTCTAACCAAATACATGTATAATAATTTTAAACACATGTCGTAAATCGACAACCTAAATCTTTTATTAAAGTTCTTTAACTTGTGACTTCAAAAAAATATGCTCTTTAAAATCAAACTGAAAAATAGTTTGTTATAACTCATAAACTTTTTATATCGTTGCACTAAGCTATAAAGCTATACTGTAATCAAAAGTTTACAAGTTTATATGTTTTTTAAAGATAATTTTTAGTAAAAAAAGTAACTAACAAAACTACAGACGCAGTATGGCAGAAAACATTGCAATGGTATGGAGGTGGTATCTTGTGTCGGGTCGTTCAGGCTTCAAAACAGTTTTCAATGTTCGTTTCGTCTTTTATGGTGGCGGTTAGTAAAAAATCACTTTTTCGAATAACAACTTGAATATTAATAGTACTCACTACATGAGTTATTTGCAGAAAAAAGAAACACTTACTACAATTAACTGTTTTATACTTGAATGTATTTACAAAAAAATGTTTTATTTGACAATTACAGTTATATTTAAAAAACTATATTGGAAGTATATTCACCAAAAAGAAGTTTTATCAGACAATGGAGATTGACCGGGCGATCGGATTATTGAAGCCGGTTTCATCTGGCATGTTGAAAATAAGACTGAGAAGAATGCTGACTACAACATGGATAGTTTGCTTGATCGCTTCTATTCCTGCAGTAAGTAATCAGAATTTATTTTATTATTTGATTAAAAAAGAACTGATTAATATAAGTCTTAAATAAAACAACTGCATATTTCTTAACTGATTTGTTAGTATTGAAATGTTCAGCTCAAAATTTTGTTTAATAATACAAAACATAACTCATGTACGCTTCAGTTAGGTATATACGACTCTGTAGAGCATCACCCTTTTCCTTGTGTTTGTCCAAACAGTTCAATTGTTCAGTGCGTAGATTTCAGCATACTTTCACCAACTCAGGTATTTGTACAATATATTTTGTCAAAAATATTGCAGTGTTTTTCTATTAGCACTTATGTTTGTTATTGAACTGTATTATCAGATAAATGCTGGCTTAAAACTTGTTTTCAAACAAAATTTTCCTACATTTTTATTATATTGACCATTTTTAGGAATTTCGATCATCATTGCTTGTCAGTTTAAATAAGTATTCTAAGCTTGGTTTTATGTAATGTTGTATAGATAGGTTTTAATTATAAAAAAAAACTTTGTTTTGTAAAAAAGAATAAACTTAATTCTGATTATAGGTATCTGCTTACACTACTTACACTTCAATTATGTCTTTCTTTCTTCCACTAGTCACTATACTTACTTGCTTTGCCATAATTGCAACAAGAATAACACAGCTAGCCAAGAAAAACAGAGGTAACTTATACGTTTACAACTTTTGTTGTAAATACTTTGTTTTTTTCTTATGTTCTGTAAACTATCCTTGAACGGAAATGATAAGTTTACTCAAATTATTTTTTTTGTAATTTTCAAAGAGAACTTTTGAAATAAATAGTTCTTGAAAAATATCTGTGTAGCTTTTATTTTACATTCTTATTCTTTTGACTAACACTCATAGCAGTTAAAGTCGACAAAATTTTAAAAAACAAAAAGAATATCATAGTATTCTGTTTAACAGAGTTATAAATTTATCTATTTAATTTATACTAACTATTTATAAAAACATAAGATAATTTTAGTAAATTTTTACCATGGTATTTTTAAGATATTTTAAAGTAAATCAAACTAACTGTTTTTTTTTTTCGATGTCTACACTGTATAGCTTACGATGAAGAAAACATCATATTTTATCGTATAATAACGTAAATATTTTTAGTATAAACAATTTTAAGAAACTGAAAGAAACTCGGCTGGGTTCCGCAATTTACACAACAGCTCAACGAAAAAAAGTTTGGTTCGAAAAAGTTTGGAAAGGGCGAAGCGTCTTTCTCAGATGGTTACTTGTTTCATTACACTGACCTACGTTGCTTGCTGGGGTCCATACTACTCGACCTTGGTCATACAAAACACTTTTGATGTGAACAATATAAGCACTAATGTTAGTTTGTTTGTAAATTGTACGAAATTGTAATTATATTAGGTAGAATAAATAAAGAAAACGTTGAAAAAGCTTTATTTAAAATAAATATTTTGTATTCGCTAATAACGTACTTTTTATATTGTAACACAAAGTTTAGAAACAACTATACAAATTAAAACAAATAAAATTAAGCTTTATTAAAATTAAACTCTATTTGAATTTTTGTGTTTACTTTTAACGTACTATTACGACATAAAGGCAATCCAGTGGATGCTGATGACGTTATACTTGTCACCCTGTCTCCATCCTCTCATCATAGTCGTTCTGTTGAAAGACGTCAGGAGAAACCTGGGCTGCAGGAGTCCTTGCGACCTCAGAAAACTGTGGAGATTCAGACAAAAAGGCAACAGCAGGTTAGCAGTTCCTGTTCTTCGTTTTAATAAAAAAGTAACTGTTCAGCACAGTCGCAACGACAACTCAAGCGAAATGAAAAACAACGTTTACAACGTCAGCGGGTCTACAACAGTAAACCAAAACCTGTGCTCGTTGACTACTACGCACAGTTGCAGCTTTTTCAAAAATAATTCACTTCCAAGTATGACATAGTAGAAGTATGATGTAATAGTTTGAAGTAGTTGTAGGACGTTGTTATTGTGGTTATGTAAATTTAAGTTGAAGTCTTGTAGATTTAGAGTAGTAGGTAATCGTTTTAACTAGGTTATTTATTTAAATAGCTGATTTTAGAACTATAATTTAGTTGACAATTAAACTGTTCTATAAAAAATTTTGTTTAATTTTAGAGTAGAGTTTTACAACGTAGAACCACTTTTTTCCAACTTTATAACTTTAAAAAGTTATAAAAAATATTTTCGTCTGTCTAACACTTTTTTTGCTTCCTTCTGTTTTATTTCGTCTTTTTTGAAGCGGTCATACAAATAACTGTTTGGAAATAAAAGTTTGATAAAGTTATATTTCTAAAAAACAAAACTTATTTTAAAGTAATAATTATTTGACACATGTTTTTATAGAACTTATTAGAACTGTTTAGAAGTAACACCAGTATGCATAAAATTTATTTTACTGTGCAAAACTAAATTTCTGAGTAACTAAAAAATTCCAAAGTAATTTTGTAATGCATTTAGTTTGCTTTCAAAAGTTTTTTTTTTAGTATTCAACAAAAATAATGAAACATAATTTAACAGTTTTAAATTATATATAAAATTATATTAATTTGTCTCTTTTGACACATTGTTTTTTTTTTAGTCTTTTACTGAACAAAGCTTTAGAAAAAGTTGGGATGTGTTATACAATCTTCATTATAACTTTTATATAAACAGTAGTGGATCTTCAAGGAACATGAGTTCAAACACCAAAAGCAACAAGCTTCTCAAAGAAGTTATTCCTTTGTCAAGGACAACCAATGTATGATTTTGTAATGAAAACTTCACTTAGCTACAAGTCATCTTGGTACCTCCGTTTGGATTTCCGATTTCAGGAAATAGAATTTAAAAAAATTAAAACAAATTTCAATTTAGTTTTCGGTAACATTTTTCAGAAATAATAGTTTTATAATTTTTAAGCTCCCTACTTTTAATTTTACTGGTTTTACTATTTTCTTTTTACCTTTTCAAATTGTATAAAACCTTGCTTTTACGGTCAATTTACTTTTTATGTCATGTACTTGCAGTTTCATATCAAACAGAAAAACTCGTTTTTACTTAGCTTCACTAGAATTACGATATCAAACTAAAGTTGTTAGATATAGTATGAAAAAAAGTTGAATTTATGATATATAGTTGTATTATTTTAAAAGTTAATTTTAGTCACAATCATATTTTTGAAAGAAGGTGTAATAAATAACTTGAATTGTTTATTTTTCTACAATAATAAAAGAAAAAGCATTTTAAGCAACCAATAATTTAAGACATATCTTTTAATTAATGTAGTTTCTTTAAGTAATACCTATTTATGTTAATGATTAAAGATGAAAGTTTGAAGTATTTTACAGTTATTAAAAACTTTAATCAGCTGTACTGTTCTAAAATAAATTTTAGTTTGTTTTCAAATGTTATGTAAGATAACATTTAAAAGCATTAACAAACGAAATTATAATCTTAACTATCAAATTTAACTCTAAACTAAAAAGAAGAACAACAACAAACACTAGAATGTTAACATTTTGTTAACAACTTTAACTAATAAAGTATGTTTTAAAGTTTTATATAAAGGGACACTTTTTCACGGAAGGAAACTTTTGCATAGCATCAATTTTGCACGAGGGGTCCCTTTTGCACAAAGAGTCACTTTTGCACGAAGATACTTTTGCACGGGTTTAATTTTTTTTCTTTTTTAAATATTTTTTTTATTACTGTTACCCCTAACCCTTACTCTCGGTCGGTAATTTTATTTCTTTTTTTTTTTTTATTAATTAATTTTATAATTTTTTTATTCTCGAACAAAAGTAAACCTTCGTGCAAAAGTGACTCACCGTGCAAAAATGACCCTTTGTGCAAGAGTGTCTTCGTGCAAAAGTGTCCCTTCGTGCATATTTGACCCGTCCCCATATAAGCAAGCATCTTTATTTTTTAGTTCTTTTTTTTTCATTAACAATTTTCTTTTATTACTTTAATAACTTTGCTCTGTTTAAGTAGACTCTAAAAACTAGTCTACTGACAAACAGTGAAGCAATACTGTTTAGCTTATTGAATTTTTTTTTTCTTTCACGATGGAACAAGTTTTTAGTTTATACGCCTTAATGACAAAAAATGGTGTTTATTGATCAAAAACAGCTTTTAAAGCTCTACTAAACTTAAAAATTTGTTCTATTCTTAGTCTGTACCTTTTTTTTTTAGAAAATTCCAGAATGTTGAATTTTGAATGTTTTAGTGTGAAATACTGATGCAACAAAAGTTAATTTAAGAGAAAATAAATAGTCTGATGAAACAATTAATGCGCATTGTACAGCCAAATACAATTGTCGTATTGATGGTTACTGTAAAATTTTAATGCACAACTAGGCATTATAAAGACTAAGCTTAAAAAAAAAAAACAGAATATTGGTATTTCAAAAGTTAGTTGTAATTTTTCTGAGATTAGCTCTTTAAAACTTTTTGTGTGTATTTATAATATTTGTTTTAAAATTTTTTAATTGAACTAACATGGAAAACTGTTCTAAAAAACTGTGAGCTTGCTAAAACAGTATAAAATTTAAAACCTGGTTTAGTAAATTACAGCGCGGTAAGTCAGGTTTGGACTCTGTTCTGATCCATATCTTTCAGGAAAAATAAAAGTATCAAAATACTTCATCGCAACCCAATTGCCTACACGAAACAGTAAAAAAGTTGATATACTTCAATAAAAAGTAATTTAATAAGCTTAGCTTTTTTAGTATAGACATTTGTTTAAGGAAATTACATAAACTTAAATTATGATCAAGTATTGTTTTTTTTTTTTTGAAAAAATATATGTTTATTTTTGGTGTTTATTTGTTTGTACTTATAATAAAAATAAACAGACTTAGATTTTAGTAGCATGCACTTTAGAATTTTTTGCGTAACTATAATAAAAAGAAAGAAAGCTTAGATTTTCTTATTTTAAGCTAGATTTTTAGATTTTATACAAAAAATACTATATCAATAATACTAGTTAAATAGAGGTGGTAACTGTTCTATACGGCAGACCAGATTTAACAAAAAGTTAATTTGCGAGTCGAACCTTTTAAATAACATTTATAGCAGTTTACATAGTTTTAAAAATTGTTCTTTAAAGTTAAAAAACTTAAAGTAGTACTGTTATGAAGTTTTATTTGATTTTCGCAAGATATTTTCAAATTTAAAATACGTCGCTGGTCAAAGAAATCATTTGGGTGGATCTGACCCGCGGGTATACTTTTTAATGCAGTACTCTGCTATACGGTGACGAAACGTTAACGTTGTCGAGAGCGCAAAAGATGACATCAATACCTACGATGTCTTCGTCGTATCTTAAGAATTAGATCACCAATAAGAAAGTGTTGAGACATAAGTACTTTAACAAACATGTGCTTTACCCTCAGCTATGGCAAGCTTTGTTGGCTTGATCATGTTCTAAGAATGGGCGACGAACGAATCCCAAACTTGCACAGCGAGTTAGTCGTTTGCTAAAGCAACCGCAGTCGTCCAAAACTATGTCTTAAGGACGTCTGCAAGCGCGACTTAATGAGCTTAAATGTTAGCACTGATATTTATGAGGAGTTTGCTAATGACCGAGACAAATAGCGATCTTCTATAAACAAAAGACTAAAAGTGAGAAAAGCATTTTTTAGAAACCCAAGCAGACGAAGAAGTCAGAGTCAAAATAATTTTTACTTTAGTTTATTTATTTAATATATATTTATTTTTTGTTTCAATTACAATTTAATTTGTACAAGGTATTTTTTAGCTTAAAATACGTGGCAGGCCAGTGTTTTTATTGATAAGCATAGTCTGACCGCGGGTCGAACGTTGCCCACCTCAGGATTTTCTCCAGCTTTTAAAAAGTACACGTTTTGAGTCTATTTTTAGTTTAAATTAAGTTTAAGGTAAAAAACCGTGTTAATTAGTATAAAAAGATTAAAAAAATACTGTAAAACTACTTTAAATAAGTTTTTTAGTAAATATATTTTTGATGATGACCGAAAAACTTAATATACAAGATAATTTTTTTGTGTAAAATCGAAATTTTATTACTTAACATGTAAAAATTGTTTAAAATTTCAGGTTTTTTAGAGATTTTTGTTCAAAATTCCAGGTTATTGGACAACCCTGCCACCTCTACACTGTGCAACTAATTCAAACGATATAAAATAACTTATCTAATTATGACTATTATAAGAACATTAACTTTCTTTGTACTCTACTTCTGTTAATTAAGTAACAGATAAAGTACTATTGCAAGTCTAAAATTTAAATTTGAGATTTTGTAATACGTTAAAAATACGTAGTAAAAAAAATTTAAAACTGAAAATTTGCAATCTTCAAACTTACAAAAAAATTTATATGTAATTTATTGAAACTGAAGTTAATTATGCGTTGTATAAACTTGTTTTAGTTTGATAAATTATCTGATAGAAAGAACTTTGTGTAAAATTAAGAGCACGTATTTTAATTTTTTTTTTAAGTCTTACTACTTTCTTTGCTTATAAAAGGAAATTAATAGTTTTCAAGTTACTATATGAAACGAAACCAAAAAACAATCAACTAATTTCAATAAAAAGCGCTAATGATTGAGAAACGTATTAAATTAAACTTGGCACTATTAAAATAAAAATGATAATAAGGCAAAGTTACGTTATTTTAATCAAGTATTCCAAAACATTAGTTACAAACTTTGTACAACTTACAAAAAGCATTAAAATGTATAAAAGTTATATGCTGTTTTTTTTTTCAATTAAAACAATATTGTTATCAAAAGGTAAAATGGAAACTTTTTTTAATAAATAGACAGTAGTTTAGTATATTTTACTATAAACATAGACAATATATTTTATATATGGTTTAAAACTCTCGATAATTGGTAAATGTAGCAGATCAAAATATATTTTTAAAAGAACAAACATGTTTCAAACGGGATGCTTTTGCAAGCTGTTTTCAGAAGTGAACTCAATTCTATAAACAAAGTTTTTCGCAAAAAACAACAAATCTTACATTCTTATAAAATATTAAATTAGTAGTTACAATATTCTAGAATAAAAACTATATTCAGACCTTTGAAATTTTTTTATAGATATGCCAAAGTTTAGACTGAATTTTTCTCTAACATTTGTTGGTTGGCGCCCAGTTGCGCTTACAACCAGATGAAACAGTGTAGACTATAGGAACTTTTTGATATAATTTTATGTGTGCAAATTATAATTATTTAAATAGAGATGGCCCCAGGAAAATATCTTAAGAATTTGAGTTGTCATGTAACTGCTGCATGTTTATTTAATATTTTACTTTCACAATTATCCTCATTAATTCTGTAAAACTAAAATTAATCTCATTAAATGCATCTCTTAGAAACACTACCTTATCACTGATATGATAACTTTTTAGACACAATTGTCTCATTACACGATCAAAAGGCACATTTGCAAAAAAAGATATTTACAATTTAACAATCTACTTGAAAAATATTATTCTGAAAATTCTATAAAAGTTAATAAAATTTCAAATACGTGACATTATTCCAATACTTCAGAAAAAATAAAGAATTAGCCTGACGCGTATGAACTTTAAATATAAAAAAATTAATGCTAATATAAGCTTTAAGATAAGGCTACTAGTCTGTGGAACACCACTTAGCATATTTTTGTGTATATATTATTTTTAAACTTATAAACATGATTAAACTTATTAAATTAACTCTAAACCGTTTTTAAAAAGAATTCTGCTTAAAATAGAAAAATCAAAATAAATCATTGAATTAGTTACTATTTAATAAATAGCTAAAAAAATAATGTAGCTAATAGACTATTTTGCTTCAATTTTAAACGAAAAAAAATTCTGCTGGTTAGTACTAAAATGTATTCAGTAACAGTGTAAATTATGGTAAAAATATTGGTTATTATTATAAGAATGGGTTAACAAAACAAAAAAAAGTTTTGTTAAGTTTAGAATCCAAGCTAATAAAAAAAGAATTATAAATCCTATTTAAAAAGAAAATTATTAACGGGGTAGCCACTGGTTTTTGAGAAATTTCTTCCAGGTTTTTGTTAAATACATATTTTTTGGTCTATTTTTAGTTTAAAGTTAAGTTTAAGCTTCAAAATTGTGTTTAATTAGTATAACAACATTGAAAAGATACTGTAAAGTTACTTTTAATGTGTTTTTTAATCAAAAAAATGTTTGATGATGACAATTTTTTTTTTCTAGTTGATAGATTTTTTTTCGTGTCAGTTCAAAATTTTACTACATGTAAAAATAGTTTAAAATTACAGGCTTTTTTATTCCAAATTGTCGAATTACAGGTATTCCAGAATTCCAGGTTTAGTGGCCAACCTGTATAAACAACATAAAATTTAATAAAAGTATAAAAGAGTGCTAAACTAAAAATATACCGTATTTTAAGATAAATGCTAATACTTAAAACTAAACAAAAACAAAATTAAATTAGAGCCAAATAAAAAAGTATCAATCTTTTTTTAACCATAGAACAGTTTAGGCGGTTTCTATTTAACAACTTCACTTAAGTATCTGAACTTTTCTATAAAATATAAATTAGTAATACACCTTCTTTAATAACCTTTTACAACTAAATTTTTTAGTAATATTTATTTTTTGCATATTTAATTTAGAACTAGAAAGTTTTGCTCTAAAATTTCTATTAAACTTATAAAGATTAATTTATAGCTAATAAACATTTATATTATTTAGTTGAAAAAACTTTTTAACAGTTAAGAAGAAATAACATGTGAAAAGTACAACTTTTTTTGTAAAATGTTAGTTAAAAACTTACGATAAAACTAATCAACAAGTGTATAATTTATTACTTTGTTATTCATTGTTCCAGATATCAAAACAGGTGAAAAAACCATTTTCTACTGGGAAGTATAACCTACTTTGAATGTATGAAACAAGGTTAAGAACAGACAGTGTTTTCAAACATTAACACTTTATAACCATTACCATAAAACACACCAAAAACTTTATATTACGTAGAAAAGTATTTAGTTCACATTTGTACATATTATAATATATTTTTAAGTAATTTACGCTAGACTTACTAGGTATATATCTAAACAATATAAAACTTTAAAAACTTTGAAAAAAATTATTTAAGTTGACAAATTTACTACATTTTATGTTAATATATAGCAAATTGTTTGCAAATTAAGTGTTAGAAAGTTAAAAAAGATAGTATTTTTTCTAAAACCTGGTGAAATTATAAACTTTAAAAGTATAAAACTAAGTCAAGTTTAAGCAAAAATATATTTAAAAAATAAGCTTACTATCTAACTTTAGAATTAAAAACATGTTCTTTTGTTAACAGTTTAACTCTAAGTTCTGCTTAAATATGTTGTGAAACACACAATTTAATAAACTACAAACTTTTCAAAAATTATCAAAAAGTAAGAAAACAAGTGTTGAGGAATTGCAGCTATATTTGAAATGTGAACACAGGAATAGTTTACACAAACCAGAAAAACCTTAAGTAGATCATAAGAATAACTGTGAGGATACCGCCGCAAGCCAGTTTAATATGAGAAGATCTCAAGTTCAACGAGTGCGCGTCATCCCTGTACTTTTTGGACACGTCCGCCAACATGGTTGCTTTGTTTCCCAGCTCCGAAAGCTGTGTTCCTCTGCCCAAAATGTCATCCAAGTTTCCCACCATGATCCTCTGCACGTCCTGAAGCTCGTTTGAAACCAGGTTCAAGTTCCTCTTGGTCCTGCTGTCCATGTAGGACTTGCGGGAGCGCTGGATGTAAGTTTCGAACTCGATGAAGCAATAAGGTCTGGTCTGGCTGGCAATTCTTGCTCCATACTGCACAAAAAACTCCGACTGTATTTCGTTGAGGTAGGCGAAAGCAAGCTTCTTGCTAAAGGACTGTTCGCAGAGCACAAGGTAGCAGACGGCCTGGCTGATTATGTAGTGGAACATCAGTTTGTTGCTGGATTCGATGGAGAAGCGGTCGGGCGACTGCTGGTTCAGTTTTCTGAATATTTGTTTGGCCTGCCTCCTGTACTCATCAAGAGGCCTCTCTTCTTCTTCATGCATGGATGCACACAGAGCCAAGCCGTCGCCGACTCTTGCTATCATTGTCATCAACACCATGGCTACTTTTATTTTATTTGTTGTAAAACTGAAAAGTGGGTTATTAGTATAATTTCATTTCAAATGCTGGGTGTTTAAAAAATATAACCAAATGGTTAAACCTAACTAGTTATTAAACTTACAGTATGATGGTAAAATAAAATAATTATTAATTTCAAATAGCTGTAAATTTATCTAATTAATTAAAAAAATATTTCATGCATGGTATATTTCTGTAGCACATAAAGTAAAATTATTTAAAAAGGAGTAGAAAAATATAACTTAGTCTTCTCAAAAAAGTATGTAGTTTTAATCTCTATTTTGGATTTTTCATAATACATATATTGTAGTTTATTGAAAACTTGTAACATAACTATAAAAATTTTAGGTTTATTTTAATAAAAATTAGGTAGTCTGTGTCAAAAAAAATAAAAACCTAACATTGACAAAATTTTCTTATAACTATTATTCTAAAAATTTAATAAACAGTTAAAGGTTTTTTATAAATCACAAACAATCTGTTTAAATACACAAGTTAATTTTCATATCAATCATTACAATTAATTTTATTTAGTAAAAGTTATTTTCTATATAAGTATAAATAACAAAAAACATCGGCGAAAGTCAGCAGAGCAGAAGCCTGGACTTTCGTTTGCCGTGAGACAAGCTCAAGTTTAACAATAGGGTTGATCACGCCAATTTGATCATCAGACCACAAGTTTCGGTAGACTAAGACCGGTTTCGTCCTTATTAGGACTCATCAGTCAGTCACAACCGAAAAACTTGTAGTCGTCAATCTACAAACGGTTTATCATGATTTCACATGAATCAACCATTTGCTAGCAATGATCAGTGACGTCAGCATTGTCATTTGCTGTGCAACGTTTAAAACATTGTCCACTAAGCAAGACATCTGGCACGCTCGTTTTAGTATGATGTTTTTTGTTGATCATTACCTTATAAACACAGCTTGTCTGAAAAATGACACAATTTTTTAACATTTCCTAGCATAAATGTATCTAGATAAACAAACGACATATAAGGAACTTTTGCAAGTTTTATAAAAGATATTCTACTAAGTTATACCAGGTGAAGGCATTGGAAACAAAATTAAATGTTTTTGTAAATTTTTAAGAAATTTTGGAATTTTTTTCTGACTTTAAAGGACTTTTAATTAATTTTTACCATTTGAAGTCTTTGAAAAACAAGGAATTTTGTAAATTTTAACTGACAAAATCTGACTTTTTCTTTTTTAATTTTATCAAATTTCCTGACTTTTCCTGACTTTTTTTCAAAACCCCCCATTTTTTCCTGACTTTTCCTGACTTTTGTCATTTTTTTTAATTTCTCCTGACTTTTCCTGATTTCCTTATTTTTCCTGACCGAGTGGCAACCCTGACTGAATGGATCATGAACTTGTTAACAACATTGCTGTTCTTCATTTCTTATTAACGTTTACAATAAACTCCAGCTTCTGTTAGTAAGCAACACTTCTTCTAAAACTTATCAAACAAAATATTATAATTACTGCAAGCTAATCATGTTTGACACCAGATATATTCAATAAACAATTAAATGACAACATTTTAATACTTTTTTTTAGTAAATAGTATTATAAAAAATACTTCAATGGATTACACATAACAAGGTAAAAAAAAAGTGTAAAACAACTTTTATTTATAGTATGTCATAGCAGTTTAATATACAAGCCTTAGAAGACTTATTATACCTCAAAACTCATTGAATTATAACTTCAACTTAATAATATTTTAAATGATAATAAATCCAGCTTTTCTTATAAAATAATACATTGATACCCAAGTTAATCCTAAATTATGCTTTGCTTCTTACTAGAGTTATTTGTTAAATTTTTAGAATAGAGTTTTAAAACTAATAAACTAATAAAATAATTTATTTTCAATGTTTGTACTGTGTATAGTTTCACAATGTAATTGAATTAACATAATAAAATGTTAGGAGTTAATAGTTGGTTGTTAGTAATTATAAAATAACTATTCAAAACTACTTTAATTATTAGCTATAGAAAATAACTACTACAACTTAATAATTATTTATACTTTTGCAACAACAAGAACAAAAAAGCAACAAGTTAAGTATTAAAAGATAATAAAATATCTAATAAAATAATTTATTTTCAATGTTTGTACTGTGTATAGTTTCACAATGTAATTGAATTAACATAATAAAATGTTAGGAGTTAATAGTTGGTTGTTAGTAATTATAAAATAACTATTCAAAACTACTTTAATTATTAGCTATAGAAAATAACTACTACAACTTAATAATTATTTATACTTTTGCAACAACAAGAACAAAAAAGCAACAAGTTAAGTATTAAAAGACCTAATTAGGATATATACTTGAGTGAACTTGTCAATCAACAATTCATATTTAAAAGTAATATTTTTTTAGAAAAAAAAATATCTCATATTCGAAATATATCCCTTATTTGCTTTTTTAACTCATAACCAAAGAACTAAGTACTAGTATGTTGTCTACCTGTAAATCAAAAATAGTTGCCTTTTTCTAATTAGTTTTAACAAATGCTGTTTCAAAAGTTAAAACTTTATACTGAATTCTAATTCTTAGTATATAAATAAATGAGCTTCATTGATATTCTTAACACACATTGTAAATTGTATTCTACACAGTTACTACATCATGAGTATAAAATATTTTTTTACCAAAAAATTATAAAAGTGTGAGCTTGTGTATTTTATGTTTTTTTTTCTTATGGATTGTTTTATAGATTGGGTTTTTAATTAAATAGTTGTCAGTTTTTTACAGAGTGGCATGTTTGTAAAGCTTGGCATATTTTTAATGGGTAAAATGTTTAATTTTTTTAATACAAACACCCTGGCCTACTTCCTAACTCCTAATTTTACTACTTGTTAAGTAAACAAAGCTGGTATTCTTGGACAAATAAAAAACTGCCTGAGTAATTAAATACAAAATTGTGAGAACACTTTTGAAAATAGTTGTAAGAGTAAGGAACTGCAAAAATTTTCTCACATATACAACTTACTATCAACTGTGAAACAAATATATGCCAACAGCTAAACAGTTTTTTGTTCTGTTTAAATTATTATTTTCACAGGAGTATTCAAGAAAACTTTTCAAATTTCAAATAATATTAGGTTCAAATTTTTTTACTATTCTTAAAGTAAAACAGTTAACTTTTTAAAATTCATTGAAGCTCTTAAACTATTTTTACTTTTAACAAACTTCATTCAAAGTTTATAAATTTTACATTCATCAAAATATTAACTTAAAATACTTTAATTAAACTAAATCAAACGTTGAATACTGTTTAAAAATCTCGGACCTTATTCTATAATCAGAGTTCTTGATTAATTTACAAAAAAACCAATGGTAATTTTTGAAAAAACTTTTTTTATCTCATAAACTGTAGGACTTTGATAAGAATCTATTTTTATCTGAATTAATTTTTATTGACTATTGTGGACAGAATTTAAAACTAAGTAAGCTTAGTGAAGTTACAATTACTGCTGCATTAGACATAAAGTAAGTACAATAAAAAGTGAATTAAACTTAATTTATTTACTAAAGAGCTCTTAGACAAAAAATATATTATGTTTAATGCATCACTTGATTCAAAACTAAATTACAAATAAAAGGCAATTAAAGTGAACTATCTAACAATTCTAACATTTTAGCTAGTCCCAAAACCAAAGTTTTAAATTAAGAATTAAATTAATCTAAATACTGTGAAATAAACAAAAATGTAAAAGCAGATTGTGAATTACAGTCACTTCTTGCATATCTACACACATTGTGTCCACAGCAAAAGTGTGTAACTAAACAATAACTAAGTGAGAGAACGTAACTAATCGAGAGGGAGATTAAGTTTTTAAATTAAGAATTAAATTAATCTAAATACTGTGAAATTAACAAAAATGTAAAAGCAGATTGTGAATTACAGTCACTTCTTGCATATCTACACACATTGTGTCCACAGCAAAAGTGTGTAACTAAACAATAACTAAGTGAGAGAACGTAACTAATCTAGCTGTTTTCTTATTTTGTATTTGATTAAATACAGTTTTTTGACTTTCCTATTTATTTTGTTTACAAAAATAGTTTTCATTTAAGTTGTACATATATTTGAAAAAAAAATCATAAAAAATTATGTGTATACAAAGTACTTTTTTTTTTACTATGTTTCTTGCCCACCTAAGAATAAATTTTGTCTAATACCATGCAATTGAGGCACAATTAAATGTTTATCCAACTAAAAAGGAACGTAATTTTACAAAGTCTAAATATATATAGAAAGGATTTACAATTTAAAATTATGTATATTATAAATTAAACACAATACTAACTCAAAGTGTACAATAAATTTACAATATTAGAGATTCTTTTTTTGAGAACTCTAAAATGCGTAATTAAACAAGAGTGCTAAGCAAGAGGTGACTGTAACTGCAAAATATCATTAACTTAAAACTAAATCAATCTAAACTCAGTTGAAAAATATCAAAAAACTGACTGAATTTTTTTTCAATATTTAAAAAAAAAACAATCTAGTTTAAGTTAGACAAAGTTTTACAGAACTTCTCAAATTAAAAAATAAATAAAATGTTCTGAGTTTATGACAACCCTGTATTTATTGAAAATTTGTTTTAAATTATCTAAAATACCAACTTGAATAAATATCAGGGTTGTCAAACACTTAGCTCAGATTACTCAGGCTAACTTGAGAATTTTTTAAAACTGAAGCTGACTTAGTCTAGTTTGAGGATATAAAAAAATTGGATGACTGAGACCAACTTGACACTAGTTGACAAAATCACCTTAATTAAAAGATTTTTTGAGAAACTCAGACTAATTTTTATGTAAAATTTAGATTAGATAAGTTGATTCAATTTTTAGCATTTAGTTTTTCTAAAGCTGAGTATCACTAAAACTTTGTTTAATTGTTTATAAAATAATTTTACAGCTATCTTTTGTGATAAAACATTTATAAGTTCTTAAAAAGTAAGGATAGTTTCCAATATCATATTACAGGATAGCAATTGGGTTTTAAGAAACTTCTTCAAGTTTTCTGATTTTCTTCCAATGTTTTTTTGCGTCCAGGTAGGAAAATACTTTAAGAAGTACAATACTAAAAAGATACTGTTATGCTACTTTAAATGTGTTTATAATTAAATAATACTCAAAATACCCCACAATTTTTTTAAAATTATAGTTTTAATTTATTATCCTCTCTACTTTATCTTTTACTTGTTTAAAAACTGTTTAGAATTCTTTTTTTTCTAATTATTAAGTTTAAGTTTTGTTTAAACCTGTATTTTTAGTTTCTAGTTCAAGGAAACCCCACAATCACTAGTTTTACAAAAGCATACTCACTTATGCTTGTAAGCATCTATTTTAAGTTTTTTTTACTTTTTAGAGTTGTCATTTTTATATGTTCACTAGTATCTGCTGATTTCATTTATTTATTTAAGGTTTAACAACCATAACATTTTTTTTGTGAAAATTTTATATTTTAGTACTACTGTATCTTTTAAAAAAAGATATTAAAATTGCAGTTCTTAAAAGGGTTGCTATACTCTGAAGCATAAAGACAGCCTTAAAGACTGAAAACTAGCCTGAGTTTATTGTAAAGAAGAAAAAAATTATAAGAGCCAGAAGCAGATGAAAACTACTTTAAATCATTAACTACCTAAAATTATCAAAATTTTAACAAAACTACTCAACAATTAAACATAAAAAAAATGTACATAAAATACTGTTTTCAATCGGAAGAAAAATATCTGAACTATCATGAGTCAGCCTTAGTTTATTTAAAAAGCTAAAACTAAACTAAGTTTTACAAAAATTTCAAAATAGCCCAAGTTATCTCGAGTGTGTGGCAACCATGTTTTATGAAAAAGTTAAAATTTCACTAAAGTACCATTATTGTCAATGAAATGTTATCATTTGATATGACCATGGTTGCTGATCAAAGATCAAGAATTTCCTGAATTTTGACCAAAATTTTTTTGACTTTTCTAAACCAAGCTCTTAATTTGAACTTATTCTAAAATACATAATCTAACACAAAAAACTATATAAAGCTTTCAATCTAATGTTAATACAGGTTAAAACAACAGCTTTTTTTTCCTGAATTAAATCATCAAACTTCCATTACATAATTTGAACCATCTGTGCATGATTGATGTATTTGCAACAAACATCTCTATCAGCAAAATACTTGTATTATTACCTTATAAACACAGCTTGTCTGAAAAAAGACACAAATTTTTAGCATTTCCTACCATAAGTTTTACTTATATAAATTGTTCACTTAGTTTAATAAAATAATACCCAAACTATTTGTTATAAAATCCCTAACCTAAAACTCAATTAAAAATGAATATACTTAATTAACTGTAAAAAAAGTTACATGACAATTCAAATTCAGGCAACACAAATTCCGACAATTCAAATTCTTAAAAAAATTTATAAAAGACCATATCTCAAAAAGTAATATAAATTTGAAAAAAAATATGCGTATGTATTTTATTAATATCTACAAGCCACTTCTATCCTTTTTAAAAAATCTAAAATATTTTTAAAGATATTTTAAAATTACAAAAAATAACTATATTTTTTACTTTAATAAAGCTATATCTCAAAAAATAGTCAATTTCTTGCAAAAAGAAAAAAATGGCCTGTAGATATGAATATGATTTACATATGCATTTTTTTATTTTAGACAAATATACATTACTTTTTTATTTATAGCTGTTTAAATTTTATATTAAGAATTTTATTTGTCAGAATTTAAATTGTCCAAATTTGAATAGTCATGCACCCGTAAAAAAATACATAAAAAAGTAAACTATATATCTGTTGTAAATAATATTATCTTATCATTTAGTATAAGATTTGTAACAAATAAATATACTCTTATTTATTTTAAAAATTTAGGTTATTCTAAAAAAAATACAAATAATATGTAAACTTACTCTTGGCATATACCTTTCTTATAGCTTATTTTATAAATTTAAAGAACTTTGAAAAAATTATATAGAGAGGTAAAGTATACACATCAGTTTGTATTATACTTAACTGCTTAATTATAAAGAATTCATTATTTACTTAAACAAAAAACACTTTGATTCTAAAATTATGCTAGATAAACTTTTGTGTATATATCACAGTTCACTATGAAAGTGGCCTTGCTACAGATCATCAATACTAAAATGCTTACAAAATCTGCTTGTTCAAGTAGGTACATGTTCAATATGTTAATAGAAAAATTTTTCAGTTTTATAAAGGATATTATACTAATTTATACCATATAAAAGCATTAGAAATTAAATAATTTTGTAAATTTCTAGGAAAATTTAGGAATTTTTTCCGACTTTAAAGGATTTTTAATTAATTTTTACCATTTGAAGGCTTTGTGAAATAAGAAATTTTGTTAATTTAAACTGAGAAAATCTGACTTATTTTAAAACTTTATTAACTTTCCTGACTTTTCCTGACTTTTTTTCAAAACCCCCCATTTTTTCCTGACTTTTGTCATTTTTTAACTTTTCCTGACAACCTTGTATGATATTACAGTTTGATTTTTTTTATAAAAATATTAAATATGTTGTTATTTAAGGCAGATTCCCACAGCGCATTAAACATTTTATTTTTGTTTTGTTATATTTTTTTAAAACTTTTAAAGCTAACATTTCAAGAAACTTATGATGTCATTTTTAACTGTTCAAAATATAGTTTTAATTGTTTGCTAACAAAAGATCCTAGTAAAGTAACTTCACTGGAATATAAATAAAAACAAATTATACAGTAATCTTCCTTTATTCTACCAACATATGTTTCTGTGTGTCAACGAATCAACACACTTCAACTGGGTTCTGTAAAAAAATTAATTACTGTAATGAGAGAATAGAAGCATAGAATAAAGTAGGTGTATATATGTTTTCATTAAAATAAGATATGTTCTACAGATAATAGTTATTGATAGGTGAAATACTTAACATTAACTCCGACTGTTATAAAACTATATGACATTTGTAATTATTAAGTCTAAAATAAATAAGTAAGCTAAATTACACAACAAAATATAATATAAACAAACAACTTACGTTAATAGGAAAGATAACTAAATCAAAATTTACCATTGTTAACTAACGAAAAAAATACATTTGTTAAAACTAATAATTACGTCACAATGTAAATGAGGCCACCTAAACTATTCAATTTGTACTGCAAGAACATTAATTTTGTTTTTATGTAATCTATTTTGAACAAAAATAAAACATTAACCATCAGTTAGTAAATCAATAAAATTTAATAAAACTTAACGACGCTGAAGGCAATAAAAGTCACAGAAACTTGGTGTAACATGTGTATTATATATTGAATGTTAATAATGATTGAATCAAAGTTATATAGAATTAGGAAGCAGATTTAGTTCAAATGTAAAAGTCAAAGAGTGAAAAAATGAAAAAATTAAACTTTAAGGAAAAAATAAAACACAAAAAAAAAAAATTATTACTAGGCTTACAATGTACTGACCGATAATTAATTTACAGCAACATACATAAAATCATAGTGACCTGAATTAAATATATATTGTATTTTATAGTTAATAAAATAATTAATTGGTAAAGTAGGAGTTGGCTGTTTAATTTAAATATCCCTTACAGATATTTTATATATTTAATAAGTAAATTGTGTTATATGTGAAAGTAACATATAGTTTTATTCATTTATTATTTATATCTATTTCACACAAGTCACTTTCTATTCTCTGAAATTTCATATATTCACTTTACCCTCCGACTATAATTCTTCACACCTTTATATGTTAAGTTCCAAGTTTAATTGGAAGCCTGTATTCAAATCACAGATAAACCGTGCTTTTTTACCTACTACGCCCAAGAGAGCTAGTAGGTTTTTTACTGCAGGTTTATACTTAGCATATGACTTCCTTGTTGTTTTACATTTTAACTTTCACATATAACACAATTTACTTATTAAATATATAAAATATCTGTAAGGGATATTTAAATTAAACAGCCGACTCCTACTTTACCAATTAATTATTTTATTAACTATAAAATACAATATATATTTAATTCAGGTCACTATGATTTTATGTATGTCGCTGTAAATTAATTATCGGTCAGTACATTGTAAGCCTAGTAATAATTTTTTTTTTTTGTGTTTTATTTTTTCCTTAAAGTTTAATTTTTTCATTTTTTCACTCTTTGACTTTTACATTTGAACTAAATCTGCTTCCTAATTCTATATAACTTTGATTCAATCATTATTAACATTCAATATATAATACACATGTTACACCGAGTTTCTGTGACTTTTATTGCCTTCAGCGTCGTTAAGTTTTATTAAATTTTATTGATTTACTAACTGATGGTTAATGTTTTATTTTTGTTCAAAATAGATTACATAAAAACAAAATTAATGTTCTTGCAGTACAAATTGAATAGTTTAGGTGGCCTCATTTACATTGTGACGTAATTATTAGTTTTAACGAATGTATTTTTTTCGTTAGTTAACAATGGTAAATTGTGATTTAGTTATCTTTCCTATTAACGTAAGTTGTTTGTTTATATTATATTTTGTTGTGTAATTTAGCTTACTTATTTATTTTAGACTTAATAATTACAAATATCATATAGTTTTATAACAGTCGGATTCAATGTTAAGTATTTCACCTATCAATAACTATTATCTGTAGAATATATCTTATTTTAATGAAAACATATATACCTACTTTATTCTATTCTCTCATTACAGTAATTATTTTTTTACAGAACCCAGTTGAAGTGTGTTGATTCGTTGACACACAGAAACATATGTTGGTAGAATATGATGTCATTTTTATTGTTTTATTGACATTCAAAGTTCATATAAAGATATAAGCATCTTAAGTTATTAAATATAAAAAAAATAATCAAAATTTAAATTAAATTGTTAATATGATCTTTTTATAATCTAATGAGATTAAATGGAATACTAGACTTCTAATTAGAACCCAAAAAAAATGAATTGGCAGAGTTTTTTGCAAGCCATTTTTTAGTTATTAAATACATTTTACTTAAACATGTGTACTATACAAATAAAACACAGTAACATAACAAACCTATTTTAATAGTAAAAAGAAAAGGTAAGTACCTAGGATGATGTTGCACTAATATTAAGCTGAAATCATATTTAATTCTATATGTTTTTTAGCCATAATTTTGAGGTAAAAAGTCATATTTTATATGTAAATAAATAAAATTAGATTTATTTAACATGAAATAATAAAACTTAAATATTTAATAGCTTTTACAATATAAAGCACTTATATCAATACAATAACTTATATTGATTCTGATGTTTTAAAAGTAAATCAATTAAATATTTTAGTTAAAGTTTTAAAAATTAATTTTAATTATGTACTTATATAGCTTGAATAAAACATGGTATACTTTAAAATTAAACATATTAGGCTTAAAAAATTGATTTTAATATATAGTTTCAGCTTGATATAGGTGTGACATCATCTTAGGTAACTACAAAAAAAATAATTGTGTAATGCTAATAAAAGATCCGAGATTAATGAGATTTTTGAAACACTAGACTACCAATTAGAACTTAAAAAACAGTACTGGTAAAGTTTTGTCCAAACCTTTTTTTTAGTTATTAAATACATTTTATCTAAAAATGTGTAGTATGCAAATAAATCATAGTAGCAAACCTGTTTTAATAAAAATAAATTAACTGTACAATGCTAATAAAGGATTAGTTTGTATTTTACATTATTTGTGCTCATATTTATATGCTTACAAAATTATAGCTATTTCATATACATTTTTTGCAAGGCAGTCATCTTTGTATACGTAAGGTACACACTTATGTTTTAGGGAATCCACCTTTTACTTTTTTCGACTTTATGGTACAATGATGAAAGCATGCCAGCTGCAAAAGTACTGCTCAAATTTTTTTGTCTTAAATATGATTTTATGAACTTAAATCTTTTTTTTTTGTTATGTTTGTTATGTTTATGTGTAAGGTAAGTTGAATGTAAAAGTTTAAATAAAATAATTTGGCCAACATGGTACAGGAATAGGGGTTTATGCAAAAACTTCAAAATAGTTTTAGAATAACTAATTTAAAATATACTTACAAAACCCGAAATTTTAATTTTTTTTTTAGTATACTTGTTTTTTTTTCACTTATTTTGTATATAGCATGAAAAGTAAGTTATAAAAAAAATTTGACATATTTAATGTATTAAACTCATCGTAGAAAAAATTATAGGATGGTTTAAAAAAGATACCACGGATAAAAGTTTGATTGGTTTGTTCTTATTTAAAAAACTTTTACTTTTTAGTTAATATGGTTGCCTAACTTATATGAACAAAGTTTATTGGACGAAAAAAAAAAGCTCAAACTCAAAATGTTTTGTCCTAGTACTTGGTCGCTTGTTGGTGCACAAAAAACTTTCCGGTTATCGAGTTGCACGTCATTTGGAATTTTGGATACCTTTTAACGTCTTGTCCAGGACAATAAAATTAGTCTTATTTACTGTCAGTTATTTAAATTTTTTAATTATTCTTTTCTGGTTCAGGCTTACACGTTGTAGAATAACTAGAATTAAACGCTGTTTAGTTATTTTTTAGTTCACAAAAAAAAGCAATATTTCTCTTTATTTATGATTTTTAACAAAATAAGTTTAGATTATGACACCATAAAGAAAACTTTTAAACATATGAGTTTGCCATGCACAAAACAAATGATTTTATTTACCTGAATGTGCTATAGAAGTTACAAGACTATTCAGATAAAAAAAAAGCAATTATGTCATTAAAAAAATTATAAATCATAATTTAACATAACTATTTATATTTGTTTTAATTCCTTTTTTTTTTTTAAGAGTTCATTATTTTCTATATAGGGATTTTTATTATAGTGCATGGCTCCTTTGAGAAATGTAATTTTTTGTTATTTTTAAGTACAGGCAAAATGGAAATTAAAAATAATGCTTTGTTCTGAACTTTTTTTTTTTTTTTTTCTATTTCTACCCTTTTATAATTTTAATTTTTTTGAGATATGTCACATTCTAAATTACAACATTTATTCTTCAAAGATATTAAGTACTAGTATAGTACTTCTACTAAACTGATCAAGTAAGAGCAAGACTATTTTCAGAACAACGAACTGTTCATAACAAATTTGGCAATTACTTTACTACTGTACAATGCATGTAACTTGTAGTACCATAACCTTGTATAGTAACGTAGCTGCTAGGTATGCAATAAAAAAACTAATTATTAAGTATTTAGATTCAGTTATCTATAGTACTCTGGCAACAGTTTATGCAAAGTGCATAGCAGGGTTGTCAAAAAAAAAAAGGATCTATAACAATTGAAAATTTAATACTTAATGATGGTTTATTTCTTTCGAAATTAAATATAATGCACGAGCAATATTTGTAAATTGAATTAAATACAAATTTTGGTGAATATTCGAACAATTATTTCGAAACTAAAAATTCTAATTTTGTATTTAAAATACAAATATTTTGAGAAAAATATACTATTTGTTTAATGAGCAACAAAAACAGTGTTTAAAATATTTGATCCAAGGACCTGTCACCTGGTGCACGAAAAAAACCTTTCGATTGTCGAGTCGAACACCGCTTAGATACCTTTTAAAGGGGTGGCTTCAGATTTCCAATACTTTTTTGAATTGTTTGGAAAATATGCAAATAATTTGCATATTTGCTGAATCAGCTTTTTTTTTCTTGCTTTTTTTTTGATTCTAACGAAAAAGTTTTAACTTTTCATGTTTGGGTTAGGTGGGTTAAGGTTCAGGGTATAAATATAAAAAAAAACTTTTATTTTTTTGCTGACTTTATTGCATGTTTTTCAAGCAATTCAAAAACAGTAGTGGAAATTTGAAGCTACTCCTTTTAAAGTCTTGTCAATTCCATACTATTTGTTTCAAGATAAACACGCAACTCTTAAACATTATCAATAAAACTGTACTATGATTTTAAAATGTAGGAGTATGTTTAGGAGAGAAAAACTAACTTTATTAAAACAAAAGTTTATAGTATACACTGAGCCAGCCTGCCATAATGCCATTTGTTAATCGAAAAAAACAAGCAATTTCTCCTAAATTAGGGGAACATTTGAAATTTATTTGAATTAAATATAACATAGCATGTTAAACTAAATTATTTGTTAACTAAAAACTAAAAAAATCAATTCAAAAAATTTAAAGATACTAGAAATAAAAACATATTATTTGTTATATTCAAGCTAATAAAGATACTTTTAGTTTATGTAGAAGACTTTTAGGGGTTTATATTACAATAAGTATAGTATTTTCAGTTGCTCTTTTATTAACATAAAAAATGAATAAAAAAACAAGAGCTTAAATAGCTTTCACTGATTATTGAGCCTGGAAAAAATACAGTAAGCTCAAATCCTTCATATACCAAATACCTACAAAACAAATGTATTTCTTTTTCTTTCTGTTCTACACTCTGAAAAGTTTTACATTACAAAACAAACTTACTTACTGTAAAAAATATACAATTTATAAACAATCTAATTTTGTGATAACTGCTACTAAAGTGAACCTCACAAACAGTAGATACAAATTAAAATAAAAACAAATATTAAGCTGAAATAATAGAATTCTAAAAACATTTTAACTGCTATACAAAACAACAAGTTAAATATTTGCCAGTAAATATTAAAATAAAACTTGATAAAAGTAAAATCTTTTTTGTATAAACAGGGTTGCTACACACTCAGGGAATTATGATTCTTTTTTTTAACTCAGGGAATCTTAGGGCAGTTTTGTTTTATTCTAAAAATTGCAGGGAAATTTCAACATTTTTTCTAAATCTAAATGAAATTTAGTTAATTCGGCTTCAATACTTTGTTCAAAATAGTTAATTTTAATTATTTTCAAGTGCTTATTCAGAATTTTTTAGCCTTGTGGCTAGTTTTTTAATATTCTTAGAATTAACGTTGTAAGTTTTTAATAAATAATAAAGTTTTTTAGGATTTGAAAAAAAATCAGGGAAACTCAGGGAAGAATTTTTGACTCAAAGAGTGGCAACCCTGTATAAAACAAGTAATAAAAACATCTACTATTGAAACTAATGCAGTTTTGTTAACTAAGTGAGTACACATGTTGTAACAAGATATTTATAACATATATAAATAAAAACACATTTAAAACCATATTACATTATAATGACTCTTTTGTTACATTATAATGATAATTATAAAGTATCATGAAATAAAAGAGAATCATTATAAACTCATGTACACAGCATGAAACAAAATCCAGTATGTTATTATAAAGCACACAACCTGAAGCACTCAAAATATAGACCTTTAGTAATTATATAAAAAAAATTTACATAATAATAATAAAATAATAGTTTAAATAAAATTGGTATAGTTAAATAAAAATACTTAAAACTATATTTAAAATTAGTATTTCATAAATTTCTAAAACTCTTTAGGACACTAGACCAAAACTTTGAACTCAATAGTCTATATATAATCTATAATTAAATCAATAATAAAAAGACGTCAAAAGGTATCCGTGGTGTTCAACTTGATAATTGAAAGGTTTTTTCATTCACTAAACATTTTAAGTGTATGTTTTCTAGTTTAATAAACTATATCTACATGTTTAAAAAATTACAAATTTAAATTTTTTTTAAATCATTATTATACTTTGTGAATGAGCAAAATCAGCAAGTGTATTTTTATCGTGCTCAACATCAAATCCTGTCAAAGTATTATGCATGAACTAGTAAATAGCAAAATAAAAAATTCCTTTAAAAGTTTTTTATTTATTTCAGGTTAAACTAAGCGCACAAAATCATGACTTATTAATTATTTTTGCAAACAAACATTTTTAACTTTGAATATTAGATAAAATTTATTTATATTCAAGTATGGCAAATTTTTACTGATACAATTATAAAATTAAAACAAGTTGTAAGCACTTTTACCATCCAATAACTGCCAATACTGAACATGAAAATTAGTAAAACAAAATCATGACTATCTATCACATTGGTAGAACATCATTTGGAACTTAAGGTATCAATTTCTAAAATATTTTATCATCTGGAATCTATTTATTCTGTTTCCCTGGTTAGAAAAAATAAAAAGTTAACTTAAATTGTTGATAAATAAACCAGAGCTGCCACACATTCAGGGTTACTAAGGATAACTCGGTATACTTTTTATTTTTTTTTGAAATTCTCAGGACAACTCCGGATTTTTTGATTTTTTCTTAAGCTCAGTATGACTTTAAAAGGTTTTGATTTTTTATATAAATCTAAGGATAGTTTTAAGATAAAAAAAACTCAAGACAGATTTTTTTTATATATCTAGAATGAGATCTAGTTGATCCAGTTTCAATAAATTGTTATTTTATATAACCAATTATTTTCAAGAGAATGATTTTTATTGTTTTAGAAACGCTTAATTAAACTTTTTTTACCCTTGCAGCTATTTTTTTACTATTTTTAGAAATAACATTGTATTTGTTGTTTTAAATCTAAAGTTAATATTGATTATTATATGAATTTATATTAAACTGTTTAATAATAATTTAAGTTAAGGCCATAGTTTTTTCGAGTTGATCTTATTTTATAGAATTGTTTCTAAGCTTTAAGATGCTTTTTATGGTTTTAAAATATTGGAATTATTTTTTGAGATATGACCATCCAAAGTCGGGCTGCATAATAGGTTCCCTATGGGAAGGGAAAACTAAAACAGCAAAAAAAGACTTTTTTGTTTAAAATCTATTTTATCCTACATTTTTCAAGCAATCTTATTCAAAGTTTTACAGTCTAATCTTTATACAATAACAAAAAAACGTTATTTGTAAATTAAAAAAAAATTAAGTAAAAACATATTTTTTTTTGAAATAAAAAGACTTTTTTTTATTTTTGTCATAAACTTTTTATATTTTAAATTATTGAAGTTCATCATTATCGTTTTTTTCTTATAATGTAAGGAACATTTCCTGAAAATTTGAATAAGATTGCTTGAAAAATGAAGGAGGAGATAGATTTTTAGTAATTTTTAAAATTTCTGAGAAAATTCAACTGCAAAAAATTTGCAACTGCAAAAAATTTGTGTTTTACCCCCCCCCCCCCCTATGGCCTTAATGAATCTGCATTCAAATGATTATTTTATCATGGTAAGATTTAAGTTAGTCAATTAGAATGTCAAAAGGTCAAACTATTTTTAATAATTAAACTAATAGTAATAATAATAAATAGTAAACTAACATTTTTACATAGAATTATCCACAAATTTAATTTTATAATGTTAATTGACTTAAACTTTTAAGGTTGAATCTTTGAAAACAGTATTTATTATAAGTTTACTGAACATTTAATGCAGAAGTGTACACAATATACATACAGCCTTCCTTTTAATTATTAAGAAAAAAATGAACATGAGGTATAAGTAGTTTGTGCCAGAGACAAAAAGGTAGTTTTTAGTCTTTCAGGTCAGTTTTTTTGACTCAATTAGTGGCAACCCAGGTAAGCTAAAGTATAAATGTAAAACATTAAAATGCTTATATTCTCTCATATAAAGTTTATGGTACTTCTTACTTCTCTATTCTTGTAGTATATAAAAATACAAACTTGATGAACTTCTCCTATCTGAATAAACCTATTTTAGTAGAGCAAATAAGTTTTAACTTGTCCTGTACAAGACATTAAACTGTATCTTGGTGTATAACTTGATAAGCAAAAGATTTATTTTGTACACTATGTCCTTGGACCAAAGTTTTTAATTTTTGACATTCATTAAAATTACATAGTATGAATCCATAAATGAACTTAACAAACTTAAATAAAAGTCATCTTAATGTATTTACATGACTTAAAAAACTTAAGATCAGACCTTAAGGGCATAAGGGAGTAAATCACTTTTTCACAATTTGGTCTTATTTTATAAAGTTTCAACTAAGCTACAAGTTGCTTTTTACAGATTTTTAAAACTCTTAAAGTAATTTGTGAGATATAGCTGGTCAAAGTTGGAGACTACAATAGGTACCTTATGGAAAGCAGAAACTAAAACGGCAAATAACTAGAAATCACTAAAAATCTATTTCCTCATATGTTTTTTTGAGATAGTTACCTCAAATTTTTGGAAATGTTTCTTGTAATATTTATAAAATTCTGTCAGAATAATTGAAAAAAATTAAAAATAAAATTTTTCTGACAAAAGAAAAACACTTTTTTTTTTTAGTTTATTTTTTTTTCTAACAATTTTTGAAAAAAGAAACCACTAACAGCACTACAAAACAAATAATATTAATGCTGCTTAAACTCACTTAATAGAATAAACAAAAAGCCTGATAAAAAAAAATTGAAACAAAAAATAAAACACTTAATTGTAATAAAGTTTTAAATTATTGTTTAGCTGGCTGTTATCTAGTCAAAAATAAAACATTCTGTTCATTAATTTGGTTATTTTTTCTTATTATTTATTTTAATTTTTAAACAGGTTTTTTTATATTTGTGCAGTTACCCCCTTATAGTATTAAAATCATTTACCAAAAAGAGTTTTTTAATACTAAACAAAACATTAACTTTAGAGCATTAGAGGTTTTGAAACATTTAAAAAATGCTTTGACATTTTGTTAAAATTTAAAGTCTTTATATGAAAAAAAAACAAAACTTAAAACGTTTTGAGTTAAATTGTTTTTTTTTAATTTTTAAGAGTTTGATAATAAAAAATATTTAGATCACATTTTTTATCTGAAACTTAAAACAAAACTGAATTTATTTTGTAGCTATATTTCAGAAGTTAATTTAGTTTTTATTTTTATAAAAAAAGTGACTTATTGTTCACAGTTTAGACTACGGTTTCCCAAAGTTGGTGATATTACTCTAAATTTAATAGTGACAGTAACTAATAAGAGGACAAAGAGTAAAAAGTTAAGGAACTAGTAAAGGAGGGATATCTAATAAAAAAGAAAATTATTTTTAAGTTTCTGCCAATTTATCAATTATAAAAATGAGTGTATGAAATCTTGGATTTGGTTTTCACATGAAATTTTCAGAAAATTTTAATGAAAAAAAAGTTCCTTAAACCCCTTATGACCTTTATTAAAAGTTTCAAACATTAGAATATATATGTATAATTTCTTTATTACAAATAGTTTTCCATTTTAAATGACTTGTGCTTCCTTGCAAAGATTCACTTAAGTATTTAAAGGTAAATTTATTAACAGACAGCATTTTAGATGCTGTCCTTTGATTAAAATGTTGGTCTAGTAATAGAAGCTGAACTAGGTCCAATTAGTGATATTTTCACTTTGTAGGATTTTTTCTAATACAGTGCTTATTCACTTATCCGGACGCGTTGGGCAAGATTTTTCTGTAAACATGTCTGGATAACCGAAATTCCGAATAAGTACAAAAAATCAATTTTCTTATATAATATTATAACTGCTACATATGATGCAATGAATAATAAAAGTGTTATGGTAAAAACAAATACATAGTAATTTGAGTAATATATTATAAAGTGATAAATAATCAAAGCTGAATTTAAGGTTAATTAGTTTATTTTTTCTAAGGTAGAAAAACATCAGACTTAATAACCCTCTGCAACAATATACATTTTTTGAAGGTCATCATTTGTAATTCCACCTGCTCTAACTATTTGTTTTAAAAAAGATTAATTTTTTTAAGAGAAAATATAAATCAAATATATTTTTAAAACCAAAAATAATGTAAACCTATCTTTCTAAATAAATAAATATACATTTTAAACAAAAAAAAAACAGACATAAAAAAAAGATAAACTTTTACTGAGATAAAGTCAAATAAATGGAAACATATCACTCCTAACAAACTAGTTTTTATTTCAAGTTTTACTAAAATAAGAAAGAATAGATGTTTCTTTTTATAGTTTGTTCACGTTTTTCAGCAGAAAACTTATGGAATATAATAAGTTGTGAAATTTTTTCTGGAGTTGCTTCTTGCTGACACCGATAATAAGCTTAAATATTTGTATCATTCAAAAATGTTAGGTTTAAAACTGAATCTTTTTTTAATTTTCTCTGACCAAAACTGTCCAGATAAGTAAAGTCCGGATAAGTGAATAAGCACTGTACTTTATAACTTATTAGTATCTTTTAAATAATGTTTTTATACTATTTAACACAGTTTCTCACCTCAAACTAAACTTTAAACTTAAAATAGACCCAAAAATGTCTACTTTTAAAAACCTGGAGGTTACTTGGAAAACCTGGAAAATTTTGAAAAAACAAAAGGCAATCCTGTATTTAAGTATAGATTTTGTAAAGTTCTATGTGACTTTTTTGTCGTAATTTGTATGCTTATTTTTTTATTTACAACAACTAGTTTCATAAAAACAGGATTTTTTGAGATAAGAGCATTTCTTGGAAATTTAAAGTTTCACAGTCAAAAAACATATCTTAAATGAGTTTAAATTCTGAAAAAAAAAGTCATAAAAACTAGTTTTGATTACGTTTGTATCAGAAACTTTTTACAAAACTGGCTATTTCTATAAAGCAGTGTACAGTGGTGCACACTAGTGTACATGAAATTTCTTTTAGAGTGCACGAGACTTTTGGGGTGCATGAAACTTATTTTGGGGTACATGATTTTTTTTTTGTGCAGAAACTAAATTAATGTTTTTTTTTTAATCTTTCTACATTTAAGACATATTCAACCTTGATATCTAATTGACTATTTTGTTATTAATAAAACAATTATTTTTGAACTCTCCTAGTTCTATTCTGTTACATTATGTAAAAATTCTTCCACTCTTAGCCTCCCAAAGAAAAATTGAAGTGAGCAAATCTCATAAATTCTTAAAACAAAATAAAACAGTTAGTATTCTATTAATGTTTAATTTTATTAACTCTTATTGCTTAAAAGCGTTTTGCTACAATAAAAATCACTTTATTAATCAGCTTAATCAACTTATATTTGACAAAAAATTAGTTAGGCCAAAAAAATTCAATTATGTTTTACTTATAATAAAATTAAAGTATAGAAAGGGTCAATAACATCAGGGCTGTCACATACATAGCTCTCTAAGAATAACTAAGTCTAGTCTTAAGTTATGAATGTATTAAATTAATTTAGTTAGTATTTTAGACCTGGATGATACAAGTAAAATATTGTTGTAAAAATTAAATCTTCAATATTAAAAGTTTATTGAAATGGATAGGGTAAACTGGTAGATTTAAAGTTAGTGTGTAAAATTTAACTGGGTGTTACCAAATTACTAGTAAAAAAAAAACAATTAAAAGTGTTTACATATTCTTTAACACTAGCATCGCTAAAGAATGCAAATTGGGCTGCACATAATTTTAATTTTGTCATTTAGGGTTCACAAATTCGAAGTAGTGTGTCGTCCACTGCTCTAAAGTATATTTAAAAAAATTATTGTTAAAAATGCTTGTCTAATTTTAAAAATTAAATACTCATTGTAGTAATTTAAACATATGATGTGTGAATTCAAGTCAAAGAGTTTTTTCATGAAAATATTCCATTAAAGAAACATTCCAACACATATATTTATTATAACTTATTGTTTATCTGTTTAAAAAAAACTTATTAATTCTATAAATTTGAAATGTAAATTAGATTTTAATTGGTTAAAACTTTTTATAGTTTGTAGAAAGCAACAAAAATATAGTTAGTTTAGATATGTAGTGAAATAGAAATTTTTGCTGCTGATATTAAGTTTTTAGAGTAAAATACATTACAGTTTATATTAAATAAAATTTTTATTGTGTCAAGACTTTAAGATTGTAATGAATTTTATTATACCTTAAAGATCTTTAACTGTTTAGTTGTATATATATATGTAATATAATGGCACTTAAACTAAATTATATGTCAATTTTTTTATTTACTCTAATAGTAACAAACATAAAACATAATTCATGACATTACTTGGATTTTATTTTTAACTATATATTTTTTCAAAATGGTGATACATCCTTTGATATTTTAAAATAAAGTAACGGTACTTATAAATTTTAAATTTAGCCTTAAGTACTCTACAATAGCTTGTTCTTTCTGCTAAATCCCATTTAAAAAGATACAAAAAATGTTTAGCTGTAAAAATTTACACTGTCTATAAGCTTTTAAAATTTTTTGATATAATTTTAAACAAAGTCTCAAATTCGTTATAAAAAAGTATTTTTGTTCAACTTAATTTATTCCAAACCCATTTTCTAAGTCTAGCTTTCAAGTTTATAGTTATGCTCCCACCAAAAAATCAAGTTTAAAACAGTAAAAAAATTTTTAAAAGCGCTTTTGATAAATTAATTTTTGTAAGTATTTAACCCATGAAAACTTACATTTATTTTCTTAGCAAAAAGGGGTAAAAAATTAATTTGACGAAAGTGCATTACTGAAAAATGGGCAAGTGAGTTGTTAATCAAAATAGCTGAAGTATTAGATTTATAAATATTTGTGTAGAGCTTGGTTTTTTCAAAACTTGTTTTATTTCTTTTCTGCATCAAGGTTTTCAGAAGTTGTGTAAGTTTACATGCCATCAGTTTTTGTTATTTTTCAATTTAAAAATTCTTCATAGTTTTTTGTCAAAGAGAATCTTGTAAAACCTACAAAAAAAATTACTAAAATACTCATTTTTACCATATTTTTATTATTTTTTTTACTCTTCATTTCAAACATTAGAGTATCTAGTATAAATTTCTAAAATCACTTTTGTAGTCAGCATCCCATTTTAAATAAAAGCTATCATGCAGCACATTTGCAGTTTGCTGACCCCTAATATAAAACCTTAGTTTATAATAAAATAATATAATGCTTCTTAAATTAATAAATTTATCATTATGCTGTATTTAAACTAAAAATTTTTCATTAAAGTACATGTTATTCGTTTGAATTTTAATGAAGAAAATATTTTTTTTTTAACTGAGCACTCTGTTATTTCTCATATGAGTGCTGAAAATAGATGTAAGGTATAAACAAAACTACTCCAAATTGTTATGTCCAAAATAAAATAAATATAATTAAAAAACCTATTCAAATCTTTTTTGGAAACATTAACTTATGCGATAACTAATAATTACACAAATTTACAATACATCAGGGTTGCCTTAAGAAGTAACTTATTTAAAAAATTGGTATAAGTTTTTGAATTTTTTTGTTTAAAGACTTATCATTCAACCAAACTTTTTTAAATATGCAATTTCCTTTTAGCCATATCTAAATAAATTTTACGTGTTGCATGATTTTAATGTTTTTTAAACAAGAAGTTGTATAAATAGTAGAATTTATTTTAAAGTATTTTTACCTATATTTTTCAGTAAAATATTTGGGTACTTAAAATAAAAGAGAAGTATATTTTTAAAAATTATTTGAAATTTAACCTATCAAGATGAGGTAGTAGTTGAAACAACTTTAATTTTCACTAAACGTGAAAGATGAATAACATTACTTAACTAATTTTTTTTTTTAATTTTCATGTATAAAACTTCTAAATTATACATTATGATAATCCAAATTAACAATACTATAACAGGGATTATACACACTGGACACTCAGTATTAATCAGGGTATCATGATTTTTTCTTTCAACTCAAGCTGACTCAGGATATTTTTGTAGTTTACAAAAAAGATATTTTTACGAGTTTTTCAAAATCTCATAACATATTTTTCTAGATCTTGAATGAGATTTATTTGACACAGTTTCAATATATATATTTTTTTTATAAAACTAACTTGTTCAAGAACTTGATTTTGAAATGTTGATTAAGTTTTTTAGCCTTGCAACTAGCTCTTTACTACTCTTAGAAATTACATTGTATTTTTTGTTTAAAATCTGATATATTTATAATGATTTGAACTTATGTTAAATAGAGCTGTTTAGGGATAAAAAATTTCAGCTATAAATAAAAAAGTTTCAATTAATTTTATAATATTAATTATTTTTAGAATAATTTAAAGTTCTTTTGTTTTATGTGTAATTAATTCTTAGTCAAAGTTGTTTGTTATAAATATTTTAAGTAGTTTTTTATGGATAAAAATACAACAACTTAAAATATTTTAAAGCTATTCAGACAGGGCTGCCAAAATACCTGGAATCCTGGAAAAATCTGGAATTTGACAATTTAGGCTAAAAAACTTGGAAAAACCTTGAATTTGAGTAGTTTTGTAAAAAAACCTGGAATTTTAAACAATTGTTACATGTTATTTAATGAAATTTTGATTTGACACAAAAAATCTATCATATAGATAAAAAAAAATTTGTCATTATCAAAATTATTTTATATTAAAAAACAAGCTTAAAGTAGCTTTACAGCATCTTTTAAATGTTTTTATACTATTTAATACAGTTTTTTACCTTGAAATTTACTTTAAACTAAAAATAAACCCAAAAATGTGTACTGTTAAAAACCTGGAGGAAATTTGAAAATATGTCAAAATATTTGGCAACCCTGTTCAGGATAGTTTTTTTTTTTGATTCAATGAGTGACAACCTTGTAGAAGCAATTACTTCTATAAAACCAAATAATCTTAACCTGATAATTTAAAAAATAATACTTATTATTTAAAATATTTTAATGTAAATATTTATAACTATAATCTGGTTACATTTTTCTTTTAACAAAAACTGGGTTTCAATGATTGTATAGTTAGAGCTTTCAAACTATGTAACTGAAAAAGAAACCTTTAAAATTAACTGCATAGTCAATATATTAAACAAAAGGGTTGATCATGCCAATTCGATCATCAGACCACAAGTTCCAAAACTTGTGTTCTGATGATCAAATTGGCATGATCAACCCTTTTGTTAAATTTGAGCTTGTCTCACGGCAAACGAAAGTCCGGACTTCTGTTCTGCAGACTTTCGCCGATGTTTTTTGTTCATTATATTAAAGGTTTACCAATCCCAAACAAGTAATTATTCTTGGCTTATCATCAGATAAAACCTTAATCCAGCTTCCCATACATGTGTCAAAAATTTCTGTAAAATTTCAAATAACATCTAATTGTTAATATTTTAACTAATACTTATTTTCTTTCTGAAGCCTAAATTAAATGAGTAAAAATATGTATCATATTGGTTTTTTAAGTTACTTTACAAATAATAAAATATTACTTCTAAGTTTTAGGTATTTTGTAACTTAAATTTATTAGTTTTAAGAATAACATTTGAAGAAAAAAATGTTGTTTTTAGATAGTAAATAAAATAGAAAAAATGACTGACAAGAAAAATAAAGAATTTTCAAAGCGCATGGGAATGGTAATATACTTGAGAGAGGAGAAAAAGGAAGAGTATGAGCGCTTGCACAGTCAAGTGTGGCCACAAGTGAAAGCAAGGCTCACTGAAAGCAACATGCGCAACTTCACCATTTACCACTGCAAAGAGCTGGGCGTTTTGTTTGCTCATCTCGAGTACATTGGTGATGATCTGGATGGAGACATGAAGAAAATTGGGGATGACCCTGTGACCAGAGAGTGGTGGAAGGTTAGTTTAAATTAACTAAAATAGAATATTTAGAAGTGATGTGTTATTTAAAATATAAGTAAAAACACTATTTTTTTAGTGATTTTTTTTATAATGTTTACCTTACATAAAACTAAAAGGTTTTTGGGTATTTTTGAACTTTATTGTCCTAAGTTATTTTATTTTGTAATTTATTATTTATTTAAAATTGTACAAATTTTTAAGTTATGTATTTTAAGTATTACTTTTTTGTAAATAGTCTTACAATACAAAACTTCCATAAGTGTTAAGCAATGAAAGAAAATAAATTTATAATTCAAAAGATTTTTATCAAAATTCAAAAATAGACAAAAATGTTCCAAAATAAGTACTTATTTAGCCTGAGAATTTAGATTAAAATGTTTCTTAAAAAATTCAATTGTATATAAAAGTCCTCTAGTTTACTTAACTTTTGATTTAAGTTAAATGAGGCCCAAAAAGCAAATTAAACACTGTAAACAACAATTTATAAAAAGTGGAAAAATGCTATTAAAATAAAAAAACAATAGTTTTTAGATTATAATCACTCTAAAGTAAACTTTACTTACATCCATGTATTTTTTATTGTATAAGTCTTTTAAAAACAAATTTTTTTTCAAACTGAATCATTTAATATCAAGATAAACTTCTTACCAATTGAGATATCCATTTTTTTCTGTATTTGATGTTTTTTAATTAAAAAGTTATCATTGTAGCTAACAGATGTCTTTCATTTTGAAATTGTTTTTAGAGTATAGGTTTTGTATAGATGCTTCAAAAAAGAAATTTAAATTGGTTCTTTATTTTAAGTGCAAACTAAAAAAGTCACTAATGATTTATCTTCTACATACTACAAGGCTTTAAATTAATTCAAAACTAAACCTAGAACAATTAAAGTATAGAGCTACTACTTATTAAAAAAAATAATAAAAAGTTGTCTTTAATTTTGTTTAAAACTTTGATCCCAAAATTTTAATTTTCAATGTTCTTAAGCTAAATTCTGCTATAAACTTCTATATTTACAGAAAACAGTTATAAAAAACGCAAACAAAAAAAAAGAGTTATGGTTTGTTTAGGCAATTGCTTAATTAGTTTTTAATTGCTGGTCTGTATTTTTTTTCTTGGTTAAGTAAAGTATATGAGTAACTAAAGTTAGTTTTTTTCCTGTAAATATTCTTTTACTAAAATAAACAATCTAATAAAAACTTTTTACTCTAACAGAAATGTAGTTTTTATTTAGAAAAGAATTGTGTAAAAAAAAAGAACCACAAAGAAAATGAGTATTTTTTGCTTATATATTTTATGCTGCCAATGGAATCTTAAAAGTTACAAAGACCTTCCTAAAATAACAAGCACTGATTAAGTTTTTCATAAGTTTGTTAACATTATTTTTTATACTATTTACTTACAGCAATGTGAACCATGTCAGAAGCCACTTTCGTGGTCGGGGCCTCCCCCTTCAGAAGGTGGTCAGGGTGATTGGTGGACGCCGCTGAGACAAGTTTGGCACGACGGCCACTCTGCCACCTCCTTCAAATAAAAACTAATTGTATTTTACTTATCAGTTACTTTTATATGCAATCAACATTATTACTGTATTACTGCTGCATTACTCATTATTGCTCTTTTTTCTGTTGTTTTATTTCAAATGAACTTTTTTACTTTCAATGTAGGAGTCGCAAGTTTTTATATCTCTAATCCTTTAATAATTTAATCTGTTCTAAGTAAATTTGTAGTTATATTTATTACATGGTTTGTTAAGTAATTAAAGGTTTTTGTAGCTTTGTTTACGACATTATTATGACGCTTATTTAAAAAATAGTTTATATATTTTTATAGATTTGAGATCGAGATTTTATTTACTAAATAATCAGAGTTTACTTTTTACATACTTTTGTAAATATCTTGTATTGAAGTTTATTTTCCATATTTTAGTCTTAACTTTTCATTTTTTACTGTTTTAAGAAAATATCAACTTTTCAAACCAGCTGGTTATTTTAATAGTTAAACTCGGAACTATGTTTTACTCATATATAACTTTTAAAAGTACTCTTAATTTTTTTTTTTAGTTATTCCAATGAGTATTTTTTGATATTTAGTACATATTCTGTTTTAAATAAAGCATTCGTGCAATTCGAGGCAATCAATTTTTCCAGCAAACATTTTCATAAACCACACACAAAAATGAACCAGTTCGGCCACTTGGACGTTTACACGGAATCGTTCAAGGAAGAGATGAAGCTGATGCTGTACGGCCTCGGCGACGACCGCGACCACTCGGACGAAACCTGCGCATTATTGGACCGCGTCGTCCAATCGCAGGTCGCGCAGCTGATCAAGCTGGCCAATGGCGTGGCCGAGTTGCAGCAGTCGAACGAGATCACGCACGAGGCGTTCCTCTTCCTCATGCTGAACAACAAGACGAAGCTGCTCAGGCTGCTCAACTGCTTCCACATGAAGATGCAGAAGGCGACGTACCAGAGGGACTTGGACGAGGAGCAGGCGGTGAACGAGAACGAGTCGTCGAAGAAGATGCGCATGTGCAAGGAGTTCATCGCGAGCATGGACTGCACCGGCGAACTGCAGGTGTTTATTATTTGTTTTTATGATTAATGATTTTTTGATTGGTATTTTATTAATTGGTTTCTTAAGCTTACTCTTGTTTATTTTTGACTAATCGATTTTAAGAGTATTTGTTTTGAAAAAAAATTGGTTAAGTTTTTAAAGCAAATAAATTTTTCAAATAGAAAAATTGCACTTGTAATAAATTGCAGGCGATACTGGACAGCATCGGCAGGGACGAGATCGGCAAGAGAAGAGCGTTCATCGCGTGGAACAGCATCAAGCACCTGAGCGACGAGGACTACAGCGTGTACACCAAGTGCCGCCAGTTCTCCTTCAGCAAGCACTCCAAGCGCTTCCAGAACTGGCTGTCGCGAGCGGTGAGCGACCTGCCCAGGCAGCCGAACAAGTTCTCGTGGGAACTGTTGGCCTACTTTGCGCACGAGACCGCTCTCGAAATAATCGAGTGCAGCATGATAGTGCAGGCGGAGATGCTGGGGAAAACCCCGGTGACGGCGGGCGTGGACCCGGGCCAGCTGCACGCGGCCGCCATGCACGTGAGCGCGGACGAGGCGGAGAAGAGGGCGCTGCAGCCGGCGCACGTCAGGGAGACGCTGCGGAGGTTCGGCGATCAGTGCAAGCCGGGCAGGCTGCAAGGGAAGAACGTGGTGTATCACGTGACGCTGGACGATTGCCACGAAGCGTACAGGATGCCGGTGATTTGCTTGCTGTGATGTTTTTGATTTGTGTGAGGAAAAGAGCTGAGTGTTGATGAGTTTAGATGGTTTGACGTGAAAAACAGCATTTGTTTAGGACGTGTTTATTAGTACAATTCATTTGATATAAAACATTAGTTTTGTTTTACCTTTTAAAATTATGTGATTCTTTTTATTGTTTATCAATGTTTTCGTGAAAACATGTGTGTTTTAAACGGAAGCTAATTTGTAGCAGTTCTAAGCTTTATACTCTACTTATAAAATAATGTTTATCATAAGTATTTCTTACAAGCTTAATTATATTTTAAATATTTTGTTTTCAAATTTTTAGTTTATTATCACTGTTCTAAAAGTATGAGGTTTTTGTTGTAATATTAAAATATTCAATAAACCTGTAACGATTTGCATGAGTATATTCAATATAAATTTAATGATATACCTTCAGTTTTATAGTTTGTATAAAATTTTTGATATTTTTCATTTTTAACTATAAAATGTTTTACATAAATTCTCGACTTTTTGTCAAACGTAAACTTTTTTTTTAATATAACACTTTTTTATAATATTTTACCGTATTTTCCAAACAAGACTAGTATTCACAAATTCGATAAATTTAGTTCAAGATTACACAACATAATAACGAAAAACATTGTCTATGTCTTAGTTTACGTTAATTTCTTACGTTTATAATACATAAGAAATACTAAAAGTTATGATGTTTTTAAGTTTTTAAAAATATCAAATATACGATCAATTCAATCTGTATATCTCGAACAACAACAAAATTTTATATTAAATGTTTCAGCATAAACTAATATAAACAAATGGAAGGGCGTCCCCGAGTGAACAAGCGAGTGTTGAGGGGGATGCTGGTGCAAACCGAGATGTTCAACAGGTTCAAGGAGGAAAACGAAATGTGGAAGCAGCACCTCCAAGCGGATGAAAAGTTGAAGGAAGAAAGAAAACCGAGCTGCCGGGTGAAGAGCGAGTTTGGCGGGAGCGTGAAAGTGGAAAAGTTTGAGGGTTGCAAGTTGAAGAAAGAAAAGCGCGAGAAGAATCCTTCAGGCGTCAGTGATAAAAGCAAGTCTGTTAAAAATAAAAGAAAAATAAGTCGTTTGCGCGAACGCAAGTGGAAGAAAAACAAAGTGACAAGTACAGTAGCTACGATAAGTAACAAAGCAAAAGAGAAAGAAGCGACTGACAAGTTGATTGAAAAGTTTGTCAGTCAAAACAACGCGATGGACAGGTGGGACCATTCTGGGTTTGTCGAACAGCATGCGACTGTATCAGGAGAATACAAGGAAAGTAGACCAAGTAAGGAACCAGTTAATGTTAAAAGAACCCGTTCAAGTGAGCGCAAGTCAAAGAAAACTAAAAGAAAAAAGAAAGGCGATTTTAAAAAGAAGAAAAAGAAAAAAGATAAAGAAGTAACTGATAAGTTGATTGAAAACTTTATCAGTCCAAAAGCAGAAGTGAAAAGATGGGGTCATTCTGGGTTTGTTGAGCAGCATTCTCAAGCGATAATTTCAGGAGAATTCTTTAAAGGAAGTAAATCACATTTGAAAATTTTATCTTCATCGTCGTCATCTAGTATTTCATCGTCTTCTTCTAGTAGCAGCTCATCTAGCAGTTCATCTTCTAGTAGTAGTTCTTCTAGCAGTTCATCTTCTAGTAGTAGTTCTTCTAGCAGTAGTTCTTCATCTTCTAGTAGCAGTTCATCTGATAGCGAATGCGATCGTCGTAAGCGAAAAAAGAGACGTAAAAAAACGACTAAGAAATTATCGAAAAAACGGAATAATGTGGCTAAGAAAAAACGCAAACGCAAAAAATGAATTTGAGTTATAGTTTGTTTAGGTAGTGGCTTAATTAGTTTTTTTATTGCTGGTATGGTTTAATTTTTGTTTGTAGGTTAAGTAAAAAGTATATCGGAAAGTTTATAGCTTATTTCCTGCAAACATTTTTTTAATGATAAAAAAGAAAAATCATAAACTTATTTTATGACTTCTTGTATTTGAAAAAACTCTCTAGACAATAAATAACCTTAAAATTATACAACATATTTGAATGCTGCTCAACGCTCATGTGACAGTTAATTTTACAACAATTTTATGCTGTTTTCAAAACATTTGTCACACAATATTATTTAATGGTTTTTATTCTTTTTGCTTACGCATTTAACAGACTATCATTTATCATGTTTTATTATTTATTTAGTTCTAAAAAGTGTTTTTTTTACAAAAATTAAATGATTAATTAAAGAAAAAATTTAAATAATTTTCGTCAAATATGTTTTTTGTCGTTTGTCAAGTTTTTAAATGTAAAGTGGTTTTATTATTCCTAACAGCTGCTGAAATGATAGTTTAAATTATCCAAGTGCTAATTGATAAGTGCTTTATCAGTTAACAAAGTATTACGATAACTATTTGTTGTAAAAGTTGTAAAGATTTTTTTTGTGAATGTTAAACATTAAACTAAAATATATTGTTAATACATGTTTTTTTTGTTGTAATTATTATTATACTTAACTTTTTATTCTACTTTTCAATCATTCAAATGCTTGTAGATTATATTATACTTTTATAGAGTAAATTAAAAAATGATATTTCTTGTTAATTTTTTGAGCAACGTTTTTTTTCCTATAAAGTTGTAAATTTATGCACAAATTTGATAAGCGTAATAAAAATCTTAAAAAACCATTGTGATTATTACATGCTTAAACCTTATATAAAAGCCATTATTTATTTTTACAAGTAAGTCACAGTTATTTATACTGAATTCAACATATTTTTGTTAATTATAGCTTGTATATTCGACAAGCTGCTTTCAAAGCTATATGCAAGCTTTGTAAAACGTAAAGTAAACATATTATCTTGTATTCAATAAATATTAAGAAGTTCTTTTAACTATTCAAAATATGAAGTTAATCCTAGTTAAAGATCCTAGCGAAACAAGTTTACTGGAAATATAAGAATAAAAAATTTAAACAGTACTCGTTCTTTAGTAAACTTACACATGCAGGGTTGCCACATGGTCAGGAAATCAGGAGAAGTCAGGAAAAATTAAAAAAAATGCCAAAAGTTAGGAAAAAATTGGGGGTTTTGAAAAAACGTCGGGAAATTTGATAAAAAAAAAAGTCAGATCTTGTCAGTTTAAATTTACAAAATTCCTTATTTTCCAAAGCCTTCAAATGGTAAAAACTAATTAAAAATACTTAAAAGTTAGAAAAAAATTCCAAAATTTCCTAGAAATTTACAAAATTATTTAATTTCCATTGCCTTCATCTAGTATAAACTAGTAAAATATCCTTTATAAAACTGCAAAATTTTTCTATTAACATATTGAACGAATACCCTACTTAAACAAGCAGATTTTGTAAGCTTTTTAGTATTGATGATCTGTAGCAAGGATACTTCCATAGTGAAACTGTGATATATACACAAAAGTTTAAATGCAAGTGGTGTTCATGTACTCTGTAACTGTCAAATATGGGAAGAAAAGCACTCTCTGTACATATAAATGGAGCTGGACATAGAAATAAAAGGCCAGGAGTTCACTGATACCAATAATTTTTCTATAATGCTGGATCAAGCTCCAATGGGGTAAGTGGTGAGAGCAGCGGCAGTGTAGCAAGTTGTGAGAGCAGTGGTGTAAGCCCATTAATAGGTTTGGTAAGTAAGTCACAAACCACAACCGCTGAAACTTTATGGGCATTACACGCTGTCAAGCACAATTACTTAGCCAGTTCGTGTAACTAACAAGCGAAGCTGAACAAAAAAATGTTTCCTGACAGTGAAATAGCACAGTCATGTCAGATGGCCCGAACAAAATTATCATACTTGATAAATTTGGCCTTAGAACAATAATGGGCAAGCTGTGTTTATAAGGTAATATAATACAAGTATTTTGCTGATAGAGCTGTTTATTGCAAATACATCAATCATACACACATGGTTCAAGTGATGTAATGGAAGTTAAATGTGTGAATTCAGCAAAAAAAAACTGTTGTTTTAACCTGTGTTAAAATTAGATTGAAAGCTTTATATAGTTTCAAGTGATAGATTATGTATTTTAGAATGAGTTTGATTTAGAAAAGTCAAGAAAATTTTGATAAAAAGCCAGGAAATTTTATCAGCTTGATCTGTGGCAATCATGCACATGTTTTTTGTAAAAGAACACATGTTTTCTCTTAAACGGAGCTCTGTAAAAACTAAATACTGTAAGAAAAAAGAAGCTAAAGTAGGTGTGTATATGTCTTTATTTAGATAAGAATAAATACTAAAGATTAATGGTTAATAACAGATACAATATATAATGTTAAATCCAACTGTTCTACAACTATATAGTATTTATAATTATTAAATATAAATTATGATAAAGTTAAGTTGAATACAAAATAAAATGACAAATTAAAATATAAAGCACTCATTTGAAATTTGTAGAAATACTGATTCATAAGATAAAACCGTCGTTGAACATTCGAAAAAATATTTGATAATTACGTCACCATTTTATGTTCTAATAGATTACATTAAAAGAAGTCATTTACCTTGCATTTGCAATATAGATAATGTATTCTTTATGTTTGCAAAAATTAGATTAGGTACTTTAATTTAGAAAATGTTTTACATATGAAATAGGATTTTGATACTTAATACCTGCGATTTTTATTTAATTGAATGAGTGTAATTATAATAGATACACAATGCTTTATATAGTTAATCTACCTAGAGCAATTCTCAACTTTTATACTGCTAGAAAATAATTGTAACTTATGTATTTTTTATGATTAGATAGCTAAAAATGAACACTTAAATTCAGAGTATTTATAAACTATTACCAAAAAAAATGCTTTCTTAAACAAAACTTTGTAAAAATAAATGTATTTCGATTAATAAAGTTATTAAAAAGTAGTTATAGATATTGGTGCAAAAAAGTAAGTGCATATGTAAAGTATATTGACATCTTTTGGTTTTAGATTATATATTCGAAAAATAGTTTTAAAGACTATATGCAAGCTTTGTAAGAAAATGTAGTTGGTTTTACAAAATTGTCTTCGATATTAATTATATAGTTCTTATGATACTTTATAGAAATTTAGGTGTATTCGAGTAGTGTTTTATCTCTTCGATATATGTGCATTAATGCATAATGTGTTATATATTTATCTTTAGCAGTTTTAAATTATTATTATTTTCCTAATTGATGTCTTCTGTCTAGATAGCTAAAACAAAACAGCTAAATTTTAATTATTTAAACTACACTAAGCTAAAAATCAGAAAACAAATAATTTCAAGCAAACAGGTTCAAGTGAAATACTACTTGCGGAAAAACAATTAGTCTTCGAAAGCTCTTTTTTTATGTAATATATGTTTTAACACCGATATCTAAAAAATTGATGGTTCAGATTTATAAATAATTAGTGTGTGTATGCATTTAAAATATTTTTTTTTATTGAAAATTTTTTCATATAAAATTTTTGTAAACAATAATAGTCTAACAATAAAATTACCATTTAAGCAAGTTTTTTAAAGCAGTATTGCTTAACTAAATAATTTAAATTTCACTAGGTTAAAATAAAAAGTGTTTGTATTCTCATTGAAAAAACTTTAATTTCTAACAACAGTGTTTTTTTAATTTTTACAACAATTTTTTTCGTAATTAACAAATAGCTTATAAGATTAAAGGTTAATAAAGTCTTTAATTACTTTTAAAATTACAAGGAAAAAATTAAACAGTTATTAAATTACTTATGTTAAAATGTCTATTTTTATATAAAAGCAACAAATGTTTACTTACTTTTCTTAAAACCGTAAAGTTTTAATTTATAAATGAAGATAAGTTCTTTGCAAATATTACGTATTATTTATTTGAAGTATCTTTAATAGATGTTTTATTTTTCACTTTTTAAAAAACAAGAAGAATTTTTCTTTTCATATTGACAAATTTTAAATTTTGACTAGTAAGAAAAAAAACATTTTACTAGAAGCTCTGTCAGCAATTAAAACACTTAAATATTTCAATTCAAAAAACGCTGACATTGACAATGAAAAATTATTGTTTACTGTTTTTGCTTTAGCTTGAAATAGTTTTTTAACAATTAAGGATACTCATTTTTATAAGTTTATTAAATCAAAATATTTGAAATTTTGTTTGTTTTTAGTTTTTTTAATATTCAATCTCTCATCATCAACCATAAAAAAATCTGCAGTTTTATGATTCAAAAATGTTTTGACTACAATATAATTGATGAATGTTTTTATTATAATGTAACACATAATAGTTTACCGTTTATTTTAGTACCTGTGGTATTTTGAGGCCCCTTTCAGAAATTTTATAATGTGAAAACTTAATTAGTTTGTTATTATGCCAAGGAGTATCATTTAACGTTAAAATTGAAATGATAAATAGTATAAGAGTATAATCCATACTATACCATCTACTAAACAAGAAGACACTTATTAGATTAATCAAAATTAGTTTCGTACACATAACATATATTTTTTCGATGAACTCATTTAAAGTAAAGATTTTCTCATTTCAAATTAAAGTTTTAAAAAAGTAAGTTAGTGCTATACTTTAAACTTGTACAACATTTTCAATAAATTTAGCATGCTAAATACTCGTAAAAACATTAGCAACAGCAGTTTTCGTTGAAATAAAAACATGTTAAACTACCTATATGTATTTAAAACTTTTATCCTAAGATACTTGATGAAGTTTCTAAAAAAAATTAGGAACACTTTTTTGTTATAAATTATCAACATGTTTCATTGGTGATGTGCAATATAATTGCTTAATTTGCGTAAAGAATATCTTAAATTACGGATGAAGTTTCTTAATTTACATATAAAAGCAACTAAAAAGTAAAAAAAAATGTTTACAATAAAAGCTTTTTAGGTTTAAGATTTTTATATCAAACAACTTAGACTTTCTATGAGCTTATAGTACAATTTTGAAAAGTAATAAATTTGTATTATGAAAACTAGAGTAGTCATTTTTAGCATAAACGTAGCTTTAGTATATAATTTTTTTTAAATAAATTTAAACCAACGTATAAACATTTACAATTTTATAAACTACATATTTCAACTAAGTAAAAAAAACTATTACAGTAACCTCTCGCTTATTTACGCACATTGTGTCCAAAGAAAAAGTGCGTAAAGATATGAGATATCGTAAAGATATGAGAGGTACCAAATATACTTACTCTAACGACTTTTTTTGATATTGCTTTTAGTTAAAAGCAGACTGGAGATTTTCCCACTTTTAACAATATGTTTACTTAATTTATTATTATGAAAACAAAAGATAAAACTATACATACAGTAAAAAAAATTAAATTTGTATAGAATAATAATACTTGTAGAAGACTTTTACTAATTTTAATAATAAGAAGGATTTATCCATATTTATATGTGACTTATTTGGTACTTAACATTTATATTCTCTTCTACTTACCAAATTCAATTTATAATTAAGCATTTGTTTACAATTAATAAATGGTTTGGTGTCTATATTAAAATTTGTTTCTATAGCCTTTACAAAAATATGCATTTGGTTCTGTAATGAATCTCTTCTTTTGAACAAAAATATATAAAGTATGTATAAGAAAAATGTTAATACTGAGGTATAACTACATGTTTATCAATTAGTCAAGAAACATAAGTTTACAAATTGTGAAGATGTAGAGAGGTGATAAGTATTTAAAAACGTATTTCAAATCAAAAGTATACAATTACCTTAATTTGTGTATTATTAAAAAAAAAGTTACTTTTTGAATTTTTTAGAGTTCTAAAATGCGTAACTAAACGAGAGTGCGTAACGTCACGAGTGCGTAAAGATGCGAGAGGTTACTGTAATCTAAACAAACTAGATTTAAAAACTAGTTTAATTGGTTCTTAAAAATACTTATTTAAGTTTTATATTTCGTATCATGAAATAAATAAAAATATCATTAAGTTCGGAATTCTATTGAAATTAAAAAACTTTAAAGTTTAACAGTAGGTGATTGTTAATTGTAATATTTTTATTAGAGCTAATATTCTCTAAAATTTTAAATATAGTTTTTATTTAGCTTTTGAGCCAAAAATGTTAAAAACTTAAAATGAATACAAAAAGAAAACACAAAACAAATGCTTAAAACATTTTTTAGCAATAAATTAGCTATAAGTATTTTTTATTGAACGACAAAAATACGTCCAAAAAGTTTGGTCCAAAAACCTGGGGTAGAAAAACCTTTTGGTTATCGAGTCGTACACCAGAACAGTTTAACGTAATGTTCAGGACATTATAAAACTTAAATTATTATTTTTCATTAGTTTGTACTTATTGCTGGATGCTTATAGAAAGAATATTTTTGAAAAAAAATATCTTTATAACTAAGATATAACTGATAGTTCAAATATTTCTATTCAATAAGTACTGAAAATAAAACCATTATACCTACATAATTATCAAGTTTATAAAAAAAGTTTTTATTGTAAATTTAAAACTAAACACTTTGTTATTTTTGAATCCTGTTTAATTCTATAACTATTATGCTGATTATATTCAATTGTACAAAGAAAATAGTAAATATGTTTTAAAAATGACTCACTTTTTGAGCTTAATCTTATTAAAAAGTCGGCAAATAACGGCAAGCAGGCATAATCTAGCTAGTCCTTAAAATAAAAATCTATGGTTCGTAACATGTCTGAAATACTTTTTGTATAAATAACAGAATTTTGTTGTTATACTGAGCTATTAAACTGCTGTTTGTCAAAGTCGAAAACTAGTGGTTATGTTGGTACATGACTTACTAGTTTATATTTTGTGTTGTATTGTGCTGATTTTAGCCCTTACACAAAATATTTTTATGTACTTTAAAACTTCACACTTATGCATAAAACTTGCATACTAAATTCATATCCAAGTTATGGTTTTTACCAAATTCCTCTTATGTGTCTTTTAATTTTAATACAGATTTAAATTTAAAGTTCATAATTTTGATTTTTAACTCAAGAATTTTCTCAGTACATCATTTTACTTTTTCACAGTATAGATAAAAGTTATTTCATACTTCTAAATTTTTGAAACATATACCTGAACCGTAAGTGATACATAAGTAGTTTTATTTTGTTGTTTAAAATTGTAATCGGATAGTTTCTGTGATAGATGGAAAAATAAAAGCAATGATTTAGCAAAATTTTTAAGTAATATTAGACTGGAATTTCTTAATTTGTTCAAAACTAAACAAAGATTTATTTTTTTAGTTTCCCCAGTTATTTGTCTACCATAAGATAAATTAACAAACATTATTTTATTTTTCAGTATAAAATGTATGCTTATAAACTACTTTCATTGAAAAAAAGTCAGTAAGTATTATTTTTAACTTCAACTAACAGAGCATGTTTATAGTTAATTAATTTTCAAAACTGAAACAAAAAAAACTTATTCCATTGTTTTGTATTTGAGGGAACAACATATAAATTAGTAAAAAATAGTTTTTTTTAGAAACAATGTTTAATAAACAGAAAGGTTATTACTATTTTATATTTAAATTATATTCAGGGTTAGCATACAAAACAATTATTTTTTATTCATGAATACAATAGTTTATACTTCAAAAGCTAGCATAGCAAAGCCAGCAAAAGTTAAGAAGTTCTTGTACTTTTTGTTAACCTTAAAAAGTAACTAAAAGTAAAACAGTATAAAAATTAAATGCTTTTTAAAATATATTTTCAAAACTTTAGCACAAACGTAAACTTTTATACTTAAGTACAAATATCACAACTGAAAAAGTTGGATGTAAAAATTTTTATACTCTGAATCCAAAATATATATATATGTAAATTTGAAATAATGTATATATTTCGTGTTTCGAAAAAAATATGTTAAACTATTAATTAAAACTTTTTGGTCTACTTTACTTTGAAAATCAGATAATGCGATTTACATATTGTGAAAAAAATAGCTCAAATAAACTATTCAAAATGTTAAGGAGCATCATACATCTTAAAAAAACATCTTACTTAATCGTTTTTGATTAAAACTTGTTTTAGTTTTCAAAGTGCAACTTTTAATATAAAAACAGTATTAAGTTGTATGATCAACTCGAAGCTTAGGTAAAACACTTGTAATTATTTTTTTATTGACCGTTTCAATTTAAACTTGTTATTTTTAATGACGTTTTTATTACAAAAGTAATTTTTTCAGTAATAGGTTAGTCAACGCTAATGACAAAACTATTAGTAATGTAAAATATTAATTATCTACGCAGTTTACAGTTACTTTAAAGACTATTTTAGAAAGTTTATACATTAATTTTTTATGTCAGACTGAAAAGTTGCTAAAATTATATTCAATTATTTCTGCGTTATTGTGGTGAAAAAAGAAAATAATGGGAGTTAGTTTATGTTCTTATTAAAAAAAGTTTTAACTTAACACTTTAAATACGTTTTGTAACGTTTTAGATACCAATTGAAATATTTATAAATTATTTTGTAAAAGTCTTGAAGTATCTTTATTTTCTCTGATTTTAGAACTATTTTTTTACGATAAAGTTTTCTTAATTTTTATTTTGTTTTACTTCATATTGTTTATATATGAAAAAGTTAAATAAATAAATAAAAAGTTTTAACGTAATTAACTGCATAAAAAACTATTTAATGCTTTTTTTAACTATATAAGTACTTTGAAGTAAACGTTTAAGAATATTTTGTATAAAAAACAAAATTTATATTAGCAGTTTTATGTGTTTTTTATATTTAAGTCTCCAAACTACTTTTAGTACAATTTTGCAGTTTGAACAAAATCTATGATTAAAATTTCGAAACATATAGAAAAATTTCATTTAAATATAGATTTAATTTTTTTCTTAACTTGTTAAAAAAAAAAATCTGAATGCTTAACAAATGTTACAAAAAAAATAAATCCTATCTAAAAAAATAACTAGTATAGTGTTTTACGTTGCACAAAAGCTAAAGCGTACAACTAAATTTATAATTAAACAAGCAAAATTTTACAGAATCCAGAAAAAGCTGATCCACCACCAGGTAATATTTTATTTTAAACATAGTTGTGTTTGTTAAAGGAGTTTTATCGACTTAAGGGACAGAATAATTTTAAATAAATTACTATGATAATTTGTAACTACTTATGACGTTTAAAAAGTGTATATAATATGAATGTTTAACAAAATTTTCATAAAGAACCGGTGATAAACAAGTTCAAACCGACGCCCAAATGGATTCTTATCATCAGTGGAATTGCACTCGTAGTTGTCGGAATTGCTGTGGTAATTTATTTTGGAATAAGAATAGAAAAACATAGAAGTATTTACTCTAAATTTTAACAACTATTATAGTTTTTTTATAGAATAAGACAAGGTAACTGTTTAAATATATTATATGGAAAGTTTTAAACTTCATTTTAATGCACATTTTTTAATGTTTTCATAGTCATAATATCTCCGTTCTTTATAGTACTGAAATACTAATTTTTTATATAACAAATTTTTTCAAAAGTGTTTAAAAATAATGATTTGATTTTAAAACAATTAATTTAATTGAAATTGAAGATAAGTTGTAAGAAACATTATCAAAAAGCTTATAAGTTTTTTTAAAAACAAACTGACTTATAAAGTATTGTTATTCCAGATTTCAAGTACAAAACCGTTATGGAAAAAATGACTTACGATAAGGCAAAGGAATATTGTAAGAAGAAGTACAAGGGCCACGTGTGGTACTCTGGCAAATGGAAGACTAAAAAGGACAGAATGTAAGAAAACATTTACATACGTATATTTGGAATAAAAAAATTGCAAACTTTTATAAAACAAATTATTAGTGTAAAATTATTTTTCACTTTTCTCTATTGTAATTAACTTGCTTTATTGAATTCTGTTTATTCAAGGTATATTTGAGAAAAGTTTAGTGCTAAATTTAAAGATATATATATGAAAATAAACATACATGGGTAAAGCTAGCAACAGTTCAATAAACAGAGTTAATCAACTATTATTTAAGGTTATTCAACAAAACTGGAATTTTTAACACTGGTAGGAACAAATAACTACAGTATTCCAGCAATATATAACATTCGATAAATAATCCAGAATATTTTAATAGCTACTATTTGGATATTTCTAAATAATTTTAAAATAAAAAAATTATTCTCGTCTAATTCTTTAGAAGTAATTTACGTTTTATGTTTTGACCTTAGCTTTTGAACAGATATGTAAAAAAGATATGTACAATGATGCTATATAATTATTTTATTTACAACTTTATTAGCTGACATTGATGTTTCTTTTGTATGTAGTTTACTTTTTATTTGTTTAGCTCGCACAGTTTCCTTAGTAGTACGGACTAAATGTAGCTTTATTTGCAAACTGTCTATTTTTTTTATTACAGCTTTAATTGCAACCATATATTAAAAAAGAGTTTTGCGATTAATTTTTCTTTTTTGCTGTTTTAATTTATAAATAAACGATTTTTGAATTATTAAATTTATAAACTCTACAAACAAATTTTTTAATCATTGTTTCATTATTTAACGTAAAAAGTATAAAACAATAAACAGTTTAAATTTTGCTTTAAAATGTGCTTGTAATACTATTACTAGTATATACTTGTTGCTGCGTACTATTATAAGTAAGGAAACAAACACATAAAGAACTTTAAATGACTAGACTAGATGTTAAAGTCCTGGACAAGACGTTAAAAGGTATCCAAGTGGTGTGCGGCTCGATAACCAAAACGTTTTTTCGTGCACCAGGTGCTAGAACAAAATCGTTTTTTGTTCAATAAACTATATTTAAATACCTTAACTGTAAAAATAAACAAATTTAAAGTAATAGATACGTCTAAAACAAGTCAGAGTCTGACTAGTTTTAATTCAAATTACTTCAATAAATATGTCTTAAAACAAAAAAGTTTTCTTAAATAAAACAAAAAAAATTATCTTGATCCAAAATATAAGCTTAATAACTTATTGAAGTTAGTACAGTAACTTAGTATGTTTTTAAATGACCTTGATAATTTACAGAGAGATGTTTAAAAAATGTGAGGGCTTAAAAGGAGAGGAAGATTACTGGGTTGGTTTATGGAAGAAGGATAAGAAGGATTGGGAGGACATTGAAGGAAACAAGTATGGAGAAAATTCAGATTTTGAAGGTATTTATATCTTAAAATTTTAATTGTTTTAACGTTTATTACTATTTTGTAAACCAAAAAAGACAATTTTGTGAAAACTTGTTAGAATCGGACGGTTAACTTTCTAAAAAAAAAATTGTTAAATTGGTAGTGTTTATATTGTTGTTTTTGAAAACCAAATAAAACTTATTTTTAAAGTACCTTTTTGATATTACTACGATAAATATGTAACATTGCGTTTAAAAAACACCTTAAACGACAAACTAAAAGTTTTTTCAAATTACTTGAAGCTTTGAATTAAAACTAATTAACTAAAACCAAAACAACTCTTTTTAGGATGGGACGACAACTTCGGAAAAGAAGATACCGAATACCTTGCAATTAACTACGAAGAGGCAAAACTTCGCGATTATAAAAAGGATGCTAAAAATTACTTCATTTGTCAGTACGAATGATTGATATGATGACGCATTTGTTGTGTTTATCATTATTGAAGTATTTCAAAATACACAGTAATATACAAGTAAAACCTTGTAACCAACTGGTCTATTTTTTTTTTTAATTACTTCAGTATGTTATATTCTTCAAATTTTTTGTATAAATTTTATCTTATACCTGTTTTGTTGTTTTTCCATTCTTAAAGCTTGCACAATAATAAAAGCTATTTTAAGATTTTTTCTAGCTTTTCAAGTTTAATTTTAACTATATCTTTACCAATTTTAGTTTTTTAAACAAGTGTTTTGCTAGGTTATTAATCCAGAAAGAAACACTAATTTTAAAAAAATCTAAGTTGTAAAGAGTTTTCAAAAATATATAAAACGTATGTACTGTAGTAATAAAATAAACCTTATGTAAAATTTTATTACAGTATCTTTCATAAATTAAGTTGTAGTTTATTAACATTTATATTTGAGAAAATGCGTTATCTATATTGTGAACTATACACACATTGCTTAATTTAACTTTCATAAGAATAAGTATAAGTTCTTAAACATAAGTAAAAACTTAACTTAAAATGAATACACTTGCGTTAAGAAATGCAATAATTTTAATATAAAATACTACTAAGTGTTACAAACTATAAATAAGTTTGTTTTACACATTAGTATGTTTTTTTTTCTCTTTTATCTAAAACGCAAACAACTTATTTAATAACGTTCGATTAGAATTGAAAAGGTTTGCTTTAGAATTGTTACTAAGCTTACCTTAAGCTAAAAAAAAAATTATAATACAAGTGCAATATTCTAACTTTAAAAGTTATAAAAATTTATACTAACTTTTTCAAAAGTTAGTCTCAGTTTTATACAATAACTAATTTAACAAAAACAATCTAAACTTCAACTAAAAATCCGTTTTTTTAGTTTCCCGTTTAGATAGCTTAAGTAAAGATCTTGACGATCTAGTAAATCAAAAAGCACAAGTGTTAAAGAAACTTAAGATTTTTTTTTGATAAAACGATAAATATTAACAAAGGTGTATAAAATATTTAACAAAATGTTATTAAATGTTTCTTCAAATATTCATACAATTAAAATACACTATACTTTTCTTAAACTCAACACTCTATATACGCACATGAGTTTGATTTATAAATCTTACAAAAAATGGTGTACTGCTATGGCTGATATAATTAAAGGAACTTGAAATAATTCAAGCAATTTTAAAATACTAAAAACTTACTATAGGACTTCTTGACAATAATTAATAAGCCTGAGTAAAGTCTGTTACGTAATTAACAAACAGGTAGTACACAAGAGTTTTGTATATATATATAAAAGTGTTTGTACAATTAAGGTAATTTTTATTGTAATTAAAGAACAAAAAATGCTGTTCTTCAAAGCCATAGTGAGTTTAGTCGCAAAAATTCGGAGTAACAAACTAATCACAACTCAAAATTTTCTTTGATATTGCCAGTTCCAATGTGAGGTTTTAGTTAACGCTCGTTTAACTTTACCAGCTCCTAATTTAGTGGTGAAATTTTGTTTTCCACCATTGGCAAAGTTGCAAACTTTTCAACCTTAACAATTAGCACTAAACTAAACCGCACGAACATCAATAAATTCTACTCGACATTCTGCTAACTGGTTTGGTCCTTACCAGAACTCAGTAGCAAGACGTAGTCGCGTTTTAACACTGTGACAGTCTAAACAAGCGATTCATTTTCTCAGTTTCAAAGACGATGTTAATATGAGATGATTTAGTTGCATCAATTTTTTCCGACTTTACCCACAAATTGTTACTTTTGTGCTAAGGTACGGACTTCTGATTTGTTTGATTAATATATGGGTTAATATATTGTTTATTGAACGACAAAAAAAGGCTTAAAAAGTTTGGTCCAAGGACCTGGTGCACGAAAAAACCATTCGGTTATTGAGTCATACACCAGAATAGTTTAACGTCATGTCCAGGACATTATCAAGACTTATTTGACTGATGCAAACAAAATAAGATGTGACAGAATTAATGGGTTGCTGTATGGTGCAGTCCAGTGCTTATTGTATGTTAGTAGAAAAATATAAGTTTTGCTGAAGATAGCCAAAATTTTGCTACTAGTTATAAGTTATTAAAAGTATAATATTTTTTTTCTAACTTTAAATAAAATACTGACAAAGTACTTTTACCGATCCGCTTATTTCAATATAAAAAACAAAAAGCTTAGAAAATAAACAAATAAAAAGTAACAATTTTAGTGATGCTATAAAACATCATGCTATTATATGTTTGCGTATGTACAAAAAAAGTTATTTTAAATGATATTTACCGTCCTGGACAACACATTAAAAGGTATACAAGTGGTGTGCGACTCGAAAACCGAAAGGTTTTTCGTTCATTAGGTTCTAGGACCAACTTTTTTGAGCGATTTTTTTTGTCGTTTAATAAACAATGTATAAAATTCAAATAAAACATATGCATGTTTTTTAGAACAGTTTATAATTTTCATTAAAGTATTTAAACAAAGCAAACAGTACGTCTGTTTTTTATATAAAAGCTGATAAATTACAATTTAAAAGTAAAACACTTATATATCGTTAAAGAAAGTTAAAAAAAGTTTTATACACTCAAGCATCGCTAAAATCAATAAAAACTTGACCTTCGTGCAAATTTTTGATTAAAAGTCTTAAACTTATTGCCACTTAAACTGTCTACCAAATTATTTTTATTGTTTTTCTTTAATTTTTTTCGCATCCCGGAGTTTTTTTTCTTTTGGGCTGTACGTTACCGACTCCCAGTATAAACTATTCTTATTACAATAGTTTTGCTTATAAGCTTATATTAACAAGTTTGTAAAACGCCATATTAGCTTTAAACAATATCTTTTGTGTATAATTAGAGATAAATTACAACAATTATAAATCATATAAATTGTTTTGTTAATTAAACTGAGAATAGTTGTAACATATAAATACGATGGTTTAGATAGGACAACATGATGTAAGCAGTACAATGTAGGCATTTGATATAAAGTTCAGCTTGATATAATTACAGAACTTAATGAATAAAATAAAATTTGGGAAGATAATGATACTGTTTTAGCCTGATTTGGTATATAAAATATTTGAGAATTGAAAGGTTAGTTTTAAGTTTTTTAATACGAAGTTATTATTAGGAAAAGGTTAAAAAAAAACAAATAACTTGGCAGCATAAATTAACTTGATATAATTGTTTGAAACTAATTAGCTAGACTAAAAGCCCTTAGAAATGACCTGGTTTTGGTATAGTTAGCTCCTGATATTTTCAAATTAAAATTCATAATACTTAAAGTTAACGGTTACTCATTCTATAACTTATTAGTTAAACAAAATAATACATATTTTAAATTATAAATTTTATGAGATAAATTTACTAATAACACTTTACTCAATAAGTTTAATGTTTGTTACATAAACTTTATTAAACTTAAAATATTATATCAGTATATTATTTTAAGTATACTATATTGATTTATGTATTTTTAAACAATTGTTTGTTTTTAAACAAGACCATGTTTTTATAATTGCTAGAAAAACTACAAACTCAAATAAAATGATTAATTCATAATTAGTAGTGTGAGTTAGAGAAGAACAAATTTTATTTTATTTTTTAGTGTTACAAATGGTTATTAATATTAATAAATGTGTTTTAATGACAAATAAATAACCCGCCACCAAATCATCAGGAGAAGAAACCTCCCGCAACCAAGTAGCCTAAATGGCAACAGAATAAAAGCAAGCTCCCGCTAATCAACTGTAGGAAAAATCCCGAACTGCAAGCAAGTAGCAAAAACTACAACACAATCAAAGAAATTTGCACGCAAAAAAGCACTAGCAAATGGAGGTGTCGAGAAGCCTCATCGCTACCGCCCATAAACAGTTGCTGTTCGCGAGATCCGCAGATCCCAGAAGTTCACTGAGCAGTTGATCCGGGAGTTGCTCTTCCAGCGCCTCGTTAGTAAAATCGCTCAGGACTTCCAGATGGATCTGCGTTTCCAGGGCGCTGCAATCGGTGCACTTCAAAAGGTTGCTGAAGCTAACGTGGTAAGTCTTTTCGAAGACCCAAATTTTTGTACCATATTGCAAAGAGAGTGACAATCATGCCAAAAGATATATAGCTTGCTCGTCGCATCCGAGGAGAAAGAGATTGATCCGTGAAACTTACTGCTGAGATACTCTTTTTTAAAGCTTGAGAGTTTTTTTATTAAGTTATGTCTTTTTAGCACTGGTACAAAAGTTTCGCAAATTCAAATTTTATTTTACATAAGTCGTCTTGAAACTTTTCTACGATGTTTAATTGACCAAGCGCAAATTTTTTAATTTTTTTATGCTTTCGTTCTCTCAAAATGTTTATATTTTCGTTGTAAGAATAAAATTACAATATCCTAATTTGTTGATTAAAAAATAGTATTATAGTATTTAGTTAGTGTTACTATCTTTTTAGTCCTAAGTAAAAACAAATAACCTAGCTATCAAAATTATTAATACATAAAGAACCAAAAGTCTTACTATAGCAATTAGAACTGTATTGTAATTTAACGTTTCTAGCTAAATAGTAAAATAAATAAATTTATGTTATAATTCTACAATACAATTTTGAAACATCTATGATAACTTCTTTTCAGCCTTCTTTTATAATAAAATTGACCTTCATACTTTATTATTTCGAGTAATAAAACTAGTTAGTAAATAAATGTACTATTTTTTTGTTAATTATGAAAAATACATAGGGTTTATATTTTTAATATATTTAAACAAGCAAACTTTATACTTATCTTAGTAAAAGAATAACTAACAATGAAGAAGTCTAAAAAAACTACTTTAACAAGCAGGCAGAAATTATCATGAATTATTTTGTTTCCAGTCTCTTATGAATGTAAGTTCTTGTTATATATTTTAGCTAAACGATGTACGGCAAAAATTATCTGATATTAGGAATTAATTTTCTATTTTGTGTATTTTTTTATTTATTTAATACGAAATTGATTTAAGAACACTGTTATAAAATCTTTTTTTTTCAAATTGTCTATATTTAAACTTTCTACTATTTATTTTACAAATTACAGGCATAGTCAGTATTTTTACCATTAAAATTTATCCTACTTAAGGTAATACATAGTAAACCGTTTGTAGGCAGAAAACTAGATTTTTTAAATGCGACTGACTGACGTGTATTAGTATGAACGAAACTTGGGTTTCAGTCATTGAAAGCTTGTAGTTATGACAAACCTTTGTGTCATTTGAGCTTGTCTCATGGCATACAAAAGTCTAGAGAAGTTTTCTAAAAATTAAAATATATAAAGATTTTATGAAATAAAGCAGTCTAAAAGTTAAAAAGAAACGGAGAGAATGAATTTTTCAAGGATAGTTTGTAAGAGTAAGGTAAAACTAGTTTTACTTTATAATAATTATTAATGTTTGGTTTAGACAGTCGACAACACTGTTTAAACACCTTTCTGATTAAAAAAAAAACCAGTACACATTTTGTTGCTAGTATTATAAAAAGCTGCTCAAAGTTTAGTTTGTTTTTAAATTAACTTTTATATAAATGTATCTTCAAATAAGAAACATGTCCTTTTAATCAGGGTTGCTTAAAAACCTTAGAACCTCGAAAATCCTAAATTAACCCGTAGAAAAAAATTTTGATAATTTAGGCTAAAATTCTAGAGTTTGTGAAATAAAAAAAAAACTGGAAAAACAAGGAATTTTTATTAATTTTAAGATGTTAAGTAGTAAAATTTCGAATTGACACAAAAAATCTATCGTAGAAATAGAATTATTTTGTCATCATCAAACATTTTTTTATTAAAAAACACATTTACAGTAGCTTGTAGCTTTACAGCATCTTTTTAATGTTTATATACTAATTATCACAGTTTCTTATCTTAATCATAACTTTAGATTAAAAATAGACCCAAAAATATGTACTTTTAAAAACCTAGAGAAAATTTGCCAAAAACATTTGGCAACCCTATAATAATGTTTTTTAATAAACTTTTTTTAATAAACTAAAAAGCTTTGCTTTGAATTTAAAAAAACATACAAACTAAATGTAAACAAGTCGTGTCCGTGTGTAGCTTAACTCAATGACTAGAATGGAAGGTCTTTCTCAACATCAGGCATTTTAACTATACTTTTTCCTTCTCGTATTTTTCTTGTTTTTTTTTTAAACTGTGTATATACATGTATATATATATTTATTTATTTATTTGTAACGTATCTTAGATTCTACAAACTTAATTAGTTTTATATAGTCCTAGACTAGACGTTCGAATTTATCGAAGTGGTTTATGATTCGATAACCGAAAGGTTTTTTCATGTACTGTATAATAATAGAACAATTTATTCTAAGGGCTTTTTTATCGTTCAATAAACTATTTATATAAAAATAATGAATATTTACTTTATAAGTAGCAAAAAAAAAATTATATAAAGGTTCTGCTTCTGCAAGGTCAAATGCTAAAAGAAATACCTAGTTTTTGGACTTCAAACAAAACAAGTAAAAATTTTAATTGATTAATTTAGGCTTAAAATAACAAGTGAAAATATTAAAAGTTGATCATAGATAGCGTCTAAAACTTTTCTAATAAAAGTACTTTGATATATTCTAGAAAATTCATACTAAAGGAATATACAAAAGACATAATAGTAAAAACAAATTTTTGATCAAAGGTACAAGTCAGTAAAAATCAGTTCACCTTAGCTCATAGTTCATGGTTAATACAAAACCTGTGATCCTCAATAAACCTGAATTTTACTATTTAGGCTAAAAATCTGGAACATTGAACAAAAATACATTACAAACTTGGACTTTTAACAATTTTTACTTGTTAAGTAGTGAAATTTTGATTTGACACTAAAAAATTATGGTATTAAGTTATATTTTTTTGTCATCATCAAATTTATTGTTATTAAAATACAGATCTAAAGTAGCTTGACAAAAATTTTTTATTGTTGTTTTTATACTTAAAACAGTTTTTCACCTTGATTTTAATTTTAAACTAAAATTTGACCAAAAAACAAATACTTTCAAAATCCTTGAAAAAATTTTGTAAACCTAGGGAAATTTGACTAAAACCAGTGGGACACCCTGTTTGTTAAACTAAAAAATCAAGATCAAAGTGTTAAAAAAGTGATTACCCTTCTATGCCCTTAAAATATGACTTTTCTAATAAGGCTGCAGTATCCAAACTAGCTCTTTTAATCTATTAGTTCTTAGACATAAAAAAACTAGTGCTACATAGTTTTTATGTCTAAATCTAATCTATAAAATTTAAATTTAAGGAAAACTTTATATTTCAAGTCTTCTTTTTTAGTTTTTTGTTAAAATTGGAACCTAGACATTATAACCATTGCTAATGTATTAATAACACAAAAGTTTTAGTTCTGCTAGTTTAAAGTTCACTGATGAAGGACTGTTGTCCAAAATCGATTTGAATTCGTATTCAATAAACTTATAGATTTTAAAACCATTGATTAATTATATTTTTGTAACAATTTTCTAAAGCAAAGCCATAAAAAAGTAAAAAAAGTAAAAAATGTTCTTAACTTTTAATGAAATAATCTTTTTTTTTGTGTTTCAAGTTTATAACTTCCATAAAAAGAGCCTATCTCAAAAGTTTATTTGAGTTTTGTAAAGTCGTTTAAGTATCTAGTAGCTAGATAAAAACCTAAAAAATATTTACTATATACAGAGTTTCCACTTCCCTAGTATTCTCTAAAAATTCCTGTAAGTTCACAATATTTCAAAATTCTCAGAACTCTCCAGAAAAGTTATTAAAATTTTTAAAACTAGACTTTCTTAATCTTTACCTTTTTTTTTTGCTGTGTGATTGAAATTTTTTTGATTATGTTACCAATAATATTATTTTTGTTTCATAGACTTCATTAACATTTTAGAGTATTATAGCTTAAAATAAAATAAAGTTTGAAAACTATAACATATTTAGTAAGATATTACACAGTATTTTTATCCAGATTTGTTAAAGTTTTCATTTTATATTATACTTAGCAAACAAAGAATTAAAGGTAAAGTATTTAAGATTAGAATGTAATAATAATCTTCTCAATAAATATATCCTTATCCAAGGTTGCCACACACTTAGGGTACTCAGGATAGCTTGGCAAATTTAAAATTCTAGAATATTTTAAAATGACTCAAGATATCAATATATTTTGACTTTTTTTGAACTCAAGATGAATCAGGACAATTTTGATTTTTTATATGTCTTTGTAATTTTTTCTAGATCTAGAATGAGATTTAGTAGGTCCAGTTTTGATATTTTGTTACTTTATAACATATTGATATTAAAATGCTTATTGATTTTTTTTGCTTTGCTGCTAACATATATATTACATTGTAGTTTTAAATCATAAATTAATATTTTTCATGATTTGAGTTTATATTGAATTGTTTAATTGAAATTCAAGTTAATATATAATTATTTAAGTCAGTACTTTATGTGGTGAAATTAAAGTGAGTCAAATAAAATGTAAAAAACATACTTTTTATTGTTTATAAAGTTAGCTAACAAAAAAAGTGTTTTTAAATATCTGGAACAATTCAGAAAACCTGGAAGAAATTTACAAAAAAAAACAACTTTTGGCAACCCTGTATCTAGTTACATTTTATTTGGTTAAAAGAATAATTGTCATATAGGAAACTATATTTTGTCCACTATACATAGTTTAATACTGTCCATAGCATAAAGTTTAGTACATATGTCTGTACTAAATTGAAAAATATAATTCTAAGTGGACTAAATTGCATCAGAACTTAACAAATTATATAATTTTACTGGTTGCTACAATATTGTAAACTAAGAGTTTTATCAGTTGTATTTCAAGAAATGCAAAACAACTTTTAATCTTGGAACAACCTGGAGTTTGAAAGTTTTGATAAAAAACCTAAAATTAAAAAACAGATCATGAAAAAAATTTTAAGGTTAAATTTTTCTTAAATATATTTAAACTTTGTATGAAATTCAATTAAAATGTAATACATAATTGTAAACTGTTAAGTTGTTCACATCAATAGTCGAAGATATAAAAAAATATCTTAGAAACATACAAATGTTAAATTTTTTTGTTAAATGTACAGTGATGAAATCATTTGTTTTTTACCGTTCTAATTAATGTATAAACAGTTTTTTACAGCTGTATAAACTTTAACTTTGAAAAAAACCTCTACATTTGCTATTTTGAAGTATAGGCCATTACCCAAAACACTCCTATACAAAAAAATCTAAACAAAAACAGTTAAAATCTTGCAGACATTTTATTAAATTTACATTTATGAATCCATTTGTCTTTTATTGTACTAAGTAATGTATTAAACAGTTTCAACTTTATTATACTTAAAATTGTCCTGATTCAGTGATTAAGTGCTACTTAAGATATTTTTTAAAGTATGACTTGGTAATTTTATCTTTTCATTTTTCGTGAAAATGTTTTTTAATAAGCTTTTCTGAAGCTAACTTGGTATTTATGCTTGATATTATTTTGCAATAATTGCACATATTTTTTTTTGATTTACCTTTAATTCTTGGTGTTTTTAGCTAGCTTGAAACGACTAGTTTTTGCTTACTACTGCTGTCTTTTTGGCTTCAAAAAGTGGCAATCTTGTTTTAGTATATATGTTTCTTTTAATATTATAGCTTAAATACTACTGTCACTTTTAAGCTTGTTTACAAGTAGGTCAGTCTAATGAATATGGTTTGTTGTGTGCAATGTTTTACACTATTGAAGAAAGTTTAAATAGTACGAAATATAAGTTTTATTATCAATTTATACCTTGCTCGAACTAAAAAAAATGTTTATTATTTTTTTTTTAATTTTTATATTTATATGTGAATAAATGCCATACAGAATTTTTTTCCAACTGTTAATATTTCGTTTTATTTGGCCTTATTCCGGAATAATGAATTATGCCAAATAATACAAAATATTAACAATTGGAAAAAAAATTCTGTATGGCATTTATTGACAAATAAATATAGATATTAAAGAAAAAAATTATTTTTTTCTTTATTTTTTTATTAAATTCGGGCTTAGTAGAAATTGATAACAAAACTAATTTTTTTCTGGGGGCCCCACACTAAAAGTCAAACCTAATCCAATCGATTTTTTTTTAATTTCAGACAAAAAACCGTTCTCTAGGAGAAAAAAATTTTTCATTTAGCTATTACACTCGTTGAATCAAAGCTATAAAAAGCTTAAATTTTCTAGCTGCTGGACCAAGTATAATGGCTACAAAGCAAAATACTTTATTAACTTTTATGCATAAGAACAAGTTGTATTGATAAGCTGAAGGGACAGAGAGTTCAATCTTTATTACTGGGTAGGATACTGTTAGGAAGTATTTTTATTTGTTAGATTTTGTTTAGACTTAAATATTCATAAAACCTGATTTTTTATTTTTAATGTTTTATCAAGTGATTCATAATCAAAAGAATAAGTTTTATATTTAGTTTCTGCAAATATTAGACAAATTCAAGATAACATAAAGCAGTGGTCTTCATGGTAACTGAGATATGTGCACATTAAAATAGACTCAAACTATTCCGCGCACCCGAAGCTCAAAACTCCTCTAAAGTGTTGTTAAGATTAGCTTGTAAAATCTACAAAAAGTTTTAAAACGCCATCATTTTTTGCTCTCCATCTTAAACTGAAGAATTTAGAAACATTAAGTTTCAAAAAATATTTTGTACACCCCTACATAATAATGTGGCACATTGAAGTTTTGTTGTTGTGCAATCAAAAATTAATTTTAATAAACATTAGTGTGTATAAGTGTACATTGTGAGGACCACTGATCTAGTATAAGTTTTGAATATTTCTGGATTATATAAAGCTCTCAACTAAGCCTAAGGTCTTTTTTGATCTTCATCAGAAACTCCAACATTTCTTGTAAAAGTTTCGAAAAATTGATAAATTTCAAAATCTACTTAAAGTTATAGTGTAAGTTTAAAAAAGAAACTATTAAACTCTAAAAACTCCTGCACCCCAAAATAAGCTTTGTATGCATGGGTGCACCTTGTGAAGACCACTGGTATAAATTTAGCTATTTTTAGAACTTTTCTTAATAGTATTTTGTTGAGTGTAAAATCAAAATAAATAAAAAAGGAGGTGTATTGCTTGTGGTATAGCAGATGTTTCACATTAAAAAACCTTATATTAATATAACAAAATTCTTCAAATTACTATTTTTAAAATAAATTTTCTACTCTCAAAACAATACCACGCGTCTATGTTTATGGATATATAAAATTAACAAGTTTCTGTAGTATGTTTCATACAATTGTTACTACTTTTTTATTTCTAACGAATATGGCACTTTTTCACTATTTTATCTGTGACAAAAATATCTGTTTATATACACAAGTACCGCAAAATAATAATTTGAAAACTAACCAAAGTCATAAACTAGTTTTAACATCTATTTTGTAGTTTAGCTTAAAGTAAATACCACTAAAATATATGTAAAAAGGAACCTGATAGTATTAAAATAGTCATCTTTTTTAGTTTACACAGAATATTTGTGCTTACAATTTGAAAATTCTTATATATATAAATAAATTTATTTTGTTTAGAAACAATAACCTTATACAATAAATATTTTATTTAAAAAAAATACTTCAATCTTTAAAAAGTGTTAAATTACATTTACTTATAAGAATGGACTTAATAAAACTTAAAAGTAATGTAGATTATTGTTTCTTAAAGTTATTTTGTTCTGTGAATAAACAATAAGTAGTTCACTAATAATGCTGTAATTTATATAATGTGCTTCAATTAAAATTTAGCTTTAATTATTTGAAATGGATTTAAGAAGTGTCAATCAAATATCCGAAAGTGAAAAGAGGTACGCGGCTATCCATCCACATTTCTTAGAAAAGATGGCCAGGTTCACAAGAAGCAGGCTCAATGGTGATTACAAGAAGATACAAGATTGGAGTCAACAAAGCCTTAAATACATGTGTGATACCTGTGTTGCTAACGGAAGTAATAGGTAACTATTTCAATACAAAGTAATGTTTTATCCATTTCAGATCCTAACTAAATTAAAGTGAAAACAATTTATCTTAAACTTAAAGTGTTTTTTAGTGATTAGAGCGTTTCAAATTGATTGCTGTGACTTAATTTTTTTTTTTTGCTAATATTACTTATATACCAACAATTTAAGTTTTTTAAATAAAAAAAATATTAAAATTTGCGAACTTTGGTTTTATTAAAAACTTTATTATACTTTTTATGGGCAATTTCTTTTTAAAGTTTTTTTAGTATTGAACTAGAGATAAAAATAGTTTTTTTTTTATGTTCATATTCTTAGTTCTATGTATAATTATAAAATTTATTAAATAACTTTGATAGCAAACTAATTACAAAGAAAAGTTAAATGAAATAAAACTTTCAGAATGATTTCCGAGGTCTACGACAGTTTGCAAGAAGAAGTGAGTATTTATGTGGCTTCTCTTTTCAGGCATATCCGGACCGATTCACTAGGTAGATTGTCGTCAAGATTGCTCTCGACATGGGATATTTTAGTTGAAACCATGAGTTTTTTTGAAAAAACATTTGCTAAATTAGATGAATGGGCAATTGCCAATAATAGACTGCCTCTGAAAAACTTAAGCACTAAACTTTTCGCTGACACGATTACTGGTGGTACTGAATTTATAAACGAACTTTGTGATAATTTTAGACAACTAGTTATCGGTTCTAGTGCAAATTATAATACTTTGAAAAACCAGCTCGAGTGCTTTGATAAGATTTTTGAATTGTGGTTAGAATTTTTAATTTGATATTGATAAGCATTTTTATGTTACTGATAACAAGTTACTAGGTTTTTATGTAATATAATTTAAAAAGAAATACTAGGTTTGAATACACATTTATTGAAAAACAATATTTAAGTATTTCAGAAATATTTGGTTTTGCTGCTTAAAGTCTTTTTAGTTTATTTTAAATGTCAGCTTGGTATGTTTTTTTTTGCTAATAGTATTATCACTATTATATTATCATAAAACTAAATTAATTTACAGTTTTAAAGATTATTAAATTATATCCTTTAATACTATTAGCTTTGATATTAGATAACTTAATTTTAGTAGTTTCAAACTGAGTTAATTGTGATACTTTATTTATTCCGCAAAGTCTATGATTCATTTTTTTACTTAATAAAATTTTTGACTATTTCGTTTTTGAAAATAGTTTGCCGTCATCTTGGTTGCTTTATCTGATGATACTTATTATACTAAATTGAATTGAGTATAGTTTATTTTATTTAGTGTGACTTAAGTCTAATTTTGTTGAAAATATAATTGTATAACTGTTGTAAGTCAATCTACGATGAAAGCTTTAAAAAAAACACTTAAAACTACTATTAAATTAATGTATGTTTGAAGTATTAACTTAAAAGGTTTATTAAGCGAAATACTATTTTTTAAGTTTAAAAACAGAATTGTCACGGTAAATGAACACTGGAGCGTAATAAACTTTTTTTTTGTTTTAAACTAAAATTGATGCTCGAGTAACTTGTTTTAACAAGTATGCTTTGGAGCAATTAGCCCACCTAAAAATTTACGAATTATAACTATTTGAAACTTTTAAATCTAGTTTTTTCTAGTAACCTTTTTAGAGCATCAATTTCGACACAGAACTTTTTTTCATAAGTCTGGCTCATTTTACTTATCGCTAGTTTAAAAAAATTAAGTACTAAATTTAACTAAATTGTTAAAAAAAATCAAAATCAATAAAAGAATAAAATTAACTGCATCAGTTTGCTTAAACATGACAACTGCGATGAAAAAAATATGCTTTATTCAAATAAATTTACTCAAGTCCATACGATACATTGGTTCTTTTTTTAATTTAATTTAAAAAGTATTTTTATACAAATATTTAGACACTTTCAGAATTTTACTCAGATTGTCCAGTATACAGGGTTGTCACTTTACCTGGAATCCGACAATTAAGGCAAAAAATCCTTGAATTTGAGAAACTTTAAAAAACCTGGAATTTTGATCAAAAATTACTAAAAAACCTGGAACTTTCACATGTTCAGTAGTACAATTTCGATTTAATTTAAAAAATCTATGATATAAATAAAAAATATTTGTCACCAAAATTTTTCTTTCTAAATTTTTTAAAGTAGCTTTACTGTGTCTTTCCATTTTTTTTTATAACTATTCAACAAAGTTTCTTACTTAACTTAGTTTTAAACTAATAATAGACCCAAAAATGTGTACATTTATAAACCTAGAAAACAATTTTGAAAAAACGAGTGGCAACTCTGAGTATATAAAGCAAAAATCGAACCATGAGTCATATTTAACTAGCCGGGGTTAGTGTAAGAAGAAGAAAAAAAAAGAGTATAAGAACCAAATTGAACCTTAACTACTTGAATTTTATAAAGGTTGAATTAAAGCCTAAAATATCAATTTTAATAACAAAATTACTTGTTATTTATACATAATAACTCTAAAAAGAAGAAAATAGAAAACAAAAAGACAAGTTTAAGTTTTAAATTAAAATTTCTTAAAAGTTTTTTCTAATTAACGAAAACCTAAGTTTTTAAGAGCAATGAATTTATAAATATTATGTATACTTGTAGTTGTAATAGCTCTTCTTTAAAACTTTAATTGTCAAGCTAAAAATGTTAAGTTGTAAAACTTAATAATCGTAATTGTTTTAAGAAAATATAATAACATGATAATATAACCATGATATTTATATATATAACCAATATATGAATGTTGAACAAAGCTGATGTTTAATAAAACTTTGCAGCATGCAAAATTTTTGGGAATGGAAGTATGATAAAACTAAGATATCCTTCAAATATTAATATAACCTGGTTAAAATTAATTAATTTCGCCCATTAAATTAAAAATTTTACACTATTTTTTTTAAAGGAACTAAATTTTTCATTCAAATATTAAGTTTATGTTCATACAACATTAACTTGTTTTAGATTTGATTTAGCCTGTGTTTTTCAACGTGAAAATAAATGTTTTTTTTTTCTTTTAAATAACTTCATTAAAAAATGTGTTAACATATAACTGTTCAAAAATAGGTTTAACCGTTTGCTAATAAAAGATCCTAGTGAAGTAACTTCACTGGAATATAAATAAAAACAAATTGTACAGTAATCTATACATGTTACATAGAGTTTCTGTGATTTTTATTGTCTTCGCCGTTGTTAAGTTTTATTAAATTTTATTGATTCACTAACTAATGGTTGATGTTTTATTTTGTTCAAAATAGATTACAAACATAAAAAGTAAATTAACAAACTTTGCAATACAAATTAAACAGTTGAAACAACCTCATTTATATTGTGACGTAATTATTAGATTAAATAAATGTATTTCGTTCATTGATTAACAACAGTAAATTTGAATTAGTTATCTTTCCCATTAACGTGATTGCTTTGCTTATATTATAATTTGTTGTTTTGTTGTGTATTTTAGTTTACTTTACTTGTTTTAGACTTAATAATTACAAATATTATATAGTTTTATAACAGTCGGATTTAAAATTAAGTATTTTACCTATTATTAACTATTATCTGTAGAAATTATTTTATCTTAATGAAAAACATGTATACATCCACTTTATTCTATGCTTCTATTCTTTCATTACAGTAATTATTTTTTACAGAACCCAGTTGAAGTGTGTTGATTCGTTAATACACAGAAACATATGTTAACATATATAAATTTTGCATAATAAATAAAAACTCTTACGTTTTTTTAATATAAAGCTCATTTAATGTCAAATACAGTAACCTCTCGCTTATTTACGCACATTGTGTCCACAGAAAAAGTGCGTAAAGATATGAGAGATCGTAAAGAAACGAGAGGTACCAAATATACTCACTATAATGGCTGTTTTTTAATATTGCTTCTAGTTAAAAGCAGACTGGGCACTTTCCCACTTTTAACTATTAGTTTACTTAATTTATAAATATGAAAACAACAGATAAAACTATACATATATTAAAAAAAGGATTTGAATTTCTATAAAATAATAATACGAGTAGAAATAGTTCTACTTTTTTAATGATAAGTAGAAATTATCTTTATTTATATGTGACATTTATATTCTTTTCTACTTAGCAAATTCAATTTATAATTAAGCATTCTTTTACAATTATAAAATAGTGTTTATTAATATATAGGGCAAGACTGCTGTATTATTTCTTTGTGTTTTAAACTCTCATTATTTTATTATACTTTTATTATTAAACACAGTCCTGTTTATTTCAGAATTTTGGTTTAATCTCTTATTGTTAACAAAATTTCTGATATACTGAGGTATAACTAAATGTTTATCAATTAATCAAGGAACATAAATTTACAAAGTCTAAAGATATAGAGAGGTGTGTTAGCATTCAAAAACATATTTTAATTCAAAAATATACATTATACCTAATTTGTGCAATATTAGAAAAAATGAAAGTTTTTATTTTCTGAATTTTATAGAATCCTGAAATGTGTAACTAAACGAGAGTGCGTAACGTCACGAGTGCGTAAAGATCCGAGAGGTTACTGTAATATTTAAATATTTAAAAAGTGTTTGGTTTTGCTACTTTTTATTCTTTAGGTCTTTTTAGTTTTATAAAATGTCAGCTTAGTAAACTTTTTTTCTAATAGTATTATCACAATTACATTATCTTGATATTAAAATAGTTTACAGTTTTTAAGATTATTAAATTACATCTTTTAATACTATTAGCTTTGATATTAAATAGTTCAAAAAAAAAGCTATGACAACTAGAAAATGTTAAATAAAAAATACTTTTATTTTGTTTATAGAAAATCCAGGGTTTCATTAAAAAAAAGTAAAGAGTTTTTTAAAGAAAGTCTGAAATCAAATTTAGTTTTTTCTTTTTAGTTTATATTTTATTTATTTTATTTGAGTTATTACTTCTAAATAAAAAGTAATTTTGTTACTACAATAATATTTTAGGTTTGTGATTAAGCTTAACAAAATTAAAGTAATTTAGACAAAATTTGTTATTTATACTTTTTTTTCCAATCCTTCTCCAACTATTAAAATTTAAAACAATTCAGGGATGTTATTTTTTAGCTTCAAATACTGGATTACTGGGTAAAATTCTGATAAATGTCTAAACATATATATATATATATAGAACTAAGATACACAAAATAAACTTTTGCTTGGGACAGCTGTTTCTGCGTTTAATATATCTTTTATTTCAACCCTAGTAATTTACTTAAAGAGAAAGCAATTTGAGTATAATGGATCTGATAAAATTAAGTTGAATAAGATATAATTTATACCACCGAAATTTTATACTTCAAAAAATTAACGCAGATAATCTTAATCTTTTATAGGTTTTAAATTTTTTAAGAATGTTGTATCTTACCGTTTTTTTTTTATACAAGCTACTAGCAAAATAGGGCCGATTTTTGAACATAGTATTTCATATCGAAATTATGTTTTTGAAAAAAAACTTAGAAAGTTTTACATAGTTATTTTACTCAATTTTTTAGGTGGAAAATTTGCACTAAGCATACTTATTTTGAAGTTTCTCTGTTTACTGAAGCGATTAATTTTTTGAAATTTTTTTGAAAATTAAAACTATTACGCTTTTTTGCTTATTCACTATGACAACATTAAAACTTAGTCAGCTCTGCTCCAAAACTTCATTATTCATAGTTACGTGACAATTCAAACTTGGACAATTCAAATTCTTAAAAAAATTGTTTTAGTCAAAAAACTATCCTAGAACTCAAAAACAATACATTTATATTAAATTTAAAAAGCGGTTGTAGGTTTAGTTATAAGATTATGATAGTAATGAGATTATGTTTATTTAAAGATAATATAAAAAACTACTAAAAATTAATTTACTTCAGAATCTGTTTTAGCCATATGTCAAAACATATTTATAATCTTGCAAAAATAAAATAAAAACTTTGTAGGTATTAATTAAACTTACTAACACTGTTTTATTTCTTTAAAATATGTATTTTTGTCTGTGTTGGCCCTTGGAACATTAATTTAAAAACTTGAATTGTCAGAACTTGAATTTAATGTATTTAATTATTCGTGAACCACGCGTCAGACCCGATGTCAAGTTATACTTATAAAAAATTATTTTGATCATTGTTTAACCTTTAACACTTTTATTTTATTTGCCAGTTGTATTGTTAGCTATAAATTTCATAATCGACAATTCATGTCAGAAGAATACCATCAAAATAAGACTGATGTTGAAGCAAAACCAAGTGATACTTCTAACGTTTCCGGTTTTACAAAACACACAAATTGTGCTATTTTGAACTTTTGCAAGAAAAATGGTGCAAAAAAATTTCAACATAATAGTTTGTACCTTATAAAGGCTGAAGGTGAATTAGGTATGCAATTTGTTTATTATTAAAATAACTCTAGTAACTTGGTTGTGTTTAATTCCTTGACAAGTGTTTTAGTAAATAAATCATAATAAAATACAACGGTTGGTTTTAAACACAATGTACTGTAAACAAATAGTTTTAGTTTGAATAAAAATGGGTATAATGAATTGTTTTATATAGAGTACGAACATTTTTCAGAATTTTTCTATTTTCCTTTTTAATCATAAAAATAATTAGTTGCATAATAAACATTTTAATTTAATGCTTCTAATAAAAACAAATATGTGGAATAAGTTACCGCAGGATGTGGTTTCGTGTGGGAGGGTGGAACAATTTCGATTAAAACTAAAAAAATCGATTTAAATAATATAAACACAAGTAAAATACAGTGATTAACGAATAAAAATTCATTGTAAAATATTAGTATCACTAAGATCAATTTTTTTTCCTTACGCCTTCCACCTACAGATTATAAATTTTTATACATAATTTTTGTAAATGTGTAATCTTTTTAGTCTATGCATAGGTTTTTATATGAGAATTTATTTCGTTTTGTTCTATGTGCATACTAATACTAAGTTATTATTTATCATACAGGACTATTTGTTTGTAATTTTTTTTATTTTTTTACTATGTTATTTTTAGATTTTAATTTTAATTGTCTGTAATTTGTTTGTTTCTTTTTTCGTGTGTATTGTTTAAGCGGCTCAGGTTTTAATGCCCGAGTCCATCTTTGCACAATAAACTCCAATAATAATAATAACAATTATATACATTAGTTTTATAATAGTTTTGAATATTGGTTTTTTAGCTTTAATTGTAAGTTGACTTATAGAAAATTTTGAAGATAGTTATACAATTATATTTTCACTGAAATTAGATCTAAGTTACAATGTAAAAAAAATATATTATACTCAAATCAACTTAGTAATATAAGTATTTTTAGATAAAGTAAACCAAGATGACGGCAAACTAGTTTCACAAATGAAGTTGTCAAAGTTTTTATTAAATAACAAAGTGAGCCACAGTTTTTGCGAAATCAACAAAGAAAACTTGTCTACTAAAAATGCTGCACTTTTGTACCCGTTAGCATGTCTTTTCAATTTAACTTGTCTCGAAAAAGTATCGTTTGAGTGTTTAGAACGCTGCTTTACTATCATAGTTGATGATAAAAACTTCATTGAATTAGAATATACTTATATTCTAAGTCTACTCAAAAGTTCCGATCTTTTAATAACTTCAGAAATTGAAGTTTATAATGCTGCTAACAGATGGTTGAACCACAACATTAATGAACGTAGCAAGTATGCTAAAAATCTTTTATTAAAAGTTCGTCTTACGTTGCTATCTGAAGAAACAATACGACATTTACTAAGTGGATCGGCTTATTTTCCCAGAGACGATAGTTGTTCTAAGTTGTTAAATGAATTTCTGAAGTGTAAAAACAATGTATGCATTAATAGTTTCAATACTCACAGCTCAAGTAGATACTGCAGCTATAACAAATTTAATGTTTACATTTTAGGAGGTTACGACAGAAAACTATGGAGAAAAATTAATGATGTAAACTCCGTAGATGTATATAGTAACGTTAATGTCCTTCCTCCGATGGAAACAGAACGAAGATTTTCGGGATCTTCGGGAGCGGTTTGTGTGAGAGGTGACCTGTATGTTTTCGGTGGGTCGGATAGATTAAGCCGTTGGGTAAAGTCAGTTGAGAAATATTCAATTGCTTCTAAAACCTGGAGCCAAGTAGCTGAATCGTATGATGATCGTGCGTCTTTCTGTGTATGTGCGTTTATGGATAAAGTTTTTATTTTTGGCGGTTTTGAAATGAAATGTGGTGAAAGAGTTAACCATAATACTTGTTTACAATTTGATACAAATACTTGCAGTTGGAAAAAAATTGCCAGAATGGCTCACTATAGGTCCTGTGCAGCTTGTGCAGTTTTTAGGGACAGAATTGTGATTTCGGGTGGTAATGGTGGTATTGATATTGGCACACAAAACAAAGTAGAATCATACGATGTTCTACCAGATAAATGGTCACCAATGCCTAATATGAACACTAAAAAAGATAGCCATAGTTTAGTTGTTGCGAAGGATAAGTTGTTTGTGATTTCAACTTTACCACCTACCTGTGAGGTTTTTGACAACTTTTCTAAAATCTTTATTGCTTTGAACCCCCCTCCGATATTGGCACAATTTGTTAGAGGTACTGCTATCGGAAATAAAGTGCTTATCTTTCAATTTAACAGCCCAAATTTAATATCTTATGACGTTGATAAAAATAAGTGGTCAGAAGAACCATGTGAACTTACAAAAAATATCTGTTTTTTTTTCGTGCGTTAAAGTACTTTGTTTAAAGTAAAATACGCAAAACTTGCTGATTGATTAATTTACAAACGTTAGAAAATATTTTTTAAGAAATGGCTAGATCTACTCAGCTATAAATGATATTGAAAACCATAGCATAAAAGTTATTAATATTAGTAAACTATTCCACAACCTCTAAGTTTTTTCGTGCAACAGGTTATAAAACCAAAACTTTTTGAGTATTTTTTTTTATTCGCTCAGTAATATGAGTTATAAAGGTTTTTTTTACATTTTTTTTAATGGTTTTAGAATGCTTGCATCTTATTAATCTATTAACATTAAAAATAAATTTTACTAGTCATACAGTTTTTTTTAGTCTGAAGTAAATTGTTTACATGACTTCTTTTAAAGTTTATTGGATTATTGTCGTTCAATAAAATATTTTTTTTTCTGTTAATAATGCATTTTGTAAGTCTTTTTTTACCAAAGTTCAAAAATGAAACTTGTTGAGCTATGTGTTAGTAATATCTCCACTAACTAGCGTTAACTTGGCTTGAATGGATTTTTTTGTAATTTTTTTTAACCAAACTTTAAAACTAACTATTTTAAATTTCGTTAATGCTAACTTAAAACTATTTTTTTATTCTAAAGAACTTTTCTTTGCTTAGCTTTTCACATCAGTTTTTATCGAATATGGGTTTTTATTTTTGTAGTGGGGCCCTTTAAAAATTCAATTTTTTTTTGTACTTTTTCACTTTGCAACGTTTTTCTCTAAAATTTTTTTTTTTTTATTATTAACTTACTTATTTATTGTGATCTATAAGGTTATTAATTAAAAAAAAAAATTTTTATAACACATGCTTTTTTCAGAAATTTCCAAATTTGCACGATTTTTTTTTTTTTACATGGTTTTGTAGCAAAAGTAAATTATTTTTTGATAAATTTTATTTTTAACAGACTTATATAATTAAGTTTTATAACGTTAAATATTTTTTCCCAACTTATTATTATTTTTCAAACATATGACCCGTACAAGTTTTACCTGAATTGTTTTTACGTAATTTGAGGGATTTCTTTATCAAATACTAAGAATTTAGGTAAAACTAAAATGGGTCATATTAAAAAAATAAAAGTAAGTTGGGAAAAAATGTACTTAAGTTATAAAACTTAATTACATAAGTCTGTTAAAAATAAAACTTATTAAAAAAACAATTTACTTTTGCTATAAAACCTTGTAAAAAAAGATACAAAACCATGCAAATTTGGAAATTTTCTTAAAAATTTATTTAAGCATATGTTATAAAAATAAAAAAAATTTGAAAAAAAAAGATTAATAACGTCTTAAAACTCAATTAAATTAGTGTGTTAAAAAAAAAACTTGAAATAAAAAATATTTTCTTAGAAATACGTTGCAAAGTGAAAAAATGCAAAAAAACATTAAATTTTTAAAGGGGCCCCACTACAAAAGTAAAACCCCAATTCGATAAAATTTATTGTGAAAAGCTGAGCAAAAGAACGTTATTTAGAATAAAAAAAAGTTTTAAGTTAGCATTAAAGAAATTTAAAATAATTGGTTTTAAAGTTAAGAAAAAAAAATACAAATAATCCATTTAAGCCAAGTTAAAGCTCGTTCTTCACTTAGAGCTGCTTAAAAGTTATGCTATTTGAAAACTTTTGTTATTTTTTAAAAACAGTTCACCATTTCTCAAAGTCAGAAGAATCGTGTAACGAAAAAAATTTAAGTTTAACTAACACTTATACAGTGTAAAATTTCTTAAGTGGTCCATTTTGGACAGGTCTTAACTCTTGTTACAACTTTAAACTTTATATTCATTACTTTCTTTATAAATAGTAAAAATTCACTTGATAGTTGTAAATAATTTAAATGATTCCAAGTCTAATATTTCTATTAGCTGATTTTCGTAGGACAGTAGTTAACTACGTATTATTTTTTTATTTTACTTTTAAAAATATCTTCTTCTTTTTCGTGCACCAGTTTCTAGGATAATTATTTTTAGCGCTCTATTTTGTCGTTCAATAAAAAATACTTTACATTTAACAAATTAGAGAGAGAATTCTTTATACGATTATGAAACTAAAAGTTAAACTAATTTTATTTTGAAATTTAATATATACGTTAAATACTAATAGTGCTCGGACCATCTTACTTTAATCGAAACTGTATAGTTTACTTTTTTGTTTAATAAAAAATATTGAAAATAAAACTAAAGATCGTACAAAAGGTTTTTCCGTCCCTTATTATCAAACTACGAAAGATTGTTACTAAGAAGTCTTATTGAGACCCTACGGTATTTCCTTAATATTTGATTAGTCAGCAAAAAAGCTTTTTGTACGATATTTTTAATCTTAGTTATTACTTTATTGTTTTATTAACTTTTAATATGCTTGGGTAAGGTAGGTTAGAGATAAGGGTAAAAATAAAATAAAAAGCTTTAATAAAGTTTGCTGACTTAGCAAATATTAGGAGAAACACCGTAGCTTTTCAATAGGACAAGTTACTAAGATTTTTAAAATGGCAGTTTTCTAAATTGTAAAATCATGTTAAATATTTAGTACCTTTGAATTGAGGTATTGTTTTTTGTTGTAAAAACTAGAACAGTTTGCGAATTGGTCAATCGTTTCTTAATTAAAAAGGAAAACTTTGGAGTTGTAAAACTAATCAAAACTATTTTCTTAAAATCTATGTGAAATAGCTTCTACATATAAAGTACAAGTTAAATAAAAAACTTAAATTAATAAAATATCGTTATGAAAGTGCTTTTTAGTTTGTTTTTATCGAAAACGTTTTCCTTTTTACTCTTACTAAAAGATTATACTACATGTATTTCATTACTTATATTTTTGACAAGAACAAGCAAATAAAGTGGCTGTTTTAAATATCTGAGAAAGTTATTAAATTTTGTATATGTTTACTATATTGTAATAAACTTTTTTGTTATAGTAATTTATTAAGTTTTTTCTAGAACTATATGTTGTTTTGTAAACAATTAGTTTTTTTTATTATTACAGTATTCATGTTTGATATAGTAAAAGCTTTTATAAAAAAATAACATGTGCCAAAATTTTGTATGTAATATACACATAAAAACAAGATTTATGTTAAACCTATTAGATAACAAAAAAATAGGGGTACAATTTAAGTTTACGAGAATTTTTTCCAATAAATGGGTATTTCCCTATAAATGTAATTGCACTTGAAAAGTTTAAGAAAAAGACTGTCTGGCACTAAAAGTGACAAAAGAAAGTATTACAAGCAATTCAGAGACATAATCATTTCAGTTTGCGATAAATTATCAATTTAAAGCTGTTTTTGGAGTTGCATAACTTTATTTAAAACTATTTTAATAACAAGTATTAAAGATGTCTTACTCTGTATAAGTTAATTAATTTAGATTTTTAAATAAGATTACTTGTGTATTAATAAAAAAACTGACTTAAAATAGGATTGGCAATTTTTGTAGTAAGTGAATAAATATAAAATTATACATAGAGTACGTTTTAAAATATTAATAAAAGAGTTATATATATTTTTTTGGTATGCACAAACTTTTTTTAAGATAAAATAATTTTGCTGGCCGTACTTTATCCACCCCTAGACGTAAACTTTGTACTTGAAGCGTTCAAAATAATAATAATAAATGTTAATGTTAATAAATGATAATAAACAACATCTTATAGTAAACAATAAGCCTTTATAGTTTAATCCTTAGCATAATATTAAATAAGTATAAAATATTAATTTACTGTAGTTAGAAACTTGAATTGCGAGAGAACGGTCACACCAAAAATTATAAACGAATTTGATTAAAATTTGGAATTATCATAATAAAACAAGAAAAAAATATTTTAACTTCCGTAGATTACTAATAGCAGTATTGACTTTGTTTTTGTTTGTTGAACAAATTTAAATCATATATATAAGAAACTTGTGTGTAATTTATCAATTTTAAAATATATAGTTTTTTGTATGTTAATTTGCTTGTATTATTTTACTTTTAAAGTCTTAATTATGGTTGTTTATATTCTATATTATAATATGTAAGGTTAAATTAATCAAAAGATAAGTATATAAAACTATAAAATTTCATAAGTTTGTTGGATACTTTTCAAAACTAGGCCAAATAAAAAGTTTAGCTTGTTAATTTTTTTAGTTTAAACAAATAATTTAGTTTAGATTTTAATTTTAATATCTAGTTATTGTTAACAAAAGATAACAGCTCAAAATTTTTGTCTCACATAACAACTATTTATCAGTTTAATGAGGCTTTCGATAATATTCAAAACTATGACTTTTATACACCATTTACAAAGGCTTGATGTAAAATAAGTTTAACCTTCCTAAGACTTTTTTAAATTGTTTTAGAAATTAATTTATGAAAATTTTCCGAGTGCTATCTTGAGACAACTAAAAATAAATGTTAATACTTAAATTGAGTTAAACTTGTGAAGTTGAACTTTGTTTAAATTATCAATAAAAGTTTTAAGTGTTAAAACACTCTGATACGTTAAACTACTGTTTGTATTGTTTTTTATTATGATTTCTATAAACTCCATGTGTTCTTTGAAAATTTTGAAAATGACAACTGGTTAATGTGAAAAAAAAAATCACGCTAACTTTTTTGAGTTTGTGTAATAGTTTGCAACAAAAATAATATTAAGTATGTTTCTGTTTTCACACGATAATAAAAATGACGGTAAAATGCATGTTGGTAAAATTTTTACTATTGAAAAAGTAGTAACAATTTTAAAAAATGTAAGACATTTTAAGTACATTGCAATTTAACATAAATATATTTTTAAATTAATAAATTTTGTAAACCTAAAGCTTTCCGCATCTTATCTTTGCTTCTTTTTCAAAAGTTAAATGAATGTTACACAAAGGCTTACAACACATTAACTCAATTATCTTTTTTAGTTATTGTCTTACTACTTGTATTTATTTTATAACTTTGTACAACTACGTCATATTTAGTTTTAACTTTTCTTCACCATAACCAAAACCGTTTAATATTTTATTTAACTTTTGAAAAAGAATCAGAGCTAATGATTGAAAAGCTTTAAAATCTACAAAATTTATTAAAATGAAAAATATATTTATGTTAAGTTGCAAGTTATACTTAAATGCAACAAAATTCTTTCAGAGAGTAGAATTAGGGACATTTTAACTTAAAGTTTTTTATTATTACACTACATCTGTTTTTGAGTTGAAATTATTTATTTGTCAATTAAATGAGAAAACTCTACCATTTTTAGTTTGATTATTACAAAACAAATTTTTTCTGAATTGTGATAAGCTGTCATAATCGACGCTGAAAAGAGTAACAAAATTTGTTTTTTATCAAAATTTAATAACAAAGTAAGTAAAAGATAAGCTTTTACAAACTAGATTACTTCTAAAAACTTTTATTTGTAATCTTAATATTTTTTAATTCCTATAAAATGATACATAGTAAATTACTCTATCTTAAGTCTTTTAAAATTTGTTCAAAATGTACAAGCCAATGTACTGTTAAAAATAATGTTATTTCTAAAAGAGTAATATAATTTTTTTTAAGTATCCCAAGATACCATTTTAGACTTGTTTAAGACTCGTGTATATATTTGAGAACTGAATATTATTTCAAATAAATGATGGCTGTGTAAGTTTTGATTATTTCCTAAATTACTTGAAAGTACTAAGTAAGACTAATTTATATTGTGTTTCAATGCTTTGTGAATTATTTAAGATTTTCAAATATCAAACTGGTTTGATTTGTTCATTAGCATATTATTAATTCTTTTGAAAAGACGAAGTTTTGTACAAGCTTGAATATAATTTGTCTGAAGAAGAGGTTGTTTTGTTTTTAAGGAACCAAGTTGTTGTTTTATATCCCGTAAAATCTAATAAAAACTACGAGTTTTTGCTGTAAATTTCTTTAAAAAGTAGATTTAGAAAACATTTAACTAATACAACTTTCTTACACTCTTTTAGTTTTGGCTGCGTGTTGTGGTGGTCAGTTTGTTTTAAATGTTTTATTTGAAATTATAAGTTTTGGAAAGGTTCTTTGTTTGTTGTATACTTATTATAATTTATTCATACTAGTTAAAGAATAACAAAAGGGTTGATCATGCCAATTCGATCATCAGACCACAAGTTTCGGTAGACTGTCTCACAGCATGAGCTTGTCTCACGGCAAACGAAAGTCCAGGCTTCTGCTCTGCTGACTTATGCCGATGTTTTTTGTTGATTAGTTTTAGAATAGTACACTGTGTAGTGTGTATGTATCTTTTGGTTACATTACAGTTTAAATTCAAAATAGTCAAATTACGACAATTCAAATTCTTAAGCAATTATTATTTATACCATATCTCAAAAAGTTACATATGTTTTAAAAATATATAAAACACGTATATAGTTTATAAATTATTAATCTTTTTTAGGTATGAATAAAATAACGAAACAAGTATATTTTAAGACTTATTTTAACCATATTTAAAAAAAACTTAATACTTTGCAAAAATAAAAAATTGTTTGTTGATACTAATAAGACCAACATAAATTTTTTTTAATATATACTACTTTTTAAGTTGTGGCCCTTTAATTTTTTTTCAATAATTTGAATTGTCCGAGTTCGAATTGTCGTGCACCCGTATTTTTTATGTTTAAAAAAACCCTCTTTGACTTTCTCATATGTAAACAACTTATATTTGTGTTATACAAGCGAAGATTATAAAATTACGTTTTAATATGCATATTTTCGCTTAAGTTTTGTATAACTTATATTTTAGTACTACGAAAACTAAAATACTAAATCTTAAGTAAAGCCTAAGTATATCATCTTGAAATTTAGTTAAAATCTCATTTTAAATACAAAAGTCAAACAAAACTACAAATTTTTTATATTAGTGAATGAAAATAAACTTTCATCGTGTTTTATCATGTTTTCAAACTATTTAAGATATCATAGTTTTTTTTAATTTTTTTCTATACTTTTATGCACAAATTTTTGTTTTGTTATGAGATTTTTATTACAAACAAGCATTAATAAAAAAACACAAAAAAATATTAAATTAGCCTCTTTGTTGTTATTCAGTATCCACCGCTTACGTTATTTCAGTAATATTTGTAAATACTTAAAACAATTTTTAAATTAAATCCTTTAACGAATGAGTCATTATAAACAAAAAATAAATGACCGTTTTATTTTAAAATCAAAAAGGTAATCTTTTAGACAAAAATCTAAATAAATTTAATTTATATTAGTACTTCTAACATTTAGCTTACCAATATACTTCGTTTTGGAAATTTTAAGTATTTGATGGTAAAACGAAGGTACTTTCAGGATAATACCTTTAATAATAGTATATTAAAATATAAAAATTCATGTCCATGTTGAATTGAACTTTTATAAACTATTGGTTTGTATTTAATTAGTAGAAAATTGATCCTATAATAAGTATTTACTTAGTATAATAGTTAAGTCATAATTACTTTTACAGCTACAGAAAGCTTTTTCACCTCGTGTAGATATTCAAATAAACAGGAAATTCACTCATCTAAAATTGGAAATATCAAAGTATTGCAAGTAAGCGATATTATGTGTTAATTCTACAACTATATGAGGTATTTCAATTTCAGAACATTCTAAAATGGGAACGGGTCTAAATTGCACAAAGATAAAATTGCACGATGTTACTAAATTGCACGAGGTTACTAAATTGCACGAAAGCACAAAATTGCACGAAGCCAAATTTGCACGAAATTAAATTTGCCTGAGGGCATAAAAGTGCACGAAGACAATTTTGCACCAAGGTTCAATATTGCACAAGAATAGAGAAAATACAGAAAAAAAACAATAAAATTAATTAAAAAATAAATAAAAAAGTTACCGACCGTGGTTAAGTGTTAGTGGTAACAGTGATAGTAAAAATAAAAAATAACTAAAAATAAATAGAATAAAAAAGTAAAAAAAAAACTTAAAACAGAAATTAAAAAATAACCCGTGCAAAAGTGTCTTTGGCAAAAGTGACCATTCGTGCAATTTTATCTTTGTGCAACTTTGTGCCCTCGTGCAATTTAGTCTTCGTGCATAAGTATCTTCGTTCAATTTTGTCCCCTCGTGCAGTTTTGTACGCTCGTGCAATTTAGACAGCTACCCTTCTAAAATGTTTAAAGAAATGTTTTATAATACTAAGTATTTATTATCAAAAGATTTAGTTGTTAAAAAATTACATTTAAAACTACTTATTATAATATTTCATATGTTAACTCAATATTTTTGTTCAACTTTTTATTTAGTATTGTTTTTATCTCACAATTAGTTTCCAAATACTTTTCACTAATTATAAAAAGCTATTAGCAATAGCAGCTAGTTTTTTTTTTTTCTAGGATACGAAAAGACATTTTGTTTAAACTTTACAATTTCTTAAAGATTTACAACTAAGTTTACAGTAAAGTTAGTAGTAATCTAAAATAAAAATAAAAACTTTTTTGTTTATATAATTTTTGGTGTAGTTCAACCATTGTTTTCTGTTGTTTCTATTGTCGTTGTTTTCTATTGTTTTTCTATTGTGTTCTATTGCACTTTTTGATATAACAACTAATTGTTGAAAAAAAAACATATAGGTTGTACACTTTTAAGAATTTTGTTTTTATTACACAAGTTATAAACTTGGTGTGTATTAACAGATTCTGTTATTATTTTTCGTTGACCCATGTAAAAAAACTTTTATAAAGGGTAGAATTTGAGACATACGGTTTTTTTACAATAAAAAGTTATGTAGGTTGAGTTTGATATGTTTTGTTTTTAAAAAAATCAGTTCAGGACCTCATATAAAAATTCATTGTACTTTGGAAATCTCTGGATAGTTTAAATTTTAAAAAGCATTACTTGATTTACTCGATAAAATTAAAAAGAAACATTGAAAATGAATCAAATGTTTCAATTATTTTAAACCATATATTTTTTAAAGTGTAGTAAAAACCCTGCAACTTAGTTTTTGTATTTATAGACACAATCCAAACTATACGTAAATATGATAGAGTATTTAGAACGTTTTACTAACTGAAAATTTTATAAAAGTTAATTTGGTTGTATTTTGATAGTACAGTTTTTACTAAACTCCTATTAATTTAACAATTTCAGGGCTGCCAAAAAATCTGGAACACTGAAATTTGACAATTTAGGCTAAAAAAAACCTAGAATTTGCAAATTTTTTAAAAACCTAGAATTTTGAGCGAAAATCAATAAAAAACTTTGAAGTTTAAACAATTTTTACTTGTTAAGTAAGTAGATTTCTTTTTTAAAAATACAGCAAAACACATTTCATTTTTTTGTTAAATTTATTTGAGATCTTTCTTAGTAAGTCTTGTCAAAAATTATATTGAACTAAACTGAATTAAAATAATATTATAGTTGAAGTTTTAAAATATAAAATACCGTAATAATCAAACCAAAAAACTAACTAAATGCTTATACTGTAGAAATTTGTTGTACTAACAAAACTCGTTAGATTAAAATCAAGCTGAAATAAACCAGCGATAAAAATTAACTCGAAACTAGACCTAAAAAAATATACGAGAAACTTGTTACTTTGAAATTACTTAATATAAGGATAAAAAAAGTCTAGTTTGGTATACAAACTTTTTCTGCTCACATAAACTGGGCCTTAAATATTGAATGCATAAGGCTTACAGAATATGTAACTGAAAAGAGTTCTCCGCTCTAACTAAAACTAAAAAGACTGACTACGAAAGATCTCAAATAAATTTAAGAAAAAAATAAAATGCTATATTTTTCAAATAAGTTATGCACCGAAAAATAGATTAAAATATTTTATTAAAGTTGAAAGAATTTTCAATCACAAACACATTTAAAGAAGCTTTACAGCAAATTTTAAGGTTTTTTTTTTATTTTTTAAGACAGTTTTCACCTGAAACTAAATTTCATAGCAAAAATAGACCTAAAAACTAGTACTTTGGAAGACCTGAAAAAATTTTGGAAAATCTCGAAAATATTTCTTAAAAAAATCAGCAATGCTGCATTAAGAAAAGATTATATCTAAAAAAACATTTTTTTGAGTGTTGTTTCAAATAAATGATTCTCTTATAAAATAAAGAGAGTGCTAATTTAAAACCATAAGTTTACCTTAAAACTTTATAGAATTCTTTACAATAATTTTTTTTTTTAATTATTAATTTGAAAGTTTTTACCAATCACTAAGTCATTAAGAATATAGCTAGCCATCAAAAACTGTCAAATTTCTTTTTAATAAAAAACTGCTTCTTTTTTTTAATTTTTCTGTTTTCTAATTAATGTTTACAAGTGTTTACTTGTTTAAAAATTTGTTAAAGAATAACATATAAAGGTTTTGAACTACTAATTTAAATTAAAACTTTGAAAGCATATTTTAAATAAGCCGGCTTGTAATCAAACCAAAAAACTTAAGCGTATAATCGAAACTGGATATATAGTACTGTTTTGCTGCTACATACAAAAATTAAAAAAAAAAAGTTAATTATGTCTGTTGTAGTTTTAAAGCTGTGTTTTACCTATAACTTTTATAATATTTTTATTAAATAAAAAGATTTTACTAAGTCAGCTTTTTTCTAACATTATAAAACTTTTAGCTTACTTTTAAATAATTGTTTTGTTTCTCTTTCTAAATGTACATACAAGATTAGCTTATTTCTAAATATCCTAAACTTTTTCAGCCCTTTCAGTAAATATTTCTATTAGAACTCTTTATTCATTTACAATAATTTTTAGATATTAGATGTAAGCTGAGTAAATAATTTTTTCTAAAGACATTTGTAAAAAACTCACTAAAAACTTTTTTCTACCATTTTTTTAAGCTTTGTCAATAATACAAAAATAAAGTTCATTATTCATTTACAAAAATGACGTCGCCTTCTGATTCCAAAAAAAATCCAGAGTCGGAATGTATAGAAGAGACACCGGGAAATTTGTAGCTAGAGATCCTGGATACGATGAAATGACGGAGTCCCATTGCCCGGACTTTGATTTCTCAAAATAACTTTTCCGCTTCCCGAGTGCTTTCAAATACGACCTGATGTCGGTAACAAAGAAAACCATTTTTCACCTCGCAGGCGTCTGTTGCCGTTTTTCATTTAATCAGAGTGGCTTACTCTTTGTCAACCGAATGTACTACGGTCCAAGAGAGATCGAAGAAGATTGTTGATGACCAAAAGGCCAGTGCAAGCGAATGCAAACCTTCAGAATTTGAAGTTGACGCAACTTAAGATTCACAACATTGCGGCCCGCTTCTTGATGCCCTGACAGAGGAAATTTTTTTGCTTCAAGTTTTTTAGATAATCAAAACGCTTTCGCTGCTGGTCAAAATGGACGAATCCACCTTCAAGAACTACGCTGAGAGAAAATCGAAAAGCATTGTTATGGCAAACGACTCGCTCCCCTAACAAATTTATTCCCGCCATCTTTAACAACTAAACGTTCTTCAGCTTAAAAAGAGCTGTAAACCGTTGCTAAAAAACCTTTAAGCAAATATACCTCTTCTACCTCGTTCAGCTCGATGACCCTTCGATGAGAAAGAGCGCCGAGGCCTTCGGAGCGTCGCGGCTGATTGCCACAAGATGATCCTGCCGGCTCTGTTCGTTTAGAACGGCGACTTGTTGAACTGGCAGCCCGGTAAGCTGTTGAAAAAGCTCGATTACGGACCGTTTGGATACAAAAGCAAAAAAGTGAAAGAGAATCTGAAGGTCTTCAACGGCAGGGAAAAGCTCGTTGGAAGGTACTCAATTTTGTTGTCGGGACTCACAAATTTAGCAAGTATTCTACAAACGATCTGACCGTCAAAGAGAACCCTCGTATAATTGAAATGCTTAAAATCAACATTCGGTGCGGTAACGACAGCGTCTCCAGGATAAAAGGAGCGACGGCACGAAGTTGTCGGATCTACAATGATGACGTCGAGAGGAGGATTGAGGGCAAGGAAGGAGCGAGGATTCAAGAAGGAGATTACTCTGTTTTCCAGTTACGAGCTAGGAACAAAGAATCTTTAATTTAAATCTTAAACTTGTTCGTAGATAATTTAGACCTGTAAAAACTAGTTTTTATGCTGTATATATGTTTATAAAAAATAAAGTTACAAGTTATCTTGTTGTTTTACGGTTAACAACTGTTTAGTTTTAATTATTTCTAAAAGATTCAAAATATTGTCTGTAAAAAATGAAGTCTTCATTTTAAAACCAATCTAGTCGTTGCTCATCTGGTTTCATTAAAATGTTTCACTTGTATTGTCTGTTATATCATATATTTCTAATTTAAGCAAAAATATAAGTATTGTGTACAGAATAGTTTTAGATTGATTATATTAAGAGTTGTATATATTATATTTAAATATAGGTAGATAATGTTTAAGTATGACATTTATATAAATAAAACTGTCACGAATATGTACGATGTAATTCATAATTTGTACTTCATACCTCTTTAAAAGCTAAATTTCTGAATAATTGAAACGTATACCTGTTGCATAGGTTTTATCCTGTATTTATGTTAAATTTAATTTACGTTTAATTCAGATAACTATTTTTTTAAATACTAAAAAGTTTGAGCAAAGTTATATAAAAAAGTATATATATGTGATTCCATGGCCGGATCTATTTACTTCACAAAAATTGCTTTATTTTTGAATTGTGCAAAAATGTAAAGGATAGAAACAGTGTTATTCTTGTAATATTGCTAAACACATGTTTAAAGAAATCACAAAAATAATAGTTTGTTATTTTTAAACTTTTAAGTAGAAAAATAAGAAGTTTGGTATGCATCGATAAAAAAACTAAACTATTTTTTATTAAATTACTAAACATTCATAAGAATTAGTAGTCAAGCTTAAATTCATTATGGTTAGTTTTTTTAAACGAACATACAACAACTTTGATTTTCCATTTTTAAAACACTTTTATAAAAATTAATTTAAGATTAACACAAAATATTTTTAACAAAAAGCAGAGTTTTAAGAAAAAAAAAAATTCCGAAGTAGTATTAATTTATAATCGTATTTAAATTTAACAAATATAGCAAGGTTGTTAGAGTTCTTGAATCAAAGAATGCTGAACACTAATAAACTTTTTATTCGTTTATTTAAATTGAACGGGTAATTATTATAACACATATTTAAAACAGCATTACAGTTTACTTTTAGTACTTTCATACTATTTAAGACCGTTTTTTCCTTAAACTTAACTTTATACTAAAAATCGATAAAAAATCTTTGGCAACCCTTAACATGTTAACATTTTGAAAAGTTTTATGACATTAGAAAAAATAATGTTTTATACTAGGGGTCGGCAGCCTCTTATAAGTAATGGTCAAACATACTGCAAAATATTTTTCTTCTAAAGGAATTGTTACCTTCTTTCGTAGACATCTATTTTTAAAATTTTACTATATTGCTGTTTTAAATATCAACATAGTTGTTTATGTTTTACGAGCCGCGACCGTAAAACATGAAGTTTGTTATGGAGGAAAATATCATAAAATGTTCATGTAAACTAAAACATTATCAGATTTAATTCCGCTTAAAGGAATATAGAAAACACTCATACTTAAATAAAATCTCTTTTTTTTATTAAAATGCACTTGTTGACTTTAATTCAAAAGGTTTAGCTATTTTTAAAATTAAATAGAAAGATCAATTTTAACAGCGTGCATTGTAAGTAAAAGAAAAATAAAAAAACTCAAGGTAACTCTTGACAGTTTAGTTTAAGGTTACTTACGAACGTTTTTTTTACTTAAAAATTGGCAACCCTGATATGAGCTTGTAAAAACACAAAACTGTTTAAAAAATGCATTTTAAGTTTACGTACTCATTTCATTTTCTGAAATTGAAATGTGTTGCTTGCATTAGCTTAATTTGTTTGTTTTTTGTTTACTTTAACACATTTTTGCATTAACAGTGAAGTATTTGTTTTTAAAAAGTTATTAAACTTACATTTAAGCGTTACAATTATAAAAAGAACCACTGGTTTTACGCTTAGTTGTTATTAGTATGTTTAAGGTGTTATTAGTAAAAAGAGTTAATTTAAATATGTGTAGAATTGTTATACTTTATAGATTGGATTGCTGCAACTCAAGGTGGTACAAAAGCATATTGCAGTTGGTGCAAAATAGGACCTTCTTCCAAAATTAACATCTTGAAAGCTCATTCTCAAACTAAAAGAAATAAACGCGCTTCCCCAGTTACAAACAACAACAGTTTATTAAGTCAAATTAGGAAGAAAAAGATCTTCGAATTTCAGTTTGATAAGTGCTGTTTATCCTTTGGTTTTAGTTTTCTAATTACTATTAAAATTATTTTTTTATAAAGTGTAAAACTTAAAAATCGAATCTGTTTTTAAACAACATTAAACTAATACAGTTTTAGTAATTAAAATATTTACTATAATATCGGCTGAACAGAAAAATTTTGCACTATTTTTATCAAGTAAAAAGAAAAATATATATAGCCCCAGTTCTTTTGTGTTTTAAACTTAGAACTTTTGAAAATATTTTTGTCATAAAAGTTTTATAATTATTTTATAACTCACTTTATTTTTTTAACGTTCATTTAAACTGTTTTAAGTTTTCTTTTAACAAACTAATTTTCACTATAGGGCGAACATCTTTTTATAGAATAATTAAAACAGGAAAACTTTTTACTTTTAATTAAAAGTCAGCTTAATATGAGACTTTTTTCTCTACGCTCGTTTTATCAGTTTTAGCCAGTATTTATTTCAGTTATCATCAACAAAGTTGAGATGTTTCATGCCATCGATAATAAACATAACAACTTTAATGACTACTTTCTTAAAATTTATTATGTTTTAAGTAAAAAATTATTTTATAAAAAAACTAAGAAAAAAAAATAACAATTAAAATAACTAAATAATTGAAAATAAAACTAATGTATGCGTTTTAGATCATTTAAAATGAATTTATAATTTACAAAATGCTAAGTACCCTTAAAAAGCTTCACTTATTAAGTACACGAACGATTGTAAAAAATTCTTTATGTTTTTTATCACTTTACTAAAGACTTAATTTCAACTTATCTATAAAAAGTCCGATTATGTTCTACTAATCAATTAAATAATCAAGTTAAGATAAAGTTAATTTGAAAATAATTTAAAAGTTAAAAAAAGCAAATTACTTCAATGTTTTAATTTTAATTTTAAGATAATAAATCTGTTTTTAATAATGAAGTCTTAAGTAAATAAGAAAATTATTAATAGTAACAAGAATAAGTTAATTTTTTTCATCAGAGTACCTGGTTTACTATTGTTGAAAACCTTTAGCACTTCATGTGTATAAGATGCTAATACGGTTTTACATATTTAAAAGTTTTACCAACTTCAGTTGACAATAACAATAATAGCGAAAAAATTACACCAGTGACTTGGTAATTGAAAGGTAATTATAATTAAAAAAAAAGCTATTAAAATTAAATGATAATTGTGATGCTCTAATTTTTTCTGAGCTCTTCTACTTAAACAAAAAGTTTATTCATGTAGCATGTAATTAAGTGTTAATTTTATTAAAAAAACCTCCTAACCTAATAGTTATTTAAGGTGTAAAGTTGAAAAATGTGAAGCCAAAACACATATATCAATACTTACACATAAAAATAATTTTTCAAACATTTTAGTCTAATATTAAAGTTAAAAAAAAAAATAATCAGTTCAATGAAGATTATATTACTTCAAACTAACCAGGGTTTTTACTAAAAAATTCTTCCTAAAACTCCATTTTCTAAAATAAATATATAGAATTTCTAAATAAAAGACCCAACTTATTTATTTTAATTTATTTGTTGCTCAGTTCTTATATTTGAAATGTATTTTTTTATAAAACATATTGATAAAGATCAATCTTAAACAAACAATCTTTGATTACTTGATTTGTTTTTGGGATGGGAAGATAGTTTTGATTGAAAAACATAACAATTTATTTGACAAACTTACTTGAGCTTAATATTTGACTTGAAATTGATTAGCAATGATGCTTAAGTCATAAATAGTAGGTTTACAAAGTTTGAAAAAAACTGTTTTTCTTTTGTTCTAATTCTCTTATCAGAAGACTATGCTTACAAGCTTTGATTTTAAGTTGAAAATTTTAATACAGTTGTTTTCTTTTAAAAATAAGAAAGAATAGAAAAAAAATGTGAACACTCACAACTAAGGTCAATGGATTGGTGTGGAGAAAGACCTTTCAGTCATTGAGCTGCACATTTACTTGTAGATAATACTTTGAGCTAATTTTAAAACAATAATGAAAAAATAAAAACAAAAAAACTTAAAAAGTATTTAAACATACATTAAAAATTTGTTTTGCTTTTTTTATTTTCATTTTAAGTTTAAAAATGGTAAGCACCCTTTTTTAACCCATTACTGCCAATATTAACCATGGAAACCATAGTCTACCATGGGCTCCACACGGTCTCCTCCCTTAGATTTCAATTTTCATGATCATTTACATTCACATTTTTCTTGTTGCCCTCTCTACAAGAGCAACCACAAAAAATGCAACAAATATCTCAAACTTGAATAAGAAGGGAGAATTAGTAATGTCATTATACATAAAATATTTAGTATAGTCATAAAACTGTTAGAGCACCATGTATTTTTAAATAATGTCTATAAATTTCTAGTATATGCGGATGTAGGTAAATAAAATTTAGAGCTAAAAGATTGTTTAACTGTTTTAAAGATTTGTAAAGAATTCAGTTTTAATCAATAAAATCTAGCACTAGTAATTTGAATTTGTTTAAACTACTTAAAACAAAATCACTCCGAATACTAAACAGCTAAACTTACAGAAAAAAAAAAAACTTAACAAGTGTTCTGAAAAAGTAAAGTAATAATAAAAGTATTTTAAGTGAGTTAAATAAACTGTTTGTAATCCTAAAACAAAATTTTAAGAAATAAAATTAAATAACCAGAATATCTAAATAATATGAAGTTTATACACTTAAATTTAGAATCTCTATCTTTTGAAACAGAGAAACACTTAATATCTAGTAAAACAAAATACAACAAAAAAGAAAAATACACCTAATTTATATACCATTTGCAACTTAATATCAATAAGTTTATTTTGTTTTTTATATTTTATTACACAAAGCTTTTCAAAATCATACAAGATTTCTTTGTTAAGTGATAAATTTTAAATGAAATTTGAAAAATTTTTTTTTTGTTGAGTGAATAGCTTAAAAAATAACTTTAAATTATGACGTATGAATAAATTAAAATTAATACCAAAAATTAACACCTAATTGTTTTATCACACAGTCAATGAGGATGTAACAACACTATCAAATTTTATATACAAGAAACAAACTAAAGAAAAAATATATATACAGTAATCTTCCTTTATTGTACCAACATATGTTTCTGTGTGTTAACAAATCAACACACTTCAACTGGGTTCTGTAAAAAAAAATAATTACTGTAATGTAAGAATAAAAGCATAGAATAAAGTAGGTGTATACATGTTTTCATTAAAATTAAAATAAAATAATTTCTACATATTTTTTCTGTTATTCTTTCCATTAAAGTAAGTGGTTTGTTCATATTATGATTTGTTGTTTTGTTGTGTATTTTAATTTTATTTGTATTATATGCTTCTATTCTTACATTACAGAAGTTATTTTTTTACAGAACCCAGTTGAAGTGTGTTGATTTGTTAACACACAGAAACATATGTTGGTACAATAAAGGAAGATTACTGTATAATTTGTTTTTATTTATATTCCAGTGAACTTGTTTCACTAGGATTTTTTGTTAGCAAACGATTAAATCTATATTTTGAACATTTAAATAAGATAATAATAATAAAACCAACTTATACCAATCTAGCTCTACTTACACCCAGTTTATGAGACCAACAGCAATCAGCCCAAAAAAAGTTCAAACACCAATACAAAGATAAAAGTCAAACTAATGGTATGTAAAGATTCAGCTTAATATTTTTCTGATTGTCTTTTAAGTAAATAATCTCTCATTTCATATTGAAATGCTCCAAGGTAGCATTACTGTATCATGATGTAAGTGACCAAGGTTAGAAAGTTTAATAATGGGTTATTTGTGGAAAGCACAAACAAAAAAGGCTAACAAAAGATTATATTACTAAACATTTTTCTTTTCCTACATTTTTTTAGCAATCAACAGGGTCTACTCAGTATACTCAAGATAACCTCGGACAGTTTGAAATTGTTTAAACTCAAGGAGTATTTAGGCCAGTTTGTTTTTTTAATAAAAAAGTCAGAATAATTAAATTATTTTAAAAAATCTTATTCAAGTATTTTTCTGCATCTTGAATGAGATTTAACTGTTCCAGTTTTAATTTTTTGATATTTTATAACCAATTTTGTTCAAAAAACTTGCTTTTTATTATTTTTGAAAAGTTATTTAGTTTTTTCTAATTTATTTGCGATTTTTTTAAAGAATATAATAAACAAGAAGACAAATTTACAGTAGTTTTTAAAGTTCTGAGGAAGTTTGTTATCAAAAACTCAATTCCAAACGTTTGTATGAAATAATTAGTATAAAGTATTTACATTTCAAAAATTAGTACTTTCAGCTTTTACTATTAAGTAGTGGGCCAAAATTAATTTTACTTAAATTAAAGAATGAATTTTTTTTCCAAACCAATATTATTAAGTTTTTTCAAATATTAGTTTTTTATATACTTCATGATTATGGCTATTGAATTTTTAAACTAGTAAAAGAAATTCGTATTAGAACAAAAATTATCCAACTTTAAGTAGTAGCTCTCTAAAATGGTATTACTTTAATACTCTATATTAAAAGAAAGTTATACTAAAATATTGATTATTTCCTATTTATAATAGCTTGTATGTGTTCAGTAGAGTTCAATTCCAACCTGCACACAATTCCTACCCAAAAATGTTTTTTATTTTCCTTCTTTATTATTTAATTGTTTTTATTTTTTATTTATTTGGTTAACATTTATTTTTTACTATCACTCTTACCCTTGGTTGGTAAGCGGTTCTCAAATTTGATGGAGTTAGAAATGATCACAGGTTGGAATTGAGCGGTTCCTGTTTAGTAGATGTGAAATATAAAGTTTGTAATAAAAAAGAATTTTTTCTACTGAAATTATTTATTTACTACAATGTTCAATGAAATTAAAAAAGATAAGCTCTGTACCGTTTTTTCTAAGAATACATTAGTTAAGTATGTATAAAAATTGCAAAAGTTTTATATCTTCATTAATTAAAACGTTTTAATAATTTGTTTTAAATTTGCAGATTTAGAAAATATAAATAAATGTAGTATGTACACTCAATTGGTGCTGAAAGTACCTTAGTTGTTGAAAGTTTTGAATGTGTTGACCAAAAAAACATGCAAAAAATATAATACATTATAAATTATTTGTAAATTTAACAAAAAAAAAAAGAGAACAAGTTCTAATAAAAGTGCTATTAAACAAAGCTTCAAATAACCTTTTTAAACTATGAATTTTTTTTAAATATTTTTTGTTGAAAAAATGTTTTGTTGTTTTTTTTTTTCGAAACTAAGTTACCTGGATAACCAAGGGAAAGAATCGATCAGCATGTTCCGAAAGTCTTGAAAAGCTGGCTTGATGGCGGTTCTGAGAAACCAACAAAAAAATACTTCTCGCAAGTGGGCAACATTTTTTGGACATTCCTGAGTGTGGTATAAACTATAAAAAGGACAATTTTTCAGTCTTAGTGAGAGCGGAGAACTCTTTTCAATTGCATATTCTGGAAGCCTTATGTATTCAATCTTTAAGGCCCAGTTTATGTAAGCAGAAAAAGTTCGTATACCAAACTAGACTTTTTAAATCCTTATATTAGTAATTAGATTAATTAAAGTAATTAGTTTCTTGTTAAATTTTTTGTTAAAGTATAGTTTTAATTTTATTTCTTATCGCTTGTTTATTTAGATTGTTTTAATTCTAACGAGTTTTATTAGTATACCAAATGTATACAGCATAAGCACTTATTTAATTTTTAACATTTGATTATTATGTCATTTTTATTTTAAAACTTTAAATTTCAGTATTATTTTATTTCAATTTGTATTCATTCCAATTCAGTAAGAAACAATTTCTGATGAGCCTTACTACGAAAGTACTAAAATAAATTTAAAGAAAATGAAATGTATTCTGTTATAATATTAAAAAAAAAATTTAAACCAATACAAATGAAATCTGTTTATGTGATTTTTTTTTTGTGCAATTTTTCAAAGTTTATTTTAAATTTTATAAAAGTTTTACTTCCTTTTTTTTTTTTTAATTTTTTGTTTTCTTAAAAAAAACATTAGTAGAAGATTTAGTGTTTGTTTTTTATATGCATGCATTGCATATATCAGTGCTTCTGAACCTTTTTTAAGTGACGGAACCCTTTTTCAAAGTTCAACTTCCGCGCAACCCCTAATTTAGTTTTACATAAAATATTTAATATAATATTTCCTTCAAAAAACAAAAGAACTTAGTGAAAAACGAATTTTTTAGCAAAACTATATCATTGTTAAAAATCATTCCGATTGTAATAGTATTAAGTCGAGTTAAACTAAAAGTGCGCCAGAGGCAATAGGTATTTTATGATTCTATAATGAATAAACGAAAACAAACATGATTAATCGCAACGTCATAATAATCTTTCCTTGCATAATAAAAACAAAATGAGAGCTACAAACAATAACGAAATAAACATGAACCTAATCGAATTCACAGATTACTGTAATAAACGGGTAAGATGCTTAACGAAAAATAAATAAAAAACATTTAGTGCGAAACTTGAACTTGTCTCTTAGCAACTAGCATGTAAATGCGCGGCTGGATTTGGATAGACTGAGACAGGCAGATAAGATTGGAGTCAGCATACAGTTCCTTTGTTTTGTTTTAATGTTTGTTACATGCGAAAAGCAGGACTCGCAAAGATAAGTGGTGGTGAATGGTAAAAAAAATTTTACTGTACGCTTTGCTAAGACGGGGTACTCTAAAATTGCACATATCCAAAAATCTAAAAGCTTCTTCCCTTTGAAACTCAATTTTAAATTGCTATCTTCAGATAATTGCAGCAAATCGTTTTCTGTATCTGTAGGAAGATTCACTTCTTCTAAAGCAATACCATACATAAAAGGATTCAAAATCCCTAAATTTCCGATGCGAACATCTTCAGGTAAATAATGTTGAAACTATAAAGACCAAAGATCAAGGTGGTTGTATATTTCGTCAAAAAAGTTGAATTCTATGCATTTTTCTTCCGCTAGATACACACTAAGCAGATCAATGAATGCTATAATTATATATGTTTTCCATTTTATGTGTTCCATATTTTTTGAAGTTTTATGATTTATGTTTTTTCTTTCTTTCAAATTTCTTTTTTAAATTTCGAAAGGCTTCGCGGAACCCCTGAGAGTAGTCACGGAACCCTAGGGTACCGCGAAACCCCATTTCAGAAGCACTGGCATATATAAAAGATATAGTTTTAAGAGAAAAATAATGTTTTGTTCTAATAATCCCAAAAACTAATCTGTCTATAATTAAAAAAAAGCTTGCCCAACATGGCAAGATTAGCAAGAAAGCACTGTACAGTGCTTATTCACTTATCTGGACACGTTTGGTAAGATTTTTCTGTAAACATGTCTGGATAACCAAAGTTCTAGATAAGTACAAAAAATCAATTTTTCATGTAATAATATAACTGCTGCATATAATGCAATGCATAATAAAAGTGTTATGGAAAAAAACAAATACATAGTAATACAAGTAATATATAATAAAATGATAAATAATAGAAGCTTAATTTTAGGTTAATTAATTTATTTTTTTAAGGTATAAAAACATCAAATTTACTAGCACTCTGCAACGATATACGTTTTTGGAGGGTCAAGCAAGTAAAACTCATTATTTGTAGTTTCTTCTGCTCTAACTATTAGTCTTAAAAAATGATTATTTTTTATTTAAGAGAAAATAAAAATCAAATTTATCTTTAAAACAAATTATAATGTAAACCTATCTTTCTTAATGAATAAAAAAAACCTTTTAAACAAAGGAAAGCAGACATAAAGAAAAAAAAATTGACTAAGTTTTAAGTCAATTTAATGGAAACATATCACTCCTAACAACTAGTTTTTATTGGAAGTTTAACTAAAATAAGAAAGAATAGTTTATTTTTATAGTTTTTCACGTTTTTCAGCAGAAAGATCACGGAATTTAATAAGTTGTAATACTTTTTCTAGCATAGCTTTTGACTGACACCAATGATAAGCTTAAATATTTGTAACATACAAAAATATTAGTGTTTAACTTTGTAAATTTTTTAAATTTTCTTCTGACCAAAACTATTCGAATAAGTGAAGTCCAGATAAGTGAATAAGCACTGTATATGGTTATTTGTAACTAGATAGATTCTTGTTGTATCGTAAAACTGATTATTGCTGTTTGGACTTTTGATTAAATCTTGTTTTTTAAATTTTGTGTTAGGTTTTAAAAATATTATATATGAGATCTGATGAGTAATGAAAATTCAAAAGAAGCTTCTAAGCTAACATTTCATAAGTCAGCCTCACAAAGACTAAACGAGTATATCAAAGATTACGAAAAACAAAAGTCATTTGAAATTGCTTGGTCAATTATAAATTGCTGTGATTCGGCAGAGAGAGTAGAAACTTCTAGTATTGAAAATATAAAGTCGTCAAACAGCATTAAAAGTGATTGTGGTCAAATATACTCTTCAAAATGTTTTGTTAAGGAATCAAATGATGGTATTCTAAACAATGACTTAAGTGTTTATGACTTGCTTTCAGGTAATTTGCAATCAGGTGAACCAGTAGAACCTAGTTTTTATGATGTGAATAAAAACTATGATAAGGCTGTTAAAATTAAACCTGAACCAAGTTTTGTCTATGAACAATTCAAAAAAAGAAATTATGTAGAAGGTGAGAAAGATTTAGTTAGTTTAATGGAAGATAAAAAAGTTAAAAATAAATCAAGTACTTATTTTACCCCTGAATATGATAATTTTATTACAAATGAGTCGTTGAATGAAGAAAAACTTTCAAAATCATTTTTAAATAAAACTGAAAACATGTCATATATTATGGAAGATATAGAAAAAAGAACAAAAAAATTGCTTGAAAACCCAGATGATTCTACTTTATCTAGCTCTGTATTTTTTAGGCTTGGTGTAGAAGAGCCGATTGTTAACTCAAGTTGTAATTTTAGTGATTAAATTTAACACTGATTATAACATTTAAAGCTTAAATATAGTTAGTGTAACTGTTTTTAAAGAAGAATTCTGCTTTGTATATTTTAAGTTTTTACAAAATCATTATACTTGTTTTTTGAAAATATGTTTTTTATTATGTCTTCAGCTAAAACATTTTGATGTTTTCATATCTTGTTTAGTGTTTGATGGACACAATGCTTGAGGTACAACTACTCAAGTTCCAACAAATCAAATTAAAAAAAGGTTAAAGGGCCACAACTCAAAAATTAATATATATTTAAAAAAGAAAAATACGTGTGTAGGACTTATTAACATCTCTAAGCCTTTTATTCTTTTTTGCAAAACTTTAAATATTTCTGGAGATATGGATAAAAAAGTGAATTTTAAGAAGTAGTTGTTTTTAGTAAATTTCGAAATTTTCAAAAATGACAAAATGGCTTGTATATATTAATAATATTTTTCTAAATATATATATTTTTTAAGAATATGAATTGAGGTATTTGTATTATCCAAACCTGAATTGTCATGTAACCTGTAGAGGTGCAGAATAAAATACATTAATTGGCTTTGATACTTAAGATATAGTATTTGTTTACAATGCAATTAGATAGAACATTTTTCTGTTTTAGATACATGTTCTGTTTAACATGTTAGACAACTATACTCGACAGTTTGTTAGTCTCCCTGGTAGAATTAAATAGTTTTAGTATTGTTATTTTCAAAAACCATAGCTTCTACTAAAGCTTAAGTGCATTTGATTTGTTCATTAATTTATATATTTTAGGGATCACTTTTAAATAAAAGGTTTTGTTTGAATATTCAAAAAATAGAGTACAATTTTTCTTATATAAAATTTATAAAATCACAATGTGCCTTTTATTTATTAAATAATTACACATAACAAAAAACCAACTAAACTCAATATAAAGCAAAGAATTAAAATTTACAATAGTGTTTTTAGTTTACATATAAAACATGTTATTTATGCTTTAAAAAGCATAACTTTTATATTTCGAATATTATGCCATTTATTAATTTGTCAAACTGTTGAAAAGTCATTATTTTTATAATTTTTTAATATAATAGGTTTTAAGATACATTTTTAGAGGGATTTAATTTAGAGCTACTAAAAAAAGAATATATTTGAAAAAAAGTTTATCACCCATATTTCTATCAACTTATTTTTTTTTGTAAATGTTGCGAGTTTGGTTGAATCAGTGAGTTGATGTTGAACGCTTTTTAGTCACCTTATATACTTTTTTTTTGTTTTATTATCTTTCTATAAAATGTTAATGATAAAATTATTCTGTAGTTTATTAAAGTTTGTACAAAAAATAAATTTCATTAAAATTTTTAAAATGAAATGTTTTTAAAGTTTTTGTTTAAATTACTACTAACAACTTTTTTTAGTTTAGCAAACTGTATATTTAAAATACTATAAATTTCTATAATGCATGGTAGAAACTCAACTGTCATAGGAGACTCTAAAGTGAGTTATGTTATAAATTATTTTATTTTATATTTTATAATTTCAATAGCTGTTAAATTAGTATGTGGTCACAAACTAAAAAAAAGTTTCTAGAGTTAATAAAATTAAGTAATAAAATCCATAGCTGTCTTTTAGAGTACTTTTTGTATTTTAAAAGTTTTAAATTCATATAAAAAGAACAAATAGTTGTAATATTGTGAAACTTATTTAATTTGAAGATAAATATAATTTAAGCCTATTGTTTAATTTATCTTTAAATATTTGCGGTTCTAAAGTGTACTTTTTAAGTTTATAATTTTCTTTTAATAAGGGGTTGTCAGGCATTTGTTTGTTGCAGGCCAAATTTCAAAAATCAAAATATTAGCTGGCGGCAGTTGTAGTTTCAGTTAGTGTAAGTGTCGAACTCCCAGTAAATTTTACTTAAGACATTTTTTACTTTTCACTTCGAACCGCAGGCTGCAGTTTGCCACCCCTGCATTAAATTTTTACCATATTTGAATTGTGTTTCTATAAAAACATTATTTACAAAATGTTGTATTAACAAAAGAATAAAAAGTTTAACCCAATTATTTTTTAGTTGCTTGAAAGAAAAGTTCCTAAAAATGGAAGGTATAATTCCATATCTGCAAGAGTTAATACAGGTGAATGCATTTTTATTCTAAAAAATGATAACTTTTAAAATTGTTTTTAAACAAAAAGTATAGTTTTAAAGTAGTAACTTTTTAGGTACTTTTATTTATTAAACCTGTTTAGTTATTAACCTTTATAAGTTCTTAAAAATAAATAAACACATACTTTAACAGGAAACAGCATCACAAGATACGCCAAGAAAATTGAAGAAATGCAACTAAGTAAGAACTTTAGTTTATTAATTAGACATCCTTATGCAAGTATAAAATCGATTAACTTTCTTAAATAACAATGTTATTTTTTTTTACTTATTAAATACTTTTTTTATGCTTAATTAATCCTTTAAATGTTCATTTTATGTTAATTTTTTATGCTAAAACTGAGTTTGAAATATTAATACTGATTCTTTATCTGAATTTGAATTTACCTGGATGGTAGGTACTGTTTAGATAAGATTATTTATTTTAAGTTCTCAGCTTATAATGCATTTTCCATTGCTTTATCATAAACTTAAAAAACAACTTTCATCAACTAATTAAAATCAGTATAAAATAAACCACACTAAATTTGTTTTTATTTTTTGATTGAACTTACATAATATATCAAATATCAAATACTTTTGTTAATTAGGAAAGTGTTATAAGATCAATTTCAAAATGTTTTAAAAGATAATAGTTTCAACAAAACACATCAAAAAAAAAAAGATTTTTTATAAAAAACTTACACAACAAATAAAAAGAATTAATTATTGTAATTTTTCGTTGCTTAAATTTTAATTAATTTCTAATTTTGTTTAAGGATCCATTGCGAAAAAAACATAAAGTATTTTATTTAGTTTGTTATTTTATTCGTTTTCTAAGCAATTTATGATTATTTTAAAGCCGTAAAATGTTTTAAGTGCTTAACTTATTTCTAATTTTTACCTAAAATTAAAATTGACAAAACAAAATTTTAACTTTTCAGATATATTTTTCTTTAACATACGTATTTAATTTTTTCCTGTGATAGCATAACATTGTAAAGTCTTACATTTAAACAAGTGTCCCTAAAATAAGTTTAGTGTTAAATACATTGTTAACTAACAAACATCATTTTTTTAACTTTACGAATTAAGAATGGTACATTAGTATTAACTTGCACTAAATAACTAAACTTAAGCTTATTAATAAAATTTAAAGTACAGTACCAAAGCTAGTGAAGACTCAATATTAAAAGCAGCTATGATCGTTTTAGTTTCGTAAAAATCATGTGTTTAGTTTAAAAAAATTTTAATACTAAAGCCGTGCGTTCTTATAGAAGGTTATTTTGTATATAGCAACTTATTTTTAGCACTGCATTGAACAAAACAAGTTGCTAAAACCTTCTTCAAAGCTAACTTTAACTAAGTTAAGGTTAAAATTTTTGCTGCATATAATTGATTCAAAATAAATCTTTGTTTGTATTTAATACTTTTTGTCACACCATTAGTTAAAAAGTACATTCAAAAAGCTATATTGCATTTATTGTTAAGATATATTTAATATAAATGCTACTATTAGAAACTTTCTTATAAGTGTTATCTGCATATTTCTGTATCATTGTTGAAATGTATACAGTAATCCGTTAGTAAAACCCATTCACAAACCAATTTTGTTTTTATATTGAATTGTTCAATTAAATTTGAGTTTAACTAATATTGTTAAAATAAATAGTTTGCACTAATATTAGGCTATTTTCTGATGTAAACAATATAGCTTGTTTCAGACTCACAAAGTAGAAAAAATGAACTTTTTAAACGAATGAAAGTCACAACTTTAGCTCAACTGGTATGTTTCAATTACACTCTGTTTTCGATATTTTATGTGACTATTAAAAAAAATACATAGTTAAGTATAGTTTAAAGTTTGCAATTTTTTTTGCTTTAAGTATAAGTTTAATAGCATTAGATATATGTTTGTCAAGATTTTCAGTTTCTGATGTAATTTTTTATTGAATCTTATTTTACAGGTACTACAAGTTGCTAATATATCTCTAGAAGAAGATACTGATTTTAGTAAGTAAATTTTCTTTAATATTTTAATACTTTAGTTATAAGATAAGTTGTTTAAATGTTTTTGTTACTTTATCTAATTTATCTTGACCAGTTTTTTTTATAGTTTTTTAAATTATTACTAAATTTATAACAATGCTATTAGTGAGGTGCTTGTGACTTTTTTTATTAAAAAATACCTTATAAAATAAAAAAATTTTTAATAAAAGTATTAAATTCTGTTGGTATTGTTTGTGCTGACTTTTAATTGTTTTTGTTTTAATTTGTACTGAGTTTTTTTTTATTAATTTGTACTCAAAAATTAGACTTTTGTTGTTATTTTGTAATCTAATATTGAAACTTCATTCTTCAGTTGAATTTAGATTTTTAGGTACTACTATTTCAAATATACCTGTTTCTCATTATTTTTGAATTGATTTAACTAAGTTTTATCAAATGTTTATTAATTCACACATACAACGAAAGCATATATAAAATATGTTGTTTTTTTATTTTGACCTTTTGAAACTCGTTACTCATATTACCGTAAGACTCAGTTCTGTACTTTTTTGAATAATTTTTTTAATAGTTATTTATCATAATTTTTCTTTAAATGATCTACTGTTTAACTATAAAAACATCATTCAATGTGTACATTGCAATACCAAATATTTTTTAGATAGAGTAAAGTAAGATCTATAACTATTAAAATACAAAATTAAAAAGTTTCACTAATTTGCAGTAACGTAAATTGTAAAATAAACTGTAGCACCTCGTACAAACGATAGTGTGGATGAAGACAAGGCATGCAGCATTCCTGATGAAACACAAAGCACTATCTCCAAATACTCGTTACAAAGGTTTTTAATTCAACTCAAAATAAATTTTCTTCGGTTTTAAACTTGAGTGATTTCGGTTTAAAGCATCTATCAGTTAATAAAATACTTTTAGTTTTTAAAAGTAAAAAAACCATAAAAAGTTAGTTGATTTTAAATTAAATTTGTAAATTATAAGAAAAGTTCTTTTGGCTGTTTAATTTTATTAAAAAATTTAAAATTACCTTGTTGGTTTCAGTTTGTAAGTTTTTTAAATTTGTACAACCATCAAAACGGACTGACTAATGTAATAATGACGTCACAGCGTGATCAGGGGTATGGGAGAAGTGGACGTCCACGACGACATGAAGCCGAAACCGCCACCAGCACCAGTCCCACACTTGTCGAGGTACTACGAGGACTGTCCGTACCTGATGCTGGACATTAGGGACCAGGACGAGTTCGATGCTTGCCACATTATTGGAGGTTTACTTTGATATTTTTATGGTAAAAGTTAGATGAATACAGTAACTACTATACATGTTATTCAGAATGAAAAGTATTAGTTTTTGTTTACTTGTTGTGTTTATCCTTAGTTTTTAAAAGTTTCATTAAGGGGCTTAGAAACACTTAACTTAATTTTGTTGCTGTTTTTTAAACTCTTTAATATATTAATAACTCTTTAAATAATTTTCAATTACATTTGGAAAGTAAAGTTGTATTTTTTAGTCATGGCATCAGTGTAAATAAACAATAACACAAGTAGTACAAATATTATAAAACAATTCTCAAAACAAACAATATCTCAAACGTCGCACTTAAGCAGTGTTCTTAAGCATATTGTCCGCGACCGTTGTTGTTTGTACAAAACCTTTTGAATTCTAACCGCTTTCACTACTTTTTACTTTTGCTGGAATTAATTCTGACAGCTGTTACAGCCGTGATTATTTGTTTGACACCTTTTATTTTGTGTTTAACTCCAACTTTATTTTTCGTCAAAAATGTTTCAAAAATTTTACGTGATATTTCTTTAAGAATATTTCACGAACTGAGTTTTGGTGATGTAAGTAATTATACGCATCTAAAACTTTGATGGTTGTCTGATTAAGGTTGTTTGTAAATAGTTAATATTTTTGTAGTTTGTATCAGATATAACCTGAAATTTCAAAGAAAACAACTCACCAATTTTTTTTTTTTTTAGTTTGTTTTGTTTTAGTAGATAATTTACTATGAACTTTTTATAGTTTAAAGTTTTTCTTTTAAACTTATTTTTAAATAAAATAATAACAGTATATTAATAAAATACTTGTTTTAATGAAAATATAGGTAAAGTACTTAGATTGTTATTTTAGTAATCATAATTTTAGTTGTTGTAGGTAGTTTTGATTGAGTAAAATCTAAAAAAAAAGGTTGGTACATTAGCTAAAGAAAAAATTTCAAAGAATATTTTAACATTTGTGTTCATGTTTGTATTCGTAATGTCAGAAAAGGGTTGTAATATAAAAAGTAAGTTATTTAAGAGTAATTCAGCTATTTTATTTTCAGCAAAAAATTTCCCTGTTGCAATGCTGTCTCGGACCATGAACTGTTTCAATAAAGAAATACTTGATCACGTTAGCTTTAATTGATTAGTCTATTATGTAAAAAAAAACTAAATTAAAACTAAAAATTAGTTAAGTTTATCATTAAGTTATGTAAAGTTATAATTAATAGATTTTGATATTTGTAATTATGGTTTAGTACCGCTATTTTCATTTCATTTTTTTTTTAATATATAATGAAAATATCGGTATTTTAATAATAGTTATAGCAAAGAAACTTTAAGTCAAACTGTAACTTGAAAGTTTTCAATGTTAAATTTAAATTATGTAGAAATATAAAATTTCGTTTAAAGTTTACTTAAAGTATCAAATCCTGTTCACTTTAATGTAATTAATTTATCTTATACTTTAGGCATAAAACATGTATGTTTTTAATTTTTTTAAAGTTGTTCAATTATTTTCTACGGCAGTCTTTTAAGATTGTACAATTTACAACCCTTTAAGTTTTCATAAGTCTGCACCAAAATATAAGTAAACATTCGGGCTTATGATAATTCAATGTAAGCCTGTGAAGCTTATTTTTGTTATTAGTTTTTAGAGAAATAAAGTCGTACTAAACTGAACAGAAAAACAAATTAGGCAAGATAATAATACTATACGATGAGGACGAGCGTACTGTGGTGAGTGCAGCAACTACAATGGTTCAAAGAGGATTTGATAATATATTCGTACTTTCTGGTGGTTAGTGGCAATGTTTTCATATATTAACTGAAGAAATTTTTTTTAGATTTCGTCAGAAACTGCTCCGTTTGTTTGCAAAAGCTTTTTTCAGTTATTTTTTTTGTCTAATTTGTATTTAAAATGTTGAACATTTAGGTCAGTATTAATAGTTAATGCATTTTGTTCTCAATTTTTTTGTATTAAAATTATTAAGTGGTAAAATTCTTGTTAATTTTTAAACGGTAGTTCTGTTATCAAAATGTTTAATAGTTATAATATTAAACACTAGCTATATAAATTTAACTGTCAACTCTAATAAAAAATATTTTGTTCGAAGTTGTAATACATACAAACGGTCTATACACAAACTTAAAATACCAAACTTACCATTTAAACGCTTTTCAAATTAGTTTTACCATAAATTTTAAATTTACCTGACACCAGGTCTGAAAGTCCTCGCAATGAAGATTCCTGAAGGGTTGGTAACAGGCTCCTTCCCCCCTCAGTGCCGGCCCAGCGTCGTCAAGACAACCGGAAAGCACTCGAGCGTGACGGAGAAATTCAAGTCACGTGATCAGGTGGTTGTGACGTCAGACAAAAATAAGAAGCGGTTCAGCGGCGAGGATTTGGATAAAATTTCACATCACCTGAACGAGTGCCTCGTCCCGCAAGATTCTGCAAGTATGGATAATTTTTTCTTATAATATTTGAAAATTTATGCTTTTTAAATATTCAAACATATTATATTTATCTGCAAGTTTGTTTTATAAAAAGTCAAAAGTTTTTTATCATTAGAATGTATTATATTTACTTTTCAGTGTTTAAAGTTTCCTAATAAATAGCTTAAACGTTTTGCTTAGTTGAGATACTATTAACCTAAAAGAATCTTTTTTTTAATTTGGCTTCGAAACAATTGCAGTCTTAAAATGTTTGTAATTTGTTTTGTTCAAACAAACTCGTTAAACCTTACCTTCTATTTAGTAGTAAACATTCATAACAATTAGAGCTATTCAAGTTTCTCTTTGTATCAGCTGAATTCAAAAATAAATAATTAATAAAAAGGTCGGCTGAGCAGAAGATCAATGACCAGGAACTCGGCTGTCAGCAAAATATCATCGGCTTCCAGCAGAATGAGCAGGAAGGCGTGGAGATAGTGGTTTTATGATCTATTATTTAAAAAATAGTTTTGTTTGTTTTTTAAACAGAAAGCCTTTTCGAGACGTCGTATGAGCTTAACATCTTTAAGATTACATTTTCATGTCATATAAGTTTTTGATACTAACATTTCGGATAAAATATTCGTTTGCGTTTTTAGTGTCTTTTGTCGAATTTTTTTTTAATGTAATATTTATAACTAACATCTACTTTACTTATGATGTTGAAACACTTTTAGCAGTCAAAGTTTTATAGCACTTTTTAAGTAATGACCAAAGTTTGAGAGTTTTATTTTATTTTTAATCATTTTGTATTGTTTATAAACTTATTTGCCTTTCTTACTGTGCTACTTGTTTTTTGTTTAATTTAGTCGTATTAGAAAGCTAGAGTCTAATATGCTTTTACTCTAATATTTCTAAACAACTTATACAGTATTGTAAGTGGTTTAACTTTTACCAAGTAGTCAATGTGTCAAATCAAAGTCAAGAAGTTGATATAAACATGAAATAAATTTTTGCCAAAAAGCAATTCAATTTGTCAATGGACACGTTAAAAGGTGTGTTGTAGATTAGTTAAACTTTTTTGTTTTATTTTTAATATTTAAACCATGTTTGTATTTTACTAATTCAGTAACTCGATGTATGACTATTCTAAACAGTTTAGTTTACAAATATAATTAAACTTTTAGCTTTAAAAGTCCTTATGTATACTTTATGATGGATTTGAGTTTCATTAACATTGTAAACAGCTTTCTCAAAAAAATATTTATTAACGAAAACACTAATTCAAAGTTTTTTACTTGTTCTGAAATTTTAAAGATTTATGTATAACAAAGCTGTCTTTAAGCTTTACTTTAATAAATTAAACAATTTTTAGTACATGTTTAATTTAATCGTGTGTTGAAATAAAGTGATATAGTTCATTCAAAAGTTTTTCTTTAAAAAAAGGTAAACACGATAATGAATACAATTATTACACTCATCTTGTTTCTACTGACATCTTTCTTTTTTTCCCGTGGCTTTCTTACTAGTTTAAATTAAAAGTGGACAACAATTCAACTGGTCGGCCAGATATGGAAAACAAATTTCTTTGGTGGGCATGAGCACTTTTTTTCATTTAGTTTAAGAAAGTTACTCAATTATCCAATTCATTTTCACAAAATACTGATTGTATAAGAATTATTTTTACTCTATCTAGTGTAAGTTTTAAACCTCCAGTTGATTATACGTAAAATATTTTTACTTTTTGCTCTTCAGTTCAAAATCAAGAATATAGAGTGTAAGTTTTAAATTTGTTAAAATGGGCCAGATTTACATGCCCGCGGGTTGAAGTTTTACCTTTCGCAGGCCGAATACCACTTATAATTTGTATACATCGGTGGGCGGTTATTATCACCTTTGTACGTTGCATACCCCTAACAAAACCTATCACTAGTTTACATAGTAAAATTATTTTTCAGAAGTTTATGAATATTAAAGTTTATTTATTAGCAAAGCTTGTCAACAAGAACTACTAATTAAATAGTTTTTCTATATTTTTATAATTAAAATAAGTAAAATTTTCTTTTAAATTTTTGTCAATAAAACCTGCAATTTAAATTTTTGTCATTGGGCACTAGTAAAAGCATAGATTTATAAAAGATTCAAAGTTTTTAAAGTGAAATGTATAATTTAAGTTTACAAATTGGTAATTATTGTTAAAGTTTATTAAATAATTTAAAAAGTGTATTGAAATACTAACTGCACTGACAAGTTTTCATTCAGGTTAGATAATAAAATAAAACTATTGGATAGACTGGATTATTCGATATAACTTTTGACTAATAATTAAAAGTTTGTAGATTAGGTGAACTATATTATTAAAAATTCACTTTTTATTTAAAATTGAAGTAAAACTGTTTTTCTATACAGAGAGTGGACAAAAAGTCTTATATATTTTATAATTATACTATTACTGAAAAAATGCATAAATCCTTGCTTTTTAAATTAAAATACAAAGCTATTGGTCTACTTTTTAAATTATGTTGTAAATTACTTAAATATTGAAGCCTTATTGACCATTAACTATACAACAAAATACACAATTGCGCTTAGTAATTTTAAAAAGTAAAACAAAAAACATTTTGTTCAAAAATTTAATTTAAGGAATTTTAGCGTGACGCCTCTAGTATATGTTCTACTTTTTTAATACTTTTGCTCTAAAATGATGTTAATCAATAAAGTATCAGATTTAAGCAAAATACTGTTTATCAGTTTAATATGAAGTATTTATAAATACACTGAACTAACATTTAACTACAGTTGTAGAAGTTTATCTATTTTGATAGTTTAGTTTTAGCTTAATTGAAAATTTTTGGTAAAAGATGTTGAAAGTTATATATAAAACTATTTTAACTAAACATAATATTGTTCGCATCACACAAAACTAAATAAAATGAAAGCTTAAGATAAATCAACTAATAATTTTAATTGGGTTGCTGCAAAAATTAGATATTGATAAACAAATTAATTTTGAGAACAAAAAAGTTTGTTTTTATTACATAATTTTTTTTTCTTCTAATAATCTCAAGTAATACGTGATTTTAAGCTTGCAATTTGATTTCGTAGTAATCATAAACATTTTGAAGTACAATCTTATAAAATATTAATAATTATAATTAACAGATAAAAACAATACTTTTACAACCTTACATTTTATGTAAAATAGAACTTAGTAGTTTACAAGTACTTTAAAGAAAATGCAATCTTTTCTCATTTGTTATTTTTTGTATGTGTATAACTTTTACAAAAAGTTTGACATTTTTTGTGTTTTATATAGTTGAGAACCTTATGAATTCGGAATTTCCAGTTTGCTTGCAATACGAGTTATTTAAATGATATATATTTTATTACATAAGAAATTAATACTTTTTTGTTAGATTAAATGATGACTATTATTGCGTTTATTGTTCGTTAGTAAGTTATAAATTTAAGATCTTTAAAAGGTAATTTAAACATAGTTCAAATTTATATAATAAAAACTATTTGGCCTTACTTAAATATTGCTACAATAAGTTTATACTTAGTTTTTCATATACTAAATTTTAATAACAAAGTATAGTCTAATGCAGGGTTTCCCAAACTCATTTACTAAATCGCCCCCTTTTCAGAACTTTGAAAAAAAATCGCCCACCATGATTTTATAAAGTAATTTCTTTTTGTGTACGCACTTTTGAGCCGAAAAAGTTGTGTTCGAAATGTAATTTAGTCTGGTACTTCTTATCCACGCACTTTTGGGCTGTGTTCAAAGTTTACAAAGTCGTTTACAGGGCTCGAGAAAATAATTTACTGTCATTTTCTTAAAGCCAAATAAAGTTTATTAAAATAATTAATTATTGTAAAGCATTGTGTATTCTGTAACCAGTTCTGTTTAAATGTCAATTGTTTTAGAACTAATGTAACTTTTAGGCTAGTGGTGGACAATCTAGTGTCGACTTGTTAAAATAATGTACTTACAGGCTGCACAATTTGAAAAACTAACATATAAGAAAATTAAAAAACTCGAGCAAAATAGTAATAAAATTATTCAGTATTATTGTGAAAATTTTTTACACACAAGCCTTCCTGTGCTAAGCGTTTCCATTAGTTGGGAGAACGCTAGTTCATCGTATGTTGTATCATCAACTATTAAACGCACGCAAGCAGAAGACATTTATTTCCCAGCTGAGTGGACTCGTCAACCTGCATCGAAAAAAAACTATCGCACATCTTTCGATCTAACTTTTATTCAACACATTCAGGCATTTCATCTATACGTCTTTTCACAGTGTTTTTGCTTGAAGGAATCGAACGTAAAACTTTACTGGTGTTTTTATAATGAATAACTTTTTCCAGCGCTGTTTTTAAGACAGGAATAAACGTTTCTTTCCAAATGGTGTGAGGCAGTCCTTGTTTAGCAACTATGAGAGACATATAATAAGAAGCTAGTTGTCCATCTTTAATACTTTGTGTGGATTTCTTGAACATGTTTGTGATTTTACACTGTTTTGTTTTCTCATGTAGACGTTTCCTAAAAAATTCTACATTTTTATTTCATGTTCTGAATGAAATCTTTTAAGATGATCTTTGAGCCGTGATGGTTTCATAGCTTCATTACTGAGTATTTCGCATATTAGGCATAAAGGTTGAGTTCTGTTACTTTCATTCTCAATAAAACCATATTGTAATGAATCTTCTTAAAAATATCTAACTTTTTTTAATTTAATAGCCATTATTACCAAAATATATGCTATAAATTTAATTTAATGATCTCAGCTTTACTTATAAACTTTAAAAATTGTTTAAATAATAAATGTCTGCTGATATCTTTGAGAACAATATAAGTTTCAACGGTATACTATCAAAATCCACCCGCGTTCAAAATCCACCCAAATTTTTATCACATTTTCTTTTTTTACTAACTTAGTTTATGTATTTTTTTTCACTATCACTGTTACCCCTAACTTTTACCCTCGTTCGGTAAGCGGTTCTCGAGTTTGACTGGGTGGATTTTGACTGGGTGGATTTTGATTGGGTGGATTTAGAACGCGGGTGGATTTTGAACGTGTCCCGTCTCAACATTTAGCTTTAATGAAAATAAATGATTTAGTGTTACCATAGTTTTTTTTAACTATTAGTTAAATGCAGCTATTGTAAATTTTAAATTAAATTAAATCTAAAATTAGATTTAGATGTCTTTCAAAAAATGACAGAATCAATATTACCAGACTGATACTCGAGTAAGATAAAAAAAAGTGTTTTATACACTTCTATTATAATAAAAAAACGTTCAAAGAAATACTATTTATTGTACTGCCATTAACAAATAAATGGTTGTACATTATAAAATTAAAACTATAGTTGCTTAAATGAGTTATAATATAGCTTGATATAGTTTAAATTCATTAAGGTTAAACTGTCAAAATAAATAGAATAAACTTATGAATGTTATAAAATCTTAACTTTATTTTCAAATATATAAAAAATAAATAATAAAATATAACAGGACTGTCATTTGTTTGAAGAAAAAATAAAAATTTACAAAACTTTTTATTACTTTCTAATTAACTAACTTAAAAAAACTTAAATTTAATAACAAAAACATTTGGAGACTATCACGATCAGGACTAACTGCTACAACTAATTTTTGAATTTGGATGTTTCTAAAACTATTAAGAAACTATTCATTTTCTAATATTAAACATGCATTTATGTGTAGAACTGTGCATAAAAATAATTTTATATTGAACAACAGTATATTGATTAATAAAAACAATAGAGTTGTGCATATTATTTAAAAACTTTTAATAATAAACGTCTGCTAATATGTATGGAATCAATCTATATTATAGCAGTCAGCTTTAAAGAAAATTAAAACTTAAGTTTGAAGCATGAACTTTTTAAAATGGTTAGTTAAATGCAGGTTTTGTTGATTTTAGTTATACTAAATCTAAAATTAGATTTAGATGTTTTTGAAAAAATAAAAGAATCAACAGTAAAATACTAATAATTGAAGGGTTCCAATCAAAATCTTAAAAAACAAGTTTAGGAAAATAGAAATAAAAATCTAATGAAAAATCATCAAAAATTTTTGTCAAATATAAAAACAATCTGTAATATTTTTGTTCTAGTTTTTAAAATCTGCTTTTTTTACATGAAACTCTAAAATATAAATTAATCTATAAAAAGTTATGTTATATTTTGTACATATCATAAAAATTGGTTCAAAACTAAAAATAAAAAGTTAAATCTAGGGAAAATAATAATTTTTACAACTTTATCTAAGGAATTCTAGTGTTTTTAAGAAAATTGTAAAAACATAGGAAAGTATTGTAAATCCTAAAGAAGTATGAACTTTGTACTTGATTTAGGAGGACCTAAATGGACTTTTTTTTGTTTGAGTCTTACCACAAGTTCAAATATTTAATAGCAAGCTAAAATTAGTAAAATAGCGAAATAAAGAAAAAAATTTCATGACTGACCAATCTTTAAAATCGCCCCCCCCCCTTTCGCCCCCTTACTAGTTTTCGCCCACCCTTTCGCCCCTTTACTAGTTATCGCCCCCCGACTTACTAAAATCGCCCCCAAGGGGGCGATATCGCCCACTTTGGGAAACCCTGGTCTAATGTAATAATATCGACTGCAATGAATAATTTTTATCAGGTCAATTAAATAATAAAAAACATATTTAGATAATTTAGAAAACTTGTCTACTATTTGAAATTTTTATTTAGGATTAATATGAAACTAGCAAAATATTTTGTTGCAAATTTCTATTTGAAATGACCAAAGAAAACAACTTATAAGCACATATGAACTAAAAGATGAATTTAAACAAGAAACAGTAAAAATATTCTAAGAAAACATAAATTTGAAACGATTTACAATAAACTAGTTTCACTTTTAAAAGTATTAGTAACAATTCTTTAAATACGTATCAGTCTAAAAGACTTGCCAAGCAGTCAGCAGATAAGAGTATACCAGCAGTCAGTATTCCAATTTATACGGATCAGGCTACTTTTCCTCAGATGCTTTACACATTTTGGTAAATGTCACTCTCTATGCATGGATACCACACAAGTTGGTGTCTTTGTAAAGAATTACCAACTTCAGCAGTTTCTTGGAATGCACCGATCGCAGCGCTCTGGAAACGCAGATTCATCTTGAAGTCCTGAGCGATTTCACTAGCGAGGCGCTGGAAGGGCAGCTTGTGGATAAAGAGCTCAGTTGACTTCTGGGGTCTGCGGATCTCGCGAAGAGCAAATGTTCCTGGAAGGTAGCGATGAGGCATCCATTTAAAAAACTGAAAATTTAATGTGTTGACTAAAAGCTTATAGTTTAATAAGAAAATAAGTAACTAAAATTTACTGTTTATAGTTAATTATGATTTACTTTTATTTACAGTTTTACTGTTTATAAACTATTTTTTAGCAAGAAAGAAAAAACTAAGTTTTTATTTTAAATATATTATATAGTCTAATTGTACATAAACTAAATAACAATTACTTATTAGATAGCTATTCAAATAATACTTTAAACTATCTTAAATATGCATTACAGTTTTTTATGTACCAAACATTAATTTACTAAAGTATTAATTTATTATACTTGAGAATTTTAAATTTGAAATATTTATTTTATTTATAAACTTAACAATCAATAACTATAGTTTAACAAAAGTTGTAAGTGTCATGAATTTGTTTAAAAAGTGTCTAAACTAAACATATGTTAAGTACATAATTCATAATGAACTTTAAAAAATTATATTCATTTAAATAGTTTATTTTTAAAAACCTTCAAGAAAAAGTGACAAAAATGTCGATCCCTTATAACGTACAATTCATAATAATAAAATGTAATCAGTAAAAAGTAATTTAGACATCTTTCATTTAATTTTGTAATACTAAAACAATTATATAGACTAGATTATCTTTCTAAATTAAATCCGTTATCTTTCACATTCTTAACTTGATTTTAAGAAATTCAGATTTTTAGGCAAGCTTAATTAGATTTCAATATTTGATTTATACTTTTAAATGTCTCAGTTATACAGTTCTTTATGTAAAACCACTCAGAAAATGTATTTATATACCTCAAAATGAGTTTTTACTTAATTATCCAACAAGCTACATGATTTTTATTCGTTGGTATACAAAAAAAGACGTTTTAAAAACTAATATTGTATTTCACAAACTTTACAACATAGACATATAAGGAAAACTAAAACTTTAAATTCAGAACAACTAAAAAAAAGTAATGTATCGCAAATAAAACTGAGACTTTTTGTAAAAATGTTATAAAACTTAGTTTTTCAGTACACTATAGTGATTATTCAAAAATTATTTTAATAGAGTTTTCTTTTAGAACATTTTAAAACTTTTTTATGATATCAATTTTCTCCCGATTATGTGACTTGTATGGACATTTTAACAAGTCCGGCCCGCAAAAAACTTTATTTAGTTAATCTGACCTGCTCACCACAAAAGTTACCCAGCCGTAGTCTAATATGATGTCTGTATTTTTGAATAAATCATTTTAGATTAAATATAAATATTTAAACTTTTTTTTACTGCTTTATTTTAATTTGACTAGTTTTTAATTAAATTTACACAACTATTTGTTAAAAATTGAAAATTAAAACTTAAGAAGTAATTTTTTGTAAAAAATAGATTAGAGTTAGCGATCAAAGTATATATATTGTTTATTGAACGACAAAAAACGCTCAAAAAGCTTGGTCTAAGGACCTGGTGCACGAAAAAACCTTTCGGTTATCGAGTCATACACCAGAACAGTTTTACGTGATGTCCAGGACGTGTATACATAAAACGTATAAACATAATTCACTTAAAGTCTAAAGGCTATCATCTATATTCTATAGTAACAGGATAGATTAAATGTTGGCAGCCTTTTTTAAGAAACACATTGAAAGACCAACCTTTGCGAACAAAAGTTTTAATAAAACATTTAAATTGAACAAATATAGGTAAGAGTTAGAGTTTTTTCTAAACGCTTATTGTAAAAACCTTCAACTTGCTTTTGTCAAATTTGATGTTTAATTAAGTTAAAATGTATGTCACAGCAGAAAAAAAATCTTGGCTAGATTAAATGAACAAAATTTTTTAAGGCCAAATTTAACAGCCATTTTTATTTTGTCATTGGTTTGTAAACTTATATTAAATTTGAAAAATTTAACAAAAAATTGTAAGAACTTTATTTTTACAAGAGCAATTGATTATTTGTAACTCACCTAACAGATGTTTTAAAACTAAAAAGATGGATTTAGGATATTTTCGCAAAATTTGTTATAAATAAAAAATCTAAGCTCCAAAGTTTTTATATGACTAATAACTTGGTAAACTTGACAGTTGTATGTACAAAAAAGTTAAACGTTTAGATTTGGCAACAACAAACTAAAGTGGTTATATATCTAAAATCAAGTTTTAATGAAACAAAAAGAATGTTAGTTTTAATGTCATATAGAAGCTTGAAGCTTTTTTTAAATAAGTTTAGAAAACATAACTTTTTAAAGTTTCTTATAATTAACTTATGGTAAGTCATAAACATAATAATGTAAAAGTTAAAGCTAACAAATGTTGTACATAAAACGTAATACTTATACGAACTTACATTCTTAATATACACTAGAGGCGGGCAAAGGTTTTAGTCGGTAGGTTAGATGTGAAAAAATTTAGTCCTTTGTGGGCATTTTGATTTATTATAATTAACCAAATTACTAAATTATCCAATTAATTTCGAAACAATACTTATTCTAAGTGACTTTTTTTAATTACTATATCTAGTTTAAGTTTCAAAACTTGGTTTCCAAATCAAACTTACATGTTTGCAGAGAGAAGCTTTATTTTTTGCTGACCGGATTCCACTTTAAATTAGTAAGCATTAGCAGGCCTTACATTGCCATCCCTAGATTTGCCTTTTTTTCGCGCAAAATAAGTTTCTAACAACAAAACATATGCATTTACTATTAAACTTAATAAAATAATAAATATTTTTGATAAAAAAAGATTCCGTTTTTGACAAGTAAACTTTTTTTTCTAGGTAACTATTCTTTTAAACCACTGTTTATTTGAGTGTGGGTAGCAATACTAAAATAGATCTTTAAGTTTTTTCATTATTTGTTTATTTATTTTTAATAATTTAAGAGTACTTCTATTTACAAAAATTGTTTTTATGATATGTTTTTTACTTTTAAAATCCGATAGCATTACTACTTCATATAGAAAAATACTTTGATAAATTTAAATTAACGTCTATAAAAACTCATTTTAGAAAATGTCAAAGTTTTCGGATTTTTTTAATCAACGGAAACACACTTACTTTAATTTTTATTTAATAACAAAAGGGACTGGGATCTGAAGGCGTTTTGTTTTTTCGGTCAAGAAAATAAAAATATTCGCGGTATCAGTTGTAGTTTTAGTAATAGCGTGACCTTTTTTCACTCTTCATTACAAACCTCAGAATGTGTAGTGTAAGTTAAGTTCATTAATTATTCTACAACTGCCCAAAAACTCATAACAGCTGCATTCCCGTTGCTTCCCTTACTAGTTATTGGTCCAAACTTATAAAAGAGGCAATATAACCTCTTTGAGAAACTATATATAGACTTAAAAATTTTCTAGAGTTAAAAACATTGTGTATAGAGTTTAAAAGTTTTCATAAAAACAATTTTATATAATAAAAATTAATAATACTTTCTCTATGAGATTTTTTACTTTAGCTTAAAAGCTACTTTTACTTTAGTGATAAATAGAATTGAACGAGTTAACAAGGTTTGATCATCTCGATCATCAGACCACAAGCCTTCGGTGGACTGAGAACGGTTTCGTCCTGATTAGAATTCATCAGTCAGTCACAACTGAATTGTAGTTATCAATTTACAAACGGGTTATTATGATAAATCATGAATCGGTCGTTTGCTGGTATTGGTCACTAACAAATTGATTTGTTACAGCTTTTTGTAAAGCTTGTTATCTTTAACAGAGTAAAGTTGTACACAATTTTAAGCACAACATAAAATATTACCCTTTTATATCAAACCGAATTTGTAAATTCTTAATAAATAAGAACAACCACTTTTTAAGGTGTTCATAAATACAGAAATTTTGAAGGTTTTGCAGTATTGTTTGCAACAACATAAACTTAGAAGCCAATTAAAAAAATCTATATATAACTAAATTTAAAAAAACTTCTACGCAAAATTTTCAAGCTAATATAGTTTGTTTTTATTTTATTACTGTTCATTAAACGACAAAAAAATCACTCAAAATATTTGGTTTTAGGTCCTGTTGTACGAAAAAAACTTTTGGTTATCGAGTCGCATACTTAAGAATGTCTTGTTAAGTAATGTAAAATAATTGGTTTAAAAGTATAAACTTGGATTTGCAAACTTTTAAAGAGTGTGTACATAGTTATTTTCTATGACCTAAAATAAAGATTGGCAGTTATATAATTTTATGAGCATTTTTGTTGCAATAAAAGGCTTTTTTAGACTGACTAATTAAAAATCATGAAGCTGAAAAGCAAAATTTTAAAGTAGCAAACTTGTAATGAATTTAAAAAAAAAAATATTGTGGCCCACAATCAGCAGTTTGATGACTCCTGAACTAATTAATAAACTATAGCACAGCTTTTGTATTGGTTTTTATTTCCTAGTCCAGGGGTCGGCAACACGTGGCCCGCGAGCCGCATGTGGCCCTCGAAGAGTAAATCTGCGGCCCGCGAGCATTTTTTTAGTTTTAATGGGATGCGGCCCGCAAAAGGTAATTCTGAGGCGAGCATTTTGTTGCGGCACACTAATAATTTAATCATAAGTTGATTTTTTTGGTTAAAGTTCTGTTTTTTGAATTATTCTATATTTTGTACCTGATATAAAATACTATTTTTACCGCTTAAACTTAAAAAGTTAAAAAGACAGATTGTACATTTATGAGCTTTTCTTCACAGTAGAAACATTCGGGTCTTTCCTGCTTCTGTTGATCTAAATTTTCTGTTAAAATGCTTTTAATCTTGCTTGGGCTGTTCTTGGATTTCGTAAGTTATGAGATTAGTACTTATTTAATAGTTCTCATTAATGCACATTTTAGTAGTTTCCAATGTAATCTCAACCTTTGCACAGTATTTAAATAAAAAGGTACTTCTTTAATCACACTAAGTGTTTTGCTGAACAATTAATTTATTAGTAGCTCTTCATCAAAAAACTTTTTCACTGCATTTAATAGTTGATTTTTAAAGAAAGAGTAAAAACATCATTATGAATAGATAATAATATAAGATCAATTATTTTATTTTTTCAAGTTTTTAAATTAATATTTTAATTATTATATTATTAATTGTCATGTATATTAAGACCATTGGGGGGAAGCACTTTTTTAACATGTTAATCTTATTTTACAGATCTTTAACTTAGCTTACAGTTACTTTTTACCGTTTTGTAAAATTCATACTAGTTTTTGAGATATCAGGGTACAAAGTCGGAGAACTCAATAGATTCACTATAGGAAGGCCAAATAAAAAAGGCAAATAAAAGACTATTATATTGAAATATATATTCTCCTAAAGTTTTTAAACAACTTTTCTCAAACGTTTTTAGTATATACTGAACTTAATATAAACAATCCTATTGGAGATATTTTTAAATTTTGAGCAAAACTATAGATTTTTTTAAAAGTAAAAAACCTTTGTTTTGTGCTAGTAGGTGGTAGTTAAGTACTTAAATTACCAAGTATGAAATTAATAGTTAATTGGATACATAGTGAGTTCATTAAGACAAAAAGCGCAATTTTATCTTTTAATAATAAGCCCTATATACATATATAACTTAGACTCAAGTATTAGACTGATTAAATCTAAATAATTTAAAATGTCTGACTAAAACTACGGCCCCCGAACATATTTCAAATTCGAAATTTGGCCCCCGAGTACCTTCAGCCTGCCGACCCCTGTTCTAGTCTTTAATTAAATAAATTAATTAAATTTATTATATAAAAAAAATCATTTTCTATACTTAACAGTAATTTAAACAAATATTTTTCTAAAATACACATTATAGTTACTAAACTAATTATGACGTTGTTTTATATTTTGGTTGAAAATATAAAATAGTAAGATTACATATATTTTTTAGTAATCAGAATGCCGGTTATGAAGATAAAAATACTTCAAGCACTATTTTTGTGCTCATTGTGCATCATAAGTACAAAATTGATCTTAAGCATAGTAAAGAATAATACTATGATAGAAGTTGAGGTTATTGACAACATAGACAAATCAGTGACATACGAAAAAAAAGTAGTAGACTTTTTGGAAGGGTTCGTTGAAAAACCCAAAGAAAGCAACGATAAGTTCTTAGATAAAATAAAAAGATGGATCGTACCTGAACCAAAGGAAGAAAAAAAGACGATCATTGGTCAGATAAATACAATATACGGACAGAAAAGGTCAAAAGTTGCAGAAAAGTTTTATCTAGGCTCGGAACTCCTTACGATAGTTGAATTCTCTTTGGCAAAGATAGCAGCAAAATACTTGTTAGTAAATATTTTTATATAAAATACTATATTATAATATTTAATTATAACGTAAAATTTGACATCAAAACTATTCAATAATAAAACAATTAAACCAAGAAAATTATTACCTCCTGCTTATAGACTATTTAAAAGAAATTAATAGCCAAAAAAAAACAGTTTGTAAAATACTAGCGTTAACCGTTGGAAATAGGCACAACAAATATTTTAATATCTTTATTAGAACTTCAGAGTCTCAGACTATTTACTAATTTCAGACAAAACTCTTAACATAGTTTAAAAAACATATTATGGTCCTTATATAACTAGTTATTATTTTCTATTTACTTTTTTTGCCAAAGTTAGCATACAGAGAAGTAAATAGTATGAAAAATTGAAATTAAGTTATACTTAAGTGTTATTATTTCTATGATATAATTACAAAAATAACTCAGTGACCATACAGTATTAGATATATTGGTACAAGACATTTAATTTTACTGCATTGAGTTCAAAAAGTAAATAAAGTCTCGTTTTTAGAAATAACTAACAATATTAGTTATCATTGAAAACAATAGAAATATTTTAAATACAGGTTTGCTGCTTTGATTGTCGCACTAAAATATATTTTCCAACGTTGTGCTTCTGGGTTTCACAAAATTTTTCAGCTGATAGCAAAATCTTTGATAATTATAGCAAGTGAATCTCCTTTTTATTTCATCTTGGTTGTATCTAAGCTGCAAACTGTAAAGCATTGGTTCACTATTTCCGTTAAAAAACTGAACACAATCTCATTTCATGTTGTTAGCAAAGTTGTTCTTTTGTTGGTAAGTTTTTAGTTGTTCACTTAAAATTATACAATTGATGAGAATTTGCCTTTAAACAATGGTGTATGTGTTTTTTTCCTAAAATGTTAGACTGACAAACTTTCTTATTGCTTTGATACACTACTGTTCTTTATAATATCATTTTAAATGAAAAACATATTTCAATTTTCAGTTACTTTTTAAAGTATAAACATTTAAAAAAATTTAAAACATAGTTGAAATAGTTTAAAGATAATAACTTTTTAGACATACTTTAACACATCAATCATTAACTTTATATTTTTGCACTTTTAACTGCAAATGTTTATTAACAATACATTTCAAACAAATTAGGCTGATGCTGTTATCAAAGTTGCAAGAAGCGTTCGTAGAAAAATTGCTGCTTTTATATTAGAGAAATTTTTTGCTGGAGAAACTTCTACTGGAGAAAGTGAAGAAACTTCTACTGAAGAAACTTCTGCTGAAGAAAATGAAGAAACTTCTGCTGAAAAAAATGAAGAAACTTCTGATGAAGAAAATGAAGAAACTTCTGCTGAAGAAAATGAAAAAACTTCTGCTAAAGAAAATGAAGATCAGATTAAAACAGCAGCGGAAAATGAACACGGATACGTTGAAGGTATATCTTTGAAACATTTTTACACTTTTTCATAAGTTAAACTATTTAATAGCCTTTTTTCTTACTTTTAACAGAATGTTTTGTAAGAACAAGTCATGAATTTTCAACATACAACGTTTACGACTTACAGTAATCAACTCTTTTTTAAGTTAATTAAACGAAAAAATAATTTACAACGTAAAAACAAACTAAAAACTTATTTTAAATTTGTAGCACTGCAGCATATTCAAGAAACGTCCCTAACAGAACAAACTGAAATATTTACAAACTTAAGTTTCGTAAATTACTATAATATCTTTTACAGAAGCAGAGTCAATAGAATCCACGACAATCTGTGTAGATAAAATTCCTCACTTTTCACTCCACGGTAAATATTATTAACTTAAAATAAATCAATAACGTGTTTTCATGAACTTCTCAACAACATTTTCAATTCGCTGTTTTGTTAATCGAAAATTATAATAAATTGGTAACTTAATTGCTATTTGAATTACACAGATCTTTGCTTGAGCGACAGTTATATGATGGCTCCAGAGGAAGAGAGTAGTGCTGATAATAGTGATAGTTGCGATGGTGAAGAAGAACACTCTGATGACGACGGTGATGAAGGTGATGAGTTAAAAAGTCTCAGAGATTGTGATGGTGATGAAACTGGTGAAAGGCAGAGCCGTTATGAAAAACCTGCTGTTGAGCCGGAGAGTTTAAATGAAAAGGAAAGCAATGAGGTGGGAAGCTTTAAGGTCAAAACTCTTTTTGGAACAGAAAGCATGAAAGACAGTGAAAGCACCCGTGTAGATGTATGCGAGAGTTTTATCAAGATACAAGATTCTTGCGAGAACAAGTGGGACTTGTTTAAGATAAGAGTTGATGAGACAGACATTGATAGCGAGAGTGATTGTGACAATGAGAGTGATTGTGATAGGGAGAGTGATTGTGACAATGATAGTGATTGTGATAATGAGAATGAATGTGATAGCGAGAGTGATTGGGAGAGTGACTGTGAGAGTGATTGTGAGAGTGATTGTGAGAGTGATTGTGAGAGTGATTGTGAGAATGATTGTGACAGTGATTGTGACAGTGTGAGCGGTAGCGATAAATTTGTCTCGTACCGTTACACCGACGAGCATAAAGTGTGTATGCTTTCAGAAATCAATAAAGCATTTTTTGAAAAAATGAATGCAATGTGGACAACGAAAAAGCGTGAGAGTGTGGTTGATAGTGATGATGAGTGGTGAGTTGTGAGAGAGTTTTAAATGTGAACAGATTTGGATATGAAAATAATGATTTTAATGAACAACATAAAATAAACAGTTAATAAATGAAAATAATTTGCTTTATTAATAAATTGTTAAGCTGGTAAAAAGTATTTTTCTTAAAACTGATACTTCATTGATTAACATCATTTTAGAGCAAAAGTATTAAAAAAGTAGAACATATATTATAGGCGTCACGCTAAAATTCCTTAAAAGTAATTTTTTGAACAAAATGATATTGTTTTACTTATAAAAAATATTTTTAAGCGCAATTGTGTATCTTGTTTATCTTGTTGTGTAGATAATGGTCAAGGCTTCAATATTTAAAGTAACTTACAATAAAAATGTAAAAAATGGACCAATAGCTTTGTATTTTAATTTAAAAAGCAAGAATTTTTGCATTTTTTCAATAAAAGTATAATTGTAAAACATATAGGATTCTTTGTCTACTCTCTGTATAGTTACAAAAATATAAGAGTATTGGTAAAATTTTAAGCATTTTTATTGTTTACTGACTTTACTTTAAACAACTTTGAAAGTTTTAACATTTAGTTCATTAGTTTTTAGTCTACAAAAAAAAAACTGACTAAGCAAACGTTAAATTCTCATTCTTTAATCTAAGACTTGAAAATATCTATTCAAATCTTGGAAATAACGACACAGTTATACATAGATTTAGTTAGTAATAAATTTTGGTATCAAGGATTTAAAAAGTACAACATTTGTTAAGAATTTTATACAGATATTTTTGTTCCAAATGTTTTTTTTTTAATTTACTAGTTTTAAAAGAAATGCTGCCTTTAGCATATTTCCAACAAGTTTTTTAGCGGTATGAAAACAATGTATAACACAAATACCCCCTATAAACATAATCATTACTATTAACTTTTTTTTTTCAACAAGATTAATTTTAAGAAAAAAGTTATTCTTTGTAAAACTATAACATTATGGAATAAAATTGATCTTTCTTTATGCAATCATTTAACAAAGGTATAAAAATACTTAAGCACACAACAACAATCATTGCTGAATTGTTCTTTATCATGATTATACATCTTATATATAACTAATATTTATCATTAACGACAAAACTAAGAAAACATAACAATTATAAGTTTTTTTTTAACCCGAACTTGTTACATCTAGTAGGTGAAAAGAAGTTTAGTAGATCACTTTGTGTACTTCCAGTTTTTTATTTCATTGACTAACAAAAGTAAATCTAAATTTTTACGCGGCGAAACACTTTGTTTAATAGAATCGTCGTTTTGATTTCAAAGCTACTAAAGCTCAAGCTTTGTCAATTTAAGGATAAACAAAAACTGTTTAAGTAAAAAATATCGTTCTTAAGACCAAAAATGGGTATTAAAAAGCTCATATAGTTTTTAAATGCAATAAACCTAAGTCAATAAAGAAAACTACAATTTCTTTTACCACCAGTTAAAATTTTTTCTTTGTTCTTTTTTAGAACTAAAAAATTAAGCTTTTACAAAAGCTAGATATAACAATATTTAATTTTTTTTTTCTTTCACAGGCTAAAAAGATTCTATAACTTATTGTTCTTTTACAATAAAATATTTTCATATACATATCTTAAATAAAAATTTATAAAATACATTAATTTATGTACAAGCGATTAATAAAGTTTTAACATTTAAGTCTAGTTTGGTATAAAGCTTTTGCAATAGAACTCAAAAAAAAAAAGAAAGCTCGCTCTTGATAAGAACAGTTTACTTTAGCGTGTTAAAAATTTTAAAGCTTACTTGTTTTATACTTTTTGATATACTGAAAAAGTAAAACAAAAACTTGTATTAAATGCGTAGTTTGATACACATATCCCTAAATCACCTTAGACAAAACAATGTTATTAAGCTTTATTGTGTAGTTGACCTATGTAATTTATCCAACTTACCCAGAGTTTTAATTTATACTTTAGTGTCTAGCCTTTCAGCATAAATTTCAAGATAAAGATAGTTTATAGAAAAACACATTTTGTGAGTAGTAAGAACAATGAATGTTTGTTTGCTTGTTTTGATACTGTTTTAATTTTATTTACAGTAGACTAACTTATATTTATTTTCATAAAAATTCAATAAAGGTCTAATTTGTATTTGTTTATTTGTAAACATTGGATTTATTTGTTACTACTACAACTCAACAATTTTTTAAAAATCAAAAAAGTTGTAATGATTTTAATTAGTATAAACTAACAACTTTTTTTTTTGTTTATTATGTAACTCTATATTCGAAACGCAATAAAAAAATTGTAGTTACCTTTATGATTGTTAAAATTAAAATAGTTTTACTAAAACGTTGTTAAGTAAGATTATTAATTCTATCAACATTGGATGGAATAAGTAATAAAACACCATATAAAATTTAAATGAGTTCAAAATGTGATAAAAATTAAAGCAAAAAACAAACAAAAACGAACATAAAAATACACAACAATCAAGAAATAGCTATAGCATGCTAATTAAAAAATTTGTTTTAATTAAATTAAATTTTTGTAATTTATAATCAAAAGCTATTTCCAAATATTTACGGGAACAATAAATTATAGTTATTTTTTATAAGAAAAATAGTAAAATAAATTAAAAAAAAATTAGTTTAACTAAATGCTCTTTACTGTCGACGTGCATAAGTTTTATTAAGATAATTATTTTGTTAAAAATAGAGTTATTTGAAGTTTACTTTAAATTCTGAAAACAAATGACGCTTCCGAATCTTCACAAAATTGGCGTCAGGTGTAATTATAAACTTAACAAGAACTAATTGATACTTTTTAAATTGCTTAACTAAACCTTCTGCAATACTTAAATAATGATTATGCACATTGTATTAGCATATCAGAGCGTATAGACATTAAATAGTTATAGTAGATTGTAAAGCGAAAATAGATCATAAATTGCTGATTATTCAGTTATAAATAAATTTAAGGAGCATAACTTATTGTGTGAAACTAAGTTGATGGTAATTTGTGTAAATCATAACTTTGACGTCGTTCCAAATGTACTTTTTTGAGGTGATGTTTTTTCGTCGCTATGCACTGAGCTCCCAATAGATTTTTCGCTAAAAATAAATAAAAAAATTAAAATCTAATGACTATAAAACTATCTACAAGAAAACTTCGAAGTAATATACAGAATTTTCACAGTTATAAATATTTACAAACCTGATGCCGTGCTTTAGTATTGAAATAGGGTTTTTTTTATCAGATATTTGGCAGGAACCAGACGACTGATTGACGACGGGTGTTTTTTGCTTGCCTGATGTTTGCTTTTGATGATCTCTAGTCAGTGAAGACAAGTTGCTCACTACAACAGTTTTATTGGTCTTTGTTAGAATTAAGTCTGCTTTGTATCAAGAAAAACATTCTTTTTAAAATACTTTCAACAATGAAATCTTTTATGTGTATAGCTTTTTTAATTAGTTAAATAACACAAGTTATTCAGTTGACAAAAATTACACATAAAAACCAAAATTATTTTATACTTCATTCTTAATTGGAAAACAAACCAGCTATAGACGGAGTGCGATGCACCAGTGTTGTCATGGGAATGTTGATGACAGACGGTTGCTGGTTACCAGGTGATGGGTTGCTATGGTAACCGCCACCGCTGTTGCACCCACCAGTGCAACTTTCCCGGATACTGTTGTCATGGATATTTTTTTTTATTAAAATTAAAATATTAATACAAAAGAATTTAGGTTAATTGTTGTATTGATTGATTGCCGTATTTTAAAATATAACTCTATGTACTATTTATTACTTTTTGAACAATTTAAATTGAATCTTTTTTAAACTTCTAGAAACTTGTGATAAATTTTCATACTTTATTTTTAAAAAGTTAAACTTATTACACATACTAACAGTAAAATGTTTTAGTTAGTAAAAAAACATCTCATTAAATACTTTCACTCATTTTAATAATGGAAAACTGAAGATTAAAAGCAAATACTTCATTTCATAGTTTTGGTAAATACATATGTGACTGAATGAACAAAACAGTTTCTTATAAAAATGTAACTACGAAGAAACATAAAAGTCAGTGAATTGATAAAATAGGACGACAGAAAAGTTTTAATGAAACTAAATACTACCATCTTGCCATAGAAGTAAACCAGTTTCGAAAAATTTTCACAGTCAGAGGCTTGAAAATAATTTTGTTGTAATCTTCATTCGAAGTAGCATAAGACGTTGTCAGCGGTGAAACGTAAATAGGATAACCTAGGTTAGAAGCTAGGATTAAAATCGCTTTAAGATGATTAAAAAACAATCAATCAATGTTAGCTTGATTATTATAGAAAATAAACGGTATAATTGGTTCTTCAAAAAAGTTTAACAAAAATAAAAACTTTAAGTTTAATTTTTCATTAGTTTTCTAGGAAATAGTCACTACTAAAATCAAAGTAATATATGAATTATTTGGTACCATAATAAATGAAAAGTTTTATAACAAAAACTATAAAGTTTAAAACTAAAAAAAATTATTATTATACTACAAATTAAATAACTTCAAAATTCACTTGTTTATTGAAAAATAATTTTTTTGCTATTTCGAAAACGTTTATTAAAAAACGTAATAATCTAAATTTATATGAACTTAATTAAAAATGGTAGATATAAAAATAAAAATAAAGAAAAAGTCTAACCAATGGGCTGGTCGCAAGAGGAGTTAATCATGTTCCTCAAAACCTGCTTGGCGTTCTGTATGGAACCCCTCTCCGGGTTCCTGTTCCTCAGAAACACCAGTTCGGACTGCTGACCGGCCCACAACCCTCTGACGCACTCACGGTTGACACGGACCAGGGTGAAACCCAATGACTTGTACTGCAGTTTCACCACGCTGTACTGGTCCACAAACGCTTCCGAAACCTGCCTCCTGTGAAGGGGTTTTTATTTTATTAAAGTTTTTGAAATGGTTAAATTTATTATCGTTCATTATCTTGTTTAAGTATGTGACTCTTTAATAGTAATAACTATTTTCATTTCATTAAAGTTTTTTTTTTACCTTGTTGGATAACAAGATTTGCAAACATTTTTTTATTAGTTTTTGTGAATTGCATGGGTTGGAATTATCACTGCTTGTTTAAGTATAATATTTCTTTTAACAAACACAGTAATGGTTTTTTTTTAATAATAATTTGAGGTTTTTGAAAACTTCTTAAAAATTTATAAATAGTTTTTTTTTATACTATAACCAACAATACTCTACAAGAACTGAATAAATATTTTACACAACGAACCGAAGTGCGAGCAAGTTGGGCGCGTTGCCAAGCACTGATCTTCGCCACAGGGGATCCCCCTCGTGAGTGATGACCATCTCCTCACATATTTCGGCGATCGAGTCGTAAAGTGACGCGTCCTCCTCAAACTCGTCTGGATCTGTCAAGTTGTTATTAACAAGTTAACTAAATAATAAATTTAGTTAATCAACCAATAAGAAAACTATTTTAAAAATTCTTAACTCTTTAAATAATTTATCAGAAAAAACTTTAAAGATTAATAAATTTATAAATGGAATGAATTAAGAAATAACTAATAAAAGAACTATATATACCTTATAAATTTAAAATAACTCAACAAAAAATCAAACGAACAGGTGAAGTGGTCCTGGTGCAGCTTCAAAGCGGTCCTGACTGCAGGCTGGACGACATTTTTCATCAAGTTGACGTCGCTCATCACCCACTCGTCCTTGTGCGACTGCACCCGGATGTCGCCCTTGAACACGGAGTGCAGCCCGAACAAGAACGCGTCCAAGCTGAAATGTGAGAAAAGTGGCTCAAATGATAAGGAAAAGTTTGAAATAGTATTTAATAAGGTACTAAAGTAGGTTAAAAGCTTTAACAAAATTGCAAAATTTATTTTTAGTTAAAGGTTTCCCAAAAAATAAACCTCCATTTATTTAAATAAGGTTTATTCACTAAAATAAAACAACATTGAATTAAGTTACATAACTATAGCAAAATTAAAATTGATATAACAAAAAAAAGAGATAAACTTATTAAAAAACATTTTTTATTTAAATAATACATAAATAGAAACTGACTGAAGTTTATTTGTTTGATAGAGGTGAACTAACTTGGGAGCCAACGTCAGCGATGCGCTGGACAAGACCCTCCTTGCGAACGCGGTCAGCGCAAAAGCCAAAAGAGGCAGTTTGAAATCGGTTGCGCAACCGGGTTCTCCCCCTCCTCTCTCGTCACGTGACTTGAAAAACAATATTTGAGACTTGAAAATAAAAAATATATATTGAAATCTTAACAAGATTTGGCATCAGGAATAACAAAAGCATTAAGTTAAGCGAATAAAAGAAGGTTTATGATTGTACATTTTTAAAGTGTTTACTTTATTTTGAATTTAATTAGAAACATTATAATATTTATTTTCTATAAGAGACTTTCAGTATTAAACAAACCTAAAATAAAAATGTTTAATCAAAAAAATAAAACAGTAAGTAAAAATTATTTAGCACAAGAATAAATAAAACAACTTTTTATTAAAATAAGGAATTTATTAAATTAAACATCAACTCACTTTTTCTCTCCTCTGGTAGCAGTGCTTGACCCATTGGAGGTAAACCTTGTTGAAATTCTGCAACGTGTTCCGCACAGCTACACGTCGAAATCGTCGTCGATTGCAGCGCTGAAGCACGCGTCGTTGTCCGCCCACCTGCGCTCTTGCGAACGCTCTTGCTCTTGGATACTTTTCATTATCTGCTCGTTTGAAAGTCAATCGTCCAACGACGGGTGCTTGCAAAAAAAGCAGATGCAACACTGTGGATAATGTTGATGATTAAAAATAGAATTACACAGCACAGACTTCTTTTTTAAAATTGTTGATAAAGTTACTAACTGTTTTCTTTCATACAAAAAATAGGTAGATTATAACCGGTGATTAATTATTAAAAAGACAATTATGAAGTGAACTACTTGTTTTTACTGAAAATTGATTAAAATATTGCAATACTGTGAATAAAGTAGTTAAATAGGAAAAATAAACTAAATAGTACATGTTTTTTCAAAAAGAATAGGTTATAAAATATTGTAAACTGGTTTCATCTTATACAAATAAATAGTCTTAAGAAAAAAACTTATTTTCACTGTGTAGGTTATAACCAGTGGTTAATAAGTAAAAAAATAATTATACGCTTAAGGTGGTAACCCTATCATGAGCACTTTTTTTCATTTAGTTTAAGAAAATTATTCAATTATCCAATTCATTTTGAAAAATACTAATTGTATTAGAATTTTTTTTTTATTACTCTATCTAGTGTAAGTTTTAAATCTCCAGTTGATTATATCTGAAATATTTTAATTTTTTGCTCGTCAGTTCAAAATCGAGAATATAGAGTGTAAGTTTTAAATTTGGTTTAATGGACCAGATTTACATGCCCGAGGGTAGAAGTTTTACCTTTCGCAGGCCGAATACCACTTATAATTTGTATACATTGGTGGGCGGTTATTATCACTTTGCGGGCCGTACGTTGCATACACCTAATAAAACCTTTCACTAGTTTACATAGTAAAGTTATTTTCAGAAGTTTATGAACCTTAAAGTTTATTTATTAGAAAAGCTTGTCAACAAGAACTACTAATTAAATTGTTTTTCTATATTTTTATAATAAAAATAAGTTACACTTTCATTTAAATTTTCGTCAATAAAACCTGCAATTTAAATTTTTGTCATTGGGCACTAGTAAAAGCATAAAATTATAAAAGATTCAAAACTTTAAAAGTGAAAGGTATAATTTAAGTTTACAAATTGGTAATTAGTGTTAAAGTTTATTAAATAAGTTTAAAAAGTGTATTGAAGCACTAATTGCACTGACAAGATTTCATTCAGGTTAGATAATAAAATAAAAGTATTGGATAGACTGGATTATTCGATATAACTTTTGACTAATAATTTAAAGTTTATAGATTAAGTAAACTATTTTATTAAGAATCGACTTTTTATTTAAAATTGAAGTAAAACATTTTTGTAACTATACAGAGAGTAGACAAAAAGTATTATATATTTCATAATTATACTTTTATTTAAAAAAATGCATAAATCCTTGCTTTTTAAATTAAAATACAAAGCTATTGGTCTACTTTCTACATTTTTGTTGTAAATTATTTTAAATATTGAAGCCTTATTGACCATTAACTATAAAACAAGATACACAATTGCGCTTAGTTTTTTTTTAAGAAAAACAAAAAACATTTTTTTCAAAAATTTAATTTAAGGAACTTTAGCGTGACGCCTCTAATATATGTTCTACTTTTTTAATACTTTTGCTCTAAAATGATGTTAATCAATGAAGTATCAGTTTTAAGCAAAATACTTTTTGTCAGCTTAATATGAAGTGTTTATAAATACACTGAACTAACATTTAACTACAGTTATAGAAGTTAATCTGTTTTGATAGTTTAGTTTTAGCTTAACAAAAAATTTTTGGTAAACGGTGTTGAAAGATATATATAAAATTATTTTAGTTTTACATAATATTGTTCGCATCACACAAAACTAAACAAAATGAAAGCTCAAGATAAATCAACTAATAACTTTAATTGGGTTGCTGCAAAAATTAAATATTGATAAACAAATTAACTTTGAGAACAAAAAATTTTGTTGTTGTTACATAAATTATTTTTTAGTTTTCTTCTAATAATCTCAAATAATATCTTATTATTAATTTAACTCGATTTCGTAGTAATCATAAACATTTTAAAGTACAAAAATTAGAACATATTCATACCTTTAATTAACAGATAAAAACAATACTTTTACAAATTTGCATTCTAAGTAAAATAGAACTTAGTAGTTGACTAGTACTTTTAAGAAAATGCAATCTTTCTCATTTGTTATATGTGAACAACTTTTACAAGAAGTTTGACGTTTTTTGTGTTTTATATATTTCAGAACCTTATGAATTCGGAATTTCCAGTTTGCTTGCAACACGAGTTATTTAAATGATATATATTTTATTACATAAGAAATTAATACTCTTTTGATAGATTAAATGATAACTATTATTGCGTTATTGTTCGTTGGTAAGTTATAAATTTAAGATCTTAAAAAGGTAATTTAAATATAGTTCGAATTTATATAATAAAAACTATTTGGTCTTACTTAAATATTGCTACAATAAGTTTATACTTAGTTTTTCATATACTAAATTTTATTAACAAAGTATAGTCTAATGTAACAATATCGACTGCAATGAATAATTTTTATCAGATCAATTAAATAATAAAAAACATATTTAGATAATTTAGAAAATTTGTCTATTATTGAAATTTTTATTTAGGATTAATATGAAACTAGCAAAATATTTTGTTGCAAATTTCTATTTGAAATGACCAAAGAAAACAACTTACTAAAAGAATATAAGCACATATGAACTAAAAGATGAATTTAAACAAGAAACAGTAAAAATGTTCTAGGAAAACATAAATTTGAAACGATTTACAATAAACTAGTTACACTTTTAAAAATATTAGTAACAATTCTTTAAATACGTATCAGTCTAAAAGACTTGCCAAGTAGTCAGCAGATAAGAGTATACCAGCAGTCAGTATTCCAATTTATACGGATCAGGCTACTTCTCCTCAGATGCTGTACACATTTTGGTTAATGTAACTCTCTATGCATGGATGCCACGCAAATCGGTGTCTTTGTAAAAACTTACCAACTTCAGCAGTTTCTTGAAGTGCACCAATCGCAGCGCTCTTGAAACGCAGATCCGTCTTGAAGTCCTGAGCGATTTCAATAACGAAGCGCCGGCAGGGCAACTTGTGGATATAGAGCTTATCTGACTTCTGGGATCTGCGGACCGCGCGAAGAGCAAATGTTTCTGGGCGGTAGCGATGATGCTTCCATTTAAAACACTGAAAATTTAATATGTTGACTTTAATCTTACAATTTAATAAAAAAATAAGTATTTAAAATTTACTGTTTATAGTTATAAGTTTAAAATAAACTTTTAACTATTAATAAATCATCAAAATATCAACTTTTTAAAATCTCAAAATTAACCAATGGTAATCATAAACATAATAATGTAAAAGTTAAAGCTAACAAATGCAATACATAAAATGAAACATTTATAAGAACTTTTATTCTTAATTTACATTATAGGAGGGCAAAGAATTTAGTCGGCAGGTTAGATGTGAAAAAATTTAGTCCTTTGTGGGTATTTTGATTTGTTATAATTCACCAAAACTACTAAATTACCCAATTAACTTCGACAAAATACTTATTCTAAGTGACTTTTTTTTAACTATTATATCTAGTTTAAGTTTCAAAACTTGTTTTCCAGATCAGATTTACATGATTACAGAGAGAAGCCTTTCCTTTTGCTGACCGGAATCTACTTAAAATCAGTAAGCATTAACAGGCCTTACATTGCCAATCCCTAGATTTGCCTTTTTTTCGCGCAAAATAAGTTTCTAACAACAAAACATATGCATTTACTATTAAAATTATTAAAATGATAAACACTTTTAATAAAAAAAGATTCCGTTTTTGACAAGTAAACTGTTTTTTAGTAAGAAACAATTTTTTAAACCACTGTTTATTTGAGTGTGGGTAGCAATACTAAAATAGCTCTTTAAGTTTTTACATTATTTATTTATTTTTAATAATTTAAGAGTACTTCTATTTACAGCAAAATGTTTTTATGGTACGTTTTTTACTTCTAAAATCCGATAACATTACTACTTCATATAGAAAAATACTTTAATGAATTTATATAAGGTCTATAAAAACTCTTTTTAAAAAATTTCAAAGTTTTTGGATTTCTTTTTATCAATGAAACACACTTACGTAATTTAAAACTTAAACAAAAGGGACCGGGATCTAAAGGCCTTTGGTTTTTGTCGGTCAAATTTCGAAAATGAAAACATTCGCGGTAAACAGTTGTAGTTTTAGTAACAGCGTGACCTTTTTTTACTCTTCATTACAAACCTCAGAATGTGTAGTGTAAGTTAAGTTCATTAATTATTCTACAACTGCCCAAAAACTCAAAATAGCTGCATTCCCTTTGCTTCCCTTACTAGTTATTGATCCCAACTTATAAAAGAGGCAATATAGCCTCTTTGAGAAACCCTATATAGACTTAAGAATTTTCTAGAATTAAAAATATTGTATATTGAGTTTAAAAGTTTTAATAAAAACAATTTTATATAATAAAAATTAATAAAACTTTCTCTATGAGATTTTTTACTTTAGCTTAAAAGCTACTTTTACTTTTATGATAAATAGAATTGAACGAGTTAACAAGGTTTCATCATCTCGATCATCTCGATTACAAGCCTTCGGTGGACTGAGACCGGTTTCGTCCTGATTAGGATTCGTCAGTCAGTCACAACTGAATTGTAGTTATCAATCTACAAACGGGTTATTATGATAAACCATGAATCGGTCGTTTGCTGGTATTGGTAACTAACAAATTGATTTGTAACAGCTTTTTGTAAAGCTTGTTATCTTTTACAGAGTAAAGTTGTACACAATTTTAAGCACAACATAAAATATTACCCTTTTATATCAAACCGAATTTGTAAATTCTTAATAAATAAGAACAACCAGTTTTTAAAGTGTTCATAAATACAGAAATTTTGAAGGTTTTGCAGTATTGTTTGCAACAACATAAACTTAGAAGCCAATTTAAAAAATCTATATATATTTAAATTTAAAAAACTTCTACGCAAAATTTTCGAGCTAATACAGTTTGTTTATATCTTATTATTGTTTATTAAACGACAAAAAAATCACTCAAAATATTTGGTTTCAGGTCCTGTTGTACGAAAAAACCTTTCGGTTATCGAGTCGCATACTTAAGAATGTCTTCTTAAGTAATGTGAATTAATTGGTTTAAAAGTATAAACTTGGATTTGCAAACTTTTAAAGAGTTTGTACATAGTTATTTTCTATGACCTAAAATAAAGATTGGCAATTATTTAAAAACACCTTTTATGAGCATTTTTGTTAAAATAAAAGGTTTTTTTAGACTGACTAATTAAAAATCATGAAGCTGAAAAGCAAAATTTTAAAGTAGCAAATTTGTAATGAATCAATAAAAAAAAATAATGTGGCCCACAAGCAGCAGTTTGCTGACTCCTGAACTGATTAATAAACTATAGCACAACTTTTGTATTGGTTTTTATTTCCTAGTCCAGGGGTCGGCAACACGTGGCCCGCGAGCCGCATGTAGCCCTCGAAGAGTAAATTTGCGGCCCGCGAGCATTTTTTTAGTTTTAATGGGATGCGGTCCGCAAAAGGTAATTCTGAGGCGAGCATGTTGTTGCGGCACACTAATAATTTAATTATAAGTTGATTTTTTTGGTTAAAGTTCTGTATTTTGAATTATTCTATATTTTGTACCTTATATAAAATAATATTTTTACCGCTTAAACTTAAAAATTAAAAAGACAGATTGTACATTTATGAGCTTTTCTTCACAGTAGAAACATTGGGGTCTTTCCTGCTTCTGTTGATCTAAAGTTTATGTTAAAATGCTTTTAATCTTGCTTGGGCTATTCTTGGATTTCGTAAGTTATGAGATTAGTACTTATTGAATAATTCTCATTAATGCACATTTTAGTAGTTTCCAATGTAATCTCAACCTTTGCACAGTATTTAAATAAAAAAGTACTTTTTTTAATCACACTAAGTGTTTTGCTGAACAATTAATTTATTTGTATTTCTTCATCAAAAAACTTTTTCACTGCATTTAATAGTTGATTTTTAAAGAAAGAGTAAAAACATCATTATATATAAATAATAATATAAGATCAATTATTTTATTTTTTTCAAGTATTTAAATTAATATTTCAATTATTATATTATTAATTGTCATGTATATTAAGACCATTGGGGGGAAGCACTTTTTTAACATGTTAATCTTATTTTACAGATCTTTAACTTAGCTAACAGTTACTTTTTACCGTTTTGTAAAATTCATACTAGTTTTTGAGATATCAGGGTACAAAGTCGGAGAACTCAATAGATTCATTATAGGAAGGCCAAATAAAAAAGGCAAATAAAAGACTATTTCATTGAAATATATATTCTCCTAAAGTTTTTAAACAACTTTTCTCAAACCTTTTTAGTATATACTGAACTTAATATAAACAATCCTATTGAAGAAATTTTTAAATTTTGAGCAAAACTATAGGTTTTTTTTAAAGTAAAAAACTTTGTTTTGTGCTAGTAGGTGGTAGTTAAGTAGTTAAATTACCAAGTATGAACTTAATAGTTAATTAGATACATAGTGAGTTCATTAAGACAAAAAGCGCACTTTTATCTTTTAATAATAAGCCCTATATACATATAAAACTTAGACTCAAGTATTAAACTGATTAAAGCTAAATAATTTTAAATGTCTGACTAAAACTACGGCCCCCGAACATATTTCAAATTCGAAATTTGGCCCCCGAGTACCTTCAGCCTGCCGACCCCTCTTCTAGTCTTTAATTAAATAAATTAATTGAATTTATTATATAAAAAAAAATCATTTTCTATACTTAACAGTAATTTAAACAAATATTTTTCTAAAATACACATTATAGTTACTAAACTAATTATGACGTTGTTTTATATCTTGGTTGAAAATATAAAATAGTAAGATTATATATATTTTTTAGTAATCAGAATGCCGGTTATGAAGATAAAAATACTTCAAGCACTATTATTGTGCTCATTGTGCATCATAAGTACAAAATTGATCTTAAGCATAGTAAAGAATAATACTATGATAGAAGTTGAGGTTATTGACAACATAGACAAATCAGTGACATACGAAAAAAAAGTAGTAGACTTTTTGGAAGGGTTCGTTGAGAAACCCGAAGAAAGCAACGATAAGTTCTTAGATAAAATAAAAAGATGGATCGTACCTGAACCAAAGGAAGAAAAAAAGACGATAATTGGTCAGATAAATACAATATACGGACAGAAAAGAGTAAAAATTGCAGAAAAGTTTTATCTAGGCTCGGAACTCCTTACGATAGTTGAATTCTCTTTGGCAAAGATAGCAGCAAAATACTTGTTAGTAAATATTTTTATATAAAATACTTTATTATAATAGTTAATTATAACGTAAAATTTGACATCAAAACTATTCAATAATAAAACAATTAAATCAAGAAATTTTTTACCTCCTGCGTATAAACTATTTTAAAAAAATTAATAGCAAAAAAAAACAGTTTGTAAAATACTAGCGTTAACCGTTGGAAATAGGCACAACAAATATTTTAATATCTTTATTAGAACTTCAGAGTCTCAGACTATTTACTAATTTCAGACAAAACTCTTAACATAGTTTAAAAAACATATTATGGTCCTTATATAACTAGTTATTATTTTCTATTTACTTTTTTTGCCAAAGTTAGCATACAGAGAACTAAATAGTATGAAAAATTGAAATTAAGTTATACTTAAGTGTTATTATTTCTATTATATAATTACAAAAATAACTCAGTGACCATACAGTATTAGATGTATTGGTACAAGACATTTAATTTTACTGCATTGAGTTCAAAAGGTAAATAAAGTCTCGTTTTTAGAAATAACTAACAGTATTACTTATCATTAAAATCAATAGAAATATTTTAAATACAGGTTTGCTGCTTTGATTGTCGCACTAAAATACATTTTCCAACGTTGTGCTTCTGGTTTTCACAAAGTTTTTCAGCTGATAGCAAAATCTTTGATAATTATAGCAAGTGTATCTCCTTTTTATTTCATCTTGGTTGTATCTAAGCTGCAAACTGTAAAGCATTGGTTCACTATTTCCGTTAAAAAACTGAACACGATCTCAGTTCATGTTCTTAGCAAAGTTGTTCTTTTGTTGGTAAGTTTTTAGTTTTTCACTTAAAATTATACAATTGATGAGAATTTGCCTTTAAACAATGGTGTATGTGTTTTTTCCTAAAATGTTAGACTGACAAACTTTCTTATTGTTTTGATACACTACTGTTCTTTATAATAACATTTTAAATGAAAAACATATTTCAATTTTCAGTTACTTTTTATAGTATAAACATTTAAAAAAATTTAAAACATAGTTGAAATAGTTTAAAGATAATAACTTTTTAGACATACTTTAACACATCAATCATTAACTTTATATTGCTGCACTTTTAACTGCAAATGTTAATTAACAATACATTTCAAACAAATTAGGCTGATGCTTTTATCAAAGTTGCAAGAAGCGTTCGTAGAAAAATTGCTGCCTTTTTACTAGAGAAATTTTTTGCTGAAGAAACTTCTACTGAAGAAACTTCTGCTGAAGAAAACGAAGAAAGTTCTGCTGAAGAAAATGAAGAAACGTCTGCTGAAGAAAACGAAGAAACGTCTGCTGGAGAAAATGAAGATCAGATTAAAACAGCAGCGGAAAATGAACACGGATCCGTTGAAGGTATATCTTTAAAACATTTTTACATTTTTTCATAAGTTAAACTATTTAATAACCTTTTTTCTTACTTTTAACAGAATGTTTTGTAAGAACAAGTCATGAATTTTCAACATATAACGGTTACGACTTACAGTAATCAACTCTTTTTTAAGTTCATTAAACGAAAAAAATAAAATACAACGTAAAAACAAACTAAAAACTTACTTTAAATTTGTAACACTGCAGCATATTCAAGAAACGTCCCTAACAGAACAAACTAAAATGTTTACAAACTTAATTTTCGTAAATTACTATAATATCTTTTACAGAAGCAGAGTCAATAGAATCCACGACGGTCTATGTAGATAAAATTCCTCACTTTACACTCCACGGTAAGTAGTATTTTAAATTAATAATTTTTTAACGTGTTTTCATAAACTTCTCAACAACATATTCAATACGCTGTTTTGTTAATCGAAAGTTATAATAAGTTGGTAACTTAATTGCTATTTGCATTACACAGATCTTTGCTTGAGCGACAGTTATATGATGGCTCCAGAGGAAGAGAGTAGCGAAGAAGATAGTGAGAGTTGCAATGGTGAAGGAGAAAACTCTGATGACGACGATGATGAAGGTGATGAGTTGAAAAGTCTCAGAGATTGTGTTGATGGTGATGAAACTGGTGAAAGGCAGAGCCGTTATGAAAAACCTGCTGTTGAGCCGGAGAGTTTCAATGAAAAGGAAAGCAATGAGGTGGGAAGCTTTAAGATCAAAACTCTTTTTGGAACAGAAAGCATGAAAGACAGTGAAAGCACCCGTGTAGATGTATGCGAGAGTTCTATCAAGATACAAGATTCTTGCGAGAGCCAGTGGGACTTGTTTAAGATAAGAGTTAATGAGACAGACATTGATAGCGAGAGTGATTGTGACAATGATAGTGATTGTGATAATGAGAATGAATGTGATAGCGAGAGTGATTGTGAGAGTGACTGTGAGAGTGACTGTGAGAGTGATTGTGACAGTGATTGTGAGAGTGACTGTGAGAGTGACTGTGAGAGTGATTGTGACAGTGATTGTGAGAGTGACTGTGAGAGTGATTGTGAGAGTGATTGTGACAGTGTGAGCGGTAGCGAACCTTTGAAAAAATGAATGCAATGTGGACAACGAAAAAGCGTGAGAGTGTGGTTGATAGTGATGATGAGTGGTGAGTTGTGAGAGAGTTTTAAATGTGATCAGATTTGGATATGAAAATAATGATTTTAATGAACAACAAAAAATAAACAGTTAATAAATGAAAATAATTTGCTTTATTAATAAATTGTTAAGCTGGTAAAAAGTATTTTTCTTAAAACTGATACTTCATTGATTAACATCATTTTAGAGCAAAAGTATTAAAAAAGTAGAACATATATTATAGGCGTCACGCTAAAATTCCTTAAAGTAAATTTTTGAATAAAATGATTTTGTTTTACTTATAAAAAATATTTTTAAGCGCACTTGTGTATCTTGTTGTGTAGAAATTTAAAGTAACTTACAATAAAAATGTAAAAAATAGACCAATAGCTTTGTATTTTAATTTAAAAAGCAAGAATTTTTGCATTTTTTTCAATAAAAGTATAAATGTAAAACATACAGGATTTTTTGTCTACTCTCTGTATAGTTACAAAAATATAAGAGTATTGGTAAAATTTTAAGCATTTTTATTATTTACTGACTTTTACTTTAAACAACTTGAAAGTTTTAACATTTAGTTCATTAGTTTTTAGTCTACAAAAAAAAAACTGACTAAGCAAACGTTAAATTCTCCTTCTTTAATTTAAGACTTGAAAGTATCTATTCAAATCTTCGAAATAACGACACAGTTATACATAGATTTAGTTGGTAATAAATTTTGGTATCAAGGATTTAAAAAGTACAACATTTGTTAAAAATTTTATACAGACATTTTTGTTCCAAATGTTTTTTTTTTAATTTACTAGTTTTAAAAGAAATGCTGCCTTTAGCATATTTCCAACAAGTTTTTTAGCGGTATGAAAAAAAAAATGTATAACACAAATACCCCCAATAAACATAATCATTACTATTAACTTTTTTTTCAACAAGAATGCTTTAAAAAAAAAAGTTATTCTTTGTAAAACTATAACATTATGGAATAAAATGGGTCTTTCTTTATGCAATCATTTAACAAAGGTATAAAAATACTTTAGTACACAACAACAATCATTGCTGAATTGTTCTTTATCATGATTATACATCTTTCATATAACTAATATTTATCATTAACGACAAAACTAAGAACACATAAAAATTATAAGTTATTTAAAACCGGAACTTGTTAAATCTAGTAAAAAAAAAGAAGTTTAGTAGATTACTTTGTGTACTTCCAGTTTTTTATTTCATTCACTAACATAAGTAAATCTTAATTTTTACGCGGCGAAACACTTTATGTTTAATAAAATAATCGGAACTTGTTATATCTAGTAAAAAAAAAGAAGTTTAGTAGATTACTTTGTGTACTTCCAGTTTTTTATTTCATTCACTAACATAAGTAAATCTTAATTTTTACGCGGCGAAACACTTTATGTTTAATAAAATAATCGTTTTGATTTCAAAGCTACTAAAGCTCAAGCTTTGTCGATTTTAGGATAAACAAAAACTGTTTAAGTAAAAAATCTCGTTCTTAAGAACAAAAATGGGTATTAAAAGCTCATATAGTTTTTAAATGCAATAAACTTAAGTCAATAAAGAAAACTACAATTTCTTTTATCACCAGTTAAAATTTTTTCTTTGTTCTTTTTTAGAACTAAAAAACATTTACAAAAGCTAGATATAACAATATTTAAAAAAGTTTTTTTTTCACAGGCTAAAAAGATTCTATAACTTATTGTTCTTTTACAATAAAATATTTTCATACATTTCTTAAATAAAAATTTATAAAATACACTAATTTATGTACAAGCGATTAATAAAGTTTTAACATTCAAGTCTAGTTTGGTATAAAGCTTTTGCAAAGGAACTCAAAAAACAGAAAGCTCGCTCTTTATAAGAACAGTTTACTTTAGCGTGTTAAAAATTAAAAAGTTTACTTGTTTTATACTTTTTGATATACTGAAAAAGTAAAACAAAAACTTGTATTAAATGCGTAGTTTGATACACATATCCTTAAATCACCTTAGACAAAACAATGTTATTAAGCTTTATTGTGTAGTTGACCCATGTAATTTATCCAGCTTACCCAGAGTTTTAAATTATACTTTAGTGTCTAGCATTTCAGCATAAATTTCAAGATAAAGATAGTTTATAGAAAAACACTTTTTGTGAGTAGTAAGAACAATGAATGTTTGTTTACTTGTTTTGATACTGTTTTAATTTTATTTACAGTAGACTAACTTATATTTATTTTCATAAAAATTCAATAAAGGTCTTATTTTGCATTTGTTTATTTGTAAACATTGGATTTATTTGTTACTACTACAACTCAACAGTTTTTTAGAAATCAAAAAAGTTGTAATAATTTTAATTAGTATAAACTAACAACTTATTTTTTTGTTTATTATGTATATCGATATTCGAAACGCAATAAAAAAATTGTAGTTACCTTTATGATTGTTAAAATCAAAATAGTTTTACTAAAACGTTGTTAAGTAAGATTATTAATTCTATCAACATTGGATGGAATAAGTAATAAAACACCATATAAAATTTAAATGAGTTCAAAATGTGATAAAAATTAAAGCAAAAAATAAACACAAACGAACATAAAAATACACAACTATCAAGAAATAGCTATAGCATGCTAATTAAAATACTTGTTTTAATTAAATTAAATTTTAGTAATTTATAATCAAAAGCTATTTCCAAATATTTACGGGAACAATAAATTATAGTTATTTTTTTATAAGTAAAATAGTAAAAAAAAAAAAAACTACTTTAACTAAATGCTCTTTACTGTCGACGTGCATAAGTTTTATTAAGATAATTATTTTGTTAAAAATAGAGTTATTTGAAGTTTACTTTAAATTCTGAAAACAAATGACGCTTCCGAATCTTCACAAAATTGGCGTGAGGTGTAATTATAAACTTAACAAGAACTAATTGATACTTTTTAAATTGCTTAACTAAACCTCCTGCAATACTTATATAATGATTATGCACATTGTATTAGCATATCAGAGCGTATAGACATTAAGTAGTTATTGTAGATTGTATAGCGAAAAAAGATCATAAACTGCTGATTATTCAGTTATAAATAAATTTAAGGAGCATAACTTATTGTGTGAAACAAAGTTGATGGCAATTTTTGTAAATCACAATTTTGACGTCGTTCCAAATGTACTTTTTTGAGGTGATGTTTTTTCGTCGCTATGCACTGAGCTCCCAATAGATTTGTCACTAAAAATAAATAAAAAAAATAAAATCTTATGACTATAAAACTATCTACAAGAAAACTTCGAAGTAATATACAGAATTTTCACAGTTATAAATATTTACAAACCTGATACCGGGCTTGAGTATTGAAATAGGGGGTTTTTTATCAGATATTTGGCAGGAATCAGACGACTGATTGACGACGGGTGTTTTTTGCTTGCCTGATGTTTGCTTTTGATGATCTCTAGTCAGCGAAGACAAGTTGCTCACTACAACAGTTTTATTGGTCTTTGTTAGAATTAAGTCTGCTTTGTATCAAGAAAAATATTCTTTTTAAAATACTTTCAACATTGAAATCTTTTATGATTGCTTTTTAAATAGTTAAGTAACACAAGTTATTCAGTTGACAAAAATTACACATAAAAACCAAAATTATTTTATACTTCATTCTTAATTGGAAAACAAACCAGCTATAGACGGAGTGCGATGCACCAGTGTTGTCATGGGAATGTTGATGACAGACGGTTGCTGGTTACCAGGTGATGGGTTGCTATGGTAACCGCCACCGCTGTTGCACCCACCAGTGCAACTTTCCCGGATACTGTTGTCATGGATATTTTTTTTTATTAAAATTAAAATATTAATACAAAAGAATTTAGGTTAATTGTTGTATTGATTGATTGCCGTATTTTATAATATAACTCTATGTACTATTTATTACTTTTTGAACAATTTAAATTGAATCTTTTTTAAACTTCTAGAAACTTGTGATAAATTTTCATACTTTATTTTTAAAAAGTTAAACTTATTACACATACTAACAGTAAAAGGTTTTAGTTAGTAAAAAAACATCTCATTAAATACTTTTACTCATTTTAATAATGGAAAACTGAAGAATAAAAGCAAATACTTCATTTCATAGTTTTGGTAAATACATATGTGATTGAATAAACAAAACAGTTTCTTACAAAAATGTAACTAGGAAGAAATGTAAACGTCTACAATTTAATAAAGTAGGACGACAGAAAAGTTTTAATGAAACTAAATACTACCATCTTGCCATAGAAGTAAACCAGTTTCGAAAAATTTTCACAGTCAGAGGCTTGAAAATAATTTTGTTGTAATCTTCATTCGAAGTAGCATAGGACGTTGTCAGCGGTGAAACGTAAATAGGATAACCTATTTTAGAAGCCAGGATTAAAATCGCGTTAAGATAATTAAAAAACAACCAATCAGTATTAGCTTGATTATTAGAGAAAACAAACGGTATAATTGGTTCTTCAAAAAAGTTTAACAAAAATAAAAACTAACTACTTTAAGTTTAATTCCTCATTTAGTTTTCAAGGACATAGTTACTACTAATATCAAAGTAGTATATGAACTATTTGGTATCATAATTATGGAAAAGTTTTATAACAAAAACTAAAAAGTTAAAACTTAACAATAAAACTAAAAAATAATTTCATTTTTATATTACAAATCAAATAATTTGAAAGTCATTAGTATATTGAAAAAGAAATTTTGTGCTATTTCAAAAAAGTTTATTAAAAAACGGAATAATCTAAACTTATATGAACTTAATTGAAAATGGTATAATAAAACTAAAACAAAGTCTAACCAATGGGTTGGTCGCAAGAGGAGTTAATCATGTTCCTCAAAACCTGCTTGGCGTTCTGTATGGAACCCCTCTCCGGGTTTCTGTTCCTTAAAAACACCAGTTCGGACTGCTGACCGGCCCACAACCCTCTGACGCACTCACGGTTGACACGGACCAGGGTGAAACCCAATGACTTGTACTGCAGTTTCACCACGCTGTACTGGTCCACAAACGCCTCTGAAACCTGCCTTCTGTGAAGGGGTTTTTTATTAAAGTTTTTGAAATGGTAAATTTTTTATCGTTCAATATCTTGTTAAAGTATGTGACTCTTTAATAGTAATAACTATTTTCATTTCATTAAATTTTTTTTTTACCTTGTTGGATAACAAGATTTGCAAACATTTTTTTATTAGTTTTTGTTAATTGCATGGGTTGGAATTATCACTGCTTGTTTAAGTATATTATTTCTTTTAACAAATAAAGTAATGGTTTTTTTTTTAATAATAATTTGAGGTTTTTGAAAACTTCTTAAAAATTTACAAATAGTTTTTTTTTATATTATAACCAACAATACTCTACAAGAACTGAATAAATATTTTACACAACGAACCGAAGTGCGAGCAAGTTGGGCGCGTTGCCAAGCACCGATCTTCGCCACAGGGGATCCCCCTCGTGAGTGATGACCATCTCCTCGCATATTTCGGCGATCGAGTCGTAAAGTGACGCGTCCTCCTCAAACTCGTCCGGATCTGTCAAGTTGTTATAAACAAGTTAACTAAATAACAGTTTAAATTAATAAACAAATAGAAAAACTATTAAAAAAGTTCTAAAAACTTTAAACAATTTACCAGAAAAAACTTTAAAGATTAATAAATTTATAAATGGAATGAATTATCAAATTAACAATAAAAGAACTATATATACTTTTTTTAATTTAAAATAACTCAACAAAAAGGTCAAACGAACAGGTGAAGTGGTCCTGGTGCAGCTTCAAAGCGGTCCTGACTGCAGGCTGGACGACATTTTTCATCAAGTTGACGTCGCTCATCACCCACTCGTCCTTGTGCGACTGCACCCGGATGTCGCCCTTGAACACGGAGTGCAGCCCGAACAAGAACGCGTCCAAGCTGAAAAGTGAAAAGACTGGCTTAAATGATGAGGAAAAGTTAAATATAGGATTACATAAGGTAATTTTATCTAAAGATTTCTCAAAAATAAAACCTCCATTTATTTAAATAAGGTTTATTCACTAAAATAAAACAACATTGAATTAAGTCACATAACTATAGCAAAATTAAAATTGATATAACAAAAAAAAGAAAATAAACTTATTAAAAAACATTTTTTATTTAAGTAATATATAAATAAAAACTGACTGAAGTTTATTTGTTTGATAGAGGTGAACTAACTTGGGAGCCAACGTCAGCGATGCGCTGGACAAGGCCCTCCTTGCGAACGCGGTCAGCGCAAAAGCCAAAAGAGGCAGTTTGAAAGCGGTTGCGCAACCGGGTTCTCCCCCTCCTCTCTCGTCACGTGACTTAAAAATTAAAAGTATATATATTGGAATGTTAACAAGATTTGGCATCAGGAATAACAAAAGCATTAAGTTAAGCGAATAAAAGAAGGTTTATGATTGTACATTTTTAAAGTGTTTACTTTATTTTGAAGTTAATTAGAAACATTTTAATATTTCTTTTCTATAAGAGACTTTCAGTATTAAACAAACCTTAAAAAAAAGTGTTTAATCAAAAAAATAAAACAGTAAGTAAAAATTAATTAGCACAAAAATATTTAACAAATTTTTATTAAAATAACGAATTTATTAAATACATCAACTCACTTTTTCTCTCCTCTGGTAGCAGTGCTTGACCCATTGGAGGTAAACCTTGTTGAAATTCTGCAACGTGTTCCGCACAGCCACACATCGAAATCGTCGTCGATTGCGGCGCTGAAGCACGCGTCGTTGTCCGCCCACCTGCGCTCTTGCGAACGCTCTTGCTCTTGGATACTTTTCATTATCTGCTCGTTTGAAAGTCAATCGTCCAACGACGGATGCTTGCAAAAAAAGTAGATGCAACACTGTGGATAATGTCTATGATTAAAAATAGAATTACACAGCACAGACTTCTTTATTAAAATTGGTGATAAAATTACTAACTGTTTTCTTTCATACAAAAATTAGGTAGATTATAACCGGTGATTAATTATTAAAAAGATAATTATGTAGTAAACTACGTGTTTTTTACTGAAAATTGATTAAAATATTGCAATACTGTGAATAAATTAGTTAAATAGGAAAAATAAACTAAATAGTACATATTTTTTTAAAAAGAATAGGTTATAAAATATTGTAAACTGGTTTCTTCTTATACAAATAAATAGTCTTAAGAAAAAACTTATTTTCACTGTGTAGGTTATAACCAGTGGTTAGTAAGTAAAAAAATAATTATACGCTTCAGGTGGTAACCCTATCTTGAGCACTTTTTTTCATTTAGTTTAAGAAAATTATTCAATTATCCAATTCATTTTGAAAAATACTAATTGTATTAGAACTTTTTTTTATTACTCTATCTAGTGTAAGTTTTAAATCTCCAGTTGATTATACCTAAAATATTTTTACTTTTTGCTCTTCAGTTCAAAATCGAGAATATAGAGTGTAAGTTTTAAATTTGGTTTAATGGACCAGATTTACATGCCCGAGGGTAGAAGTTTTACCTTTCGCAGGCCGAATACTACTTATAATTTGTAAACATTGGTGGGCCGGTTATTATCACTTCGCGGACCTTATGTTGCATACCCCTAACAAAACCTATCACTAGTTTACATAGTACTTTTTTTTTTCAGAAGTTTATGAACCTTAAAGTTTATTTATTAGAAAAGCTTGTCAACAAGAACTACTAATTAAATTGTTTTTCTATATCTTTATAATAAAAATAAGTAAAATTTTCATTTAAATTTTTGTCAATAAAACCTGCAATTTAAATTTTTGTCATTGGGCACTAGTTGTAGAAGTATTTACCTAATTTTAGTTATGTTTTGTATTACAGACTTTATCATTCTTGTAATTAGTTTGTGAAAAAACTCAACCAAGAAAGATATATTTATTTATGATAAAGTCAAGCTGAATTGAATCAACAATGCCTGTGATTAAACGCCCTCTTGAGAGTTGCACATATGAAACACCAGACGTCGATGCTTCTGTAGTTGCCTCTTTGCTTATCATTCACAACAATGTACACATTAATGCAAATTCTTCAAAACCAAAGCTTCCAAAAATGGACCGTCCTCGAATAGGGACAGACTGCAGTGAAGAGGGTTGGAACATATTTGTACAAAAGTGGACTATTTTTAAAGATAGCATGGAGATGACAGATGTAGAAAAACGCCGTCAACTGTACCAGTGCTGTGAGGAAGATTTAGGCGATGCTATTCTGAAGGGACATGAAGATGTAGTAAATTTATGTGAGCAAGAGCTTTTAAGGATGATCAAGCAGCTTGCAGTTATTCAGTTGTTGTACGACGACCAGACTTTCTTAATGCAAGACAGGATTTTACTGAAAACACTAGATCATTTGCTGCCCGTTTAAAGGGAAAAGCCAGTACACGCTCGTACACATGTAAATGCCCAAAGGATGGCTGTAATCAAATAATAGATTTTACAGACATAATTTTAAAAGATGTCATAGTAACAGGTTTAGCCGATGAGGATATCCGTAAAGAGGTGCTAGGATGGTAAAATCTAGATGAGAAAAATGTCAATGAGACAATCGGTTATATTGAAGGAAAAGAGATGGCACGTGATGCAATGTCAAAACCCGCTGTTACAGCATCAGTTTTCTCATACAAATCCTCAAAGAAAACCACACAAAAACCAAGTGGTAAAATAACTTGTGACACATGTAATAAATTAACTGATAAATTTGTTTGGAGCAGTAAAAATATGAGGTATATTGAGTGTTCTGCCTGTAAAAAGTGCTGGTTAAAGTCCTGTAAAAAAATTTATCAAAGTCACCAAAATGATGCTGATGAGTCAAATGCACTTCTAGTTGGTGGATTGTACACACCAAATGTATGCAAATCCTTAAAGAAAACCACACAAAAACCAAGTGGTAAAACAATTTGTAGCATATGTAATAAATCAACTGATAAATTTGTTTGGAGCAGTAAAAATATGAGGTATATTGAGTGTTCTGCCTGTAAAAAATGCTGGATAAAGTCCCGTAAAAAAGTTTATCAAAGTCATCAAAATTATGCTGATGAGTCAAATGCACTTATAGTTTGTTGATTGTATACACATAACTGTGATGGTCTTTGCATCCGAGGTCGTAGAAAAATATGTTCGAGCGGAAAAACGCGAAGAATAAAAAGGAGGTACAGGGACAGAAAAACGTACTTTTACACACTGGATCGCGACGAAATTTAAAGAAGTCATTACCTTACGCCAGAAAGAGTGTTATGACCTACAATAACCCGCAGATCTCAAAAATGTGGCGTGACGTTTGGAATAAAAAGGAAGAATCTCTCAGTATTTGTTTTGTTAAGTATGTGGAAAATATAAGTGAGAAAACAAAATCGTTGCCACCACTGAATTGCGGTGATCATGTCGTGATACTAAATCGAACAGGTAACTTTCCTAGCAAGTGGGGGAATAGTAGAGTGGTGGTGGAAGTGAAGGACTGCCATCAATGTGTTGTCAAAGTTGAAGGATCTGGTCGCTTAACTGCTCAAAATCGTAAGTTTCTGAGAAGATTTACCCCTCCTATTTGCAAATCTCTAAGTAGTATCCCTTATCTGAGAAAGGCAAACATACCACTGTAAAAGTTTGTCTTTTCTGTAAGGTTAAGAAAAAAGATGTCAAGAAAAGTTTTAATGTTCTATTTTTTTATAGAAGGAAGATTCTTTTTGTGAAGCATTGTGTAATTTTCTTCTGTACTAATGGTTTTCTTCGAAATTGATGCAGAACTGGAATGGCTCGGATTTGCTTTGATCTATATATTCTTGACTTATACTTTCTACAGAAAAGCAAACAGACAGCCAAAGTTTACTGCAAACAACAATGTGGCCGGGATGAGTGTGTGAAATTATCGGATTATTTGCAGCGTTTCCCTGTAAGACTTTATGATGCTTTTCAAAAGCTTCGTGCCACCGATGTTGCTGATATTCATTTATTGTCAAGTTGGAATGTTCACTGTAAATTAATGTTTTATTGTCTAATGAATGAGTTTCAGTCCAATAGTGACGTCCTAAAGTTTGTAGTTGACTTTGCAGCAGACTAGTCTAACAGCCATCTGTTCAAAGTGATTTTGGATGAGGACGCAGAGATTGACTTTCAAAAACTCGAACTGTTGGTTGGTATCGAGTATTTGGAAAACAAGTGTAGCAGTATTTCGTCAGTGTTTAATGCTATCAGTAATGCACCTTCTACTTTGTTTAAAGTCGAAAATATGATAAAGATGTTTATCAGCAAAATAAGTGAAGTTTCAAGGTGGTTAGATGAATGACGTGTGGTTTCGTTCTTCAAAGCTGAAAAGTTCAAATCGGTGAAGCAATTAAATTTTTAAATGCTTGTATTCAGCAACTGAGTGAAGAAAAGTAAAGATTAAGTCTCAAATTTTTTGTTACAGTTTGTTTGGTTAAGTTGTAGTTTGTTTTAACAAATCATTTATTAGTGAACTAAGTTAATCGTAATTTTTAAAATGTTTTTGCCTTTTTGAGTTAAATTTCGTTGAATTTTAGACCTGAAAAAAGTGTTTTGTTGTAACAAATTGTTTTATAAAAAAACTTTTGCTAGGTAAATTTAGAGTTTTATCTCCTTAGTAGATAAAACCTTGGGGGTGATGTAGAAGTATTTACCTAGTTTTAGTTATGTTTTGTATTACAGACTTTATCATTCTTGTAATTAGTTTGTGAAAAAACTCAACCAAGAAAGATATATTTATTTACTAGTAAAAGCATAAATTTATAAAAGATTCAAAATTTTAAAAGTGAAAGGTATAATTTAAGTTTACAAATTGGTAATTAGTGTTAAAGTTTATTAAATAAGTTTAAAAAGTGTATTGAAACACTAATTGCACTGACAAGTTTTCATTCAGGTTAGATATTAAAATAAAAGTATTTGATATACTGCATTATTCGATATAACTTTTGACTAATAATTTAAAGTTTATAGATTAAGTGAACTATATTATTAAGAATTGACTTTTTATTTAAAATTGAAGTAAAACTGTTTTTTGTAACTATACAGAGAGTAGACAAAAATTATTATACGTTTTATAACTATACTTTTATTAAAAAAATGCATAAATCCTTGCTTTTTAAATTAAAATACAAAGCTATTGGTCTACTTTCTACATTTTTGTTGTAAATTATTTTAAGTATTGAAGCCTTATTGACCATTAACTATAAAACAAGATACACAATTGCGCTTAGTTTTTTTTTAAGTAAAACTAAAAACATTTTGTTCAAAAATTTACTTTAAGGAACTTTAGCGTGACGCCTCTAATATATGTTCTACTTTTTTAATACTTTTGCTCTAAAATGATGTTAATCAATGAAGTATCAGTTTTAAGCGAAATACTTTTTATCAGTTTAATTTGAAGTATTTATAAATACACTGAAATAACATTTAACTGCAGTTATAGAAGTTTATCTATTTTGATAGTTTAGTTTCAGCTTAATAGAAAATTTTTGGTAAAAGATGTTGAAAGATATCTATAAAATTATTTTAATTAAACATAATATTGTTCGCATCACACAAAACTAAACAAATTGAAAGCTCAAGATAAATCAACTAATAACTTTAATTGGGTTGCTGCAAAAGTTAAATATTGATAAACAAATTGACTTTGTGAAGAAAAAAGTCTGTTGTTGTTACATAAATTATTTTTTAGTTTTCTTCTAATAATCTCAAATAATACCTTATTATCTATTTAACTCGATTTCGTAGTAATTATAAACATTTTAAAGTACAAAAATTAGAACATATTCATACCTATAATTAACAGATAACAACAATATTTTACAAATTTGCATTCTAAGTAAAATAGAATTTAGTAGTTGACTAGTACTTTTAAGAAAATGCAATCTTTCTCATTTGTTATATGTGAACAACTTTTACAAGAAGTTTGACGTTTTTTGTGTTTTATATATTTCAGAACCTTATGAATTCGGAATTTCCAGTTTGCTTGCAACACGAGTTATTTAAATGATATATATTTTATTACATAAGAAATTAATACTTTTTTGTTAGATTAAATGATAACTATTATTGCGTTTATTGTTCGTTAGTAAGTTATAAATTTAAGATCTTAAAAAGGTAATTTAAATATAGTTCGAACTTATATAATAAAAACTATTTGGTCTTACTTAAATATTGCTACAATAAGTTTATACTTAGTTTTTCATATACTAAATTTTATTAACAAAGTATTGTCTAATGTAACAATATCGACTGCAATGAACAATTTTTATCAGGTCAATTAAATAATAAAAGATATATTTAGATAATTTAGAAAATTTGTCTATTATTTGAAATTTTTATTTAGGATTAATATGAAACTAGCAAAATATTTTGTTGCAAATTTCTATTTGAAATGACCAAAAAAACAACTTACTAAAAAAATATAAACATATGAACTAAAAGATGAATTTAAACAAGCAACTGTAAAAATATTCTAAGAAAAAAAAAATTTGAAACGATTTACAATAAACTAATTTCACTTTTAAAAATATTAGTAACAATTCTTTAAATACGTATCAGTCTAAAAGACTTCCCAAGCAGTCAGCAGGTAAGAGTCTACCAGCAGTCAGTAATCCAATTTATACGGATCAGGCTATTTCTCCTCAGATGCTTTATACATTTTGGTAAATGTCACTCTCTTTGCATGGATGCCACACGAATTAGTGTCTTTGTAAAGACTTCACCAGTAAACTTCAGTAGTTTCTTGAAGTGCACCGATCGTAGCACTCTGGAAACGCAGATCCATCTTGAAGTCCTGAGCGATTTCACTAACGAGGCGCTGAAAGGGCAGCTTGTAGATAAAGAGCTCAGTTGACTTCTGGGGTCTGCGGATCACGCGAAGAGCAAATGTTCCTGGACGGTAGCGATGAGGCTTCCATTTAAAAAACTGAAAATTTAATGTGTTGACTTTAAGCTTATAGTTTAATAAGAAAATAAGTAACTGAAATTTACTGTTTATAGTTAATTATGATTTACATATATTTACAGTTTTAATGCTTATTTACTATTTTCCAGCAAAAAAGGAAAAACAAAGTTTTTACATTAAAGATATTATATAGTCTAATTGTATATAAACTAAATATTAATTACTTGTTAGATAGCTTTTCAAATTATACTTTAAATTATCTTAAATATGCATTACAGTTTTTTATGCACTAAACATTAATTTACTAAAGTATTAATTTATTATACTTAAAAATTTTAACTTTGAAGTATTTACTTTATTTGTAAACTGAACAATCAATAACTATAGTTTAACAAAAATTGTAAGTGACATGAATCTGTTTAAAAAAGTGTATAAACTAAATATACGTTAAGTAAAAATTTCATAATAAACTTTAAAAAATTATATTCATTTAAATGATTTATTTTTAAAAACCTTTAAGAAAAAAGACAAAAATGTCGATCCCTTATAACGTATAATCAGTAATTTAGACATCTTTCATTTAATTTTGTAATACTAAAACAACTATATAGACTAGATTATCTTTCTAAATTATAACCATTATCTTTCAGATTATCTTTCTTATTCTTAACTTGATTTGAAGAAAGTCAGATTTTAAAGCAAGCTTAATTAGATTTCAATAATTGATTTACACTTTTAAATGTCTCAATACAGTTCTCTATGTAAAACCACTCAGAAAAATGTATTTATATCCTTCAAAATGAGTTTTTAATTATCCAACAAGTTACATAATTTTTATTCGTTGGTATACATTAAAAGACGTTTTAAAAACTAATATTGTATTTAACAAATTTTACAACATAAACATATAAGGAAAACTAAAACTTTAAATTCAGAACAAATTAAAAAAAAAGTAATGTATAGCAAATAAAACTGAGACTTTTTATAAAAAATATTATGAAACTTAGTTTTTCAGTTCACTATAGTGATTATTCAAAAACAGTTTTAATTAAGTTTTTTTTTTAAACATTATAAAAATATTTTATGATATCAATTTTCTTCTAATTATGTGGCTTGTAAGGACATCTTAACAAGTCCGGCCCGCAAAAGACTTTATTTAGTAAATCTGACCCGCTCACCAGAAAAGTTACCCAGCCGTAGTCTAATATGATGTTTGTAAGTTTGAATAAAGTATTTTAGACTAATTATAAATATTTAAAGTTTTTTTTACTGCTTTATTTTAATTTGAATAGTTTTTAATTAAATTTACACTACTATTTGTTAAAAATTGAAAATTAAAAAATAAAAATTAAAACTTAACGAGTAATTTTTTTGTAAAAAATAGATTAGAGTTAGCGATCAAAGTATGTATATTGTTTATTGAACGACAAAAAACGCTCAAAAAGTTTGGTCCAAGGACCTGGTGCACGAAAAAACCTTTCGGTCATCGACAGGGTTCGTGCGCGAAATTTTTTTCATTTAGTCTGACTGAGACCAATTTAGCCTGACATTTTTTTAAAGTAACGAAAATCCCCTTTAGAAGTCATTTTAGGTATTAGGGGGTCTTGATTAGTACTATTGTAGTCTCCGACTTCAACCAGCTTTATCTTAACAATATTTTGAGCTTTAAAAATCTGCAAAGAGCAACTCATAGCTTAGTTACAACTCAATAAAATAAGACTAAATTGTGAAAAAAGTGATTAAGCCCAGTTTTACGTCATGTCCAGGACATGTATACATAAAACGTATAAACATAATTTACTAAAAGTCTAAAAGTTATCATCTATATTCTATAGTAACAAGATAGACTTAATGTTGGCAGCCTTTTATAAGGAACACATTGAAAGACCAACCTTTGCGGACAAAAGTTTTAATAAAACATTTAAATATAACATATGTAAGTAAGAGTCTTTTTTCTAAACTTTTATTGTAGAAACCTTCAACTTGCTTTCGTCAAATTTGATGTTTAATCAAGTTAAAACGTATGTCACAGCAGATAAAAATCTTGGCTAGATTAAATGAACAAAAGTTTTCAAGGCAAAATTTAACAGCCTTTTTTATTTTGTCAATGGTTTATAAACTTGTATTAAATTTAAAAAAAGTTTTAGAAAAAATTGTAATAACGTTATTTTTACAAGAGCAATTGATTATTTGTAACTCATCTAACAGGTGTTTTAAAACTAAAATAAATGAATTTAGGATATTTTCGCAAAATTTGTTATAAATAAAAATATCTAAGCTCCAAAGTTTATATGACTAATAACTTGATAAACTTGACAGTTGTATGTATAAAAAAGTTAAACGTTTAGATTTGGCAACAACAAACTAAAGTATTTTTATATCTCAACAACTTAGTTTTAATGAAACAAAAAGAGTATTAGTTTTAATGTCATAAAAAAGCTTGAAGCTTTTTTTAAATAAGTTTAGAAAACATCAATTTTTTAAAGTTTCTTGTAATAAACTTATAGTAAGTCATAAACATAATAATGTAAAAGTTAAAGCTAACAAGTGTAATACATGTAATGTAACATTTATAAGAACTTACATTCTTAATTTACATTATAGGCGGGCAAAGATCTTAGTCGGCAGGTTAGATGTGAAAAATTTTTAGTCCTTTGTGGGCATTTTGATTTGTTATAATTCACCAAAATTACTAAATTACCCAATTAACTTCGACAAAATACTTATTCTAAGTGAATTTTTTTAACTACTATATCTAGTTTAAGTTTCAAAACTTGGTTTCCCGATCAGATTTACATGATTGCAGAGAGAAGCCTTTCCTTTTGCTGACCGTAATCTACTTAAAATCAGTAAGCATTAGCAGGCCATACACTGCCCATCCCTAGATTTGCCTTTTTTCGCGCAAAATAAGTTTCTAACAACAAAACATATGCATTTACTATAAAAATTGATAAAATAATAAATATTTTTAATAAAAAAAGATTCCGTTTTTGACAAGTAAACTGTTTTTTAGTAAGAAACAATTTTTTAAACCACTGTTTATTTGAGTGTGGGTAGCAATACTAAAATAGATCGTTAAGTTTTTACATTATTTATTTATTTATTTTTAATAACTTAAGAGTACTTCTATTTACAGCAAATTGTTCTTATGATATGTTTTTTACTTTTAAAATCCGATAACATTACTACTTCATATAGAAAAATACTTTGATAAATTTAAATTAACGTCTATAAAAACTCATTTCAGAAAATGTCAAAGTTTTTGGATTTTTTAATCAACGGAAACACACTTACGTTAATTTTTATTTAATAACAAAAGGGACTGGGATCTGAAGGCGTTTTGTTTTTTCGGTCAAGAAAATAAAAACATTCGCGTTATCAGTTGTAGTTTTAGTAACAGCGTGACCTTTTTTCACTCTTCATTACAAACCTCAGAATGTATAGTGTAAGTTAAGTTCATTAACTATTCTACAACTGCCCAAAAACTCATAAAAGCTGCATTCCCTTTGCTTCCCTTACTAGTTATTGGTCACAACTTATAAAAGAGGCAATATAGCCTCTTTGAGAAACCATATATAGACTTAAGAATTTTCTAGAGTTAAAAACATTGTATATAGAGTTTAAAAGTTTTTATAAAAACAATTTTATATAATAAAAATTAATAACACTTTCTCTATCAGATTTTTTACTTTAGCTTAAAAGCTACTTTTACTTTAGTGATAAATAGAATTGAACGAGTTAACAAGGTTTCATCATCTCGATCATCAGACCACAAGCCTTCGGTGGACTGAGACCGGTTTCGTCCTGATTAGAATTCATCAGTCAGTCACAACTGAATTGTAGTTATCAATCTACAAACGGGTTATTATGATAAATCATGAATCGGTCGTTTGCTGGTATTGGTCACTAACAAATTGATTTGTTACAGCTTGTTATCTTTTACAGAGTAAAGTTCTACACAATTTTAAGCACAACATAAAATATTACCCTTTTATATCAAACCGAATTTGTAAATTCTTAATAAATAAGAACAACCAGTTTTTAAAGTGTTCATAAATACAGAAATTTTGAAGGTTTTGCAGTATTGCTTACAACAACATAAACTTAGAAGCCAATTAAAAAAATCTATATATATCTAAATTTAAAAAAACTTCTACGCGAAATTTTCAAGCTAATATAGTTTGTTTTTATTTTATTATTGTTCATTAAACGACAAAAAAACACTCAAAATATTTGGTTTTAGGTCCTGTTGTACGAAAAAACATTTTGGTTATCGAGTCGCATACTTAAGAATGTCTTGTTAAGTAATGTAAAACAATTGGTTTAAAAGTATAAACTTGGATTTGCAAACTTTTAAAGAGTGTGTACATAGTTATTTTCTATGACCTATAATAAAGATTGACAATTACTTAAAAACACCTTTTATGAGCATTTTTGTTGCAATAAAAGGCTTTTTTAGACTGACTAATTAAAAATCATGAAGCTGAAAAGCAAAACTTTAAAGTAGCAAACTTGTAATGAATTAATAAAAAAAAATAATGTGGCCCACAAGCAGCAGTTTGCTGACTCCTGAACTAATTAATAAACTATAGCACAACTTTTGTATTGGTTTTTATTTCCTAGTCCAGGGGTCGGCAACACGTGGCCCGCGAGCCGCATGTGGCCCTCAAAGAGTAAATCTGCGGCCCGCGAGCATTTTTTTAGTTTTAATGGGATGCGGCCCGCAAAAGGTAATTCTGAGGCGAGCATGTTGTTGCGGCAAACTAATAATTTAATTATAAGTTGATTTTTTGGTTAAAGTTCTGTTTTTTGAATTGTTCTATATTTTGTACCTGATATAAAATACTATTTTTACCGCTTAAACTTAAAAAGTTAAAAAGACAGATTGTACATTTATGAGCTTTTCTTCACAGTAGAAACATTGGGGTCTTTCCTGCTTCTGTTGATCTAAAGTTTCTGTTAAAATGCTTTTAATCTTGCTTGGGCTGTTCTTGGATTTCGTAAGTTATGAGATTAGTACTTATTGAATAATTCTCATTAATGCACATTTTAGTAGTTTCCAATGTAATCTCAACCTTTGCACAGTATTTAAATAAAAAGGTACTTTTTTTAATCACACTAAGTGTTTTGCTGAACAATTAATTTATTTGTAGCTCTTCATCAAAAAACTTTTTCACTGCATTTAAAAGTTGATTTTTAAAGAAAGAGTAAAAACATCATTATAAATAGATAATAATATATGATCATTGTTTTATTTATTTCAAGTATTTAAATTAATATTCTAGTTATTATATTATTAATTGTCATGTATATTAAGACTATTGGGGGGAAGCACTTTTTTTACATGTTAATCTTATTTTACAGATCTTTAACTTAGCTAACAGTTACTTTTTACCGTTTTGTAAAATTCATACTAGTTTTTAGATATCAGGGTACAAAGTTGGAGAACTCAATAGATTCATTATAGGAAGGCTAAATTAAAAAGGCAAATAAAAGACTATTTCATTGAAATATATATTCTCCTAAAGTTTTTAAACAACTTATCTCAAACCTTTTTAGTATATACTGAACTTAATATAAACAATCCTATTGAAGAATTTTTTTAATTTTGAGCAAAACTATAGGTTTTTTTTAAAGTAAAAAAACTTTATTTTGTGCTAGTAGGTGGTAGTTAAGTAGTTAAATTACCAAGTATGAACTTAATAGTTAATTAGATGCATAGTGAGTTCATTAAGACAAAAAGCGCACTTTTATCTTTTAATAATAATCCCTATATACATATATAACTTAGACTCAAGTATTAGACTGATTAAAACTAAATAATTTAAAATGTCTGACTAAAACTACGGCCCCCGAACATATTTCAAATTCGAAATTTTGCCCCCGAGTACCTTCAGCTTGGCGACCCCTGTTCTAGTCTTTAATTAAATAAATTAATTAAATTTATTATATAAAAAAAAATCATTTTCTATACTTAACAGTAATTTAAACAAATATTTTTCTAAAATACACATTATAGTTACTAAACTAATTATGACGTTGTTTTATATTTTGGTTGAAAATATAAAATAGTAAGATTACATATATTTTTTAGTAATCAGAATGCCGGTTATGAAGATAAAAATACTTCAAGCACTATTTTTGTGCTCATTGTGCATCATAAGTACAAAATTGATCTTAAGCATAGTAAAGAATAATACTATGATAGAAGTTGAGGTTATTGACAACATAGACAAATCAGTGACATACGAAAAAAAAGTAGTAGACTTTTTGGAAGGGTTCGTTGAGAAACCCGAAGAAAGCAACGATAAGTTCTTAGATAAAATAAAAAGATGGATCGTACCTGAACCAAAGGAAGAAAAAAAGACGATCATTGGTCAGATAAATACAATATACGGACAGAAAAGAGCAAAAATTGCAGAAAAGTTTTATCTAGGCTCGGAACTCCTTACGATAGTTGAATTCTCTTTGGCAAAGATAGCAGCAAAGTACTTGTTAGTAAATATTTTTATATAAAATACTATATTATAATAGTTAATTATAACGTAAAATTTGACATCAAAACTATTCAATAATAAAACAATTAAATCAAGAAAATTTTTACCTCCTGCGTATAGACTATTTAAAAAAATTAATAGCCAAAAAAAAAACAGTTTGTAAAATACTAGCGTTAACCGTTGGAAATAGGCACAACAAATATTTTAATATATTTATTAGGACTTCAGAGTCTCAGACTATTTACTAATTTCAGACAAAACTCTTAACATAGTTTAAATAACATATTATGGTCCTTATATAACTAGTTATTATTTTCTATTGACTTTGTTTGCTAAAGTTAGCATACAGAGAACTAAATAGTATGAAAAATTGAAATTAAGTTATACTTAAGTGTTATTATTTCTATTATGTAATTAAAAAAATAACTCAGTGACCATACAGTATTAGATGTATTGGTACAAGACATTTAATTTTACTGCATTGAGTTCAAAAAGTAAATAAAGTCTCGTTTTTAGAAATAACTAACAGTATTACTTATCATTAAAATCAATAGAAATATTTTAAATACAGGTTTGCTGCTTTGATTGTCGCACTAAAATATATTTTCCAACGTTGTGCTTCTGGTTTTCACAAAATTTTTCAGCTGATATCAAAATCTTTGATAATTATAGCAAGTGTATCTCCTTTTTATTTCATCTTGGTTGTATCTAAGCTGCAAACTGTAAAGCATTGGTTCACTATTTCCGTTAAAAAACTGAACACGATCTCAGTTCATGTTCTTAGCAAAGTTGTTCTTTTGTTGGTAAGTTTTTAGTTTTTCACTTAAAATTATACAATTGATGAGAATTTGCCTTTAAACAATGGTGTATGTGTTTTTTCCTAAAATGTTAGACTGACAAACTTTCTTATTGGTTTGATACACTACTGTTCTTTATAATAACATTTTAAATGAAAAACATATTTCAATTTTCAGTTACTTTTTATAGTATAAACATTTTAAAAAAATTGAAAACATAGTTGAAATAGTTTAAAGATAATAACTTTTTAGACATACTTTAACACATCAATCATTAACTTTATATTGCTGCACTTTTAACTGCAAATGTTTATTAACAATACTTTTTAAAAAAATTAGGCTGATGCTTTCATCAAAGTTGCAAGAAGCGTTCGTAGAAAAATTGCTGCCTTTTTACTAGAGAAATTTTTTGCTGAAGAAACTTCTACTGGAGAAAGTGGAGAAACTTCTACTGAAGAAACTTCTGCTGAAGAAAATGAAGAAACGTCTGATGAAGAAAATGAAGAAACTTCTGATGAAGAAAATGAAGAAACTTCTGCTGAAGAAAATGAAGAAACGTCTGATGAAGAAAACGAAGAAACTTCTGATGAAGAAAATGAAGAAACTTCTGCTGAAGAAAATGAAGAAACTTCTGATGAAGAAAATGAAGATCAGATTAAAACAGCAGCGGAAAATGAACACGGATACGTTGAAGGTATATCTTTAAAACATTTTTACATTTTTTCATAAGTTAAACTATTTAATAACATTTTTTCTTACTTTTAACAGAATGTTTTGTAAGAACGAGTCATGAATTTTCAACATATAACGGTTACGACTTACAGTAATCAACTCTTTTTTAAGTTCATTAAACGAAAAAATAATTTACAACGTAAAAACAAACTAAAAACATATTTTAAATTTGTAGCACTGCAGCATATTCAAGAAACGTCCCTAACAGAACAAACTAAAATATTTACAAACTTAAGTTTCGTAAATTACTATAATATCTTTTACAGAAGCAGAGTCAATAGAATCCACGACGGTCTATGTAGATAAAATTCCTCACTTTACACTCCACGGTAAGTAGTATTTTAAATTAATAATTTTTTAACGTGTTTTCATAAACTACTCAACAACATGTTCAATTAGCTGTTTTGTTAATCGAAAATTATAATAAGTTGGTAACCTTATTGTTATTTAAATTACACAGACCTTTGCTTGAGTGACAGTTATATGATGGCTCCGGAGGAAGAGAGTAGCGATGAAGATAGTGAGAGTTGCAATGGTGAAGGAGAACACTCTGATGACGACGGTGATGAAGGTGATGAGTTAAAAAGTCTCAGAGATTGTGATGGTGATGAAACTGGTGAAAGGCAGAGCCGTTATGAAAAACCTGCTGTTGAGCCGGAGAGTTTCAATGAAGAGGAAAGCAATGAGGTGGGAAGCTTTAAGGTCAAAACTCTTTTTGTAACAGAAAGCATGAAAGACAGTGAAAGCACCCGTGTAGATGTATGCGAGAGTTCTATCAAGATACAAGATTCTTGCGAGAGCCAGTGGGACTTGTTTAAGATAAGAGTTGATGAGACAAACATTGATAGCGAGAGTGATTGTGACAATGATAGTGATTGTGATAATGAGAATGAATGTGATAGCGAGAGTGGTTGTGAGAGTGACTGTGAGAGTGACTGTGAGAGTGATTGTGAGAGTGACTGTGAGAGTGATTGTGAGAGTGATTGTGAGAGTGATTGTGAGAGTGACTGTGAATGTGATTGTGAGAGTGATTGTGACAGTGTGAGCGGTAGCGATAAATTTGTCTCGTACCGTTACACCGACGAGCATAAAGTGTGTATGCTTTCAGAAAGCAATAAAGCAACCTTTGAAAAAATGAATGCAATGTGGACAACGAAAAAGCGTGAGAGTGTGGTTGATAGTGATGATGAGTGGTGAGAGGGTTTTAAATGTGAACATATTTGGATATGAAAATAATTATTTTAATGAACAACATAAAATAAACAGTCAATAAATGAAAATAATTTGTTTTATTAATAAATTGTTAAGCTGGTAAAAAGTATTTTGCTTAAATCTGATACTTTATTGATTAACATCATTTTAGAGCAAAAGTATTAAAAAAGTAGAACATATATTAGAGGCGTCACGCTAAAATTCCTTAAAGTAATTTTTTGAACAAAATGATTTTGTTTTACTTATAAAAAGTATTTTTAAGCGCAATTGTGTATCTTGTTTATCTTTTTGTGTAGATAATGGTCAATAAGGCTTCAATATTTAAAGTAACTTACAATAAAAATGTAAAAAATAGACCAATAGCTTTGTATTTTAACTTAAAAAGCAAGAATTTTTGAATTTTTTCAATAAAAGTATAATTGTAAAACATATAGGATTTTTTGTCTACTCTCTGTATAGTTACAAAAATATAAGAGTATTGGTAAAATTTTAAGCATTTTTATTGTTTACTGACTTTTACATTAAACAAGTTTTAAAACTTAGTTCATTAGTTTTAAGTCTACAAAAAAAAACTGATTAAGCAAACCTTAAATTCTCCTTCTTTAGTTTAAGACTTGAAAATATCTATTCAATCTTCGAAATAACGACACAGTTATACGTAGATTTAGTTAGTAAAAAAAATTGGTATCAAGGATTTAAAAAGTACAACATTTGTTAAGAATTTTATACAGATATTTTTGTTGAAAATGTTTTTTTTTAGTTTACTGGATTTAAAAGAAATGCTGCCTTTAGCATATTTCCAACAAGTTTTTTAGCTGTATGAAAAAAATGTATAACACAAATACCCCCTATAAACATAATCATTACTATTATTTTTTTTTTCAACAAGAATAATTAAAAAAAAAAAGTTATTCTTTGTAAAACTATAACATTGTAGAATAAAATCTTTCTTTATGCAATTATTTAACAAAGGTATAAAAATACATGAGCACACAACAACAATCATTGCTGAATTGTTATTTATCATGATTATACATCTTATATATAACTAATATTTATCATTAACGACAAAACTAAGAAAACATAACAACTATAAGTTTTTTTTAACCGGAACTTATTACATCTAGTAGGTAAAAAGAAGTTTAGTAGATTACTTTGTGTACTTCCAGTTTTTTATTTCATTTTAATTAAGTAAATCTAAATTTTACGCGGCGAAACACTTTATGTTTAAATAGAATAATCGTTTTAATTTCAAAACTACTAAAGCTCAAGCTTTGTCAATTTAAGGATAAACAAAAACTGTTTAAGTAAAAATATCGTTCTTAAGACCAAAAATGGGTATTAAAAAGCTCATATAGTTTTTAAATGCAATAAACCTAAATCAATAAAGAAAACTACAATTTCGTTTACTACCAGTTTTTTTTTTTTCTTTTTTGAACTAAAAAATTAAACTTTTACAAAAGCTAGATATAACAATATTTAAAGTTGTTTTTTTTTCACAGGCTAAAAAGATTCTATAACTTATTGTTCTTTTACATTAAAATATTTTCATATACATATCTAAAATAAAAATTTATAAAATTCACTAATTATGTACAAGCGATTAATAAAGTTTTAACATTTAAGTCTAGTTTGGTATAAAGCTTTTGCAATAGAACTCAAAAAAAAAAGAAAGCTCGCTCTTGATAAGAACACTTTACTTTAGCGTGTTAAAGATTTCAAAGTTTACTTGTTTTATACTTTTTGATATACTGAAAAAGTAAAACAAAAACTTGTATTAAATGCGTAGTTTGATACACATATCCCTAAATCACCTTAGACAAAACAATGTTATTAAGCTTTATTGTGTAGTTAACCCATGTAATTTATCCAGCTTACCCAGAGTTTTAAATCATACTTTAGTGTCTAGCCTTTCAGCATAAATTTCAAGATAAAGATAGTTTATAAAAAAACACTTTTTGTAAGTAGTAAGAACAATGAATGTTTGTTTGCTTGCTTTGATACTGTTTTAATTTTATTTACAGTAGACTAACTTACATTTATTTTCATAAAAATTCAATAAAGGTCTAATTTGTATTTGTTTATTTGTAAACATTGGATTTATTTGTTACTACTACAACTCAACAATTTTTTAGAAATCAAAAAAGTTGTAATGATTTTATTTAGTATAAACTAACAATTTTTTTTTGTTTATTATGTAACTCTATATTCGAAATGCAATAAAAAAATTGTAGTTACCTTTATGATTGTTAAAATTAAAATAGTTTTACTAAAACGTTGTTAAGTAAGATTATTAATTCTATCAAAATTGGATGGAATAAGTAATAAAACACCACATAAAATTTAAATGAGTTCAAAATGTGATAAAAACTAAAGCAAGAAAAAAACACAAACGAACATAGAAATACAAAACAATCAAGAAATAGCTATAGCATGCTAATTAAAAAACTTGTTTTAATTTATTTAAATTTTTGTAATTGATAATCAAAAGCTATTTCTAAATATTTAAGGGAACAATAAATTATAGTTATTTTTTTATAAGAAAAATAGTAAAAATAAATTTTATAGAAAACTAGTTTAAATAAATGCTCTTTACTGTCGAAGTGCATAAGTTTTATTAAGATAATTATTTCGTTAAAAATGGAGTTATTTGAAGTTTACTTTAAATTCTGAAAACAACTGACGCTTCTGAATCTTAAAAAAATTGGCGTCAGGTGTAACTATAAACTTAACAAGAACTTATTGATATTTTATAAATTGCTTAACTAAACCTTCTGCAATACTTAAATAATGATTATGCACATTGTATCAGCATATCAGAGCGTATATACATTAAATAGTTATTGTAGATTGTATAGAGAAAATAGATCATAAACTGCTGATTATTCAGTTATAAATAAATTTAAGAAGCACAACTTATTGTGTGAAACTAAGTTGATGGTAATTTGTGTAAATCATAATTTTGACGTCGTTCCAAATGTACTTTTTTGAGGTGATGTTTTTTCGTCGCTATGCACTGAGCTCCCAATAGATTTGTCGCTGAAAAAAATTGAAAAATTAAAATCTAATGACTATAAAACTATCTACAAGAAAACTTCGAAGTAATATACAGAATTTTCACAGTTATAAATATTTACAAACCTGATACCGGGCTTGAGTATTGAAATAGGGGGTTTTTTATCAGATATTTGGCAGGAACCAGACGACTGATTGACGACGGGTGTTTTTTGCTTGCCTGATGTTTGCTTTTGATGATCTCTAGTCAGCGAAGACAAGTTGCTCACTACAACAGTTTTATTGGTCTTTGTTAGAATTAAGTCTGCTTTGTATCAAGAAAAATATTCTTTTTAAAATACTTTCAACAATGAAATCTTTTATGTATATTGCTTTTTAAATAGTTAAGTAACACAAGATATTCAGTTGACAAAAATTATACCAAAACAAAATTATTTTATACTTCATTCTTAATTGGAAAACAAACCAGCTATAGACGGAGTGCGATGCACCAGTGTTGTCATAGGAATGTTGATGACAGACGGTTGCTGGTTACCAGGTGATGGGTTGCCATGATAACCGCCACCGCTGTTGCACCCACCAGTGCAACTTTCACGGATACTGTTGTCATAGATATTTTTTTTTAATTAAATTTTAAATATTAGACGCAAAATAATTTAGGTTAATTGTTGTATTGATTAATTTCCGTATTTTAAAATATTTCTTTATTTACTATTTATTACTTTTTGAACAATTTTATAATTTAAATTTTTTAAACTTCTAGAAACTTGTGATAAATTTTCATACTTTATTTTAATAAATTTAAACTTTTTACATATACTAACAGTAAAAGATTTTAGTTAGTAAACAAATATCTCACTAAATACTTTTACTCATTTTAATAATGGAAAACTGAAGAATAAAAGCAAATACTTCATTTCATAGTTATGGTAAATACATATGTGATTGAATTTATACAAAACAGTTTCTTATAAAAATGTGACTACGAAGAAATATAAACGTCTATGACTTAATAAAATAGGAAAACAGAAAAGTTTTAATGAAACTAAATACTACCATTTTGCCATAGAAGTAAACCAGTTTCGAAAAATTTTCACAGTCAGAGGCTTGAAAATAATTTTGTTGTAATCTTCATTCGAAGTAGCATAGGACGTTGTCAGCGGTGAAACGTAAATAGGATAACCTATTTTAGAAGCCAGGATTAAAATCGCTTTAAGATCATTAAAAAACAAACCAATCAAAGTTAGCTTGATTATTAGAGAAAATATGCGGTATAATTGGCTCTTCAAAAAATTTCGACAAAAATAAAACCTAACTACTTTAAGTTTAATTTTTCATTTAGTTTTCAAGGACATAGTCACTACTAATATCAAAGTAGTATATGAACTATTTGGTACCATAATAAATGAAAAGTTTTATAACAAAAACTAAAAAGTTAAGACTTAACAATAAAACTAAAAAATAATTTCATTTTTATATTACAAACCAAATAATTTGAAAATCATTAGTATATTGAAAAAGAAATTTTGTGCTATTTCGAAAAAGTTTATTAAAAAACGGAATAATCTAAACTTATATGAACTTAATTGAAAATGGTATAATAAAACTAAAACAAAGTCTAACCAATAGGTTGGTCGCAAGAGGAGTTAATCATGTTCCTCAAAACCTGCTTGGCGTTCTGTATGGAACCCCTCTCCGGGTTTCTGTTCCTTAAAAACACCAGTTCGGACTGCTGACCGGCCCACAACCCTCTGACGCACTCACGGTTGACACGGACCAGGGTGAAACCCAATGACTTGTACTGCAGTTTCACCACGCTGTACTGGTCCACAAACGCCTCCGAAACCTGCCTCCTGTGAAGGGGTTTTTATTTATGTTTTTGAAATGGTTAAACTTTTATCTTCTAATATCTTGATAAGTATGTGGCTCTTTAGTTGTAATAATTTTTTTAAACCAGCTTTTTTCCGGCGCATAACTTATTTTAAAAATATAACAAAACAAATTTATTTTTTTCCTCATTTTTTTGAACACTTTTGTAGTAAGTCTTGTTAAAAATTATATTTTACTAAATCAAACTAAATTTAAATTGAAATAAAATTATACTGTAGTTTAAAGTTTTGAAATATAAAATGACGTAAAAATCGAATGTGAAAATTAACTCAATGCTTATGCTATAGAATTATATTAGTACAACAAAGTTCTATAGTACAAGTATTTAGATATTTTTTACATTCGATCACTACATCATTTTATATTTTAAAACTTTAAACTACAGTATAATTTTATTTCAATTTCAATTCAGTTTGGTTTAGTAAGATACAATTTTTGACAGGACTTACTAAAAAAGTACTCAAATAAGTTTAAGAAAAAATGAAATGTTTTTTGTTACATTTTTTAAATATTTTTTTTCTTTTATCTTGTCATTAAGTTATTTATACCTTCTTGGATGATAAGATTTACAGAAGAGTTTTTTATCAGTGTTTGTGAATTGTATGAGTTGGAATTATCATAGCTTGTTTGATATATGTATGATACTTCTTTTAACAAATACAGTAATGGTTGTTTTAAATTTTTTTAAATTTGAGGTTTTTGAAAACATCTTAAAAATTATATAGTTTACAAAAAAAATTTTTTATGTAACCTACAATACTCTACAAGAACTGAATAAATATTTTACACAACGAACCGAAGTGCGAGCAAGTTGGGCGCGTTGCCAAGCACCGATCTTCGCCACAGGGGATCCCCCTCGTGAGTGATGACCATCTCCTCGCATATTTCGGCGATCGAGTCGTAAAGTGACGCGTCCTCCTCAAACTCGTCCGGATCTGTCAAGTTGTTATAAACAAGTTAACTAAATAACAGTTTAAATTAATAAACAAATAGAAAAACTATTAAAAAAGTTCTAAACACTTTAAACAATTTACCAGAAAAAACTTTAAAGCTTAATAAATTTATAAATGGAATGAATTATCAAATTAACAATAAAAGAACTATATATACTTTTTTTAATTTAAAATAACTCAACAAAAAATCAAACGAACAGGTGAAGTGGTCCTGGTGCAGCTTCAAAGCGGTCCTGACTGCAGGCTGGACGACATTTTTCATCAAGTTGACGTCGCTCATCACCCACTCGTCCTTGTGCGACTGCACCCGGATGTCGCCCTTGAACACGGAGTGCAGCCCGAACAAGAACGCGTCCAAGCTGAAAAGTGAAAAAACTGGCTTAAATGATGAGGAAAAGTTAAATATAGGATTACATAAGGTAATTTTATCTAAAGATTTCCCAAAAATAAAACCTCCATTTATTTAAATAAGGTTTATTCACTAAAATAAAACAACATTCTATTAAGTCACATAACTATAGCAAAATTAAAATTGATATAACAAAAAAAAGAAAATAAACTTATTAAAAAACATTTTTTATTTAAGTAATATATAAATAGAAACTGACTGAAGTTTATTTGTTTGATAGAGGTGAACTAACTTGGGAGCCAACGTCAGCGATGCGCTGGACAAGGCCCTCCTTGCGAACGCGGTCAGCGCAAAAGCCAAAAGAGGCAGTTTGAAAGCGGTTGCGCAACCGTGTTCTCCCCCTCCTCTCTCGTCACGTGACTTAAAAATTAAAAGTATATATATTGGAATGTTAACAAGATTTGGCATCAGGAATAACAAAAGCATTAAGTTAAGCGAATAAAAGAAGGTTTATGATTGTACATTTTTAAAGTGTTTACTTTATTTTGAAGTTAATTAGAAACATTTTAATATTTCTTTTCTATAAGAGACTTTCAGTATTAAACAAACCTAAAATAAAAGTGTTTAATCAAAAAAATAAAACAGTAAGTAAAAATTATTTAGAGCAGGAATAAATAAAACAAATTTTTATTAAAATAAGGAATTTATTAGATTAAACATCAACTCACTTTTTCTCTTCTCTGGTAGCAGTGCTTGACCCATTGGAGGTAAACCTTGTTGAAATTCTGCAACGTGTTCCGCACAGCTACACGTCGAAATCGTCGTCGATTGCGGCGCTGAAGCACGCGTCGTTGTCCGCCCACCTGCGCTCTTGCGACCTCTCACGGATACTTTTCATTATCTTCTCGTTTGAAAGTCAATCGTCCAACGACGGATGCTTGCAAAAAAAGTAGATGCAACGCTGTGGATAATGTCTATGATTAAAAATAGAACTACACAGCACAGACTTCTTTATTAAAATTGGTGATAAAATTACTAACTGTTTTCTTTCATACAAAAAATAGGTAGATTATAACCGGTGATTAATTATTAAAAAGATAATTATGTAGTAAACTACGTGTTTTTTACTGAAAATTGATTAAAATATTGCAATACTGTGAATAAATTAGTTAAATAGGAAAAATAAACTAAATAGTACATATTTTTTTAAAAAGAATAGGTTATAAAATATTGTAAACTGGTTTCTTCTTATACAAATAAATAGTCTTAAGAAAAAAACTTATTTTCACTGTGTAGGTTATAACCAGTGGTTAGTAAGTAAAAAAATAATTATACGCTTCAGGTGGTAACCCTATCTTGAGCACTTTTTTTCATTTAGTTTAAGAAAATTATTCAATTATCCAATTCATTTTGAAAAATACTAATTGTATTAGAACTTTTTTTTATTACTCTATCTAGTGTAAGTTTTAAATCTCCAGTTGATTATACCTAAAATATTTTTACTTTTTGCTCTTCAGTTCAAAATCGAGAATATAGAGTGTAAGTTTTAAATTTGGTTTAATGGACCAGATTTACATGCCCGAGGGTAGAAGTTTTACCTTTCGCAGGCCGAATACTACTTATAATTTGTAAACATTGGTGGGCCGGTTATTATCACTTCGCGGACCTTATGTTGCATACCCCTAACAAAACCTATCACTAGTTTACATAGTACATTTTTTTTTCAGAAGTTTATGAACCTTAAAGTTTATTTATTAGAAAAGCTTGTCAACAAGAACTACTAATTAAATTGTTTTTCTATATCTTTATAATAAAAATAAGTAAAATTTTCATTTAAATTTTTGTCAATAAAACCTGCAATTTAAATTTTTGTCATTGGGCACTAGTTGTAGAAGTATTTACCTAATTTTAGTTATGTTTTGTATTACAGACTTTATCATTCTTGTAATTAGTTTGTGAAAAAACTCAACCAAGAAAGATATATTTATTTACTAGTAAAAGCATAAATTTATAAAAGATTCAAAATTTTAAAAGTGAAAGGTATAATTTAAGTTTACAAATTGGTAATTAGTGTTAAAGTTTATTAAATAAGTTTAAAAAGTGTATTGAAACACTAATTGCTAAAGTTTTCATTCAGGTTAGATATTAAAATAAAAGTATTTGATAGACTGCATTATTCGATATAACTTTTGACTAATAATTTAAAGTTTATAGATTAAGTGAACTATATTATTAAGAATTGACTTTTTATTTAAAATTGAAGTAAAACTGTTTTTTGTAATTATACAGAGAGTAGACAAAAATTATTATACGTTTTATAATTATACTTTTATTAAAAAAAATGCATAAATCCTTGCTTTTTAAATTAAAATACAAAGCTATTGGTCTACTTTCTACATTTTTGTTGTAAATTATTTTAAGTATTGAAGCCTTATTGACCATTAACTATAAAACAAGATACACAATTGCGCTTAGTTTTTTTTTAAGTAAAACTAAAAACATTTTGTTCAAAAATTTACTTTAAGGAACTTTAGCGTGACGCCTCTAATATATGTTCTACTTTTTTAATACTTTTGCTCTAAAATGATGTTAATCAATGAAGTATCAGTTTTAAGCGAAATACTTTTTATCAGTTTAATTTGAAGTATTTATAAATACACTGAACTAACATTTAACTGCAGTTATAGAAGTTTATCTATTTTGATAGTTTAGTTTCAGCTTAATAGAAAATTTTTGGTAAAAGATGTTGAAAGATGTCTATAAAATTATTTTAATTAAACATAATATTGTTCGCATCACACAAAACTAAACAAATTGAAAGCTCAAGATAAATCAACTAATAACTTTAATTGGGTTGCTGCAAAAGTTAAATATTGATAAACAAATTGACTTTGTGAAGAAAAAAGTCTGTTGTTGTTACATAAATTATTTTTTAGTTTTCTTCTAATAATCTCAAATAATACCTTATTATCTATTTAACTCGATTTCGTAGTAATTATAAACATTTTAAAGTACAAAAATTAGAACATATTCATACCTATAATTAACAGATAACAACAATATTTTACAAATTTGCATTCTAAGTAAAATAGAATTTAGTAGTTGACTAGTACTTTTAAGAAAATGCAATCTTTCTCATTTGTTATATGTGAACAACTTTTACAAGAAGTTTGATGTTTTTTGTGTTTTATATATTTCAGAACCTTATGAATTCGGAATTTCCAGTTTGCTTGCAACACGAGTTATTTAAATGATATATATTTTATTACATAAGAAATTAATACTTTTTTGTTAGATTAAATGATAACTATTATTGCGTTTATTGTTCGTTAGTAAGTTATAAATTTAAGATCTTAAAAAGGTAATTTAAATATAGTTCGAACTTATATAATAAAAACTATTTGGTCTTACTTAAATATTGCTACAATAAGTTTATACTTAGTTTTTCATATACTAAATTTTATTAACAAAGTATTGTCTAATGTAACAATATCGACTGCAATGAACAATTTTTATCAGGTCAATTAAATAATAAAAGATATATTTAGATAATTTAGAAAATTTGTCTATTATTTGAAATTTTTATTTAGGATTAATATGAAACTAGCAAAATATTTTGTTGCAAATTTCTATTTGAAATGACCAAAAAAACAACTTACTAAAAAAATATAAACATATGAACTAAAAGATGAATTTAAACAAGCAACTGTAAAAATATTCTAAGAAAAAATAAATTTGAAACGATTTACAATAAACTAATTTCACTTTTAAAAATATTAGTAACAATTCTTTAAATACGTATCAGTCTAAAAGACTTCCCAAGCAGTCAGCAGGTAAGAGTCTACCAGCAGTCAGTAATCCAATTTATACGGATCAGGCTATTTCTCCTCAGATGCTTTATACATTTTGGTAAATGTCACTCTCTTTGCATGGATGCCACACGAATTAGTGTCTTTGTAAAGACTTCACCAGTAAACTTCAGTAGTTTCTTGAAGTGCACCGATCGTAGCACTCTGGAAACGCAGATCCATCTTGAAGTCCTGAGCGATTTCACTAACGAGGCGCTGAAAGGGCAGCTTGTAGATAAAGAGCTCAGTTGACTTCTGGGGTCTGCGGATCACGCGAAGAGCAAATGTTCCTGGACGGTAGCGATGAGGCTTCCATTTAAAAAACTGAAAATTTAATGTGTTGACTTAAAGCTTATAGTTTAATAAGAAAATAAGTAACTAAAATTTACTGTTTATAGTTAATTATGATTTACATATATTTACAGTTTTAATGCTTATTTACTATTTTCCAGCAAAAAAGGAAAAACAAAGTTTTTACATTAAAGATATTTTATAGTCTAATTGTATATAAACTAAATATTAATTACTTGTTAGATAGCTTTTCAAATTATACTTTAAATTATCTTAAATATGCATTACAGTTTTTTATGCACTAAACATTAATTTACTAAAGTATTAATTTATTATACTTAAAAATTTTAACTTTGAAGTATTTACTTTATTTGTATACTGAACAATCAATAACTATAGTTTAACAAAAATTGTAAGTGACATGAATCTGTTTAAAAAAGTGTATAAACTAAATATACGTTAAGTAAAAATTTCATAATAAACTTTAAAAAATTATATTCATTTAAATGATTTACTTTTAAAAACCTTTAAGAAAAAAGACAAAAATGTCGATCCCTTATAACGTATAATCAGTAATTTAGACATCTTTCATTTAATTTTGTAATACTAAAACAACTATATAGACTAGATTATCTTTCTAAATTATAACCATTATCTTTCAGATTATCTTTCTTATTCTTAACTTGATTTGAAGAAAGTCAGATTTTAAAGCAAGCTTAATTAGATTTCAATAATTGATTTACACTTTTAAATGTCTCAATACAGTTCTCTATGTAAAACCACTCAGAAAAATGTATTTATGTACCTCATAACTTATTTTACTTAATAATCTAACAAGTTACATGATTTTTATTCGTTGGTATACATAAAAAGACGTTTGAAAAACTAATATTATATTTAACAAACTTTACAACATAAACATATAAGGAAAACTAAAACTTTAAATTCAGAACAAATTAAAAAAAGTAATGTATAACAAATAAAACTGAGACTTTTTATAAAAAATATTATGAAACTTAGTTTTTAAGTACACTATAGTGATTATTCAAAAACTATTTTAATATAGTTTTCTTTTAAAAAATTTTAAAACTTTATATGATATCAATTTTCTTCTTATTATGTGGCTTGTAAGAACATTTTAACAAGTCCAGCCCTCAAAAGACTTTATTTAGTAAATCTGACCCGCTCACCAGAAAAGTTACCCAGCCGTAGTCTAAAATGATGTTTGTAAGTTTGAATAAAGCATTTAGACTAAATATAAATACTTAAAGTTTTTTTTACTGCTTTATTTTAATTTGAATAGTTTTTAATTAAATTTATAGTACTATTTGTTAAAAATTGAAAATTAAAAATTAAAAATTAAAACTTAACAAGTAATTTTTTCGTAAAAAATAGATTAGAGTTAGCGATCAAAGTGTATATATTGTTTATTGAACGACAAAAAACGCTCAAAAAGTTTGGTCCAAGGACCTGGTGCACGAAAAAACCTTTCGGTTATCGAGTCATACACCAGAACAGTTTTACGTCATGTCCAGGACGTGTATACATAAAACGTATAAACATAATGTACTTAAAGTCTAAAAGCTATCATCTATATTTTATAGTTACAGGATAGATTAAATGTTGGTAGCCTTTTATAAGGAACACATTGAAAGACCAACCTTTGCGGACAAAAGTTTTAATAAAACATCTAAATTTAACAAATATAGGTAAGAGTCAGAGTTCTTTCTAAACTTTTATTGTAAAAACCTTCAAATTGCTTTTGTCAAATTTGATGTTTAATTAAGTTAAAACGTATGTCACAGCAGAAAAAAATCTTAGCAGATTAAATGAACAAAAGTTTTCAAGACCAAATTTAACAGCCATTTTTATTTTTTCAATGGTTTGTAAACTTATATTAAATTTTTAAAAAGTGTAAGAAAAAACTGTAATAACGTTATTTTTACAAGAGCAATTGATTATCTGCAACTCATCTAACAGCTGTTTTAAAATTAAAATAGATGAGTTCAGGACATTTTTGCAAAACTTGTTATAAATTAAAAAAAATCTAAGCTCTAAAGTTTTTATATGACTAATAACTTGATAAACTTGACATTTGCATGTACAAAAAAATTAAACGTTTAGATTTGGCAACAAAAAACTAAAGTGTTTTTATATCTCAACAACTTAGTTTTAATGAAACAAAAAGAGTGTTAGTTTTAATGTCATAAAAAAGCTTGAAGCTTTTTTTAAATAAGTTTAGAAAACATCAATTTTTTAAAGTTTCTTGTAATTAACTTATGGTAAGTCATAAATATAATATTGTAAAAGTTAAAGCTAACAAAAATAATACATATAATGTAACATTTATAAGAACTTACATTCTTAACTTACATTATAGGCGGGCAAAGAATTTAGTCGGCAGGTTAGATGTGAAAAAATTTAGTCCTTTGTGGGCATTTTGATTTGTTATAATTCACCAAAATTACTAAATTACCCAATTAACTTCGACTAAATACTTATTCTAAGTGAATTTTTTTAACTACTATATCTAGTTTAAGTTTCAAAACTTGGTATCCAGATCATATTTACATGATTGCAGAGAGAAGCTTTTCCTTTTGCTGACCGGATTCCACTTTAAATTAGTAAGCATTAGCAGGCCTTACATTGCCCATTCCTAGATTTGCCTTTTTTCGCGCAAAATAAGTTTCTAACAACAAAACATATGCATTTACTATAAAAATTGATAAAATAATAAATATTTTTAATAAAAAAAGATTCCGTTTTTGACAAGTAAACTGTTTTTTAGTAAGAAACAATTTTTTAAACCACTGTTTATTTGAGTGTGGGTAGCAATACTAAAATAGATCGTTAAGTTTTTACATTATTTATTTATTTATTTTTAATAATTTAAGAGTACTTCTATTTACAAAAATTGTTTTTATGATATGTTTTTTACTTTTAAAATCCGATAGCATTACTACTTCATATAGAAAAATACTTTGATAAATTTAAATTAACGTCTATAAAAACTCATTTTAGAAAATGTCAAAGTTTTCGGATTTTTTTAATCAACGGAAACACACTTACGTTAATTTTAATTTAACAACAAAAGGGACTGGGATCTGAAGGCGTTTTGTTTTTTCGGTCTAGAAAATAAAAATATTCGCGTTATCAGTTGTAGTTTTAGTAACAGGGTGACCTTTTTTCACTCTTCATTACAAACCTCAGAATGTGTAGTGTAAGTTAAGTTCATTAATTATTCTACAACTGCCAAAAAACTTAAAATAGCTGCATTCCCTTTGCTTCCCTTACTAGTTATTGGTCCCAACTTATAAAAGAGGCAATATAGCCTTTTTGAGAAACCCTATATAGACTTAAAAATTTTCTAGAGTTAAAAAAATTGTATATAGAGTTTAAAAGTTTTTATAAAAACAACTTTATATAATAAAAATTAATAATACTTTCTTTATCAGATTTTTTACTTTAGCAAAAAAGCTACTTTTACTTTAGTGATAAATAGAATTGAACGAGTTAACAAGGTTTGATCATCTCGATCATCAGACCACAAGCCTTCGGTGGACTGAGACCGGTTTCGTCCTGATTAGGATTCATCAGTCAGTCACAACTGAATGAATTGTAGTTATCAATCTACAAACGGGTTGTTACGATAAATCATGAATCGGTCATTTGTTGGTATTGGTCACTAAGAAATTGATTTGTTACAGCTTTTTGTAAAGCCTGTTATCTTTTACAGAGTAAAGTTGTACACAATTTTAAGCACAACATAAAATATTACCCTTTTATATCAAACCGAATTTGTAAATTCTTAAAAAATAAGAACAACCAGTTTTTAAAGTGTTCATAATACAGAAATTTTGAAGGTTTTGCAGTATTGTTTGCAACAACATAAATTTAGAAGCCAATTTAAAAAATCTATATATATCTAAATTTAAAAAAATTCTACGCAAAATTTTCGAGCTAATACAGTTTGTTTATATTTTATTACTGTTCATTAAACGACAATAATCACTCAAAATATTTGGTTTTAGGTCCTGTTGTACGAAAAACCTTTCGGTTATCGAGTCGCATACTTAAGAATGTCTTCTTAAGTATGGTAAATTAATTGGTTTAAAAGTATAAACTTGGATTTGCAAACTTTTAAAGAGTTTGTACATAGTTATTTTCTATGACATAAAATAAAGATTGGCAACTACTTAAAAACACATTTTATGAGCATTTTTGTTAAAATAAAAGGTTATTTTAGACTGACTAATTAAAAATCATGAAGCTGAAAAGCAAAATTTTAAAGTAGCAAACTTGTAATGAATTAATAAAAAAAAATAATGTGGCCCACAGGCAGCAGTTTGCTGACTCCTGAACTAATTTATAAACTATAGCACAACTTTTGTATTGGTTTTTATTTCCTAGTCCAGGGGTCGGCAACACGTGGCCCGCGAGCCGCATGTGGCCCTCGAAGAGTAAATCTGCGGCCCGCGAGCAGTTTTTTAGTTTTAATGGGATGCGGCCCGCAAAAGGTAATTCTGAGGCGAGCATGTTGTTGCGGCACACTAATAATTTAATTATAAGTTGATTTTTTTGGTTAAAGTTCTGTATTTTGAATTATTCTATATTTTGTACGTTATATAAAATAATATTTTTACCGCTTAAACTTAAAAATTAAAAAGACAGATTGTACATTTATGAGATTTTCTTCACAGTAGAAACATTGGGGTCTTTCCTGCTTCTGTTGATCTAAAGTTTCTGTTAAAATGCTTTTAATTTGCTTGGGCTATTCTTGGATTTCGTAAGTTATGAGATTAGTACTTATTGAATAATTCTCATTAATGCACATTTTAGTAGTTTCCAATGTAATTTCAACCTTTGCACAGTATTTAAATAAAAAGGTACTTCTTTAATCACACTAAGTGTTTTGCTGAACAATTAATTTATTTGTAGCTCTTCATCAAAAAACTTTTTCACTGCATTTAATAGTTGATTTTTAAAGAAAGAGTAAAAACATCATTATGAATAGATAATAATATAAGATCAATTATTTTATTTTTTCAAGTTTTTAAATTAATATTTAAGTTATTATATTATTAATTGTCATGTATATTAAGACCATTGGGGGGAAGCACTTATTTTACATGTTAATCTTATTTACAGATCTTTAACTTAGCTTACAGTTACTTTTTACCGTTTTGTAAAATTCATACTAGTTTTTGAGATATCAGGGTACAAAGTCGGAGAACTCAATAGATTCATTATAGGAAGGCCAAATTAAAAAGGCAATTAAAAGACTATTAAATTGAAATATATATTCTCCTAAAGTTTTTAAAAAACTTTTCTCAAACGTTTTTAAGTATATACTGAACTTAATATAAACAATCCTATTGAAGATATCTTTAAATTTTGAGCAAAACTATAGATTTTTTTTAAAGTAAAAAAACTTAGTTTTGTGCTAGTAGGTGGTAGTTAAGTACTTAAATTACCAAGTATGAAATTAATAGTTAGTTGGATACATAGTGAGTTCATTAAGACAAAAAGCGCACTTTTATCTTTTAATAATAAGCCCTATATACATATATAACTTAGACTCAAGTATTAGACTGTTTAAAACTAAATAATTTAAAATGTCTGACTAAAACTACGGCCCCCGAACATATTTCAAATTCGAAATTTGACCCCCGAGTACCTTCCGCCTGCCGACCCCTGTTCTAGTATTTAATTAAATAAATTATTTGAATTTATTATATAAAAAAAAATCATTTTCTATACTTAACAGTAATTTAAACAAATATTTTTCTAAAATACACATTATAGTTACTAAACTAATTATGACGTTGTTTTATATTTTGGTTGAAAATATAAAATAGTAAGATTACATATATTTTTTAGTAATCAGAATGCCGGTTATGAAGAAAAAAATACTTCAAGCACTATTTTTGTGCTCATTGTGCATCATAAGTACAAAATTGATCTTAAGCATAGTAAAGAATAATACTATGATAGAAGTTGAGGTTATTGACAACATAGACAAATCAGTGACATACGAAAAAAAAGTAGTAGACTTTTTGGAAGGGTTCGTTGAGAAACCCGAAGAAAGCAACGACAAGTTCTTAGATAAAATAAAAAAATGGATCTTACCTGAACCAAAGGAAGAAAAAAAGACGATCATTGGTCAGATAAATACAATATACGGACAGAAAAGAGTAAAAATTGCAGAAAAGTTTTATCTAGGCTCGGAACTCCTCACGATAGTTGAATTCTCTTTGGCAAAGATAGCAGCAAAATACTTGTTAGTAAACATTTTTATATAAAATACTATATTATAATAGTTAATTATAACGTAAAATTTGACATCAAAACTATTCAATAATAAAACAATTAAATCAAGAATTTTTTCACCTCCTGCGTATAGACTATTTAAAAAAAATTAATAGCCAAAAAAAAAACAGTTTGTAAAATACTAGCGTTAACCTTTGGAAATAGGCACAACAAATATTTTAATATCTTTATTAGAACTTCAGAGTCTCAGACTATTTACTAATTTCAGACAAAACTCTTAGCATAGTTTAAAAAACATATTATGGTCCTTATTTAACTAGTTATTATTTTCCATTTACTTTTTTTGCCAAAGTTAGCATACAGAGAACTAAATAGTATGAAAAATTGAAATTAAGTTATACTTAAGTGTTATTATTTCTATTATATAATTACAAAAATAACTCAGTGACCATACAGTATTAGATGTATTGGTACAAGACATTTAATTTTACTGCATTGAGTTCAAAAAGTAAATAAACTATCGTTTTTAGAAGTAACTAACAATATTAGTTATCATTAAAAACAATAGAAATATTTTAAATACAGGTTTGCTGCTTTGATTGTCGCACTAAAGTATATTTTTCAACGTTGTGCTTCTGGTTTTCACAAAATTTTTCAGCTGATAGCAAAATCTTTGATAATTATAGCAAGTGTATCTCCTTTTTATTTCATCTTGGTTGTATCTAAGCTGCAAACTGTAAAGCATTGGTTCACTATTTCCGTTAAAAAACTGAACACGATCTCATTTCATGTTCTTAGCAAAGTTGTTCTTTTGTTGGTAAGTTTTTAGTTTTTCACTTAAAATTATACAATTGATGAGAATTTGCCTTTAAACAATGGTGTATGTGTTTTTTCCAAAAATGTTAGACTGACAAACTTTCTTATTGTTTTGATACACTACTGTTCTTTATAATAACATTTTAAATGAAAAACATATTTCAATTTTCAGTTACTTTTTATAGTATAAACATTTAAAAAAATTTAAAACATAGTTGAAATAGTTTAAAGATAATAACTTTTTAGACATACTTTAACACATCAATCATTAACTTTATATTGCTGCACTTTTAACTGCAAATGTTTATTAACAATACTTTTCAAACAAATTAGGCTGATGCTTTTATCAAAGTTGCAAGGAGCGTTCGTAGAAAAATTGCTGCCTTTTTACTAGAGAAATTTTTTGCTGAAGAAACTTCTACTGAAGAAACTTCTGCTGAAGAAAACGAAAAGAGTTCTGCTGAAGAAAACGAAGAAAGTTCTGCTGAAGAAAATGAAGAAAGTTCTGCTGAAGAAAATAAAGAAACGTCTGCTGAAGAAGATGAAGAAACTTCTGCTGAAGAAGATGAAGATCAGATTAAAACAGCAGCGGAAAATGAACACGGATCCGTTGAAGGTATATCTTTAAAACATTTTTACATTTTTTTTATAAGTTAAACTATTTAATAACCTTTTTTCTTACTTTTAACAGAATGTTTTGTAAGAACAAGTCATGAATTTTCAACATATAACGGTTACGACTTACAGTAATCAACTCTTTTTTAAGTTCATTAAACGAAAAAAATAAAATACAACGTAAAAACAAACTAAAAACTTATTTTAAATTTGTAACACTGCAGCATATTCAAGAAACGTCCCTAACAGAACAAACTAAAATGTTTACAAACTTAAGTTTCGTAAATTACTATAATATCTTTTACAGAAGCAGAGTCAATAGAATCCACGACGATCTATGTAGATAAAATTCCTCACTTTACACTCCACGGTAAGTAGTATTTTAAATTAATAATTTTTTAACGTGTTTTCATAAACTTCTCAACAACATATTCAATACGCTGTTTTGTTAATCGAAAGTTATAACAAGTTGGTAACTTAATTGCTATTTGAATTACACAGATCTTTGCTTGAGCGACAGTTATATGATGGCTCCAGAGGAAGAGAGTAGTGATGATAATAGTGATAGTTGCGATGGTGAAGAAGAACACTCTGATGACGACGATAATGAAGGTGATGAGTTAAAAAGTCTCAGAGATTGTGATGGTGATGAAACTGGTGAAAGGCAGAGCCGTTATAAAAAACCTGCTGTTGAACCGGAGAGTTTCAATGAAAAGGAAAGCAATGAGGTGGGAAGCTTTAAGGTCAAAACTCTTTTTGGAACAGAAAGCATGAAAGACAGTGAAAGCAACCGTGTAGATGTATGCGAGAGTTCTATCAAGATACAAGATTCTTGCGAGAGCCAGTGGGACTTGTTTAAGATAAGAGTTGATGAGACAGACATTGAAAGCGAGAGTGATTGTGACAATGAGAGTGATTGTGATAGCGAGAGTGATTGTGAGAGTGACTGTGAGAGTGATTGTGAGAGTGATTGTGAGAGTGATAGTTATTGTGAGAGTGATGGTGAGAGTGATTGTGAGAGTGATTGTGACAGTGATTGTGAGAGTGACTGTGAGAGTGATTGTGAGAGTGATTGTGACAGTGTGAGCGGTAGCGAACCTTTGAAAAAATGAATGCAATGTGGACAACGAAAAAGCGTGAGAGTGTGGTTGATAGTGATGATGAGTGGTGAGTTGTGAGAGAGTTTTAAATGTGATCAGATTTGGATATGAAAATAATGATTTTAATGAACAACATAAAATAAACAGTTCATAAATGAAAATAATTTGCTTTATTAATAAATTGTTAAGCTGGTAAAAAGTATTTTTCTTAAAACTGATACTTCATTGATTAACATCATTTTAGAGCAAAAGTATTAAAAAAGTAGAAAAATTCACGCTAAAATTCCTTAAAGTAAATTTTTGAACAAAATGATTTTGTTTTACTTATAAAAAATATTTTTAAGCGCAATTGTGTATCTTGTTTATCTTTGTGTAGATAATGGTCAATAAGGCTTCAATATTTACAGTAACTTACAATAAAAATGTAAAAAGTAGACCAATAGCTTTGTATTTTAATTTAAAAAGCAAGAATTTTTGCGTTTTTTCAATAAAAGTATAAATGTAAAACATATAGGATTTTTTGTCTACTCTCTGTATAGTTACAAAAATATAAGAGTATTGGTAAAATTTTAAGCATTTTTATTATTTACTGACTTATACTTTAAACAACTTTGAAAGTTTTAACATTTAGTTCATTAGTTTTCAGTCTACAAAAAAAAAACTGACTAAGCAAACGTTAAATTCTCCTTCTTTAATTTAAGACTTGAAAATATCTATTCAAATCTTCGAAATAACGACACAGTTATACATAGATTTAGTTAGTAATAAATTTTGGTATCAAGGATTTAAAAAGTACAACATTTGTTAAGAATTTTATACAGATATTTTTGTTCAAAATGTTTTTTTTTTTTAATTTACTAGTTTTAAAAGAAATGCTGCCTTTAGCATATTTCCAACAAGTTTTTTAGCGGTATGAAAAATAAAATGTATAACACAAATACCCCCAATAAACATAATCATTACTATTAACTTTTTTTTTCAACAAGAATGCTTTTGAGAAAAAAGTTATTCTTTGTAAAACTATAACATTATGGAATAAAATGGGTCTTTCTTTATGCAATCATTTAAAAAAGGTATAAAAACACTTTAGTACACAACAACAATCATTGCTGAATTGTTCTTTATCATGATTATACATCTTATATATAACTAATATTTATCATTAACGACAAAACTAAGAAAACATAACAATTATAAGTTTTTTTTTAACCGGAACTTGTTACATCTAGTAGGTGAAAAGAAGTTTAGTAGATTACTTTGTGTACTTCCAGTTTTTTATTTCATTTACTAACATTAGTAAATCTAAATCTTTACGCGGCAAAACACTTTATGTTTAATAAAATCATCGTTTTGATTTCAAAGCTACTAAAGCGCAAGCTTTGTCGATTTGAGGATAAACAAAAACTGTTTAAGTAAAAAATATCGTTCTTAAGACCAAAAATGGGTATTAAAAAGCTTATATAGTTTTTAAATGCATTAACTTAAGTCAATAAAGAAAAGTACAATTTAATTTACCAACAGTTAAAATTAATTTTTTCTTTGTACTTTTTTAGAACTAAAAGTCAAACTTTTACAAAAGCTAGATATAACAATATTTAAAGTTGTTTTTTTTCACAGGCTAAAAAATTCTATAACTGATTGTTCTTTTACAAAAAAATATTTTCATATACATATCTGAAATAAAAATTTGTAAAATAAAAGCATACATTAATTTATGTACAAGTCGATTAATAAATTTTTAACATTTAAGTCTAGTTTGGTATAAAGCTTTTGCACTAGAACTCGAAAAAAAAAGGAAAGCTCGCTCGTGATAAGAACAGTTTACTTTAGCGTATTAAAAATTTAAAGCTTATTACTTGTTTTAAACTTTTTGATATACTGAAAAAGTAAAACAAAAACTTGTATTAAATGCTTAGTTTAATAAACATATCCCTAAATCACCTTAGACAAAACAATAATGTTATTAAGCCTTATCGTGTAGTTGACCCATGTAATTTATCCAGCTTAACCAGAGTTTTAAATTGTACTTTAGTGTCTAGCCTTTCAGCATAAACTTTGGTGGGTAAGATAAAGATACTTTATAGAAAAACACTTTTTGTAAGTAGTAAGAACAATGAGTGCTTGTTTGCTTGTCTTGATACTGTTTTAATTTTATTAACAGTAAACTAACTTATATTTATTTTCATAAAAATTCAATAAAGGTCTTATTTTGTATTTGTTTATTTATTTGATGTAGACATTGGATTTATTTGTTACTACTACAACTCAACAGTTTTTTAGAAATCAAAAAATAGTTGTAATGATTTTAATTAGTAAAAACTAACAACTTTTTTTTTGTTTATTATGTAACTCGATATTCGAAACGCAATAAAAAAACTGTAGTTACCTTTATGATTGTTAAAATCAAAATAGTTTTACTAAAACGTTGTGAAGTAAGATTATTAATTCTATCAAAATTGGATGGAATAAGTAATAAAACACCACATAAAATTTAAATGAGTTCAAAATGTGATAAAAACTAAAGCAAAAAACACAAACGAACATGAAAATACAAATCAATTAAAAAATAGCTATAGCATGCTAATTAAAAAACTTGTTTTAATTGACTTAAATTTTTGTAATTGATAATCAAAAGCTATTTCCAAATATTAACGGGAACAATAATTATAGTTATAAAAAAAAAATTTAAAATTTTTTTTTATAAAAAACTAGTTTAACTAAATGCTCTTTACTGTCGAAGTGCATAAGTTTTATTAAGATAATTATTTTGTTAAAAATAGAGTTATTTGAAGTTTACTTTAAGTTCTGAAAACAAATGACGCTTCCGAATCTTCACAAAATTGGCGTCAGGTGTAATTATAAACTTAACAAGAACTAATTGATACTTTTTAAATTGCTTAACTAAACCTCCTGCAATACTTAAATAATGATTATGTACATTGTATTAGCATATCAGAGCGTATAGACATTAAGTAGTTATTGTAGATTGTATAGCGAAAAAAGATCATAAACTGCTGATTATTCAGTTATAAATAAATTTAAGGAGCACAACTTATTGTGTGAAACTAAGTTGATGGTAATTTGTGTAAATCACAATTTTGACGTCGTTCCAAATGTACTTTTTTGAGGTGATGTTTTTTCGTCGCTATGCACTGAGCTCCCAATAGATTTGTCGCTAAAAATAAATTAAAAAATTAAAATCTAATGACTATAAAACTATCTACAAGAAAACTTCAAAGTAATATACAGAATTTTCACGGTTATAAATATTTACAAACCTGATACCGGGCTTGAGTATTGAAATAGGGGGTTTTTTATCAGATATTTGGCAGGAACCAGACGACTGATTGACGACGGGTGTTTTTTGCTTGCCTGATGTTTGCTTTTGATGATCTCTAGTCAGCGAAGACAAGTTGCTCACTACAACAGTTTTATTGGTCTTTGTTAGAATTAAGTCTGCTTTGTATCAAGAAAAATATTCTTTTTAAAATACTTTCAACAATGAAATCTTTTATGTATATTGCTTTTTAAATAGTTAAGTAACACAGATATTCAGTTGACAAAAATTATACCAAAACAAAATTATTTTATACTTCATTCTTAATTGGAAAACAAACCAGCTATAGACGGAGTGCGATGCACCAGTGTTGCCATGGGAATGTTGATGACAGACGGTTGCTGGTTACCAGGTGAAGGGTTGCCATGGTAACCACCACCGCTGTTGCACCCACCAGTGCAACTTTCCCGGATACTGTTGTCATGGATAATTTTTTTATTAAATTTAAAATATTAAACACAAAACAATTTAGGTTAATTGTTGTATTGATTAATTTCCGTTTCAAATGATAACAGTTTCTTATAAAAATGTAACTAGGAAGAAATGTAAACGTCTACAATTTAATGAAGTAGGACGACAGAAAAGTTTTAATGAAACTAAATACTACCATCTTGCCATAGAAGTAAACCAGTTTCGAAAAATTTTCACAGTTAGAGGCTTGAAAATAATTTTGTTGTAATCTTCATTCGAAGTAGCATAGGACGTTGTCAGCGGTGAAACGTAAATAGGATAACCTATTTAAGAAGCTAGGATTAAAATCGCTTTAAGATGATTAAAAAACAAACCAATTAAAGTTAGCTTGATTATTAGAGAAAATACACGGTATAATTGGCTCTTCAAAAAATTTCGACAAAAATAAAACCTAACTACTTTAAGTTTAATTTTTCATTTAGTTTTCAAGGACATAGTTACTACTAATATCAAAGTAATATATGAACTATTTGGTACCATAATAAATGAAAAGTTTTATAACAAAAACTAAAAAGTTAAAACATAACAATAAAAGTAAAAAATAATTTTATTTTTATATTACATATCAAACAATTTGAAAATCATTAGTATATTGAAAAAGAAATTTTGTGCTATTTCGAAAAAGTTTATTAAAAAACGGAATAATCTAAACTTATATGAACTTAATTGAAAATGGTAGGTATAAAAATAAAACTAAAACAAAGTCTAACCAATGGGTTGGTCGCAAGAAGAGTTAATCATGTTCCTCAAAACCTGCTTGGCGTTCTGTATGGAACCCCTCTCCGGGTTCCTGTTCCTTAAAAACACCAGTTCGGACTGCTGACCGGCCCACAACCCTCTGACGCACTCGCGGTTGACTCTCACGAGAGTGAAACCCAATGACTTGTACTGCAGTTTCACCACGCTGTACTGGTCCACAAACGCCTCCGAAACCTGCCTCCTGTGAAGGGTTTTTTTATTAAAGTTTTTGAAATGGTAAATTTTTTATCGTTCAATATCTTGTTTAAGTATGTGACTCTTTAATAGTAATAACTATTTTCATTTCATTAAAGTTTTTTTTACCTTGTTGGATAACAAGATTTGCAAACATTTTTTTATTATTTTTTGTGAATTGCATGGGTTGGAATTATCACTGCTTGTTTAAGTATAATATTTCTTTTAACAAATAAAGTAATGGTTTTTTTTTAATAATAATTTGAGGTTTTTGAAAACTTCTTAAAAATTTATAAATAGTTTTTTTTTTATACTATAACCAACAATACTCTACAAGAACTGAATAAATATTTTACACAACGAACCGAAGTGCGAGCAAGTTGGGCGCGTTGCCAAGCACCGATCTTCGCCACAGGGGATCCCCCTCGTGGGTGATGACCATCTCCTCGCATATTTCGGCGATCGAGTCGTAAAGTGACGCGTCATCCTCAAACTCGTCCGGATCTGTCAAGTTGTTATAAACAAGTTAACTAAATAACAGTTTTAATTAATAAACTAAGAAAAAAAATCAAACGAACAAGTGAAGTGGTCCTGGTGCAGCTTCAAAGCGGTCCTGACTGCAGGTTGGACGACATTTTTCATCAAGTTGACGTCGCTCATCACCCACTCGTCTTTATGCGACTGCACCCGGATGTCGCCCTTGAACACGGAGTGCAGCCCGAACAAGAACGCGTCCAAGCTGAAATGTGAAAAAAGTGGCTCAAATGATGGGGAAAAATTTAAAATAGTATTTTATGAGGTACTAAAGTGGGTTTAAAGACTTTTACGACAAAAGTTTAGAAATCTCAAAAATTATTGTCTCATTATAAATTTTCACAAAATTGTGAAAATTATTTAAAGATTCCTCAAAAATAAAACCTCCATTTATTTAAACGAGGTTTATTCGCTTAAATAAAGCAACATTGAATTAAGTTACATAACTAGAGCAAAATTAAAATTGATATAATAAAAAAAAAGAAAATAAACTTATTAAAAAACATTTTTAATTTAACTAATACATAAATAAAAACTGACTGAAGTTTATTTGTTTGATAGAGGTGAACTAACTTGGGAGCCAACGTCAGCGATGCGCTGGACAAGACCCTCCTTGCGAACGCGGTCAGCGCAAAAGCCAAAAGAGGCAGTTTGAAAGCGGTTGCGCAACCGTGTTCTCCCCCTCCTCTCTCGTCACGTGACTTGAAAAATAATATTTGAAACTTGAGAACTAATATATATATATATATATACATCAACAGACTTCAAAAAACAAGTAAGAAGTTTCTCGCTTTTTTAATTAAGCTGAGTCTCTAAAGTTTTAAAGATGATTAAAAGTATACACGACTTAAGACCTATAAACTTCAATTATTCATTAAAGAGCATACCAATAAGTAGTAGTAATAAAGAGTTCAAAATTAAAATGTACGAAAAAGTATCTATTCTATTATTACGTAATACCTAATTTTGTATAATTTTATTGCTGTACTTACAAGTTTGTTTTTCATTGAATAAAACTTGGCTGAAGACGCGTATTAAACGCAGAAACAGCTGTCCCAAGCAAAAGTTTATTTTGTGTATTTTAGTTCTATATATATATATATATATATATATAGAATTAAGTTATTTAACTTAATAAATTAAATTTTTCACACTGAGCCCACCTTGAGGGCTTTATTATTAAAATTGCCGTTCAGAGAACATCGTCTACAAGGCCACAGTTAACTCTGGCGTTGAGACGAGGTTCTATGTCGGCTTGTGCTCGACTCAGTTTAGATTCAGGTACGCCAATCATAAAAAATCGTTTAAAGGCGGCATATATGAAAATGACACTGAACTTTCGAAGTATGTTTGTGGCTTAAAGCGCAGCGGCATTGACTTCGAAATACCCTTGGAAGTCATAAAAAGAGCACAGCCTATAGTCGACGGCAATAGCCCAATATGTAGGCTGTGTCTTAAAGAAGCATCAGCCGTTGTATATGCACTGAAAGACAAGAGATGCCTAAACAAAAGAAGCGAGTTTGTATCGTCTTGTAGACATATAAAAAAGTTGCTTTTAAAGTTTAACAAGTTTTAATTTCATCTTAAAATAACCTAAATATCAACTTGCATCTTAATTTTATCTTTATCTCTTTCAGTTATCTGTCCTAATATATAGTTACTCACTGAAGTTATATAAATTTTTGCTAGTTTATTGTCGATTGGTAAATTAATTTTTGCACAAGCCGTTTTGCATGATTTTTAATAGTTTCAAAATTACGTCATAATCTATTTATGCAAAAAATTTTTAACTTTCATTAGTGATTTTGTTTTGTGCTTTATTTTAAACTTGTTTTAAAGCTGATGAGTGAATAGTCACGAAACTCGAGTCCTTTGAGTTTTGCATCTTTAAACAAACCTTTTATATATATATATATATATTGGAATGTTAACAGCATTTGTCGTCAGGAATAACAAAACATTAAGTGAAGAGAATAAAAGAAGGTTTATGATTATACATTTTTTTAAGTAATAAGTTTATTTTGGAGGTTATTAAAAACTATACAACTTTTTTTTTCTTAAATAGACTTTCAGTATTAAACAAACCTAAAAAAAAGTTTTTAATAAAAAAATAAAACAGTAAGTAAAAATTAATTAGCACAAGAATATTTAACAATTTTTTTTTTAAATAACTAATTTATTAAATTAAACATCAACTCACTTTTTCTCTCCGCTGGTAGCAGTGCTTGACCCATTGGAGGTAAACCTTGTTGAAATTCTGCAACGTCACTCCGCACAGCCACACATCGAAATCGTCGTCGATTGCAGCGCTGAAGCACGCGTCGTTGTCCGCCCACCTGCGCTCTTGCGACCTCTCGCGGATGCTTTTCATTATCTGCTCGTTTGAAAGCCACTCGTCTAATGACGGGTGCTTGCACAGAAAGTAGATGCAACACTGTGGATTGTGTTGATGAGTAAAAATAAAATAATACAGCACAAACTTTTTTATTAAAATTGGTGATAAAATAACTTATACAAGTTTCTTCTTATACAAAAAATAAGTAGATTACAACCGGTGATAAATAACTAAAAATATATCTATGTGGTGAAATATATGCTTTTTTTACTGAAAATTGGTTAAAATATTGCAACACTGTGAATAAAGTAGTTGCAAGCAAAAACTAAATTATAAAATACATATTTTTTATACAAAATAGGTCATAGAATATTATAAAATAGTCTCTTCTTATACAAATAAATAGTTTTAAGAAAAAAACTTCCTTTTTTCACTGTGTAGGTTATAACCAGTGGTTAATAAGTAGAAAATATCTATACGGTTCTATATAAACTGGTTATTAAATATTTTAAACTGTTTTTTTACAAAGTTGAAGAAGTATTTAAAAAACTCAACTGAGGATAAAACATTGTTTGCTTTCGCCCATAACTATTAAGAAAATTGGAATAACACTTTTGATAAAAACTAACCTTAACAATGAATCCAACCAATACTTTTCTGAGGTCATAAACACCGAGCATGGTCGATGCGTTGTTGTCCGAAATACTGTAACCGTCCAGCACGTAATTTCGCGCCAAAACCTGCACGCAAATGTGTTGTGGAACTATACATGGCAAAACTTAAAACAATAAATTCGCTAGTAATTAAACCATACATTTAAACAGGTTTTAGAAGTGTAATTCAATCAAACTGCTTTGAAAAGAATAAGTATTGTTCGTATTCAAACGTTGTTTATTAAAAGAAAACTTAATTAATGAGACGTTTGTTTAAACAATGCAAAAAAAAACTATAACTTGTGCATTAAAAAAACAAAATAATATGAGAAGCTCTTGTACCCCAAATATTTTTTTTATACTCATAAAAGATGTGCTTTTAAATTTACTATTAAAGCAAAATTATCAACATTCTTGGGTGCCAATAATCGTAACATGCCAACCTGCCATGCCATCCATCTTTGGTGGAAGGCGGCGTTGAACGAAAGCAAATGTTTCATTGCTGGCAGCTTGCAGCACATGCAGTGCCTGTTCTGTTCCAACGTCCTCTCGTTGATCGCCTCCACCTCCCTCTGCTGGCAGTACGTTCCTGTGTGTGACGTCACAGTTACTAAGTTGTGAGTAGTTTTTATTGTATGTAAGATTTTAAAAGCGCAAGATTTAAAGTGTTTTTATTTGATGTACAATGTAAATTGTGGTACAAAAGTAGTTTGGGTATTGTGCACGAATAAAAAAAAAAAGGTCAGACAAATTAATTAAATTTAAAAAGTTTATGTGTTCGTTTCATTTTTTACTATTAGTAATTAAGCTAAATGCAATATATCATAAAGATGTTAAGCTTAGATAGTATAAAAAACTAATAAATTTTCTTTTTTATTTGAAAATTCAAATCTATGTATTTTAACTTTCTAATTTGAAAAAATTTGATTAAAAAAGATATTTACAATAGCTTATTCAAGCTGAAGACTTTGAAATATTCAAACATTTAATCTAGGTAAGCTAAATAAGAACTTTATAATACTTAAAAACAAAAAAATATACCTGTACAAAAGAAAAAACATTTACTTTTAATGTTCTTACCTGAAAACTCTAGACCTCTCAGCTGAAAAGTGACAACTCCATTACAAATTTCTACAATATGAACCATAGCATTTAAATGGTCTGAAGTGAGAATGAAGCAGTCTCCTGCGTGACATGTACCCCATCTGGTGGTTAAAATATATAAAATTACAACAAATATTATGTGACTTACCCTATCAGGTTTTACATTACCAAGAGGTACACTTATATATACCTTACATAAGGATATCTCTTAGAATATTTTAAACATTTTATATATCATATAGATACAACCTTATATATTTGAAGTTCAGCCAAATACAAACAATCATGAACAAACTCTTTTTAAATTATTCTTTGTAGAGAAAATTAACAAAAAATCAGACGGATGTTCTCATAAATTTTGGAATAAAAATATTTAGTAAAATTATGAAACAGTACTGAATAAATACTACCTTCCCATGGCTATATCACCGGCTAACGATTTCTGCAATGAGTTGGTGAGATGCTCGTAAAACACAGAGTTGAGGTTATTGTCGTCGCTGTGAGTTGCTCTGTCAAGCTGAGACGACAACCTGGTGTTTGAGTGGTCCTTTCGTCTGGTACTGTGGAAAATTCATTTTATTGCATTTAACGTTTTATGAGTAAGTTTTACTAGCTTTGTAATCGAAAGTAAACTTTACTAAGTATATTTTTAACTTTCGAATACAATAATATTGAAAATATCTTCCAGCATTTTCTTTTGTCTGGTGCAACGAAAACATTTTAAACTTTCATATATTATACCTTATAATTTATTTTTTCTACAACTTATCATTAAATTTTATTCTCATTATAAGAAATAAGAAAATGCAATTTTAATTTTCAAATACAGTTTATACTTTTTTAAAGACTAATTTAAAATTGTTTTTAGCTTTAAAGCCAAAACAACAGTTGTTCAACTCACTTGTAATCCTTCTCCCAAAACTTGTTGGGCCTGGGGTAGGAGGACAGGAAGATGGCGCTGCCTAGCAACGGGGAGAAGGGCGTGTGGAGGATGGTTGACAGGAGGCAGTTGAGGGAGAGGAGGACGGAGTGGGGGGCGACGAAGGGCTGGGCGAAGGCGTGGAAGGCCGAACCCCATGAAATTTGCCACGGGGCCACGTAAACCTGCCAGAAGCGCAACTTCAGTAGAAGGTCCTGCATCTGTTTGAATTTGATTTCTTAAAAATGTTTACATTAAATAGATAACATAAGTTGTTTGTTAATCTAGGAGTTAACAACAAATCTGGTTAAACTATGTTTAAAAAATTGTTTTGTACATAAAACAGACAAAAAGAACAATTTTTAAATTAATGTAAAAATATAAGTCAACATACAAAATTACTGGCCGTACAAAAAAAAAAGATAAAGTAAAACATATAACTTTTTTTTATAAAGAATTAACTAACGAGAATTTGTAGATAGTTGCAATAGTTTTGAGATTATATGTGTATTAGCATGCAATTTACATAAGCGCAAAAAAAATCTCTAAAATATGGCAACTATGCTTGTACCAATAATTAGGTGTCTTTTAGCAAAACCTATTTTGTTAAGTCATTTAACTGTCACTTAAGAACTTTTCAAAAACAAGCTGTTTAAAACAACAACATAACAATATAGAGTCTAGTAATTTTCAAAATATCACAACAAACCTTGGAGAAGATAATCCCGCCAAAGAACAGGTTGATGCAAACTGGAACGTCGAAGCACCTTCCGTCGTACCAGGTGAACAGGACTGCATACGTTACTACTTGGTACTGAACATTCTGCTGCGTGTAACTGGACCTTACCAGCTTCATTGATATTATCACCAGAAATATGCTGCCAAACCTGTTTGATAATACACAGTTACTGCTTGCTAGTTGTTTTTAACCGTTTTATATGGGTCTAGAACACAAAAATGATAAATTGTAGATTCATTTGGTAGTAAATGTTTAAAAAAAGTTAATAATAACAATCTTTTTACCACTTTTTTCAGAGAAAGTTTGTGATTATGTATTTTTTGTGATATTTTAACTCCTTGTAGCTTGAAAAAGTAGAAAAACAAACAAGAATGAAAATATATTATAATAAACTTATAATGCATTAATTAAAAAAAAGAACTTTTAAACTTTTTATGTTGTATATTATTTTTACATTTTTGTGTTTATGTACAAAAATATAATACAACAAACATTCTTTATATATACTATAAAACAATTTGAAAATTAGTTATAAAAGCTTAATGTTTTAAATTTTTTTTAATATAAATTTAACTAACAACTGGCATTTATCAAACATAAAAAAATAAAATATTTTAAACTTTATTGATTTAAAAATACAAGCTTTACTATTTGAAATAGTTTGGAGTTTTGCAAATTTTTAACTAACAACTATAAAAGCAGTTTCAAACAAAAAAAACAATAAAACTCACAAGTTTCCATACAATCGTGTGACATGGGAGGCGTCCATTGTGATCTGGCTGATGACCAGCAGGGGCAGGATTAGGTTCCTTTCGATGAACGACAAGAAAACCTGAAACTTCTCAAACCACATCACAACTGCCTTTTCCTTCACCTGTTGTTATTTTGTTTATTTGTAAATAAAAAAAATTATCAAACATGTGGTCAAAAAAAATTTAACAGAAGAAGAAATTTAAGGTGAAGATTCTAATATTGAAAATATTTATTACAAATTTAATTTGTATATTAAATTACAAATTAATTGTGCTCGAACTTTATGAAAAAAAAAAGATTTCTTTGTAAAAAAATTATGTCAAACCTCAAACATGGTGTGTTCGTGACTCATGAAGAGGGGCTTGTTGCACAGCAACCAGGGGTAGTTGTCGCGTAGTTGCGGTATGACGTAGTGTTGAACGAAACCAACAACAACGCACAGCAGGTACAGCACGTAAGACAAGTAAGGCTGAAAGTTAAGTTTGACTAACTATTTTTAACACAACTTATCACAAAATTTAGTTGTGCGAAAAATTTCAGACCATCTTAACTACAAAAAAGTTAAAAGTTACAATGTATCTTATCTAGCCTGGGATAGAGAGATCAGTATAAGAGAGTAACAACCGTGAAAATACTTGAAGAATTATTTTCAGTAATATATAATTAAACTTACGTTAAAAACTGTAAAGACACTACTGCAATGAATTGCAAAAACCAGGACAATAATCACTGGGCAAAATATAATGTCCTGTTCCAGCCTTTGTTTCTGTAGAATTATTATCATATAGGAGTTATATATGTAGTTAAGCAAGTACTTTAAAAACAAAACTTGTTTTACAAAAAAAAACTTAATAGTTTAATTAAATAAGGAAACTGAGTGATTGTAGACAAACAATACTTCATAATTTATTACTTATTTATTAACCTAAAAGAAAACTTTAACTTTTTGAGCAAATATAAAAAAACGATGTTTTGTGCAGATGCTTAAGTGCTGTGTTAAAGCTAAATTTGACAGACCAGCACTTATATTTGATGCTTAAATAAACAAGAAACATATAAATTATCTTTGTTTGTTTAACATTCTATTTAAAAGTTATAACAATTGTAAACTTTTAAGTATACAATATTTCTGTAATTACAAACAATAAAATTAAAACAACTAACAAGAGCCTTGATGACGTAATTTTTGCTGACGTCATCAGCCTCTTTCACGTAATCTTCCTCTTTTTTGATGGTTTCTTGTTCTTTTTTAACAAACTTATTTTTATCTTCTACGTCTTTTTTGATGTAATTTTTTATAACTTGCCTGTTTAACAACCAAATTTAGGCTAAAAGTGAAAAAATCAAAAGTTTAAAAACTTAATGTAAACGCAAACTTTTAAATATCTTCTTTTTTAAAGTAGCAAATCAATAACATTTAAGTACTTTATTAATTAAGTAGTTGTAAACCAAAGATATAATTACTTTTAGCAATTAAATTCAATATAACTTAATCAAGCACCACTTAAGAAATGAATTCAAAGAAAAAGTTCTAAAACAAAGATAGAAAAAATATTATTATTCAACTATAAAAATCAAAACAAATACCAGGTGAAAAAAGGTGAGCTGGTCTGTCTGCTGATGTGGTAGCAGAAAAAGAACAAGAAGCCGACAAAAGCTGAGAACAAAATGTGCTCGCTACCCTCCTGTAAGAAAATTGTTACAACTGTAAATAAAAACTTCACACTTTTGATTCAGATAAAAAAAATTGCTGAATCGTTATGTTTTAAGGTAATTTTAAATAAATATAACACAACTAAAACGCTTACAGCAAATAAACTTTGCAGTAAGGTAAACAGTATAAAGTACGAATTGTAAAGATAATTATTTTTTCAATTTAGTGTGAGTAAAAGAAATATGAAAGTTCAAAATTTGTAAAAGCTACCTTGAATGTCATTGCAAAATAACAGAATATGGTCAAAATGATTGCCGTTAAAATGTTCCTTGATACGACGTAAGCAGAAGATAAAAGACTTGTTGAACCTAAAAAGCATACTACATATACAAATTAAGTACTAAAATACCTTACTCAAATACAACCATTATAAAAATAAAATAAATAATAAAACAAAAAATCATTCGGAGGTATCAATAAGAGATTCTTAACGTTTCTTAAAGAACCTTGAAACAAATCAGAAAGACACTTTTGCATAACATGCATAGAAAATAGAGCGAAAATAAAATCTAACATCCAAGACTATAATAAATATATAAAAACAATCAAAACTTAAAGTTTATGTTTTTACAATCTAACCGCTTCCTCCGAACAGGTGGATGTCAATTTGCTCGAGAAGCCACGTTGCGAATGTGGTGACTTGAGGGAGAAGGCCGAACAAGAAGGTTAATGGAAGGAACAACACGAAATCTGATTGGAAAATTAATACTAAAATAAATAAAATAGAACTATTCAAGTTTTATAAACCCATACTGCATCTTATAGTAAAATGAATTGAAATTATAATGAAACACTGGATTTAAAAGCAAGTTATTGAGTTTTGAGTGGCTCAGTATAGCAATCTTTTTTTTAAAGCTATTGCACTTCATTAAAAAATTCTTAAATTAAATAGTTCTTTTTAATGAATTAACAGATTTTTTTCTTTTTCAAATAGTTTATTATTCAATAAAAACTTTTTTATAATTAATGAAAACAAGTGAACTTTAAAGTAGCTACACACTTTTCTAGAATTCTACCTTTAAAACTATATTAGATAATAATTTATATATTAAAGTATAACTTAGATGCTTTGTAATTATGTTTATATTGTGTAATAAAAATTTTTATTCAAGTAAACAGCACTTTAAAAATAATAAACTTATAAACCATGAGTTTAAGTTCAAAAGTATAACTATTAAGTAGTACATAAAAAACAATAAGTACAGTTATTTGGAACCCTAAGTAACTAAAATTTGTAAAGCAGTACAAAAGTTATAAAATTTCTTTTAAGTGCTTCTTTTTTTCTTTAACCTAGCAAATCTTAGTAACCTCATTCATACAGTAGTGTACATACAACATAAAGTTAAACAAAAGTTCACATGAAAACGTCTCACTCACACAGCATGAATCTGGTGGCGAACAGGAAAGTTGAGTTGGTGAAGAGCAACACGTTGTAGAGAACGACTCCGTTCAACTGAACATTCGAACGTTGCGACAAGTAGTTGAACAGAAGCAGCAGGGAAGCGCTCAGTATGAAGTAGACCGGTCTGCTGTAAGCTATCACCTGGTTGTGGCCCTGTTATCATTTTATTTCCTTATGTAAAGCATTTAATACTAAAACAAGCTGTAAAACATTCATCAGAAAAAGTTATTTTGATCTTGAGACTACATGCATCTTTTTAAAACTCATACAGTTAAATTTTATTATGATATAAAACTTTTGTAACAAAATAGTTATAAATTAGTTTTCTATAAAACATTGAAGTGTAGCACTACATTTTAAGTATCGCTATTTTAGTTTTACAATATTTTTTAAAAGTGGTTTTAAAAATATAGTTTCAAAGATGAAGTTAGATAAGTAGCAAAGGTATTTTTTCTAATATATGTATTGAAAGGTTTTGTTATAAAAGATATTAACAGTTACTAAGTTTTGAGAACATAGTACTAAAGATATCTAAAAGTAGTTTTTGTATAAATAAATTAACTTTTAATAACCTACTGTGACTGAACTGGATTATAAAAATTATTTATTTTCTAATTCCTTTTTGTATTCTAAAAAAACATCGAGTAATCTAAAGTGAAACTAAAAATTGATTTCAGCCATAAATATGCGTGAGAAATCTATATTTTATTCATTTTAACTCTAATTACAGCCTAGTAATTATAAAAACTAGCATTAAAAAATCCAAAAAGAAAGGACTACCAAAGACTTTCAACTGCTTTATAAGATACAAACAATTTTACAATTGAAATCACTTACGTGAGTGGGCGATGCGGAATCAGGTTGCACGCTGCAGATGAGCGAGAACTGCGAGGAGGCGATGACGGCGCACAGCCACAACGCGGACAGATCGTACACGAGGTCGGAGCGGAGCACGAGAACTCCCAGCAAGCACACGAGCGTCATCAGCAGCAAGCACGCCAGCGACTCCCACTTGTTTGCGTTCCTGTTAAGTTGGTTAGTTGTTGTGAAACTTTCAATTTTTACTTAATATGCAAGTTGTACAAATTATCTTTATCATCAGTAATAATAAGTTTCTCAAATTATTTCAACTTTGTAACAATATTTTTTTTTATACTTTAAGCAATATTAATGTGTTTAGAATAAAAGTTTGGTTTGATAGAATAATGATTTTTTGAAGTATAATTTTCTATGTATTTGATAATTTTGTTTAATATAAAAAATCATTATTACAACTAAATTAAAATGGATTAAAATCACAATATTTTTACGGATTAGCGTACTGATCTTTACAAACTAGTATTTTTTACATTAAGCTATTACATTTTTATTACTTTGTCAATATTGCTTACAGATTTTTAATATTAAATATAAGGAGCTTTAATAAACCAGCAAATCTTACTTATCGAGAAGATCAAGCAACGCGAGCCGATCGTACTTCACTGTGATTTCTTTCAGCCAGGGAAATATTTTCAACTTGTACAAAAACTTATCGCTGGCTTGAGACTGCGCTCGTTTGGGAAAATCGAACTTTATCAAGTTGCTGAGTAGCTAAAAGTAAAAATATTTTATAACAAAACAGTTATTCAATATGACTAATATGACATTAAATAAACAAACCATTTTTTAAACTTTTTTTAAAGTATTCTAACATTTTTTTTTCAGTTTCATTATATAAGTATATTTTCTATGTTCTACATGCAACAACTTTTGAATCAAAATATAAACTACTTAGTTTTGAAATCAAATATCACGCTATAACTATCGTTAAAAAAATCAAATCATGATAGTTACAACTATCATTCAAAAATAAAAAACTAAAGCAGACAACTAACTTGAGAGTTCACTTCCGAAGGCGTGTTGTCAGTATTCGCGTTTCTCCAATCCAAAGACCTCCGGATGGCGTCAAGCAACTCTTGCTGGCTGTTTCGAAACAAATAATTGTTGATAATATAATTCAATATAACTTATAATATTAATTTACAAACTCTGGCATGCGAAGTCTGCTGTCGTTGTTGTTAGTGGAAGGGGCATCCCCTGTGCCAAAACTTCTCCTTCCATCACTCGTCCTACGCCTTCTTATTCTGTAGAGATTTTTTTTATTGATAGGATAACAGTTAAATTCAGAGAGCTGCACATTAAAGGAGCTAATATAAATAAGTTATTTTGAAACAAAAATTTTATTTAGTTTATCAATTTACAAATGTTTTACGCTTTCTCAATGGTCTCAAGCAATTAACATTGTAAGTAAAAAGACACATTCGAGATCTACACATTGAAGAAGACAATAAAAAATAAAACTTTTGTTTTAATGGTATTTATTGTATAAAACTAATGTCTATACATTCCAAGGAAGTAAATTTCGAAAAGTTATTTTAAATTGCAAAATTCAAACTGTAATAAAACACTTCACAACGTACTTAATATAAATTATGAAAAAATTACATCTACCATTATTAAATGTCAAATACGAATAAATCTTTATTTCATAAATTTTAAATGTAACAATTTTATCGTCAATATTGTCAGGCCAAACTTTAATTGTTTTTATTTCTAAGTAAGACGTAACGAACGAACACAAATAACTTCTAAGATAAATGTCTAGCTAAATAAGTCACAGATAGCACGAAATTTTACATTGAACTGAAGGTTTTTGTCTACAACAACGTTAAATTAAATTATCGACAACAACAATCGAATTAAACAGCAAATAACCTGCTCAACCGAGAAGTCCTGGAAGCTTGTGTGTTGGCCATGAGAGCGGCGACGTTCAGAGGGCTTTCCTCCTCCCTTCTCTGACTGGCCAGTTGATGGAATGCGCTGCTCCTATTGGTCAATCTCCTCGCCGTCTGCGTGCTCTCGTTCCCGAACGTGTACGTCATCACCCTGCCGTTCTCGTCTGACAATTAATAAGATTTTAATCTATTTCAGCTATAGACTTATAATACAAAACTAAGACAATCTAACTGTAGCTGTTTTAGCTTTAAGTGGTATTTATACAACTATTGAATCTTTAAACGAAGTTTTTTAAACGATTTGTAATGGAATACCAGTTTCACCTGCTGTTCCATTTTGTTGAAAATCAAATACCATAAAATAAGTCAATCAGAACGCAAGTATCTGAGGCAATGTTATCATTATTATGAGAAAGAGTTGTTGTATAAGACCTAGAGACTGAAATTTACACCTATAGTATATAGTAAATACTGCAAGTAAATTTATCAGTATATTTTTTTGGTGTATCAATTGTTATTCAAATAATATTTATTTTTTCTATAGTTCTTTAAATTTTTTATTAGTATAAGTTTTTAAAGTATTGTTCACTTGTAACAAGAGATCAATTTGTATTTTAATAGTCGTTTGGTGTTTAAGGGAAAATCCCAGAATGAGACGCGTCCAAATACTGATGTAATTTTAATACAGTTAGGATGAGGAGAAATTAAAGAGAAGAGAATAAACTCCTGATGTAATGTTGAATAAAGTTGAGAACAAAGCTACATAAACCAGCTACAGAGAGTGGTGGGGAGAGTCGGTACCACAGCCTTGCTGCAGTAAACATGTAATTCCAGAATAGACATGTATATAGTTTTCTTGAGTTATATAGTTTTTATTTAAGAATGCTTTATTTGCATAAAGATTTTTATAAATTTAAGTTCAAGCATTTAATTCTCATTCTACTTTTATTATTCTCAAAATAAAATTGTTGTGTTTTAAGGTTTTAATAACACTCAAAAGATTCTTTAAAGCATAAAGTTTTTAATATTGTACATGGTTCTTTATGTTTGTTAGAGTTTGCAATGGTTTTTAAATACAATATGTTATTCAGTGTCATGCCTCTAGTTTTTATAAGTAGCATATCTAGTAGATATTCAGTATCATTAAGTTAAGTTTAAGGTATGGGTCATAGTGTGGATGTAAGGTACACTATAACCATATTGTTGAGTGTTTAAGTAATCTACATCGATGGTTAAACACTTTTACTAAAATTGATTTTAAGTTTTATCTATTTCCATTTGATTTATAAAAGTAAATAATATATTTGAAGTAGAGTTTTTATATTAGTGTTTTTTGCTTCTATATCATAATAGTTACATTGTTCAAACTGACTTGTCTGGCACATAAAAAGTGTGTAGCTGTCAAAATTGCACGAGGGGAGAAAATTACACGAAGATACTTTTGTACGAAGGGTCACTTTTGCACGAAGACACTTTTGCACAAGCAGACAATTTTGCACGGGTTAATTTATTTTTTAATTTTTACCATAACTGTAACCCCTAACCCTTACCCTCGGTAGCTTCTTTTTTTTTTTTGATAATTTTATTTGTTATATTTTTATTTGTTTTTACTAACACTGTTATCCCTAACCCTTACCCTCGGTCAGTAACTTTTTTTTCTTTTTTTTTTATCAAATTTTCTTTTAGTTTTTTTTTTTTTTTTTTTTTCTTTTTTTTTTCTGTAATTTTTACTCTCGTGCAAAAATGTAACTCGTGCAAAATTGACACTTGGTGCAAAATCGTCTTTGTACAATTTTGTGCCCTTGTGCAATTTTGTCTTCGTGCAATTTAGACCCGCTCCCATATAAAGTAGCCTATAGTACTTATTAGATAGTAACTAAATAGGTAAGTATTCAATCACGATTAGTAGTCCCAACAAATTGAATACATAAACATACATGGGTAAATATGTTTAAGATGATAAGTTTGAATCTTTAAGACCATTTAAAATTTCAGCCAATAAGAACCTGTGAACGTGTGAACGGCGCCCTCGCTCGTGTCGTGGTGATCTTTCGCGATGTGAGTTGGCGGCTTCTGATTGGTGGAGCACAAATCCAACATCGACGCGTCTTCGTCGCTTGTTGTCACGTCTTCAACTTCCACTGTGACATCATCACGCCTGTTACGTCATAAACTTAGCTATTGTTTTAGTTACCTTTGTTAAAAGTTGATCATTTTAGCTTGTTTAGAAACAAAAGCAAGTAGTATTGATAAATTTTATACAGTATATGTTTCAAACAATATAAATTAAATTAGTTTATGAAAAAAAATATGTATTTAGTTGGTTTTAATTAACTTTTTTTCTAAACTTTAACAGTTAATAAACACTATGCATAATGTTGATAAACAAGTTTAGTTGAGTTAATTATTTAGTAAAAGCATTTATCAGCATTACATTTAATATTTGAAAAAATTTAAATTTATTTTACAAAGTTCATTATAAATTTGTAAACAAAGCTTTATAATTATAATTTTTTATTTACTCGGAGTTCTCAAACAATCATATAACTAATGCGTAACAAATACAGACTCAAATTTTGATTTGAAAATTTTGAAATTTTAATTCATACTACTTTATTTTTTGCTTTACAAGTTATCTTAGTAATCAAAGCACATTTCAAAAGTAAATTTGCTTTTATTTGTTATAAGTAATTAAAATAAAATATACGGTAAAAATTTAACAAAATTTTCATGCTAGTAAGTTACAAAAGCACAAATAACTTAAGTAATACTTTTGTTTTTATTGGCGCAATTAAACTGCTTGAAAGCTCACAGAAACGAAGCAAGTTAGAACTTTTATCAACAAGTTAGTTTAAAAGCAATAAGTTTTTTTTGTTATACCTTATTTTCTAATAAAAGCACAAAAGCTCAATATAAACTCGTTGGTGAACCTCATGCTAACTAACAGGCGTTCCTCCTCCTCGGCCTCCTCCCTCCTCCCCACGTCTCCCGCCGGGTGCCTCCTCCTTGCCGGTCTCCGTGGCGACGGCGGGGTTGCCAGGTGACGGGGGCGCACGTCGGAGGCGGTGCGGCGCAGTCTGCCCGAGTTCGTGTACTGGTACTGCCTGGTCGGCATGGCGACGCGGTGGGTGTGGGACCGACCCAGCTTGCTTGCGCCCTGTTTTGCATGACGAATGTTTTACGTTATCATAAACAATTTAAGTTTTGCTTTGAAATAATTCAATTATTATTAGTTAAATTGAAAAGTTTTATTTTGGTTGCACTTTGTTATAACAAACAAACTTGATCAATCGAAAGGTTATGCTTAGCAATAAAACTGTTTAGTATGAATATTAAAAATTAAGGTTTGATTTTTATAGTTAAACAATTAAGTTATTACTTTAATTAAAATTAAAAAATTTACCGTGTTGTGCACATGTGTGTTTATTTGCTTGAAATTGTTCAGGCATTCCCTGAAATTTTCATCAACTTTTTTGTCATTTTTTTCATTGTCTGACCTGCGTAATCATGAGTGTAAAATAAAAAAATACATATAACTTTGCTACATTTTTGTTTTATCATTCTTGCTAGATGTTAATGAAAAGTTTTACTTAGTAAAAAAAAATTCTAATTTCCTTGGTTAATCTAATTTTTAGTATATGCAACATTTAGCTTTTGTTTTATCTACAAGAATACAAATCTTAAATATAAAACAAAATTATTAACCTTATCAAACTTTTATCAACTGTAAAATTTTTATCTCCTTTAAAATGAGTTCACCTAGTTTTTCATATAGAAAAATATTATTCTTTTATTTGAGAATTAAAAAAAATATAAAATATCTTATACTGCAAACACTAAGTAGTGCACAATGTTTTATAACTAAAACATATAAAACTACTGAGATAATTTCTTGCTATTAGTAAATATAAAGCTTCATTAAGATAAACTAATGCTAGTCTCTCTAAATTTGAGTTACCAAGCAAGACAAGTTTATAAAAAAAAAAACAATACTAATATATATGTAATTAACATTGAACAAAGTAACTAATTACAACTTTAAAAGTTCTAAAAAGATAAAAACTGAGACAACAACACCACAAAAAAAAAAACACTGATTTATTTGGTTAAAGGCTTATAACATTGTTTATTCTTACCATCATTAAAAGTTGTAAGTTCTATGTTTTCTAAAACATTTTTAAAATGAATTTATTCTTTCAAGAATTTATTTTACAAACTAAGTTTCAGTCAAAGACCTCGTCAGTGCTTAAATAAATCTAAATAGATATGTTACACATAACATTTTAAAATTGTAAAATCAATTCAATTGCTATTTTTAGGTACATGTAAGAACAGCACTGTTTTATGTGCAGTTCATCATCTAACATCTATCGTTCAAATACTGTAACAGGGTTTCCACTCTCTGAGTGAAAAAACTATAAAAAATCTTAAACTAGGTTCAGATATCCTGAGTTCTTAAAATCCTTTAAGAACTAATAAGCTAGCTGCAGGGCGAAAAAAAATTAATTGAACTTTTTCAAATCAATAAAAGTTAAGTTTTTTAGCAAAAGAGAGCAAACACTTAAAATAACAAAATACTGAAACTGAATAACTAAATCTCATTCAATATCTAGAAAAAAAAATAGCCTGAGCTGAAAAATCTTTATAACTATCCTGAATTTTTTATTAAAAAACCAAACTATCCTGAGCTACATTTAGTAATCCTGAGATTTTCCAAAATTTCAAATAATCTTGAGTTTGGCAACCAAAAGAGTTTTAATAAACTCTGCTTTGATAAAGAGTTATTTTTACCCACAATGACATCAAATAGCCTCAGATAATCGGCTGTGAACTTGTCATTTGTCGTCTAACCTTACAACAAGAAACATTTTCTTATAGTTTTAAATGAGGCGCAACAAAATGTTCAATGTACTTACAATACCTTTATAATTTTTTGAGTAATAAAGTTTTTTTTTCAAACTTACATAATTAATTCAAGAACTACTTTTTAAATTATATAAAGATTCTAATAAAACTGTTATTCACAACGTATTTAAGCATTCTATAGCTCTTAAATGTGAGTTTTCAGGGTTAACTATATAAAACTTTTACGTAGACATGCAAGAAAAATATCTTAACTACATATATGACTAATAATACAAAACTTTATAAATTACTAATCATGTTGCAAAAATCCTAAGATAATGTATTCGTCAAAAAAAAAACATTTCTTCATAGTTTAAATTGCAGTTTTGTATATGATTTATTTTTTTTCAAATCTACACTAATATCAAGTCTAATTGCATAGGTAGTAAATACAAACAGACCAACAAAAATTATAAATGTTTTTTAACTACTTTCTAACAGATTTTAAACAATAAAATACGTAGTACAAACAGTCTACTCAAAGAACATACAGCTAAATTAATAAATTATTTAAACAACTACTACAAAAATTTATTTCTTGGCCCGCATTAACTATGACAATTCATTAAAAAAACTTATTTAAGTTAAGTCAATCAAAAAAGACTAACATTTTTTCAGAGTTTTCATCATCAACTGCAAATGACGGCCCAGCAGAAGGAACAGGAACAAAATTGTCTAAAAATGTTTATTATTTTGCATATACATATGTCAATCAGACAATATAAAAGCTAGTATAAAAGTTTACTTTTATCAGACAAGTAAGTATAACAAAAACCAACTCATTACATGATGAAAACCAGCAGAATCTGACGGATTTGCAGTTTGAGTTATATACGCGTTATTTGGTCTTTTTCTGCCGCTTTCCGAGTATCTTGAAGAGAAGTCTGTTGAAACATTTAAACATTTTAGTTAAAAGATTAAAAGAATGAAGTTTGCCAAACTAGATAGCTCTTAAAAAATTTTTTGATAGGGCGTATAGATAGAAAGACATATGAACTTTGAAAAGAACAAAAGTTTACTTTAATTGTTGAAATTATTTTGTCTTTGAGATATCTTAGTGAGATTTTTTTTTAACCAAATGTAAGCTTTTTTTCCAATTTAAACAATATCATCATCTTATATATTATTAAGATAATTTGTTTGCTACCAGTTAATATTAAGCTTCATTAAAATAATTATACATGTTACATTGTATTTGTTATTATAATATAAAATAATTTATACTGTTAAATACAAGTTACCATTATGTCTTGCTACCCATGGAGCTCGCTCGTTGTATTTTCGTAATATACGCACATTTCTGTTTTCGTTGGTGATTTTCCGAGGACGAGTTTCTATTTTTCAAAAAAAAATTTTAAAGTTACTTACTTAATTTTAAATTAAATACTATAAATTTCCTTTATAAGTTTTCTTAATTTGACTTAACCATCAAAAACATATTAATAAAATCAATTACTTTAACTTATAGCTGAAAATTATATGTTATATAAACTGTAAACAAACTAAAACCTAATGTTTTACTGCAAGAAGGTTGATCGCCTTCATCCTTGACTTCAAAAATATCTTCCGAATCCTTGTCTTCACTATTTTCACTGTTTGAATTTAGTTTTTCAATTTTAAAAAATTTACTAAAAATAATTACTTTTTCATTTACATGAAAAATTTGGAAACTAATATATCTAGGATGCATAGAGAACTTTTTTAATTGAAATATTTTTACAATTTAGTTACCTTGTGTTAAAAATGATACTTTCTTTATCAGTTGATTAAGTTTTATAAGCAAAAATTCACACTAAGCTTTTAAGTTTCAACAAACTTTTTATTAAAATTGTCTTTAACATCAAAAGAACTATTATCTTTCTGATTTTCATATTCTTTTTCATGGCTAAATGGTGATTCTCTGTTTTAATTAAAATATAAATTAAAAAATAAAATTCAATATGTATATTTATTACAATTTAATCACGTTTACATCTATTTAAAAACATAATTTAACTTGCAGAATATTGAAACTTATAACTCCTTCAAAATTTAACTCTAAATAACCCAAGAGAGCTTGCTGAGTAAACAAAATAACCAACTTGACGTTATGATCATAAAACTAACCTAACACTTATGTATTAACAAAAACGGTGTCAAACCTGTTAGCGCCTTGGCTCAGGGAGTTCTGGCTGAGGAATTTTCTGACGGTGGAATTGGTTAATGTCGAGGATGAGGAGTCGTCGTTGAAATCCTCCATAAGGTCGTGAGGATCGTGAACTTGCGTTTTCACCACTTTGAAAAACTTCCTCTTGTCGGCGCTCATGTTCAACTTTTGCTGCGAGTTTTTATGTTGAATTATTAATGGTGTGTTGAGAATCAAAATGATTGTTTGTTCAAGTGACAACTTAAATTTATCCTTTTTTCTTATTCTAGTTTTTAACTAAAATGAACAAACTTTTTTAACAGAACACACTTTTTTTAAACTTAATTAAAATATTTTTCTAACATTTTACAGTCAGTTTAGAACACTGAACACTTTTTTAGAATTAACTAGTTTTTCTGCTTCCAAAATCATTCTTTAAAGTAAAACTTTTATTCAAAAATTATAAAAAAATAATTCTACTTTTAACATTAATTTAATAAAATAATGTTCACAAAATATCTTGATTATAAATTTTATTTTTTAGGTTTACAAAGTAAGAAATTGCACAAAATATTTTATGATACTTTTACTACTCTGTGTGTGCATAAAGTTAAAAAAGATGTTTATTATTCACAAAAACCATTGAAAAACATTTTAAAGATTCTTAGTAAATACTTTTATTTATAAATTTCTGAAATAACTAAAAGTATCTTTTAGGCAGCCTTTATTTCAAACCTTGAAAGAAGAAATAAAAACTCAATCAGACTCATAAAATTTTACTTTTAGTTAATAAAACTAGACATATACATAAATTATAATTTTTGTTAAGTAAAATGTAGTTTTTGTAAGTAATTAAAATAAAAAAGATCTAACTCTCTTTCCAAGTGTGCTGGCATTAGATTCTTCTTCGCTTGACAATCTTGATTTCGATGGTCCAGGAATTGTCTGTGGTAAAAACTTAAATTTGCAAAACTTATGTTACAAAATCTATTTAAAATGTATTTAATAAACGCTCATGTGTAATTATTAATTAAAAACAGTTTGTATAATATTTCTTGTTTAACACTATTAAGGACATAGAGGGGTTAGGCACTTTTTATATGGTGATCTATTTTGAAAATCTTCACCTTAGCTAACAGTTGGTTTACTAATTCTTAAAATTGAAATATGTTTTTGAGATATGAGGGGATATAGTCAGAGAGTCCAATAGGATCATTATTGAAGAGCAAAGTTAGAAAGGTGAAACAAAGACTATTTCATTTAAAAAATATCTTCTCCTACAGTTTTTTTGCGATCTTTTTCAAACTTTTTTAGTTTAATATTAACTTAAAATAAACAATCCTATTGTAGGAAATTTTTTAACTTAGTAGGTCCTTTTTCAATATTTTGTTATTTTATATACCCAATTTTGTCCAAGAACATGGTTTTTATTAGTTTTGAAATGATTTTTCAAAAGTTTTTTTTTCTTCTTTTGATCATAAAATTTTTAATTTTTAGTTTTTTTAAATTTTATAATAGGTGTCTTTCTTATAACGCAAGGGAATTTTCCTGAAAATTTGAGGTCAATAGTGTAAAAAATAATGAAGGAGATAGATTTTTGGTAAATTGTTCAAAGTTCAGGGAAAATTGGTCTTAAAAATTTTTGATTCCAAACGGTTGTATCTGATATTTTTTACCAAACTGGTTATATCTCAAAAGTTCATCGAAACTTTTTTATTCTGTAAAAAGTAGCTTTTAGAATACGTTCTAAACTTTAAAATAAGAGCCGATGTTAATATTGTGAAAATAAAAATGGTGGATCGCCTTTGCCCTTCTTAATTTATGAAAGCAGACACTTAGCTTAGACACATACTGCAAAAAATTGTGTACAATAAAGCAAACTAGATGGTGTAGTATGATTTTCTAGAAGACACATACCTTTAAATTCTGCTTATTCATCAAATTTTAGTTCGTAATGTACACAATTTTTCCTTTGTTTTTGAAAATTTATTAAATGTAAAAGTTGACAGAAATGCTTTTAAACTTTGGTATATAATAAATGTCTTCAAATTAAGCAACATTTAGATAACTACTTGGTCAATATAAACTCACATTACGTATTCTTTTTCTTGTGCTCTGCATCTCTGCAAGTTTAAGTTATTTTTTAAAGTTATTTGTTATTATTGTTAGTGTAAGTTAATTTTAATACAAGAAACACTTAAAATAATAGTTTTAAATTATTTCATAAACGTAAGTAAAATAAACAAAATTTTGGAATGTTAGCCTAATTTTTTCGTTATAAATAGTATGACCTAAATATGAAACTTAATAGCTATGACATAAAAACAAAATACGTTTTATTAATAAAGTTAAGTAATTAAACTGAAAAAACAGTTTTGACTTAAAACAACTTATCAGTTTAAATATTCAGTAAAGTTCTTACTTTCTAAAAAAACTATATAATATTTATTAAGTATAAGTACAAAAGTTGTATTATAACTTTTTCGAAACAGTTTCAAATCTTATTATTGAAAGTTCAAGTTCAAAATTAGAAACTTTTTTTTTAATGCAGGAAACAATGAAAAAAAAAAAATGAAAAAATATTTTTCTAGTAAAACAATCAAACTGCAAAATTTACCGTCAAATCTAGCATGGACTTTCACTCTTCTTTCAGTTTTCTGAGAATCTATAATTAATACATGTTAAAATTTCTCATACATTTAAAAAATGTGTGCAATTAACGATTTTTCTCTATCTTTGGATAAGCAACGTGACTTTGCTGACTTATCAGCTAACAGTATAAACTTTAAACAAACAATAATAAAATGCAAGTATTTTTCTTAAAATTTTGAGTATTAAACTTACAATATGACACAATAAGTTGTAAGAGGTTTACATTTAAAATCAAACTACTCTTAAATATTTGGAAATAGAGTTTTTTGACACAGGAGTTTTTCTTTAATTTAAAGTACTTTTTTTTCAGTTTTAGTTTTCAACCTTGTAATAATTCATGTAATATTAGATTTATAAACTAATTTAGTTACTAATTGTTGCATTATTACATATCATTATGTTAACTTTTTTTTGACTCTACTTAAAAAAATTCACTTCAAACTAAAGCTTTAATCTATATACGTTTATGCATTATATATTTAGATAGTTTTTTGTTGTACTGTCAACTCTGCTTTTACTTTAAACTTTTGTTATGTTGTTTGTAACTTTTTTTTGCCTAATACATCATTTTTAAGTTGATAAACTTTTTTTTCAGCAAATGGTCCATAGTTGATCATTATTTTGTATTTTTTAATTACGCTTTTTATAAGAAAAAATATTCCTTTAAAAGGGTAACCTGCATTTATATGACAATGTTGTAGTTTTATACCTTATCATAATATTTTTCTATGTTTTAATTAAATTGTTCAGTTAAATTTTCATAACTATTTTTGGTGAAACATGTAGGCTTAAAATTGTTTACAAATTTTTGTTTTCTTTGTATTTAGTTTTGCTGTTTGTTTTTGTATATTCTAAATAAAAATGTAGTTTTTAAATCAAAACGCTGTTTAAAGAATTATTTTCTTTTAGACTTTTAAAAATTAGATTCATCTAACAAAAATAATAGTTTAAAAATCGAAAAAAATTCAAACCTGAAAAGTCTTCATCTGTGTCAATGGTGTCCTGTATTTTGTTTTCATCTGATGAGCTCTGATTTTAGTAAATTTTAGGAATTAAAAGTTAACTTAAAATACTAACTAAAAATAAATCTTTCAACCTACTACTGTTTCAAACAAAATAATTAACCTTTCTCTATTGATGTTAGAAAAATTTAGTACTGCATTTTATTACTTAAATATTTTTTCATAGTTTTTTAGGGTACTTAAAATAAGCAAAGACTAGTTTTGTAACCTTATTGCATCATTCTAGTAACAATTCATAAAAGTAAAAATTTTAAGTGTTTTAGTAATTTATCAAGTAAATTATACTTTTTTTTTTAGTTTTAATTACTATAACTTCAACTTACTCTTTTAAGAGTTTGATCCAATAGTTTTCTGAAATATAAAAAAAAATAGTATTAAGTAAAAAACAAACTCATTATATGACAAAAATTATTTAGTTCATTTGTTTTGAAAAAAATCTATGTTACACATGTTGTTTTAACAAAAGTAGTTAAGTATTTATAATTTTTTTAAATATGTACTCAAATCAATATTTTAATAAAATAAATATATAAAAATATATACCTATCAGTATTCAAACTTTCATCACTCAAAGCCGAAAGTCTTACTTGATTACTACTAATTGGTAAAGTATTAGACTCTGTAAAAATAAAATTATTTTGGGCTCAAACAAAGCTATATATTAATAACAATAATTTTTTAAATAATGATTTGTTTCTTAATATAAAACAAAACCACAATAAATTCAATAAACAATCTACATTATTTCAAAAACTCAAACACAAATAATAGTGATAATAAAGTGTAAGTTAAACAAATTTAGATTAGAAAAAAGAAACATTAAAAAATTTTTAAATCCTCAAAAATACTGATACCATTACATAATAATTTCTTTAAAGTTTTAAACTTAAATGTATTTTAGTTTCATTTGAAAAATCATATTCAAAAGTAAAATTAATATAAGCTTAAATATAAAAATATACTGAATACTAATTACAAAACTTTAAGACTAATGTAAAATACAAAACAAATTAAAATCGAATAACTAACTATCAGTTCGCTTTGCAGATGGACCTGTGTAAACAGTATCCATAGTTAGATATTTAGAAACAAAAAACAACTACTTTTCATATTGTTTACTAAGTTTCAACGTTTAAAACTTATCTTCAGAACGAAGTAGTTAGATAGGTAGAACTATGTTTGAACTATGAATATATGAATATAAATGCTATAGTAAAATAAATCATAGATCAAAGCTTAATTTAATTTACAAGTTGCTTAAAGAAAATGTTAAGGTAAAATATAACTTTTTGTTTTAAGTATACAAGTGAGTTTAGTTAAAATATATAATAAAAACTTTTATTAAGAACAGACTAATATAATTTACATTAATCCATCACTTTTTTGGTAGTTTACAGTCAAAATATTTGAAAGTAAAAACTTAAGTTTACAAAAATTTTCTTGTTGGAGTTTAATTTTTTTTAATTATTTTTACAGAAACTAAAAAAAATAAAATAATAGTTAGTTACTACAGGGTGGCCACTGGCTTTCAAAAATTTTCTTCAGGTTTTCAAAATTTCTTCCAGGTTTTTGAAAGTTTTTGCTTTTGGGTCTTTTTTTAATTTGAAAGTAAAAAACTGTGTTGAATAGTATAACGACATTGAAAAGATACTATAAAGCTACTTGAAATCTCCTTTTTAATATTAAAACACTTGACGATGATAAAAGTTTTTTATTGATTTGATTTTTTTTGTGACGTATCGAAATTTCTTCACTTAACATGTAAAAAATGTTCAAAGATCCAGGTTTTTTAGTGATTTTTGTTTAAAATTTCAGTTTCAAGGTTTTCCCAGGATTCTGGGTTTAGTGACCACCCTATTGCTACAACAAACTTCTATAACACAAAACAATAATTACTACAAACTAAGTTTAAACATAAACTATATAACCTACTTAATAAACATATACGCTTTAATAATAGCTACTAACATAAGTATTATTAACCAAAAAAAAGTGTAAATATTTCATACTATTATTAGTATATATACTTATCTTATTTTAGTACAATATAGTTTTAATTGCAGTGAATATAGTTTTTTATTAGAATTCATATTTTTTAAATAATTAAAACTTCCTTTTCTCTGAAACTTTTTTATTCTTTTATGTTCACAAACAAATTTATTCATAATATTATGAGCATAAATAAGTTATTTTGTCAAAGCTTAGTTCAAATATACATAAATTAAAGCATATTTAAAAGTAATAGTTTTTGTAATCTTTTAGATAAAAAATATTTAAAAGCTACCTGGAACAGATACTGGCTCTTTTTGTTTTATTTTAATTTGTTCACCATTATCAAATGCCTTGTGAAAATGAAAGTTAGTAAACTTTAGAAAGGCAAGGAACAACACATCTACTATGCAATAAACAGAAGAAGTGATAATAGACAGGTCAGTTATCTGTAAATATTTTTTCAAACTCTAAATATTATGGAACTAAATTTTGTAACTTTAACTAAGAATTTTTAATACTAATTTTTTTATAATTTGGTCTTATTTTTACATTAATAACTAATTTACCAACAGTTTCTTTACCATTTTTTAATACTTTAAATAATTTTTCAGATATAAGCAACCAAAGTTTGACAGCATCATACAATCCTATGAAGGCACAAATTGAAAAGACAAAAAAATCAACTAGAGTCTTTCTTCAAATTTTAAGCAACCATTTTAAAACTTTTTCGGCCTAATCATTATGAAATTATAAAATAATTTTTGATTGATTTTTTAATATAAACATAAAATACTTTAACATTCATTTATTTTGGTCATAAACCTTTTTTTTAATTATATACAACATACTTTCTGAAAATTACAAACAAACACTTCCTGAAAAATTTAGGATTTTAGCTAAAAAAAAAAGAAGATAGTTTTTAGAAAAACTTTAAGCTTCCAATGAAATTCACATTAAAAAAATTGTGGTTTATATGTTTGTTTTGAAAAATTTTACAAAATTACTGTATTTCAAATAATAGTTAACATTTTTATACTTTATAAAATGTGACTTAAATTCAAACTTTAAGCTTAAGTATAAAAGCAATTGTTAATTTTATTTAAATCTATGCCCTTAAGTAGGATCTTGTAGTTTTAAGACATGAATCCATTTTAAACTAAACCAGTATATTTAATAGATACAGGCGTGCCACTCTTTGAAATAAAAAGCTAGCCTAAGTGAGTAAAAGTGAACTTGAGATTTTGAAAAATATCTATACAAGTCTGAGTAGCCTGAATGTGTGGCAACCCTGTAGTAAAGTTTTCAAATCAAAATTGAGCAAAAACCTATTTGTTTTAAAAAAATTCAGTTTGATACTCCTAGTTAAGTAGTAAAAAAACTATTTCAGTTAATTGTATAAACTATTTTATTTAAAAGTAACTCTTAACTAAATACATTTTAACCTAATGTACAAAGCAATATAAAATTTAAAACTATCTTTAAATTAATAAAATTATGTAAATATAGAGTGTTTTAGTAACTAATTTGACTCTTTAAAAACTAATATTTCATAAGCTATTAAATTGCCAATGTTACAAAAAACAAGACTAATCTAATATATTATAAAATATACTTATTTTCAGCAATTATAAATTAAAAAGAAACAGTTCTGTTTCTTTTACAAACTATTACTATACTAAACTTGAATTTCATTATATTTCTTTACAATTAAAAAGTAGAACTATGTATACACATTTGTTTTATTTATACGTTGAATATTTGATTTTAATTATACAGTTTTCATTGCTATCATTAAGACCCAAATACCACTAAGCTAAATGCACTGTATGTACTGGACATGCATATTTATTTTAAATATGTAGAAAAAATCATAACAGTTTGTAACAACAATATTAACAGTTTTTAACTTTCTTAATCGTACAATAAGTGTAGTTGAAAACTATGTTTATATTTATGTATAACAGAAAGTAATTTTTTAACTTATGTTAAATTGAGTATAAATTAAAGCTTGAAAGTTGGTGACTCTTTTTAAATTACGCTACATACAACTAATTTATAAACAAGCCTTTAAAACTATTAAATAAATGATTATTTTATGTATAAAAAACGAAAGTAAATCCTATTAGTTGAAATTTAACTTTAATTGTAAGAAAATCAAAAACAAAGACAAAAACACTTTTTATAATTCAAAATAAAAATCTTATTGATCTCTAATTGGTTAATTTTTTTTTAATTAATCTGACAAAAACTAAGCATTATGAATAAACTCATCACACCCAAATTAACAACTGTACCAAAATACAAGTTATCCTCAGATAGCCCTAGCAAACTATATAGCAAAAAAAGAAAAGCAATGCTGTATTTTTCCTTCAGCTACTTAAATATTAGGAAAATAAGTTTAAAATAAGATAAAAGCTTATAACTTTTTAATCTAGAAACTGTTAAATTAACTTCACAATATCAAATTTAAATTTGAAACTAACCAAATAAAGTTTCAATGGTAAAAGAAATAAGAAAAGCCATGAGTACATATGAAATATGTTTGTAAATGTGCTATGGTTATCATCATAATACCATCCTCCTGATAAAGAAGCCCAAACTCCTTGTTGGAGAAACTTAATAACATAAGCTTTCATATGCTTTTTATCAGTTAATTATCATCAAAACTATTTCTATTTCATCTCTATTGGGTACCTTTCATGCTACTTTAAATATTTATATAAAATAATCTAGAAGGCCTAGTAAGAAAAGTACTAAAGTTTTATATCAATTATATTGAAATTTTAAGTAGTACACTAAATAATAATTTTTATGTAAGGAGAAATATCATGTACGGTAAGTTCCCTGTTCTGTAAAAGAGTCAAGCAAACAATTTTTGTAGTTACTCTCGTCAAAAGGGAAAACAGAAAATTGTTTTTTTTCGAAAAAGGAGATACTGTCGGACGGAGCTCTTTTTTCTGATTTTTTTTGTTTCGTTACATGTATCTTGTTGCTAAGAATAGGCACCTAAACCCAAACTAATTAGCATAGCAGTTCATAGGCTCAGCAGACACCCAATCGACAAGCGCAACGGGCGGCAATGCTCCTATCCTACCGTCATACCGTCCAGATCATCAGGTTTCTTAATATAATTTAGATTACACAAAAGTGAACATAAATAATTATAAATTAGAAGTTTTAGGGAGAAAACGAAGTGGTGCCCATAATAGACTATGGTTGCCATAGTTAAAATTGGCAGTAATGGTTTTTTTAATGAGTGGTTACTTTTATTTTAATCTAAAATTTATATTTGGTTAGCTTTATACTTATTTTTTAATTAATTTTATCTTAAAGTTTTTTTTTTTTGGTTTAAAATGTTTACCATAAAAAATGGTATACTTACAATTCCCATCCGCGATCAATTCCTACCTGCATAATATCCACCCATCTTTTTATTCACTTATTGTTTTATTCATTGTATTTTACTGTGTTTTTTTTATTTTTCACTATCACTAATACCCCTCCTAACCCTTACTATTAGTCGATTCGGTCAGCCGTTTTTGAACTTGATCAAGTGGGCATTGATCTCGGGTTGAAACTTAGCGTTCCCTTAAAAAAGCTCAAAAAACTGTTTACAATCAAATGATGTGTGGCTCGACGACCGAAAGGTCGTAATCTACTTTAATCCGTTGACCATAGTTGTGTTGTGAATGTGAGCATTCACATTTTTGTTCTTTTCAATTTAAGTTGTTAATCATTTTTGAAGTTCGAGGAGCTTTTTTAAAACATTTTCTTTTTAGGGCATATACTAGAGCTAATACACTTTTAATTATTAAACAACACTTAAATTTTAAAATTGTAAAAACAAAAAGACTTGAAAGCTGTTGTCTATTTTACAAAAAAATAAATAATAAGTACTAATTATAATATTGTAAATAGAACCTCAAAAATATCTTTTACCCCTTATCGTAAAAATCAGCTCCTTTAACTTAAAGTTTTTACCCGGATAAATTTTCGTTTGTCTAAATTTTTGAAAACTAATTAAACAAAAACTATTTGAACCTGTTTAAAATTTTTAATTTGTTTAGAGATTCTAGTTAATTAAAAAACTCAAAATAAATTGTATGTACTTATTTAGTTTTATTTTAAAAATACAAAGAATACTATATAAAAATTTAATATAGTTAAACTTAATTTTTATAACAGATAAAACTTGTTTTTATGTATAAATAAATATTCTCAAATCATGCATTTTAAATATTGTTATAAGCTTTTTGTTTTTAAAAATTCAAATTAAAAAAAAACTCCCATAGTTAGACTTTTAAGTAAAAACTACATACTTTTTATTAAACTTAATTTCCAACAATAGCTTGCTAGATTTAAAACTACTTAAAACTAGCGGTCCAATACACTGATTTATAATGTTTTAAAGGGGTAGCTGTTAAATTTGCACGAGCATACACAACTGCATGAGGGGACAAAATTGCTCGATGGCACAAAATTGCACGAGGGGATAAATTTGCACGAAGATAAAATTGCACGAACGGTCAATTTTGCACGAAGGCACTTTTGCATGAGCAGACAATTTTGCACGGAGAAACTTTTGCACGGGTTATTTTTTTTTTAATAATTATATCATTAATTGTAATTTTGATTTTTTTTTTAGTTTTTTTTACCCCTAACCCTTACCCTCGGTCGATAACTTTTTTTTATTGTTTATTTGATTTTTTATTTGTTTATTTTTTAACTATAACTGTTATCCCTAACCCTTACCCTCGGTTAGTAGCTTTTTTTTTATTAACCTTTCCTTATTTATTCTTTTTTTTAATAATTTTAATTTGTTATTTTTTGTTTTCATTTTTACTATCACTGTTATCCCTAACCCTTACCTTCGATCAGTTTTTTTTATTAATTTATCTTTTAGTTTTTTTTACATTTTTTTTTCTGTTTTTTTAACTGTCGTGCAAAAATGACCCTCCGTGCAAAAATGTAACTGGTACAAAATTTACCCTTAATGCAAAATTGATTTCATTCAATTTTGTTTCCTCGTGCAATTTTGCCCCCTCGTGCAAATTTTTTTTCGTGCGAAAGTATCTTTATGCTATTTTGTGCCCTTGTGTAATTTTGTCTTCGTGAAATTTTAACCCGTTCCGGTTTTTAAGTATTGATAGCTCCCTTTACTAAGGGTTTATAAAAAAAGACATAAAAAGGTTTTATAGCTATTTTATTTCAAACTAAATAGTTTACTGCGGTAGGTCAGGAGAAAATCCAAAAACAAATAAGAAGTATTTACGAAAAATAACTAACGAATGAACAAAAAAGTAATGATTTAGATATAAATTAATCTAGCAATTAAGGTCCAAAAAAGAAAAAAAAAATTTAAGCCTCAAAACATGAACTAGAGTTACAAAAAGCATGACTTGTTTTAATTTATATATAAATAAACGTTATAACGTCTACTTAAATAATTATTTATTCACAAATTAAACAAAAAAAGGTTATTCAAGTTTTATAAAGATAGTATTTTCGTTTTCAACAGAGAAATTTAATTACTTTAGTTTTTTACTGATTTAAGTTTATTTATATTCTGTCAGAGCTTTTGCTACTGCAAAATAATCGTACTAAAATCTTTTTTTCTGCTGTTTATAGTGTTACTTACAGACCAGCATCTGTGTTTAAATAGACTAAATTTTATTGTTTTTGTAAATCTAATGTTTAATTATTTTTCACAATTAATTTACTTAACTTATGTTTTACTCATTTGCAGATACGAGAAAACAAACTACTATAAATAAGCAATCTAATTGTAGTCAGCTAGAAACAGAAAAAAAATTAGTAACACAAGGTTAATTTTAGCAAAAATCTAAATGTTATTTAAATTTTGTTTTACTTAGTCATAATACTTGAAAAACAAACCAGCAAAAAACTGTTTCTTGGTTAAAATAAATTTCATTTTTAATAAGACAGATCAGGGTTCGGCAACTTTTAAAAAGTCGCGGGCTAAAGTTTTTTTTTAAAACTAGTCGTTTAAAGACTTTTAAAGCACAGTTTTGGTAAAACAAGCAAGAAAACATCACTATTAAGTAGTAAGCATTATATTTCGAACCTATTTGTAAAATTTACAACAAATAATTGGTGTTATACATTTGTAAAAGGTATTTTTTATTAATAATGTACCTCACTGTCCAAAAAAATTGTTTAGACTACTTTTTGTTAGTTGACAGCCAAATTTGTTAACAAAAGTTGATACACAAATGTAGTAATTAGCACAAAGCTACATATGATAAAATGTTTATAAAGTTAATTTGAAAAGTAAGCATTGTTTTAAGAATTGTATATTTAAGAATTGTATATTTAAGAATTGTATATTTAAAAATTGTATTTTTACATACGCAACGTTGTGAAATAAAACTTGAGCATTGATTTAGCGATATTTTTTTACACAACACTTTTTAGAAAGTGTGATCCATATTCGCCATAACTAATTCCTAAGTAACTTTTATAATAACACCTTCAAAAAACTCATCAAAACTCAAAACTTTCAATCTGTCAAATCTTATCAATTTATATCCTTAGAACAACCAATTAAACAAAAGGTATTAAAAAAAATCCTTTTTTGCTAAGACGCAGAAGTCATGTTTATTTAAAATAGATTAATGAAATTTAATACACAACTATTTTAATTATTAGTAAGTAATTTTGATTGTATTTCAAAAAATCAAAGGTATCAAACTAAAATACATCAAAAATTACAATAATGTGATACTTATGGTGATAAAATATGTGTACTTAGGCTAATATTATTACGTTTTATATGATTTTCGTTATAGAAATATCAGATTAAAAATTTATATTAGTTAATAAAACATTCAAAATAGATCAGTTTGGGTAATTTATTAACATTTCAATTCACAACAAAAACAACCTTTTCACAACAAAACTGTATCAAAAAAACGAAATAAGTTTTACAAAATACTACAACGCAAATAAAAAGAGTAGTCAAAGCACAACTAATTTCAACTTGAAAAAATAATTGCATATCTTTACTGTAAATTCGATGCATTTAAACTCTCAATGAGTTCATCCAAACTAAACTTCTCAGCTTTGAAAAACAATGCCACACGCCAATCTTTCAGCAAAATTGAAGCTTCAGCCAAATTGATCGAAATCACCTCAACCGTTTGTTCATCTTCACACCAAACAGAGCTTACTTCAACTAGACCGGAAAACGACTCGGAAATCCTCTGGCAAAACTTGGCCAAATATTCAAGGCAAACTAACATTTCCGTTTTTTGAAATTCCAACCCTACGTTTTCAAACGAGATCACTGTGAACAGTCGGCTTTTATAAAAGTCTGCCGTGAACTTGTCGGTTAGATCATTGGCGATACAACCATCTGGTAAACCATCGAAAAGATTGGTTAGAATTGATTTCAACAAACTCTTCTTCCAACGATTCAATTGGTCGAGATTAGCCATATCAACTTCACGAAAACTCGTCAGGGCTTTAGAAAAACTCGCATGCAAACTCTGGAAGTAAGTTGATGTTTTCACGCAATCTTCTCGGGTGAGTTGTGGCCTGATAGGGAGCCTTCTTGTTTTTTTGACACGTTCTTCTAGACCTACTTGCTGTTTTACGTGACAAAAGACCTTCTTTGCTATTTTGAAGTTGGTGAAAATCAAGAATGCAAAGATTGAAGCAAGTTCGAGCCAACCTATTTCAATTTTCAATCGGAGGATAGTCATGACTGTCAAAAGAGTTTACACAATGCTAAAAAGAACTATTACTGTACTTATCCACTTTAAAATATTAATGTAAGTAGAAGAATTCAGGAATGATATAAAAATATGTAATTGAATTTATACTTGAATATTGGTTTACTGTATTAAAGCTTTTAACTTTACTAACTTATTCAACCAGTAGATTATAAAACATTCTTTTTAATATCATAAACTTAAACGTTGTTCTACATTTTATAACATTTTATATAAAATAATGCTAATGAAAAAGTGAAGCTAAATAACTAATAAACAAAGGTTATACAATTGATATTAAAACAAATATTTTTAAAAGAAAACAACATAAATCAGTCTAGGCAAACAACTGAAAATTGTTCAAGGAAATAATAAACTTTTAAAACAAGTAAAAGATACAGCTTTTCAAGTTATGTTGAATAACAATTACTTCTAATAAACCTGAGTTTATATAGTTTATTCAAAGTAATAGCTTTTATTACACAATCCAAAGTGATAATTAAGACATTAAGTTTAAGTTTGATGTATTGCAATAATTAGCTCAAATTAGGTCAGATTTACAAAGCTTCTACTATAACGATTTTGCTTTAAAAAGAAAATAACTTTTGGTTAAGAGATTGTATACTAAATCGTTAATGTATTTTTTTTTAAATTGATGTTCTTTTTTTCTAGAAATGTGATTATAATAAAGTATTTAAAAGATGATATGCATTGCGTATCAAGTTAATTTCATAGATTTTAATTTTATAAAACTATTTTATATGCAGTTTTGTTTTAATAACATGTTGTTTGTTTTAATTTATTGCCAAGTCAGTTTATTTTGATCAGATAGGTTGCAACAACTGTAGTAAGCTCTGTTATTGCCTAATTTTTATTTTTGTTTTCTTAGCAGTATTAAGTTGCCCTAAATTCTATTATAAAAGTCTATAAAAATTTACCAATTTATTAAAACATTACACTGACTTACAAATATAAATACAAGCTTTAATTACGGGAACCGTTCAGTTCCTACCCGCGCAGAATTTTCAGCCAATTAATTCCAACCCGATCACTTACCACCTGAATCAATTCCAATCGATCAATTTCCACCCGATCATTTCTCACCTGAATCAATTCTTACAATATCAAATCCTACGAGCAATCGTTCAAGAATGAATTTAACGAGAGTTCTTTTTGTATTGATATTTATAATTCGTACAACAATAAACTAATTTAAATTTGATAATTGATTCAATTTGGAACTTATTGGGTGGGAGTTGGTCAGGTGGGAGGTGATCGGGTGGAAATTAACCGGGTGGGAATTATTCAGGGACGGAATTGAGCGGGTTGGATTTGATTCGGATAGGAATCGATTGGGTGGGATTTGATTTGGGTTGGAATTGTGCGCGAATTGAAATTGTTAGTATACCTTAATTACTATTAGTAGTAAAGCTTCTTCTAAACGTTTTCAATACTTTTTTTTTTATTATAAACCTTTCATAGAAAAAGACGTTTTTTTATGGTTTTTAAAATTTCTACTGAAAAGTTAGTTCATTAACAAATATAAGTTTAATCTTACTCTAAGTAAGATTGCATACTTATAAGTTTATGTGATGATTAATGTCTAGTTAACGTTTAAGTAGCTTTTCAATAAAAAAATTAACAAGAATCTATACTTGATCGTTTATGTTCTTTATAAAACATGTTTAAAATATGAAAAGTGTAATAAGATCTCTTAATTAAATAGTGATTACTATAGAAAAAGTTTATAAATTAAAATGTAGTTCAAATCGTTTTTTGTTTCAGTAACACATAGGTTATACCTATATTAAAATAAAATAAATAATTTATTTGTTTGCACTTGTTTTAGTATTATATTTTAATTTAAACGTTAGGACAGTTAAGTAAATTTTTCAACTTTTAATTACATATGACTTTATAAAATCAGCACTTACATTCAAACAAACTTTTTTGACTAAAAAATAAACTTTAAGGTATTCGTTAATATGTAGGTTATACCTATATTGAAAGGAAATATGGTAGCTAATCTGTTTGCACTTGATTTTATGTTATATTTATATTTAAATGTCAATACAGTTAAGTGAGTTTTTCGACGTTTATTTAAATAAAACTTTTAGATACTCTGCGCTAACGTATAAAACATTTTTGACTAAACACTAATTATCAAGATATTCTAGCATAAAAAGATCAATATTAAACTGTAAATTTAATCGGAATAATAAAAAAAAATTCATAAATTTTGCTGGTTTTTAAACACAATATATTAAATTCAATAGTTGTTTTATAGTTAATAGCTTTAACTAGTTCTGAACGTCAATATATTCTATCATTATTTGAACAAACTTAAAATTATTGCTATTTTATTTGTGTTTCCTAAATAGTAACACTTTGACGGTTGAATTCAATTGAATTTACATGATTGATAGCTTTAAATATTTAAAAATATGTAATAGACAAACAATTTTAAATAGAAATGGCAATTTATAGTGCGGATAGAAAATCAGAATTATCTCAATTATGTACCGATTACAAGATTAAATTTACTTCTTTCTCTTCCAATGAAACTTTATACTGATAAGTATTGCACCTGAAACTTTGACAACTAAAAATAAATTACTTTGCTTAATTGGTATTTACTCATATTAAGTCCGAAAAAGATTTTGGATCGTTTGTGTATTTGTTAATTTGTATAAAGTAAATACAATACTATTTAAAAACTTACTAAAAACTTTTTATATGTCAGAAAAGGGGTTGCAGGTCAAATCTCGAAAATGAAAATACTCGCAGGTCGTAGTTTTAGTTTTTAATCTTCACTTCAAACCTAGGAATGTCTAGTGTAAATTTAAAGTTTTTCGTAAATTTTATTTGAGGCATTTTGTTGTTTTTCATTTTAAACCCAGGCATACCTAAAGTAAGTTTCAAAAATGTTTTTTCAAGGGGCCACATTTGCATGCACGCAGGCCGTAGGTTACAATTTTCTTTGGCTGCATCTAATCTAAAATGAAAATTTATTTGCAAGCCGTACTTTTATCTTTGTAGGCCGCATGTAGCTCGAAATTTTCCGACTCCTAAGCTAGAACAACCTATTTGTATATAATTTTATATGTTGACTCGATCTATAAACTAAAAAGATGGGTATACAAAGTCAGGAAGTAATAAATGTATTTTAAATATTTAATGATGGCTAAGTAATTAAAACAGAAAATAAGTGTAGAACAATCAAAGTGCTAAGTTTGTAAGCTTTTTAAATTATAAATTCTTGTAGCTTTATATGCATTTTAGTGGTTTTAGTTTCACTTTTTTTTTAGTTTAACAATTGTTAACATGTATAGTACTTTTTACTTAATAGGTTCATTAACTAAAATTAAATTATTTTTACAAACTATTAAGTTTTTAGTTTGTTTTTAGGTTGAATAAAAAAAACTTTTATTTTTTTATTAAACAATGCCAGATATAACAGATAAAAGTTTAACCTTACTCATTGCTTGAAAAACTAAACAGTATTGAATTGTATTTTTTTATACACAAAAATAATTGTTAGAAAGTTTAACTTCGGTCTTCATACAAAATTTAAGTTACAGTTACTTTTAGTTTATTAGTCTATAATTTGACTAAATTACCCTTTATCTTTTTATGAACGTCTAGTATTTTTAATTAACTTGTTTTATTAGTTATTTAATTCGAATGCAAAATATTAAATTCTTCTTACGCAGCAAAATAAGAGTAAACCACCTATATATATTTTTTAACATTTACTCTCTTGAAGTATAATTATACAATTAAGAAACATTTATAACAAGTTTACTTTGTAAAATTTGCAGTAAATAAAAGTAGTTAAACAATAAAGGTTATGATATTGTTTCTTGAGTTTATTATTTTGCTGCTTTTTACTAGTTCATTAGTTTTAAATTCATTTCTTACAGCATCTGTAATTTATTTTTTTAAGATTTAACTAATCAAAACTATAAAAGTATTAAAAATAATAAAACAATGTTATACTCCTATACTTGCATATAGGAGATCCTCAATTGTTGTAAATAGGTTTTATTCAATTAGAATCTATTAGCACCTCTTCAGTGCTAATTAAAAAAATATATAATTTTTTTGTAAATAATCACTGAAGAGGTGTTTGACCGAAACTGAGTCTGCTTTAAAATATCTTGAAAGAATTTAATAATATAATTCTAAATGTATATTAAAAACTAAATAATAGTAAACAATTTTAGGTCCTAAAATTAAAATTTTACAGTAACAAGAACAAAATATTATTGTTTTAGTTAAACTAAGAATTAAATCAAATTTTTTTAAAACTAAGCGGTTTTAGCTATTATATAGTGCCGCACAATATATTTATTTAAATTATTAAGCCGGGCTAGTTTTTAAAAATCTATTTTTCCTTTTTACAATCTTTTCTCTTAACGTAAGTCTTTTCATAGACAAATTTTAAATACATTTATTAAAACCAGAAAAATTCAAGTGGTATAAAAAAGGTTTTGATAATTGTAAAATTCTTCTGTTTTTATTCTAAATACCTCATCAAAAATAAACAACATTTTTTACAAGAAAAATATTTTTCTTTGATTGCTAAATTTTTTTATTTGTAACTGCATTTAATTTTTTTAAGAAGTTGTTCATATAATATTCTAATATCTTATTAACAATTTTATATTATTATCTTTTTTTATTGTCTCTTTTTTAAAAACTCTTAAATATACTTTACAATAACCTAGCTTATAAAAATTCGATGACTTTAGTGTAGTTAATATGTAATTCTACAAAAATATTTTTTACATATTTAGGTTTACAATAAAATTTCTAAAACACATCTTCAAGAACATTACAATAATTAAAAACTATTAAAAATTTAAGGCTTAAATTTAAAAACTAACTTTATAGGATAACATTATTTAACAAATGGTAGTATTGATTATGCAGAGATAAAGTTGAATTATAAAGTTATGTTGATGATAACACGAAAATGCTGGTTTTTGCATTAAAATTATTAAAATATAAAAACTGAAGTTATAAAAAGTAATATATTTTGCATCTGCTTAAAAAGTACTAACTTTAAGCTTAATTATTATTTTTGTTTGTTTGCTGTAGATATTTTTAGGTGCACATTGACTAAGCCAAACAACAGAGTTTTTAAGTTTTAGCAATAAGTGTTTTTATTTCTTAAATGGGGGCCCTTTTTTATTTCAAAAAAAAGTTTTTAATCTTTGTAATTTGTAAGAAGCAGTAACACTTATTTCTTTTAGAGAATAAACTGATTTAGCAAATTTTTATACGTTACTCGGAGTAGCACATCTGTTTTTTGGTTTTAAAAATAAAAATTAAATAAATTAAGAAAACAAACGTTTAAAAAGTTTTTTTTATTACTCATTTTAAAAATTAAATTACCTAGTATCTCTCAGAGAAAATAAATAACCAATTTTTACAAAATTGATCTTAAAAACAAAACCACTTGTCAAAAGTTTTTACTTAATTTTGTTTTAATTGAAAAAACAAATTTTGAAACTTTTGAGCTTTGTAACTTCTTTAAAATTTACTTTAACACGATTTTTTTTAGCAAACCTCCAACAAAACTATGGTAAAATCGCTCTAAATCTTTCTAATGGTGCATTATCTAATAAAAATGTTAAAAATATGTAATTAATTAACAAGTGCATCTCCGTAGAACTGCTTGCGAATGTTGGACGCGTGCAAACATGCATTCTTCCTGCAGCAACTCATCTTTTCATCACTGATACCACCTGAACATAAACATTACTGTTTTCAGAACGAAAATATAGGATCTCAATACTTTCAACTTCCGTGTATATAAAGATTTTATAAAACATGTTATTTATTAACTCTGTAAAAATATTACAAAACTATGAAAAAAAAATTTAAACTATAGCCGCTTTCATCATATGTTTAAAAAAGTTTAAGTTATTTTCAAATAAAAGCAAATTATAAAATATTAATTAATTCCTTTTACACATTTAGGAGAAAGAATATTTGTCTAGAGACTTAGTAAGAATAAGTATAACAACTTCGTATAAAGTAAAAACAAAAAACATTAAATATTCAGGCTTTTAATAAAAACTTTTTGAAAGCAACATACAGCATAACTAATAAAAGCTAATAAAAATATTTTTTTACTAAACACAATTTTTTAAAAGATTTCGTTATGTATATAAATTTTACATGAAATACAAATTAATTAACACAGCTTTAATATTTAAACTGTTTTGTTTTACACACAATAATAAAAATATAATTTATTTTAGAGCTTTAATTACTTTTAGTTTGCTTTTTTGTTTCAGGTTCATAAAATTTACCAAGTCGTGATAAACTCATAATAAACAACAATTATTATTTACCATAATAACCTACGAGTGCATAGTCATAAAGTGTGAACGTAAAGTTTGAAATAATAAAAAAAGTAACCTGTTTGTTGATGAAACACAATATTGTCATGCTCATCAACGACATACACAATGTGCAATGGTGCCATTTCTTCTTCACTGCGAGTTGGATCTCTCAATATATACCTGCATATAATTCATGATTTTTTAATAAAGAGTTTTTTCAAATCTAAATAACGAATGAAAACACTTGATTTTTTATTGCTTATCAGGAACTTGTAGCTTCTTAAACTATAAAGACATTTTAGATATGCAGTACGCAATATGATTGAAAAAAGAGACTTATTAATTTAGCACCACAATTCTGAACTTATATAAAATAGACACTAGTGGTATATTTTAAGCTCATAAAATAAGCATATTTTACGTGCTTGAGTTTAACCATGTTGGTTTTTTAACACAAACGCTGATCATGTATACTAAAACAAATATTATTTTAACTTTTTCAACTTCTAAACTATTATTTTAAAAAAATTGTGTTCTACACTTGAAGTGTTATTCAAAACTAACGTTTCATAAACAGCGTAAGTAGCGCATACTGGATGATTGTTGAGTTTCAAAACAACTTGTTCATCGCTGTCTGTTGAAATGTTTTCCGTTTCCGAATCCATCGTTACTTTCGGCAGTTTTACTGTTTATGAAATTAGTAAACATTTAAATTTAAGTGCTTACATCTATGACAAGTTGTATAAACGATGACGTTTCGTTAAGCTAATGCTGTATATTAGTCTTTTATTTTTGCTACATAAAATCTGGTTCATTTTGACTTTGAAATATACATGAAAAATTGTTTTGTAACAGCTTTGTAATAATACTAAAATCTGTACATAACACCTCCAGTATGTAAAGCTGTAAAGAGTCTATTCTGTATTTAAATGTTCTAATATGAAAATTGTAGCTCTGCAGAAAATTTTTAAGCAAAATTAAAATATGCGAAGATATTTACTGAAAATTAGTGAAAAGAAGTTTAGTTTTATAATATCAAACTTAATAAAAAGAAAAAAATACATTACTATAATATTTAACAACTAGTTAAATAGTATTACAACATATTTTTTTCATTTATCTTCAATTTTCTATTTTATATAAATACTAAAAAAATGTAACACACCTAAACTGTACAAAAGTTTAACTTATATTTTTTAGTGTAACCGAAATGAACTCTACAACCTAGTAAACAAAATGAGCATTGAAAAAGTTAAACCAAAAACTTTTGCGTTAACAAACACCGTCTTATCAAATTTAATATTTATTTATGAAAATTTTCATTAGAAAATTCTAATAAATAAACCTTTCAAACTGACTTTAATAAACATTAAAAATAATAAGCTCCTTTGAAACAGAATGTAACAAACCATCAGAAAGGGCGGAGGTGAGTGCGGCGACGCAGGCTTCGTGCAAGTTTCCATCGCAGTTGATGCACACCATGTCACAATACAACACCCACGCCAGTTGATCCGATGATATACTCAACTGTTCGCGATCCACTATGTTCGATCTTTGTAATAACATTTAACATTTTTAATTCAAATTCAAATAACATTTTAATTCAACATACCTAACCATTAATTTTTTAAATTGTGTTTTTTTTCTAAAACTTAAACACTTAAATTAAATAAGCAATCAAAAAAATTTAATATTAATAAACAAGTTTCTGCGTGTCTTGGTTACAAACCTAAAATCGGCCAACAATTGTTTTACTCACGTATATAACGACAAATTTCAGTGATTAATGAATTAAAAACACATATAACCATATATACGTTATAAAACCATATATAAATGACTAACTTCTTGATGAGGTTGTTGATAAACATGGTGATTGTCTGCGCCTGGTCACTCGGTGCGCCTGATTTGTACAAGGATGAACACAGCGCTGGTAGTTCCACGTTTGGTACTGTGTGGAGGTAAAAATACAGGTTCAATGAGAGAAAAATGTTAAAGAATTTACAAAAATTATAAACGATCTTAAATTTTAACTATACTTTTAAAATTTCTTAATCTTAACTGACTAAAAACTTTTAAAAATAGATGAAAAATACACAATTAATAAAACAAATTAATGAAGTTTAACTTTGCAATAACTTGAACTATTTTTTTCCTTAAAATGAAAGGCCGAAATCACTAATACTATAAATTTTTTATAATGTTTAAACAAAGAAATTAACCTTACTTAAGTACTAAAACTTATAGCAACACAATTTTTAATTAAAAACAAATTAATCTTATAACTACTTTTCTTTAAAAGAACTACAATTAAAAAAAAACAACTAAAACAATTAAAAGTTAAAAACACTACACCTAAATACAATTATAGAATTATTTCCTTAATGTCTACTAAAACTTTTTTTGCCAAAGCGGGCACCTTTTAATTATTCTACTCTGCACAACAATTTTTAAACCACTAAAGCATTACGAATTAGCTTCAGCTAACCAATGAATCCCATGTTGGGTTCCTCAGGTTTCGGTTTGGTGAGTTCTCCCTTGACGCCGCATACGATGGTGGTCTTTCCGAGTGACACTCGTGTGCTTCCGTGTGCATTTCTTATCACTCCTTCAATAAATTACGTACTATATGAGTATTGTATGTAAAAGCAGATAATACAGAGGTATTAATCCTTGAATGCAAAAAGATAATTGTTTTTTCCTCTTACTTAAAAATTACTACATATTATGTATATTATCCTACTTTAAAGTTATTATAATTTAATTTAACAAAACAATAATACTTATTTGTGATATTTTCATTTTTTATTAGTTTTGTTTCATCGTTTTGTATTTGTTTTTTGTATCTGATGAGCTGTTATTCAGCGAAACGACGTTATACAAATAAAGTAAAACAAAAAACTAGTGTACAAAATTATTTACTTGTATAAAATGTGTGTAACTATCAAATGTAAATAACATCCATTTACATCACTTATTAATAAATACAAAACCAAACTTAAAAAAAAGATCATTTTTACACTATTATTAATCAGATACTTTTCATAAATTATGTTTATTAAAAATACATATATATAACAAATCACACTTAGAAACATTTTCAAGTATTACATAAATTAGTTTTTACTTTCTCAGCTTTACAAAATTTATAGTTGTACAGTTTATTCCTAAGAGACTAAGTTTACACAATTAACTAAATTAAAAAAAAACACATCTGTAAAATTTGTGGTCGGTCAAATGTATGGTTAAAAAAACATTAGGAAGTAAGGTTTTCTTGCAAATAAACAAAAATAGAATGTATGTGATGTTCTTCATTTGTTTTAAAACATGAATACTTGGTTAAACATAATATATTGAAGCTATCTTTTGAAATCTAATTGGTATTTTTCAAACTTGTGGGTTGTAACTCTAACTTTATTCATAATACTTTTCATCCCTTTAAGCAATTGTTATTGCATTTGAAAAAGTTATATTTTAAAAGAATTTGTACACAACATATAGACAAAAAAAATTAATCATATGTTAACAACCTATATGCTAAATTTATATTAAACTTTCAAATCACTGAAAGATTATGACAAAGAAGTGCAAAAATTAACAATTATATTTAGAAAAGTAATAAACTTCTGTTAAATTAATTTTTATGAGTGTTAAAATAACTTTTTAATAAAAAATTGAAAACAGAAACTTTAATAATTTTCTGTTTCAAATTAAACTGTAAACAAAACTTTTTTATTTAAATATAATTTATAAATATCTTAAGAATGTATTAACATTTTTTTAAACCAATAAAAACAGCTTTGCTACTCAAGATTTAAACATAATTGCTAAAACTCTAACATAATATAATTCAAAGTTTAAAATTTTTTCAACTATAGGTAAATTATGTTTAATAAGATGTTTACATTTTATACGAAAAAGGTATATAAGTGATGTAGTAGGCAATCATTTGTTTCTTAATACAAGTTAAAAAAAAATTAACTACAAACCAGTTGAAATTTGTAGCTCTCGCATTTCGTTGCACTTTCTGTCATCTAATCGAACATTACTTTGCTGAAAATAAATTGAATAACTAGAATAAAATAATTAAATTTTAACTTTAAATGTTCAACTAACAAGACATTTGGCAAAAATTTCTTCTTTTGATGGTTCAAACAAACTCATGTTGCTTATAACCTTTATTTGTTTTCTGCAGAAAAAACTAGCTTAAGTACTTTGCGAAAAATATAATATAAAAAAAGAGCGTAATTTTGAGTTACAGTGAGAAAAAACTTATGACTTTTTTTGCTTAATAGTATTTTTGTAAAAAATGTGCTTCAGTATTAATTTTATTTATAAATTAATTTGTGATACATAAAATAACTAATAAATTCTGTCAAAATTGACGCTTGAAAAGGCAAACAAAATTGTTAATAAAACTGATTAAGGACACCTAAACATTCTGTTTTTAATTATGGCAGTTATTAGTTATAAAATTATTGCAAAATATGTAAGAATAAGAGACTTCAAAGCTTAAAAAAGTACAAGAAATAAATGCAACTTCATTCAAAGGTGGTTTTATAAATTAAATTTGTATAAATTTTTATTGATATTACTGTAACATAGGTCTTAAAACTTTACTACTGTCAGGTAAATTTATAAACAGTAGACTATTTTAAATCCTAGATGTGTAAAAAAAAATTCAAAAGATACTATCAAAAATTATATTAAAACTCTGACGTCATAAACTTTTTATATCAAAAGATTTATTGTAGAAAATAAAGATAGATAAAAATTAAGCGAATATTTATAACTGACTTTATTAACATCTATCTAGACTCTAGAGCTACTTACTCATTATATAGACAAGATCATAACAATTTAAGATAAAATTGAGCTACAATTGTAAATAAGAATTTAATATAACAGATCTATCTATTAAGTAATATATGAAACACAATTTATCAAAATGAATAAATAAATAAATTTATGATACTTATGTGGGTAAAAACTAAAAACCACAGCATCAACAAGTATCAAGAAATTTGAGTAGATTCTGATGTAGGTGCTAAACTACTCATTTGAATTTGTTCTGTGGAGTTATGATTCGGTGATAAATCAGTCATAGTATTGTAACCATTTGTATTTTGTTGACTACTAGACTGCATACTATCAACATTTACTTTATCTTCGCCACTAAACCATATTGATTCAATAATATTGTACACAGACCAAAACAAGAAAAACCCTGACATTAAAGCTATTAGCTTTATAGTCCTTTCTGAGAGCATTTCACTTAGATCAAATGAAACATCTTGGCCAACAGGGCACGACAAAATGTTTTTAGAACCATTTAGTAACTGACCACTGTATGAATTTTCAACAGCTGTCCATCTGGAATTGAGCTGTTCAGTTGTCATTTGTGAACCATAAACAACAAGCTTCCAAGACAGAAGTGTTCCTTCAACAAAGTTTTTCAATTTTCTTTTATTATTTCTTGTGTCAATAACTGTTAATTTAAAAGTTCCTACAGGATTTTCTCCCCAGCACTTGACTGTCATGAACTCCCAATCTTTTAGACCATCATTTGACTTATCGTTTGGCCTATTGTCAATGATTGACTTAGTTCCACTGGGACATGTTATTATAAACTTCAGCTTTCCTCTGTTTTCATGTTTTATATTTAAAATAACAACAACATGCTCAATGGTATGTATCATGTACTTTTTTGAATCAGCTTCACTTAAATTGCAGGTTAACTCTAGTTCTTCGTCAATTGGAATAGGAGAGTTCTCTCCGTTGCAGTTCAATCTGTAAGAAGTCATCCAAGGAACAAGCTCCCAAACTCTGGCTGCATTTACTAGTTTCCAAGCATCCATCAAACCAAAGCCATGGTAGTCATTATGAGTAAAACCAGCAGCATTTTTGAAAAACTTAGCTTTTATTGTATTTGGGTTATTGACCATTGTATGCGAAGAAGTCATAGCAATAATGTGCTTCACATCCCTCCAAGAAAGACAAGGTCTGACTTGCAACATGAGAGCAATCATTCCAGAAGCAAGCGGAGTTGCTGCAGAAGTACCGGTAAACGAGTAGGTGCACTGATCACCATCATAACTCCAATCTGTGGTGGTGATTGGCCTGGATGGATAAGAACCACTACTTACAGTTGAAGTCATCATTGAAGCGCAGGGCTCAGCATAACTTGGCTGTCTACCAAGTTCATCAACAGCAGCTATTGTTATGGTGTATATTGATGCAGCATACCCATCATAGTTGCAGTTGTCATTTTTTAGACCACCATTTCCACTTGCTACAAAGTATATTGATCCAAAACCTTTTCTGCCAGCAAGTACACCATGCTCAAGAGCAGACCTGGCCAGCCAATGAGGTCCATCAACTGTTTTACCATCATCTTCTGGACCCCAAGAGCAACTGTAAATGTCATTAACATGCAGCTTCTTTGTAAAAGCAGTTGCTTCCGTAGAGTCTGTCAACAACCCATCAAGAATTCTAATTCCACTGAACTTTGACTTAAATGCTATTCCAACTCCACAAACAGAGTTTGGTATAGCTGACACTTCTCCAGCACACCTGGTACCATGTTTGTTTTCAGACTTTTTGTCTTTTTTTGGTGTAGGGTCATCATCACCATCATTTAAATCAAAACTACCTTCTGCACAGTAGTTTTCTTCAAGATCAGGGTGACGCCACTCAACACCATCATCAACAATTGCCACAACAACACCATCACCATGCACACCGTGTCTCCAAACTCCAGACACATTGCAATCTATTCCTCTATCATTTGACAGGTGCCACTGGTTGTCAAATGCAGGATCACTAAACTCCCAAGTCTCCAAGTCACGCTTTACTCTTATGAGCAAATGCTGCTTTTCATGATGCTTAATGGCAGTGTGTCTTCCTATTGTGTGTGTAATGTTTTGTGTAAAATTTTTGGAAGCAAACAAATAATGACTGGGTAAGTTTCCTATTGGCCCCAAATTTTTCATTTGTAAGTCAAAGGCTACTTGGTCAGCTTTAGAATGCAAATGTTTGTTAGTTTTCACATCTGAATTATGCAATTCAAATGCCCACAATCTTGTAAGTTTAACATCTTTTTCTGATACATGATCTTCTACAATAAAAGCTGTAGTCTTACTGAGTAAAATAAGTAAAACAAAAATCATCTCCTGATATTAATTATTAAGCATTCTTTATTGATTTAAATCATATTTAGTTTTAAAAGCTGAAAAACAAGTATAAAATTTCATTTTAGATATGTTTAAGAGTAAAAATTTAGACTTTGCAAAAAAAAACAAAAATTTTAATGACTAACTTTAAAAAATACTATTTCTAGTAAAAAGAAATGCCACAAGGAAATATTTATATATTATCAATATACTTAAATTTAATTTTAAGTATTTTTAGTTCTTACCTATTGTAAATGATTACTAGATATAAAATATTATTTTTAAATAAATAAAATAAAACAGTTTTACTTTTTAAGACCACAGAGAGGTAACCACTTTTTTTATATCTTGATTTATTTTTGTAGAGTTTCAACAAAGCTGCAAGTTGCTTTTTAGAAGTTTTAAAAATTCCATCTTATTTTTAAGATATAGCTGGTTAAAGTGGAAGAATACAATAGGTTCCTAATGGAAGGTCAAAACTCAGATAATAAAAAAAAGAAACAACTAAAGATCTACCACCTACTTTTTTTTTAAGATAAATAACTCAAATTTTCAGAAAGTGTTCCTTGCAATATTTAGAAAACTCTTTAGTACTGTTAAACTTTAACTAACTTTTTTGAATGACAAACAAAAAAAAGGATTTTTTCGATTTTTTTGTTACTATAAACTGTATTTTAATATTGCATGAAACCTTTCTTTAAAACTTTTAAAACTTGAGGTATTTATTTCAAAAAAGGTAGCAGGAAGTATATTTTTAGTGATCAATATTTATCCACTAGCTCGATTTTAAAACCTCATATAGGAACCTATTGTTCTCTCCAAACTTTATGGACTTGTTTAAAAAACTATTTTGATTATCAAAAATATACAAAAACAAACTTATAGTTTCTTAAAACTATACAAAAAAAGATCAAATTAAAAAAAAAGTGATTTACCCCCTTCATATGGCCTGAACGTTAAAGCTGTTCTAATTATTTTTTTTACTTATAACTTTATAAATTTTTAACCCCCTTTTAAAATGTTTTTAGTAGTATGCATGCATCAATCAATATTTAAAATTTATGTTTATAAATTAGTTGAATAAATCAATACATTATACTTTCTTTTAGTTTTTCAGTAAAAAAATACTTTTATTTTTGATTCATAGTTATTTCATTTTCAATTGCATTCTAAACATTTATTACAATGAGTTAGACTTAAAAAAAACATACTAGATTTAAATATATTTTTATATTCAATATTTTCTATTGTTTTTTATTTTAGCATGTAGCAATTAAATATTAAAATTGATTGTATTTAAAGTCTGATAAATTAAGTTCATAAAAGTTTTCTATTATACATAAAGCCTTTTCTTGTTTAAACCTTGTACCAATACCATATAAGTGTCTAATTATGAACAGATGAGAGACTGAAAATAACCTTTTTTTAAATTATGATTTAAACTTTTAACAATATTTTACAGCAATGAGTTTAATTTATAGAAAAGAGGTCAATATTCTTTTACTACGTGTTAACAAGAAATTAACTTATTAATAAGGGCATTTGGAGGAACAACATTTTATTAGTTAATTTTTTATCAGCTAAAAACTTTATTATTTCTAAAGTTACATTATATAATAAAACAAATGTTTAAGCACTGCTTTGGTTTATTACCTGGTTTCGGTGAGCCTTAGCCGACCTTTTCAAATAATTTCAAAACAGTAAATAACATTTAGACATTGGCAGTAATGTGAATCTGAACTCATTGATGCGTAAAAAATAAATAAACATTAACTATTCAAATTTTAATGAAAAATGCATAATTAGGTGAACTAAATATTGGTATTAATTAATAAATAAAAATAAAAGAAATTAAAAAACTAAATGCAATAATATAAACGAAAACACAACAAATTCTTAACAAAATTCTGAAAAAAACTAACGGATGATTAAAATGCTAAAAATATTTAAATTATTAGGTTTTAGACTCATTCCAATAGAATAATAAAAATTTGTTTCTGTGCCTGCAAGAACTCATTACTTCTGATCTTTTATTAATACAGTTCTTATCTGCTTGTAGGATCTTTAATGCTTCTTTCAAGCACAACCTGCACGTCTCGATTCTCGGTCTTGATTCATATTCTTTTTCCAGTATTGTCCAAGTCAATTCAAAATTCTTATTTTCGTTCTTCAATGTGTGGATGTATTTTGATAGCTCAGTTGCTTGTTTGTATTGAATATAATTTCTATCTTCTGGGTTGCTATTTGTTGTTGTTCTGTGGGTTGCCACTCTTTTTTTAAATTGGTTGGCGCTTAGACCAATATATGATTTAGTTGCATTGTCAGTTTTTACTGTGGCCTGGTATATGACATTTTTTGCTCTACAGTTACCGCCTTTCAAAGGACATTTCTCTTTGTTTCTACAGTTACATGTTTCATCTTCATCATTCTTGTTGCTATTAAAGTTACATTATAAAAAATTGTGTTTTTTTTTAACTATTAAAGCTTACTATGTTATTCTTTTAAAATTAATATTGGTTTACTTGAAAATTTAATGTGTAGATATTAAAATTCACATCTCTTTTAGTGATCTTATAATTACTGAATAAATTGATTCAAAATTTAAATAATATAACAAAATGTTTTTTAAAAGCATACATAACATTTTCTATAAATACTTATCAGGGTTGCCATCCTTTAAGGAGTCAAAAAAATTAACGTACTAACGTGTGTGATAAAAAACTAACCTGAGTACACTTAAACTGTTCTGAATTATTCTAAATTCTTAAAATAATAATAAAAAATCATTAAATAATTTAAAAATAATGAGTAAGTAACATTAAAAAACCTAAAACAAAAAAATGAACAAAATAAATTATAAAATATCAAAGTATTGATAGTGGAAAAACTAAATCTAATTTAAAATATTGATAAAACAGGAGCAAGATTTTCAAAAAGTCTTAAAACTATTGTGAGCTTTTTATTATAAAAAAAAACTAACCTGATTCATCTAAGTTAAAGAAAAATTCAAACTAGTCTGAGTTATTCTGAGATTTTCAAAAATTTTAAATGGTCCTGAGCTATTCTGAGTAGTTCAATTAAACAAGCAAGTTACTTCATGTGTATTTTAACCTGCTCCATTAAATGATTTAACATTTATCATAACATACTATCACTTTTAAGGCCATATGGGGGGGTAGGCCATGTTTTTTACAAATTGATCTTATTTTATAGAGTTTTTACTAAGCTTCAAGTTGCTTTTTACCGTTTTTAAAAATTCGAATTAGTTTTTGAGATATGACCGGCCAAAGTCGGGCCGCATAACAGGTTCCTTATGGAGAAGGAAAAACTAAAACGGCGAAAAAAGACTAATGCATTCAAAATCTATCTCCTCCTTCATTTTTTAAGCAATCTTTTTCAAACTTTCACAGTCTATTCTTTATACAATAACAAAAAATTGTTATTTGTGACTTTAAAAAATTTCAAGTAAAAAAACCTTTTTTTTGAAAAAAAAATTTTTTTTTGTAAAAAAATCACCTTTTTTTTTTAATTTTTGTCATAAAATTTTTATTATAAAAATTCACAAATAACGTTTTTTCTCGTAATGTAAGGAACATTTCCTGAAAATTTGAAGAAGATTGCTTGAAAAATGAAGGAGAAGATAGATTTTAAAGCCCGTTTTTAAAAACTCGAGAAAAACGGCTTTAAAGTTACCCTTTATATACCCTTTATAAAGACAACCCTTTATATAACCGGTCATAAAAAAAAAGTTACTTAATATTTTTAAAATCTAAAAAAAACATCTGAAAGATTATGAAATTTACTATAATATAAGTCTATATGTTATTTTTGGTCAAAAAATGGCTTCTACCCCCCCCCCCTATGGCCTTAATTTTTTTAATTATACCTCTGGATGTTTGGCAACCCTAATATATACAATAATTTTCTCACAAAAAGGTTATGTTTGAAAAACAAAAGTGTCTTCTGATAAGAATTCAATATATTTTGGGTCATTAAGCTACAAGCAATTTGCTTTGTAAACTCTGTTTTCAGTTTTTGGGTTTTTAGAGTAGTAAAATCAAAAATTTAGTCTAACTATTTTTTTCAATAGATTTTTTTTTTTTTAATTTAGCAAAAAAAGTAAGCACAGGGTTGCTACAAAATTAACATAATTCAGAATATTTTGAAGTTTTAAAACAATATCAGTATGACTTAGGACAGCTGAGCATAATTAAGGGTACTTAGGTTTTTTTAAGCTAAGGCTGACTCAGGATAGTTCTGTTTAAAAAATCAAGATAGTTTTAGGTTTTTTATTATCTCAGGACATATTTTTGGATTTCAAATAAGATTTGATTAAGTTAGTTTAAATATTCTTTATTTTATAACAAATTTTGTTGAGAAACTTGATTTTTTATAGTTTTGAAATGTTTTTTTTATAAGATTTGAAAAAACTCAGGATGATTAAAACAGTTAAAGCTATTCAAGACAGTTTTTTGACTCAAAGACAGGCAACCCTGTAAGCGGGTAGCTGTCAAATTTGCAAAAGCATACAAAATTGCATAAAGATACTTTTGCATGAAGACACTTTTGCACAAAGATTAAGTTGCACAAAAAACTTTTGCTAAAAGGATCAATTATGCATGAAGACTCTTTTACACAATAGAAAACTTGGCAGAGACATTTTTGTACGGGTTGATTTATTTTTTTTAAACAACTTTTTTATTAATTTTTTTTTACAATCACTGTTACCCCTAACCCTTACCCTTGGTCAGTAACTTTTTTACTTTTTTTTTTTTTTACTTTTGTTTATATCACTATAACTTTAAACCCTTACCCATAGTTGGTAGCTTTTTTTCTTTTTAAATAATTTATTTTTAATTTTTAAGTGTTTTCTATTAGTTTTTTTTTTTTTTTTACTTTCACTGTTACCCCTAACCCTTACCCTAGGTCAGTAACATTTTTTCTAACTAATTTATCTTTTAGTTTATTTATATATATTGTTTTTACTGTTTTTTAAACTCTTGTGCAAAAATGACTCTCTATGCAAAATTGTAACTTGTGCAACTTTGTCTTCATGCAAAAGTATCTTTGTGCAATTTTGTGCCCTTGTGCAATTTAGTCCCCTCGTGGAATTTAGTAAACTTGTGCAATTTTGACCTGTTCCCCTGTAAGTACTCTTTTTAAAACACTCTACTCTACATAGACCAAGGAAACCAGGTAATTAACTAGCATGATGTTGCACAAATATTAAACTGAAAGTATGTTATATTTGTTTTCTTTTTTAACCAAAATTTTAAGCTAAAATTGTTTATTTATAAATACATAAATTAAATTAAACTTGTTTATCAAAAACTATAAAAATTTATTTATATAAAAATATAAAACAATTATCTCAATGTAACAATTGATATTGATGATGATATTGTAAAATATAATGATTATATATTTTAGTTTTCAATAAGTAAATTTAATTCTTACTATGTATTTATACAGGTTGTTTAAAACAAAGTATCTTTTTATATTAAACATTTTAGGCTCAAAACACTTTAGCCTAAAATTATGGTTAAAAAAATATAAATTCAGCTTGATATTGGTGCAACATCATCCTAGGTAATTACCGGAAACCATTGTCTACCATGAGCACCACAATGGGTAATTCTTAATATTTTGATTTTGAAAATTACTTAATTTTTTTTGTTGCCCTCTATTAATACTAACTAGCTAAAAATTATTACTTAATACAAAATAAGTAAAAATTTTATTTTTTAGATTGAAGTAGTCAACATAGTCTAAGGAAGTTTGAATGATGCAGCAAAAAAATTAAAAAAATTCGAAATTAATATTAGTGTCACTATGTTTTTAAAATAATTTTAGGTTAATCTTCATTGAAATCAAACTACTGTTTTTTTTTTTTTTAAATTGTGCTTCTTCTAAAAAAATCCTTGTTTTTTAACTGATTATAACACTATACTATAATATTCTTTTTTTTTTTCTTGTTTATTTAATTAAAGTTTGGATTTTAGTTCATTATTCAAGTAGTGATTAGAAGTGAAAAAGAAAAAGTCCCTAGGTCAAAACATTAAAAAAAACGAATTTGCAGTTGGCTTAGCTCATCACGCTACTATGTTTTATTAAAAAAAAAATTCAATTAGACAACAGGTTTTGATGAAAAATCAATTAAAAACAAGTAATTTAAACAAGCTTATATAGACGATGTAAAATTATTTAAAATGTGAAAAAAAAGTTGTTAATCTAATATTTTTATAATACATTGAATCTTTTTTATGGTTAAATTAGTTAACGTAATTAATTTAAAAGTTAATGAAAATAAGTGACTAAAACTTTACTTTAGACTAGTTTAATAAGTATACTATACTATCGGTTAATTTTGTTAAGTATTAAAAAATAAATATGTTATTTTACTTTAGGAATTCCAAAACGGGCAGCTATAGATTTCCAAGGTGCACAAAAATTAAAGTTCGGAAAATTTAAATTCCGACAATTCAAGTTTATTAGTTATCTTTTGAAAGGCCGAAAATCAAAAAGTAATACATGTTTAAAAACAAAACATACGTGGGTCTCATTAATATTTTCAAACCATTTTTTTCTTTTTTGTAAATTTTTGATTTTCTTTTCTTGAAAAAAAAAACTTCGTATTTGAAAGTAATTTTTAAACATCTTAAATAATATTTAAAGTTTAGCTAAAAAGAAAGAATGGGTTGTAGATATTGATACGACCTACAAAACTTTTTTTTCAAATTATTATTACTTTTTAACATATAACCTCTTAAAAATGTTTGTAAGAATTTGATTGTCTGGATTTGAACTGTCATGTAACCAGATATCCACTATTTTTTGTGTAGTTTCAGAAACATGCAACTAATTTGCATAAACTTGCAAATCACTATGACTTAGTCAACAAAAAAAGCTGTTCCATGTTATTCCAAACTTAATTTTTAAAACTTTATTTCTTAGTATTATGTTTGGGTAAGGTTGGTTAGGGATAAATGTATAGTATAAATAAAAAATTTAAAACTTTGCTGAATCAGCAAAAGTGTAAATGATTTTTAAGTTTCTCAAGCTACACAAAAAAAGTACTGGAAATCTGAAGCTATGCTAAAGTTTTACTAAAACTTGAAATGTTTTCTTACTGTGATTGTGTAACCCCCATACCTTTATTTTAAGTTATTTTTAGTACATATTGTTACTATTTAATAAAAGTATTTATGAAAGTATAGATAAGGTGCATGGTTTTTTTTTTATACTTTTTTTTTTTTTTTTATAAAGGTAGAAAAACATCAGAAGAAACCCACTCTCCCCTCTACAACAATAAACGTTTTCTGAAGGTCATGCAAGTGACTATTTAGGTTAAAGCAAATATTAAAGTATTGTAAGCTTTTTTTTTCAAGTAAAACTTTTAAGAAACATCAGTATTTACTCATTTTTCTTGAACTGTAAAGAAGCAAGTTACATCATGTGTATTTTTACCTGTTCATTAATAATTTAACACTTATTATAAAGAATAAAGAAGATTTAAATATATACTCAAGAAATTAGTATATTCTAATAGTATAGTTTTTAAGGTGAAAATACTATACTAAAATAATATTTTAAATTTTTTTTAGGGTATAGGGGAGGTGAACTTTTTTTTCACAATTTAATCATTTTTTATATAGTTTTTACTAAGCTACAAGATTTTTTTTAAGGTTTTAAAACTTAAAAATAATTTTTAGGATACAGCCCATCAAAGTTGGAGGCAAAAATATGTTCCTTATGGGAGGCTCAAACTGCCAAAATAGACTATTCCACTAAAAATATATCTTCTTCTAAACTTTTTGAGATAACTACCTCAAACTTACAGGAAATTCGCCTTGCAATATTTAGAAATTGCAATAAGTATGTTGCAAAGAATTATTTTTAAATGATATATAAAATAACAGTTTTTTTTTTTTTTTTTAATTTTATAAAATTTTGTTCTAATAAAAATTTCAAATTATTGCAAGGAAGATTTCCTAAATATTTGAGGTAGCTATCTCAAAAAATATAGGAGGAGATAGATTATTAGTGATTTCTAGTTAATTGCCCTTTTTAGTGTGAGTTTTTATTATGTCAGTATTATGGCTTGAAAGCAATCTTATTACAAAGCCTTAAAAAAATTGATTCAGAAAGTTGTAAGAGCTTACAGAAGATTTAAACTCATTTAAAATAGCAACAAAGTATCTTTTCAATAGTTTATAACTGTTTAACACTTTTTCTACTTAGGTTTAGCTTCTTACTATAAAGAATCACTACTTGGTATTAAAAACACCTAGGATAAAGTTAGAAACCCTGGAAAGAATATGTTTTATTAATTTATAATAAAATCTCTAGTCTCCTTGGATAAACTCAATAAAATTAAAATCAGACTATTTATATCCTCCATGTGTCATAGTTGTATTTATAAAAGTTTTTATCAGTTGAAGGACCCTATTTTCTGTTTTTATAAGGATATTTATCTTCCTTCCAGATAAATTGATACTCAGATAAAAAGTTAACTTTATATCAACTGCAATTCACTCAGACAAAATTGAAAGGTATTTTTTTTATTAATTTCAATTTTATTAATTTTGGTGCTAAATCTGCTAAAAACTTTGTAGTATTGCTTTTATTTTAGTTTTATTTTCAGAGCCTTATTTTCCTTTTTAAATATTTTAAGAAAGTCTTAGTACAAAAGTAAAATAAAAATTCATAAATATCACAACACACAATTTGTTCTTATTTACCAAATACTTTCAACTAATCAAAAATTGTATCTTAGTAATTAAACTGAAATAAAAGTTTTTATAGACAAGAAGTTTATAAAATATAATATTACATAATAGTCAAGTGTAAAGTTAAATTTTAAGAATAACTAAATGTTTAAGCTAATAAACATTACTGTATACTATTTAAAATATAGTAGATTTAAAATCAAACTAAAAAGAGTCAACAATAAAACCTACAATTAGAAAGTTACACTTTTAAAATATTTAAAATATGATCATTATAAAACTGCTATATATTATAAAGATTTATAAAGATAGATTTAAAAAGATTAAAATTTAGTTTAATTTATATCTAATCACTAGATAATAACATCATTTTTTTTAGCTTATAAACGTTTTGTCTACAGTATACTTTAATTTCAATTTGTCTACTAAGATACAGATTTTGATAAGTCTTCGTTAAAAGTACTTAAATAGTTTATATTATGTTAAATATTTTTTGTTATAGTTTTTGAATAAGTTTTGCACCAGAAAAATTTGTTCAGATTATAATATTTTTAAGCAGTAATTTACAATATATGTAAGCCTTATTCAAATTTGAATTAAATTTATTATTTTCAACGACTTTTAAAGTAGTCTTAAAGTGATTACTCAAAGATTACAGCTTTTAATTGAGTATTTAATTGCATTTTTAACACAAAGTCCTTTATTTCAAAACAGCCAAAAGATTACTGCATAGCACAGACACTTTTATTTACAGAGTTTGATAAGATGTTACTAAGAAAAATATTATGCTGGTTTAAACAAAATAAATAGGTATACCATTACTAATTAGAACTATGATAAATTGTACAAGTTTTATACAAGCTTAGCATTTTTCATGATTAACACCTACTCTACTCTGACTAACTCAGGCAATTTTTTCTTGCAATAAAAAATTATTAACTTGTTTAATACTCAAATTTGTTACTTGGTTTTATTAAATTTCAAATCCAACTGTATTTAAACTTTAGATGTTGTAAGTTAAGGCATTTTAGGGCTTTTAAAGGAATTATTTAAAAATTAAAATAGTTAAATTTTATGAAAAAAATTGAAAAAAAAGTTTTTCATGTTTATTTTAAACATAATCTTTTTTTCAACAGAATTTTATAAATATTGAAAGGAACATTTCCTGAAACTTTGAGGTATTTATCTTTAAAAATGTAGGAGAAGATAGATTTTAAGTGAAATAGTCTTTTGCTGTTTTTGTTTGCATCTATCATAAGGAACCTATTGTTGCCTCCTACACATCAAAAATTGTTTTTAATTTGTAAAATACGTAAAAATCATCTTGTAGCTTAGTTAAAACTCTATGAAATAAGATTAAATTGTGAATAAGGTGATTTACCCCCCCCCCCCCATGCCCGTAGCAAAAACTTTAAAAACAAAAGAATAGATAAATATTTTTGTTATATTTATTTTAAACTTTTTAAACATTTTTTTATATATTTGCTCTAAAATTATTTGAGTTTTAGTTTCTTCACAAACACTTAAGTCTAATGTGTCTTATAAGCTTAATCAGATTAGGATGGCTTTACTACAAAGAAAAAAAAATAGTATCATACATTTGAAATCAATTTAATTTTTGTAAAACTAATTTCAATTATTGGAACTTATATTTATTTGCAGTTTTTTTTTATGAATGTATTTATTATAACAGGGTTCCTACTCTCCTATAAATCCCTATATTTCATTTGCAATATTCTAAAAAATCCCTAGAAACTATGTTTTTTTGCTTGGTGATTGAAATTTGAAAGCCAACACAGCAACACCAAGTGGTAAAAAAAACACATAAAAAAATTAGTTATTTTTATAAATTAGAATCTTTGCAATCTAAGTACAAAATGTAACTCTATTGCCCCACCTAGTGGATGCTTTTTTAACTTTTACATTAAATATTATTTGTCTAAAGTTTACAAAGTAAACTAAGGTTAGAGCTTAAAAACCCTCTAACTTTGGTAAACATCTTGTTGAGACTGTGCTTTGAAACGATTAATGACTTATTTTACTTTCTATACCTTAAAAATATGTTCTTAACATTTAAAGTTTATTGTTTTTTTTTTGATAATTTTGCTGTACTTTATGGATATTCCTATATATATTTTATTTTTTGAAATTTAGTTGAAACTTGTTATAAGATAATACTTACTAGATTATGTTTATAATTTTTAGCTTATTTTATGTACTCACTTTTTATAGACTTCAATAATATAAAAATTATTCCTATAAAAACACAATAAAGTTAAAGTTTCTAACAAGTTACCTCCACACATGGCAGCAGAAAAATCAAACCCTCAGGTGTACCTTGACCTACAATTAGACCAGGAACCTGCAGGAAAGCTGGTCATTGAGCTGAGGGCAGACAAGGTCAAGAGGACGGCTGAAAACTTCAGGCAACTGTGCATCGGGGAGAAGGACGAAGGGGCCACCTACAAGGGGAGCAAGTTCCATAGGGTTGTGGAAAAATTCATGATGCAGGGAGGGGAAATAAAAGGAAGCTGCAAGCAGTTTGAGGATGAAAACTTCAAGCTCTTCCACGACAAAGCTGGGGTGGTTTCCATGGCAAATAGTGGACCCAACACCAACAGCTGCCAGTTCTTTGTAACTTTCAAGGCGGCCCCATGGCTTGACGGAAGACACGTTGTGTTTGGTCAGGTGGTTGAAGGGATGGAGGTATTGGACAAGATAAACAAGTCATTCACAAACGGACAATTTCAGTTCAAGGAAGTGTTAATTGCTGATTGCGGTGAGGTTGCCAAAAAAGAACAAAACTCTTAAATTCTTACTGAATTCCATAGTTTGTTTTTAGTTGCCAAAATAGTTGAATTATTTGCTTAGGTAAAGCTAGTGCTGCTTTAACATAGTTTTCCTTGTTAATTTATTATTTAAGTTTTAAAGTAGTTGAAGGTTACTTTTAAGAACTTCTAAGTTACACCTATATTTATTTTAATCATAAAATATTAGCACTTGCCACCTTACTTATCAATTATGTAGTAAAAAATTCTTTTTTCAAGCTTGCTAAGAATATTTCAAGTTGCCATGCAAGCTATTTTATTTTCATTTGTATCTAAAAATGGGCTACTAATTTTTGTACAGTTTAAAAACATTTATTTTTGAAGCAGCTTTTTCAGTTTTAGTATTTGAAAACAATGTTTTCTTTTAAAATTTTCAACCTGCAAAAATTGAGGTAGAAACTTTAATTACTATTAGTGGTGTATTACTGTTCAAATATGACTGTATTCAATTTATTGCTTTAAACTTTAAATATACTTATAAGACTGTACTTTTTTAACCCATTAAAGTCGGTTTTTTAGATTTAGCTTATTCTATGTGCTTATTCTAATAATTAAAAGCTACAGCTAAATTAAAGAGTTTTAAGGAAAATAATTTTAAACACACAAACATTTAGTGTCAAAGATTATTATATAACTTATATAACTATTAAAAATTTTGACTAGATGAGGTATTTTTTTATACTTGATTCTAACTGTTTGTATATTTCTTGAAATTCTAGTTATGTTCAATTTAAAAAAAACTTTTATTTGTAGTTTTATACTTTTCAGGGTTACCATAAAACCAGGAAAATTTGAGTTTGACATTTAAGCCAAAAGGATCTTTAATTCTAAATATAAATCGCTAGAAAACTTTGAAAATCTAGAATTTGAAACAATTTTTACAAGTCAAATAATTAATTTTTGATAATATATGAAAAATTTATTATTTCCTTTATATTTTTAATTATTTAGTTGTAGTCTTATTTATTATCAAACCCATTAAAAGCAGCATTACAGTATTTTTTCAATGTTTTTACACTATTTTAAACAGTTTTTTACCTTAAATTTGATTTTATTCTATAAACAAAAATTCATGTACTTTTAGAATTTCAAAATACCTGGAAAAAAATTCAAAAATCTATGGCAATTACCAAAATTACCCCTTTTTGGTTGATAATTACGAAGTTTACCCCTAATATACAAAATAGTGTTTAACTTTGAGGAAAAAAAAAGATTTTTGAAACTTTAAGCTTATAAAATGTAAAATTTGTAAAAATTAAAGAGTTTATTTAATTTATAAATATTCAGTCAAATACTAACTTATGAATGAAAAAGACAATTAATAAACATTAATTTACCTAACTTGTAATATTTAAAATTTACTCCCTAAAACAACGAAGTTTACCCCAGGTTAATAATCGCTGATATAAATCAATGACATAGGTTCTACAAATGAAGGAATTTGGTTACAACTTAATTAAACTTAATGTTAGACTTGGTTTATTTTTTTAATAGCAGGTTTTTCCATAATTAGATTATTATTTACTGTTTTTTCCATAAAAAAATCACAATTTCTACTGTTTTAACAAGTAGTTGTCAAGTTTGCGCGAGCGTACAAAATTGCACGAGGGACTATTTTTGCACGGGTTGAATTTTGTTTTATAATTTTTTTTTATACTATCACTGTTACCCCTTACCCTCGGTCGATAACTTATTTGTTTTTTTATTAATTATTTTGTTATTTGTTTTTTTCCACTATCACTGTTACCCCTTACCCTCAGTTAGTAGCTTTTTTCTTTCTAATTTGTTTTTATTTATTTTCTATAATTTACTATCATTGTTACCCCTTACCCTTGGTCAGTAATTTTTGTGTTTTGAATAATTTATCTTTAGGTTTTTTTTTTCTGTTTCTATATACATTTTTTTTTTTTTACTCTCGTGCAATTTTGACCCGTTTTAACACAATGCTAAGCTTTAATATGACTATAGGGTGGCCACTAAACCTGGAATTTGTCAATTTAAGTCTTATAAACCGGGAATTTGAGAAATTTTGAAAAAAAAAATGTGGAGTTTTAAACATAAACTATTAAAATACCTGCAAAACATGTTAAGTAGCAACATTTTGATTTGACATGAAAAATCTATCACATGATAAAAAAAATGTTGTCATCATCATTTTTTTTATTTTAACACATTGAAAGTAGCTTTACACTATCTTTTCAATGTTGACCACGTTGATCGGAAAAAATCAATAAGTAAAGAGATTTTCCACTTAACAAGTCAAAGTGAATCAGGCAAAATATGCACTCTCTGCAACATGCGCAAAAACTTAAAATAGACACAAAAACTAGGAAGAAATTTCACAAAAACCATTGGCCACCCTGTAACTAGCGATTATTTAAATTTTTATAATTAAACTTGTAATCAATTTTAAGATGTTCTTATATTAGCGTACACTGAATGATAAAAACAAATTCAAAATTAACGATATATATCAATAAACTAACTTTTATAGATTTAAAAGAAAAAGACAGTTTTATATTAAACCGTAAGTTTTACTAAAATTTAGTTTTATCAAATTAATAATAATGTCTACTTTTAAAATACATTGCAACTCACCTTCCCATAAGATTTTATTATTATTTAATAAAATAAGAACACATATAAATATCTCTCGTAAAATATTCTTAAAATGCATTAATGCTGTGTTATGTATTTCATAGCCTTAATTTCTAAAAGAAGCGCAATTTAGCATGTGTAGTATATCTTAAATAGTAAATAAATACTACAAAACTTTTATGTTTGCAATTTTAATTATTTATAAAAGCAACGTTTAAAAAGCACTGATTTTAAATGAACTTATTTAATGTTTTATATGGTATTTTTTCACATTTAAAGATGTATTTATTAACTGCATAAAAACAAATTGTACAACGATTTTAAAATTATACATTATTAAAGCCTAATAGTAATGTTTAAATTTACTAAAAGGTAAAAAGCATTGTGAATTATATAAAAAAGTGGTTAGTACTGAAAATAATACAAACTTAATCCTTTACTAAAATGATTTTATCAAGATTGCTAAAAGTAGGGTTGCCAAAAAACTTGGAAACCTGGAATTTGACAATTTAGGCTAAAAAACCTGGGATTTAAAAAGTTTTGAATAAACCAGCAATTTTTAACAAAAGTCACTAGAAAACCTTGAATTTAAACAATTTTCAAATGTTAAGTAGAAAAATTCTGATTTGACACAAAAATCTACCATATAGATAAAAATTTTTGTCAACATCAAAAATTTTATTTACAAAAAAAACACATTTGAATTAGCTTTACAGAATCTTTTTAATGTTTTAATACTATTTTATACAGTTTTTTTTTACCTTAAACTTAACTTTAAGCTAAAAGTAGACCAAAAAACGTGTACTTTTAAAACCCTGGAGAAAATTTGCCAATACATTTGGCAACCCTGAAAAACCATAATTTAAGTTAATACCTTTCGACTATGTAAAATTTGTCTTAGTATTTACAAATGTTTTAAACTATATTGCTTTAGAGCAGGGTTTCCCAAAGTGGGCGGTACCGCCCCCCTCGAGGCGATTTTAGTAAGTTAGGGGGCAATAATTAGCTAAGGGGAGCAAAAATTTTGTAACGTACACTAGTTATTATTGAATTGCAGATGAAGAGCAAAAAAGTCTTAGGTGTTTTAAATGGTAGTCTTGTTGGAGTGGGCAAATAGCCTTTTTAATTTCTTAAAAGCGGGCAATTTGAAAAAAAAAAGTAAGGACACCCTGATTTAGAGCTTAGTTGTTAGAGTTAACAGGTTGATGAAATCTGTTAAGAAGAGCTTGTGTGAACAGAGTACATTTGTAGGTTTATGGTTAGAAACTGTTTTATTCGAAACAATTGTTTTTTTTGATGCGTATGGTTTATAATTATAAAAAGTTATTGAGTTTCGTAGTAGTAAAAAACGCAATGAGTAAAACTGTAGTGCTATTACCTATAACAGTTAAAATTATTATTATTTTTGCATTTTACTTTAGTTTAATTGAAGAAATAAGTTACATTTTTTGATTCAACAAAACCTTTAATTCAAGTACGTATGAGTGTATTGATACTACTATCATGAAATATATTTTCCATCCTTTAAAGTGTTTTGCTTATACCGTTCTTCAAAAATAGTATACTATTTAATAAATAAAAATAATTTTATCAATATATTTACGTTATGATAATCTGATTAAATTCAATTAATTTAAATTAAACTAAAATGTTTGTTTAGTTTATCATTTTAAAATTGTTTCACGATGATCACAAGCAAAAAAAAAACTTTCAAGTGACAATGAATACTTACTATACGTTGTATAAGTTAAGTAAATAGGCATTATAAATAAAATTAAAAATCAAACTTAGTAATTAAGTTTAAATGAAAGACTATAAAGTTATTAACATCAACGTATAAAACAACAACAAAAAGGTAGAGTGCGAAAACCTAAAAGTATTAAAGTAATTATATAAAATTCAAGTTGTACAGCGATTTTGAAATTATACTTTATTAAATCCCAAAAGTAGTGTTAAAACTTACTAAACGGTAAAACACCTTGTGAATTATGTAAAAAAAATTGTTAGTACAGAAGATAATACAAATTTAATCCTTTACTAAAATGATTTTATGAAGATTGCTGAAAACAGGGTTGCCAAAAAACTTATCCTTGAATATCTGTTTCTACTAATAAGACCAGTTAGTTACTAATTTTGGTCTGTACTTTGTTTTTAGTTTATCTTTTATATTTAATTTAATATTTTATTATTCAAGTTACCTTCAATGTAAGGCAAAAGTTTAACATGGCCAATAAAAAAAAACTTAAGTTTGTATTAACATTATTTTACTAAAAGTTAAAGAACTGGATTATTTAAAATGTTTTTGCATTCTGTTTTACTGAAATTATCAATTTGTTTAACATTTTTTATACCTGAGAAGTTTTAGATAGCTATGTAATTTTCTATAGTGTATTATTAAAATCTACTAAACAGAATACTCAATTATTTTAAAAAATGTTGTGCACCCCAACTTAAAAAAGTCTAGACATGCGCCTGTTGCAGAGTGTGCATATTTTGCCTGATTTACTTTGATTTGTAAAGTGGAGAATCTCTTACCTTTTTGATTTTTTCCGATCAACGTTGTCATCTTTAGTTTTGTGGATAAATATGCTTAGTCTTGTATTTTCTTTGTTTTATTCCCTATGGAGTGCATGTGTTCGTAGTATCTTTTCTTAAACTATCTCCCTGTGAACCAAATATACATCACCTCCTTATACTTTACTGTTGCTATACTGGTTATTAAACGACAAAAATAAAAAAGCGCTCAAAAAAACTTATCCAAGGACTTGGTGTACGAAAAACATTTAGCTTATCGAGTTATACATCACGGATGCAATTTAATGCCTTGCCCAGAGCAGACTGTGTATATTATCCCTTTTGTGAGACACATCAAGCTAATTGGACAATTAAGTTTTGACTGAAATTACAAGAATTGTTATCATCATTTGTTAGTTTATTTAAAGTTTTGAAGAGTTTTGTGCTTCTTTCTCAAGATTAGACAAACAAGAAAACAGATTTTAATCGTTTTTCTAATGAATATGGCTCAATAAAAATCTGAATTTAAAAAATTAGATTTATAAAAACAAAATTATTTTCTAATAATTGTTTTTATTTTGTCACTGTAGGGAGAATTGAAATAAAACACTTTATTTGTTTTTAACTTTTTTATCATTTGCTCCAATATTATCCTAGACACACAAAAATAGGGTTTAAAAAATATTGTTTATTGAACGATAAAAAAAGCGCTCAAAAAGTTTGGTCTAAGGATCTAGTGTACAAAAGAATCTTTTGTTTATCGAATCGTACACCACAAAAACTACTATTTTTTTAGGCGTTTCATAAAGGATTTTTTTTTTAAACTTCTTTCTCACTAATTATGTTTCATATTTGTTTATCTGTTGAAAAAGAAATTTTGGGTAACTGCGAAAAGTTTGTGTAAAACAAAACAAAAATAAATTAAGCAACCTAAAGTCATATACCCTTAGTCATAAATGGTATATAAATAAAAGTGCGCTCAAATAAGTAAAACTGAAATTAAAGTCTAAGTTTGGAGTATTTATTTAGAAAAATAAACTTTACTTTAAACAAATTTAGTTGATAGTGTATTTAAACAAGATACAAACTTTCCAAAGTAAAATTATTTTGCAAATATTAGATTACATAACGCTTAAAAAATGACTCAAAACTTAAAAGTTTGTCAGATTTTTCTATTTTAGGTAAGTACTTTTTATCAAAACCTTTAAAAAAATGGTCAAAATTTTCAAAAAACCTTAGTTTTGACTTTGTAATCTACGAAATTTATTTTTCAAGAACTGATGTTACGCTTTAACTACAACAAAGTCTCGTAGTAATTAAATTATGTAATTAATAATAAAAAATAAATTTTTAACTCAACATTATCTTATGATTTCGATTTACAGAAAACCTTTTATTTTTGTTTACTTATTAAAGTTGTTAACTAAAAATTTTTTTAACACATTTTTTACTAAACAATACATCTTAACTATATAGTTATTTTTTATCATGATATTATCCAACAATTTCCCTTTATATATTGAATACAAACCAGTTATATATTTTTTAACTTTTTTTATTGTGCATATTTGTTCAAATTAAAACTTACTATGATTTAGATGTATCAAAAACTACCTAGTGATCTTTGTTTTGATTAGTATTGTCGTGTATAAACTTAAAAAGTATGTACTTTTCCTAAATTGAACCAACTTTTAATTAATACTTTTTTGTTATTTATTTTCATTTATCAAAATACTTTAACAAAAATAGAAACTTTAACTTTCTAATTTAATTATTCTATGAACATTACTTTAAAACTAGCAAACGTACCTGCTAGATTCACCAATAATTCAGAGTGTAATTCTGTATGTTGATAGAATACCTTTACATTATTAGAACTCATTTGATTATCGTAAGTAACTTATTTCTAGCTTACTTTAATTAGTTTTAAACGCAGATTATAGATTACTGTTTACAATAAACTTTTTCAGACAAGCTGTTTTGTTTATATATATAAAACAAACATAGAAAACTGACTAAAAGTAAAAGTTAGATAGTAATGTAACAAAAAAATTAAAAGCAATGATTAATAGCGAAGTTTTAAAGTTGCGTTTATTACACGCATAAACGCAGTTTCTTAATAAATTATTTATTAATTTAACTTTTTTGGACTTTTTTTATTTATTTTTTTTTATTTTTCACTACTAACCCCTATCCCTTACCCTCGATCGGTAAGCGGTTCTCGAAATTGACTGGGTGGATTTTAAATTTGGTTGGATTTTGAACGTGTCCCCTATTTCTAATAAACTTTAGACACGTTTCTTAAAGTAAGTTTCAAAATAATAGCTTATTGTAATAAACTTTAAAGCAAGTATATGACTTAAATGTATTAGTGCAAAGCATAATATTTTTTCAGAATCAATAAATTAGTAACGCTGCCCGCTAGTCAGCGACATATGTATTGACGAACTCCAGTGTATATGAGCGCACAAGCCAAAAAAGAGTAGGATTATATCAGTTTCTAAACAACGCTCAACATTTAGCGTTATGAATTCTACGCGTGTAATGACCGCTACTTTAAACCTTTGCTATTAATAACTGCTTTTTTTTTTAATTACTATCTAACTTTTACTTTTATTCAGTTTTTCTATGTTTGTTTTATATATTTAGTCAAATATTTAAGAAAATATTTTTTAAATTGGATGGATTTTGAACGCGGGAGGATTTTGATCGGGTGGATTTTGAACGCGGGTGAATTCTGATAGTATACTAGAAATAGTAAAGAAAATTGTTTTAAATTTCGAAAATTCTTTATGTAAGTTCATTTCCAAATTTAGTGATTTCGGTTAAAAAAAGCAGATAGATCTAAATAAATACGACCTACATAAATTGTAATAAAAAAATATTTTATTTTCACAGTATATTAAAAACAAGGCAATGTTTCACTGTTATACTAAGATTTAAAAGATCAGTTGTTAAAATAATTCTAAAAAAAAATGAACAAATAAATGAAGAGTATATAAAAAAACAATAATTAAACAAAATATAAAACAAAATATTGAAAAACTTGAAGTTTAATAAACTTATGTTTAAAACTAAAGTTTGTAACTATTACTGCATTAATTTTTACTGTGAAGTATGAATTGCTAGTGCTAAAGTAAGTTATACAAAAATATAACTTTATAATACTAACGGGGTTTCCTAAATTTTTTTTTCAAATAGCCCCTTAATAGAAATAAAAAAATTTATGACCCCTTGTACTAATATTACTCAAAAACACCTAAGACTTTTTTTTTTGCTTTTCATCAGCAACTCAAGAATATCTAGTGTAAGTTTCAAATAATGACCTCATGGATCCTCTACTACTCATGGCCCCTAAGGGAGCCACTTGGCCCACTTTGAGAAACCCTGTATTAAATTATTGTTACTAAACAAAAAATAATGAACTTTATAAATACTAAAACTAAAATTGTTTTTCAACATAAGTTTATTAAACCATTAGCTTTTAAACCATAATGTTTTCAAAATCTTGTTTTTATTTAGTTTTACTTATTATTTTTTGATATACCTCTCATTTATTTAAACAAACACTTTTTTTCAGAGTTAATTTAACAACTGATAATCTCTTATATCTTAATATATAACTAAAAGATTGTTTATTATAAGTTATAACAAATAAAATATAACTAATCTCCTTAAAGCTACTAAGTTGAGAACTTTCAAATGTTTAATTTAAAGGAAATTACAATATCATAAACTGTTATTAGTAAATATTACGTACCAATATATTCCTAGTTTGAATATATGAGAGAAATACTTTGTTATAAAACTTGAGAAAAACGTGACTGTAAAAAAAAGCTATTAAATCAAAGATAAGTTTCGATCGATTGCTATAATGTTATTGAAAGTCCTGGTCAAGACATTAAAAGGTATTTCAAATGGTATGCGCTTTTTCGGAAAGGTTTTTCGTTTATCAGGTCCTAGTACCAATTATTTTGATCACTTTTTTGTCGATCAATAAAAATTAAAGTGAACTTCGTTGTTTAAAGTATTAGAAATAAAACATTATTTTAAAAAAACATTTTGAAACTTCTTCAGCTACTACGAGTTTTATCTTTTTATTTGTTTAATCAATGTTTATATGATATAAAATATAAGTAAGTTTAAAACCAAAGGGTTAAATATTGCTTGATTATTTTAGTGTGAATATTTAAGCGGTTAAGTACAAAAGGGAACTCTTGTTGTGCATATAAATTTTCAAAGTATTTTCATAGAATACACGTTTTATATTTATTATTTGTTTTATATAATTAAAATATTTCAATACAAGAATATTAGGTTTAAACTTAGTTTTTTTGACATCTTAGAGTTGTTTTAAAACGTTTTTAGTATAATATGTTTTATGTTAGCGTTCCAGTTAACTAGTTTCTGCTTAATGTAAAACTTCTTCAATATCTTTAACAAACTATAAACTTGTTTATTGTAATAAAGTTGCGTCTACATAAATCCGACTTCATAAATATTAATTCGTTGTAAAACGTATTTTTTATTAGTGTTTTACTTAACAAAACAAACATATTTTATTTAAAATTTTAAAATAAAACTCTTAGATATTGTAAGATACTATTTTAAAAGCAATTTAAGGTTTTAAAATTTTGTTTACTGTACATAAGTTATGATTTTTTGTTTTTTTTGTAATCTTAAGGCATCTGATTACTACTATATAGATTATTACTATATGTATGCAAAATGTTATTTTTTATTTTTTAACACTGCTGTTAAAAAATTGTTTACACTTAAAACTAATACGATAATTTTGTTATAATTAATGATCTATTACTTTCGAGAAAAACAATTACTAAGTTTCACCGCTGAGCGGATTTTTAAATTGTATATCTGTGGTAAAATAATAATGGTAAAAATTACAAATAATTAAAAATTTGTTTGCACTAACTTTTTTATTTTGTTATAACTCTAGTTGTAATTATTTTAAAAGTGTGACAATGATAATTTTCTTGTAAGCTTGTTATTTTACAAGCTGATTCACGCTGAGCGATAATCAAAAAAATAACTTACTTATGACAGTGGTTAGACCTTAGCTATAAAAATTAATTAATTTACTTGACAAGTGTTTTTTTTTTTTGCCATTTTAACAGTTTGAAATGTTTGTGCCATCAATGATAAATAATGATGTTTACCACACGACCAACAGCATCTGAGACAACTTACGACCGGTTTTGTCCTTATTAGAACTCATCAAGCAGGCATTGTCGCATTAAGTCGCTGTTGGGAGCTTATAGTCTTTACTCCATAAACTGACAATTTCTTACAAAGTTTAGTTGTGAACGATTTAGCTCCGTTTGTTTTTTTTTTTTCAAATTTCAAGTTACTTGTTTAGATTGAACATTTAAAATAATTAACAATAAGAAAGTAACATCAATAAAATTTTGTTTAATTTAAATAATTGTTATACTCTAAATTTTGAAAAAAAATATGATAATTTTAGTATATATTGTTATACTTTGTTTTCGAACTATGAACTAAATAAAGTAGTTTTATTTTAGTTTGAGTTAGAACTTAGTTAAAGTTGCAAGCCATATTCATATTTAAATACCTTAGTATTTTTTATTTTTTGCAAACACTTTAAATACTTTTAGATAAGTTCACAGCGTTTATTACATTTAAACTGTTAACCAAATTTTCAAGTAAATTAATGAATGAAATTATAACATCATAAAATCATCAGAATAGAAATAATTTTTTTTTAGTGTAATAATAATTTTTAAAACTTTGAAAATTAAACCATAAATCAATTGATCTTTAACTTAGTAATAAAACTTAAATGTTTTGTACATTAAAACAAAGAAACTATAAACAATTAGTTAACGGGAGCGGATCATTTCTGGCGTTTTTAATTATAATTTGCATTTATTTCAAGTTTTTTTCTTAACTTGATAATTTTAAATTTTGATCTTTGCTAACTGTTCTCTAAGATAGAGCTTTTAATGATACATGAATTTCTTTACCGGTTAAAAAAAAAAACTATTTATACTACAACTTTTGTTGTCTTTATGTGTTAAGTTTTTGTTTCGCTACTTAGGTTTTCTACGTTGTATTAGTTGTTGGTTTTTCTATTCTTTCTTTAACGCCAAAAAGCACGGCATCTAAAATGAAAAAAAGTAAGTATTTAAGTCGCTTTGCACATAATCATTGATTTAGCTAAACACGATGATATACATATATAGTTGAAAATGCACTGAAAACTACAGAAACAAATTATAATCTCATTCCATGATAAAACATCGTAGAATACTTAAGTTTTTTAAATAAACAGATTTTCGAATTCAAAACTTAACAATCTTTTTAACTCGACAAAAGGTGTCAACTTGCGACACTGTAAAGTTCTTGTAATTCGATATTATGAAAAATACAAAGTTAATAGACGGCTAGGAAGATATTTTTAGTGGTGTTTCGATTAAAAAACATCTACTTATTTAAGCTGTATTATTTAGTTTCAAGTATTGAGACACTTTCATAGTTTTTATTTTATTCCCACAAATATAAGTAAACACAAATATAATTAATAACGAAAAACACAGTATATATCATTTAAAAGAACTTACAGATTCAATGGAACATAAAAAATTTTACAGAACAGAAAAAATATAGTAACAAAATAGAATTCATTTTCCACTGAACTGGTTGTGTTCGTTTTTATTCTGGAAAAAATATAAAATAATTCATAACATGAACTTCTAACTATAATTAGATATACTAATCCTATTTAACCTAAAAATAATTTGTATATAACAAATAGAAAAGATTGCTTTAACTCTTAACCTTCCTAAAAACAAAATAAAAACTCTGAGTTTTAATAAATAACTCAAGTATATTAAAATTGTTATTAATCATACATGTTTATAGTAATTTAATAATTTTTAGCAAATTCCAAACCCCTTTATAAAAGTGTTCGTTATTTAATGATAAATAACATTTTACTTTAAGATTTATTTTTTTAACATGACTTTAGTCGTCATTGAAGTGTTATTTATACTTGTTTGTTTATTACATTTCGACAACAATTTAACTTACCGCGAAAAATACTCTCAGATTTCTTACATCCTTGACATCACCAAAAGGCTGTCCATCCAGCAAACGCCTTCCTTCGGTTGCAGCAGCAATACTCGTGCATCGAATGTACCCAGTAACATAATTTTTTCCTCCACGATGCTGCCGAATTGGAAGCTGAAAAACTTTTTTAATTACTAAGTATTAGGTTAAAAATAAAACATAAAGGCAAGAACACAGTTCCTTAAGAGTATGATATTAAATGAAAAGCTTTAGCTAGTTTTAAGTTTAAATCATTCTATCTGTGAAAAGATAGTTTACAATAAGTTAAACCAAATTATTAGTTATTTTAATTTGAGTGACTTGATAAAAAATACTTAAAAAACTTACAAAAACTTTTTCCACATCAACTTTGTGTTTTTTGGCGTGATCACACAGTGCACTTTTGGTTACATTCAGAGTGAGTTTTGCGACTCTCAGTACATTAGTTTTGAATCCCATAATTTAATGCTAGATACTAGTATTCCTAAAAACAATATTCATTCAGTGTACTTCAGTTAAGTTTCAATAAACTTACTGTGCTTTGTGTAAAATAGATGTATGTACCTAAAAAAAGCAATTCTAAATTATACTGTGTTTTATTCATTTCTATTTTTAAAGTTAGTTTTATGAATTAAAGTTACATTTTAATAATAAACTATATTAATAGTACTAGAAACTCTTTCAAGTTTTATAATTTATCAATAAATACAGTAAGTTTTTTATAAATATAATTTTTTTTTCCTCAACTTTACAAAGAAAATGTTATGAGGTGTTACTTTAAATTTTGGAAAGTTTAGTTTTAAGAGTTATTGCGAGCAAATTTACTTTTTAACAACCTTAAAAACATATTAAAGATTTCAAAAGATGCATTTTTTATTATTAATGATATTAGTTATGATTAATTTTGATTTTTTAATGTAAACAAAATGTACTTTTAATGTTTAAGCAAGTTATTATATTTAAGTACTAGATGCAGGTAGTAGAGTATTTTTTTTTAATAGTGTAACAGTTTTTGTTTAAAATGTAAATGACTCAAAGTCTTTATAGTAATTAAGTTTTATTATAAGTTGTTTTCAATTATAAAATACTAATAAAATATTTAATTCTTAAAGATAAAAATGGATACTAAGGCCACTTCTTTTTAAAATAGTATATTTGTGGATCAATTACCTGTATGGTATAAATAGAGTGGTCTAAGGTTATTTTTGCACAAACCCCAGTTTGTATTGTATGTGCTTATTGCGTTTACGTTGCGACTCAATAACTTAAACCAAAGAATTTTTGGGTTTAGCTAAACTATAGATAACTTTTATTTGGTGTGCATTTTAAAAAGTTGTCTAAGTAAAATTAAAGGCAATTAATGTATTTTATAGTGTTATGTGTGATATAAATTTTTATCAAAATCAAACTTGACTGTTCACAAAAATTTTTTGTGAATAGTTTTTGTTTTATTTGATTTTTTTATCATTCTTTTAAATATTGATTTTGTTGTATAAATTTTTATGAACTGTATTTATAAAATTTGACTGATTAAAGTTTTTTTAAATCATGCTCAACTTTAATACGAAACTATCTTTTTATAAGATCGATGATTGTAAACCACTTTAGAAGTTATATACATATCGTCAAAAACTATAACATTTTAATAATCTTAAGCTTAGTTTGTGTAAACTTAAGTTTGAAGCTAGTTATAATCTCTCATTCAACTTTAAGGACCTCTGCTCCTACTCTTGCGTTATGATGTTTTACGATATCGTTTCATTAAGTTTACATTTTTTAATCTCAAGCAGTCGTGGTAATAGTTCTGTTTAATTTTCAGAAGTAGAACGGGTTAATCGACTGTTATTTTACTGCGTTTCTTTATTGTTTGATCATATTTAAAGTAGTTAGTGAAAACTGTTTAAAGAATTGTTTTACCCAAACATTAATGCTTGTTTGTTTTTTCTTTTTTTTTATTCATTGATAATTTGATTATAGAAAAATATTTTTTAATGACTTAAAAAAGTAATGTGATTTTAATGATTTGAAAAAGAATCATAATAATTGTTGTTTAGAAATAATTTTCAAGTTTTCTATATATTTTATAGTAAGATTTAAAAAAAAAAAATTAAATGATTTCTAAACTTTTAATTTTGGCGGGTAAGTTCTAAAAAAACTTTAGGTGAAATTCTGGTCTCTTGTTTAAAAATAATTTATTTGACACATAATATTATTTTTTACTATAACAATTAACCTAACTATTGATAAAAACAAAACACAATTATAAAAAATTTTAGTCAAAGGTGTAGTTATTTAGCTTGAACTTGCTAGCACCAATTTCTATGTATACCTGAGTTAAAGTAAAAAAGACTAAGATTATATATATACATTTGTTGATTTATTTATTTAGTTAATTAACAGTTAATTCGAACTACAGCTGAGGATTAAAAAACAATTTTATTGTTTTTATGAAGCATATGTGCTCTTCTTTTTAAATTTCAATTTTCAAAAAAAACCATATATTTATTTATGTATATTTTTATATATATTTATATTTATAGAATTAAGTTATTTAACTTGATAAATTAAATCTTTCACACCGAGCCCACCTTAAGAGCTTTTATTTCAAGATGTAAAACTTAAAGGACTCAAAAATTTTGATCAAAATAGTTGTAGCTATTAAGTTCTAATTAAAATTAACAGTAAGTTTTTCTGAAGATAATTAAATGCAATAGTTTAGAAAAAAACCATATTTGTTAAAATATTTTTGTGAAGTTCTAAACTTTGAATTATTAATAAGTTTATTGTAAAATATCAAATTTGTGATATATTTTTGGTTAAGGAGAATTAAGATAATGTATATTTAATTTTAAGGCATTTAACTTTTTTTCTAATTTCGAAAGCTAATTCATATAATTATTAAAGTTTTTAAAACAAGAAAATAAACAACCTGTGACGATAACCTTAAAATTTACCACTTTGAAAAATAAAAAAAACAAATAAAATACATATTTTTAAGTTATATTTTATCACTCTCTTAAAGTTTTGCTAGATATAAAGTCATATATTATCTGATAAACTAATTTATAAGTACAAGTAAATCACTTATATGAACTTTGAACATTAAATCGAATTAAAAGGCGTATATTATCAATCTACTTACATAATTCTTACTTAAACACAGCGAATAAAATTACTTCTATATTTTTTATGTTTTAATTTAAATACTTTATGCTTACTAAAATTGGGCCTTAGCAAACTGTTGTTTTTATTGTTTTTTTACTAATATATGCTGCCTATGTCACTTCATCTAATAAAAAGTTGCTTTGAAAAAGAAGTCTTTTTAAAACTTTAAGGTGTTTCTCCTAATATTTGCTAAGTCTACAAAATATAATTAAAAACTTTTTTACATAAATTTTTCACTCTTAGTTATTTTTTTTTTTTGATATTTTTTTAATATGTTTAGGTACGGCGGGTTAGGGATAAGGGTATAAATAAGTAAATTCTAAAAAGCTTTAAAAAGTTTGATGAATCAGAAATTACTAGGGGAAACACCTAGATGTTACAATCGGACCCTTGAAAAAGTAGGCAATTTTTTTTTTAAGTATTTCTAAAAGTCAATGCAAGTTAAGATTGAGATTAGATAGACTTGTTTTATTTCGAAGTTATACTTGTATAAGGTTGTCATATCATAACTATAAATATTTGTTAAAAAAATAGTTTATCCAGTATATGCTGCTCTAAAATTTTTCAAGTGAATATCATAGGTAGTGTTTGTTTTGTACAAGACCATTTAGTAATTTAAAAAAGAATAGTTTTTACTGTTATGTTATGACATTTGTTAATTTTCCAGGGTTGCGAAAAGGTCAGGAAAAGCCAGGAAATCAGGAAAAACAAAAAAATGACAAAAGTCAGGAAAAAATGGGGGTATTTGAAATAATGTCAGGAAAAGTCAGGAAATTTTACAAAATAAAAAAAAAAGTCAGATTTTGTCAGTTTAAATTTACAAAATTCCTTACATTTCAAAACCTTCAAATGCTAAAAAACTAATAAAATTCCTTTAACGTCAGAAAAAAATTGCAACATTTCCAAAAAAATTACAAAATTATTTAGTTTCCAATGCCTTCATGTTGTATAAATTAATAAAATATGCTTTATAAAACTGCAAAAATTTTCTATTAACATATCGAACAAGTACCCTACTTGAACAAGCAGTTTTTGTAAGCTTTTTAGTATTAATGATCTTTAGCAAGGACACTTCCATAGTTAAACTGATATATACACAGAAGTTTATCTAGCATATTTTTAGAATCATAGTGTTTTTTGTTTAAGTTAATAATTGAGTTCTTTATAGTTAAGCAGTTAGTTTGGTGTTTTATGTAACAAGTTAATGTGCATACTTTACCTCTTTATAATTTTTTTTAACGTTGTGTTAATTTGTAAAATAAGTTATAAGATAGCAATTAATCATACACAGATGGTTCAAGTAATGTAATGGAAGTTTAATGATTGAGTTCAGCAAACAAACTGTTGTTATAACCTGTATTAAAATTAGATTGAAAGCTTTATATAGTTTTAAGTGTTAGATTATGTATTTTAAAATAAGTTTAAATTAGGAGTTTTATTTTAAAAGTATGGAAAATTTTAGTAAAAAATCAGGAAAAGTCAAAAAATTTGTCTCAGCTTGATCTGTGGCAACCCTGATTTTCTGTACACATACTTGAGTTTAACTAAATTTTATTGAATTTTATATTATTTTTGTTTTAGTAAAAAAATATTTAATAACTAATAAAAAATTATATAACTATCTTAATATTAACTTTCTTTCCAATTGCACGCTCTTATTCTTGTATTTCACTAAACACTTATCCTTTCATTTTAGCCATTGACAGCTTACAAAAAATATAGTAGTGACATTTCCACTTTTTTTTTTAACTAAAAATGTTTTTTTTACATTTAGATGTGCTTAGTAAATAAAGGTTTATTAGCTCCATGTCTTAATACTAGTTCAATTTAAAAAAGGTGAATATTTTTGATTTTTTTTTATAATAATGCCTTGTTAATTAGTTTAAGTTAAATATTAATTTTAGATTATCACAAGTTATAAAATCAGAATTATATATATCAAAAGGTATTTTACTCTTAAAAATGTGCGGAAGTTTAAATAAGCATTACCCAATACTCAAATGCAATATTTGTTGAGTAAACAACGTTTTTTTTTACATTTTTTACGAACTAAAAAAAAATAATTATCTTATAATAAACCAGGATTTAAATTTTTTTTAAAGAATGTTGCAGTTTGTAGTTCGAAAATAGATATTTAAAGGTAGCTATTTTAAATAACTATTTTATTTTAAAGTATAGTAAAACTTATACACTAAACGATATATTAGAGATAATCTTCACATCTAAAGACATTTAAAAAAAAAATGTCTATTTCCATACTTTTGTTAAAAAATTTAAATGTATAAAAAATATTTTTAGCTTGCTTTAGTTCAAAACTTATATGTCATCACGTACTAGTATTTCATTCTATCAAGCTAACCATAGTTGTTTTGAAAATCTAACATTCTGTGTGTTAGGCTAAAAACTTTACTTAAATAAATTTAAAATATTCAAAAATATTTTTTACATTTCAAATCATGATGAACAATTGTCTTAAAGTACTTACTAAATACTCTTTTAAATATTTTTTTTTAAATATGTTTACAATTTGATCACAAGCATCGTTTTGTTATAATTGGCTGAAAGTTTTGATAAAAGCAAAACCTTGTTGTCAGTATACAAAAAGTTTGTGGTTCGACCCAAGTATTGTGATATAAATATGAAATTTAAAATAAGTGTAATTATAAGAATACCAACATATTATATAACAAGGGCGTAGCGTGGGGAAGGACGCTGGCGCATGCGTGCTATCCAAAAAAAAAGAAGTAAAAAAAATTACAATACTTTTGTCCTTTATTGTTTATTTTTTCTGCTTAATTTACCTTTTTTTAAATATGTTTTTCTAGTATTCGAAAAGTAAAACGAAATTTCGAATACAAATTACTGACAAGTTAGGGAAACAACCCAGTATACTGATTTGGTGCGTAATTGCAAATGCGCACCGATGTTGATGAAAAACTCCATAAGGAAAAATTTTATAAGTCCATAAGAATTTAGACTCAAACAGTACGCAACTAGTTAGTGCACCGCAGTAGTATAACCTTATGACAGATTTTTTTACAAAGACAAATGCTAACATTTTGTTAACAGACCACAAAGCTAAACCTGTTTTATAGTGATAATGATTCAAGAATAAACAAATTGTAGTAAAAATAGCAATAAACAAGTGCTAATAAAATAAAAATAAATTGATAATAAGAATAAAAATATTAATAACATAATTTAAAAGATAAATAACAAAAACAGAAAAAAAGAAAAAAATAAATTTAAACAAATAATAAACAAACAGTTCATACTGTGATTACAGTTTTAATCTCACTATACAAAAAGTATTGTTTAAATTACCTAAACTTAAAATTTTTATTAAAAGTAGTTTCTTTTTTTATTAAGATATCAAACAAATCAAACTATGTTATTCTATCTGCCATAAAGTTTAAAAATTAATCAATTTTTGTAGCAAGTTATTTTGAAATTTATTTTGTCCCTTCATGAATAAATTTATAGCAACTTGTAAAACAGAGTTTTTACAATCAATTTTTAGTCTAAAAGACATAATTGATTAATTTTAAATTTAAATTTATTTAATTTGAAATCAAATTTTAAATGGTATTTAAAAAAAATTTCTTTCTACCAACTGTTTTTAGTATTTAAAAAATGCTAATCTCTAAAGATTTTAGAATAACTGATTTTAAATAAGTGAAAAGTTATATTTATTGTGAATTTTTAAAAGCATTGAAAAAGTTGACCTTAAAACAATTATCTTTTAAACATTTTGTTTTGTATCAGAAGTATTTAGTAAAATCGTTCCACACACTCAGGATAACTCAGGATTTTATGAAGTTTTGGAAAACTTTAGTATGACTCAGTAAAATCAGGATGACTCAGAATGTTTTATGTATTTTCAAGCTCAGGCTGACTAAGGATAAATTTGTTTTTTTTTTACTTAGGGTAGATTTAGTGGTTTTAAAAGCTTTGTTATAAAGTCAGTTTCTATTAGTTTAAAAACAATAAAAAAATTCTTTAAAAGAATTTAAAATGCTTATGATGACACATGACATTTTTAAACTAACTCAAGACAGTTATTTTGACTCAAAAAGTGGCAAGGCGATCCTGATATCTTCAAAGTTAATTGTTTTTTGTTTTTTGTAAAATGTGTTTTATAATACAAAAGAAAAAGTAAACATTTGTTTTCATTAATTTTTAGATTATTATTTTTAAAAATATGCAAAGTAATATTGTATGGAATGTTACAAGTCTAAAAATATGTCAGATAGGTAACTATCTGAAGTTCAAAAGCTTGAATTGAAAAAAAGCAGACCAACACCAGATATTGCTATTACTCAAGACAGTTCAAGTGGTATGAAATTTTTATTTTTAGTTTCTTTTATACTTCAGATTTTCTCCATTTGTTAAGATTTATTTTTACAGTTTTATATTGTAATATAAGTAAAAATGAAGAAGTTAAAAAAACTAGCTCTTTAGATTTCTTCTACAAAAAAATTAAAACTTTCCATTTTAATACTGAAGATTTAACATTTTTATATAAAAGATAAAGATATTATATTAAAAGCTGCAACGAACTAAAAGTATGAGTTATTTTGAGTTTAATACAATACTTTTTTGTTGGTATAAAATAGATATTGAACATTATCTAGAAATCGCACAGAGATAAATGTTTAAAGGTAATTGTTATACTTATTTGACTATTTATTTCTAGTTTAAGGCCATAGGGGGGGGGGGGAAGCGGGTAAGCCATGTTTTTTAGAAGTTGATCTTATTTTAAAGATTTTTTTTAAGCTTCAAGATGCTTTTTATTGTTTTAAAAATTCGAATTTTTTTTTGAGATATGACCAGTCAAAGTCGGGCCGCATAATAGGTTACCTATGGGAAGGGAAAACTAAAACAGCGAAAAAAAGCTAGTTTGTTTAAAATCTATCTCCTCCTACATTTTTCAAGCAATCTTCTTCAAACTTTAACAGTTTAATCTTTACACGATAAAAAAAAAAATAATGCTTGTGAATTTAAAATTTTGTAGTAAAAATGTTTGCTTTTTGAAAAAATATTTTTTTTTTAACTTTTTTTATAAAATTTTTATTTGTTATAATTACCTAAATTCATAACTAACGTTTTTTTCCTGTAATGTAAGGAACATTTTCTAAAATTTGAAGAAGATTGCTTGAAAAATGAAGTAGGAGATAGATTTCTAGTATTTTTTCAAATTTGCGAGAAAATTGACACCGAAAAATTTGCGGCCCAAAAGTTTTAATTTAGGGGATTTTTTGAGAAAACAATTTGCGCACCCCATGACCAAAATACCACGCTACGCCACTGTTAGAAAATGAAAGAAACTAAGCTCTTTTCTTAAAAAATATATTTTCAATGTAACAATTTAGTGTAATACATTTTTTTTCATTTTTAATCATAATTGTAAAAACAAATTTTAAACTAAAAGGTGTTTCTCTCAGGAAACTTAACAATTAAACATGTAACTAAAAGCATTTATTTAAGAAATTAAACAACTTAATATAAAACTTATAGTAATTGTTTCTTTTACCAAAATCTTTTTAACAATCTTTAATATTTTTTAGAGGTCGCACAAGTTTTAGTAGTCCAGTATAAAGCAATCCTTCTAAAGAAACAATGTCTGATGAATTTAATTTATATACAAACTAAAAGCCTAGTTTCAATTGTTAAAGTATAAATTACTAATATTTAATGGTAGTGATATGTTGTACACCATTTTAAAGTTCTTAAAAAGCTTAACTTTTGTTTTTTTTTTGCAGAAATTTCAAAATAAAATAAAAAATGCAATCTACTCGAATTAAAGTCAAAAAATTTCTAAAAACTTACCCTAACTGTAAAAACATTCTTTATAACCACATGAACAAGTATGAAGCTATTATAAACAAAAAAGATGAATATTACAAAGCAGAAAAAATATTTGAAAAGGCGAAACGCCTTTGTAAGTACGACACTGCAAACTTCAAAAATTCCTCTCTTCCAGGCTTTAAATACAAACTTGAGCTGTTGAACAATGATCATCCTGATTATGACACTTTGAGAAGCTCTTTCCTCGTGAGCGGGGCAAAAGAACACAAAAGAATACTGAGATTTAAACGGGACATTGCGAATATGAAAAAAGTTTTCACCATTTACAGAGTAGTTGAAAATATAAAATCGCCAAAAAAATTGAGCGGCAAGCCACAAACTCTGCTGCTGCACGGCACGAAAGCAGAGAAAGTCGAGGGAATCTTGAAAGAAGGATTTAAACCGTCAAAATTTGGGTATTTTGGCCCCGGAGTGTACCATAGCGACAGCATTTATTTGGCGTTTTTGTGGGGAAAGAGTTTTGGGCAAGAACAGGGTCTGGTTAAAAAGTTCACGTACTACTTTGTTAATCAAGTGGAAGAGTGTGGCGAGCAAACGCCGTGCGAGAATATTGAGTATAAAACGCCTCATTTTGATAAACCTTGGATAAAAACTGTTACTTATCAGCAGTACCTTCAAATGAAGCCGAACTTGCAAGTTTATGATTTTGCTGATAAAACTCCTGTTAAGAAATCGGTTGTTTTTCAAAACTGTCCAAAGAACAAAGTCGACAGTAGAAACAGGACAATTTTGCAAGGAACTTTTCACAGGGACTACGTGAATGGGTTGGAATTTTTGGCTCATCATGATTTAGTAGTACCCGCGTATTTATTTGAAATTGTGGAGAAACCGGTTGTAGGCGAAATCATTGATGAGCTGATTCCTTATTGGTACGAAAATAAAAATCACAAGAAAGTTGTTGATTACACTTTTGAGACGATTACAAAAGAACTAAAGAAACAAATATTTGAAAACAAAAGGAAGAAAATTGCAATTATTAAATCAAAATTTGATAATAGCATACAACGCACCATGGAACAACTTTCATTTAGATTCAGTTCCATTTTTGAGTTAAACCTTGATAAAAGCTCGAAATACAAAACAGAACTTTTGCAAGAGGAAAACGATGATTACAAGTTTGTTTTGAATTCAATCACTAGTAAATCCGCTGAAAAGGAACACAGGAAAATTAAGCACGTTTTGAAAATTCATCCTGCTAACAATGAACGCGAAAATGAGTTGAAAGGCAAACACCTTCTTTATCACGGAGTAAAATCAAACAAATTATGCAACTTTCTAGCTAATGGTTACCTTAAAGAGTACGTTGTTACAAACACATGGTGCAAAGAAAATTGGTATGCTTCAACTAAACTGGACTCAGAAATTGACAAGGGCTCAAGTTTCTATTTGGATGAAAATAAAGTAACAAAAGTGTCATTTGTTTTCGTTGTGGGATCAAAACATAAAGATCATTGCTCGAAAGACAGCAAGATTATTAAAGACAGCAGAGGCAGCGTTATTGATGTAGGAAGCGGCAAAAACTTGACCAGGATCATTTCCGGTTTAACTCCGGCGTACTTGATAGTTTTTGATTTGAAATAAATATTTGTATTAGAGGTAAATCGATTGTTTTATTGTAAAATTTTCAATGATCTGAAGAAATTTTTGAAAGTTTTACGCGTGTTTAATTTGTCATAGGGTATGTGTAACGTATTGATAGCTTTAGTTATGTTTTGTCTTATTTATAATTAAAATTACTTTACATCATGCTACCACTAAAGTTTTTAATTTTTATTGCTAGTTTGTAAAATATAAATTTTATATTCTTTCATCATTATTCTGCCAAACAACTACAAAAAACTCACAAAAACATGATAGAAAAAAAAAAACGACAACAGCAATAAAATAAATATAAAAGGTCTAGATTTACTTCTCATTCTAAAATTTTAGTTCCACATAAGTAATAAATTGTTTTTATTTTGAAATATAAAAATTATAAATTAAATCTATAACAATTTTTTTTTTATGTTTTCCTACGACTAAAAGTGCTATGTAAGTATATCAATTAAAAATTGCTAAAATATATTTTAAAAGCTTTATTAGTTTAACAAAAATTCTCTATACATCTATGTTCTCGACAAGACGTTGAAAGGTATCCAAGAGGGGTGCAACTCGATAACCGAAAGATTCTTTGTGCACCAGGTACTAGGCCTAAAATTTTTTAGCTTCTTTTTATTCTCGTTCAATAAACTTTACTATTACTTTACCAAAAAGTATTCAAAACAAGATGAAAATACTTTTTTTAAATGTAAATAAGTAACATGGTATAAAATTATTTCTAAACAATAAAGATGAATAAAATTTTCTAATTAATCTAGCCTTATCTAAGTTTTTTTTAAATATTAAACTACTTTTTTTTACCAAGTTTTATTATGTATAGTTAGATTTAGGCATCAAAGTAAAAACCACTTCAACAGAAGACACATAAAGAGTAAAAATTAAATAGAAAAATTAGAAATAATTATGCTTTTAAATTTTAAGCAGTTAAATGTTATCAAAATTAACGAACAAGTTTAACTAATCGCGGTTTTAATTTAAACTTCTTATCCGTTTTTAAATGAAATACTTACTAAACTTTGCAATATTTTGGCGTCGTTGTTTTGCGTCTTTTTGATGATAACAAATCCTTTTTGTTAAAAGATATTGACCTTTAAAGTTTAAAAATTTGAAAACGATATTAACATTGAGTTTCAAATCCGAAATAGTAAATAAATTTTACATAATTCATATAAATGAGTACTATTTTTATCTTTAGACCAACTAACTTAAATAAGCTTTAAAAAACCGTTTCCAAGCAAAATATCTAAACTTTGTTTGATTTTTATCAAACCACCTTCAAGTTTAAAAAACCAATCATTTGGTTAACTTTTAAACGCATATTGGTTAGCTAGCGCCTCTGGTAGCAAAAATAAAAATATAAAACACAATTGGTAATCCCTATTCTGTTGAATTTAGATAAATCGTTATTTTTAGTAGCCAAGTACTACTAATTACCGTTTTACTGCACTTAGTTTTAAGTTATTGATAATAATAAACAGGTATAAAACAAAGATTTTGCATGACAATGGTGTTTTCTATCTTTTTATATTGTCAATAGCTGTTTTTATTAAACGATAATGTTTGTTCTACTTAAATTTTTTTTCAAGGTAGAAGCAGTTTAGACAAGTTTAATAGATCCTGTGCTACCCCCTATAAAAATAGTTTTTATGAAAACGTTGTTTCATTTAAATTTTTACTAGATCTACTTGAATAAAAACAACAAAATTCTACAATTTGCTATAACAATAACGTGTAAACATAAGATACACCAGTTTGTGCTGTAAACAACTTGATACAAGCCGAAGCAAGTTTTAGCCGATATATAAATTATGACGTGATTCAAAATTTATAAATTCTATGCACCCGTTGTAAAACTAAATTTTAACTAAGTTTCATTTAGTTTTCATTTAAAAAAGATATTAAAAGTATATAAATTAATATTATGATGATTTTTGAATGATAGATTAAAATTATATAATGCAGTTTTACTTCAAGTTACATAGCTGTTAAAATTAAACTACGCTTATTTATTTGTATAGTATAAGTTTTTTAGGATAAAAATTTTCTTTTTATTAAACATTAAGCAATTTTAAAATGGTTAGTATTAAAGGAGACTATCTTAAACTTTCAGTATGATATTTTTTTTTAATATTCTTTTTATATAGTAGATTCTTATATCTTGTTTAAAACTGACCAGACTATGTTATTTTAACTACTCGATCACTATATTAATACGATGAGATTTCAAAAGTTTTAAAAATTATCATCTAATTTGAGGAAACTAAAAAAGATGTTTTCTACAACCAATATATGATAAAAAGTAAAATTAAAAATTGTTAACTTACATTTGTTTAGAAACTTCCAATGCTAGATATAACTCATTGTCATGTTTATAAAAAGAAAGACTTTAAAGTTTAAACCAATGTTTACATTATGCATAAAGCTTAAATAAGAGATATAAATTACCAGACATTCAGGAATAGACTGCTTTGAAATCGTGTTTGTCCTGTAAACTAAGTAAACTGCTTATTGATAAAGTTTACGCGGTAAATACTTTTTATTACAAACTTTACTATAAAGAGCTTGTATTTGAAGGTATTTTGAGCTTAAATGTTTTTACAGACTTGAAAAAATTGCAAGTTTTTGAAAAAGTATATAGCTAATTTTTATCTTTTTTTTTTACTTTTTAAAGACTGCAAACTACAAATTAGTCCCTATAAATTTTAGCTTTTAGATTAAAATACAAACAAAACTGTTATTTTTCTAATCCTCATAGTCTACATTTAACACAAACTTTTCAAAATTTGTTTTTTTAAGCTGACAGCTAGTTTATTATTCTTTTAGCTGTATTTCGATCTAAAGCAAACAGTAATATTATTAAAGACAAATTTATTCAAATTCTTGTAAGCTGGACAATATGTTCTTTACGTATTATAAACTTTTTAAGCGGTGAAATTTCGTTTTGAAGTATGCAAATTGAAGTTTACACATTTTAGTGGTTTCAGATTCTTAAGTTTTAATATTTTGATAAATTTTTGAATAACATAAGCTTATCGTTATAAACAAAAGTATAGTTTTTTTGTTAAGTTTGATAAGCTATGTTCTTTTTTACAAGTAAGTAAACTCTGGTAAACATTTAACAGAAATTGTGTTTTTTTTTTGTCCTACTTAATCTAATTCCTTTAAAAAGCATTACAGTTTACTAGTTATATACTTAAATAGAGGTGTGCAAACTAAATATTTTATTTACAACCAGGTTTCGGTGACAAAAAAATTGCAACCTCTTCAAGTAAAATAAAGTAGTAAACTGTTTATTGTCACCGAAACCTGGTTGTAAATAAAATATCTAATTTTCACTCTTCTATTTAAATAAGCTTTTTACATTTCAGTAAATTTAGCAATCTTTTTTAGTTAAATTAACTATATATATATATAGTAAATACTTAGAAAAATATACAAAATTCTAGCATACTTAAAGATAGGTCTAATTTGCTTATTTGCTGAGTCATCAAAAAAGTGTTTTTTGGTGCTATTTTTTATTTCGATTATTGTTATATTTTGATTAGTTTTTTATATGTTTTGATAAGGTAGGTATAAATAAAAATAAAAACTAAAAAATTTTAATAAAAATCTTTGAATATATCGCTGACTCAGCAAAAAAAATTAATCCGACTGAAATCAAATTTCTTGTAAGGAAGATTTTAAATAGATGTTTGTGTTTTTTTTTTGACACAGTTTTTGGTACTCTTTTTACTACATTTTAAGACTATCTTCCAATAGTGTATAATGTAACTATTTAAATATAACATCTATAACTTTTCTATCACTTTTATTTTACTTGTACAACTTTAATTTTTATCGCAATGATTTCAATTTTTTTTTTACCGTAGTAGTTTTAAAAACAAATCTTTGTATTATGATTCAATTTAAGAAAAATTCCAGTTAACTGATAATTTTTTATAAATATTCATTACCATTATAACAGTAACTAAGTTATTTTTTATTAAGATTAGATATTTTTTGATTAAACATAATTTCATCAGACTTTTTCTAAGAATAAGATTATTTACTTCATATGATTAAGTTTTTAGGCTTTGAAAAAAACCGGTATATGCACTACACTACATGTTTATATCATCATAATGTAAACTACAAGTACAACTAATTTCATCTATCCTGATTCAAAACGAGCATCTTTGTATTCATGGTATATTTTTTATGATGTTTACTGAAGTTCTTCAGTATTCACATTTCACACGTACTAGTTTCTTTATTTTAAGTTTTGTAATAATATTTTATACATAAACTTTTAATTTAATCTATCTAGTTTGATACTTATTCAATATTTTTAAACATTGGGTTAGTTTAAACTATGCTACAGGCCATGGAAAAAATTGTAATTTTTTTTTTGTAATTATTGCAAGTCTGACACAAAACAAATAGTTTCCACTTATATATTTTTTACAAGGTTTGGTCATACCTATACGATCATCAGACCACAAGCTTTCGGTAGACTGAGACCGGTTTCGTCCTGATTAGAACTTATCAGTCAGTCACAACTGAAAAACTTGTAATCTTCTATCTACAAACGGTTTATACATGCAAGCATGAAACAACCATTTGCTGGCATTGATCAGTGGCGTCAGCATTCTCTCTTGCCGTGTAAAGTTCAATACATTGTCCACTAGAGTCTAGACAATACATCTGGTACGCTCGTTTTGAATACGATCAACAAAAACATTAGCGAAAGTCTACAGAACCGAAGCCTGAACTTTCATATGCCGTGAGACAAACTCAAGTTTGCAAGGTTTGATTATACCAATTCGGTATGCAAAACCATTTGCTGGCATTTATCAGTAACGTCAGCACTTTTTTTGCCGTGCACTGATTAATGAGTCCTTATCAGGACAAAACCGGTCTCAGTCTACCGAAGGCATGTGGTCTGATGATCAAATTGGTATGATCAAACCTTGTAAAATTGAGCTTGTCTCACGGTATATGAAATTCCAGGCATCGGTTCTGTAGACTTTCGCCAATGTTTTTGTTAACTATTTTTTATACATACATACAAAATAAAATAGTTTAACAACTGAACAAAACACTAATTTATACTCTTTTCATATTATTAATTTAAATTCACGATATTTATTTGGTTTGGATAAAAACACATTATTTTGTTGTTTTTCATTTGCTGATGTTGAACTTTAATATTTTAAGAGACTCTTTTAAGGTTTTTTTCATTGTTACCAAAATTAAAACTTTTAGTTAAAATAATGATGTTTAAAATAAACCAATAAAAAATTTGCTGTTTTACAACTTAAAACAATCATTTAAAGGTTCATGAAGTATAGCATAATAAGTAACAATTAAATACAACTTAAAATAAACTTTCTCTACAACATGTCATAAAGTTACAAATTTGCAAATAGCTTTTGTTAACGCTCCATATTTCGCTTCAAACTTGCGTTTTTCACTGCTTTTGATATACATATATGTATATATAGTCTTGTTTTTTAATGTTTGTTTATGTAGGTTAACGTGCTCAAATATTAATGAGATATTAAAAATAAATTAATATTTGTATTAAGTAAATTATAGTACTACTTTTTATAATAAAACAATATATTTTTAATGTTTTAACTGCAATGCTAAGAATTTTTACATTTTTAAAATTTGTAAAAATTAAAAAAATTAAGTACATTACAATAAACACTCTTAAAATTATTTTCATAAATAAAGTTATTTCGAATTCATCATTTGTTTTAATTATGTTAAACAAGGAAACAAATGTAATTATCTGAAATAACTAAAAAGTATTTTAAGGGAACAACCGTTACATTTAAAAATTTTTAGTACGTTCAAATAAAAATAAAAACCGACGTAATAAATTTTGAAGCTTTTTTCTAAAAGATATTTTTATATTGTAAAAGTAAAAAAGCAAAATTTAGTTAATCAAAATATTATTTAAAACTGTTTTTTTTTGTTATGTCGAAAATAACATGTATTAATTATAAAGATTTTAAAAAACAGTTTTAAGTATTTTTTATTAAAAACTGTTTTTTTTTTCAAACTTAAAAGGTTTTCAAAAAAATTGCTCTCTTTACTTGTGTTAGTACTTTATTAGCCATAAATGCCAAGTATTCTTTAAGAAAGTCGCTACAAAAATATTCTAGTATGATTCTAAAAGTTAAAATAATAAAACGTTTGCTCACTATTAAGCATATTTTATTTTTTGTTTTCTTAATAGATGGTTAAATATTATTTTTTTAAAAATCTTTATTAGTTTAATATTGATTTAGTTTATTTGATTAAGTTAATTTATTAATTTTTAGTTATCAATTATAAATACCTAATTGTTTTCGCTAATAAATATACTTAACTTTTTTTTCTTGCTATCGTTAAAGGTATCCAAAAGGTGTGCAACTCGATAACCGAGAAATTTTTTTCATGCATCGGGTGCTAGGACCAAATTTTTTTAGCGTATTATTTCGTTGTTCAATAAACAAAAACAGGTAATAACCCTGCCTTGTTGTAATGTTTTGTAAAGGTTTTATACTGTTTTTAAGGGGAATGCCAATAGTGAAACTTGTATATTTTACCCTTCATGAATAGTTACATAAAATTGAACAACAAATAAAATAAAGTTTTTGATAATTCAAATGTAATCATTAGTTATTGTTTCTTTTATGAAATACTTAGCCTAATTCTATTTATAAAATTAATTGTTAGTCTCGTTTAAAAATGTTTGAACTTAATATTTAAATAATTCTTCATTTATTTGTATTCAAATTCTTCAGATTATCAATTATTATTAATTATTGATTAAACTTATTTTATTAAAACTTATGACCATTGCTTTTCTATCCTAAACAATATTTTTAACAGATTATAATACTCAAACACTTTTTCAAAATACAAAGATATTTAAAAAGAGTTAACATAAAAAAAGGTAAACATTATGTTTTTCTTTACTGATGTTTTTTTGCCATATAAAAATACTTTTATGAAAAAGAAATGAAAAACAGTATTAGGGCTACCAAACGCTTAGCCTTTTTTATTTAAATTTTTGAATAATTAATGCAAACTCTAATTAGTTTTTAATTTTCTAAAAATCTCAGGCTAGATTAAAATTTTGATGCAAAGTTATAGATTAATTTATATTTTACCAAAATTTCAAGCTAGTTTTTAATATACTTTTTATTGGACACTTTGAGTGCAGTTCTAATGAAATACCTTTTTTCTGGCAAAGTAAACACACATGTACATGGTTACCACAAAGTCATATTTAAATGAGGGTTTTCATTAAAAGAGTTAGGAATTGCTATCTCAAAAAAGTTCATACCACTAAAACTGCTTTTTGCTAATATTATTTTCTAAAAAATATTTCTTTTGCAGTTTATCCTTTATAGGTCTAATTGAATTTTTTAAATGATTTAAAAACTTTTATGATTTCATGTAAGTATTTACTATGTGGTAGAGAGTTACTTTATTTTTTGTTTGATGTTGTATAATAAGAATTACTTTTACAAAAAAACTTATACTTTATGTGAATGGTTTTCAAACTCAGACTAATCATTGTTGTTTTTCCTACCAGACCAGTTTATAGTATTTAAGAATTTTTTATACATTTATTGTATTTTAATTATTGCAAAGTCAAAACCATCATACTTCAAGAATTTTTTGCTTTCTAAAAAGAATTCTGAATGGTTCATTAAAGATAATGATAAAAAATTTTTTAATGAAAGCAAAAATTAGGGTAGAACTATGAATAGGGCAACCATTGAGTTTAAAGCAAAAAAAAATACAGTTGCCAAAAACACCATAACACTCTCTGCAAGATTTAAGACAAATTAAAGAAAAAGGGTTCACACTTCCCTATAATTCCCTAGAATTTGAAATATTCTTAAAAATCCCTATATGTCCTTAGAGAAAATTGAAAAAAAGTTGAAAATCCCAAAAATTAAGGGGGTAAACACTTTTTCACAATTTAATTTTATTTTATAGAGTTTTTACTAAGCTACAAGATGCTTTTTACAGGTTTTGAAATTCAAATAATTTTTGAAATATAGCTGGTCAAAGTTGGATGCAACTTTAGGTTTCTTATTGGAGGCACAAACTAAAACGGAAAATAATTAGAAATCAATGAAAATCTAACTCCTCCTACTTTTTTTGAGAAAACTACCTCAAAAATTCAGGAAATTTTCCTTGCAATATTTAGAAATTTCTGTTTGAACAAAATTTAAAAAAATTCTTTCCGATAGAATTTTATAAATATATCAAGGAACACTTCCTGAAAGTTTGAGGTAGTTATCTTAAAAAATGTAGGAGAAGATAGATTTTTAGTAAAATAGTTTACTTTTACCGTTTTAGTTTTTGCCTCAAGGAACCTACTGTTTCCTCTGACTTTGACTGGCTGTATCTCAAAGTTTATTTAGAATTTTTAAAACCTGTGAAAAGCATCTTGTAGCTTAGTATAAACTATATAAAATAAGATCAAATTGTGAAAAAGTGTTAACCCCCTTATGCCATTAAGTTATTTTGCTCTGTGATTGAAATTTGAAAACCAAAACATCAACACCAAGTGGTGAAAAATAATTAAAACAAATATTTATTATTTTTTAATCAAAATCATTGCAATCTCAGTACTAAAATGTAACTCTGTTGCGCCACCTATCCAAAAATTTTTCTATTTATGTTAAATACTATTTATCTAAAGTTTACTTATTTAACTAAAATTAGAGATTAAAAACCCTTAAACTTTTGTAATTTTAATTTCTTATTAAGACTGTGCTTATAAAACATTAATGGCATAGGCCTTTACTGTCTGTAACTTAAAAATATGTTTTAAAAGTTCAATGTTTTTTTGATAATTTCCTTTTAAATTTGCTATATTTTAAGGATCTCCCTTTTATTATTTTTTTCAAGTTTTAGTGGGAACCCTAAAAAACTTTCACCTTGGTGGAATTCAATTTTCTAATATTTTAGCTGGAACTTTTTTACAATTATCACAATAACACATTGTGGTCAATTTAAAGAAAGTTTTGTGGTGGTACTTCTTGATTTTTTGAATAACAGGGTTGCCATTTGTTTTTTCAAATTTTTTTCCAGGTTTTCCAAATTTCCTCCAGGTTTTTAAAAGTAGACATTTTTGGGTCTATTTTTAGTTTAAAATTAAGTTTAAGGTAAGAAACTGTCTTAAATAGTATAAAATAATTAATAAAATACTATTAAGCTACTTTAAATTTGTAAAAAAAAATTTGATGATGACAAAAAATTTTTATCTGTATGATAAATTTTTTATGTCCAACCAAAATTTTACTACTTAACATACTAATTTTTTTTAAATTACAGTTTCATTAGTGATTTCAATTCAAAATTACAAGTTTTTCCATTTTTTTTGCCTAAATTGTTAAATTTCAAGTTTCCATGTGAAGTGACAACCCTGGAATAAGTTAACTTACATTAAGAAATAAAAGTTACATTAAAAAAAAATCAGAAAAATTACAGATGAAAGTCAAGAATTTATTTAAGCTCTATCTGTGGCAACCCTGCATATAACTATTGATGTTAAATTTACCTTTTAATTGTACCTTTGAAAACCATAACGTTATATTTATAAATATATGGTTGGTCCAATAAGTTATTTTTATGTCATAACAAATAACTAATTATTTGTATTTAGTTAAAAGTTCATTTTGAAGCTTGTCACCCCTGACTTGCTAAGATGACCACTTTAGAAACCGTGATATATATTAACAAGTTAAATTACTATAAAGCACACAAAGAGTAGCATTAAGTAAGTTAAAAGTATCTAGTTTCTTTTCCTAATTTTATATTAAAAAGGAACAAAAAAAAACTTGTACTTAAAATAGTCATGAAGGAGTATCTAAAAAACAAGTAACAAAAATTTAAAATCTTAAAATTAGCCTCAATGATGTCTATTGTATATGTTTTTAGATACTAAAAAAACATTTTTTATATTAGAATTTACTGCTAACTTTTTAATACTGTGTTTGGAGAAATTTGGTAAATGAAATTAAGAGACATAATTAAGTTGTTTTTAAAAGCAGTAAATATTAAAAGTAAAAACTTTTGGGTATCAAGTTCTATTTAAAATTGTTTTAGTAACTTTACTAATTGAACACTACTGTTTTTAAATTCATTTGTTTTATGACTCATATCAATGTAACAGCGTATTTATTTAAAATAAAAAGAATCATGAGTGCCACAAAACATGGAGTTGAGCTGGTGAAACACGTTGGAAAGGCAGCAACAAAACCTGTCAACACCAACTGGCAGGTTGGCAAGTTCAAAAACCAGCTTCCCTGTGTCTCTGAACAGACTGGCCCCATTGAGAGGAACCTCAGGAAAATTGACTACACATTGAGTCATTACCCAAGAATGGGTTTGTTGAAAGATGATCTTGGTTATGAAAAGAAACACATTATGCAAGTATGTTTGTTTTAAAAGGTATTAAACAGTTTGTTTGAATGAATGGCTCAGAAAGTTTCTCTAACTATTTTAAAGACTTGACCTTTTCAGCTATTTCATTTGTAATAATCTAAATTTTGTGTTAAGGTATATATGATATTTTATCTTCTATACATATTTCAAAGTGAAAAGTAGATTTTAAACATGTTAGTAGTAATCAGGTTTTTTGTTAATCTTAGATAAGAGCATGGGGGTCCACCTTGATTTTTACAAGTTGATCTTATTTTGTTGTTTAATTTGTATAATTTTAATCTTAGTTTAGTTTGTTTAAAATTAAAGTTTAATTTGAGCTATAGGATGTTATTAACTGCTCAATAAAATTCTAGATATATGCAATCAAAGTTGGTGACCTCAGTAGGTTCCTAATGGAAGGCAAAAACTAAAAACGCAAAATAAGACTATTTTACTAAAAATCTATCTAATCCTCTATTTTTTAACCAATCTTCTTAGAATTTTTACATTAAGTCCATTACTAATATTTAAAATTTAAGATTTTGTTTTAATAAAAACAAATATTTAAATATCCACTTTTTTTTGATTTTTATCTAAAATTTTAATTTGTGATTGTTTTTAAAAGCCCAACATTAAAAAACCTTTAGATTATAAAAGAAATTCTTCCTGAAAAATGGAGGTCTGTAGCTCTAAAAATGAAAGGGGAAATATATTTGTAGTAAATTTTTAAATTCTCTAGAAAATTGACCCTGAAAACTTTGCTGTTTATAAGTTTGTATTGGTAACTTTTACAAAACCGTCTATATCTCAAAAACTAATTAAAGTTTGTATACACTATAAAAACTGACTTGTAGTTTATACTTAAAGCTTTATATAAGAGTAATTTTTGTAAAAAAAAATTTTGGAACCCTCCTCTCTTATGCCCTTAAGTACTTACATGAAAATTCTTACATTTTAATTTACCAATTGACAATAAACTGGCAAAAATTCATAAAACTTCAGTGAGTAAAATTAAAGTAAAAGAGATAAAGATAAAATTAAGATACAAATTGAAATTTAGATTATTTTAGATGAAATTAAAATTTAATAAAATTTACTTTAATTTAATTAATTTTATCTTTATCTCTTTCAATTATCTGTCCTAATATATAGTTACTCACTGAAGTTTTATCAATTTTTGCCAGTTTATTGTCGACTGGTAAATTAATTTTTGTACAAGCCGTTTTGCATGATTTTTGATAGTTTCAAAATTACGTCATAATCTATTTATGCTAACTTTTTCAACTTTCATTTGTGTGTTTTGTTTTGTGCTTTATTTTAAACTTGTTCTGAAGCTGATGAGTGCATAGGCACGAGACTCGAGTCCTTCGAGTTTTACATCTTGAAATAAACCTTTTTATTGATAAAGCCCTAAGGTTGGCTCAGTGTGAAAAATTTGATTTATCAAGTTAAATAACTTAATTACATATATGTATATATATATATAGTTTATTGGAATGGCGATTTTAAAAATTCTGGTACATATGTTTCATAAAGCTTTAATTTTTCATAAAGTTAAAGTCATCAGCCAGTTAAATTCAAAACTTTAATTTAATTAAATTTGAATTTAACTGGCTGATGATTAAGGCTTTATGAAAAATTAAAGCTTTATGAAACATATGTACCAGAATTTTTAAAATCGCCATTTCAATAAACTATTTAAAAGCCTTTCAAGTGGGCTTAGTAGAAGGTGTTTAAGTTTGAACATTAACCTTATTTTATATATATAGAATAATTATTAAAAAAAGAATTGATTTAAATTTATTTATATATTTTTCTAATTAAAAGAAAATGTATCTTAATTTTTGATTTCCTCAATATATTACTTATCTAGTTTTAAATACTCTATTTACATAATTTTTAATAGTTTAAAATACTTAGTATTACCAAATTACATTTATATTTAAAATTAGAAGTAAAAAATATTGAAGTGTACTTTCTACGTTGTTTACAAAACCTATGAACTTCTTGACTTGTTTTCAATTCTTAAAAAAATATCAAAGGCAAATACATGTATGGTTGCTTTGAGGTCAGTAAAGTTATCAGTTTGTTTTTTGTTGAAAATTCATTTAAAGGCAGAAAAATGTAGATAGTTTTGAACGAAATAAATAAATTTTTCGGGTATAAAACTAATTTTTCACTGTTTTAAAAAATCACTTTGTTCTACTCTAAATACTAGCTTAAATTATCAGTTTTTTACTTAATCTATTTACTTAAAATTACAATTGTAAGTTGTTTAAATTTCTATCAACCAAAAAGAGTTAAGCCACTTTTTATTTTTCTAATACAATCTTTAAAATTTCAGAGTTTGTTCTAAAGGTAATAAAAAGTTCTTTATATTTTGCAACAAATTAAATTAGATAGAGCATACCACAGAGTATTTAATTATTATTACTATAACTTAATGATTTATTATAATTTTTCTCAAATTAAGTAAATTTTTGTTCAAATGTTTTTTAAAATTCTTTATTTTGAAGTAGATGGTACAATTTTGCTATTTTTTCTTTTTTTTTATTATTGATTTTATTTTGATCAGTTATTGCTTCAGTTTTATTATGATATTAATATTTAAATTACAACAGAATGTTTTTTAGTAGTTTTTTACAGACTAAAACAACAGGGAGTAAGACTTAATTTTCAACTTGATTTTAATTTGCAGATTGTTTAAAAAGCTTCAAATTGCTTTTCCTGCTTTTTAAATTTGAAAGTAATTTTTGAGTACAACTGATCAAAGTCGAAGGACTAAAAAGGGTTTTTTATTTTGAGCTCACTAAAATGGTGAAAAATAACTATTATATATCAAACACTGTTTAAAAAAAAATCCTATTTTAACTGTCTGATTTTATTTTTTATTTAGTAACACATGATTCAACGGGTCAACATTGCACGAAGACAATTTAGCACGGAGGGTCAATTTTGCACGAGAGTTACAAAAAACTAATAGAAACATTAATGAAAAATAACAACGAGAAATTAAAAGTTACTGACTGACGGTAAGGGTTAGGGGTAACAGTGATAAAAAGTAATAAAAGTTACTACTAAAACAAAAACAAGAAAATTAAATAAAAATAATTTAATAAATGAAAAAAGCTACTTACTGAGGGAAAGAGTTGGGGGTAACAGTGATATTAAAAATAAGATAAGAAACAAATAATAAGTAATATAAAAATAGAAAATTAATTAATAAACAAATAAAATAATTTACTGACCGAGGGTAAGGGTTAGTGGTAACAGTGATAATGAAAATTAGTAATAAAAAAATTAAAACTTAAAAATAAATTTCAACCCCGTGCAAAATAGACCTTCCGTGCAAAAGTTTCTTAATGCAATTTTGCCCCCTTGTGCAAAAGTGTCTTTGTGCAATTTTGTACGCTCGTGCAAATTTGACACCTACCCATATGATTGTATTTGTAGGAATTTTATTTTTAAAATACTATGTGTAAAAGTAATATTAATAAATATATATCTTTAAATTTTACTTTAGTCATTAAATACTTATTTTTTATTTCTTTTAAAGATACAACAATGCAGTTATTTAATGTTAAGAATAACGGTTTTTTTAAACTTAAAGTCTTTAGCAAAACAAAGCAAACGGGAATTGTATTTTATAGTACATAATTTTAAATAATTTTGAAGTATATCGACGATAAAAAATTTCCCTCGTTTTACTTGTATTAGGTTTAAAAAAAATACTTCTCAATTTTTTTAAAGTATTTTACAATTTATTTATTGAACTTTTAAATAAGGGCCAATAATAAACAAAATAAAAAACCTTCAATCATCCTATATTCCCAATTAAAAGTTTTTATATGTTCTGTTATCTTTTCAAACTTAACGAACAAGAAAAAGAATAGCTTTTTTATATAAGTTTTGCAATTGTTTGCACTTTTAGACATTTTTTGGAGTATTTAATAGATCATTTGTTTATTTATTTAAATATTCTTTAAAATACTCTATATTTTGTATAAAAAGTAGAGCAACATATATCTATGGTACAAACAAAAATAATTTTTAAATGAAATTACTTATTATATTTTCACAGATAGTAGTAGTTTTTAAGATTGTATTATAAATCATTTAATATACAGGTTTTTATATTAAAGTTTTTTGTTGATACCATAGATGTATGTTAAATTATTTAAATTTTTAGTTTGCTAAGCCAGTTCTTTTCAAGATAAGCAATAAAAGTTTAATATTTTGTAAATTTATTTGAAAAATTTATTTTCTGTTTTATTTATATTGAACTAATAAGTTGTTAACACTTAATTGGTGTTTTTTATTTTATTTATGATTTTAAATTTAATTTCTACTTAGTATTTTTTTTACAACATTTAACTAAGATTATAATAATTTGAATTGATAAACTGTAAAACAAAAAAACTTTATACTGATGTGTGTAAAGTATACAATTAGCTTCTTTAATTTAATTGTATAAAGTTAAGATCATTCTCTAACATTTTATATATTTTTTTTGCAAATAAATCTTTAAGACTTTTAACTATACATTTGATAAAGCCTAAACACATACTTATAATTAATAAAAAGTATGTTCTAAAATTTCTATTTTTTTTAGTTTGCGCAGTTTAGTTTATAATTTAAAGTTAAAAATCTTGATTTAAATTAGCTGTCATTATATATTTAAAAAAATCTGCTTTAATATTGTGAAAAATATTATTTGACGAAATTAAAAATTGTAACTTTAATTATTCTACTAAAAAATCTAAAGTGACTTTTTCGTTTTATGAACCTTTAATAAAAGGAAAAAAATAAAAAAAATTACAGTTTGATAAGTTTTAGCTTGGTATTTTAAATATTTTTGCAATTGAAGCGAAGTATTCAAAATATTTTACTAAACCTCTAATCTCAAAAGTATAAACAGTAGAAATTTATCCTTTTCTAGCCTTTTAGGTATAACTTGAAAAAATATCGATCACACATCTAAACTTTAAAACAATATTGACTTTCTGTTACTGTTTCTTAGTATTTTTAAAACTTTGATTTGCCTGTAAAACACTATATATTTTATTAAAGTGTCTAAGAATCAACATGTATGACTTTCATAATATCTAATACTGACATTTAACTTGATAAAATTAACTTTCTACAATTCATTCTTCATTTCTTAACACTTTCAAAAAGTAGTTTTATCACTAAAAGTCTTAATATTTTATCAGATTACCGAAAAGTTATTTCCCACAGGAAGCGCGCAGGAGGATGACCTCTGACCAGGAGCAGGCGAGGATCTTCAGGTGCCTGAGAGCCAACTTCCTGCAATCAAGAAAAGATCTTCTGCCCGAAGACCAGTGGACCCCGATGGACGCTGAGCACTGCTACTTGAACGGTTGGTAGTTTGTATGAGATTGTCTGGGTGAATTTTATCAATTTTTGGCTGTTGAACGTAATCTATTTAAAGAATTTTAAACTTTGGAAGTAGTGTTGTAAATCTGTTTTAGTATGTAAGGTTTTTTACTTGTTCTGATAAATCAAAGTATTTCAGCTAGTTGTGCTCAGCATGATAAGTTGTTTACAAAACCCAAGGCTACTTAGTTAAATTTTAGTAATAAAAAATACATTTTTGCTAAACACATGAATTATATTTAAGAAAAAATTATTTTTTAAACTAAACTATAAATTTAAAGATGTTATTTTGAATTGCTAGAGAACTTAACTTTACGCCAAGTAAAAAAAAACGTAGTTGCAATAAAAGTTTTAATTAGTTTTAAGTAAAGTAATTTTAAACCGAAAAATTTAAGTTTATAGAACAATAATACATCAGCAATATAACGAAAATCTCTGAACAAACTTTCCATTGACTGTTTTAAAAGTATTTAAACAAAAGAATTTGATTTTTACGCCCTCAAGTACATTTTTAAACCTATCGGCATTTAAAATATTGTATATTTTTCTATTTCAAACTCGTAACTCGAACATCCGAACAGACATTATCCACGGTATCGAGCGGGAGAACCACGAGAGGAACCTGCTCAAGTGCGCCACCGACGACTACGACGACATTTTCGACAAGCTGTCGCTGCAGTACTTCAAGTACCGCAACATCGTCGAAGTCATGCGGATGAGGAAGAAACTAGACGAGAACGTCATGAGGAGAAAATTGTGTTAAATAATCAGATCATCAAGTTAATGTTTACGATAAATATCAATTGTTTCTACTTGCTTACATAATGAACGAAACTTTTTAATTTATAAATGAAAATTGAGAAAATATTAAACTCCAGTAAAATCTATTTCATTTGTTTTATCTTAGCATGGTTTGCAGAATCTTATTTCATGATTTCGCTTCCTTCGTATAACTTTTGAAATAAATTCTAGATAAGTTTTAAACGATCATCTTGTGTAACAGTAATTAGATATTTTTATAATCAGTTGTTGGTTACCAAGTAAATGTTAAACGTTTTATTATTAGAGTCAGTAAAATAAGGCTAAATTCGTAAATTTGTCAAATTGTCAGGATTTGTAAGTACAAATGCTTAAACATTAAAAAAAAAAAAAAAAAAAAATTATGCTTTAGCTGTATAAGTTTTGACCATTAGTAAAAGATATATTTAAAACTATATAAATTTTGACAAAATAACATTTTACAAAAACGGTTATGAAATATTTTATTTGCTTTACTTGTTTAAACCAAAAACTTACATTTATCACTCAACTGTTTTATTTTGAATTTTAATTTTTGAGTTCTTGTTGTCCGAGACAGTGGTATTATCACAGTGAAAAGATAAATACAAAAATTTTAAAAATAAGTTTAATTTTTAATATGTTAGTTAATTATGAACTTCTTTATAAATAAACGCTTGTTTTTTGTAAAACTAATATTTTTAGTTAGGTTGGAAATCACATAAAAATGAGTAATATTTTGTTTTAGCTGTCCATGTACCATCATGATTTTCGGCGCCCGTTTTAAGCTTACCCAATAAACATATTTTTAAAATATCAGGAAAAATCTCGGTGTATGTCAAACTAAATTTGCGAAATTCAACGTACGACTAATCAGTTAAGTTTTTGAGTCATTTATCACATGCTCAAATTAATTATAATGAGTACTGATCTAAATATACTTAAGTTTTATCTTAATCTAAGCACAAATAAAATTATATTTTTACTTTATTTCTTGTACAAATAAATTTATATTTTTACCTTAAATCTCAATTTTGAAGGTACAAATTTGATTATAAATTGTTCTAAAATTTTATTAGCATTAATAAAAAACAAATTTTATTTATATTTAAAACTAATAATTAAAGAAGTATTTTGACCTAGCTTTAAAAACATATTTAATACTTATTAGCTTTGTAGTTTATATACTACATTTTTATAAGATAAAAAAAGAGTATATTTAGTAATTAAGTTAAGTAGCGACAGTCAGCAATGAGTATATCTAGTATTTACAAAATTGGTTAGTTCAGCTAGTAGTCTTTTTGTATGCAACTTCATGTCTAAAAACTTATTTTTAATTAATGACCAGTGTTGCTAACATTATCATCTTTTAAATATTTTGAAATTAGAAACTGCAACTCAACTTTAAATGGTCTCGTTGCTATGTCATTAATTTTGATTTACTTTAGAAAATACATTTATGTGCATCAAACATTTATTAGTTTAAATAATTGCTACACATTTATAATACGTAGCATTTGAAAATTTAATTTCATTAAATTTAATTCCCGCATTATATTAAGCAAGACAATGAAATTTTAAATAAGATTTTTTTATTTCAAAGTTTTCATTTTCATACTTTTGAAAACCGACCATTTTTTTAAACATACTATTGTGACAACTCAGCATTCATTTTAAACATAGCATCTACCTAAAACATGATGTTGCATTTTCTTTAATACTGACTAGCTAAAAAAATTAATTTTTTCATGGTTACATTTTGACTTTTATTTGTTAACTTGAAGCTGAACAATTTTGTTAACTAAATATGTCTAAACGTGAAGATTGTTAAAATTTTAAGTTTAATAAGAATCAGAAATGTCATTACAATAACATCTAAAATATATTAATTGTTAAAATAGCATAGTTTGATTTAATGACCTAAGTTAAAAAAAAAATTATTATAATTTTATTGGTGTTTTTTAAAAGTTTTATTTTTTACCTTGAAGGTATATAAATATTATTTTAAGATCAAATACACAAAACATAGTTACGTTTTCAAAAACATTAGAAATCAAGTGTTTTAAAATTAATATTTTTCTATTATGTTCTTTTTAAAGGTTTATATTAGTGGTTAAACAAGTTGTAAACATTAAGATTTTTTTTTATAAAAAGTTTGGTTTAATCTTTTGTTTTAAGTGTGTTTGTTCTAATAGAGATATTACTTTGATTTTAAGTTTTAGAAAAAAAAGTTACTGTTCTTATCAACTTTCGTAGTTACATTTGCTAGGAATTTTATTATCTCATATATAGACAATTTTTATTGTTTTTCTTCAATCTTATTAAGATACACATTTTAGAGCGCTATAACTAAATATATCTTTTAATTTAAAGTTTAGAATTGTTATGAAAATTAAAAAATCTACAAAAATAAATGTTTTTTTTTTAATATTTTATACCATACAAAAAATAGTTATACTTTAAAAGATCTAAATAAGCTAGACTACAACGAACTTTACGCCGAGAAACAAATTAATTTTCACCAAAATTTATTGAGAAGTAATTCGATTTTTCAAACCTCAGAAAACCTAAGACTTTATTTTGTAAAGTGTTGCAGATAAAAATCAATAGTATTCAAAAGTAAGACAAAATACAAAGTTCTACACAATCGGCCAGACTTTGTAAGTCTATAAACTTAATAAATTTTTATAAACAATAAAGAGTTAAAAATTGTTAATCATGGTTTAGTGAAGTTTTTATATAAAAGTTATTAATAAATTAAGCGTTCAGAAAAGAACTACAACAATTATGTTTCTGGACATATAAAACAATTTAAATTTTTTATACTTAAAATAAGTTTCTGAACATTTTAACAGCATACGAGTCAATTTTATAAAGATGTTGAATAAGTTTTATGAGATTTTTTTGTAAAAAAATTTACTGCGTTTTAGGAAAAAAATAAATATCATACTTGTTTCGTTTTTGAACAAAATAAGAAATTTTGGCTCCGAAAAATGTAAGTTTAGTTGCAGCTATTAAGTTTTATTTTGTAAAATGTTAAACATTTAGAAGGTAAACTAGTCATGAATATGCTTTTTTAAATTACTGGTAAAAGTTTAGTTCTTGTCATTAGATTTAATAACTTTTTAAAGTATATAACAACAATTTTACTCAGCACCAAACAATTAGTTTTTGTTTCTTTTTCATTGTTCATTAATCAATCACTTTAAAATAAGATAGTATAACTCTGCTCAATACAAAAAAAACTTCCAAGAGATTCAGATTAACGATTTATGAATTCTAAGTTTATTTCAAATCTAGTATTTCACAGTGGTAATACTACCAGTGCTATTCAGTCAAAATAAACTTGAAAAATCACTACATGTAGGTATATATAAATTTAAAATCAGAAAACTAATTGGGCTTGTTAATTGTTTTTAAATAAAGGTAATGTTTTGGTTTTGGTTAACTAGGTATAGGAAAAGAAATTAGTAGATTGCGTAAACAAAATCGCATGGTAAAAACTTAGTGTATAAAAAGTTTAACGGTAATTACATTTTAAAATAAGAAATTTTTGGTTCAAAAATACAAAAATAAGTACAAAAGACACTACAAACTACATAGAGCACTTTGCTTATGTTTTTTTTTTATCATTTTTTAAGTAGGTATTTTGCTTGATGTCTACATGTGTTCATGAGTTCGTTTCTTCTGATGATTCAGTTCCTTTTCTCCTCTAAAATTGATACAGTCTATTTTAAATATAGTTTGCTGGTGTCTTTTTCTTGTCTGGTTTTTCGAATTAGTTTGATTATTCTCCGGAGGATCTCATTTTCTTTTTAATTTTCTTTCAATTCTTGAATTTCCTAGGTAGTTCGGTTAAATTCTTATATTTTAGATGGTTCTTCTGATCTGGGTCAATCTTAAATGTTGTTTTATGCACTGCAATTTTTATTATTATTTCGTTTTCTGTTAGTCCTATATATACTTTGTTAATCGTTGTTAGACTCTACTTTTGTCTTGTATATGACATTTTCATTTCTACATTCATTATTTTTTAAGGACAATGTTCGTATTTTTTTTCTGCAATTGCACTTTTTTGAACTGTTTTTTTCTTTATCGGCTTGAAGGATCTTGGAGTTATGAAATTTTATGATGTTTTCCATGTTAATCATGCAGTAGTAGCTGATTTTCAAATTATTTTTGTTGATAAATTTCTTCATTTTACTCAAATCACCAAAATGTTTGGTTATTATGTTGGTGAAAATTCTGCCTATTTTTTTTATTGCAATGTCATATAGTAGATTGAACCACAATACTTTTATTTTCTATTTTTCCGTTTTTTGGTTGTAACATTATTCTTATAAATTTATTTAATCTCTTTGTTGTATCCATTTCATCTAGCGCTTTATTGTATATGTGCTTTGATGAGTCGAATAATTCTTTATTACTTGAGTATTTGTTGGTCTTTTTTTCAATCATACTTGGTATTTGCCTTATGATTGTCTGAGGGTGGTTTGAGTTAACATTGTTATTGTACACTACAAAACTGTTGTTGCTTAAGAATATAAAATAATTATTAAGTAATGTAAATACTTTTATTTTTATTTTTTACAGTTGTCCCTAGACTTACTTTAATTCTTTTTCAGTAAAGATCAGATTAAATGAAATAAAGTTATTCAAAGTTTAAGATCTCAAAAACCTATTCACAATGAAGAACTGAAAATTTTTGTTTTTCACAAGTGAAAGACAAAATTAATGCACAAAACGCATTAATTTTTTACAAAGTGGCTGAAACTGTTAATTTTTCAGACAGAACTGCCAGAGAAAGGTTTAATCACTCAGCGCGATGTTTTACCATCGTAGCTGAAATACACATTTTTTTAGAATCAGACTTTGCTTTTGTCAAGAAAAATCTTGGCTCGTATAAACTGCAAACTACTTCGGAACTCGAAGTGTTTTATGCAGCGAACAACTGGATCTACTACAAGTTTGACGAGAGAGAAAAGTTTGCTCTTTCACTAACATGCGTCTTTTTTAGTTGTCGGATTTAACTGTAATATTATTAGTGAATATTTTTCTACTTGCAAAAATAATAAATGCAAAAAAAAAAACGTAGAAAGGGTTTTGAGTGACAAAGAAAGAAGTCAAACTTTTAGACATTGCACACAAAATAAATTTTATCTTTATTCGAGTGACGGTAGGTTCAACAATACTAGAAGCTTAAGGAAAATAAACAATATTTAAAAAGTGTGAAAACTGCATCAAAATTTGGCACCAAGAAAAGTTTTATAACGCGGTCAAGTTTAAAAGATAGGGTTTTTATAATTTACGTAGGTAACCAAAGTTTAATAATTAACAAGCTCGTACGAGGAGCAAATGTTCTAGATTACAGCGCCAACTTGAACTACCGTGATGGTTTTAGTGCTTGTGCTTTGTTCGACAAAACATACATCGTCAGCGGTTTTCGCAGCAGCAAAATCTTTGATTCTTGCGTTCAACACGATCCATCACTTAAGTTCTTATAAGTTTTAACATGGTCTAGAACAATTTTTTTATAAACGAAAATTTAAACAAAAAAGTAGTTTATAAGGTGGTGTATTTGAAAACTTAGTTTTGGTTTGACTCTTGTAAGCAATTTTAGTGGAGCTTTATAATAATTAGTAAAATATATTTTTTCTTTGTTTTCTAAAGATTTCTCATTCAAGTTTACATTAATTATTATTTTTTTATTTATAATAGATATATAAGTTTTTTGAATACCAAAACGAAAATGCTCAAAAAAATTGGTCTAGGTACCTGGTGTATAAAAAGATCTGTCAATCATCGAGTTATTTATCACACGCTTAACTACAATCAGCTAAAATAAATAATTTTAACAGATTAAAGTTCAAAAAAAAACCATAAAGGTTCAAAAAAACTAAATGTGAAAAATAGTTTAATGATAAATTTACAAGAGTTACCCAAACACAGTACTAATACTAACTAAAATCCTATCAACGAATAGAAACACATTTTTGTTAATTTATGTGATTTTTAGAAATAAAAAGCTCAAATATATAAGTTCTTTATAGTTTTTTGTAGTACTTATATTTTTAGTTTCGTTAGGGCTTATGTTTTTTATACTTTTGTAAACTTTACATAGACTTTTATTTTGATGAATTAAACTAAAATTAGTTTTAATATATATTATTACTAAAAAATTACCTTAACATGAAGCAAAATACCAACTTAATTTTGATAACTTAACGTTTCTTAAGAAGCTAGAAGAGTGCTATAATAATTAAAGAAAACATATTATGAATTTATTTAAAATAGCAACAATCTAAAACTGATAATTTCATAGATTATTATACTAGTTTCAATTGTTTAGTAATTAAATTAATTTTTCCAACAATATTCCAAAACTAACAAAATATAACAGCTAACTTATTTGTTTCACTTACTTCAACTTAAAGAATATTTAAACTGCTAAAGAAAAGGAGAAAATTAAAAAACAAAACAAGTTCAGTACCATGTATAAAAATAAAAAAAGTAATATATAAAAAACAACTTTGAAGCTTTATGATTTTCTAAAACTAGTCTAAGCAGAGGTGACGCGTGGTGTTTTGTTAGGGTTGCAGAAAATTTGAAAATAGAAAAAAAAAACCTTAATTTTGTATCTTTAAAGACTAATCTAGTGAGGTAAAATCGTTTACCTACACTTATAATAGATAGTTTGTGAACAAAAGTTTATTTTAAGAATAATAACTTTAACAATTTTGTTACATTATGATTTTTTTTAGGTGGATTATCTACTCCAACCCACGCGACCCTGGTCTTAAGTTAAAATGAAAGCTTAGTAGAATTTGTTTAAAAAAAAAGGCCTAGCTATTTGTTTTTAATTTTATAAGTTATTAGGTTTTTAAATATTTTCATCGGACGTTATTATGCGGGGTAGGTGTCAGAAAAGCACATTATTAACAAAATGGTTTACAACTAATTATAACTTATTTAATAAAAAAATTGCAGAATACTAACATGCTTTAGTTTTTAATTTATTCTTTAACACTTGAGGCGGTGGAACTCACTCAAACTATAAAATAAACACACCAAGGATGAACTTATAAAACATTATGCTAAAACTTAAATGTTTTTAAACTTTGTGTGTGCTCAAAATAATATAAATAAAAACATTTTCAAACTTAAAATTTAAAAAAACTGACACTTACCAAAATATGTTAATGCTATAAAT